>NC_142180.1:23830000-25050000 GCF_026936395.1 Plectropomus leopardus | reverse complement strand
CCCTGATCCCTGCAGTGTACCTACACCCATCTTTTCACTCAATTTTACACATGCAGCAATCAGAGAAACCTGACCTACTCTAACCCTGGACCTCAAAATGAAGTTTCCTTTCACTATGATTTGGTGCTCGCAAACAGCAACAATTCTGATTTGATATGAGCTAAGATCAAATTTTGCAAAAAAAAAAGAAAGAATATGTTTTGTTGGAATGGATTAAACCAATAAATGGACTCACACTTGTATAGCGCCTTTCTAGTCTTCAAACCATTCAAAGCACTTTCACAGTACTTATCACTCATTCATACACTGGTGGCCAGGGCTGCCAAACGTGGAACCACTCACTGCTAAGTTTTGAAATATCACACACTTGGCTCAGCCATCAGGAGCAATTTGGAGTTCAGTATCTTGTCCAAATGCAGACTGGTGAAGCCATGGATTGAACCACCGAGCATCCATTTGGTGGACAACCCTCTCTAACTCCTGAATCACAGCTGCCCTCTAAAACCGCAGATGATGCTGTCAGCCTTCAATCTAGTGTCTACAGCCACAAATATATGGTGCACATAGTGTGTCTTTTACTTGGTAATAAAAGCCAAATATGAATCTATCCATCCATTCAAACTGAGCGGCACAGTGAAGCTGGGTGGCTATCGGCCTGCAGCTATGGCTAAAAGATTGGCGGTTTCAGTGGCGGGGCTTCATTAGTCTAGACAAGCACAATTCAATTAGATTTCAATTAGTCCAACGGTGGAGGTCAGGGACGCGGTGGGTTCCCCAGTAATTAATCCATGGAGCCGAGCTGAGCTGAGCTAAACTGAGCTGAGGCAGGCATAGCAGGGACATCTAGATGGCTGGATGGGCACAATACACACAAACCATCTGTGTGTGTGTGTGTGTGCGTGTGTGGGCAGGAGGGGTGGAGGGAGGTGGGTGGGATAGATGAGGATAGGGGGTGTCTGCCAACAGATCCCCACTGACCTTGATTCACACCACACACGCTCAGTGGGGGAGGGGAGGAGGGAGGGGCAGATAGTGATCTGGCACACGCAGATACAAACACACACGCCCACGAAGCCATGAAAATAAAAAAACAACTACACAAACAAACAATCGCACACTGCTGCACATGCAGATTCCCACGCAGGGTGCACACAAGCAATCAGAGAACACACAAACCACACGGTGAGAGGGAGGTGTGGATTGATGAGGGTGGAAAAAAGGCAGGAGAGATGGATACTCATCTGACAGATAGAAGGATGGATGGAGCAAGGGATGGAGGGAGTGATAGACTAGTCTGACATCTTTACAGAGGAGTGAAAGAACGAGCAGAGAGACAGATGATGAAAGAGTGGCGTGGCTGCTGACTGAGAGAGATAGCCGGCCATTCATTCGTCTGACACAGAGGGGATGGGAAGAAGAGGAGACAGGAAGAGAAAGACAGGGAGGGAGAGAGAGAGAGTTGTGCACTCTTCTTGTAGTCAACACACCCTCATCGCTCTACCCTGTGCACTGTCCATCCGTCTGTGGTAATACTGCTCCCACCATCTGCTGCCATGAACACATGAGCACACAGACACATACTCATGCGGATGCACACGGATAAAGTGCTGCTGGCGGGTTACATCAGCAGCACTAAGTCATATAACAAAGCCCATAGTCACAGATCAGGATTATAAGATGAGATAAGAGGAGATCTGCGAGCGACAACCATCGGTGTCAACATGGCGTCTTCTGTAGTGTGCTGCCTGCCGATGAGAGAGATTTGAATTTCTTTCATCTGTTGGACAAAAACTCCAAAATGTCTTTCTTTTGATTCGCCAATTGCACCTTTCTGAATGAGTTTCATGGACCTAGGAGCAGTAAAACTTCTTATGACCGAGACGGAAATGAAAAATACAGAAAAAATAAGGTCCTCAGGCAAAAGGAGAAAAATTCTCTCCCTTTGCTGAGCTCTGCCCGTCAGGATAAAGAGACGAGTATAGAAAGCTGGTATCAAATTGGTTCATGCTTATTATTAATAATAGAAGACTGTTCTGCTCAAGGACACGTAAGCAGGTGAAAGTAAAACAGCGCTTTAAGTAAACCAGATGCCTCACCATACGATATTATCACTTTACTAGAGTCACAATACAATATCACTGCTATATAAATGTTTTGCGATATGCTTAGTATTTCCATACAATGTATTGTATATGCTGCCATTTATTCCTTTTTTTCAACTACAAATAATGTCAACAAAGGAAAACTTTGTCGATGTCTGTTTTTAACTAATAAGATAAACATATCATCTCCCATTAAGTTAATTTTATTGCAGCCAAACATATCTCGTGGATTGAAACAGCAGGCTAACAAAAGTTTGATATGTATATGAAATATGAATAATTTATGTAATACAGCTAGAATTACTGCTTCACAGTTGTATGTCTCTGCAAACCAGTCAGGCTGCAGTTGCAGTTTACAATCATGTCTGAGAAAACATGGATGCTTCACACACATCTTCAACCAGCAGCACACAAAATTCATTCATTCAATCAGCAAAGTTTTTTTTTTTTTTGGAGCTTTTCATGCCTTTATTGCAGAGTACAGGTGAAGCGTGAAAGGGGCAGAGAGAGGGGATGACATGCAGCAAAGGAACCCCAACCCGCGGCCTCTGTAGCGAGGATTTAGCCTCAATACATGGGACACCCGCTCCATCCACTAGGCCGCCAGGTGCCCCCTTCAAGGTATTATAAGATATTGTATTCAGGAGAATGAAAGGGATGCAAGGTCAAAGTAAGCTTGACCTCTGACCAACAAAATCTAATCAGTTCATTATTGAGTCTGAGTGAGTGTTTGTGCCAAATTTGAAGAAATCCCCTGAAGGCGTTCTTGAAGTATCACCTTCACAAGAATAGGACGGACAGACAGGTGGATGGACATGCTGACAACCTGAAAACACAATGCCTCCAGCCACAGCTATTGCCAGTGCAAAGGCATATGAATCAATACTTGAGGTCCGCCTAATGATACAATGTTTCCACTCAAAATACCACAATAATATGCTGTATCAATTTTCTCTCCAACTCCTACAGCTATAAGTTATCTAAGGGGATAAATGTGCGTCCCTCTGCAGTGTTTACAAAGATGGCGGCATCATCAAGTCGTGCCGTATGTACACCAGAACTAACATTTGTTGTTGGAGTGTGTCTGTGTGTATCTGGTCTCTCCTGTATTGTGACAGATGGCAGCCCAGACTGTTAGGGGTCCAATAGTGCGTCACGAAGGGCCAAAAAACAGCCTACCGCCTGTGTTGTCATGTGTGTGTATATTTGTGTTTGTGTGTGTGAGCGCCGTGGCAGCCAGCATAGGGGATCCTGAAACCCAAAACTGATCCGGTTAATCTAGGAGGAGGAGGTGGGTGGAGGAGGGGGGAGGGAAGGGTCACTTGTGCGCAAACAAACAAACACACACACACACACACATACACATACATATATGCACCATGTGGGACAGCAGTCAATCACAATTTGGTCGAGCTGGCACGGGCAAGCAGAGAATTAGGAGGGATTATCAGAGGGGAGGGGGGAGGAGAGGGGCGGAGTGGCGGGTGAAGCCCATTGCGCTGTATCACATAACAGGATGGAGGCGGGACCCACTGGCTGTAATCATCACCTGTCTGTCAGTGTTTGTCCGCCTGAGTCTGTCTGTCTGTCTGTCATGAGCTTGATTGTATGACTTGAAAAAATTAAATAAATAAATTAGTAGTACAAGTGATGTGATACCATGCAAACACATTACTATGATGAGGCATTGTAATTAAACATAGTATGTGGCTTTTTCTTTATTTTGTATGGAGTTAAAAAAAAAAAAAAAAAACATCTATGCCATTACCAAAGTCATTTAGCGACTGTTACTGGTCAGTGTCACTGGTCACAAATAGAACACTACCAAAACTATATAAATTACAATTTAGAGTTAAAAAAAAAGTCATGAAGAGCCCTTAAATCTGTTTTTTTTTTTTTAGATAATTAATCAATATGTTTACTAATTGGGACATTTTACAAGGGAAAAGTGAACTTGGCAGTTCTAAATTACCCAAATAAAAGGTCTTTGGCATCTGCGTACCAAAATTTCTAGTAAATTAGCAGACACACTCAGTCGCCAGTTTGTTACATACACTTTGCTAAAATTAATGCAGTCTAATACAACCTTGGTGAAGATTTTTTGGATGAAGCTGCAGCCTCCAAAATGATCATACAGATTATTTAAAGGTCAAGTGTGTAGGATTTAGGGACGTCTATTGGCAAAAATGGTATATAATATTCATAATTATGTTTTCATTAGTTTATAATCACCTGAATATTAAAATTGTGTCTTTGTTACAGCAGAATGAGACATTTATATATAGGTACAGAGGGGGTCCTGTCCCGCAGAGTCTGCCAAGTTGTTCTATAGTAACCCAGAATTAATAAATTCAAACGCTGGCTCTAGATTGCGCTATTCCCGTTTTCACCTGGCACATGGGAGAATTTTCAGTTCTGGAAGCTCACCTCTAGATGCCACTAAGTCCTACACACTGGAATTTGATTTAGCATCTCCTTAAAAACAGCTTTTGGCGCTGTTGAGTTGTGAAGGTACTTCTGATATTTTGTCAATCCCATTTCTATCAGCGAGGGTAGGCTGAATGACAGAAACATCTCTGCATAATGTGATATACTGTAAAGGCACCATCAACTGTGTCCTCTAAAATGATCATTATGTAGAATCAACACATCTCTATAATGGTTTCAACAAAAACTGAACATTATAACCTTTGCAAAGGGAGGATTTATTGCAGGCCTGTTGCATTACACTGCAACTGGCAACTGATTGTGTAAACTAACATCAGTATCTTCTACTATGCTAATAGATTTCAAAAATGAAAAAGGACACCAAGACACTTCTATCAAAACGTTAAAAGTTTTTAATCAGATGGCCATTTCATAGTGAAATACTAAAAACACAGACAATACTGGCACTTGTTGAGATAAAACTGCATTACAATTAACACGTAGCAGCACAAAGAGCCTTCTTAAGCCTGACGAAGGCTATTAAAAAGTCATCTGGTTAAAGGAAGGTGGGTTCAGGAAGGTGCATACCGCCCAAGCCTATCGACCAAAGTAAACAAGCACTAAGTTTAATTGAAACTTCTCCAATGAACCAATGTCTGCACCGGATCCTTTTTGTGCTCAGATCTAGAAAAAAAATGACTATGCGTTTGGTTACGTTCACAGCCATTCACCGTTAGCATTCTTAGGTTGAATGCAAAACGTTATTGGCCCACTATCACGTCAGCTACAACCCATAAAGTCTGTTTCGGTGAAGTCAAGCGATGTATTTGAGAAAGTTGGCTGCTCAGTGTGCCGAGGTGTCACCAAAACGTTCCCAAGTATGGCTCTCCTCTACGCCTGTGGCATGTGGTGGCATATTAGGCTACTGAGTTCTTCATATTATGAGCATCAAAGGAAGTAGAAAAAAGGTATCAAATGAAGTACTCTTTTGGTATCACTTTTGGTACTGGTATTGGTACTGAATTTGTAACTTTTTAAACAATCACCAGAGCCTCCAAGTAATATTGCAGCAATCTTCATGACTTCATGCAGTGACTTGCAATAGTTATTTTCAGTCACACTTCAGTTTTATCCCCCCAATCTGTCTGAATATTAGGTCAATCTGTTTCCATCTGTCTCTCTGTCAGTCTCTCTCTCTTTCTGTCCGTCACATGGAAGTCCTCTGCTCCAACAGCTGTGAGACTTTCCACCACTGGCAGTGGCTGCATGAGAGAGACAGCAACTGTGAAACAGATGCAGGTCTGGGACTGATTGGGGGAGAAATTATTCTATCTGTCTGCTTGTCTTCTCCGTCTATCTGTTTAGCCCCTGGCGCACTTTCTACCGACACATGAGCATTCACACGGTATAAGCAGGCATGCCTATGCATGGATGCATTCATTCGAACAAAACACCCACAATCAAAACATTTTCTCTTTCTTGCGCCCTCTCTCATGCTGCACCATCTCGTTCCTCCCTCCCTTTTCTCTCTTTTTGTTCTTTACTTCTCCTTCTTAGCCCCTTTGTTCTTCCTTTTGCCTGTGTCTCTCCGAGACAAGCAGAGACACATTCAGATAGCGCATGAAATAATAATTGGCTGGTGAAATATTTAGGAAAAAGGCACATGAATAGATGAGAAATACCAAGTGTGGCAGAGGAGTGTCAGTGCCCCGTGTGTATGAGTGTGTGTGTATGTGTTTGTGTCTGCTGAAGTGAGAAGCAATGAACATAAGCAACAGCTCATTGGTTTGGACTCTGCGGATGAAAGACTGAAGAAGAGCTGCAGGGAATGTAACTTACATATCATCCATCTCTTTAAGACGCCCTCACATCTCTCTCTTTCTTTCTGAGTTTTGTCTGGAGATCACTCAAAAGGTTTTGATAACTTCCAGAGAGCCACACTGCCAACATCCCAACAACAGAAGCTCATTTAGAGCTAGTGGCCCTCTTGTTCTGCTGAGAACCAATGAACATCTTTGCCACTCACTCATCCTGCCAGCTAGCTAGTCAGTCCTTCAGTTTGACAGTCAATTAAATTGGCAGCCAACCAGCCAGTGAACCAAAAGTCAAGCAGTCAGTCATTCAATCAGAAAGCCAGTCAGTGCACGGAGTAACCAGTCAGCAAGTTATCCAGACAGTCATTCAGAGAGCTAGTCAGTAAATGCTGCAGCTCACCAGTCAGCCACTAAGCCAGCGGTGGATTACAAATCAGAGAAAGATTGGCAGCCAAAAGAGTCTCTGGACTCCATCCAAGCCTCGCTCTGATCGTTTCTTTTAATGACAAAGAAAAGAACGCAGGATTTGAGGATAGCAAACGTTTTTTTAATCAGAGGACAGACTTAATCTGGGTGGCTGCTGATATCTGACTATAAGATGTTGGTTTATTATACAACTTTTGCTTGTTCTCTAGGTCCTCTCACCACAGCTGTATTGTTGTTACTTGACTTTTTGCCATTTTATGAGGTTGCCTTTGTGATGCAGAATGAAATTAAATGTAAACAAGACGAGGACAAAAGAAAGGAGGGGAGAATGTCATCTGTGGGAGGTGACAGCAATCGGCTGTGCTGTTTACCGTGCATGGCTTTCATTACAGCCACAAATGTTGGGGAAAAACAAACTGCCCGACACAGCTAGATGCCAGAAACAAAAAAAGGATCTAGTGTGCGAGAAAAAGCAAACAGTGCCAAAAATCTGTATGTATGCAAGCACTTACACAATTCAACACACATTATTAAGAAGTTTAGCATATGACTGCATCTACACAATCTACTCACAAATTCAATGTCATGCACACACACAAACATCAAAATCCAAGTTTAAGACGCACACAAACACTCTTACAGTGGCTCTGCCCTCATTAATGGAGCATATGTGATGTCTGTGGCCACATATTTGGCAAAAGTTTGTTTACTTGGCCGTAAAAATAAAGTGTTACCCTACTGGTGGCCAAAGGAGAAGGAAGCCGTCCCCATGCACAGTCTAACGCAAACACCCACACATGATTATACATTTTGGTTGCAACAATTTTCCAACAGTTATTTAGACTGTACCACACAGACTGGCACACTTCTCATTTCTGCTGAAGCATTTCTTCTTCTCTTTTTTCTTGTTGTCCTCCAATGCACACATACAAACTCTTGATGATAGTTCTACAGATGCTTTACTGTTGTGAGTACACGTTGTTTCCCACCACTTTTTAATTTTGTCCGTATTTCTGCATAGTATGTGGAGTATGCCCCCAGTGTTCAGCGCAAGGAAATGCATCTCTTCATGAATGACTGGAAATGCCACTGTAGCAACAGCAGTAATGTTCATTCTTAGTGCATTTAGCCTTCCAGTCTTGTGGAATATACACAGCAGTACAGAGACAAATACAGGACCAATAATGCATGGCGAAAAAAAGTACAATTGCAGAATGGTGGACAGAGCTGTCTTGCCTTTAAACTGGTAACTGAAGTAGTAACATCGATGTGTGTGTAAAAGGGACAATTGGCAGGATGGGATCATGGACAGCACTGGTGGTTTTGACAATGATCTCACCTCCAGGAGACTTAAAAGCTGCCTGTAGCAGATAGCTGTAAACTCAAAGAAAAAAAAACAGTGGCCTTAAATGTCAGCGAAATTGAAAAGCAACAAGGTCAGGCGGCTCCTTACCCTCTGGGGAGAGGACAAAGTCAGCCGCCAGAGATGGTAAACAATTATTTTTGCCATATGATGCTGTTGTTATTTTTCAAAAAGTGCTGCCAAAGCATTTGTTATATGTCACACTAGAGGCCGATGCTGTTGTGTTAAACGCCCTTCACTCATCTTTTGTTCCAGCAATACCGACATGCTATCTATAATCACGCACTTGAATGGCATATTGCCATCTTTGTTTGGTTCTTTGTAAAAATGCAAAGTCAGCGACAAAGAGGGACTTCGTAGCGGCCCTTTTGTGCCATCTCTGTGTAAAAAGGGTTTATCAGTTACATAGTTAACATGCTGCCAATGTTAGAAAGCCTAATATGCCATCTAACTTTGCATTTAGAAAAAAAAGAATAAATAGAGCTGCATTACATTCATCAATCTCTTAGCTAATTAGTTTTATGCAAATTACCTGTGGTACAGTGCGTACAGTTTCTCCTAAATCTGCCGTGAAAGTTCAAGGAGGTTCTCATTGGATCAAATGGACTTCCAGCCATCTCGCACACAAACACAGACACTACGTGGAAACAAGGTGATACACTTCCAATAGAAAAAGTGACTAAATGATAATCATGCATGATGTAATAACAGTCAGAGCAGATTTGATTATCACACCTTCAGTAACCAAACATGAGCCAAGTCCAACTTTCCCTCTTGTTCTCTTTCACACTCGCTCTGCCTCATTTTATATTACGCCTGCTGAATAAACTCTGTCTGATCTTGATCCTCCAGACAACAGCCACCACAAGTCTAACTGAGGCTGAGAAAAAAATGAAGTACACACACATACACACACAGAGTGACTGACAGCTTTAACTGTATACTCACACCACGGCAAAACTTTAAGGTAAATGTGCCAAATAGTACAACCTTCATGTTTGAGAGAAGATGTGTTTGTAAAGATGTTAGCACCTAAATGAATATCTGTGTAAAATGATGTAAAGGGTAGTAGTTATAGACATCTTTCTTAACCATGAAAACACACAGTAAATCCTCTCTCTCTCTCACTGGGGTGTGGCAGCCAATCAAGAGCTTGTACATTCACAGCAACAGTCGAGGTCGGACTGGGACATTATTTATTGTTATTGTTGTTGGCACACAGCGCACACAAACCACCACCGCTCTCCTTTCCCCTTCCTCTCCCACATCTAAACTCACACACACACTTTAACAGCAACACTCACACACATACAAGCTCTATTCCAGGAACACAAGGACAATACAAACACGCACATTGTACACACACACAAAGACATACATATACTTACACAGAAAGACTTTTAACACCTAAGGGCACACACTTAAAACAAAAGTGAACCACACACAGGAGAAGTACACACTGTCACACGTATTTACACAAACATGACAACACGCACTTTTAATACGAAAATGCACACAGGCACAAAGCCCTAAAGAGACACATATAAAGAAATCACGCATATTAAACAAAACACACAAGAAAACACACATTCAGAGTTCTGATAATTCCCGCCACAAAAATCCAGTGGAACCAATTACAGCTCTGCCCGCCTGGCAAATCAGCCATCAGTTTTAACCTTTTCCTACCAGAGAGCAAGAAGATCAAAGACTGACTTCTTCTCTGATAAAAAAAAAAAATAAAATAACACTGCTTGAGCCGCCTTGAGACACCTTCCTTATCATCTCCGAGGGGACACGGAGGGGTTGAAAGGAGCGGCATTCAAGGCAGCTCTGTTCTCTCTGGCTGTCTGTCGCTGACAGGAAGTAGGCCATGATGTCTGACTGACGCCTACAAGGACACATCAAGGCTACCGAGTGCAATGAGTCAAGCCTGTTTACTGGGAAACACTTAAGTAACATATGTGTGGTTGTGTATTAACACAGCGAAGTGGAAAAACTGGTTCTCTTGTTGATATTCATTTTTATGAATAAAAAAATAAACTTGATGAGCCTCAGTTGTCCTTACTTGAAGTTTAATTAAAGCACAAATCAGACATCCAAAAAGCCTTGGGCTTACCAAAACTTTAAGGGAATACTTTCAACAATATGACCATTTGTATATCAATTACTCACCGCGTGTTACCTTGAATTCTTGGAGAAACCTTTTCTGGCATCCCTCTACGGAAAACACTCAACAGATTGATTTATTTGTTGATTGTAGACCACATTTAGCAACTGAAAAATTATATCAAAACATCTGTCTATACTTAATGCATTTCTCATTTATTCAGTGGTGTGCTCAGTACTTTCCAAACACTGAAGTGATGTGTTCACACCAGACGTAACGCAAGTGTTTCTCATGGTGAGTTTACATACAAAGTCAATGCAAAGGCGTGAACAGAGGCGAAATCATGTTGGGCGGCACAATGGACGCAATGGAGGCGACGCATAGTGTTTCCTTCACATTAATACTGTATATCAGTGGAAGCCCATCATGTTTAAAACACCCTTTCTATTTTTGGAGCTTGGCCATTCATTAGAAGCACTATTGAATTATATTATGCGGTTATTCATTGAACCACACTCTCTGAATACAGAGCGTACTCTGGGCACAGATGGAGTAGCAAAACATCAGGCTTGTTGAAAGTGAAACTTTAAACCTGTTAATTCTCCTGGGTCTAAGAGCTATTCCTCTCATGTATCGATCTAATCTGATCAGCTCTGAACAGATCAACAGATCAATTACCTGCGCCTTGAATCACAAACTGCTGCTGAGGGAAAAAAAGGACTCATGGACAGCTCAGAGTGTGCTGTATTCACAGACTAACAAAAAACTCTGAATTTAGAAAGGGAACCATACAAAAGCACACAGAAACATTTAAAAGACAGAAAAAAAGAAAGTTTGCTTTCATCATCACACTGCACATGCATTTTCCCTAAAATCTAAGTATTTAAAACTGAACTGAAAATTAAACTTTTCTATGCTTTCTTCAGAGTCAACCTGCAATACTAAGGGTTTTTGTTAAATGAAAATGCAAGAAAATACTAAACATACAACTGGAGAAATGAGAGCTGAATTGTATTGTAGGAGTAGTGGGAGAGTTTGTGAACAGATGTTTTGATATAATTTTGCTGTTGCTAAATGTGGTCCCCAAGCAATCAATAAATCAATATGTTCCCTGCTTTCCATTGAGGCATGCAAGAAAAACAAAGCTGTGGTGAGTAACTGATATACAAATGGCCATTTTGCAGAAAGTATTCCTTTAAAGTACAGAACAACCAACCAGCCTGATACAGTGTCTGTCCCACATCATTCAGATCCTCATATCATCACTTCACCACACAAGAGTCAGACAACGTGTGAGTGTTAACTCTGGAGCATCAACAAGGTTGACCTCTTATCATCCAGACAGACAGAAGCCTCTAAACATAAAGGATGTTAAGTGCCCACGGCACTGATGTTTCTTAGATCAACTACATGTAAGTGTACAAGTTAAATATCCTCCTGAGACACAGAATGAAGCATTTCTTATAATAAACAAAAAATCCTGCACACGCAGTGCCATCACAACTTTTTTCGACATTACTGACAAATCACACATATTTCACATCGCTGCTGACCATTTTCACACAGATGATTTTTATTTTTAAGCTGATTTTGTTCATTTGAAACTAGCCAGTCAACTTGATTATGATCTGACAATCAACTTGAAGAAACTCTATTTTCTAACACACTATAACAGTGGTCAATTCATCACTCCTGTTTGTCTTTCAAAGTTCTCATCTTGATGCAGTTGCAAAAAGAGACCATTTTCAAAGCTGTCAATGCTGGAGTCAATAAAAAATGAAGTGACATCTGAGATTTGAAAAATCAACTGCTAAAAAGCACCGAGCTCATATTGCCTTTTTCCCACAATAGAAAGACATGCTTATGGTTTTGCATGTGATTGTATTTCCTGGCAACAAATGAAATATTGGATCTCCCTCAAATGCATCAGCAAGGAGAGCTCTGACAGAGGTGATATTCCAGCTGTGCTATGAAAAGCACAGACACACAAAAAAAACTGGATGAACTGCATATTTTACAAGTAACCTTGTTCTGCATTTATGAGGACAAACACACAGATACACATATGTAAATACTGACGTACACACAGTCTGCACCACAAACACACATGCATGCACACACAACTGTTCTTTGCACCTTGACACCTCTCTATGGATCACATTTCATAGCAACACCAGAAATAAAGTTCCACTGGCAAAGAAAGCTGCAGAGGAAGGAGGGGAGAGAGAAAAACTAAGGAGAGACAGAAGGAGAGAGATAGAGGCTATATCGATCGGTTGGAGTTGGCTCAATCTGGGATTGAACTTTATCACAAACGAAGAGCATCACAGCAGGAAGCTCTCTGATACGCCTCTAAAGGAGAGAACAGAGGAATGTTCATGCGCTATTCTTCCTTTGCATCTCTCATTCATTTTCATTTCTCTTTCCACCCCCGGCCGTGCCTTTTTAAAGAATTCTTTCTCTCCTTTTTTTTTTTTATCTTTCTTGGCTCTTACATCTTTCACTTTCTCCCTTTGTTTTTCACTTCTCTCTTGTTTCTTTCAGCGTCTCTCTCTCTCTCCTTCTATTCCAGCGGCTGGCTTATTAGCATTCTCTCTGTACATATAATTGATTCCTCATGCCTTCCTCTTGTGAAAATGTCATTCATAATTCTGTGTGATAGCTAGCTGGCTGGCTTGCTGGCTGACTGAGTGGTTGGGCTGGCTGGCTGGCTGGCTGTGAGGCAAAGTGGCCACTGACCCATTTGTAGCAGATACAAAGAGACTGACAACCAAATCTGATTACAGCAACCGGACCGGGGCCCCTGTGAAATGAAAGGCCTAAGCCAGACTGAGCCTAAGCTGTCATTCATCCTTGTGTGCTTTTTAGTCTATGTGTTTAACCTTTATTTTACCCTGGCAGGTAAATTAACGGCAAATTCTCGCTGCTGATGAAGGGTGAAACTGAAGGAGAGAGGGGACTTTACGAAGGTATTAAAGGGGAAGTACTTGTGCACTCACGACCTTTCTTAGTGCTAATGGAAATGAATTTAACTATCAATTAAACGCCCTGTGTCTGTGTCTGTGTGTGTGTGTGTGTGTGTGTGTGTGTGTGTGTGTGTGTGTGTGTGTTTGCTTAGCAACTGAAATGAGCAAATGGACAGCTGAGGGTTGTACAGCCCAATTTACACACACGCACAGATGTCTATTCTCACACACACGCCACCAACAGTGTCACATATACCCACACCTAGAGACACTAATGAAACACTTATGGACACACACACACACACACACACACACACACACACACACACACACACACACACACACACACGCTGCAGATTCAGTTATACGCCACCTACACAGTGAACCATCAACAAGATCTCAAAGGCACCTGGTTGCAGCTGACAGAGGTGTGTGTGTGTCCGTGTGTGTGTGTGTGTGTGTGTGTGTGTGTGTGTGTCCATGTGTGTGTGCGTGTGTACAGAACTGGGAATCTCTTAGCCCTGACACCCTCCTCCCCTCCTGTCTCACTCCTCATGTTACAGTACAGTCCTTATAACTAAACAAGAGACACAGACAGGCTCAAAAAGGACAGACAGGAGGACAGAAAGACAAGAGGAAACCAAGATGAGGAGGAAGGACATGAGAATGATGTGAAAAGAAGCAGGGAGGCATGAAGAGACAGACACGGACAGGAAGCAAAAAGAGGGCAGAGGGAGACACAAGTGACAAGGTGAGTCTGGGACATAAAAAGCAACTGTGAGACTGGAGTTGAGAGACAGACAGATGGAGAGAGAGACAGAAAGAAAAGAGTCAGACAGACAGGAGAAAGAGACATAAGGAGGTACTTACCGGATGCCTGCCCTGAGGGTACATGATCCCAGGAGAGGAGAGGCTGCCAGTCCGTTTGATGGCCAGGTTAGTCCCCTGGCCCTCCACTCCTCTGCCCTCCACCGGTTACACAGCCACACGAACACACACACAAACCCCTCTTCACACACGCGCACACACACACACACACTCTGTAAGTCCAGTTCCTGCTCCTCAGCTGGGTTGAACACAGTACAAGTCTCTCTCTGTCTTTTCTTCCTTGCTCTCCCTCTCTCTTCTAAGGAGAATTCCTGTTGACACGCCACTGAAGAGAGCTCAATCCGTCCCTTCGTTTATCCAACAATGTCATGATAAAACAGAGCGCCAGACTTTACCCCCTTCTTCCTCCTCTTCTTCTTTTCCCAGTGAAAGTCTCAGTTTCTCCACCTCCTCGTCTTCCTTTCTCCCTTTCCCTCACCCTGTGATCAGTCAAGGTCCACTCGTAGTGACATGACACCGAGAATTTCATCCAGGCAGGCTTCCCTCTCTCCTCCTCCTCCTCCTCCTCCTCCTCCTCCTCCTAGTGCCCCTTCACCCGGCCGTCCAATGGTGAGACATACAAACATAAACACACACTCAGCTCCGTCCAAACAGTCTTCTTCTCTGCTTTTTCCTCCTCTTCACCCTCTCTCTGACACACTGGAGCCTTGACTGCTGCCGCAGAAAAGAAGAGGAAGGATAAGAAGGAGGAGAAGAAGAAGAAGGAGGAGGAGGGAGGGGAGAAAGGAGAGATAGAGAGAGAGAGGGAGAGAGAGAGCGAAAGAGAGAGAGAGAGTGAGAGCTTTGTTTTTAATCTAAATGTGGAAAAAAACGCAAGAGGAAAGCAGGAAAGAACAGCAGGTCAGTGGAGGATCCAGCGGGCTTTTCAGCAGCAAGCCCTAGACTGTAATATATTGTGCCTGTTGGCTTCAACACAAACACGACAGGCTGCTAAAGCTCCTCTTAAGGTGGAACTGAGTAGATAGAGACACCCAGTCACACACAGAGAGAGGCAGAGGGAGGAGAGAGCGAAGGAGGCAAAGAGAGAGATGGATCCCTTTTCAATTGTGGTCAGACAGACAAAGCAATCAGTCATGCACAAAGACTTAGGCTCAAACTGATATGAATCGAGATTCACGCACACAAACGCTCCGACACTCATACACAAATTCATGACAGCTATGTGGACACACTTGTTACGCAACACACACACACACAGTCGCACATACACACACGATAGTTACTCGGAGTGATAAGTTTATTACCCAGTTTACACCTTGCATTAAAATGAGTCTTGGCTGATTGGATGGCTATCCGTTCATGCTTAATCGCACATAAATCTAAGTTTAAACACAATAAGGATGCACCGATGAGCTGATTTGACACAAACTCCTCAGGAAGTAGTCTGAGACACACTACATCCAGACGTTTGTCAACTGTAAATGCATCACTGTGTCAAACCAGAGAGGTCAATCCTCCCAAACAGCAAAATTTCATCCAAAGAGACTAAGTCAGGACCAAGACCAGTGCAAGTCCAACACTGCTTAATGCACTTACAATCAATGTGTGTAACATGCAAACCATCCTCAAACTGATCAGAAAAATGCACACTTCCATAATAGCACCCAAAGAAAACAAGTAAATATTTCTCTTTATTCAGCTCTTTATTACCGTACTCAATGCATGTGTGTATCTATAAGTGCACCATGAGAAACGACTTGATAATATGATCAAAAGGCTTTGCGGAGGCTTATCTGATTTGTGGGGATTTCCCTTTGTTTTCTAAGAGCAAACAATTATAAACACCAAGGAGCTGAAATCAACTTAACCACCTTTATTCAACACTCAATTCTTGCACAATTAATTTTGTGATATCCCCTCAGTTATGGTCTTGACGAGACATGAAATAATATCCCAATTCCTCTTTGTCCGAAACCGATACAAGAGCAAGTAAAAATGCAGTTCGGTCAGAGACAAAGACTATCAAAAAGTGGTCTTGCGAACAAGATTGATCGACAGAAAAGTAACGTTACTCATGGTTAATCAGGTTAATTTCCAAAAGTGTTAATGATACATAAGCACCGCAAAATATTCAACAGAGAATGGAACCATGTATTTTTACTTCAAACAAAGACTATTGCCTAAATTTAGTCGTAATGAAAAGGTCATCTGCATGCTGCTTGCTTAAAGAAAAGAGACGCACGATGTGAACAGTTGATTCCTGTATTATCTGGAAACGAGCCATGTCAAATGTTCCAGAAAAACAAACCTGCGTACACAAAAAAAGTATATATTAAAAAAGTGTTTATTCTAACGCTTCTTTGCAGATTTATAATGATTTAAGAAGTTGTTAGGGAGCACATTAGACCTTTTGACACTTCCTGTTCAAGGTTGGAATTTCACACTGTTGCTCTGCCTCATCGTTCTTTATTACAGATATAATTTTGGAATCGGGGAACAGAGATATCGCAACTTTTAGCCGGCAGTGGAGGTAGTAACAGCATCTAATCGATGGCTGTGTAAAAGGAACAGCCGGCAGAATGTGACGGGTGTGACTTTTGACGTGTTGTGTGTGCGATCAACCACAAGAGATTTAATTTTAAAAAGCAGCTAAAAGGAGTCAAACGCGGATGTATTACAGTAAGTCGTGATACAGCATTGGAGGCAGGGCCCTGTTTTTTTTATGAGAGTTGCTCATTGACGCATGAAGTAAAAAAGCTCTTTCACGGGTGTAGAGTCAGTGTAGAATACCTGGATCTACTGGCCCATAAGGCAGGCGCACTACAGACGGCAACCGAGCAAGGCTGAGTGTGCCCGAGCAGGTAACTTCTGTCGGCAGAGCAAATGACTTCCAGTTTAGCACTTCGCTAGATTGAATAGTGGTCTAAAAAATGTCATTTTGTGGCTCTTTGAGACTTTCCAAATGTTATCTAACTGGATGGATTAAATCTAGATAATAAAATTTGTCATTTTGTGGGGGTTGTGACACTCACAAAAAATTATCCACTGATTTTACAGAAGTCTCTTTCTTGATGTAAGTCAATGGGGAAAAAAGTCTTTCTGGGCCAGTGGACATCATGTGACCGACGGTGGACGGTGTAGTTACATTTTTCGCCATGATGTAAAATTTGCATACATAAAAAAAATATAGAAAAATATATTTTGAAAAAAAAAAACTAAAAAAAAATGTCTAGAATTTTTTATTTAGAGTTATATATTTAAAATTGTGTTAAAAGGACAAAAACTCACACATAAATATATTTTTAATTTTTCTGCATTTTTTGGGGTCATTTTCTTGTTTATTTTTGTTTGGGGTTTTTTAACTTTAACTTTCTTTTTTTGCTTATTTTTAGGTAATTTTATTGTAACTTTTTCATTAGTTTCTTGCTAATTTTTAAACCATGTCTTGTTAAGTTGCTCGTTGTCATTTCCCCATGTTTCTGAAAGAAATCAAACCAATTTGCTCAGGTTTCAAATGGTTAATCGACAATGAAAATATCGTTAGTTGCAGTCCTGATACAAACAAAGTAATTTTTCTTACTGCTCTCTATTGCCTTGTGATATGATACTATATTAATTAAAGTCATGCCCTGTTCAACTTTTTCATTTTCTATTTTAACCATGTTGGTGGTCTTTTGGGGGGAAAAACAGTCGCTACATAGGAAATGATTCATTTTTCCTCTTCCTCAGCAGCAACAGTGGTTTGTTTGGAAAAGACAGAAGAACTGAACAGCATTGCCAAACACACAAAAAAAATCTACACTAACCAAAAGAATGTGCTACATCTAATAAAAAATGTTCATTAAAGTTAGGGCCACACATTGTGTGGTGATATCTAGCAAAACTGCAGCGCAGAACCATCAGCCACGTCCACTTACCACCAAAGATGTCATCAAAATCAATAAGTTGAGTATCTGGAGGACTACCACTGTAACACCCCACAAATATCCCCGCCACAGCAAGATAACAATGTCTCCCTGCCTACTTTTGACTGCTGGCTCCGCTGCACATGTTATTTACAGGACTGCCCAGAATGGACCGGGACCAACTAAGACCTGGTATTTAAAGCCTTTCCATGTACAGTACAGCAGTCTGGCCCGGCCGTGTTTTGGCGCTGTTTATAATGAGTTTATCCGGGGCAGCTCTGCCTTTGAACTTGATCAAACAGCCATTAATCCGACACTGTAGAATCGGACACAGTCAGTCTTGGCATCCGTGGAGGGTTTCCAGTAAGACAGAAACTGCATTTGATAACAAGCGGGTTAGCCAGAGGGCAGCCCCAGAGCCTCAATCAAGGTCACACACAGACATCCTATTATCCAATGCAGTCTATTAACAAACACTACACATCCTTTTGGGGAAACCTAATGCTGGCTTACGTTACCAAATTTAAGCTCAGCTAAGTTTGTTTGAATTTGCTCTGTGACTAATTTTAGCATTTGTTTCCAATATCTGATCTGGTGGTTACTAAGCATTGCGCTATTTTGAGCAGGAAACTATGAGAACTGTTCTCTGGATTTTAGAGAAGATGTGTGTGGGTTATCCGTTACTCTCATAAGAGGTCTGGAACATGTACAGGACATTTCTAGGAAAAAATCATTTACAGAACTGTATCATCTTGAGGTTGCGATGACAACAGTGATGAAGGCTCTGTATTAACAGCAGGAGATGCTTGATACTAAGCAGGTTGAAACTATAAACAGGAGTAAATAATCTGTTTCCATAAAATGATTCATTCATTTGTGGGTGAGGGCACATGAAGGTTAAGTAAGTGTTGGTTTTATCATATTAAATAGTTCTACTTTATCAGTCTCACTTCAAATAATGAATAAATTAACATATGTTTTAATTGGTTTGCAAAATATTTGACTTTTTTATTACATTTACCATGTCTTTCTATAATTTTCCATTACATCACCGGTATTTCTTTTGTGTTTCACTGATTTTAGACTTTTTTTTTTCAGCACTTTAAGCACCACAAGCCAAGTGAAATCAAGTTGTAATATTCTGGAGAGAAGACAGACGCATCTCAGCCAATATCTCCAACACTCTGCAACTCACATCAAAACTATCTAGACTTATAAACAGCACTACAAGTATACGGAAAAATATGTGTTTTTGATTTTAGGCCTCTTTAATTCCAACTATTAACACCACTACTACATTTTTTTAAGTAATGTGACACTGATTCAGTTACAATTTTTTTTTAAATGAACGCGTAAGTAAGGAAGCACAGCAATTTTCAATTAAACACAACAAAGAAAGAATATCAGCGGGTTTAAAAACATATTTAAAATAGAATTTTTTTGCAAGGTACCGAGACGAGAAAGGAGAAAATAAAGAACATTAATGTTGTTTTTTTCTATTTGCATGAAGAGAGTGGTTTGGGTGGGGATGGACATTGGAGTGGAGAGTTGGTTTATGATTGTGTATTATTATTAGGTTAGAATAGAACAAGGGTAGGAATTCAATTAAATGAAATACACCCTACTTGTTGTATATTAGCAAACCTTTGAAATACACAGCTGTGTAAAACGTGTTCCTAAGTCAACTCCCTCACGTTAAGACTCTCCTCTACATAAGCTACTGTCACATTACATTTAATCATACCACAGATGAGCTTTTCAATGACTTCATCACCAAAGTAAAACAAGATGTGAACACAATGTGCCTCACCAGGAGGCATGTTTCTGCTTGTGATCACGTCCTATTCACCATCATTCATGTCACCTCATGATGATGTTTACAAAGCAACTGACACAGAGGAAACCCACAAAACAAAGGGAAATCAAATGTACCATTATCCTATAATTACCACTGGTGAAATCTCCAAAACTTGAGCCTTGCAGTGCCGAAAAGGTTGTCTAAAACTGAAAAACTTTGCCACAAGGATACAATCATGACATCCTATTTTAAAAGAATAGCACCATCTGGCTAAGATTTCCACTTCTCCTGTTCAGGGTGGTGAAGCCTGCCTTAGCACCTTCTGTTGCACCTTTACACCTGCGGTAAAAACAATATGGAGTTTCTTGTTACCTGAGCTGCACATCATCAGAAGGAGGTGATCATGCTAACTTCACAAAAAAAAAGGCACAAGCTTTCCAAGATTCAAACCCCAGGCCTTCTCGCTGTGAGGCAACAGTGCAAACAATCACTCAAAAGAACCATAACAGTCCGATGGACAGATTGCCATGAAATTCAGTGTGGAAATTTGTTCTTCCCAGAAGATCAATCCTTTCCGTTTTGGACACATTTTCTCCTGTGCAGTTGTCTCCCTCTCTTTCCTGCTATTCTTCTTCCCATCTGCCTTCATTCAAAGTCTCTCTTTCAGCTTTCTCATTCACACAAACACACCGTCATTCGATGGTGCCCCCACCATCAACACTACCATTCCCCATGTAGCCCATTGTACTAATCAGCATTATCTAATTGTCTAGAATGGATTATGCAGGTAATTATTCCCCCGACTCCTCACACTGAGTTTCAGAGAGACAGATGGGCAGGCAGACATCAACACAGTGCAGAAGTTACATCAGTTCAAAGCTTGTAGTTGTATTTGATGTTTATAATACTGCCTTAGCATGGACATATTACTGAATGGGCATACAGGGCACAGGCCCAGGAGCCAAAACGATCAAGCCAAGAGATGCAAAGGGAATGGCAAAAGAAACACAAAATAACTACAAAAACTGGCAAGTCAACCACAAAGAGACAGAAAATGACTGAAAAAATAAAAGAGACACATAATTACCACAGAGCAACACAAAGATGCATAACAACTACAAAAAGTAGTAAACCAACCAAAAAAAGAGAAAACCACCCCAAAGTTTGTGTGTCTTGCTCATTTGTAAGAGAGGTGGTAGCTTTGATAAGTAAAAAACAAAAGGCACCATGGAAAAACACTCTTTCTGTAATGGTCCAGAAAAGATAGTGGCGGAAAGCAGAACGAAAATGGCGTAAATCAAAGCTTCACATTCATTTTGAAATCTATAAAGAAAAATTACGCATTTATAATTTGACCTTGAGAAGTGCATGGCAGTCACTTTTCTCTGAGACCATCAACAGAAACAGTAACAATTCACGTGTGTTATTTGCTACTGTGGACAGATTAACTAACCCTCTGGTTCCAGTATCTCTAGAACTAGTTTCCACCAAGTTTCAAGGCTTCAGACATGCAATTAACTCTTCAATGCCAAATAATAATGTGCCATCACTGCAGGCTTCCCAAGTTAACTTGCTAAGTATGACACAATTTAAGACCATCAGAGTCAAATCACTGGAAGAAATGATCTCCAGTCTCAGTTCCTCCACCTGCTGCCTTGATGTTTTACCCACCAGCTTCCTTAAAACTGTTCTGAGCAGTCTGGTAAAACAACTCACTCTTACAGTTAATCTGTCTCTCCAATCTGACACTTTTCCAAATGCTTTGAAAACTGCAGTCATCAGGCCTCTCCGAAAGAAGAGCAGTCTGGATGCCACTGTAACAACAACTATCGGCTACTTACCGTTTTCAAGTAAAGCTATTAAAAAAGTTGTCCACCAGCAACTTAGCAACTTTTTAAAGCCAAACAATTGCTTTGATGACTTTCAGTAAGGTTTTCAGCCCCATCACAGCACTGAGACTGCACTCGTTAAGGTAATAAATTACATCCGTCTTCACACAGACTCCGGCAAAGTCTCTATTTTAGTGCTACTGGGTCTAAGTGCTGCCTTTGACACAGTGGACCACACAATTTTATTAGAAAGACTAGAAAACTGGGTTGGACTCTCTGGAACTGTCCCTGAATGGGTCAAGTCATATCTTCATGACAGGAAGTACTTTGTCTCAATTGGAGACTGTAAGTCAGAGCGGATGACCGTGACATGTGGGGTCCCATAGGGGTCAATTTTGGGACCACTTGTGTTTAATCTATATATGCCTCGATTGGGCCAAATTATGCAAAATAACGAAGTAGCCTACCACAATTATGCAGATGACATGCAAATATACATATCACTTTCACCAGGTGATTATGAACCTGTAGAACGTCTGTGTCACTGTATTGAGCAAATCAATAATTGGATGCATCAAAATTTAATCCAACTCAATAGAGAAAAGACAAATATTGTCTTTGGGCCACGGAAAGAAAGGCAGAGTGTCAGATCTCACCTTGAATCTCTCTCTCCTGTAACCAAGATCCAAACAAGAAACCTTGGGGCTCTACTTTCCTTACACTGGCTACCTGTCACTCAGAGAATTAATTTAAAAATCTCGGTGCTCGTCTATAAATCACTCTGTGGCTCAGCACCAAAATATATCTCTGACATGCTTGTGACATATGAACCTTCAAGGATTCAAGGACCCTCAGAACATCTGGGGCCGGTCTATTGACCATCCCAAGAGTCAGAACTAAACATGGAGAAGCAGCATTTTGTTATCATTCAGCACAAATCTGGAATAACCTCCCAGATGAGGTTCAGCAAGCCTCGACTCTGACCACTTTTAAGTCAAAGTAAAAAGGTTCCTTTTTTACACTGCCTTCTCCACCCGCTAATGACTACAAAGTGATTTTCTAACCTTGATTTTAAATCATTTTAAATGATCTTTTCATCTTTGCACCTCTTGTCTGCATTTTTGCTATTTTAATAGTGTTTTTTAATCATTTAGTAATTGATTTTACCTTGTATATCTTATCTTTTTTCTCTTTTATTCTAAATCTGTATCTTTTACTATGTTTTTATATTCTATTGCTCTGTAAAGCGCTTTCAAGTGCCCTGTATGAAATGTGCTATACAAATAAAGCTGCCTTGCCTTTTATGCATGTCCATGCATCGGGGTCCATTATCTCATAATCGGCCCATGATCAATAGCATGTTCCCACGAGAATACATGACACCTAATTCATCAATTGTGTTTACATTTACATTTCTCAAAGCAACATTTGGATTTTGTGTTGGATACAGTATATAGAAAATTTGTAAAGTTTGCCTTCGGCTTGTTTCATTTATCAAAAACATTTTTGCTGCAATTTTTTCTAAACAATCAAAAGAAAAACAGCTCAACAATAACTTAAATATTTATTTGTGTGTAGGATTTAGGACAATTTAGTGCCATGGGGTGAGGATTGCAGATTGCAACCACCTGAAACTTCTCCTGATTAAAATTCCCTTAGTGATCATTGTGCGGGAGGTTTTTTACTGGAAACTGAGATATCGGCAGAGGTCTCTTCCTGTCCAAAACAAATTTGATTACTGTCTTATATTTATGCCAATATGTATCCCCCTAAAACCTACAAACTGGACCTTTAAACTTCATTTCCCCTTAGATGCAGAAAATTCTCCCTTAGGAGAAATTTGTCTTGGACATTGGGGTCAACAGATTATCAGCCTGGCTGATTTTTGGAGCCAATATTTTGCAATTTGCCAATTATCTGTATTAGCATAAAGCTTTAAGTTGGAATGTGTTAAAGTCCAAATGCTGTTTATGGAAATTGCATATCGGTTCCAAATATCAGTTATCGGTCTCATTAACTACTAATAATCTGTATCGGTCCTGAAAAAACAATATCTGTGGAGCCCTATTGGACACAGGCAAAACAGCCACATACATATACAGTCAGACTACGATGAACACAGTATCTTTCCTGGATACTACACCACCTACACCAGGTGACATGGCCACACATGTATAGAGTCAAAGTACAAATAACACACAGTACCACCCCCCCCATATGCCCTGAATGCATGCAGATGCTGCACAGATACCCTAACTAAAATAACTGCATTAAAATGCTAAAGAGTAATGCACAAATGCCCTACACATCATAACTGGACACATACAAGAGTGCATGTTACTGACCTCGGCCTCTGTGCTACATGAGGAGGCTTCAGGGATTCAGTCTGAAGGGATCCACAGAGGACAGTCAGCACCTTCAGAGAGACAGTCAGCATCTAAAACACAGAGGAGCAGAATCAGCTGCTACAGATACAATAAAGACAGTATGAATTCAGCCCTCAGAGCCCTAAACAGCAGCAACAGATGATATTAGCTGACCAGTGATGTGTTTTCACAACATCAGCTTATAGCAGTAGCAAACATTTCTAGCAAAGTAGCAGCAGTCATTTGTGGCAGCAGTCAGGGATTTATATATTTGAGCAAAAAACTGAGGAATGAGGCCTACAATGATGGAATAACAAAAAATAACGACAGAAAACAGAGCAGCCCAAGTTTGACATATATTTGAGCCCCGAAACCACATAATGAAGGTCGCAGGACACAATGTAACTTACATTCAAACCAGGTCACCTCTCAGTTAAGTAACTACGGCTGCCTAATTTATTCTTACATCAACAAGACGCTATAAAAACCGAGGAAACTCGACTTTAATGCGTTCACGTCTCAATTTAGACTGTGGGAAAGGACGCCAACAACTCTCCGGTTCCACCTTAAAATCTCTTCCTTGTTTGAGGGCTGTCTCAGCCTTCTGATTGGCCTAAGGCATGCCGTGCTCTAACCAATTGTTGTAAAGGTACCCCACGTTGGGTTCTGATGTCATCGGGTAATCGGACCAATCCGGTACAGACTCTGCCGCTGAATGGGTGTGGGCGGCGGAGGGGAGCTGAGGAGTCTGTGGGGATTGTGGGCATTGAAGTCCCAATTATTCTGCACACACACACACACACACACACACACACACTCGGGCGCATGCACGTTGTCAGTCACGCTACATAAATGCTCAGTAAATTCCGACGTTAATTTCAATCCTGCTATTTCTACTGCGCGCGCACACAGAGACAACAGAACGCGCGCGCGCGCGCGCACACACACACACACACACACAGGGTAAACACCTCACTTCTGAGACATGTCCAGCTCGAAATTAAAGATTTTTTTTCGTGCCAATTTCTCTTTATTCCACTTCAAACACTAAAATCAAAATACGTTAATGGGTGGCCTTCTAATGAGGCATACAGAGCAACATAAATCATAACCTGCAGGGATATAAGAAGTCATGCAGTATATGTTGCTGCTTTGAAATACTGCAGTCTGTTTATTCCTGTTATGTTATTTAGATCTTTTTCTTTCTCTCTTTTTCTTTCTTTCTTTCTTTCTTTCTTTTTATTTTTTATTTTTATTAAATTATTTTTTGATTTATTTAATCTATTTTTCTTTATTTATTTATTTTTTATTTATTTATTTTATTTCCTTTTATTCGTGGTTTCATTACTTCTTTTGCATTTGTTGTTTTTGGTCTTTTTTGTATTATTTTATACTGACATTTTGCATCCTGCATGTTGCATTATTTGTCCTCTTTAACAATTTTATTCAGGCTCTACCCCAGTTTTGTCTCGCTTATGCTCAGTAGGACTGTTTGGATTTCACTTGTTGTATTGCCTTATGTATCCCACTTCTGCTTTTGCTTTGTTTGTCAAAGCATGTTGTTAAGTCTGTTTTTAGAGGCGCTATATAAATAGTGATTATTATTATTATTATTATTATTATTATACTCCTATCTTTCTGTCTTTCTTTTTTCTTTCTTACCTCTCAGTAATAGTGCACACATACTCAGAGTCAGTCACACACACAAACAAGCCATAGATTGCTCTGATTTTCTACCTCATTGCTGCCCATGTATAGTTTTTCTATATGTGACACACATATATGCACACACACTCCCTGTCTGAGTCCCTTGCTTGTAGCATGCATCTTATTTCAAGGTGATATGTGATATTTGGTGTCGCCATGATAACCCCTCCACAGAGCACATTTTATAACACTGCTTCTGCTTCTGCTGCTGCACAGTAAAAGTAAAAACCTGCTGACTCCCATTTTACTCACTGCCTCGTCTTAACTTGTGTGAAAGGCTGATGTAAAGCTTTATGGACAGGGTGCATGTATTTTTCTCTAAAAGAGGGTACTGTCATATTTATGAATGTGTTGGCTAAAGGATGCAATATGCATGATAGAGAAAGAAGACCTGACTGTATGTATTTATTAAAGGAAACATCCATGCTGGGGCACAGTGAGATCATTGCTGACTGCGATGTTCAGCGCATGAATTTGTACTTGGCATTTTCTGTGTATCTCCTCAACCTGCCTCATCCACAATAAGTCTTCTTCATTTAGTCATGTTGAGTGTCCCTTGACAGAGGGGATAGTGAGTTGGAGTGTTTTTGATCCGAGAAGAGGAGAGTCTGCATGCTCTATTGATGCTGAATGTATTGAAAAATATCGCAAAAGTTCCCCTGATGTCTGGAAAGAATCACTTTTTCTTTGACTGGAAAAGTCTGACCCCAACACCTGATATTTATCATTGTTGTCTCAGATTATGAGAATTGAGATGCATGTAATATCAGCGTCATGCATGACACTGAAGTTCTTTTGTTGCTTTATATGAAATGTTTAATTTAACAAGTTGGACTGCATTGCATTCTTATTACAAGCAATTAACACGAATCAAATCCAGGTCTAATTATTGGCTTATACCTTTCAACATTTAACATCTTCATCACTGGAACCATGGATGAATTACTGAATGGGCCCAAAGTGTCAGGACCCCCCTGACCTTCACTTACTGACTGTCACTCAAAGAAAAATGTACTGACCAGGAAGACACTCAAAATGATCATTATGAGACTTAAAAAGACAACAAAGAAATGCAAGGAACTGCCATGGCACACACATGTAATACAAAAGAGAGACAAAATAAACACAAGAAGATACAAAATACCTACAAAGAGACACAAAACAACCAAAAAAGTCACAACATGACTGAAAAGCGACACAAAATAATTACAACGGGAAACAAAACATCGATACAAACATACAAAATGACTACAAAGAGATACAAAACAACAACAGAAAAAAAGGACAAATTAGCTCAAAGAGACACAAAACAATTTCAGGAGACACAAAACAACCACAACGACACACAAAATTACCAAAAAAGACACAAAATTACTTCAAAGAGAGACAAAATGATTAAAAAAAGACCCAAAAGATTCCAAAGAACACCCAAAAGGACTTTGACACTTACACAAACAAAACAACCATACAAAGATAAGAAATAACTACAAAGAGACGGAAAGACAAGCAACACATAACATCCACAAAAAGACACACACACTCAAAAAGGGACAAAACCACCGCAAAGTCTGTGTGTCTTGCGACTAGGAGAGGTGGTGAGACATCAGGCATTCCTGTGCCCAGGGGCCAATTGTCTCAAAATCCATCCATGAGTGGAACCACTTTGCCGATCATCATTGATCAACCTGTTAGGGTCAAAAAGAAAGATCAAGGGAGTTAAGATTCATGCAAAAATCTTTATTTTATTGTTGTATTCGTCTTTGTTGAAAGGATCAGAAGAATATACTGGCATGAAATGAAAGATGAGGTCAGAAAATCCGTCACCAACTGACCTCCTGACACCCCCTCCCCACACATACACACACACACACACACACAGACACACACACACACACACAGACAGTTGTCACTCAGCGGTCGGTCAGTGAAATGATCTGCAGATCTGCGCTGACTAATCCTCGCAGTAATAGGAAATGGCAGAGAGAGAAACTCTATCTCTGTGATGTGGGACTCTGGATAAACTCTGTTCTGGTTTGATCCTGGATAAATAGACGCCCATTCACACACTGGAAAACACACACGCACCAACTGAAGAAAACAACCATACACACACACACACACACACACACAAGCCTACAGACAAACACACACAGGGCGAATAAAACTGCCATGTGTATGTACCTGTGGTGTGTTACAGGTCCCTCAGCGCCTGCAAACACATGTGACTTTCTGACCTTGTAGTGCAAACATTTGGCTATTCTGTGTATGGATATGTGTGTGTCTGCCTGCCTGTGCATGCTCTGACGTGTCTGGGTGTGTGTGTGTGTATGTTTTTGCAGGATCAGTGTGACTTCCTGGCTGCATGTCTCGCGGGTCTGTATGTGTGGGACATGTGCAGTAACACTCTGTACTGTAATTAGCTTCATCCAACGTATTTCCTGCTCCGGGCTGCAGGAAAGAACTGTGTCAGTCTTGTGCATATGTGTGCGGACAGTGACGTATTCATGTTACATGACTGAATAAAGGTTAAATTACTGACTTTTAGTTCGTTCACATCCATAATGTGAACAGTGTAGGACTTGAATGTCTTAACCTTTACATTGCACACCAGTTTTAGGACGGCTCTCCTAAACAGGAAGCTAAAGCTACCAACACGTTCTTTATGGATAAACACTGTAAAAAAAAAAAAAAAAAAAAATGATCAAACGTAACAATTGTGCCAATTTTCTCTCTAATATCTGCAGTGCAGCTCCAGTGTGGTATATATAATAAGAGCATTGTTGTGATGGCAAATAAAACAGCATTAGGCAACAAAAACAGTTTGTATTTTATGAAAAGACTGTACACAAAGGGCACATCATTTCTTGCACTGACAACAAACATTTGCCTTGATCTATAACTGCAGAAGGCCAAATCGTACAAAAGGATGTACTTCTTGAGAATTGTGGGTTGGTTGCACTTTTTAAAGACCACACAAAAGGAAAAGTGTCCTGAAACAGGTGGAAAATGAAGCTAGTTTCAGCTCAGACCCAATCTTAAAACCCATCCGCTTTTGTATGAAAACAATGAAGCCTCTTTGGATGAGGGTAGATATTTCAGAAGATCTGGTGTAGCCAGCGGATCTATGGCCAAGAATTCCACTTCCATGCACCATTCATTGTTTACAGTTTGATTAACAACTTCAGACAGGTCCAGTGAACATTTAGGGTAATCTCCCTAAACAAATATCTGCATATGAATGCCAATAAATGACAAAAAAATTGTCCTCAGACAGTAGCCATTGGGTTCTGTGTTGGCATTTCGGTTAATGCTTTCCACCTGTTTTGCTCTCCAGATGAACTATTTACCCACAGGCAACCAAATCCAACTCAGACATGATTGATAGATACTACTGAGACTACAAAAAGAAACAAAATCACTTCCAAAATAGCATCACATTGCCTACAGATGCTGCATTCATCTGCAAATATTGGTTTAAATAGATAATCTCAGACCTGATAGAGGATCCTGCAAGAAAAAACCTGTCTGTTGATTTGTGTAGGTCAGAGACCTCCAGCAGCTACTGAATGCAAACGTTTTGCAAAAACATATCAAATATTACTTTTAAAATTTAACAGCTGCAACTAATTTTGCCTGCTCTACCACCTGAAATTGGGAGACTATTTCCATAAAATAGTGTTTCTATGTTCCCCAGCTTAATATCCTCTTGATATGACTCATTTAAGACACCCTTCAAAGGGTTTTATGTTCTCTACGTTTTCCCTAGATCAGAGGTTCAGTGTGTGTTTCTCTGGGTCAGCATGTTGAACTTGCACCTCAACCGCCCACCTACAGCTGAGAGCCGACTGATGTTATTCTCCGTGAAACCTATACCTGGAAAATTTGTGAGCGAGGCGGCTTTCTTGATTTTAAACACTGATATTTCCACAGTGGCTAAACAGATTTTTACACATCGAACATTTGATGCATTGAAACATCCATTTCCCTCCATTATTTTGCAACTTGAACTGCAGCACTAGGTGGTGGGGGATGGGTCCAACAAACTCTGAAATTCAACCTGGGAGCCAGCTCAATCAATCAGACTTTATCAAACTCTATTTAGCTGTCAACTACCAGCGTGAATTTTAAGCCAAACCATGATGTTCTTTTTCAAAACCTAATCATGTTGTTTTTGTTCTCTAAACCCAAAGAAATAAACCTAAAAACAAAGTGCTCTTCTTACGTGTGAGTTTGCTTTGAAAAAGACAGTAATGAGCAGAAACTTGAAATTTCCTGTGAAAACAGAAGTGCATTTTAAAAGACACAATGCATACAACAAGCATAAATCAACATGCCATCCCCGAGCGTCCAAAAAAGAAGCAGGGGGGAATCTAGCACGGCATATTTAGATGTGAAGGTCAAATCAAAATGCAGATGGCTGTCTCTACTGTATCTGATGAGTTGCAGTGTGTAAGCTTGTATAAGATATAAATGTATAGTATTTGTGTGTGAGCTTGCCTGTGTGCAGAATGTTTCCCCATAAATGAGGGTGACTGTATGGTGTATGTTGACGTGCATATTATGAGTAAGTATTTGTGTGTGAAGTAAATTAGTGAGAGTTTGTGTGAGTCATACATGTGCCATATGACGAGGGTCTGGTGAGTGTGTCCATGCCTTTGTGAGTGGGTTAGTGTGTGGGTGTGTGTCTAAAAGCATGAGCTATTCTAAGAGCATTTACATTTGTAAGTGTACAGTATGTGTGTGAGTGTGTGTTTTCTCATGTGCATAATTTACGTGTGTGTGTGTGTGTGTACCTCCAGGCTGTCGTACACTGTGCAGTGATCAGCCTGCTTGGCAAGAGCCAATTGTGTGACTAATAGGGACTGAGTCAGACTGCAGTGAATTAAATACCTCCTCCTCTTCGATCACCATCATCAGCTCCCTCTCTGCTTCTGTCTCTTCTGAATGCATATATTTAATTCTTACTTTGTCATCACGCCGCACATACAAGCCCCTAACTACACAAAGATGCATTAACATTTCATTTATTAATAGTGTTTTCAAAGTCAGCAGCACAAAGCAGAACCCTACTGTGCTAATACTTTCAGTAAAACCACCACATTTAGTGTGTGAGACCTCATGTGCTGCCTCGTTTGCGTCTCTGCGTTTTTTTCTTTTCTTGATCATTTCCACAAACACCAGGCAAATAAATCCATGCATTCATGACAGCTGGTCATTTATCCAGCAGCAGCAGCAGCACAGCACAGTGTCGCTGCGTTTTGTTTTTCATCTCTGCATGTTGCTCTATACATCCTGCATACCAAATGCTTTTCCTCGATTTCTAAGACTCAGGTTCAGCTCAATATGCCTCATTGAACTGGGAAAAAATGGCTTTATCGATATTACTAATCAAACAGGAACATCAATATCTTTCTCCACCTCCGACCCTCACTTAGTTTTCTCCTTTTTCCTGCTCTGTTCTCTACCTGTCTCTCTCTTTTTAAACATTTTGACAGTAGAATGCATTATGTAAGTATAAAAAGTACTGGCAGGGGTTCTTGGGACCAGATGCAGAGCGTTCAAAAACACACAGAGGAAGAGAGAGAGGTGAGACAGACTGAAAGAGAGCAGATGCATGTACGCGTGTGAGGAATGCTGGATTGGTTTGTGTGTGTGCGTGTGTGTGAGTGTGTGTGTGTGTGTCTCTGTGTGTCTGTGAATGTGTGTGTGTGTGTGTGTGTGTGGGTGTGTGTGTGTGTGTGTGTGTGTGTGTGTGTGTGTGTGTGTGTGTGTGTGTGTGTGTGTGTGTGTGTGCGCGCGTGTGTGTGTGCGTGTGTGTGCTGTCCAAGGTGCAGATGGCGGATGTCAGTGTTGAAAAATTCATGATGCCATGTTTGGAGATTCCTGGGGGATATATCTTGTTGTTCAACTGGCCTTACAGAGCAGGCATGCATTGCACACATACATACACACATACATACACACACACACACACACACACACACACACACACACAGGCACGCACAAACCAACATGCTACACCTGGGAGTTCTGTGTGCATGTGTGTGTCTGTTAAAAGACATGGAATCAAAGAAAGATTTTGAGGAGATATGGAGAATACAGACGGTGAAATGTAACATATTTTTGTTATTTGGATATTCTTATTTTTTTATTTCTTTTTGGATATGTTTCTGTCAGCCTCTCAGGGATTTCTTTGCCTCGCAAAGTTGCCAGATAAAACTAACTGTCGAGTGAATATATTTACAAAATTTACACAAGAATAATGTTTTTTTTTTTGTTATTTCCAACATCTACAAATACATTGACTTATTTAACTTCAAACAAGATCTAATCCCACAAAAGATAGGAACAAAGTAGTTTATTGGGGCAGTTAATCTTTGAGCTAAAGCCCGTTGTATTTCATCCAGTACAGTGACAGCAGGAATGACATATTTTATATTTCATGAAAAAATGTCATAATGTCCAAAGCCATTTTTATTTGGACAGCTGGAGTATACCACTGGAGTAAGTGGAGAATTAAATGTTACAGATTATACAGTATTTCTATAGTCTGTGACTTAGACTTCGTCAGCCTCTCCGTTGGCTGCTTCACGTGCTCACGAGTGAGCCAAAACTATCACTGCAGCACCGATCTGGTGCAATTATTTCGGCATTTGGTCTGTTTTCTCTTACACATTAGTCTAGTAATAGCCTAGTATCACTGCTAGATGAGCATACACACACACACACACACACACAGACGGAGACAGAAGATTAACTCTATGTGTATTGAATTTGTTCAGAAATTAGTACCAAAAAAGAAACCATCGGGTGCTGTGTTACCCGATCAAATGTGAAAGATATCTAGCCCTGATTCAAAGGGCTCCTTTTTCTGAGAAGTTTGGTTTTAATAAATGTTTTAATGCTAGAAAAAGTGGTGTGACATCGAAATGCGTTGGACAGGTGTACGGGTGTGACCTGGAGATCAGGGCATTTTTAAACAGAACCAAACAACGGCGGCATCATTTTACTCCAGTGTGTGATTATACACAGTATCGCGGCATCCCACAATCAACAGAGGCATGCCAGGCATGACATGTAACACAACAGCGTCTGCCACTAGTGTGACATATAATATATGCGTCGGCAGTGCTTTATAAACCATAACGTTTCCTGCTCGGAGAGTAAGGCGCTCCCGAATCTCATTATTTTCAGTATTTGGGGACATTTACGAACGCTGTTCTTCTTTTTTGTGTTAGCAGCTAATTGCTACAGCTGCCTTTTAAATTTCCCGCAGTGGGTCGCTCACACAAACACGTCATTAAAACATCTCACCCATGACGCCCATGGTCAGGTTTTTCCGGCTTTATGTTTTACACAGATGTTGATATGTTACTACCTCCTGTCCCGACTCAGAGGTAAGACAACTCTGTCCCCCCCAGTTTGCTATCAGACGTTATATACACATTGGCGAGGTGGCATAACTGCGTGATATTCCTGTCCTAGACAGGCAGTGTAATTGGAGCATATAGCTCCAAATGATGTCAGCAGTACTAGGCTTTTGGCTAAATTTTGGTAGGAAGCGGAGATGCACTGTTACAGTCTATGCACTGAACACAAAATACAGCTGAGGCTGATGGGAATCTGCAAACAAAATCTGCAAACAAACAAAGATAGTACAGAGGAAGGGACAGAAATAGAGTGGAGAAAAAGGAAGACCGAGATGCTTTTCTTGCATAATGTAGAAGCTCAGCGATTTTGTTCAATTCCTCATGGCATTTCAGAGTTGGCTACAAAAACATTTTTTTGATGTTTTTGTATTTAAATGCATGTAACAGACAGAGAGTCAGTGAGAAAACGCGAGAGAAGCAGGGAGAAAAGTATACATGCTTTCCTTGCGTATGAGCAAAGTGATTCTAACTCCCCATTACACACATTACTCCACGGCTGCTCCCCTGACACAGTGTTTGTTGAGTGAGGTGTACTACACATTAGCGTGCCAAGACCATTTGAGCAAACAGAGCACTCGAGCCCAAGTGGAGCGGGTTCGGACTCTGCACTGGGTAATGGAAACTGGCAGCGAGTGGCGCGCCAAACCCAGAGCCTCACACGGAGCTGAATATGAGCTCCAGTTCTCATTATAGAGCCATTTTCTACTTGATTTTCTAGTCAGCTACTGCAGCTTTGTGTGAGCTGTTTACAACAAGAACGCTTTTATTTTATTTATGTGTCTTCTTGACTTCTTTATTTTGGTTGTCAGTGCACAGATCATGACAGAGGTTACATGAGTTACCATTTTACTCTTGTTTTACTTGCTTTGAATTTTGTTTACAGTGTTTTCCAGAAATACATATCGGAGGTTCGAGGTTCAGTAGGATGTTTTGTTTCTGTAATGAATATATAAAGAGGCGTTTTTATGATAATGTTTTGTCTTGGAAAATAGGGATTGGAATATTTGCTCTCTTGTTCGGTGCTGAATAAAAAGTCTGGTGATCAAGTGCATCTCCCGCTCTGCGTTTTCACATTGTCTGTGCAAGAAGAGCATCGCATAACCATTCAGCTGACTTGCATACAGCGATCTCTCTGACCACAAACTCCTTGCTGGGTTTGAATGCTGAGATGAGAAGGACATTTTCTACCAAGCTGTCTCACCACATCTCATTCACACTTAAAAGGAGAATGTAAAATCTTCACCTCCGTGAAAAAATCATCCTGAATTTTAAGTGGTCGCTCGGCCTCAGTGCATCATATTTAAAATTGAGTTTGACTCTTAAACTGGAATTATGCCTTGAAAAATACACGTAAACGTCTCCACGTGAAGCAAATAGGGATGATCTAAAGCTACCCACAACACCCATATTTGAAGAGTTTTTGGATAGTAGCTGACACCTTATGCAACCCTGCACATTGAACACATTAATTTGCAAATCCTGTCAAATGGCGAGTTTGTTTTAAACAAGTGAAAAGTGTAAACATCAGATGTCTTGTATGTACATGTATAAAAGAAAACAGCAATTCAAAAGTCTCATATCACTGCCCAATCGCCAAAGAAAATACTGAGTATGTCGATTCCTGCAAAACTGCAGTACGTTACATTGGTACATTATTAAACAGAAAACACAACAAGCAATATCAAGATGCAGCCTGCAGAGCGCCACCATGTAATGTCTATGGAAAGCTGCAGCGGGCACTTCAAGCTGCACCGAAGTGCAGCCAAACTAAATGTTGGGGAAAGTTTAACTTTTTGCAGCAAATTGTTTCCAGATTGTACCACAGCCAATCAGTAAGGCCTGCAACTTCTGTGACATGTTTACCTACGAACTTCCCTCCTAAAACACACGAACACGGGTCCCAACCATAGAAAAATGTAGGCTCTGTGGTGAACATGAGGTCAAACAAAAAACACTTGATTATGGTTAGGAAAAGATCATGTTTTGGCTTAAAGACCCACATTTTATATATATCACCAATGGAAAGACCATGAAAATGACATTTGGTGGCTAATAGCCACTAGAAACATATCCATGACTCACTAAAACATAACCAGTTTCATTGTTTGATGGTTTGGAGCTTGGCAGGGGTCTCGCTTGGTTACATGCTATCAACCATCCCCTCCACTGGCAGATAACAGCTCATATACTACGCCACTTCAGAAACGTTGTTATGACACATATGATTTGCTCAAATGTAACATATATATGGTTTGCAGAAACCTACAATGCCTAACATTTTCCTTCTGGCGACTGGGCTGCTGATCAGTCTCTGTGCACTGGAGAAGCATGTTTCAGCCTTAAACCTGTTCTGATGCTCTTCTATATTTTAACCAGCCTCCCTTCATATGCATAAACGTTTACGCTCTCCAACTACGGCTTCACTTTGAAATGAACAGAGTCAAAGACAAATGCATATTGTCTCTACTTGGTGCCATGATATACCTGCCATGCATGTCTACACAAACAGAAACACACATAATCATGATCTGCATATATATGCAAAAACTCTGTCACATATGTGCATAAGCAAATTCATGCACCTCATATATTCAAATGGAAGCACAAATATGTACACACACACATGCACATACGGACATAAACTCATATTTTTGTCACTGCAGTCAAATGAGCACACATATCAAAACAGGTACGCACATCATTACACACATGAACACACACACACTTGGCACATTGCCTGGGCCATGAGATGCCAATTAAGTTCAGAAACTAAAAGCGTTCCACCTGGGATTTCCACCTCAACCCACAATATTAACCCTATCCTGAACCGAGACCAAACACACGCGCACACACACACACACACACACACACACACACACACACACACACACACACACACACACACACACACAAATACCGCACACTCCTGCATCCCTTCACGCACAGTTTAATCTGCCAACAAGGTGACATTAGTAACACTAACCACCTGAGACAGATCCACGCTGCACAAACCAGCCATCAAACTCACACAACTTACCTCCCCAAACATTAACCTAGTTTCCTGCCAGCCCCTCCTTTGCCTCTCCTCCCTTCTCCCCTGCCTCACACGCACCTCCCCTCCCCTCCAATATTCCCACTTTCCATTGCAACAGTATCCATGACAGGGTAAAAAAAGGGAGGGTCATCATCAGGAGCTAACAGATAATAACTGAAAAGAACACAAACGTAGAGGAGAATGAGGTAGTTGGAGGTGAAGGGAGCATGCAGGAGCCAAAGGTAAAGCAGAAGGCAGAAGTGCCAAAAAACGTAGTTCCTCTCATGGCTACTTGAGGCTGGCTCCAAAAGCGAGTCAATTTCTATAGACCCCAGTGTTAACCCTTTTACACCCGGGTTGACATCAGTTTTCGTGTGCTGCGTTCAGATGCTTTTCGTAACCTGACCAACTTGGCAAGAAATGTTTGATAAATTGCAAGAAATCTTACCTAAATTTGTTTTAAAAAGAAAGAGAGGATTATAAGAAAATAATACAAACAAATAGAAAAAGTTCCAGAAAACTGTATTCATAATTAGAATATTTTTTTATATTTAAAGTTGTGTTACAGAAGAAAAAAACATAATAAAATATATAAAACAAATACATTTATTCAGTACTTTTTCTAGGTAATGTTCTTGTTTGTTTTTTACTTTTTTTGCTGCTCATTTTGAAGTAATGTTCTTGTAACTTTTTCCTTTTATTTAAAAAACATTTTTAACTTTTTAACTTTTTTTGTGCAAATTTTTTTGTTTTTGAAGGAAATCTAACCAATTTGCTCAGGTTTCACAGGGTTAAAATGCCCTATGCCACGATGATAACAGCTGCTTTTTCGTTGCACACATAAACACATCATCCAAACATCATACTTGTGCCACTCATGGTCACGTTTTTCCAGCTTTGTGTTTCACCAAAATCTCGTTTCGGAGCTGTTACTACCTCCGATAGAGGCGAGACCACTCTGTCTCCCCTTTTTGTGATCAAACATTTAATACAGAGCGGCAAAGTGGCATAACAGCGTGATATTCCCGCCTTGAACAGGCAGTGTAAATGCAGCTTGTGTAAAAATGGCTTCATATGGATACACCCTTCATTCCTCTACAACTTTACTCTCTCGTCTTAATATGTTCACTTATGTTCACAAGACACCAATGGCCAAAATGCCAAACACAAAGCTTTAAAACGGGAGTCCACAAACCAATGGCTGACGTCATGGTGGCTGCCTCCATTATTTTTAAACAGTCTGTGTAGTCGAGTTGTAAGAAAACTGCCTGTTGACTGTTTATAGTGAGGTTTGTGGATTTATCCAGAGTAACCGAGAATTTGTTTGTGGAAAGAAATGTGTCCATTTAATTTTTCAAATTAAACATTTTTCCAGAGATTCTAGGTCTAAATAATTTTTGGTTAACAATTTGGGTGAAGTGACCTTTTAAATAACTTGTTAGGATAGAAATTTTTTTGCAGGCAAGTGGAGCAGAGCAACCTTGTCGGGCCAAATGACACCATCTGGCAGGAAGCTGGGACAGCATGGTCAGCCAGGGAATGTGTGTGAGTTCAGTGTGTGTGTGTGTGTACGTGTGCATGCATATGTGTGTGCCTGCATTATAGAAATTGTGTTGGAAAGGTATATGTAAAGTGTGCCTGTAAGGGAAATAAGGTTAAAAAACAAGAGAAAGGGGGACATGTTAAAATGTTATGTGTGAGCGTGTGTGTGCGCGTGTGTGCGTGTGTGTGTGTGTGTGTGTGTGTGTGACCTGACAGAAAGCATTGCTGTGTGTCCGGTCAGATGAGTTTCTGGCAGCGGACATGGGACATCCAACTAAAAACAGTCGTGTAATATGTTCCACATCCATCACTTTGAGATGGAAACTATTAACAGATCTTAAGAGAGACATAAACTTTGGACTGGAAATCACTGGATTCAGTCCATAGATGTAACATCACAGCATATACAGAATTAGTACTTGTATTTTAATATATTATTGTGTATGTGTGCACTACAGAGTAACCTTGTAAGAATTTGCCTCCATTTTATGACACATCGTCCTCAGTGACAGCAGCGTTCCCTGAGAGAGTAAATGTCAAAGTGACATTGAGCGAGCATCAAGCCAGTCTGGGCTGTGTGTGTGTGTGTGTGTGTGTGTGTGTGTGTGTGTGTGACCTAGTCTGAGTGTCCCCTGGGACTGGAGCTGGCTGGCTGACTGTTCCCAAGCTGTCACCAGACATTGACTCAGAACGCTACACTCACCATCGACACACTGACTCACCGCGCTCCATCCATCCATCTATCCATCACATTCATAAACACATTCAGAGGAACTTTGAATCCAACACTGAACTGATTTAATTTGGTTTCAGCTCAACTGAATTATGTTAGGAAGCAATATTTTTCAGATCTCTTATTTGTTGCGCCTGGAATTGGATTTGTTTTCAGGAAATATTTGCTTATTGAACTCTCTACCAGGAAGCATTTGGTCCTATTAAAGCTTCAGTGATTTCACTGGCAACACTGTGCATTCAGACCACAGGCTACAGCTCTACTGCACTGCTGCTCTGTCTGCCTGCATCTGCTAAATGACTGCTTGTTGTACTCATGGAGGATATGGTGGAACTCACAGACAATGACTGGCTGCTAACTGGTTTATGAAAGCTCATTATTAAAGGGACAGTTCACCCCAAAACTAAAAATATATATTTTACCTCTTACCTTGAGTGCTATTTATCAGTCTAGTTCATTTTGGTGTGAACTGCAGAGTGTAAGAGATATCAGTGTAGAGATGTCTGCCTTCACTCAAATATAGTTGAACTCTACCTGTGCTCAAAGTCCTCAAAAAGCACAGCGAGCTCCCGGGTGAAGGTCCGGGGTTTGTTGGATCCATGCACCTCCCCTCCTACCCGCCCTTAAAGGACTTTCCAACTCCTTATATTACATTGTTACTGGTGGTATTTGAAACAGACGCTGTCTGGCAACGCATTATAACACTGCAAAAGGTATAAAGTGTCGTCGCCCAGTGTAAATCATACCGCCACGAAAGGTGCAAATCACCAAGCAAGTGGCAGTATTTAACGAGCTGGGAATGAGAACTGGCTGCTGTGGATAATTCTTGAGTAACAGGGTCATAATTTCTGGAAAGAGACATTGCTGTTGAGTTTGTCAGATGTATTTTTTTTGGCACTTTGAGCACCAAAAGTCGAGTGCCTTGTTGTTCCATTGTGTTTTATTAAAAGGCAGAAATCTCTACAGCTGATATCTACAACACTCGGCCATTCACACCCAAACAATCTGGATTGATAAATACCACTACAGGTAAGAGGAAAACTCTTTATTTTATTTTATTTATATAATTTTTTTCAAATTTTATTTTATTTCCAGGAGAACTGTCCCTTTAACAGCTAACAAGTTTCAATATGTCTTATTTTTCCCCTGGTTACCAAGTCTGTGAGTGACTGTGCAGCTTATTAAATAAGGTTTCAGTATGTGAGCGAAAAGTTTGTTTAATGAGTCATTCAACCACGTCTATAAAGCATAACGGACACACTCAAGGGCAGAGAGAAAAGCCATTATTGCCTCCTCATGGCTGCATCTTTCTGGTGTTACAAAGACGGGGTGGACACAGATGGTCTTTCTGAAAAGCATTCAAGGTACTTTCTCATCTACACACCTGGCCAATTAAAGTCTGCATAGGAAAATTTCAGACAGTTTTGAGAAATTGTCAGTCCTGCAATTCAATGCAAAATGCACAAAGCTCAGAGAGAGAGAGATGTGATGTAGTCAGTAGGTGGATACAGTACAACAGCAGGTTTTTCAAATATGACTGTAAACTGTAGAAAATAAAGGGTACTAAGACTCACAGTCACTTACAGATTTGTTAACTGAAAACAGAAGCTGCTAAGAACAGTCTTAGTCAAAAGTCAACGGTTCACAGATAAAGTTAAATAAACTCAGCTGAACTCAAATATAAACATAGTGCTGAGGCAGGTAACTTGATGCAGGTAGATATCTATGCAAACCTTTGGCACCTTCATATGCTTTTTGTTGTTAGTTTGTCTTTCATATTGATGTTGATTTATTTTTCTGTATTTATATAATATCTTTGTTGGTATACCCACAATGGAAACAAGTTATGTCTTCACTTCTGACTGATTGATTTTATAATAACATAGTACACAGATTTCTGCTCTTTTTTAAAAATCTTTTCTTAAAAAAACCCAGATAAATCAAACAAGTCTGTATCTTTTTTGCACATCGAGCACTGTGATTGGCTGTTAAACACTATGATGTCACCACTAAAATAAGAAATTACTCTCTCTGTCGCAAATGAAACTGACGCGGTAAAAACAGAATCAAATGTTTTCCAAAAATAGGATTGTGTTAGTCAAGCCCTTGGCCGTTTAAAATTATTTTGATTCTTTATCGCAATAAAGTCACATGACTTATTACCAGTGGGGTCCTAAATACTTGGCTATGAGGCAGGCAGAAAAAGGGAATGACATATAAATGCTACTCATATCCAATTTTACACTAATACACTCAATAAGAAGCCATAAAACATCAATGTAATGCAGTCATGAAAGACAGTAAAATCCACTTCTTTCAGTTTCAGGTGACAACACATTAACCCTCTGCCTGTCGATGTTTACCCATCACTCACACTTTCTATGGATGCAGTCCACTGTATCTCAAACTAATGGGATAATTGTTATTTTCCATATTCTGGTGCTATAATCTATTTTTACTATGTACTGTATGTGAAAGTGTGAGCACTGAGCAAAGGAGCAAACCAGGGACATGTGGATTATCAGTTTCAAATAGATGAACCATAAAACTGTCTAGCAGGGCTAATCTACCCCCAAAAACTTGCTGCATCCTCTTTTTAAATGTGCTTTTTTAGAGCCTAATCCCAGTCCGCCCGTTCTCCCACAGATCTGTGTCGGTGTTGTTAAAACTCAGCAGACAGCACTGTACAAATATAGCTGAGTAACTAGGCCTACTGCAAATAGAACAGAACTGAATTTAATCAAATCAACACAGCATGCTCTATGTTCCAACATTCACCCTCTGGCAGCACCCCTCCTCCTGCTTCCTCTTCCTCTCTGCCGCTCTGTCTGCTCTCTGTCTGACTCGCTTTCTCTCTCTGTTGCCTCCCCGCATACGGTGAAACGCACATGCACAAACACACGTTTAGGCACAAAACATGACCTTATTTCTGCACTTTTCCCCTTGACTTACCCACATAAAAAAAACCCTTAAACTATTTTTTTTCCTGTTTTGCAGCCACCTTTTCCATTCATCTCCTTTTTGCTTTTTCGTTCACAAAATGCAAGATCTACCTGTCTAACAGCTACATGCAGCTAAACACACACTCTTACCCACATGCAGACACAGGCCGCACCTTCTGCCTCTTTCAAATATATCATAGTTCCCATCAGCCGGACTAAAAGTACCATGAGTCATCACGTGAATCATTCTCAAATTTATTATCACTGACCAGCTTTCTGCAGGTTGCAATTATCATGTGATAAACGGCATTTGGTGGTATTGTCAGAGTATTTATACTACAGGAAGCATTAAGCTGGAAGCAGAGCAGTGACGGGACACTGATGGCTGGCCTGTGTCTCCAGCGACACACAAGGATAGTTTATGACGGGCTTGTGGTGGCAGTGTGTATATGTGCGTGCATTTGCTCTACCGCCTCAATTACGCCTCAGTCAGTCAACCAACCGACTGGCCGGCCAGCCAGACGGGTCCAGACAGGGCGAAGCAGCAGGCGGGTGAGCAGAATGAACCGCAGTGGCAGTGCAAACAGACCACAGTCGGACCACATCACAACCACACAGCACCCTGCCATTTACAGCGCTGCATATGGCCGTCTGCAGGAAGGGGGAGGAAGGAGGGAAAGCAGCAAAGAGAGACGGAAAGGAAGGAAGAAAGGAAGGAAGAGAAGGTGGAAAAGGTGAAGTCTAAAGGAGGAAAGAGTAAAAAGTGAAGGACACAAGGTGAGGACGACAGGAGAGGGAACGACGAGAGGACAAGAGACGTGCCAATGGAGAAAAAGGAGGAAAGACAAGCAGAAAAGCAAAGACGAAGGAGGTATTTACACAGACCAAGAGCCCAATTTAAGCATTTTCAAAAAAATAAATAAAAATGTAGCCTTCCATCTTTATGCCATCTGTCTGGAATCTCCTATATTTACTACCGACAACCGAGTCATTCATCTGACACCGTGGAGAAACGATTTATTTTAATAGCCACCTACATACAATCCTTGACGTTAGATTTCACAGGTAACTAGACATTGCTAGGGACATGCTACCAGTACATGCATACACAGTCTCGTGTTTCAGTCTCAAGCTGAAACTGTGGTCCTGAAAGGCCAACTCAGAGGATGTGAAACAAAAATAAAAGAAGTGGTTTTGTGCCACTGTGTTGTGTTTGGACCCCTCCAGCATCTTGCTCTTAAATTGCAACAAATCCAGCCTTTGAACAAAACCTTACTCAACAGTTTACCAAACCCATTATGTGTATACCAAGTGCCATTTGAAATTGTTAATCATGATTTTTAATAACTATAATTATTTTAAATGCCCCTGATATATGTGGGACTTTGCACCGAGCATTTTGAACATTGCCCATTATATTACAAAGCATAACAACAACCCACTGAATAAAAGTTAACAAATAACAATTATGTTTAGGAAAATAAAATTTGATTTGATCAAAATTGCCCATTTAATGAAGATATTGCAGCATGACTGAAAGGCTGTGTGTATTTCGTGAAAAAGGTTTTTTTAAACTTGACATGCTACAAATCAAGACAGAGAAATCCCACATGCAGAGTGAAAAACACAAAATTGCCATTAAAACTTGTGAACAAATGCCAGGCATTTCCCATTTCTGTTCATTTGGGCAAAATTTTCCCTTGTCCCTGACCCTAAAAACTGATGTTGGTTCATGTTTTTTTTTTTTTAAATCTCTCTCTTTAGTTTTGTCTTAAATTTCAATTCAAGTGACTTAAAAAAGTCTTAAATTGATTATCACAAAGGCATTTTCATTGGGTTAACATAATTGCATAAAATAATAGTAATTTTACCCAATTATTTCTTGTGCTTATAGCGAGGGTAGCACATTTAATCAACTAGTTGACTAATTGTACATCAAATCGCACATCGTCCTATGGTTGTGTGGGGTGCACCTCCCCAAACGAAAGGAAAATCCAACAAAGGAGGTCTTCTTTTTCAGCGAATTTTTCATGGACATAACTGGCTATTTTCTCATATTTCTTAAATTGAGCTCCTGGGAAATAGCCTTTCTCTTGTCTCAGCCCAATTTTAAATCTTAAAAATGCTCTTTTTCTTTTTTCACTGCTGTAATCTTTATTGTCCGATAGCAATACCATCCCAAAGAAAACTTGAACAAGTCTCAGCTCTGTAAATTTCATCTGTACTCAGTGTTGGGAAACCTCTGAGAAGCCTATGAGCACAGCAAAATAACTCCTGCTGATTTTTTTTTTTTGCTCCTTATTTCCCCTAAGGATGAAACAGATCAGCATTTAGTAATCTCCAAGTAAAAAGCTGGTTAAGACTGCAGTGAGCAGCCAAATTTTCAACTAATAGGTCACTGAGCAAATAAATAGTAAAAATAATAATAATCGACTGGATGATAGCTATGAAATGTCAGGGAATGACCAGTTATTCAACTCATCCTGAAAGTGAGTCACTACTCAAAATCAGTAATATAAATGTCATATATATGATGAAAAGTCAAAAGATCTTTGAAATAATTAGGATTTTTCCTCTGGGCACTGTGTATATCTGTGCTAAATTTCACGGCAATCCATCTGGTTATTGTTGAGATAATTTATTCTAGACTAATGTGTTGGATCAACGGGCCGACCAACAGACTGACTTCCCTGAAGCTGTGCCACTGGCGTGAATAAAAACCAGTGTGGACGGACTCAGATGGATTTCTAACTGTTGGGATGTGGGCTTGGCGAGCTAACACTGGGTAGCATATCACAGATGACAGCTGAAAACACTTGTATCACACAAGAATCAGCATTCCAGCAATTGAGCAAAGCTAACAGCCTGACAGCCATGTATTTATGAAGTCATACAAAGACTCTGAATGGTTCCCACCGACTGTAGCTGGCATAAAGAAATTACTCTTTCAAAAAACATTGAAAGACTAAATTATCCTGATGTGAAAAAAAAGTCTAAAAATTCAAACATGACTAAATGCTTTCCACTGCATGAGCAGTTTGCAACCTTGATCCCTTTGCAACAGTCATGTAAATTTTTAAAATGAACAACAAAGGAAAAACCAACAGAATTATAATTCTGAAGAAGAAGTTGGCAGAAATATATTTGTGAAGCACACAGAGGAGCTGAGAGGATCTAACATTAGCATTACTGTGTTTAGGAGAGTAACTACAAGCAGACCATTATCTTGTCATTGGCACTCACTGTAATGCTTGCTTTTAGGGGCGAGTGCAGATAAATGCAACTAGGAAATAAAAGCAGAGAGAGGGGAAGAAAGAGAGGGAAAAAAACCAGTATAAACACACAATATAAGAGGCAGGAAACAAAGGACAGAGACAGAAACAGACAGACGGATGATTAGAAAGAAAATGAAAAGTGAGATGGGGAGAAGGATTTTTTTTCAGGTGTATCAGAGGAAAAGAAAAGAAACAGAGTAGGTTTCATAGCGTGAGGAGGAAGCCAGACCACTACTGTAGTGAGTTAGCCCGAGGTGTTTTCATACTTGAGCTAGCGCTGATAGATGGAGGTCGTAAGCGGATGAATTAGTGATGAGGATCAGGATGAAAGTGCTTTCCAGAAACTACAGGGCCGACCAGACAAAGCCGGGGCACATGGGACAGGTAGTGCTGCGGGTGCAAGGCTGGAGTGATAGACGGGACGAGCCCGGCCGTGAACCCATGAACTGTCAGGACATATCATACATGCCAACAAGACTCCAGTAATATCTGCAGAGCTGTCAGTGTAAATGCTGGCTCACTTTTAAACAATCTGTATTCCAGCTGCAAGTTTTCACAGGCTTTTTTAAAATATAATTTTCCTCTATGTGAGTGCTTTAGCTTGATATTGGCAGAGGCGGATCTTCCTTCAGACGACATAGGGATATGCCCGGGGCGCAAACTTTTTTAGACCTTTAAAATAATCTAACATAATGGAAATGGAGTGGAGTGTATTTGGAGAGCATCAGAGTAACAGAAAATGAAAATGCAAACAAAAGCCATCTGGGGAACAAAAACATTCTTATCCCAAGTAATCACATCGAATGAGTTTTTATGAATATTTTTACATAAAGAAAAGTCAGTAACTACACTTTTATAGATACACGATTTTAGGAGAAAAAATGACTTTTTAGAAAAAGGAAACATGTTCATTTTGTATATATTGTGTTGGATTTATTAGACCATGTTGCTGTTTTCGCTGTTTAAGAGTTATTTTATCACATTTATCAGGTGATTTAAAGGTCCAATGTGTATGATTTAGGGGGATTTACTGGCAGAATGGGTATATTATATGTTTCCATTACTTTAAAATCACCTGAAAATAAAAATTGTTTATTCGTTACCTTCGAATGAGCTGTTTATATCTATATATGGACAGGGTCCTCATGCATAGAGTTCGCCATGTTTCTACAATAGCCCAAAACAAACAAACTAAACACTGGCTCTAGATAGAGCTATTCACTTTTTTCGCCGGTCACCATAGTCTTCCTACACACTCGGCACACAGACGCTTCTCTTGTGTGTCAGTAAAGATGCCACTAAATCCTACAGTCTACACATTTAAAAATGAATCAATTTATCCGTCCTGAGTTCCTCGAGCAGGTCGTTCCAAAGAGCCACGATGAGAGAAGACAATGACAGAAAGAGGAAGGGTAAAGAGATACTAATCACATAACATTTGTATTTGTAGTAAAATATCTGTAACTTTACATGAACGTTTACAGCAAATATCCACTACAGTCTGTGACTATCACCAGATAGTCTGTAATATTATAACAATATCAGTTTGTGACTTTCAGGAGTGTTTTTGGGGGGCGGCGGGGGGTATTTTGGTGTACTCAGTTAGCACACTTTGTGTGTTTCACAGAAAAACTTACAACACTGAGAGAACAGGTGAGAAGGTTCCTGCCAACTTGTTCTGGCATGCATTTATCGCAGGAGGGCCTTTTTCTAAATATACACTCGGCTACACTGTGCTCTGGTATTTTGAAGCTACTGTCAGTGGAAAGAAAAGTGATAGCCACCTCCTCTATGATGGATTCTTTGTCTATTATTTTAAAATATTGACAGCGGCTGATGAGCTTTGACCTCGCTCATAGATTACGCTCAGCTGGCGTCAAAGTCTGAGGTTTGCTGCTGACATTTTAGGCAGCTGAAAATAAATTAACTGTCACACTTTGTAAAGGGAAAGTATTGTTGTCTAGGCTTGGTCAGATATATGGAAATAAACATACCATTACAGTAATAACAAACACCACAACAACAAGGGACCAGAGATATTTTTTGCATAATAATTGTTTCATGTACAATTATTTTAAAGCAACAAGAAACAATAGGTTATTTTAAAGAATAAAAGATTTAAAATAAGGGCAAGTATGGGTTTTTAAGAAATGCTCACTTCAAAAGTCACATGACCTAAATGGAAATATAAATGATTGAGCAAAACATTCAAACAAATAAATGAATAATTAAATCCTAGCATAATAAAATGTATCATATCTATGGCTGTATCTGTAGTAGCAAAATGTACTGAGGTAGACAAGCAAAGTCACATTTAATAAACAACACATCAAAGGTCCTGTTTACTCTTAGCTTTAAAATGTGTCTTGGGCAATCGGATCACAAGTGGAAAGCCTTAAAAGTAAATGACCATGTAGAAACATTGTGACCTGATCACACAAACCTCTTGCCGAGGTGGTGTGAGACACATGCTCCCTATGTAGATATAAATGGCTCAATTTATGGTAACGCAAACAACAATTTTTCATTTTTGGGTGATTTTACACTAAAGAAGAAATTTAATACATAATATATACTATTTCTGCCAAAACCTTCCCCTAAAATCTACACACTGAGCCTTTGAAACAAAGTGTAAACGGGGTGCATCACAGTGTTCAAGTTTCGGGTTAAAAATCAGCTGCAGAGACAAAGGTCTACTCACTAGCTTTTTCAAGGAGCTTTCAACCAGATCTCAGTGGAAGGAGTTTGCTTGGATGCAATCACATCACAAAAATACTAACAGACTCCGTGTGAAGTGAGAAAATTCCACCTGTTGAGGAAGACTATGAGACACAGCTGAAAGCCTCAGAATTTGCTTGTAAGTAGTGTTTGTAGCAGTAGTAGTATTTGAACCTTCACACTCAGTTTAGTCAACTATTTCTGTATATTGTAAGGGTGAGTATAAATTGTTTCATACAGCAGAGAAACCAAGATGAAAAAAAAGAGTGAAAATGTATGAAAAAAGACAGTAAGAGAGAGTGACCGTTGAAAATGACAACAAAAAAAGATGAGAAAAACAGCAGATAGAAGAGGAGGAAAAAAGACCTGGTTTCTCCTCTGGCAGCCAGGAGACGAAGAGGAGGAGGAGGAGGAGGAGGAGGGAGTGGAGGAGTGTGGCAGGCTGCAAATAGAGCTGGAGAGAGAGAGGGAGGGGGGGCACTTGCTAAATGAATTTGGCTTTCAGCAATGGGGAGTCTACTCCACTGCTGTGTCAGTGTGTGTCTGTGTGTGTGTGTGTGTCTGTGTGCAGGCATATGTGTCTCCATGCATATATACACATGCACCACTGCCAGCATGCACTGGAAGTGTTGTCTGTGGGTGTGTGTGTGTGTGTGTGTGTGTGTGTCCCTGCATGTGTGCACCTGCAGCTGAATGTGTGTCTCTGTACGTCTCTGTGTGTATTTGCATGTGTCTCTTAATAGACAAATGGTTTTGCAAGTATGTGTGTGAAAAACATTAGCGTGCGTGTTTATGCATTTCTTTTGGACAGGCGACTAAATAATGTTCGTAAATGCTGGTGTGTCAGGAAAAGACAAGGCAAGCGAGTGTGTGTGTCTGTGTGTCTGTGTGTGTGTGTGTGTGTGTGTGTGTGTGTGTCTGTGTGTGTGTGTGTGTGTTTTAGGCGCACTGTCACCAGGATTGGAAGTGACAGGCAGGAAGTATCAGAGGCAGCTGGGTAACAGCCCACTAACCACACAGGGGAGGGCTCTACACTGAAAAACATTACCAGTGGGAGTAGAGAGACTATAGAGAGACTAGAGAAAGAGAGAGAGAGAGAGACACTATGGAGGAGAGAAAAAAAATCAAGGAGAAAATCAAATAGAGACAAAAAAAGAGGACAGAGAGTAAAAAGGATATTTGTTTTGCTGTTATTAAACCAAGAAAAATAACTTCAGAGTATCCTTACATGCTCTCTATACAGAACGGTCGAGGGTTAAAGGAGCAGTTCAAACATTTCGGGAAATAAACGAGTTTGATTTGCCTCTGATTGTGAGGGGGTCAGTATGGACTTGGTCCATACACATTGATCAGTGTTGCCATGTGTATGATAATTATCTCATTTGCACATTAATTTTGCCCTCTGTATGATGCACAATCAATTTGCCATAAAGTGTCATAATGTATGATAATCTGTCACATTCTCACTCTGAACTCGACACATGGTGCCGCTCTGTCAGGACCTTCAACCAATAACGTTTAAGGTATCATATGCATCAGCTGTTTACACGCCGGGATGCCGTTACGCTAATGTCAACAAATGCACGTGGTGGGATGAAGCAGCACAGTCCCTATATTTACACAACAGCTCGGACTGTCAGGATGGTTGAGATGAGGTCGGATGGTTAGGTTTGGCAAAAGAGGCACATGGTAAAGTGTAGGAAAAAAAACATACACACAAAACACACGGGAAGCGTTTGCATTTGGATGCGGAAGTCGGCTTTTGGTGTCACGTTCGTACGCCAACAGCATTGACAGTTTAGAATGACAATGGGTTGATAATGACCATTTTATGACACTTACAATAAGATGGATTTTGCTTCCTTTAGACAGAGCCAGACTAGCTGTTTCACCTTGTTTTCTGTCTTTGTGCTGAGCTTAACATCTGCTGTGTGTGGCTTTAATTTCCTTCAATTTTCTGCACTTAAAAGTATTTTCTTTTATAAAAATCCAAGTGTCATGCTGAAATTATTTATTGGGTGCACTATGCACAGCTTTATGAAGTCGACTTTTATCGAGACGTTATAAGTTTGCTACAGTCACCTAAATCGAACATGTAATCTTCAAATAAATCAACAACCCATGCTTGCTGGAGACTGCTGTGAGGCAGCATAAACTTTTGTTTGTCCTGTACCAGCACCAGCATGAAAAACTAGAAACTATTTCTTTTTTTTAAATTTCTGCTCATGCACAGGTTAAACAAATAAGCCTGATAATGTCACGTCTCTCTGGAGTGTCACTGCTGCATTCTGCAAAACCATGCCCATCCAGGTAAAGTTATTAGGGAGTCCTCATGGCTAAACATGTCCGGCTCCAGCTCCGTTATACGAATTCAACTAATAAGCGTACCTCTCAAAATGTATTCCTTCCCATGCACATGCTCAAGGGTTTGAAGTTATTGGTTACAAATATTTTCTGAGCCAATGTCCAAGATAAAAAGACAGAAGAGGAAAGCGATGAGGTGTTGGCTGAAGAAAGCAGAGTCATTAGGCAGCAGAACAAGAGAGATCCAGAGACAGAAACAAGCGACAGATAGACGGTGAGTAATGGAGATAGGGCCAGAGCAGTTATGAGTCAAATATGAAGACGGGATGAGAGATGAAAGATAAAACTAAAAAAAAAGAGGAGGAGTGAGAGAAATGGGGTGAGATGATGAAGAGAATAACAAATGAGCGAAGAGGAGGGAGAAGGGGGGGGGTTAGAGCGTATTTTTTAAAAAAAAAGATGAAAATATCAGAGAGGGAGAGGATGAGGGAGACGAGGAAGGTCAGCAGAGGAGAGGACGGACGGAGCGAGGGAAGGAGGGAGAGAGGGCTTGTTTGTATCTCATATGACTCCATTAAAGTTTGAATAGTTCTCATCTCTCTTTTTGTTCCCTTAAACCCAGCTGTGCGCACACACGCACACACACACACACACACACACACACACATACTGAGATGCAAGCTCACACACAAACACTCTATACACACATGCACTCAATGCACACAATAAACTCATGCACACATACACATGTGCATAAAGCAAAGACATAAATAAATGTGCATGGAGCATGACATGTGTGTGTGTGTGTGTGTGTGTGTGTGTGTGTGTGTGTGCGTGCAATGGTGAACTGCAGAGAGAAGACAAGATTAGTAAAGCAGGCCAAGAGACGGTTCCCATGGTGCATCTCTGGAAGCATCTGTCTTAGACCAGGTTGTGTCAACACTGACTGCTCCTCCAGCTGAGGCTGAGAGTGAGGGAGAGACAGAGACACAGACGCAGAGACAGACAGACAGACAGAGAGACAGGGAGACAGTAAAATGTTTGCTTTTTTTCCATTCCTGAGTGTGCCTGACAGACACACACACGGGAACGACAGATCACTCTGAGAGCAGAGGAGGGAAAAAAGGGGAGGGGGACCAAGATAAATAGAGGAAGCCTTTGAAGAGAGAAAGAGAGAAAATTTATATATAAAAGAGTCTCGAAGTGGCAGGAACGGGTGAGACGGGGAGAGAAAAAGAGGAAAGAGAGGAGAAAGAGTGACAGTGATGGATGGGGGAGATAGATGGATGGATGGAGGGGATAGATGCAGGGACGTGAGGCGGGTTAGAGGATGGCGAGGCGGCAGACGGAGATTGACAGCCTCCTTTCCCGGGGACGGATGAATAAACCGGCGCGGCGACGGATGGAAAGAGAGGAAAAAGATGGAGAAAAGGAGTGAAGGATGGAGGAGGGAGGGAGGGGGGTAATGAGAGACAGAGTACGTCTCCGTAATCAAGCCATAAAGGAGAGCGGGAGCGAGGGAGCGAGGTGGAAAAGACGAGTGGGCTCTGAATGAGTCAATCATGATTAATCAAGACGCTTCTCGCTCTCCGTCGCTCTCTCCCTCTCTCGCCGTCTCTCTCTTCTTCTCTCAGACTTATCATCATCATCATCAAACACACACAGACACACAAAGCGTCCAGTGCGGCCCCCTGCGCATTTCCATCAGTACTGCACACACACACACACACACACTACACATGCATTCCTGTATTTTCAGGCAGCAGTTATTTGCTTGTGAAAGTTATATACATGTGAAAATAAAGTTCAATCAGCCAGCTCACACACTGAACGCACAATATAATAGTAGAATATGTGCAGCAGTGATATTTGGTGTCTGCACTCTGACCTCGTGGCCCCCCATGAGGAAGCACCTGCCTCAGCTCAGCAGGGAGCCACAGTAACACTCAGTGCACAGGTGGATGCTGTGGTGGAGGTGGGACTTTTTAAATGCTACACGAACACCAACAGCAGCGTCGACACTATGTGACAGTGTTGATTTCAGGTTTGTGGTGTGAAGTGCATGGTGGGAAAAGTTCTGCTTTAAGTATTATTGTATGTCACGTGAAGGTGGAGGCTGACTCCAGCTGTCTGCACGAACTGGCTCAAAGGTTTCGCATCATTAACATCCGCCTGTGAGCCTTCATCACAGGTTGTGTGGATATGAGGATTGTAAGCAATTTCAAGGTGGAGTCAGTAGGCGGGACGGAAAATGATGACGTCTAGTGCGGTGCCTGCAATAGGAATAAACCTGCTGATGTTTTGAACATCCATCGCCATGCTTCCTGGAAAGTTATTGCGACAGGAGAAGTGGCATAACATCGCGAACATTGTGAACAATTGTGTTTTATCGTCATTTAGAAAATATCGCTTAATTTTCGCACAAATCTATAATGGAAATCTGTCTGATGATTTAGGAGAAAGATTGTTGATAATGTCCTGAAAAGTTAAGCATGTGCCAGATTTACTGTCCCGCATGCCAAATTCTGCCTTTCTCTTCATGCATCCATAGACTTTGCTCTGTCCTGTGCACGAGCATGAATCAGCCCTTGCTGATGTACTGGATTTTTGTGTGTCTCGGTTGTTTGTGTCTCTTTTACAGAGCCAGGGCTGCAACCAGTCTTTACAAGACATTGTTGGCATTGTACATTTCTACAAACCACGAAAACCTTACATTTTTATATTTTATAAACATTATGTCAACTTTTCTATACAGACATAGTTTTGATTACACACATATGGGCTGATTTTGTCATCAGGAGGCAGAGGTGATGGTGTGACACCAAGGTGAGAAGCCAAGCTGCAGACTACTGTTTGAGACCAACAAACAACAAAACTGGTTTTGTTTTAGCAAGTCATCACTGAGTTTCCAGTGACTTTTAGCCCTCCAAAGTAGGTGTTTTTTTTAGTGAATTTTAACACCGGGGATAGCGAAACAAAAGAGATTTACTATTGAGTCATTGCTACATTTCCTGTCAGGTTAGTGCCATCAAAGCCGTGTATTTTAAGGCAAAACATGATCTTTTCCTGACCGTGACCAAGTGTTTTTTGTGCATAAACATAACCACACATGTAGCATGGTGTTGAAACGAAAAGAACATTCCTGCTACATAATAATGTACAAAAGTTACGCATCCTTGGTTTGCAGAAACCTGCATGTCTTTTATGTATTTCATGGTAAAACTAAAGGCAAATTTCCACATTTATGGACAATAACATTTTTGCAAATCGTAAATTTATAGAAACGTACAATGCCAAAAGTTACCTGGCGATTGGGTTGAAGGCTGTGTATGAACACCCAGATTTTTTTTACAATGCACACAAAACAGACAACGATGAGTTAGTGGAGTTATTAGCTGAATTTAAGAAAAACTTTACTGTTAATCAACCAGGAGTAAATTGTACATTTAGTGCTATTTTTAGATGTGGATGAATACACATTTGGTGCTCTAGTGGCTATTTACAGCAGCAGGATGGTGTATGTGTGGGTGAAACAACAGTGTCTGTGCTTATTATAATGAGCAGCGTCAACAACGTGACTCATTGTGTTTTTTATAGTTTTTTGCATGTCTATGACACAGACGAATATCAGGTGAAAATCATTAGTTAGAAAAATTCATTGTCAAATTTTGTTCTTTTCATGGCAGTAAGAAAAATACAGAATATCACCAGCGTCATCCTTTAAGGTGCCACTAATTAAACAACTCGAGTGAGATTGTGGCACTTTATCTTTTTTCCTCAGGCTCTAATGTGCTCTATAGAAAAAGAGTGGATGAGAGAGAAACCCTCCCCTCTGCTGCCTCTGCGTCGCAGCTTGTGAGGAGCGTGTGAATCCTCAGACAGAAAGAGAAAAAATAGGGCACTTTCATATTTATTCAAGTGTCAGATCCAGAGCTGTCTGTAGGGAGAGCGAAAGAGAGAGGAAGGGAGGAAGAGAGGAAGGAGGGCTGCAACCACAGGAACTCTGAGGTTTCACAAAGTCTTCCTCTATCTCTTTTCTACCCCTGAACACACACACACACACACACACACACACACACACGCTCCTCTACCTGCATGGACACACAAGGGAAAGGCAAACAGAAGGAGGGAGTCAGGGGGACAGGAAGAAAGTGAGAAGGAGATAGAAGAGGAAAGATGTGCTGTCATTCACACGCAGATCAAAAAAAAAAATGTGCATGTGCTCTGCAGTGAGGTGTAAATGCAACAAACAGAGTTATGTCTCGGGTTTAATAGGCATAGCATCTAAATGAGGATTACACGCAGGTGCCAAACAGGCCGTGATCCGCTGTCTCCGAGATGTCACATCAATTCTGGGTACATGCGGTGCTGAATAGATAAACCTTCATCAGCGCAGCCAAAAGAACAGGAAGCTCCCTCTCGAATGTGACACACAAACACTGAAGCACATGTGAGAATACCTCAGAGCAATTACCTGCTGGTTTCAGAGAGTGGCTGCTGGGAAACGTAAATCAACACTTCCTCCTGGTGGAGCTGATGTGAACTACAGGAACCCCTCCAGCAGTCAGAAGGCACTCATCTTTCTGTCTCGGACAAAAGGAGTAAAATCATGGATGTGAAAACACTGGTCGTGTCTTTTAAAGCTCGATGTTGGGTCCTAAACAAGGTGGACTAAATATGGAGATAGCACCTCTGTGCTCCGTGTGCGTGAATTTCACCCTCACAAAGCCGCACGACATGCAAACTCAGGTTTATGCTGAAAGTTTAGGAGAAATCACTGAAAACCTGACCTTGTATCTGTGCCATCATCTGGTCCTGAAGCATCGATAACTCAACTAGTTTTCTATTTTTAGCCTGTCTTACTACAAAGTGGCAACAAAAAAACCTCCTTCATCAAAAGAATTATTGCTGTTAAAGAGGGATTTTAATGTCCAGATTAGTGGTTTATTTTTTATGTTTACCCCATTATCCCCTTGAAACCTTGGGAAACTAGCTTGACTTATTTGAAAAACATAAGAAACAATGAGCAACTTCAGAGGACATGACCCAAAAATTATCAAAAAAATCACCCAGCCCCAAACAAACAAAAACCAACAATGGAGGGAGAAAAATAAATAAATAAATAAATAAATAAATAACCAATACAAAAACAAGTAAATTAACTTTAATTTCTTAAAGTTTGCTAGACATTTTTTCTGCCAAATTGCTCATTGCCTTTTTCCTTGTAAAAGGTGTCTGAACATTGCACTACAATTTGATCAACCTCTACAATTTCACTGTAACTGGGTAACTATCTGCCGAGGACTGTGTGTGATGGCGAAAGCTCCACAGTAGCCGCTGAATGGGTCTTCTGAAATGTTTGCTTTTTATACTTAAAGAGTTGAGGGTGTTTTCACACTTTTCAGGCCGTCATTTTCAGTTAGCTACAAAGATCAACATGCAACTTAGCTGGGGTTTCTGTCAAAGCTTAAGCGAGAAGTGGGTTTAAATAATGAATGGCCAGACTGATCACGCACTTTTATGGTGATGCAAAAGACCATTTTGAACACTTTAAATTCAAGATTTATCATCAAAATGATGTTCGCAGGAGACATGAAAGATGTTAGACTCTGGTTACCCAACAACAACACTTAAAACCAATAAAATGCCAACATCATCTTTCATCAGTATTCTACATCACATTGACAGTGGCATTAAAATTTGTCCTGTTGATGAATTTTGGCCACTTGACATCACAACCTAAATTCAACCAAATATCAACGTCTAACATTCTCGATGGCCAGGTGGGATTATTGAGGTTGGGGATGTTAGACTGCCTTGAATGCTGGATTTTTCCCTGCTGTCTCTGCTAGAATGAAATTGCCATGCTCTTACTTAAAACTACATTAACATCATATAACTTCAACAAGAAATTAAGGACAAGAAATCTTCACCTTACCTCTTCCAAGTTTTATATCTCTGCAAGCTGATTTTCACATGTTGATGAGATGAACTGGAACCAACGCCGGCCTGAAAGGTCGAATATGTAACAAAATCTTATTTGGCCCGTTTCGTGAGGCAACTTAAAACATTCAGAGGCATTTGTACTCACCTATAAATTGGGGCCTTCTGCTTGGACTGTCACCCAAATTAAGTTCACCACACTGCCTGTAGTAACCAGAGCAACTTAAAAGAAGTGTACAGGTGTTCATATTAAAGGATTTCCAGACACCAAACCACAATGAGACATTGAAAGAGTTACAGAAGAGCAGGAGCATTTCTTATGATTTGATTGACTTTATTTGTAAGGCACCAGAAGTCCTTCCTTACTGCAGAACATTTCATATTATTTATAGTAAATGTTTGTTGTACTTTTTTTATATTCCTTTTTTTTGTTTCAATGAAGCTATGATTTCAGACACAAAACATTTTTTTTTTTTTTTGCCAAAGTACACACTTTCAGGTTTTACATTATGCACAAAATAAGTATTTAAAAAAAGACCTTTACAAAGCTCAAAACGCTTACAATGCTTCACGCTATGGGGGCAAAAAGTTGGGAAGGTGAGGTGTGGGAGTCAAAGGGATCGGGGGGAGGGGGGTCAGAGAAGAGGGGAGGGATCAAAGGGCAAAAGGTCAACGTACTGCAGTTTCCCCCCTGGTGTCACATCAGTTTTGTAACACAATAGCACAACAATCATCCAGGACAGACAAGAAAAGATGCAGCTATATACACATAAAGCTTTCTATGTATAACTGTATACAGAGGCGAGCACCTCCAACTACTTTAACAAATACATAGAATTTCATTTGTATGTTTATAACGTCAGCTTTGTAACTCTCGTTCTAGTTCATATCGATTAATATTTAAAAACAAAGAAGAGGATTAAAAAAAAAAAAATACAAGTGCATTGATCACAGAAAGTTTGGACCAAACATTCTTTTGAAAAATGTCTCGACTAGAAAGAAATCAATCATCGGTTCCCCAGCAGACATGCATTGATGAGTGTGTGTGTGTGTGTGTGTGTGTGTGTGTATGTGTGTGTGCCGCTTTGTCTACAAGCTCTGCATATCACTACGACGAGTACAGTTTGTAGCTAGACACATAAAGTATGTGGGAGGACAGTGTGCTGCGAGCTTAATTCACAAGCAGAATAGCGCGTTAGCTTTAGCTGTAGTGAGAACAGCATTTCAGCTCCGTGTGTATCAAACCTGTACAACTGCTTATACACACCTCATTTATGTATTCACATACATACACAACAATGGGCATCATCGAAGGAGTCGTCCCGCCAATGTCACCGACAGTAAGCCATCAGGACTGTTAGAAGACATGGAGGGTTTTATTCTAACGTGCAAGTTGTATACTTTTGCTTTCTGAATGAATTCAACAATAAAATGTGCTTTATCATCATCATCATCATCATGCCAAAGATCATTTTGAGTGGTGTTTTTTTTTTTTTTTCAAAATCAAAAGATTTCACACTTCAAATCAATTCATTCTCACAGTGTAGCCATTAAATCAGAGAGAGAAGGCTAAGAAAGTGTGTGTGGGTGTGTGTGTGTCAGTCTATGTGTGAGGGGTTTGTATAAAACAACATTATACACAGGCTGTATTCAAACTAACACAAACAAGGCAGTGCCAGGTCAGGGGGTCCCATAAGCACTGAGTCTACCTCTGCTGAAATGTATGAGTGCCGCAAAACACCCTAAAGGAGGGGTACAGGGTCAATTTCATCTCATCGAAAGAAGACGTTTAATGGCTGCTGCTATTCCACCCCCACAGGTGTTCACACACGTTGCCTGATTAGACCTCTTTTAAGAATCTCCCTCACACTAAAACCTTCTTTCCACTGAGCTGTCCGGTTCAGTTCAGTTCAGTTCAGTACATATTAGAGCTGTTAACTTTTTCAAAAGTTGTGAGTGGTACCAAAAGAGCCGTTGCGATCCTTTCCATTTTTTGTCACCCCTCTGTTAAGGTACTTAGCACACTGATCCGATACTAAAACGCTGCCGTAGAAACACTGCAGTCCGATGACTGGTCAACATAGAGAGAGACTGTAAACACTCTAGCCTGTTATTTTTTGTTCTGCAAATGTTACCCAACCATGTTCTGTGGATGATCAGCGAGGTGCAGACGTTCCTCTGTATCATCGGTAAAAAGGAAATGCAGTGAGAGGTGGATGGAGCAGCTATTTTCATCTGGACATAGCACAGCCTGCATGAGTGCTGTCTACTGTGGAAATGCAATACAGAACTACGGTTTAGGTCCGCACGGGTTATGTACCGTTCTAAGGGAACTGTACCAAAAGTGTCTGCCTGCAACGCAGCTGTCTAGTGGTTTTGCTGCTTCTGTCCTATTGAAGTTACAGCTTTTGACCTGTAAAAAGTTTTAACGTCAACGTCCACATTGTAATTAGGACCAAGGAGATTTTTCTGAAAGCTCAATAATACAGAAGGGGCTGAAAGCAAAACAAAAACATTGGATGCCACGTAAGCGAGTGTTAAAGTAATAATCTCAAAAATTTGAATTTAAATACATTTCTGGATTTCTGTTAAATCTATCGCCAAATGAAACGGACCTATTAGGTCTACTGATGAAAGCCCTTGAATTTGTAGTATCACAAACTGGGTGTCTATGGCGTAATTCCCAGTTAAAATCAAAAGCGGCGCACGGTTAGTGAAGCGTGATCCATCACCCGACAATGGTTGGTCCACCAGCGAGGGTAGGTGGAGCTAAAGCAAGAGACTCGCTCTTTAACTCACTTATGTGTGAAGCAGCGTGCAGTTTTTTTTTTTTTCAGTCAATGCTAGCGTTACAAGTAAATGGTTATTACGGCTAAACAAACAAAGAAAAGCAATGAATAAAGATGATGAATCTTCAAAAAGACAAAAAGAAGTACAAATCCAAAGAAAAGGAAACAAAGTCGACATTCGGAAGAAGGCGACACTGTTAGGATCTCTGGGGAAGTGCAATCCACCTGCAATTACTGCTTATCGCCATAGGTGCTTCGAAAGATAACAAAACATACATTTTCAAAACTGTAACTTTAAGAAATTAAACCTAAATATAATGAAAAGAGTACTATATTTTCCATTACATAATAACACAAGTACCTTAAAGGATTCTCGTGGCCTTTTTTTTTTGTTAGTGAAGATTTTTGGGGTCCCTAAAAAGTTGTGAAACTCTGCTTTTGATCACAATAGGAGTTTTCTCTCAGCATAGTTTCAGCCAGCTTCCACCGGAAAAGAGGTTTAATCGGACAAGCTAATTGAAAACAGGTCCTGTGAGGCTGAGGGGGAGTTTCTACTCATCGGAGCAGCTGTGGAGGACGCTCGGGCTTCATCCGTGTGATCTGCACTGATATAATTTTGTCAGGTCGTGGAGATTGCCCACTCGATGTCGTACGTAGGTGTTAAATGGCCTGAATAATGTAGTGTTAGTCTGATAAGTGACAGACCTTTATAAGTACAGTGAATACAAATGTACAGGCTGTAAATCTGAATTTACAAAGGGATCAAAACGGGTCCATTTTATCTTAAAACAGACTTTTTCCTCAAGAACTGGATCAAGAGAGAGACCGCAACTGACCTCATGCAGAGATTAATGTCCTCAGTCTAGTCTCTGTGTATTAAGTTAGTACACACAGAGTGGATAAATAAGCCATTCCCCCCTTGTGACATAGCCTGCACTCTGTCATTGTCCTGTCCTTGTTTTGCTCTGGACCCAGTGAGGAGAAGGACACACACTGCCCTCTGCTGTCAAACACACAACATGCACACTCTCTCCCCCCGGTGCCTCTGATATAAGTTCACATTAAAGATGCAAAAGGTGGTGGCGGTGGTGGGGGGTGGGGTGGTGCAGGAGTCAAGCGGCATCTCTGTTCATTTAACTGCTGAGGAAAATGTTGCCTTCAGTTAAGGTGCTGGGCGGATTTATCTAACGAACCTCACAGGGTCAAGTGAGGATAGTAAGTCGGGGGGGATTACTCACTAATGTGGGTTTGTTATCTACTCTGGCAGCTCTCAGCATGAAGTTTGCTCTAAGAAGGTGCTTTTTCCTCTCTCAATATAAATTTAGGATTATACACAAAATCTCTCGTTTGTTGACGTCTTCTCAACGCATCAATTCTGCTCCATAAGCAGCAGTTTTTGGTTAGGACGTGTGTGTATGTGTGTGTTTGGGATGTGTCTCTCTTTAGCCAGGACACTGTTAAAACACTTCTCTAATCCATAACAATCCGCCATTTAAACTCAAAGCCAGCTTGGAATGAATGCATGCGATCTGTACTGCCAAAAAAATATCAACTGATCTTTGTCAGACCTCTTTCTTAGGAAAATTGAAGTTTGGAGGAATCCTGTGTTGTGTCTGACAAGTGTTACAGCTTGCCAAAGAATCCCTGTGTTTAACGTTTAGCCTGTTTTAACACCTACTGTACGGTGCGTTCAGTCTCACAGATCAGTCCTGCATTACAAGAACCCGCTCAGAACAGAGGCGAGAGGTGGGTGAGAGTGGGAGGAAGAGAGCCATGGAGAGAGAGAAACAGAAACTAAACAGGAATAAGAGCTGAGAGACAGAGCAACAGGAAGGCAGGAAGGAACTGAAATAGAAAGCAGTCCTGATAAAAAAATAAAGATAAAATAAATGAAGCTTGATCAGATACAAAAAAGAGACGCAGGCGACACTTTGATGGTGATAAAGAGGAAGGAGGGTAAAGGAACAACCCATGGATGGTAAATACGAAGCAATCAGGACCAGTCTGACATGAGGGGGCAGGTGCCAAAGCCCTCCCAGTAAAGAGAGTTGGTTAGGGGTCTGTAGCTGGAGCTGTGTGATGGGATTAAAGCCCATGTTAGCTAAGGTCATAGAGAGAGGGAGACCAGGGGAGAGGCTGTAGGCCAAGGGAGCTCAGATCTGGGGATTCAGGTCTCTGGATAAAAACAGAGCTGAATGGGGACACCATCTAATCGGACTTGTCTCCGTCCTCCTCGCGGTGGCTGTCAACTCCGTCGCGTGACGCTTTCTCCTCCTTGGCCAGCTGGGCCTGAGAGGCCAGCAGGGAGGAGAGGGAGAAGAGACCAGAGGAGGTGGTGACGGCCGGGAGGGTTGGCTGGCTCAGGCCCAGCGGCAGGGGGGTCATGGGCAGGGCCAGGCCCTGGAGCTGAGACAGCTGGTGAGCCTGGAGCTGCTGCTGCATGGAAGACAACCAGACACAACTCAGGCACAGCAGGAAAGACCCGGCACACAAATCACTGCAAAACACAGGGGGGCAATGCAAAAATCTGCAATGCACAGACCTATTATACATCGCAAATTATGTTTAATATATAACCCCTGAGGCACAGCGCTAATAGATCCGGCACAATAGAAAAGATGGAAGGCACATATCATGGCTAAAATACATGTTTGGTAGGAGATGGAAAGTCTGCAGCACATAATTTATTTATGACAGATGCAATTTTCAATCTATATAACCCGAGAAAACAAGTGAGAGGGGAGAACACTAAAAAAACACGTCTTACAGAGGACACACCTTGTCTTTAATATAACACATAAAAACACCACAGGATACACGTTTCATTTTAATGTGTAGAAAGAAAAATTGTTACTGCCAAGCCTGTTCATTTTCATCACTCCCTGCTGTACACACACTCGACATCATGACACATCAGTGATTTTATGACAATCCTGACTGACTTCTCGTAAACTGTAACCAACAGCCACAGTTTGCTCTCTGAAGCTTCGCTTCACATTCAGACCTGAAGATCTATGCCTTTTGGTTATATTTCATGTAAAAAGTATGAAAGAAAGATATAGATAAGCATCAGAAAATGGACCAAATTGTGTGGCTATGAGGGGCAGGTCCAGTCCTAAAAACAGACCAGTATCCTCTGTATCTAAAAGAAGCAGCAGACAAAAGACAATAGCAAGACGCCTCTTTGAATCATGCATCACAGTGATGGAGTGGCTAAGCTAGCTAACACTACCATAGTAAAATGATGGAGTGGCTCGGCTAGTTAATTCTAAACCTCTGGTAAAATGATGGAGTAACTAAGCTAGCTACTACAAAGCTTATATTGATAAAGTGCAGCTGGCTAACATTAAAGCCACAGAGATGAAGGATTACAGCTAGCTGGCTAATGCTCCATCTATAATGATTCAGTATTTTAGCCAGTAATCTTACTATTCTAATTATCAAAATTTTGCCCATGTAGTGGAGGGTATTTACATGCAATAGATATCAGTCAGCACGCCCCTGGTTTAAAGAAGCAGGCTGGTGTCATGGAAGATAAGCAATGTACAGCTATGGAGGGGTCAGCAACAAAATGTATTTTAGCCATCTCAAAAAGTCTCACTTTAAAAAAATCAATATTAGTTCAAGTGAATGCTTTATTTAGAGTATTTTCACTTCTTTACCTCAGTGTCAGACAGTGAGCTCCAGAGGGAAAATTATGCCGTTGTATCGCTCTCTTTAAAGCCGGACTTCATTGAGAAACGCAGTGATTCAACACTGGTCAGCACAGGAGCTGCTGGTCTACAGCCACCTCGAATGATTATTTTGTGTGTGTTGTTGTGTGACTTCAGTGTTTAAAAAGGTTGGTTCAGATTAAACAAAGTCAAAAATTAAAACAAGCTTTTAAATCCAGGCTGCAGTAGAGCAGCAGCTTGCGTGTTCAGCTAACATTACTGCAGGGTTCCCACACATTTTCATGAACAAAATTTCAGAAATTTTCCATGACTTTTCAAGGACCTATAATATCAATTTAAATCTTGCCTAACGTTTCTCAAACATATCAGATTCAAACTCTATTAAAACATGATTTCAGCTAGCTGGGATTCATGAAGAGAGACGGAGCCAGGGACAATAAAGAAATATACGTGATGGTTGACAAAATGTCACAATATCAACGCATATTAGAGCTACCTTAAGTTGTCAGCTAAAGAAAATAAATTTGTTGTTATGTTACATTACATGGCAGGTTATCCACAGAAGATTACTCTCACAATTTCCTAAAACTGAAAAAATTCAATGCGTTTTTCAAAAATTTCAATTATTTTTCTAATTCCAGGACTTTTCCTGGTTTTCCATGACCGTGAGAACCCTGTCACTGTTTTTGTCAATAGAGTCTGGTGGTTTTGACAAGAGCATTTTGACAGCGTGAGTATGGATATGTATCCCATACAACCCCACTTCAAAAAAATCTAACATATCCCTTTAAATCTCACAAAATTAATGATTATAGCTAAACGGTAGAGTAAACTTACTCTCTAATTTCACAAACTAAAAGCCAATAAATGAAGGTCACTAAAGAAAACAATAGAAATTGCAATAATGATCAATAATCATGCTTTAGAGTCATAAGACCCTCAAGCGGGGCCTGAACATCATACCCTTATGATGGAGTTCATCTCTGGGGGGGTGACCTGCTTGGCCCTCTCTATGGCTGCCAGGACCTGCTGCTGGTGCTGGAGATGATTGGTGGGTCGGGGTGTGAGGAAAGGGGGTGGGGGGTGGGGGGGTGAAGACGAGCGAAGGAAAGTGAGAGAGACAATAAAAGCGAGACAGAAACAAGGGGAGGAGAGTTCGGGGGGAGAGAGGTGGAGAGGTTAGATCAATATCAATAGTCCCAACAGAGACCCGACAACCCTCTCTGGTGATGCATCCCCCCCTCTGGCCATTCAGCTATTCATCCAGTCATACACACACACGCGCACACACACACACATACACACACGCACAAAAGCCTTGTGTGACACTGGTGAATGGATGGTTGGCTGGTGTGCTGTAATGGGTGGAGGTCAACGCCCTGGTGGGCAGATAAGAGCACGGCTTATCTGAATCACACAACCATTTATTACGCTGACACACACAAACACACACATGTATAAAGGAAGAGAGGAGTGGGATGGAGGAGGGATAAAGGGAAGGAGAAGAGAGAAGGAGGAGGAGGTCAAAAATGGAGGGGGAGGGAAAAGTGGGAGGACAGATTGAATATGGCAGAGGAGAGTGGGGGAGGGAGGAGTAAAGTGAAAGTGAGTTGGAGAGAAACACAGGAAGCGACTGATGATGAATGATGGGAGGAGAGACGTGGAGAGGAGAGTGGAGGAGGGAGGGATGCTGAGCGAGGGGTCACGGAGGTGGAGAGGTAATGAGGCGGGAATGAGGGTGATCTCATTCCAGGATGTAAGGAATAGTGCAGAGGGTCAGAGGGTTAGTGATGTCTTCGTGTCTATGTGTGTGCGAGTGTGTGTGTGCTTACCTCCTGAGACAGGTAGGGGAGGACTTGTGCACAGATCCCGTTCAATCTTTTCACAATCTCAGCCTGCGGAAGAAGATATTTTTAGTTAAATGGTAATACCAGTCTTACTCTGTTGACAAAGAAAAAGACCAAAATCAATTGGGTTAGACTCAAACGTCTCTTTCCTGTCTGTGGCATGCAGTCCTAAGTAGAGTTGTTCTACTTAAGATGTTAACTATATAAACCGGTCATAAATATATATTTGTTTTTGTTTTTTTATTTTTTTTAAGCCTAAGTACTCTTAAAAAAAAAAAAAAAAAGCAGGGCACTGATTTTTAGTACATGTAATGCGAACTGGAGTAAATAGTGTATTAGCTGGAGACTATTTTCAGATAAATACACATTCAGTGCTCTAGTGAGTATTTACAGCAGTAGGACGGTGTGGATGACACTGATTAAAAATAAACTTCAGTGCCCATGTTCATCGTTATGAGGAATCAATTCAGCCAGAGCAACAGAAGCCCCTCTTATGCCCCCTGCTGCTTGGGCGGAGACAGACGATATGTTGTGGTGGCTGATAATTGCATCCTGCTGGTAAAGGGGCTAAAGTGAGCGCATCCACTCGGGTATTTTATTTTCATCACTGCCGATCAGAGCCGATTGAAAATTGAGCAAATAAATACTGTGACTACCGCAAAGTCATTTGTCCCAGGTGTGAATGCCAATTGTAACTTTTCCCATTAAATACAAAAGCCAGATACTAGTGGCTGTTGATGTTTTTTTATATGTCTGAGTAAAACGAGGGAACCGGCAGGACACAGGTGTTGCGTGTGCACCCCATCACCAGGTGATTTAAAAAGCATCAAACAGCTAACTATACTCACCAATTTGGCTTGAGTTTGCAGAAAGTACCCAGCTAGCAAAAGGCACCTCAACACTCAGTTCATCTGCCATTTCTGTTGAGATGCTAGACACTGATGCTGTTGTGTTACATGACACGCCTCTTTTGCTTCCTGAACGTCGGCATGCTATGTAGAATCACACGGTGGCCTGATTCCAGCATAGCTTGTTTCAATGTTAAAAAGCGAAGCTGTCTTAATGTAAGGACGTCTTTGCAGCAGTATTGGCAATTCTTTGTTTAAAAAGGGTTAGCGTGGCTCACTTTGTGTTTTTAAAGCCCCTACGCACCCTTAGTCCGCCGACACGTGTTGTGCCTGATTAGACCTCGTCTCGGGACTAGTGGGTGTAAACACACCATGCATGATTGACGGCTCTCTCACTCTCTCGTTAGATTAGCACATTATCACTTGTCAGAGACAATGCAGTGCCTTTTTTTTCCCATTTGCTTTAAGCCACAAATAATATGAAATGTGTTTATTACTCTGTATTGTTTAGATGCTGTTGGTACATGTAATATTTTGTTTAAATGTCGCATAGAGCCGTTGATTGTCAGTGTTTGCAGAATGTGACTTTTTGTGTGCATCCACTCTAATAAAGACTATACATATCCAAATGAGAGCGCAGCATCTACCAGCCTTATTTTCCACAGAGGACGTTTTGACACGTCACAGTATAAAACACACACCTGTAAAAAAAATAAAAATTAATAATGATTTGATTCATTGTTGGTTTTAATCTTTTCGTGGGATTTTGTTGACAAAGAAAAAATATAGCATATCACCAGATGTATCCTTTAAACCCTCATGATTCACACCACGCTCTCATCGGTATGGGAAACATCTGCTATGACCTTCTCAAACACACACACACACACACACACACACACACACACACACACACACACACACACACACACATATCAGAGATATCAGAATCCCCTTTATTCACCTCATTAATTAAGTTGCTTGTACTTAATACTCTTTCTCAAACAATTGGACATGCGCATGCACGTGCGCACACACACACACACACACACACACACACACACACACACACACACACACACATAACACACACACACACACACACACACAGAGGCAGTAACAATAACCCATGCAAACACATACACACTTTTTCCTCATTCTCGTCTTGCAAATTCCCTATCTTTCTCACATGCAGGTCTATTATCACATTTGGTTGGTAATCATCCAATCCGTCTGAGATATGCAAAGCAGCAGTAATTGTGTTAGAGCCTAATTCGTGGCGCTATGAGGAGAGAGGGGCCCTCCTAACAATCATTAGGCATGCAGAGCACAGCTCCCCATCAAGCGCTTCACTCCTATCCGCTCATCATTACACATACACACTCGCTGACATCTCTAAAATGTCTCTCTAAAATGTCTCTGCGGGACTCGCTCCGTGCTAACTATGGCTCTTCCTCTTTTTCAGTGCCCTTTATGCTGCCTCCCTCTCTCTCTCTCTCTTTTTTCCTAACCCAGCTTCTGTTTCTTCTTTTATCTGTGCTCTCTATTATCCTCCTCTCTGTCTCTCTCCCTCAGCTTTTATCTGTCTGAACGCTTCTTCCTCTCTTTTGTCCTGCCTTTACATTTCACTCTGCTTCTTTCTAGCTTTCCTCAAGTGCTCCTGGAGCACACATTCACTGACAAGAGCATTGTGTGTGTGAAAATAAAACATACATAATAATAAAACTGTGCCGGGATACTCAACAAATACATCAAGGATGTGCAACAGACTGAATTCATTGCTGTTGGAGATGTCTTGCTGCTTTTTGCCAATTTAAATAAGCTTTATCTTTTGTAATTTGAAAATGTAGACTCAAAGGGGAAAGCAAATACAGATACAAAAATGTTGATTTAAAATGTGTTTCAAGGAAGCACTGAAGGCAGCCTAAACAAACCTAACATTTCACAGACTTCCTCAGGGCGTCCTGCTTTTGTCCCTGAAGGAGCTTCACTCTCTGAGTGTCTTGAGCTACTGCTTCCTGCTGGGAATACAACTGGACATTATACTAAATCTGACAACAGCAGAAATTAATCTAGAACATTAAAAAGTGCAAACATGTACTCGTAGGTATAAATCTGTAGTACTTGTACTTTAACTCAGTATTTACTCATTGTGCTACTTTATACTTCTACGTCACTAAATTTCAGAGGCAAATATTGTTCTTCTAACTTAACTAGATGAGACAACTATTCTGACTAGTTACTTTGCAAATTCAAATTTAACATACAAAACTTATTATAAAATAAAAAAATAGATGCATTATTATTAATACTATTAATTTTCTTACACCCTTTAAAATCAAGGAGGCCTTGTGACCCCTTGTGAAGCTTTGGCAACTCCTAATAGAGGTCGGGACTGCCAGGTCGGGAGCCAGTGATCTAGGTACTTCTGTCACCATGGCTAACAAGAGTAAGGCCTTAGTGATAGCACAGAATTGAAGAGATGGTTTGCAGGCATCGCAAAGAGTCGCAGAGACGTGTCACACACCTCCTGCAAAATGTGTCTATGCACCAGGCAAGTTTGATTAAACATCAGAGCTGAGAGGTTGGATTTTTGGACACTTCCTGTCCCAGCATGCACCTGTGAAATTACATGCTACACTCAGTCTGTCACAGTACTATATGCCTGCTGTGCCCGAGAGGTGCCTGCACGGAGGGTGGAGGCACACAGCGGCAGAGGTATAAATTAAGTATTACTCACCATGAGGTCTCCTACAGTTCAACCTGTAAGTCTGCTCATTATAGATGAACATGTTGGGAGTTAACTACACTGTACTGTCCGTGAAGTAACCACTACTTGTACATTATTTAGACACACAATGAAAGAGCCTACACTATATGGAACATAAAGAAAACATAGATGAAGAGTTGTGATGTCAGACAGGACACGCATTCAACACAGAAAGAAAAACATGGTGCAGAAACAGAACAATAGAAAGACAAAGAGAGACCCAGAAACAATACAGCTTCATACAACATATTCCCAGTTCAATACAAAACTCAACCATACTTCTACTCACCAAGACAAAACAGGGGGAAACAGAGAGAGAGAGAGAGAGAGACAAGAGAGTGAAGAGAGAGAATGAACAGACAGAGTGGAGAGGCATTTTTTGAATTGAGTGGGACAGAGTGATCAAGAGGGAGCAATTGAATGTGTGAGAGTGCAAGAGAGAAAGAAAGAGAGGGATATAGAGACAGAGGTGGAAAGGGAGGAGGAGGAGCAGAGGAGGAGGAGGTGGCGGGGGTGGAGAAGGGGGGGACTGGCTGTGCACAATAGGCCTAGACATGAATGCTCCTCGACACTCGTTTCCACACATCCCCTTCAATTTCAACTCTCTAATGGAACTAGAGATTCTCCGCACCCACTCATACTGTGCACAAAGAAAGCGTGCATGCATGCACGCACGCACACACACACACACACACACACACAAACAGGATAACAGATGCACACATCAACAGAAACACACAACTGCTTATGAACACGTTCCACTAACACACACACAAAATTACAAGCATAATGCACTAATAGAGAGAGACACATGCACACACACAAATATGCTCGCGCAGGCAGTCTCAACCAGCACACACACACACACACACACAAACACACATAAAAAAAAAGAAAATTGTGACGGAAAAATGCATGAGCAACTGTTCAACATCACACACATATACACACACACACACACATTTGACACGACATACACGCAACCGCAATTGTGACTATGAATTTCATCCATCAGATAAAGGAAACGGGTGGGATGAACTGCACACATATTGCTCTGTGTGTGTGTGTGTGTGTGTGTGAGTGTGCGTGTGCGCTCCGTATGCATCACAGCCGTCTTGTGCTTCCTACCTCCGAGTTGTGTGGGTGCATATATGTGAAGGTCTTTAAATCATGGAAGCTGCTACTTCTGTGTGTGTGTGTGTGTGTGTGTGTGTGTGTGTGTGTGTGTGTGTGTGTGTGTGTGTGTGTTCATTTGTCAAAGCACACTCACTTCTTCCAATATGGCTGTCAGTGAGCGCCGTCAATCATAAGACAGTGTGTGTGTGTTTGTGTGTGTGGACGGGCAGCGCCAGACGAGGTCACCGATAAGGGCTGGCCCTTTGGAGGCCCATCGCTCTCTCCCTCCTACAGGCTGAGCATAAATTACTCCCCCAGCTTCAGCCTCACAAACTGATGTATGGATATCGGCGACTAACCCCTCCCCTGCCTTTTCTTTTCTTTTTCAAAATGGCCAACTAATTCTGGCTGTACTGTCTTCACTGGATTTGAAGATTTGGGGAATCTGCTCCTCGGATTTTCTGCTGATGAATGACTCGGTGATATGGCTTTAAAATATAATTAAATTATTATAATTATAATATAATTGTTTTAGTAAAGTTAAATAAAGTTTAGTTTTGTTTTTTTAACTTATCAAAAAGACGGAGTACAATGACAGTGATCATTTACAAGATAACAAAACATTGTTGCACCAGATTTAGCAAGACACTAATTTCCATCTTTCGTCCTACACTTAACATAACAAGTATTGTTATATTAAATAAATCAAAGTGGAACCCATGGTGCTTTCATTTTTGAAGGACCCGTCTCGTCTAAGGCCTGAAGTGTTGATGTTTTTGCTACGGACGTGAAGCTTTTGGTCAACAGATGGTACTGTTACAGGCAGTTAAACTATTACTGAAGCACCTTTGTGAGCTGGAAACAAACAAACAGATCTCCAGTTCATAAACTGCAAAGATTTGCAAGTCACACTGGTGCTCCATGGTTGCACAATGTGACTAAATAGTCACAATCGGAGCTAAGCAGATACAAAAACACTGACTTCACCTGCTCACGCTAATGGCAATACAACTCACTGAGTTAGACTGTTACCACAGCACCATTAAACATGATGCTTTGTTCACTGTAAGCTGGAAAAAATACAGTTCATTTATTAATAATATTTAAACCAGTGGCTTAAAAAACTGACATGATAATTTATACTCAATGTTTGCGAATCAGCAATTTTATACATCTTGAGAGGAACAAGCTGTGATACATCCAGTATATCATCCAACCCTACTTGGAATTTAAGATGAATGGCTACATCAGTACCTACAAACTAAAATAAACTAAACTTTCCAAGACTTGGAGCAGATAAAATTCAGTTCCCAATGCACATTTCCATGCTCACCATCACTGTGGCATACGGTGAATGGAAACTGATTTGGCAAAAGCAGAAAAGCTAACCCCCTTGGCGCCTGTTTTTCTACACACAGCCTCAGGTGACATCATTCAAATGTCTCTGAACACTCCCAAAGTGAAGGGAGATTATCTCTGTAATTCACACCTGCCAATCAGTGAGCTGCAGGTGTACAGTGGGGGAATGGGGTTGGGAATGCACAGCTGTGTCTGCATCAACAGAATAACAAAGTGAGAGGAGTTATTTTGGACGTTCAAGGTTTTTTTGGGGTTTTTTTTTTTTGCATAGATGATGTTAAGTGACTGGCAGCTGGAACACCTCCAAGGTTTTGATGGCCATGAAATTCTCCCGGTTGAATCACCACTATGAACAACTGCAATTACGGACTGCTATGAAGGACTGGTAGTCCTTGAGACTTCATCCAATCACCAAATTCAAAATGATGCTGTCTGCACCACTTACAGCAGGGACAGGGATAAAGAAAAAATCTTACTTCAGTATAAGATGAATTCAACAAATGTTCCTGACTCCGGCATCAAATTGTTCTGAAACTGGTGCAGCTTTTATTTGTGCCTCTTCATGGTTTCTCAATATCATGTCAAAGGAAATATTGCCTAATGCACACCTGGTGGACAGGTGCGTAGGAGAGTGAAGTTATGCCAAAGAAAGTAGTGATTTCCTGCTCACTGTCAGCACTAAGTTTACTGAAAAAGCTTTACTCATGTTTTACTCGCAGACTTTTCTTTGGCTTCTCCCTGGCAACAACGTCATGGGTGCTGTAGAGTTTACAGCCATTCAGACAAACTGACAAAAGACTGTTTCATGAGAAACTAACTTGAAATATTTTTTTTCTGTTTTTTAACATCATTTTTTATGTCTTTAATGATAGTACAGCAGAAGACAGACTGGAAATATGGGAAGGAAATGGGAATGGAATGCAGCAAAGGGCTGCAGGTCACAATCGAACCTGTGCTGCTACAAAGGCCTCCACCTTTATGGGGTGCACACTCTACCAGGTGAGAGAGAGGTCACCCCAAGTTATGAAATATTTCTGACAGCCAAAACAAACTTAATGGTTCAAGGATCCCGGAGGCTTGTATTTTTATAGAAAACGTTGCTACTCTAAAGCACCTTTCTACTGAACTAAAAAAAACATACATTTAAAGGGGAAGGTTATAATCGGCATTCACTCCCGGGACAAATGACTCTGCAGCAGTTATAGGCATTTATCCGTTCCAGCTCCTATTGGCAGTGATGGAAAAACAACACCCGGCTGGATGCACTAATTCTTGGTTGCAGCCCCCTCTTTATAGAACTCACCACCTAACCACATCAGAAATGCCCGTACACTGTTAGCACTCAGCAAGGTACTCAAAACCCACCTTCAGACTTGCCTTCCCCGGCTAACCCCCTCAGCGGCGCCATGTTTTAATTCCCAAGCCGACTAAATCCATTCCAATGTTTCCTTTTAACAAATTTACAGTTTCCTTTCTTTTCATTTTTACACATATATCCTGCATTACGTAAAGCATATTTGAGGACTTTCAAAAGCACAATATACTGTAAGTCTAATGTGTTATTATTAATCTCTTGGACAATACAATGATGCCCCGCCAGAAAATACCATCCGTCTCCATTCAAGTGGCACTCACACATTATTAGGGACTGAATAAGTAAGAGATATTTTTAAAAAAGTAACCACCGTAATATTTTTACTGGCCTAAAAGCTGCTCTCTACTGTTTGGGAACCTGTTTTCCGGCTTGTCCATGACACGCGACACACCAGAAAAAAAAACAAACAAGAAAAAAAGCAAAACATAAGGGCATACTGGTCTAGTACAGAGCTGTGTACCTGAGTACAAGTTGCACACTCTAGTCTACTGACAATAGGAAGGGAGTCTATTGCCTTTTTTTTCCTTTTTAGGTGCATACTCATGGTAATTTTTGGTGGAAAAAGGGTATAACTGGTGGAATAATTTACAGCTTTGTCTTGTGAACCAGTCATTTGCTTACTTGGAACTTAAAGCCTGCATACTTGATATGTTGAATAACAAATGCCGACAGAAATAAGTGTCAGGCATACTAGCGAAGTGAAATCTGGAAAAATGTACCTTCTACAATTTTATTTTATTGAAAGCTTCACAGTATGCACTGGCACGCAGAGTGCAAGAACAACAGGCCAACATCTGTAATCAACTACAGTAATATAAACACCTTTAACATGCAGACGCCAGGAGACTGCAATGTTATTTTTTCAGGCCTTGCACCATAAACATGCACGTTCCAACAGCACTGAGCACATCCTTCAGTGTTCCAATAGTTTTTGCACCAGCAGTTTACTGTTTGTGGACATAAGACAGTTTTGTGTGTCATGTGATGGGAACAGAGGAGTTTTTTTTTTTCTTCAAAGGATTAAATGTAGACTCACCTGTTTGTGCATCTCAATATTGAGCCCGTAGGACATCTCATAGTACTGGAAAAAAAGGAGACAAAAAGACAAAAAGAAAACGTTATCACAAACACAAGCATCAAATAACTGCTCCCAGGCAATCTTCTGCACAAGAGCCCCATGCCTACACTTCATTATGCAACATTTACTGTGAGAGCCAAATCATGTGTTGTACAGCTGATATGCATTTGGATAACACTAAAATTCTCGTTTTTAGCTGGCATTCTCAAAAAAATAAATGCATGATTTAGTAATGGCTTATCACAGTTGAATGAAGTGCTCCCCACAAACTCTGAAAACGTGCCACAAATTTGAAGATTTCCAATAATGAAGGCAAAACTCTAGGTAATAAAAGTCAAGGCGAAAAATAAATAAAAGTATCCTTCAGCACAATGTAGACCCTCAACTTAACACGACACATCTTTGACATCTTAATAACTCCCTACGTATTCCCACTCACAAAAACACCTGCATGCATACAAACAAAGAGAAGAGACACAGCTACTAATAGGAAAAGGAACTGAGAGAGAAAAGGCGAGACAGTAGAGAAAGAGCCTCTGTTGTGTGTGCGTGCATGTGTGTACGTGTGTGTGCGTTTGTGTGTGTGTGTGTGCACAAGTTCAGAGTTAATGAGAGGGCCACCCTCTAGGCGTCAACCCTGTTAATCACCCACTCTGTCTGCAGGGGGGACTGGCTCTGTCACTGCAAAACAAACAACACACAGATCTCACACACATAAATGTGCACACACACATGCACAAACACACACACACACACACACACACACACACACACACACACACACACACACACACATTTCTTGCTCTCACTCACACGCACTCGCCATTGTTGTTTTCTGTTCGATCTCACACTGACACTATCTTGTACGTGAATGTATGTGCACGCACATTCAGAGACACACCAAACACACAGACACACACACTCTTTTTCTCTGTAGCTGCTAGAGCCCACGCGGAAGCTCCCTAAAGTAATTACAGCGCTGGGGAAATGGAGGTGCTGCCGCTGGCTGGGGGAGTGGGGCAACCTGATATGCTATTAGAGACGGAGTTGTGGGGTGGGGGGGTGGTCGTTGTGGGGATACAAGGCCGGGCCTGCCACTGATGGAGTGGAAGTGCAATTGAAAGTGTGTGTGTGCGTGGTGTGTCAGTGTTTGTGTGTGCATCTACACAGGGAGTGTGCATGTGAAGCTGGAGGGATAAGCCATAATGCATTCATAGTTCCATTTTATCAAAACATTTTGAGCTGAATCTAAAGATGGTTTCAACTGACTAAAATCTTTTTGTATTTCAAAGGAAAATACAAATAATGTTACACATCAAAGATTTGACGACTCAAACTTAATCAAGCATCCATGCACAATTAGGTCAAAACAGGAATAAAACCTGGGTCATAATGCTATGTCACAATGTCACATACCAGCATTATATTTGGAAAATATGTGACAAGTGATAACGTTGTTGCGAAATTTACTTGTGATAAGTAAACAGATACTCAGTTCTGCCTTTTTGCTACTTGCACTTTACTACTGATACTCTCTTTTAACTAACTAATTTGAATGAAGAAATAATGATTTAATGCTGCGGGTCTCCTAAACTTTCAAAATGTTTTTAGACTGAATGGATCATATACAGATAGTGAAACAGGTCATTTTGCAGGAGTTGTGATGCTCAAAACAATTTAGCCACTGATTGACAGACATCTCTTTTACAATATAGGTCTATGGGAAAAGTCTTTTTGAGCCCAGCGGTATCAGGTGACTGAAGTTGAGGTTGTAATTCCATGGTTTGGCCACCACATCAAATTGGCTTCAAAGACTGGCACTGTTCCTGGGGCCTTGGTACATAACCTTATCGTAAAATATGTTGCAGAAAAGTGTTATTCATTCATGTTGCCTCTGCTGCCTCACTGAATGACAACATAGCAGGCAACTTCAGATTTTTTTGTCTTGGTAAGCGTGCTGCAGGCAATTGCGTTTTTAAAAGGCAGCAAACAGCATCATGTTTACCCACGATTTTTGACATCTGTGGTTTTAAATCCAAAATGCCTCTGCACATTAGTTCTCAGATGGTTTGATATCTCAGTTGCTTGTTTAGCACAGCTCACTTGTTTCCATCATTTTATGTTAATGAGGACAACTGAAAAAGCTTACAATGCATGAATGATGAGGTGATGCAACAACATTTTAGGGGTTAAAAATCCTTCACAGAGCAGGAAAGATCGACTGACAGAGCTGAACTTTCAAACAACCTTTCAATTAGTCTTTGCATGTATACGGCATGGTCTGGTTTCTCTCAGCGGTTTGATTTGGCACACGCACATTAGGTCAAAGAGTGAAATGGAAGCAAAGCTTTAAAAAAGCAAAGACACATACCATGACTAGCAGCCATAGAAAAAACTAAATACACTTTGCAGTGCACTACAAACTGTTCAGTGCAAATACCAAACCATGATGAAAACCCTTCATTTTCCCTTCCTTACTGATAATATCAGCCTGCAGGCTAGCACACATCCTGCCGGACATTAACTCGACCATCAAAGAAATCATTTAAACATGAGGAAGCTAGGTTTCTGCAAACCATCTAAAAGCTCAATTCAACCATTACCTTCATCTGGATCATTTACAATGATTAAACATACTAAATGCATATGAAAAATACATTTCATTGTGAACATCGATTTAAATTTAGACACAAAAAAATTGTGTCGTCATTTTGTTATTACATGATTGTGCTTTTCTGTCCAAAATGTGTGCGTTTATGTCTGTGAAAAGCTGCTATCAGGCCAACAATGCCTAAATGTGTGTGTTAGATTGTATGCACTCATGCCTGCCTGAGACACACAGAGAGGTGGTGTGTATGCGAGTGTATGCATATGTGTGTGCCTGCTGGCTGGCTGATGGTAGAGAGAGCAGTGCGGCGGCACAGATTAGATGAGATTAAAGCCAGTCAGAGGATCAATTAGAGGCAAAACATCAGACAGCAACACAGCCACGGCCAGCAACAATGAGATTAGCCCTGAGGTGGAGCAGAGAGCGGGCGAGCACATCTGTGTGTGCGTGTTTGTGTGTGAATGTGTATGTGTGGCGGGAGATGGGGGAAAGAGAGGAAATGAAGGGGGTTGGGGAGATAAAGAGCACACTTACAGTTCCTCCAGAAACAAAAAGTGAATGAATAATCAAGGACAATTCTACGTTGTTGCAACTATGGCCTTGTTTTTGCAGCTTTGGCTGGTGTTGGTACCATTGTCCCGACCAAGTGAGCTATTGAGATCTCAGAGCAGCAACTTGAGTGGTTTTGTCAAAACTATCTATTTATCAATATACATAGATTCTAAATATTTGAAACGGTTTCAGTACTATTTTTTTTTTTAAAGTATGGATACAAATTTCTCACTCAACACACTGTCGAGTGACACCAAAGCGCCATCTCCTCTAACTCGCTCACAGTGCTGTCATCTTGTTACTTGTCTTATTCACTTCAGTTGTGTGTACTCTTTCATGGCACTTTTTAAAATTATTTTTTACTTTTTACTTGCAGTTTGATAATCTCAGAGGCTTTTGAATGTGTACAGTACAACAAGAAGAATAGTGTTTTCATTGCTGTAAAAAAAAAAGTTTTATGTTTATTGCAGTCATTCTGCTGTTTTTGGACACAATCCAAAAGTCATTGCTTTGTTACATTTATCTTTTTATAAAGATTTCAGTTTTTCCTTGTGGTATCTAAAATGGAATTGAATAGAAATATTATATTTAAGGTATCTCTATCAAAGTTTGAAATTCCATCATTGTGAAAACACGAAACTTACTAAAAACCAGTTAAATTAAAAGGGCACTCAGAGAGTGCACACCTCTGTAAAGACCAAATGCCCTATCAATTTAAACAACAGTGAAATGTAACTTACGCTCATTGATACTGATCCTCTCCAAAACTGAATGGGCTCATCTTTGGCCCAAGCAACGCCCCTCCACAAAGTTTCAAGAAAATCGGGCCAATAGTTTTTCTGTAATTCTGCTGACAAACCAACGCACTAAACTGATAACATTACCTCCTCGGTGGCAGTAACACACAATCGTCAACTGACAAAAGAATTGTGATTCTCGTCTTCAACAATGCTGAATCAATTCACATGTTAAATACAAATGGACTCTTACATGTTAATTGCTTTCTAGTTTCTCGTATGTTGATGAAACAGAAAAAGCTGTCAAAGTCCCATATTTTGTTTGTCCACCCATCATCAACATTAATAACTAGCTTTGCAAGATGAAGGTAAACCGACACTGGTGAAACTGAGCATCACTAACAAACAAATTGGCCATAAAATGCACACCACTTCCCCAAATTTCTAGTCGTCTCCAATTAGGCAAAGAAATAACACTGTCCTGATGCTGACCTGCACCTGTTCAGTGTAGTGGAAAGCATTGGGTTTTGTTGAGTTATGACGTTAGTAGCAGCACCGTGCTCCCAATGCACAACACTTTCATAAACTTCTGTTTCTACAATAGAGGCCACACATTCCTGGCAGCAGAGGTGGCTTTCGGTAAATTTCTCTTTCATTTCATTATTCACATACAGGCAGACAACTGTAACATACCTCCAAATCATTGTGAACTTTTTCAATAAAAAGGCAGCACACTCCCACACACTTTTCTCTGCTTTGTCCGTTCGGTCAGACCGTGACAAGGTCAGACTGTTGGGCTGCCAGTTGTGTTTCATGTTGCAATTCAGTGAACTGAAAATCTAAGTGAATGGCTTGGCACACAGTAAACTGAAGCAAGAGTTCTCCATTTCCTGTTTATTTAATTAATAATTACTTCTGAAGTGAGAATTATGAAAAAACGATTTGTGAGATTCCGACCCCTTATTAATCCTTTGGATAAGGGCTGCACAATATATATATATATATATATATATATATATATATTTTTTTTTTTTTTAATGACATTGCAATTTTTTGCTCACCATATAACTGAAAATAATTATTCACTCCCCAGTTATTGGTGTGATTTTGTTGGGAACTGCATCTGCATATTCATACATCTGCTCAATGTTCTAATATGTTATATTAGAACATTGATCATACTAATAAGAAATGTTTCTTACACTAGAGTAAAGGGTTAACTGTCTGACTGGTCAATTGCTTGATTTTCTTTATTCTGTGTAATGCACACAAACATGTGCCCAACCCTCATGGGTTTTCATGACACCATTACAATAATGTTGCAGTGATAAATACAAAATACACGTTATTTTACTGCTTAGTCGCCAAACAAAATACTCTGCTTCCTGTCCCAGGCCCAACAAACAAACTTTGCCACAAAAAAAGTTCCCCCTCTAAAACATAAATCAAATTTTTCATCGTCATCCAACCAAAGTACATCACTTATATCTTCGTATGTAAGACAGTAAAACAAACTAATGGACCTCATTCCATTTTTTTTCCTGTGTTTTTTCCTTACTGTTAACATTACTTTAACAGTCATGCAGCTCTGAACGGTAGTTTGGTGATTTCTGGTTTCTTTAGGCTAACCCAATAAGCTTTATCCTGGCTCACAGCAGGCGAACAGCTTTTCTAGTCTGGCAGCTTCAGGTTAAGAACAGTCAGGAGGCATTGTACTAATAATGCTTTAACATATGCTTTATTTCTTCTGTGCAGAAAAAAATAAAAAAACTGCCCTTTTTACGGTCATTATACTTGAATCTGGGCGTATAGTCACTTTTGCTGCCAAACACTGCCAGTAACATCAGCCAAGGAAAATGAGCCAAGGTTTGATTACTTTTGTATTAAACTGCTGAACTAAAAGCATGACATTTTTGAGTTAATTTGCCTCACTTGACAACTACTGTGCATGCACACATCACTGTGGAAGCTGAAACTATATATTCTTCAGCCCTTGTTTGGATTTATTTAGAACACGTATGTTTGTCTGACAACTTGTGTTTCATTCTGCTCAGTCTGACTTGTGTTTAACACTGTTGACACATTCCAACATCTCAGCAATTTTATTACTGTGTGCAATTTTTGTGAGTGCTTGAAATAGAAAAAGAAAAAATGTCCAAAGCTATTAAAATAAGATCCAAGTTGTAATAAACCAGAATTACCTTTTAAGAGAGAATTTTTTTTAAAATGAACATCAAGAAAAGAGACATAAGAGAACAATTGTGCTGGAAAGGGAAGGTGGTGGATGAGTGGGAGTTTTAATTAACCCTTTCAAACCTGAGCAAATCGGCTTGATTTCTTTCAAAAACACAGGAAGACGACAATGAGCAACTTAAAATCAAATTAGTAAGAAGTTACAAGAATACCTGAAACTTAGCAAAAAAGGAAAAAGAAAACCCAAAAAAAGGAAATGACCTAAAACAAGTGATATATATTATATATATTTTGAATATATAATTCTAATCATCACCATAAATGTAGTTTCTGGACTATCTCTCTCTCTCTCCATTTTCTCTCTCTCTGTCTTGCTCTACTTCCTTATTTTAACATTAATTTTGTGGTTGAATTCTTGTCAGCTTTTACCATTTTCTTGCAATATGTTCACTGCCTTTTTCCAGTGTTCATGAAGAGAATTAAACCTATTTGCTCACATTTCAAAGGCTTAAATACTTGTGAAACCCATCTGAATGCAGTGCAAGAAAAACTTATGTCCATCCAGGTTTCAAAGGGTTAACAGAGAAAGTGATAACACAAGAAGACGAAGAGAGTAAACAATTCCTTGCACAGAAACATCAACATCTTTACGTGTGAATCAAATGTCACATTGGTCAAACACACAAACAAACGGCAAAAATGACACAGAGATACACAGACATTCTCTTGTGCATACCACACACACAGACACACACACACAGACACACACACAAAAATACGCACGCACGCGTGTGGCTTCACTCACCATGATATAATGGCGCTGCATCTCTGACTTCTCACTGGCCAACTTGTCACACTCGAGCTTCAAACTGGGGGAGAGAGGGAGGGGAGAGTCAGACCTTGTTAGTCAGCTCGACAGTCTTCCCTCTAAAGTGCTGACACCAGGTGACTTCTACCCCCTTCATCATCATCACCAACGACACTGTCATCACTTTCATCATCACTTCAACCCCCATCACTGCCTCCCACTTTCATCATCATCAGCACCACCTCCATTGTCATCATCTCAGGCTACCATTACCATCTTTATCACCATTGCCGCCTCCATCATCATCATTACTGCCGTCATCATCCTCAACTTTACTAGTCACATTGGCGGCGTTTTCACCAAGCTCGACAGGCTATCGATTGACAGGTGGAGGTCAAATTAAACTCCAGAGGTGCTGTCTAGCCAAAATGTCTACTTTCAAAATCTGAGAAGAGGCTGTGAAGTAAAAAGTCTAAATATAGTCTTGGGAACGTTTCCTGCGACCCAGTCTCTGCGACAGCCATTAGCTGTAATCATGTCAGCCCTGATGTCACGCGAGGCGACAGGACAAAGGAGGACGCGTCAACAAGTCACCCTGATCGTCAAATGAAAAAGACAGAGGGGGAGAAAAAAAATCCCCCTCGATGCCTTTTGACTGAAGCAGCCAGTTCCGACATGCCAGTCTCAGAAGGCATCATCCGATGTGAGGACAGAATAAGACTCAGATCAAATAAAGATATGCGCAGGCACACGGTGGATAGTTTCAGATTTAAGATAAGTCTAAAACCTGTTTGATGGTGTGTGTATATTTATGCTGGGATGTTCTTCTCAGCTGTCTGTGGGAATGACAGCTCGATTACAGCGAGCTCTGGCTGAATCTTCATCGCTGTTAGTCTTAACTGGCAGACTGAACACAGTGTTACACAGGGCCAATAATGTCAGCTCATGCATAAGTACGGTATTGTGCTTTTTCTATAATTATCACAGCAGCTGCAGTATTTGTTCGAGTTAAATTTAGATTTGGCTAAGTGTTCATCCCTGTTTATTGATAGACATTACAACACTGAATCATATAGATTCAAATATATCATTCGATTTTAGTTCATGCTTTTACTTATGTTTTTATATCTATCAGTATTTATTTTATCTGTTTTTTGTGCACACTCAAATAATCAATACATCTATTTTCTATTTCCAGAGAGGGATTGGAGCCTAATTCTGCATGTATTAGGGGCTAATAAGGATGTAACAATTCACTCAACTCATGATTCGATACGGTTCACACTAAGATTTTCTCACAATTGTTGTAAGAAACAGAAAATTTATGACTGATTAATGAATTAATTTTTTCAAACAAAAATTATACAAAATACTGCATTTTATCCTCTTTTCTATATCAAATTAAAGAATCCCTTTTTATTTTTGAGGGAGGGTACAAAGTCAAAACACAAACTATGCAATGAATGTAGATGTAGTGTAGTTGTCGCGTAGGCGGGGCTGACCGAAGCTCCTCAGTATGATGCCGGCTCACATGTTGCATTATGTTAGTTATCCTATTTGTGTAGTTCAACACCCTCTTGTAATATTTGCAGACTGTTTTTGTCTTTTCTGTTATCTTCTTGCCTGTATTACTTTCTGACTTAAGGAAGCTCAAATGCAGCCACACTTCTGAAACTGGAGGGTGCATAAATGTCACCTTTCACGGGGCCTTTGCTTTATCTTATCTTATTTATGTTGTCAAGCTGTCTCTAGTATCGGATTCTCACATATTTTGTATTGTATCGATTTTTAACTGCCTCGCAATGCATCATTACATCCCTGGGGCTAACTCAACAAGAACACTTTAAAGTCCCATTCCCACTAGACAAAAAATCCCACTAACACATACCTGCCAACATGGGGCTGTGAAAAAGAGGGATGGCCTACTCACAACCTACATCCCCGCCCCCATATAACCCTAATCCACAAATGAATACAATAAATACAAGGTTTAAAACTAAATTACTTTTGATGAGCCTTAAATTCATAGCTCACAATAAAATGTACTAAAATTTACATCACAAAAAATATCAAGTGCAAACATTACAAGAGTGTCAGTGAGTGTATGAGTTTGTTGAGGAGCCATTATTGCCAGGAACACCTTCAACAAAAAAAAACAGGAAGGATAAAATGATGCAGGAAAACAGTCTGCAGTGAGCTTGAACGTGCATTGTGATGAGTGATGAATGACATGTCAGGCGGGTCGTTTGGGTTGGGTTGCCAGGTACCACGACACATCCTACTGCAGGCTAGACATATCAGAGAAACTGGGAAACATCCATTTGAGTCATACCACTATGAACCACACTAAAATCGCGAGACTAGCGGGAGAAATTACAAATCAGGAGTAGGGCAGGAGAAAGGGTTAAAAATAGACTATATCAGGAGTGTTGGCAAGTATGCTAACACCAACCAACACTGGTCTTTTGTTTTCAGTGTGAAAGGTAACAAACGGCTTTTATTCACGGTATGAATGACCCTGCAGTAGTGACGAGTATTTAGTGGCTTCATCTCTGATTGGTTGTGACTGAACGGAAATGTTTGCCCTTTTTTCAACATGACTAACTTCTAAGGCTCTTTGTCATCTTAGCCACAAAATTGTCTGTCTCCATCCAAGCAGTGCTCGAACATCGTTACAAATTAGTTGGCAGCGAGTTTGAAAGAGAGACTGAATGAGTAACACAAAGTAAAGAGAATTAATGGCTGTAATAAAATTTTCACGGGCCTCCGTACTGTTTTCTACTGTTTATTAACCTTTTCCAGGATGTTTGTAAAATTAAATGTGACATACCAGATCTACTATCTGTATGTTGACAGTGTCACTATTCCTTGCAGTTTGGAAACTATCACTTGGAATATTTAGTCAGAAAAAGGGCCCAAAGAAATCATGTAATCTGTCAGTCTGCTCTCATGGTGCTACCAAAAACTCTAATTATTCAGTCAACTCAATAAACAGACCCTCTTTCTTAATGTTAAAATTAATATTACCATCCTGAAGTTTTGCAAAAAGCAACTTGTTGGTTTCTCATTTGCTGTGATCTGTTACCTTCAAAGTCCCAGGAGTTGTTTTTATTCCTTCTGAAATTGAATGAGGACAAGCAGTGGCCTCATGTGCAATTATCCCTATTAGAAATTATCTTTAATTGAGACACAAGTTTTTTAAAGATCTCAAATTATACTGTAATTATTCTCCTTAACAGAAATGCAACAAATTTATTGCAGTGTTGGCTTCATAGTTTTTAAGAAGTTACTGCTGTGATATTTCTGCACTGCATTTACCAGAGATGTGTTGGCAATAATGGAGTAAAACCAATGATAATAGACATTTATATACTCTCGTGTATATATGTGGTCATGAGTTTGCAGCTGATGCTAACTGCCGGATTTTTCTCTGCTGATTTCTAATAAACTGTTCTTGTTGCTGCTGAAACCCAACATATCAATTTGGTGGCATGATATTGTTTCCTAAGAAGCACCTAATGCTTATATTCTTAAAAGATCTAAAGAAACAGTAAAGCACTGAAAGACTTGACTGCAAAGCTACAGTCACTTGGTGACTCAGTTACCAAGGCTAGCGCCTGAAGGTTAACTCCTACTTAAAACAAACTGCATCTACATATAGATATGGTACAAGGTACAAGGTAGATTTATTTGTCATTTTTTTAAACGTAGTTTAAGAAAAATTATGGATCAGCTTTTAATAATTTCAGGAAGGAACAGAGAACAGATGCAGCCAAAACTTAACTAGTTTGATGTCGATGCAGGGGTCTACACTTTGGATCACATGTGCTGCTTAATGAAAAAAATTAGGAGCACACAAAGAAAATTGGGAGGATAGTTCAAAATGTTCAGACACAGAGTTCATCAAACCATTGATTGCAAACATTTGCGTGCGTGTGTTCCTTCCTCTCATGTATTGTATTGGTTCTGAAATAGAGTTTAAGACATATTTTTTACCAGGCAAAATTATAAATTGCCTTTTTTTGTTTCACATATACATGTGTTTCAATACATTTCATTGAGATAATAGTGCACTATGTTAAAAGCATATTTAAACAAGAAGCCAGAGCAAAATCTGAAGTAAAATTCTTTAAATATATTAAACAACTAATCAACAAAGTTTCAGCATTTGAATAAGTTCCATCTGGGAGCAGTGATACACTGTTTATGTATGGGGCTTTTACTGTGAAAGGTAAAAACAGAAGAAGTGAATGTGTTGCCATTGATTATGTGAGTTTGCAGTCTCGGTTCAGTTTATGGGGCTTCTGTGCTATTATGTGATAGCCTTCAAAAGCATGCGTGAAACGCTATTTAGTGTGGCAGGTGATAACTTAACAGAACAGCTGATGTCTCTTACAGTAAAAAGTGCCACAGAATTAGTAGTGCCCAAGATGGTCAGTTTTTGCCACACCGGTGAAGGTGTGTGTGAGTGTGACAGATAGTAGGAACAGCTTAGAAGCAGCAGAGCCTTGCGCCCCTAAATGACACTAAAACGCAACAGAGACGTTCAGCATAGTTTAATTACATGATTTTTTTGGTACAAACATTTAGCTGCCAGTGTGGCAGATGGCCTTCTGAGATTTACTCGGCAAATAGAAAATCTACTCCCATTAGGCGCTTGGTGGGTGTTCATTTTGGACCCTGCTTGCAAATATCCCATGCCGGATTCTTCTTCCTCCTCCTCTCTTCTCCGAAATTAATGGGCTTCATTTTTATCCGTGATGTCAGCTATTGTATTGCTACAGTATTTGCAAGCAAATGTCGTCTTTCCGTGACTGTGTGATAAGGTTAGTTTCGCTTAGGTTTTGCCATTTCCTATATTCCTTATTTTAAATTAAAAGCCCTGTAAAAAAAGGTGTTTCTGTTAAGGCATTTCTGTTACTCACACACACTGTGCTCCTAAATTATTTTTTCCAGTTTATAACAATTTTAGGCACAATTGCGAGTGAACTACTCGCACTGTAGAGCCCTGAGATGTGCAGGTGGAAGGTGCTTACACAAAGCTTTGAGGCCCAACACAAAAGGTGAGGGTGAGTTCTACTGTTTGGGAACACAGTCAGTCCACTTTACAGGATTATCACCATTGAACTCAACATATCCAACCTGATCAACAGTCTTGGGGGGAGGGGTGTGCCTCTTTGTTGGGGGTGATGGGCAGTTTCATTCTGGGTGTTTGAGCAACCTCCACTTATCCAAAACGCTCCCCTTCCCTCCTACATAAAACCCTTCCTGCCATCCCGGTGTACATGCGTAGGCTGTGTGGTGGGTTGTCATGACAACAGGCCTCCCCGCTGCCAGCCTACCTGGGATTGGCTTTGTGCCGCCTCTGATTGGTGCGCAGCAGCCCCCGGGCCTGCACCGCTGCTCTCAAACGACACTTTGATGGAGTTTTATTGCCGATTCTTCCGCCTCTAAATCGCTCCTGCTGTCATCTTTATTTTGATTTATGTATTCCCTGATCTATTTATGCATGTGAACGAGGGGAGGGGAGAAGGGGTGGGAGAAGAGGAGGAGGGTGGGAAGAGGAAGACAGCGACAGCTACAATGCTTGCTACTATACCCCGGGGAACGCCTGCGGTGCATTTGCCTTTTAAAAGCTTCGGCAACAGACAAGCACGGCGCAGCAGCAAAGCGCTACAAAGCCTCGTCTGTGGCTCCCGAGCCCCCCACCCCATCCCAGCCCCCCTCCTGAGTCAATAGGCACTGTATGCATGTTCTGTATGCTCAGACAAAAAAGGTATTCTTTCAACTGCGCCCTGGCTCTCTGAAGAGGGTTAAACGGTGCTGCTCACCGTTGTGGGAATTACAAAAACCAAAGGCGAGGAAAAAGACGCGCCGGGTGTTATTGCTGCTTCAGAATCCTCCGCAAACAAGAGCGATCAGACCAGAGCAGGGATTTTGCACACAATTTGCCAGGCTTTCATCTGCCTTCGCCTGTCTCTGTAACCGGCAGAGGAAAGCCTCTAGAAGGTTCTGGGAGAACAGGTACAGAAGAACAAACCAACCTCCTCAGGAAGGAAGGCGGGCTTCAAAGACTCCACACTCACAAAGAGAGGATCTCTCGCTGAGACGCAGACCCTGTGGCGTCCCCCCGCTTTATAACTGCTATCAAACAGATCAGCTGAGGTCGAATCAGGCACTTTGGAAGTGCCTCAGACTTCTGGCACTGTAGCGGTATTTAAGCAGTAAAGGGAGATCAATGGCCGAGGGTAAACGAGATTGATTTAGGTATGAGTCAATAAAGGATGTTGCCTCAGTGTGCAGTGTGGAGGTAGAGTTGAGGAATAGTGGAACAAAGGCAGACGTCTTCATTGAGTCACTGAGGCATCCGTCAAGCTCGAGCTACATTTTTCTGCAAAGCTTTATTTCATGACTATTTTCTTTTATTTCCTAATGATTTCAAAGTCATTTCTTTCAGGTTTTTGGGAGAAGCGAACAAAATTTGGGCACAAATTTGGGGAAATAGAGACTCAGTTTTCAGACTGTTATTTTAGGTTTCTAGTTGTGCTGAGTTAAAGGTCTAGCGTGTGGGATTTAGGAGATATACTGGCAGAAATGAAATATAATAAGTCTGTTTTTTTAAGTGTACAATTACCTGAAAAAAATAATCCTTGTGTTTTCATTACCTTAAGATGAGCTGCTTATATCTAAATAGGGTGACCGTCAACGGAGTCTGCTATGCAGCACTGCCATATTTGTATAGTAACCAAAAACGGACAAACCAAACTCTGGATAGGGCCATGTGCATTTTTGTATTGGCCACTATAATTAGCAGCTCATCTGCAACAAGCAGCATCTAAAAACCCTCTGCCGTCTTTTTGACGCAAAAGTGATTTATTTCGGTTTTTTTTTTATCAGTTTAAAGCACGGACTCTTTGTTTTTGGAGAAGGAGAGACCTCTGCAGATAATTCTAATTTATTAATTATTTATTATTATTGATTATTAATTATTATACTAATTTATTTAAACTAAATATAAAATACTACTGTTTTAAGTTGTATGTCCCTCACCTAAGCCAAAATTAAAAACACAAGTCCCTCCTCAAATGCCTGGCCCATTTTGCAGCACCCCTTCCCCTCTTAAAAGTGACGAACAGTCCCTAACCATTAACACCAAGGAAGGCCAGCACGGTGACTAGGAGCAAGTGCAGAATGACTAGTCCAGTTAAAGTCCCACTAAGGTCTATACATGACGGAATAGCTTAACTTCCAGTCCTACAATCCAGGTGTGTTAGACCGATTTCGAGAAATTTGAGTTAGTCCGATTTCAGTCCGACTAACTCAGACTTTAGTTGGAAGTGTCTATATTTTACCTATTAATAGTGTAAAATTCTATATTTCTTTCCAGGGAATTTCCTAGGAAAGACCTGTTAAATAAAAAGCAGGCTACTTTCCGTGTGTATGCGACAACTTCAAGGAAAATTAGTATTGAAAAAGGCCATACACTCCCATCAAAAACCCATTTCTGGCCAAGATATTGCAGCCATACTGCAACTTTAGACTGCAGTTTAACATTGTGGCTACTGTTACAAAACTGTGTTCAAAACAGAAAAACACTAAGTAATACATGTATAGCCTGGAGATATGCTCTTCATGAGAAAAAGCTGCACTCATCAGACTGTGGTATGTAACTGCTTTGCTTTTAGATTTGTGTGTGTTTGTGTGTCTGTGTGCATGAAAGTGTTTCTGTCTGCACCTGTGATATTGTGCTTGAAGGAACTGGAACTCATCCTTGATCCTGTCACAGGAGTCAGAGGTTGTGAATTTCAGCTGCTGCGATGAAGCCTGCCAAAGAGGAAAAACACAAGAGAAAAACATTTTTTAAAAAACGAGCAAAAAGAGAAAGATGAGAAAGAGAGCAGAGTGAGAGAAATAATTAAAAACATGAACACGAAAACAAGCAGTTTTCAATCTGACGCAGACCGACGGGTATGACATTACAAAGACACTGTTTGACAAGTATGTTTCCACACACAAGGTGCCAAGTGCCTAAAACCCTGTGTAGATTCAAGACTAAAACATTTTATGTTGTTTTAGAGGCTCATTCATTGATTATTCCTGAAAATAAGTGTCAAATTAGTCGACTATGAAAATAATCATTAGTTGCAGCTCTAATGTGTGACTGAGCAAACTAAAAAAAATCAATTGGGTTGATATAAAGATAAACAATTAGTTGGTTAATCTCTGGACAAAGTCATAGGCTAATCTGCAATCATTTTGTTATTGTTTGAGTCATTTTTTAAGCAAAAATTCTAGACATTTGCCATTTCAAGCCTCTCCAATGTAAGGGTTTGCTGCTTTTCTCGGTTTTATCTTGTAGTAAACTCAAAATTTGGGTTCTTTAACACATTTGAAGACTCGACCTTGGTTTTTTTTGGAAATTGTGGTAACCACTTCTCACAATTTCCTATATTCTCTTGACTATTGTCACTTATGAGAAAACAGTTTGGAGATTAATCAATAGTGAAAACAATTGTTAGCAGGTTATTTTGATAATGATTGCTTTGATGTCCAATATGGTCCTGTGTAACCAAGCACTAGCCTACTGGGGGGTTAACGGTTCATTTTATTATGTGTCCTGCTATACTATCAATGTTCACTGAAAAATCAAGTTTGTTAAAGTGGATAAAACTGTGCACCAAATGACACCCATGTCATGTCAAAATGACTTTGTATGGGCCTCACAGCAAGCTACATCATCGCTCCTTCACCTAGCCTGGATGTTGCTATTAGCCCTTATTGTAATTCTGTCCACACTACATTCCCCAGGCAGCAGTGGACGGCCTGGTTGTGTGTTAGAGCACAGCAAGCATCAAACCCAAATAGGGACAAAATCTCATTATTTCTCAGCAGGCTGCATAATGGGTCAGGTGGGGAAAGAGAAAAAAAAAAATCGACATTTTCCCACCACGATTGAGGAAGCATAAAAAAACCATCAGAAATCTGATTGCAGCACTTACGAGAAGCTAGCCCACCGCTGTTAGGAATGACCTGTCGCTTTGTACCCTGCACCTCCACCCCCCCACACGGCATGTCTCTCAGCTTCATTTTTAACTACAAATAGGCTCTTCGCATTCACAGAACCACGGCCACAGAATATGCTAAGCAACAGGATTGCTTCAGGTTGTAGGAGTGAACCTGCTTGCTTCAAAGGCTGAACAATTTTTTGCTTTGTGGCTCTAACATGGTTAAGGTTTGGGGATGAATTCTTACTAAAACCTCCCAGGGTAAACATAGGTGGTAGCATCACTGTTTGGACATTGACTTAAATATTTTACATTATGTAAAAGAAGCATTAAGGAGGTAAGAGAAAGACGGACATCTTGGAGGTCATTAAAAAAAAAACAAAAAAAAATGTACAGTCCCGAAAACAGTGACAAGCACTGTGACCTCAGCCATTACACTTTCAAATGTCATGAGAAGTGCTGACATTATCATGCTGCTGCCACACACACAAACCCCCAATCCTCACAAACCAAGCCGCTGCTCGGAGACAGAGGCTCTGACTGTAAAGCGGAATAACCTTTTCCATTATCTTTCCGGCCAATATGGCATGGACCAAACTCAGCAAACAACAGCTCGGCTATATGGGTCTGTGCCACACAGAGCCTGTGTCAACACGAGGCACTTAGCTACAGGCAGCCATTTAACTCACACTGCAGTAACCGTTCCTGCACTGGTTTCTGAACACTCTGTGTGTGTCTGTGTGTGTGTCTGCCTACAGGTTACCCTCTGTGCCTGAGGGTAGAGTTGTTGCCCTAGATCCCATTTCCTCTCTGTGTAGCACAGTATGCAAACGTTTAAAATACCAAAGTTTCTCTCAGTCAACAGCCCCAGGTAGGGCGTCCTGTTCCACAGGGAATAGAGGGGGAGACGGAGAAGACAGACAATAAGAAACAAGAGAAAAGGAAGCAAGAAATGGAGAGAATGGACTGTTTGATTTAATTCAGTCTGTAACAAAGTGGTGGACCAACTGACATTTCCATCCACGCTGCCAGCGTGTCTAAAAGAAAGAATTTGTAAACTCACTGCAGCGATGGCTTTGTTTTCTGGGAATTTTATGAGTAATATTATGCCAGTGTGATCTCCTGAACAACTCTTTATTATAGTACATTATGATATTAATAGGCTTCATTATAGTTGGGAACAGGCCTTTATATCCTGGGAAGGACTTCTAGAAACCATAACGGTAAGGGGGGCCCAACAATAAGTTTTACAGCTGGCTACCAGGGCCATCAGCTTTTGTGTGTTTCAAGAGACAGAATGGTTCCAATTTTTTAATTGACCGATCCCATATTCAAACCCCCTCATTTACTCTTAGGTTAGACAGGCTTTACAAAAAGACACATGGCGATGCCTTTTCTGCCTAGCCGGGCGCTTCAATGTTTCTGAGATTCTGAGTGTCAGGCAATATGGCTTTATGAAGACGACACAAGGACTATAGAGCATGCTGGAAGGACATGTTTACGATGTTAAACATTATCCTTGATGCCGTCACCAATAAAAAGATCCGTCCATAATTAAAATTTTAAAAATCTGTTCTGCAAAACATATGTTTATATTTTAGTTTACATTTTGGCTGTAATGTGTATATAGTTCAACACATATAATGAAATGGTTACAGGGCATGTTTTAATGTGGGTGTAATGGTTGCCAAAGGGGTCAACCAGAATAAAGAAAGTAGTTGGCGGCAGCAAACATCTGGTTGCCTGGGGCAACAAGATAACTGTCACGCTTCACCTTCAACTTATGATGTTAAGAGATTTCTTACATAGATCAGAACTCTTCATCGAAAAGGATGAAGTTGCTGACCTCAGATTAAATGCAGCCATATTTAGCTGATGGCTGGCATAATTTGAAAGCTTGGCTGGAGGTGATTTTAACACACATACTAGATCACGATTCTGCTAAACAAGACAGGAAGTGAACATTAACAAACACATCTTTAAACACAGAACCTGTACACCTATGAGAAAATACCATGACATGTGTAACACACACAACTGCAGGAACATGTCGTCAAACAGGGAATTCTCTTGCTTTGCTAATGATGTAAAACATGTAGTGCACTCTACTAATCAAGGTCATTACAAAGCAGGCTAAATCCTGGATCCAGCAAAGTGCAGGAGTTTGAAGGACAATTCTCACAGTGCTGCCCTGATTCCTTTGCCACCATACAACCAGACTATGCAGGCCTCTCCTCGCTGCAAGCAATATACACAGCTAACAATGTTTATTATCCCTCTCTCTGTCAGTGACCAAAACAAGGTGCTCTATGGGGGCCTGAGAGCCCACAACAGATGGATGCCCATAATGTTAATGAAATACTGCCGTAATATTGTGACACATGCCATCTGTTGTGACAAAAAAGGTGCCTACATGCTGTGCGAGTGAAAATGTGTTTGTGCAAGAGAGTGGCTAGGCTAACGCATAAATATGTGTGTGTGTGTGTGTGTGTGTGTGTGTGTGTATATGTGCGCTCTTTTGTTTGTGTTACAGAGAAATAGCCTAGACAGTGTGAATGTGACGGAGAAAGATATGTGTGTTAGAGCAAAACAGAGAGCCTTAACACTGAATAGGTGTGTGTGTGCATCTGTGTGTGGGGTGTGATAAGCCTCTGTGTATGATGCTTGGCTGCCAGAGGAACAAATATTCACTGCCATGAATCATACACAAGGATACAACAGCCCACACACACTCTTCCTCACATGCAAAATTTGCATAGTGCGCTCACACACACACACACACACAGAAACACACACACACAGCACCTAAATGTAGGACAATCTCTAATTTGATTCTGCCCTGCTCCTTTGAGACGTAATTAAAGCATTAAAAAGCTTTGTGCGCTGGTGAGGCAATTGAGACAGTCTTCAGCGAATAAATGGGATTCATCGTTTCAGGAAATTGCTGCCCCACCCCCATCCCCCACCCACCAACCCCAAAGCCCACTCGTCGTCGCCCCCCTACTCACATCCCTCCTGGCCTCATCATCTGGTCCAATCCATGTGAAATCTACTGTGAAACATAATGTCTATTTTAAATAAGAATCAAGCTAAGGCTGTTTCTGCTCCATAGATCAGTCGACAAAGGCGACGGGAAAGGATGGAGATTACAGGGGGGGGCTCGGCTTCACACACCGACCACACTACAGTGATTAGACACACCAACAACGCATGAATACAGTACATATATCCAGTAGAGCATTTGGATACACAAGCTGAGCACATACACAATTACAACACACACAGACAATAACAGCAGGATACACTGGAAAACATCCTCCTCAGTATAAATCCTGCCTGAGGGTAGCGGCAGTGTGGGGATTGTATTTCCTGGAGCACTGCCGAACTGTTTACATCTCAGTTGGAGTGTGTTTGTATGTGTGTTTGCGTGTGTGTGTGTGTGTGTGTGTGTGTGTGTGTTGGGGGGGGGGCAAGGATGGAGCCTTGGCATTGTAATCACTCACTAATGACTGGATGTTATCTCACTCCCACTTTTAAATGAATGCAGAGGATCTACTCTGACGAGCAGTTGGCCTGTTTCTCATCGCCAAGCTGTCTGTTTGCTCCATAGCAACAGTCGCATGGATGCCATTTGAGCCATCCACCTCCTCTGACCATCTCAGACACAGACACATTATTATTCAAATGATAACGCAATGACTGAGAAAAAGGGAAAGTACGTCTGCTGAAAGCAAAGTAATCACTAGCTTTTTTCAGTTTGGCGGCGAGATTAGAAATTATAGGGGTAAATTAAAGATGTGAGTGCAGCATGTGTGTGGTTTAGAAAAATGTGAAAAGTGCTGAGAGCAGGCACAGAAAGTGATGACTAAATGTGATGCATTATTGCAATACATTTGGAGCAATTCAACACAGCTCTGCAATTCAAAAATTTTCCCATTTCCTCTAAAATAAGCGAGTATGTTTACGTGCACAAAACAGTCCATGTTTTGCCCTTATTCCAAAAAAAGACAATGTCCCTACTACACTATTTAGATGGCTAATGAAACCGAGTATTCTACTAATATTCCTGTTTATATGTGGTTGTGCATACTCAGATTAACTTGCCCTAACATGTATCACATCGAAATACGGAAAAGTAGAATAGAGCCGCTTGTCATTTTTCTCCTTTGCATCAAAATAGGATTTTTCAGTTTTCTTCCAGTGGGGGACTTGTTGGACCATGCAAGCTCAGCCTCCCTCTTTTATTCCTTCTTCTGTGTACAACCAGCAGGTTCTTATTCCGAACTTGTAAAACGGCGCTTCTTTTTCAGTACTTTTGATTTAAGAGTACGATGCCAAAAGGCACGTTTTGAATACGCATGAAATGCCGCTGGATGGCATCAGGTTGAAACATTGCTGGTAACTTACAATGACTTGTGTGTGATGACAGATAAGAACGTGTTAGTATGACATGTCCATAACAATGCATCAAACTAACAGTAAACAGAAAACAGGCTGTGCATCGCAAACTGCAGTAAAAACCCCAACTGAGACAAAAATTCAGAATATGTTGTATACATGTCCAAATAATGCTCCTAAAACTTGAAAATTACTGGCATATCCCATGTCTTGATCAAAAAATGCTTAATTCGGAAAACAGCTTAATTCAGAATATTTAAACTGAAAATGCTATTAATATGACCCACATCAAATTAGGAATATTGTAATTTTTCAGAATAATAAAGTAACTGAAGCCCGCATCTACAACTAGCATTCAACCGACTGAAGGGGATGTCTGGCGCTGTGATTGGTGAATACAACACGTGGGGTATGTGTTTAACATGTGGGCAAACCTCTCAACAAAAATCCATCATGACATGATTCACCGAGCCAGACGTTGAGGGCTTAAGCCCTTTGCTAATACACCAGCACCAAACAAGATCACATCCTCCGTCTAAGAATAGCTCCAACCAAACAATTCCATCTAAATATCCCAGATTAGTGTTTGGACTAAAGCGTATGTGCCCAGTGATCTGAGAGAGGGTCAGGGCTAACTGGCCCGCATCCAAGCTCACCTCCGCCAACTCTGTCTGGGCCAAGTCTGCCTTGCTATGTTAGCTGCTCAGTGTGTGTGTGTGTATGTTTTATGTGTGTGTATGAGACGAGGCTGAGGAATAGGATTGTGTCTTCAGCCGCTCTGGACAGGGGCTTTAGAGCGCAGGGAGAGCCTAATCCTGTTTGGGCCAGGAATTAGATTTTGATTATTATCTCTCACGAACCAAGCCAAGGCTTACCCCCATTTCTGCAGCGTTATCCCCACAACACACACAAACACACAGACACACACACTCCTCCCCCTTGCAGCCCAACAGATTTGACCTCGTTAAGACGCTTTAAAAGGGATTATTCTACTTTTATCACTTCGAGTGAAGTGCCCTTGCAAACATAGGCTTGGCATGGCTCGGCCTCCCTCCCCACTCTGCAGAACTGTCTTGACCCCCTGTGCAAGGCCAGCCAAGCGCACAGAACTAACACACACAAACATGACACTTAAGGCACACTGCCCTGCAAACACAAATGCACAAAAATGTAGTGCACTTACCCCCCCCAACACACACACACACACACACACACACACACACACACACACACACACACACACACACACACACACACACACACACACACACACACAGGCATGAACAGAAACACTGCACACACAAGGTGGGGGCAGGCATGCTATAACACAACACACACACAGGAAAATAGTGCAGAGATTGCAAAGCCAAGGGAAATGGGCAATTTGTCAAGAGTGGGGAAAGTGGTGAGGCCGACAGGGCTGTGGGTTTGGAGACCATGGCTGAGATTAAAGCCAGCCTCGCAGAAGGGGGGCTTTAAGATTACACCCAGTACGGTTATGCCGATGATTGATGCCTGCTTGTAAAAACCAAGGTTATTACTTACAACAGCCAGCATAGGAGAGAAGACATGGAGGGAGGAAGGGAAGATTAGTCCCAAAGTTCGCAACAAATAAGTGGCCAATGAAAGCAGAAAGCTGGAGTGCCGGCCTGTGGCTGACACCAGGGAACTTCTGTTTCATCTGCTCAACTGAAGCACCAGCACTAACGTTTTAACATGCGCACGTTAAACATAGAGCTATTTTCTCCCTTGACTCCAATCCAAGACGTTTATTTCTATGCATAAGTCCCTGCCTAATTTTTATAATATGTTAAATTATAATGACAATTCAGCACATTTTAGGCCATGTTAACACAGACAAGCACAGTAGCTCTTTTAGCACAGAGATCCTGTGATAGGGCCACAAGGAAGACCCATCTTTGCCTTTTTTAAAGAACCAAACAACAGTGTCATGATGCTGCCATAGAATGTGATTTTAGACAGCATGCCGGCATTCCTGAAGCAAAGAGGCATGACATTTAACACAACAGCATTGGCTTCTTGTTTGACATGTAACATATGTGTCAGACAGTGCTTTCTAGAACAACAGCCACTTTTACACAGAGATCACCCTATAGGGCCACAACAACATCCCCCCCTTTATACTGCCCCTACACTTTCACAGAACCAAACAATGGCAACATCATTCTGCTCCAGTGTGTCAATCTACACTGCATCACAGCATCCCAAAATCAAAAGAGGCATGACGGGCATGACGTTTAACACACAAGCATCCCCTTCTAGCATGACAAATAATATAGGCAGTGCTTTCTAAACAATAACAAAGGCATAACATGTCAATCACAATCGTGAACCTTCTCTGTTATGTTGTGGCTGAACTTGTCCTCCGCTCTGAGGGTAAGGAACTCTCGAACCTGCTTTTTAAATACCCCATACATACTACATTGTCGAAATATCACACTCAACACGCCCATGGACCCATCCTGCCGGCTGTTCCTTTTACATCAATCTGGCGCTGTTACTACCTCCTCTAACAGCTTAATGGTGAGACAACTCTATCCCCCTTTTATACACAACACCATTCCTGCAAATGTAAACAAAGCTAGTTAGGTGATAACTAGCTAAGCTAGGTTGTAGCTTCAGAATGAATCAACCAAAGTGCTTGTGAGATGGTCAAACAGCATCTGAAGCCCCACCCACTTTCCTACATCTGCAGTTGGAAATATGCGTCAGACATTTGTAAATTTCTGAAACCAACAAACCAACAAGCAAGTCCCCTTCATGCAGCAAGTAGACTGCAATACAGAGGTGAGAAAGTAAGGATATGAACTTCTCTCTAATACTGTTTTTTAGTTCTTTACACAACTGCTTCTGACAATTTCTGTATGTACAAACAAGAGCAACACTATGAACGCCTTCAAGAACAGAAAGCTCCAAAGTGTGTGCAGTTATCCCCAGATTTGAATGATTATCACGTCTCGCCCCTCTCTATAACAGCAGGCTTTTCACTCCTCCTACAAGTTTGGCCATTTGGAACAACTATAAAGACAAAACTTTGCAAAAATGTAATCCAATTTCATCCAGCAACCCTCTGCACTAGCCAAATTCATGCAGGTACATATTTCTGATGGAACACTTTATGACATGAACTGATTTGTTTCTACCATTTCCCTCTCGATCACTATACGCAATTACTGATGGTAACCTTGCATGGTATACTTACACAACGTCTTGTAATATCAGATACCACTGTGTGTTTTGTTCACTGTCTGAAAACTCTTCAGTCTAATCAAAATATTACTTAATCTGGACCTCTGGATCATTTCTGCGTTGTCACTGGTACCTGTAGCAACACGCCTATAGCAGTGTAAGTTATAGTGTTGTTTGAAAACCAGTTTTACTTTCAGTCTGAATACCTGCTCACAATAAGAAAATGTCATTAGCCTGAGCGGCACAGCTGATGGGGTATCCTGTTGCAAATATCAAGCATGTTTAGTGAGGATGGGACTGGCTGCCCTCAGGACTGGCAAGACTCCGACCTCGCAGCAGGGTGGTGACAATACCTGCCAACATGGATTCTAAATACAATCTGATAGAACCAGTCCTGTCTCATAGTGGACGTCTGTCCTCACCATCTCCCCCCTCCCTGAACGATGGAGGTTTTCATTGCCTTGCTGTGAATCCTCATGGTGTCTGAATGAGATCCTGTTGGAGATGAGGTGGCATATTGTTCCAGTCCTGGCGTTACTGTTCTTGGGCACACAAACAGAGCAGCTAATTCTCTTGTCTGAGCTGGTGCAGTGCCTTGCATTTTGGCAGGGCGAGGGGCCCTGGCCAGGGCAGGCCAATCCGGCAGCCCCCCGTCGAGCCGCTTTGTTCCAGCCCATCGCACCGTTCTGCTCTGAGGAAGGGCTGCCCCACCCACCACCACCACCACCACCACCACCAGCCTTCCTCCTTCCCACCTCCCACACACTCCTCATAGGGAGCCACTGCTGAATACTGATGCAGCCGCTCCGCTACACACACACACCCCGCCCCCCTCCCCCCCGTCTTCACTCCCACACACACACACCATCCGATGAGCTCTCAACTGCGTGTGTGGACATGCACGTAAACACACACACACACGAGCACAAATTCATTGCTATTCTACTTTTTCTCTTCACGCACAACATCCTTCAGTAATGCATGGACGTGCATACACACACAAATCTGCACTCACTTACATACAGCCCATATACGTCCATAAATGGCACAGATACACATACAGATGTCCACATCAGTAGCTCCGACGGACTTGAGGAAAATCAAAAACATGGTTCGACCCATTTGACATCTGTTTTCATTTATATTCACGTTCTTTCTGGTGAATTTGCTGTGGTACTTTATGTAAGACAAAGCAGCTCAAGCAGACAAAGAGGTACAGATTCAACTTGCAAATCTTATTTTCAACAATATTCAGGGTGAAGCTCTGATTTCTATGCTATAATTACAAGTTCTTAATAATTTCATGTTTTTTTCTGATGACAGCAATGAACCACACAGCAAGTGGTCATGTATTCCCATGGTCTTGCCGCTTAATGTGTGAGATTTTAAGCAACAAATTAAATTTACTTTTTGAAATTTGAAAGAGCCCTTACACGTGCTTCTTCAGTTATTTATGTCCAACACAATAAATAAACACAAGGTGAAAGTTGTGTAACTGATTGGCCCAGCAGGGACTGCATCATTCATAGTGGTGACATGCTTTCTGTCGCCTTGATTCAGTATTTCCATCAAGCCAGCGGCTGCTCTGGTGTACGCTGTGAACTCCGGAGGGATGGTGCAGAAAGTCTGTGTGTGTTTGTTTTGCTTTAGCTGTACTCACATTAATGTGAACAACACACCTGAAGCTGTTTTATTATATAGGGCAACAGACACAAACCTTTTTAAAAATGCTCTCCAAAGAGAAGGCATTTGAAAATGAGGACATAAGACTGTCATATAAGGCATCTCAGAGTCAATATGATCCAAATCTGAGAATCCCCACTTGCTGACACATTCACTTCATCATGATTGCTTTATAAAAGATGAATTACAAGTTGCAAGAAGTAGGCTGTCACTTGACAGAAATCGTAAAAAGCTTGCCTGAGTGGAAATGCCAGAAATCAAATAAAGCTAAAAATTTAGCAAAAATGTTTTAACAATTGGTTGAGATGAAAACATTAGTATATTGATAAATGCATGCATTACTGAACTGACTACTGAGGCACAGGCCATGGTGCCCAAAGTTTTAGAGGCCCACCTGGCCTTTACCTGCAAAATGCCACTCAAATCAACATGTAACATTGACCTGGAAGAGACTCAAAATTACCACAAACAGATGCAAAGGAACAGCAAAGAGACACAAAAATACTAATACTGGCAAAACACCCACAGACATAAAATGACTACAAACAAAAGAACCAAAAAAGACACAAAACTACCATAGAAACAAAATGACCTCAATAAATCACAAATGAGCACAATGAGACAAAAAACTACCAAAAGAGACCCAAAATAAAGTAAAAGATACACAAAATGACCATGAAGAGACACAAAACCACAAAAAGATGCCTTTTTCATATCTTTACCCAGGTGCTCATTGTCTCATACTCTGCCCATGGGTAAAAGCAAAGTACAACAAAGTGCAATGGAAACAGACATGGCAAATATATTACGACCTACAAAAAGTATGCGACTTCCACTCAAGCCTCGGCTCCACTGAAGAAATGAAAAACTGCTGCAGACATAAAGATCTGTGTGGACAGATGAGAGGACTATAACCTTACTGATCTTGATGAAACCAGCTCCTAATATTCACTCAATAGCTGAGGACGGAAACACACACTAAGTATCATTTTCTTTTGAGGTTTCTCTTGAATCCAGTTTGTAAAAACTTAGGATGAAACGTGACTAATGAGGACCTGTGAGGATAGTCAGTAGACACATTTACACTGCCTGTTCAAGGCGGGAATATCACAATGTTATATTGCCATGCAGTTCTGTATGAAACGTCCAAACGCAGAAAGGGGGGGGGGGGGCAGAGTGGTCTTGCCTCATAGCCGGGAACGGAGGTAGTAACAGCGCTGTAATGAACTCTGTGTAAAACATGGATTTAAAAAGCAGCTGTTGGCATAGCAGCTGATACAGAAGAAAAACAGTGGCCATTAATGTCCACAAACTGGGAAAACAATGGGATTTAGGACCTTTGTGTCTTCATTGTCATGGCATAACTTGTCAATGACATGTTATGTCTTTGTTATTGATTAGAAAGTGCTGTTGATGCAACCATTAGGTTATCTTTCACGCAACAGGCGATGCTTTTGTGTTAAACATCATGTCTGTCATGCATCTTTTGATCACGGGATGCTGTGATGCAGCGTATAATCACACACTGGAACAAACTGATACCGCCATCGTTCGGTTCTTTGTAAAAATGCAGGGGTGGTAAGAAGGAGGGACTTTGCTGCGGGCCTACAACGCAATCTCTGTGTAAAAGTGGCTAGTACGTTTGCATGCAAAATTAAGTCAAGCTGCGGTTATACCTCGATTAGGCCATTTGATAAGATGACTGTCCTTCTACCAGTGTACAAGCAGCGATCGATCGATTAATCGATTTATTAACAGAAGTATCTCCAACTCCAGCATGCTAGATGGCGATATGTCCTCTTTCAGCTAGATGTTACTGGACCTTCTTCCAGTTGACCTATTTTGTCACATAACGTAGCACGTAGCAGTCAGGTTGCATGTTGAATGGTGTAACCATGGATAACTTTTTTCGGCGCTGTACATGTCGCCATATTCTACTACTTTTTGTTGATCACTTCGTCTTGTTTTGTTTTCTTCCCTTCTTCATTTTGTTTTCCCAGCTTTCTTCTACAAATTGTGTTGATTGATTTCTGGGTCAAAGCCCGGCACCGGGACTATGGAACATGCGCAGAGCGCCTATGCCATTTCAGGTCTGGTTGAGGGGTAAACGTGAAAGAGTAAATTGATCCCCAAAGGTATTATGTAAGCGTGAGTCCACCTTTGAGAAATTCGACCTACTACGATTTCAGCGAGACTAACATGCTTACATGTATTTTAAAAGTTCAGTTTTAGTCAGAATAACACAGTTATTCAATTTTTTGCGAACATGATGTAAAAAGGTTCAGAGTGCAGGTACCAGGTGAACCCTGTGTTTTAGGGGTAAAGATGCCAATTGTGAAACACAATGTTCCTGAAAATCAAGGGTCCACCTGAGGACTTTTGTTGCGTGGATTCCTCTCTCCTCAGCATTTTGTGTCATTTCTAAACGCTATTTAATAAAATTCATTAAAAAACTACTTAGACAGAAGTGTGCATTCTAGGTTTCACGGGTCCTCTGTATAAAGAGGGTATAAGTCAGTGTTTGAATGTGTATTTAAATGTCTGCTATCTTCTCTGACTACTTAAGTCCAAGTCAGTGTGTGTGTTCAAAAAGAGAAGGGCTGCACCAGTCTGCCCCCCTCCTTTTCAGCAAACCCCAAAGCATTTTGACAATCATCCACTGTGGCCCTTCACAAAAATCAACATCACCTGTGACCCGTGGCCTCAACTCGGCCATTCAAAGGCAGGGCCTCCTGCGGGGTGGGGGTGTTTGTGGGCTCCGCGGGGCTCTGTTTGTCATGCTAATCAGCTGGCCTAACCTTAACGACCCAGACATCTGCTGGCCTGCGTGTGTCAAGCCCCACATTCAATTTGTTCCCCAGATACAAAAAGCAGATAAGACCCTTGAGGCTGGTAAGAATGTCTGTGTGTGTGTGTGTGTGTGTGCCCTTGTTGTTGATGGGTGAAAGGGAAAAATCCTTTCATTTCTATGCATGTACTAGAGCAATAATTACCAGCAGAGAAGAGAGCTAAAGTGTATGTTCGTGTGTTTGATGCTTATGCTTTCTTCTGTGTGTGAGTGCGTGTGTGTGTGTCTGTGTGTGTGCATGCTTCAATGTCTAGTGCCCCCCACCAACACACAGTCAGGCTTGTTGCTCGCGCACACACAAACACGTGTGTATGTGTGTGCAGCAGAGCGACGGAGAAGGGGTGGGGGGAGTTTGTTTAATGGGCGAGACAGGGGACCATGGGGATTAAGCTCCCCCCAGCTGGAGGCTTTAGAGGAAAGGCTGGGGGCTGTCCTGTTAATTCAAGTGGGCTTAATAATGCCTGTGCACCCTCTGCCCCTGACCCTCCCACCACTACATCAGATCTGGGAGGAAACGCATGATAAAGGGAGACAAGGAGGAGGAGGAGGGAGTGTGTCTGTGTGTGTGTGTTTCTGTGTGTGCATGTACAACCTGTGGCCATCTCTACAGTGGAGCATGGGCTCAGGGGATTTCGCCTCCATATTACTTGTGCTACTCTCCGGCTTTGGCACTAGGCCTTTCTGTTGCTCCACTTTCATGCCACAGCCAGCTTTGTTGAAGCTGCATTAGGATTAATCAACACCCAAACAATATGGCAAATGCTATCAACTGGGTCAGGCACTGTGCCACTATCAAATGAGGCTTTTTCCTATTAAACCAATGAACTGTGCCCGTAACTTGTGACTGTGGATTAAAATACACCCATTGACTTAAGAGACACATCAATCCTTGTTAAAACGTGGACTTATTTGTGTCTAAATAGGACAGCTATCTGAAAAATACAAAACCACTGCTTATTGTTTTCTGCATAAAATAACAATGGCTAGGCTTACATGCACATTAATATCCGACTATTATTCCAGATAAGACAATATTCTGTATTTGATACAGGTTTGATCAATTTCGTTTGGATATTCTAAATCAGCACTTCTTCCGAATGTATCTTTTTTCCTGTAAATACATGTGGGTTTTGCCTGTATGATTTGGGTTTCAATATAATTGTTTAGACATGTATGCAGCACAATTGGAATACGCGTCTCAATTAGGGTTTTTACTACAGTTTGTGACAAACGGCTTATATATATATATATATATATATATATATATATATATATATATATATATATATATATATATATATATATATATATATATATATATATATATATAGTACACACCTCCACTTGACAGGACTTATGTTTTATCACACAATATGTACCCATATCACAAAAACAAAAAGTCACACTTTGGAAGATGTGGAAACAAAGCAGTTACCATGGGGAAAAATTGTCTGACAAAGTGTTAGATGGGAAAGTCGTTCTCTTGCTTTTATGAATCAGCTAGAAGTCATAAGGTCCTTTCACATACGCTTTACATAAGGATATAAATCTCCCCAAGAGTCCTGGAGAAGCCAACATTTTCTATGATTTGTACAGGAAACGCCTTAACATTATTTTAATGCAGTGCGACCAGCTTTCTCTGCAAGTCCCCTGCCACTTTAAATAAGACCAATCATAAATGAGAGAATCCTTGATTGTGCATATCCATAGTGGGAATGCAATGCTTTTGTTCACATCATATGAACATTAACACTAATGTTACTACAGGGAGAACAATGGAAAATAGAAGGAAAGCAGATTCACTGCTGACTGAGTCAGTTTGAGAGATCCATCAACTGTCATAACGAGGCAGTACCGTTACTCTCTCATCCTCCAGCTCCTTATCTCTGACACTCATATCTATATGAGTGTCACACATTCTCCCCATCCGCGGGCCCCGGTGACAGCAGCAGCTGAGGAGGAAGAGGGATTTCAAGAGGGAAGACGTGTGTGTGTACCGTATGTTTAAGTTTAAAGCCGCAGTAGAAGGTGGGGGGTCAGTGCACAGGTGTATTTGTGGAGGGTTGGAAATGGCTTGTTGTAGCAGGTTAAGAATGAAGCAGCTGCAGAACGAGCGAAGAGACATCCTAAATTCCCAAACCCCATTTTTAATCCTGTGTGTTGGGTCTTAATAGTCCAATCAAGCGGCATAAGGGCACTCAATTGGATTAGAAAAATAACCTCCTATCAGACAGGCAGGCAGACAGGAGTGAAGTGGCCCAGCTGCTCTCACCTTGCAGAAGGTGACTGAATTCTCACCCCATCAGGAGGTGACTGCTTCACCACCTCACCCACAGGACGGAAGGTGGTGAAAACAGGGCTCTAAAGTGACATTTCGTCCCATCAATTCACTGAAATTAAGTGCAGGTAAATATTATCAACACAAAAGGTTTCCTCCTTTAGGCCACAAGGTGAAGACCCACTGGAACAGCACAAATCACATGACTTCAGCTCTGCCACTTCTTATTCATTCATGTGGGCATGTCAACTAGTCTGTGGCTTACTTGTTAACACACCCAACCGACGTCAGAGAACAAAGCTCCAATGAAAGTCCTGTGCTGTGTTGCCTTATGTCGCCATGTCTCGACCAAAAACTTGCATAGGAACACACAAAAAAAAACGACGACCAACATGAATGTCCTGCACCTGCTTGAGAGGAAATACCCCTCTACACGAGCAGACGGCAGTCATCCATATTCATCATTCAAAACTGGGAAACCAGAAGACCGTCATAACGCTGGTTAGCCAATTAGCACATTAACAACACAATATTGAAAGAACAAAGCATATTTACCATACAGCAGTAAACAACACAAACCAACAGGAAATGTTAATATTAAGAGCTCACTGGCAGAAGGAAAGCAATCTTACCTCATGAAAGAAGTTTATTTTGACCTCACTCTCTCGTAACTTTACCCTTTGTTTACATTTGTCACTAACAGTTTTCTTCTCACGCGCTGAGCTGAACAGACAATCAGAGTGATTCAATTTACCGACAGGCTGCACGGCCGCCGATTCAACGTGCCGAATCAGCGGGAAAAAAAGGTGATGAGGGTTGACGCGGGCCAACAGTGCAGGACACAGCGTGACAAAGAGGGCCACAGACACTCGCTGACGGGCCAACATGGGCGAACAGCCAACCATCAGCTCGGTGTGTCACATCCTGAAGAAAGCATTGTATAAATGAGCAACCTACAACTCTCTCCAATAATGTACTTTTAATCAAAAGAGCGATCCAACAATCTATAATGACGGCATTTATCCACATGCCATGAATAGACTAATTCATCAGCTACCGACTATTTATTCTAAGTGTAAGGAACTAAGACATATATTCAATAGATTTGTTTTTTCCCGCCAGGTTACAAATTATTTTAAGTTGTTCCAGCTTTTTCATTTTTACAGTGTACCTGGTGATGACTTCAATTCCTTTTCCACTACTAAAACTATTTTTTCTTCAAAGCCCTACAAAGCTTCTGGGTGAATTTGCCCTTTATTCACCGGATATTCAACAATGCTTTGGGGAGGCAATTGCGAATACTGTCATGCTCAACAATAAGGACTAAAATGCCATGTTGGTGCAAGTACATCTAGCAACTCAAAGAATTAAAAACAGTTTTTCCCAGAGCTGATAACGGCTACTTTTTAAATAAAAAAGTAGCGAAGGAGTGAGCCATCTTGCCTCCTTCTCATTTCTGAGGAGAGTTGCACCTGTGCTGTACCGATTAGGCACTCGCATGAAAACGACGGTGGATAAAGTCAAACTTTATGAGCTGAGGGCGGAGCAAGAATTTCAGTTATCCTGGAAAGAGGAGTTTAGTTGGGTGGCCTTAAGGAATGTCTGTGAGCGTCAAATGAATCCATCTCTGGGAGAGTGGGGGGGATCGTCCTAACACTTTTGATATGCAACAATGTATGTTTGTATCTATGACACACTGTGTCCTTGTTTTGATTAATTTACTTGCAAAAAATTAGACATGACAACTGACTTAAGTCTTTGTTCTTATTTGATAATTGCTGGTAAATGAAATAATTTGTAAAAGTAAAAGTAAAAATGGACTTTGGGCACCAAAAAAAGGAGATAGCTACTTTTTACTTTATAAAAAAATATACTCTATAACTGCTAATATGAAATGGTCACAGTTGAGTTGCTGCTCAGAGGTATGAAAAGTGCAAAATAGAGTCCCTGAAAATGTTTGTATTCCAACTGGGTTTCCCCTTTTTTTAAATCTAAAAAGTAGCCATGATAAGATTTTATTTAATATAGTGACATATATTTGATTGGGGATATGTTTACAGAGAATAAAGTCAAAGCTGCAGTGGGTTTTTTTTTTTTTTTTGCAGAAAAAAAACACATCCTTTTAGATCATCAGTTTCAGAACACTTTGGTTGAACTCTGTGGGACGCACAGCTTATACAGGATTTCACTCATCTGACAAGCCGGGCCAGAGGTTCCCAAATCCTCACATCCTGCTCCCTAGTCTGAGAACACACATCAGCAGCAGCACCACAATCGGGCTGCCACACAGACTGACTGCCAAAGGGCAAACCCATTCATGTCACAAAAGACATTCAGGTTCTAGCTTCAGCAAACAACTCTTCCACTTTAAGCGGTAAAAGAATTCATGTTGGCGACAAGTTACCAGGGAGAAGCAGAGGGCACCGTCCCTGGCAACATAACAGTCATCTTGTGGTTGTGTTTACCTGAGCCAGACTGACACAAACGCCTTTTTGTTCGATTTGCCCTTGCTGGGGCGAGGTGAAATGGCAGCCAAAACTAGAAGAATACAGGTAAGCCACCTTTTCTGGTTTTAAGGCAGGTTTCTTGCCCTCATTTTTAATTTGAACCTGGATCCCAAATAGTCATGTGAACACAACTCTGATACAGATTGGCTGGGTAGAGTCAGGTATCGATTCATTTACAAATCAATTGTAATGTGCCCAGAGGCACTAAATCTATTCCAGTTTTCTTGAAAAACTCACCACAGACAGTCCGAAGCTTCCTCTCTCCAAATATAATTGCATAGTTTAGTACATAATGAAATACATCTCTCTAATTTGTCTGTTCTCCAGTTCTGCATTTCCATGACCACACATGCTTCTAAACAATTCGGACATGTGCATTGGTCACAGCACTTACCACAGATGGTGTAAGGCTCGCTCTCGACTCCACCTTTGCTGACTGCATGCACCTAGCTTTGTGCATGCTATTTGGCCAAATATCTCTCTATCTAACCACCTATCTCTGTCATATCAATCTTTGTTCTCAAAAGCATCACAAAGTTTGTTTTCAATGACACCAACATTGCGCCTGTGCCCCTCTTTCATACTGTTTAGCCAGCAGGCACGTGTGAAGCTAGGTGCATGTAAACAGTGAGGGTGGAGTCGGGAGCGAGTATTTCACCAGGTGTGGTGAGTGCTGCGGCAAATGCCAGTCTGTTCTCATTCCAAACTCATAAAATAGCGGCGTTTGTCAGTGCTTTTGGCGTAAGAGTGCGAGGTCAATTGGCACTATTCGTGTGCACATGAAACGCCGCAGGAGACCATCAGGTGAGAATGCGGCCAGAAATAACCAGTGGCGGTGTTATTATATGCTGGCGGACTGCACCTGCCACATCTGCCAGACGCACGCACAGGCAGCGTCACTTGCAGACGTGCCTGAATGGAACCTGTCGCATTCACACGAAACACGGCAGGGCGGCATGTGATTTTTTTTTTTTTTTTAACACCTATCTATGTGCTTTATTCCCCTAAACCTCACCATCCATGACTTTGTCGCCTAAACCCAACCATCCGTCCAAGCAGTTTGTTGACGTCCTGGCATTGGTTTCCATGTGCTGTTGTTGCCTAAACATAACCACGTGCACTATAATCCCACCATGTGCATTCATTGACATCCCAGGAGGATACCTTAAACACGATATTTTGACGCAGAGGTCCATTGAAAAGCTGCAATATGTGACAACTGGGGATGAGAAAATGTTGCAAATGTCCAAATTGGGTAGATGCATGTGAGAACAAACTGTTTACTTTGGGGAAAAAAATGTTATTTAACTTGTTAACTATAAATGCTTCACACTGTCCATGATGAGTTTTTTGAGAATACTGGGACAGATTAAGTGCCTCTATTCCAACTGATTTATCAGTGAGCCAATACCCAACTCTGTATCCAGTCAATCTGTATCAGAGTCTGGTTCACACAGCAAGATCCAAACCAACACTTTAAAAAACATTGTTTTTAAAATTGGGACCTTGGTTGAAAGCAGCACTCACACAACTTGGTATTTCTACAGTGACAAGAAACACAGTTCTGCCAGTCAGTTAACATAAACGCTGGACCAATGGGCTGAGCGCCCTCATCACTGATGAATACATGCCCTGGACTGAGTTTCTGTTACCATGGAAACCTGAGATTTAGGGGAATAGAGGAGATGTGCGCTTTTTTTTACAGTCATAAAAACACCCACCTGCACATAATAGTGTACAGTGAATTTTGAGTGGTTCAGTAACCACACCAGGACTGTGACAACACCACTGTATTTTGTCCCCTCTGAGCCATGTTATAACAGGACCACAGCCAAAACCATAAAAATAAATATGTGGTTTTGGCATTGTGGGGAAAGACACTCACATAAGGGTGTGAAAATACTGTGGTTGTGAAATATGACAGCATTCATTGGAGTTGTTTGATTTGGAGGACGTCATCATCTTGAAAAAGTTTTACAGTTAAGATCCCAAATACAAAAGATTTCCTTCCCATCCTGTCTCTATAATCCAAAATCACACATCTTTTGCAGAATTTACCCAAACTAAACACGGCAGTTACAAGAAAACATTGTAATATCCAAGAAAACCCTATTTCTTATCATACCTCTAATTAACTGACGACCAAAAAACAAGTTGCATGCATAAAATCCACACCTAACTATCCTGCTTGGGTCACTTCACTCAAAGAACTTGATTTGTTACTGATATTCAAAAATCCAGTGTTAGGATAGACTGAATTAACAGTTTGCTTATTATTATATTTATATAATAATTATATATTTCACATTTATAAGATAAAGTTTTTGTAGAAATTGCCCTCACATACTACTTTCAAAAAATACGATCTAAATATATACTGTATCTTAAAACAATATCTAACCTTAAAGTATGTAATTAAAAAAATGTATTGAAACTATTAACTTATTAAAATCATACAGCTTTAATATAAAACTAATTAGGTAAACCCCCATGTGTGTTTATATTTGTCTATTTTATTTTATATTTACCACTAAATGCATTGTTTTCCAAACTGTTAGTAAAAAGTTAAATATATGTGTGTGTGTGTGTGTGTGTGTGTGTGTGTGTGTGTGTGTGTGAAAAAATAACTAACCTGCCTGGGTATATCAGTTTACTGTGTAGCAAAGATTCTGGGCAAATGTCAAATTAAAAGCCACTTTCTGAGTGTCTTGAATGTGGAGCATTATGTAAATTCCTTGTTTGTTGCTTTCCTTCCCAAACACCATCAACTGGGTGACCTGCGTTTATATTTTTTTCTTACTATTTACTGTGCAATAATATTTAGAGGCTGCATTTCTATATTTTTACAGTAAATATACCACACACCATGTGTGTATATTTCAGTCATCCTTTGCAACTATCTATCATGGACTTGCAGTATCTGTGTAAGTAAAAAGTATATAGTGTATAGATTTTATTTTTAACTCGTTTGTATTTTGTAATATTACGTCCTTTTTGCTTGCACTCAAATCACTTTTTTTTTTTTGCATTTTTCTTTTTCTGACTCTAGAGCTGCTGTAATGCCTGACTTCCCCCAGTGTGGAATTAATAAAATCTTATTTTATATAATATTATACACCTTTCATAGGTTTATGGCTTTAACAGTTTATGGCTTTATGAGTGTTTAATGCCTTTTACAAAATGATAGTGACAAAACATACTAGTCTTAAAAATGAATCATTGTCTCTGTGTGTCATTTGGGCTACAGCCACCACTAACGGGTGTAAAAAATCATATGGTTGCGAAATATGACTGCATTTGTTACTGGTGTTTGATTTGCCTTCATCTGGAAAAAGTTTCATAGTTTAAATCCAAAGAGGGGGAAAAAAAGATTTCCTTCACATCGAATCTTTATAATCCCAAATCACACATCTTCTGCAGAATTTACCCAAGCTAAACACTGCAGTTGTAAAACAACTTTACTAAAATGCAAGAAATATGCAATACTTCTTATTTAATGAGTGCCAAAAACAAGTTGCATGCATAATTTCCCCTACCTAACTAACCTGCCTGGGTATATCAGTTTCCTGTAGAGCAAAAATTCTGGACAAATATCAAATTAAAAGCCACTTACTGAGTGTCTTGATTGTGGAAACATCATGTCAATTCCTTGTTTGTTGCTTTCCTTCCCAAACACGATCAACTGAGTGCTCTGTGTTTATATTTTTCCTTGCGTTGGTCCTTTGTCCAAAGCTAGCCCTGCCTTACACCGGAGCTGTCCAGCGTTAGCAGGATGACTAGCTAACGGTAGCTAGCGACCCCCCCTAAAAAAAAAATTTAAGCCGAATATAAGTGATGCACTTCGCGAGGTAAAAGAGTCGCTGTCTTGTCTGGGTGATGCAAGACCATTCAGCTGTACCTGTCCCGACCCCGTATTTACTGTGTGTGTGAACAGGAAACCACCATCGGTGCTAAGCTAGCTAATTCTTCAAAAGCTGTCAGTCAAAATGATCCATCGTTGTTCCAGCGCGAGCCTTCCGCTTTAACGCACGAGCGGCAGCGAAGCGACCTCAACGCATGTAAATTAAAAACACACAGCGGTGCTTGGGTTTAGCTAGCGAGGAGCAGAGAGGGACGCGATGGTTTCCTCCTCGCCTTGTGGTGGTCCTTTAACAGTTGCTTCAGCCAGCTGCGACTACACTGATGAAAAGTAAGAGGAGAGGCGAAAAAAAAAACGGTGTAATTCTCAGAAATAACAAAATGTCTGCGGGTTCGTTTAAGTTCGTGTCGTCCAACGGCTACAAACAAGTCGCGCACGGCAGAGGAAAATCTGTGTTGTCGCTCAGATGGCAACTTCAGATTAAAATGACCCCCAGGCTGGAGTTAAACTCTGAACGTTTATCCGAGGAGTCGTGGAGAAACAGAGTGGATTTGTCAGCAGCGGTGAAGCTGGAAAGTCAGTCCATTCCTGGAGCTGGTGGGAAGGCGCGACGCTGCCGAGCTCACCGCCCCACACAGAAACACAGCGGGTAGACGAGCGGTGAGCGCCGCGGTGCCGCGCAGATCTACACGCCGCAGATCTACCTCATCACGAGCCGGCTGATGTCTGAGTAACGAGCGCCTCACGTGGACAGGTCATCGACACAGACACAGTGATGATGTGTCTTTATCGGTGCACCGGCTGTCAGCATGCAGGGGGGCCAAGCCGGTAAAGTTATGCCAGCATTAACAATAATATTTATGATAGTATTAAATGTCTCTCAGAAAATGATTTTGACAAAACATGCTGGTCTTTAAAATCATTTAAAATCTTCGACAAGAAAAAAAAGCAATGGAAAATATTATTTTTTTGTCCTTGGGGCCATAATAACAAAAATCATTTTAAAACAAAATCTTAACATACCTTAATTTTTAAAATAACAATAATAATATTTTGTGTTTAAATAATAATGTAAAACTATTTTATTTTGGGTATGTGGGTGTATGCATATATGTTTAATTAATTAGAGTTAAGGTTTAAATTAATAAGGAAGCGGTTGATTAAAATTCAGTGGCTTGTGGAGAAGAGGTGGGATTAAATAAATTTGTACTTCTCACTCAAATGTGTTAACCAAGTCATCATGTGTTTGGCCATTTCTTTTGCTTTATGTTTTTATTGTCTGTAACTTTATTTGTGTGTCTGCTTGTTTGTATAATCATTTCGCTATCTTCTTTTATATGTTTGAAATAAATAAAAAATCAAAATTACAAATCATTTACTGTTACAATGCTTATAATATGTTAGTATGCCAGCATATATATTATATATTTGTGACCTTGGAATTATTATTACCAGTACTAATATTATTTACATGCATATTTATCATTACAGTACTTTGAAAACATCTCAGAACTGATGAAAAAATCATACTGATATAATTTCTTTTACCAAATATATAATGGACTAATATTAAACATATGGTGTTAACAACAGTAAATATTTATCCTTATTTATTTCACACACACACACAAAAATCATCTTAATATCACTACTTTTACCATAAAAGGCCAATTCAACTGTTTGGTAAGACATGGTTTTAAACAGTAAAACAAATATTTGTAAGTAGGATTTTTTTTTACTGTTTAAAACCATGTTGCTATATGTATTTGACAGTTAGTTGTTATCTCAAAAAGGCAAGATCTGAGGTTTATTAGAAGTAAACAGACATGCCTCCTCAAAGTACATTTAAACCCACTGAACTAATGGAGACCGGTTCCTGAAGTGAGGTTTTCACCTGCTGTGTGATTAATTATAGTCCCGTGCAACTTCTATTTATGTGGAATATACAGTATATAGATAGAAGTCCCTTGCATGTCTGCACTGAAATTAATAGAAATCCCTACAGTTTTATTGCTTATTTCAAGGTATGTTCTACAATTTTTTGAAGAAACAGTAGTCCCATGTGCCTAAAGACAAAAAAATGGCTGCGTTTTAGAAACTACAGGAAGAACAGTCAAATATTCGGTATCAGCTAATTCATATTAGGTTCAAGATCAAAGATATGCACTTAGGTATGCAGTGTAAAAAAAAATCTCATACAGAAAATATTTACAAAGCACAATTTTAGCATTTTCTTACTGTTTTCCGTGTGTGTGTGTGTGTGTGTGTGTTTTTAATATTAAGGGATGACCTGTAAAATTATGGCAGTTATTCAATATTCTGGCAGTTATTCAATAAGTATACACACCTTCTAGTAATTTTTAAAAAACATGAGGAGGCAATAAGCATCTGGAGAATAAATTACCTCAAATTAGCAAGAATTAGAAAAAAGTAAATGAAAAGTACCTGAATTAAAGAAAGTCAAGAACAAACATGAAAATTACCAAAAAAAAATTAAAATAAAAAAAGGACAGCTGAAAGACAAACAAGAAAATGACTTTGAAAAGGTGCTTAGAATTAATTATAATTTGTAATATAATTTTAAACATAATTTTAACTATCATTTTTCCCTAGTTTTTTGTAAATTAAATCGAATTTCTCTTAATTGGCAGGACATCTCTTGCTAAGTTGCTCACTGCCTTTTTCCCCCACGTTTTAAATAAAACCAAGTTACTCAGGTACCAAAGGTTTAAGCACTCGTAAAAGGTTTTCTGAACGCAGCACAAGAAAAGTGACGTCAATCCAGGTTTCGAAGCATGAAACACAATACATGAGAAAAAATGTCCACTTCTAAAGGAAACGTACGAGGATGCAATAAGAGAGTATAGGAACATATTTTATTCCAATTTAAAACATTTAAAGGAGAAGGCTATGAAAATCATTTTCATGTTTGAATGAGGTTCAGGCAACAGTGGTTGAAATGAAACATACAAAAGAGAAATATGGCTAAAATACTGTAAATCAATAACCATTAGGACCCTTTTCATGAGGGCGTTGCATGAATACAGTATCTCACCCACCCACTCCCTCCCCAACCTGACAAACACATGCAATTAAAATGACATTTATCTTAAAAACAGCAGTTCATCATTAATCTTAAATATAGAATAAAATTGTCCTTTTTTTTTAGTTAATTAATCACATACGTAAGTGTTTATTTGTTTTAAAAACTGGACCATGAAATTCACAGGCCCTCTGATTTTTCACAACATTGGCACTTGTTAAGAGTCTGGCTTTACAAAGAAAGGGGATTGGCACACTCATTGTACATAATTTACATTTGGTATACTTAAAAAAAAAAAGAAGAAGAAAAAAAAATCAAACAAAAATACATTACTTTCAATTTGTACACCACTACACAAAGTTTATTTTTAACTGTTTTAAAAAAGTCTGTCATCTTAAGTGGTCCTAAATACACGTGTTAAGGTGTGTCAACCTTACAAAAGAAACAAAAGATGCAAAGATAGCTTTTAATATCACTGCATGTCCATCCCTCTAATCAGAATGGATCTCAAGCATAATAAGCAATAGCCGTCAAAAGTGTACACATACATACACACACGCATACGCGCACACTTCAGAGTACCAACGAGCGTGCTTGAACGAACATCTAAGTTGCATGAACGCAGGCCCATTGCAGTGGTGCAGTTTCAGTGCCTTCGACCCAGGGAAAGAATACACAGTCCAATCAAGTACGGGAGAAGAGAGCGGAGAATGGCGGACATGTAAACACACAGCAGTCACCTACTCAAGATCATAACCACCAAAATATTATAATGACCGTTTCAGTACCTTCACTTGGCAAGTCTTTCAATAAATACATTAATACTGAGGCTTAACACACAAGCTTCATTTAGGAAAAAGACACCATAATGGAAAATTGATCTAAAAACTACAGAGCTCTGGGTCGGGTTACGACAAATTGTGAATTTTTCCATATCTTTTCTGTGGCTGACTGATTTTGTTTGGCACATTGCTTTGTACTGGATTGTCGTACAAACCTCCACAATGCAGAATAAAGCAGATACAGTACAAATCAACGCAAAGAGTTTTTAACACATGACCCAGCCCTGCTCCTGGCTCTTATCACTGGTAGTGTAACCATGTGACCTTTTCTGTGCTGGTCCTGCGGCTGTGAGGGGCTAACCACACAAGAAAATCAATACAACAAACAAAATGTCACACTGCGCTGACTTGCGTCACCAACAACATGAACTTCTGTAAGAGATTGAGTTTAAAAAGCATCACCTAATATACACGGGAAAAAACTGGTCAAGAAAAGGCCTTTAAATGTTGGCTGAAGCACCAAAGATTGACTCACTACCAATACGTGCTGGAAACACAATTTATCGGCCGAAATAACTTTCAAAAACCGAGGTTTGCAACACCTCCAATATTGTTTCAACTCATAGAAAATGATGGCACTTAGCATAAATATATCCCTTCTTCTTTAAGAGTTTCAGGATGCACGAAGGCTAAATGGAGATGATGGCTTTATCAACACAAAACTGGGTGCATGTGACTATATTCAAGGTCAAGTAATAGCAGCAGATTATGCTGCTTTTCTGTATTTTTTTTTAATTCAAGCTGGAAATCTTAAGTTAAGATGCACAAAAGGAGTTTGGCAAGATCTGTTATATAATTTTTTTTCTTTTTGATGTTTTATCTGACCTTTTTAACTCTTTCAACGTGCGCAAAAAGGTCAAAATGTCCTGAACATTCCCTTTATTCTGACACCACCACAGCCAAAGCCAACATGGAAACACTACCAATGACAAGATAAGCCGAAAATGCATAACCACATGGTGGAAAAATATTACAAAGCTAAGAAGATCATCACATAACTGATAAGAATGTAAGGATAGTTAGATTAGAGACCGAAAATGTGCTATTGCACCTTGGGAAACTCCACTTCTTTTGACGTTAGCCATTCTCCTCCTCTAAAAGGCAAAAAGATGGTGAACAAAGAGCCAAACAGCCACCAGACTTCCCTCGGGAATATCGTGTAGGCATCTGTGGACTGCTGCATTCCTCCCTCACTGAACCTGCGGCCATCACCCTCAACGGGATGTCAACACACTCTTGATTCATAGCCCCCCCACCCCAACACTCGTTAATTAATTGCACCTTTTGCTCTATGCCATCCATAGAGTCCTTTCATTTCTACCAAAGCTGCTAGTAGTAGCCCTTGTGATGAAAAAGTTATGAAAACTTACCTGAATTACATTGTGAAGACAAAAATAGCCATCTATCAACGCTCAGCTTAATGGAATATTTAAACAACTATCAGGCAAGAGACACGATATGGGATTGGTACCAATAGCCAACACATATCCTTAAAAATTACAAAAAAAAATGCAAGCATCCTTTAACAGTAAATATTCAACCACTAAGTTTTTTGTCTGTTTTCATTTTCCTATTTGCATAAAGCACAACCCTGACATGGAAACAGTGTTTTTTTTTTCCATTGTCAAGCATTTCAAAACAGAACTGCAACAACTAAATATATGAAGTATCATTAGAAAGATAGAACACTTGTCCATAAAATAGTTTTGATATTTTACAGCAGTATAAAATCTCCTCCTGTCTCCTCGGTTGGAAAAACGTAGAGCTGAAACTACGGAGGAAGTCTCATTTACTGTATCAACAACACGCAGATCTGATTGATAAATTAGACATACAAAAAAGAACTATTTACTCTTTTGCTATCCGTTACAGTTTATCAAACGTTGGCCGAATAATATGGCAAAGTAAAGTGGATTACGGAGAGAAGCCATATGGATGATCAAGACCAACTTGTGACTTATTAAGCGAACTGGCAGCGCAAAAACGTTATTTCATCTACGACTGACTATTGCACTGTACTAATCTGGTATCATCATCTGTGCACAGGACGATTATTCTCACCATCGAGGGGAACAAAGAAATCACAGTACTAATACACGTGTGATTCAGACAACAGTCGACATAAAAATGCCACACAAAGTGAGTAGTTATGTCATCAACATCTGAATGATCCACTTAATTAATTAAGCACTTAATTTTGGCAATTTCCAAAGTTGTTTTGCTAGTATCTGAACCACTTAAGGGATGAACAGGATCCTGGCAATGTAATTACATTTACAGAAACAAAAGTAGGTGGAATTAATTTGGCCATGTGACACAAAATGACAGGGGAGTTGGTATACAGTATGTAAATACTGGTAGTCTTGTCTTTTAATTTTGTTTTAATAATGTATGCTAACACTTTAAAATGAGGGGCAGTGTAAAAGGAAACATTCCTTTGAGTAGTCATCTTCAATTTAATTTTAATCGGAGAACAATAGCAGTAATAATATAACCAAGAAGTTAACATAGCTGCGAATATTTAGTCTGCAGAGAGTCACCTCTGTGTAGCCCTCACTGTGTGTGAGCAGCATGAAAACTTTATTTACATTCAACAGAGCTTCTGTGCTCTGATTTGGGGCAGGGTTAACAAAATAAAATACAAAATTCAAGACTCAAGTGGGACCAAGTACCTCACTGCACCCCAGCACTGCCTGATACTATATTCCTATCATCATAATTAGTTACCCTTTGCAGAGGAGCGGAGTCCAGCTTGGCCTTGTGTCCTGTTGTAGTGTGTAGCATGCATGGGTTAAATAAGAAGAAGGGGAGAGAGCCCTTTGTCCATAAAAGCTTACCCAGAGAAGGCCCTCTACCCACCTCGAACACACAAACACTGGTGATAATGTAGTGTAAAGAAAGAAAAAAAGTGAGCCGCACCAAGAGCCAAGAGGAACCCCGGAGCGGACTAAAAAACCCCAAGAGAGGGGGACAAATGGAGGGAGTGTTATATTTGTGTTTGTACAAGAGGAGCAATTATTAGAGCCACAAAACAGATAACCTTTTTTTTTTTTTTTTCAAATGGGCAAACCAACAACCAAAGGGCTAAGTGTAGAGTGGAGACAGAATGTGGATAGTGTTGGTCTGGTAAAGTATGAAGTTTGACTCTTTAAAGCAGCAGTGTGTTTCATGCAGATGTGTGTGTTTCTAAAAGTGGACTCTGCATTGTGTGTGTGTGTGTGTGTGTGTGTGTGTGGGGGGGCTGCAGGTCTCTCTCCCTCTCCCTCTGTGTTTCCGTTTCTCTTTTCACACCAGGTTGTATTCTTTGAGGTTGAGCTGCAGGATGGTGTCTTTGACGGCGGCAAAGACGAAGCGGATGTTCTCCGTGTCGGTGGCACATGTGAAATGGGAGTAGATGATCTTGTCACTGTCTGGGTTCAAGTCCACAAACATCTTCAAGATGAACTCACGGCCCGCTTGGGCGTCCCGCTGGGGACCTGGGAGACAAACAGATTATTTTTTAGGTTGTACTCAGCATCAAAGTGGTATATTTTTAAAGGAAATGTTGCAATATTTTAACCTGGACCCTATTTTCCCGTGTTTTTTTTTTTTTTTTTGTCTAAGTGACTAATGGAGGCATCATTTTTTAAAAATGATCCAGTATTGATAGAGACTGTAGAAAAAGCAGTGGTGAAACAGGCTGGAATGTAACCACCTAGGGCAGGCATGTCAAACTGGTCCACAGGGGGGCCGGTGTGGCTGCAGGTTTTGTTTCCAACCAAGTAGCAGCACACCAGACTTGACTCATTTAATCAACTGATCTCCGTCTTCAGACAGTTGATTGGTCAAACTGTGTGCTCTTGGTTGGTTGGCACAAAAACCTGCAGCCACACCGGCCCCCCTGTGGACCAGTTTGTCAGACACTCCTAATGACAATCTGAGCCGGTCTGTGGCATAAACAAGCATTTTTAGTGGACGGAAATTGACGGTCCACAATTGCCCACAGGAATTACACTGCAGCAGACTCTTAATACTGGACCAATATTGTTCAAAAATGACATTCTAAAATTGTTGGATCCATTAGTTACTTAGGGTCCAGGTTGAAAAATACTTAAGTTTCCCTTTAACTTTTATTGTTCTCTTTTACCATTTTATCAGTTTTTCATTTCAGCATTCCTCAGTGTGGGTTAAAATATAAGCATCCTTTACAGTTAAATAGAAAACAACTGATAAGGAGGACAAAAAAATCCCTTCTGAATGAAACGTTTCCATTCTGTGATTTTTGTCAGTTTGCATTGTAGTACAGCCTTATAACCAGGTGGTGTCACTACAGAATCAAAAATATAAGTGAAAGGTTTCTGTGTGGATGAAGTTATAGATCAAAGGTGAAAGAAAATCTGTTAGGATACTAATGAGCTAGTTTGATGTTTATAACAGTAAACAGCCTTTAAAAACTGTTAATTACTGGCTAAAAGTAGACTGAAAATAACTAAACGATGACAGTATTACTGACAGAGCTTGATCTATGGCTCAACTTCTCACCTGCATGTTTAATTCATTAAATGAATCCTGGAATTGGATTCACTGCTGAGGCTCAGCTAACAGCATTGTCTTACACTTCACAACCTTTCGGATGGAAAGACTTTATAAAATGCGTGTTGTAGTTGAGATGTCACTGAAAGTAAAAGGTCAGACAGATTAAAAAACAAAAAAACAAAAAAAAAAAAAAACAACCTACCGTCAAACTCTGGGAAGTAGTCGACCAGGTGAGAATACATGATCTTCTCCTCCAGCAGGTCCTTCTTGTTGAGGAAGAGGATGACGGAGGAGTTTTGGAACCAAGGATATGTGATGATGGTCCTGAACAGAGCTTTACTCTCCTCCATACGATTCTAACAAGAGGAAGTGAAAGAGTAGGGAAACGGAAATAAGGTTAGGTATGTATTCAGAAAACAAAACTTTTTAGTTGTTTTGTGCTTGATTCTTACTCTACACAGTAAATGCAATAAATAAACTGATTTTATTCCAGGCTCTAACTTAATGGTTTCCCAGTGTCCCAAGAAAAAAATGATCACGGATGATAAATATAAAGATATATTTTAGGACTTCACTGATGTTAGGTTTACCTTGTTTAAAAAAAAAAATACAACTGAGGTTAAACCATAACATTAATCCAAAACTGTCAATGTAGAATTGAGAGAGTACACAGTTCATGAGTGTGTGTACACTGTCTCTCTCTCTCTCTCTCACACACACACACACACACACACACACACACACACACACACCCACACACACACACACACACACACACACACACACACACACACACACAGAGCAAGAATATGAACTGCAACACTGACATCTGAAAGCAGTGTACCTGTCGCATCTGTCAGGTAGTTACAATGGCCTTCTGCAGGAGTCAGATTTTACACTTTCTAGGGTCACGGGTGACCCAACCGGCCAAACAAAATACGGAAAAGACAAAGTTATAGACGGGGACAAACTACAACCACGCTGTCTGTTGGTCTCTTATTCTCTCATCTGAGCATGCCGGAAAGGTGGTCTTCTCACCTGTGCACACGTGTCCACACACCCAGTGCTCACCCAGACAGAAAGATTTTTATTATTATTATAACTGTGCATTGATTCCAAATATCGGTTATCAGCCTCATTAACTACTAATAATCGGTATTGGGCCTGAAAAACTATTATCGGTCAACCCATACTTTTTTTGACACAAAACATTAGCTTGCTGGCATCACTTGGACTGCAGCATTTACAGTGAAGACAGTGTATTGTAGCAACAGATGAGAAATAGTCAAGGAACACTTAAGATAGTCAAAACAACCCCCAAAAAATGGCACGAGACTTTCTCTTTTAATTGATCCAGGCACGTTCCAAACATAAGATTGTGTGTATCTAGCAAATCTAGAAAGTGGAGCTGGAGACGTTCTCATAAACATGTCAAACATGTCTCCTCTTCTTCTTTCTTATCTCAGCTCTTGCCAGCATCACTCTCTCAGTTTAGACTTATCAAGTCATAAGGCGATCCCGAACAGACTTGACCTGACGAAATCAAAGACATTTGAAAACAATCTTGTCAGGCTCCGACTGGTCTGAAGGGTCAAAGTCTCGGCCTCGAGCCTGTCAACACGACCGGATAATCTCTTGAGTCTGTGATGCCTAACCGCTGCCCGGCCTTGTCTTAGCCTTCAACCGCTAAGAAACAGAGCTCATAACAGCATCAAAATGTTCCAGTGGGGCCTAACCACCTGCGACTATGTGTCACATTACCAGAAAATAAAATGAAACCTGCAGAAATGAAAACATATTTCTGCCCTAGTGTGTACAATAAGGCCCTGCACCTGAGCAGGCCCGGTGAAGATAAAGTACAACGTGTGTGTGTGTGTGTGTGTGTGTGTGTGTGTGTGTGTGTGTGTGTGTGTGTGTGTGTGTGTGTGCGTGTGTGCATTAACAAACTGTTGCCAGGGTGGACAAACATCAGCATTATTTACCACGAAGCTGTAGCGACGTACAGCAGATACAGTGAGTCAAGCTGGCAGCTGTGTCTGGATTATGAAACCCAGCTGTCATATGACCAGGTCAGAGAAAGGGTCTGTTGTCAGGAGCGGAGCAGAGGGCATACAGGGGCTGATCACATTAACTTTATTAGTGATAATTCTATCTGAACAGTCAGAGCTGATGACAGGGACAAAGTAAATTAACATGGAGTAAAGACAAAAGACCTCTTGTCTCTTTGTTACGAGAGACTCATCAACAGGCATGACTGTGCGTACCGTGTCTGTGTGTGTACATGCTGGGGTACACTCAGTTACATAAACCCCTCTGACACATCTATGTCCTCCAATTCAGAGGCATTTTCTATACGAATGTGACAAATGGCAGTTAAATAGAATACATAAATCAGAAAACTGCATTTTTACAACTTGCTGCTTAACTGACAAAAACAGGTACGGTTGCTTTAAACTTGACCTCACTGGTTTTTGACCGCATATGAGAAACGCGAAAAGGTGCCAAATTATGACCTTAGAAAGTTGATAAGGTGAATGTGTTAGCAAACAGTTGCTAAATTACACATCAAGCAGACAGAGATCAACATACGCACGTATATGAAGTTGTATTTCTGGCAACCTGAACAATGTAAGTCTAACATTCACTCTACTTTTAACTCTGTTTTGGTCACCACCAACTCCTGAGAGAAACATCTGGGGCTGTATTCACAAACATTAAAATATAATCCTGTGCACCTTTTCCACCAATATGGAACGGGTTCCGTTTCAGTTCCTGCATCTGATTTTGAAGCATTCAGAGAATTTTGGCCAAAAATACATCGGTCTGGAACCCGAAAACTAGTATCCTAGCTAAAACAAAAAAACAGCTGATTTTCTGAACCTGAAGTGCGAGTCGTGACAACATCAGTGAGTGTGTCATATTGTTCAGGGTGGAAAAGAGGACGGAGGAGGCAACAATAGAGACACTAAGTGAGGAATCATCAAAAAAAGAACATGCAGTGGGACCATTAATAGTTGGTTTGTTCCTTTTTTGATAAAAATATAAAATGAAATAGCTGCAATGACAGAAAAAAGGTTTGGAGGTAACCAATGCGAAACACTATCTTGCTAGTACTGTTTACTTAAGTTTTGCACAATGCCGCACGTTAAAAAAATTGGTGGAAACGTTGGAAAAAAACAGAGCTAATTTGGTGCAGAATTGGTATCAGAGAGCTCCTAACCTAGCCTAAAACATTTCAAGAAAGGAGTCCGAGGTTTAGGGTGATTTAGGAACATTTTCAGAGCAACTCTGAGCAAAGCGGGGACAGAAATTTCCCCCTTGTGGTTGACCCGGCTGATGGGTATGACATAATCTTTTAACAGATGTGATTGGTTGCCTTTTTATGAGTCTGCAAGTTGTGGACACCCAGTGGAAATGAAATGAACTGTGCCACAACATGAGACTGTGAAACTGTTGACATTATTTGTGTGATCACTGCTGATGGAAAGTTGTGACGACCCCAATTCATCACTGCTGCACTGTCACATTTTCGTGGTGCAAAATATCTGTGATCTCATCTCTAATGAGATAAACCAAAAACATAACCCCTGCACGGTCTAATCTGTAGCGTATCATTAACTCGTCTTTTTGCCATTTTCCCCTCTGATTAATAAACTCCTAAGCTGCTTACAAGTCCTCCTCCCTACTCAGTTTTTCACCTTAGGAGCTTAAAGGCAGAGATGCTTTGTGAATAACTTTGTTCTCGATGAGGATCTTTTTTTAACTGTACAGAGAAATTCTTGGAAAAAGTCATCGTTCTAATAGTTTTATTAGAATTTAATCCCTAGGAGCAACACTTTGTACTAGAAAGCGTGTGAATACGGCCCCTGGATCGTTCATCAGCTCGCTAACTTTGTCTGTTTGCTGAGCAGGTAGCTTTAGTGTTCAGTTCAACTGAGCTTTTGTACAGAAAACAGCTGCCCGTTGATGCTGGAAATTACGTTGAATGTTTGCACTTTAAGTTTAAATCTCCAGTTCCAGCTGTAGGAGATTCAACAGGCTGTTTAGAAAGCTGATTTTAAAGTGAAAAACCTGCAAGTGTCTTGTGATGAGTGATTGTGTGTGCACTCAACTATTAAGAAATCCGAATGATTTCTGTGACGCAGTCTTACCTCGTTGTCTGACTCCACCAGGACCTGGTCGTACTCACTGAGCGCCACCAGGAACATGATGGAGGTGACGTTCTCAAAGCAGTGGATCCACTTCCTCCTCTCTGACCTCTGACCACCCACGTCCACCATCCTGGTCGGAGCACGATGGGATGAGATGGAGGGCCGCCAAACAGCAAGCACAAGCAATCACATGAATAAGAGGAAATGACAATTAGCTCTAACTCTATCACCCAGAGTCTTTAGATCTTCACTGTAGCATATTAGGGTGAGCATGCATTTTAAATATTATCTGAAATAATTTTATGTTTTTTGTTAATCCCTGAAGCCAGGAGCCAAAGGACCTGTGTCACTTCAAAGACAAGAATAGGATTTTCAAGTGGAAAATGTATCAGCGCAAAGAGGCATTCATCTTGTAAACTGTCTCCTAGATTTTTCTTTTTCATTTACACTAAGCTTTGTATCTCGTGGTGGTCAATCAATACCTGCCACGGCCAGCGTGGTTTGACTATTGTTACTACTTTAACATAACATCTAATGAGTCCAGCGCAGTTCAAGCCAAACACCCCTTTAGCACTGAGAATATAAACAAAAGAAACGTGAACAGAGAATCTGCAGCGTGAATCACGGAGAGGACAGAGCTTCTTTACAGTGGACCAAAATAACTACAAGGAAGTGTATGTGTGCGAACAAACAATGCCATCCTCCTCTCCTTTCTCTGCAAAGCAGATGCAGTAGAGTCCATACAGGGGATGGAAAGTAGTACAAAATATTTGCTTGTTTAGAAGTGCCTAAAAAGGTGCTAAATGTGAAGAGGAGCAACAGATAAAGGTTGGAGGAGTACAAGAGTTGACAGAAGAGATGAGGAAATAAAGTGGTGCTGGAATGAGTCGTAAAACTCGGAAATGACTTAGCATTTTGGCATTCCCGGTTCCCCAATCTCAAAGTCTACAGGCTTTTTTGAATGTCTTTTTGGTTAGATGCCTGAAATAAGGTCTGTGGTAAACAAAAGCTTAAGATACTTTCATGTTTTGTTCTACGACATAAAATACCCCAATCATGAAATCTGAAGCTTTTACAAGTCTTTAAAATAGTGGTTGCTAACAACCAGCTAAATGAAACTACAGTGCGTCATCAAAGATGGCTTTACAGCCTTGTTGTGGTGGTGAACAAAAGTCAGGGAGTACTTGGTTTATTATCTAACATTAGCTCTTTATTTCCAGCAATTGCATTTAAAAATTGTGATGTCTATTTGTGAAGATTATCTTGCTGAACAAAACTTGTAAGTATCAAAAACATTTGTTTGCCAAAGAGCTTATTTTCTGCCATAATCCAAAATGTTTTACGAGGGAACCAGGGCGATGCAAACTTCTGCACTGGCCTACGAAAAACGACATCCCTGCAGCACTCTATTAAAGAATTGGGAAATGAAGACAGAAATATTGAAGAATGCAAGGGTGGGAAACATGGATCGACTCTTGGTTAATATGGTTATAATGTACACATTTTTGTTTGGATGAGTTTTTGTCAAATTGGTAAAACAACCAAGCAAAAGTAAATAATTCTAATTAAATTAGACTGAAGAGCTAAGGTTGTTAGATAAGAAGCTTCTAGCAAAAATCCAAACTGTAATGAATGAATTGAACTGACTGTGCTCATGAGTTAAGTCATCTGAGGTCTCTATTCCAGAGATTTTAGCCAATATTATTCAAAAGCTAAACAGTGAAACTTTGATCACACATCACAAAGGTGAATCCAGTCAGTGATTCTGCCAGAAGGAAGGAGGGCATTGATAAATGGAGTCCTCCAGAAGAAACAGCCTAAAATAAAACTCCTTCACATCAGACGACCTCCTTTTTTCCCCTAGCAAGGATGAGTGACCTACTTAGTACGATAAGCTCTCCTATGTTGGATAAGCCAAGTGAAATGACATTTTCTGTGACTTCAAAAGCCAATTAAAAGAGAAGGAAGCAAGCCTAATGGAGATGTGTGTCTATGAAAGGCTTCCTTGTTGCAGCTACGGCCCTGATAATGGCAAGCAGAGGCAGTTTAATGCTACATGTGCTTGTAACCATACAAGAGTTTGAGGCCGAGGAACTTCTCATCCTGCATCAAGTACGCTTCATGTTTAATTACAGGAATATGACGGCTCGTTCTCATAAATCACTAAACTAAGAAAGCTCAATAATTGTGCTCTTCTTCCAATAAAACCTGACACCTCACATTCATTCCCACTTCATATTCGTATTTTCGGTCTCTTAACACAAAATTGATGTCATTGAGAGCATGTAGTGATTCACCATCAGCAGCGCAGCCAAGCAGAGTAGAGCCTATCGGCAAGCTGCAGCAGGGCTGCTGGGAACCTCTTCAGCACAACCTCATTGCAAGCAGAGTTATTTCTAGCCTTGCCAAGCGTAGGAGGGGGCTGACATGATGGCTTCCTATCGATTCGCACTCTTCTGTAATCGCTCTTGTTCCCTGGGTCCAACTCTATCTCCTCATCTTCTCTCTCTCTCTTTGCAAGAGGAGGAGGAAGGGAAGCTGCTCTACGTATTGGTGGCGGGTCCTAAGACTGTCTCTATGCCAAGTCCTGGAGGCTGTGTGTCTCGACTACACAGAAAAACTGTGAAGGACTATTATGTAAAAATACTGCCTTTGAGAAGTTTCTGAAATGAAAGGCTTGTACGGCTTGGGCACTGTCATAAAGCATCAATATTTAATTACTGACTTAACTTCATTTTACAATTACTCATTTATCCAGGCCGGTTTTATTGTGCCAAACTACGAACTACAGTCAAGTGACAATAGAGATACATGTAGGGGCTAAGGTTACATCTAACGATTTATTTTCATGACAAATTATTCTGTCTATATAGCTGCATAGAAATTATCAGAAAATGGTGAAACATGTGAGTAACAATTTCTCCGAGATAATGTCATTAAGTTTCTTGTTTTGTCTTACTAACATGCAGATATTCAGTGTGGCACCCCAGTACCACTCCAAACGGGACCTCTAACTGCCACTTTTTTTACATTAAAAGCTTTCAACTGGCAAATCATGTTGTGTCTTTTATTGTATTGCAGCCCCCCAAAAATGCATCCATTTGTCACCAAGTTAGCGCTAACTGGGGTCAATCATTAAAAAATGTGTTTGTTGAAGTAAGTACATATGCTGTTACCATGGTAACTATTGGTATCCCCAAATCAACCAGGACTGAAATCTTGAGGAATACAACTTAAAATGATGAACCAGTTAACAAAATAGTTAAATAACTGCGACTGACTGGTCGTTTCAGCTCTAGTAGCATTTGCATTTACACTGCACATTGAACGTACTGCTATAACAGAATGAGTTGGGGATACAATCAGACAAAAATGGGGACATAAAACATTGCTGAAGGTGACATATAAACATGCTGATTCAGACTTAAGATGGCCTTCTGGATTTTAAAATGAAACATAACACTAGTAGGGTACAGACTGGGGTTAGTCAAAGTAGTATAGTTCTTCTTTCTACCTGAAAATGATGCTTTGCAAGTCGAAAGGGTATTCTATGATCCCAGTGGTTGGGATTCGAACCCTAAGCACGTCCTGTTGGGTTGGTAGATAGGACGGTTCAGCAATACGATCCAGATCACTTAGATAGCTAGAGACAGGAAGGACAAAGACAGAGAGAGGGAGGAAAGAGAAAGTGAAGCATAACAGCAGATACAGCACACCCCCGCCAAAAGCAAGTGGAACAGTCCAGATGTAACCACAGAAAACCATTCCCAAGAGTTATGAGGGGATTAGGTGACGTTTTGTACCTCTACCCCCAAATTCTCTCTTAGAAATTGAGCTTCATCCTTGATGGCAGCTCCCAAAGACAAAACATTCCTCATTTTTATGCTCAGCTTCTCCTCACAATGCATACTGTGAGAGTCTGGGGAAGAGGGAACTTTTAACTCGACTCCAAAAAAATGATTTAGCACTCAAGAGGCCAACTTTGACTGCCTGGGTGAAAATAAAAATGACTGTTTTCTAAAGAGTCTTGACAGGAGGGGGGGCTGTTCTTGAGGCCAGTCTTTGAGAGTGTACCATCAGGGATGTGTTAAAGTGCTGAGCCCTGCTGTGCAGCGCAGGGTAGATGGAGACAGCGGCATCGACGGTTTCCAACTGGCTGACAAACTGTCGAGCAGCTAGCCAACCAGTGACATCATCGGCAGCACTTGACACCAGTACCTGAAGATAATATTCTCCAGGTCAAATGGGTACTCAATGATGCCGGTGGTAGGCACTCGAACCCGCAGCACGTCCTGCTGTGTGGGCACGTACCCCGCTGCTGCTATTCGTTCTAAATCGTTAAGGTAACTGTGGAAGGGGAGGGAACATATGACAAAGAAAAAAACGAGGGCAAAACCACCAGTTTCAACAGTGCAAGACCACATGCAGATGTGTAACTCAACACAGAACACAGCTTTCTGCTAAAAAACACATACAATTAAAAAACAACTTTCAAACAAATATACATAATCTCTGTGAACAGATGTCTGCATATTAGGGCTGGGTGATATGGCTCAAAAATAATACTGCAATATTTTTTAGGCTACATCGCAATACGCAATATATATTTTGATATTGTGAAATCTCCTCAAAATACAAGATTAGGAAATGTACTACAGTGAAAATGAAGTGGCTAATGTCATAATAAACTTAAAGTGTTATTATAATAAAGTTAAATAAAGTACTGTCAGTAAAGTTACCTAAAGAGTGGTTATAATAAAGTTAAATAAAATACTGTTCTAATGAAGTCAAATAACATACTGCAGTAATTTAAAAAAATCAAAGCAGAACCAATGGTGCTTTTATTTTGAAGCACCCGACTCGTACTCAGACCGGAAGTGTTGATGTTTTTGATGTGAACGTGAAGCTTCAAGTCAAGAGTTAGCAGTGAGCAGAAAGTTACTGTTGCCGCAATGTCTAAACATAAAGACTACACTGAGCATAAAATGAACATCTCTCTCATTTGCATATTAATAATATTTGCAAGTCGCACTGGTGCTCCATGGTTGCAAAATGCAACTAAGTAGTCGCCTACTGGAGCCTTAAAGATACAAAAACACACATCTCACCCTCTCATACTTCCGTTTAACTCATAAATTTTTTACCACAGTGCCGTTAAACGTGATGACTTCTTCACACAAGCCTTTCCAGCTCTGACACCATCTCTCAGGAGAAAGTGGTCTGGGTGGGCTTAGGAGTGTTTGTGATATATCATGTTTGGGAGGCTTTTTTTGTGTGTTTCTGTAAGATGCAGAGAGCCATAAGAGAGAGTGAGAGAGCCATAATGTCAAAGAGTCTCATGTTGGTGGCTTAAAAAAATTCTGTGACAATTTATACTCAATGTTTGCAATGTAGTGAATGCACATATCTCACATGAAACAAGTCACGATACAGTGAGTATATTCGATATATCGCCCACCCCTACTACATATGAATGCAGAATCTGAAGGTAACAGGACAGGGTTTTGATATTGGAAGCATTCGGGTTTCCGTGTGTATGCTGAGTGGGACTGACCAATCACATTACAGTGGGCATTGGGTGCATGCAGGTAAGCACTCCATGTAGGGAGCAAAAGAGGCAGGACGCACTAGCTGAAATGCAATCTTGGAACCCATCTGATGACAATTTAGCTTTTTATGAGGTTTTTTTTTTTATTTATCTTTATTAATGTGAACATATCTGTTTAAAGAGGTCAGCCGATATGACTAGCACATAAAGGAGGAAGTGTGTTTTGACAGTGTAGCCAGCTATTATCCATATCACGGATAATAGCTGGCTTCACTGGAGCCCTAAAAACACTGGCCGTTCCCCCGCAGCTTTATCGACATTAGAACAAGCTGATGGGTTCTGAGATTGAGCGAGCAGTTGTTCATACGCTAATTAATCTTTAAATATATGCATATAAGCTTGAATTTATTTCCAAATCCTCAACTTTTTAAGGAGCCATATTATAGACTGATGCAGAAATACGCTTCAAAATCATTGGCAGTTGCCAACATTTCCTCCTTTCCCCGACTCTCCATCTGTCTAAACTCTTTCCCCTTCCACCAGTCTAGAGCATGTTAACACAAGTACATAACTGCTGAAAATGGTCTATTAACATCTTTTAAATGTGTCTGGCATTTCGTCCCTAGTGTCGACACTATGGGAACGGTTATTTAGCTGTTTCATTACATCACATTAGATATCTTGAAGGTCACAGTTACAAAGTGATAGTGCTTCTCCACATCTACACATAAAGCAAATTATCAGTCATTTCAGCAGATTAATAGATTGCAGACGTACTATTTGGTTGAGTCGGAGAGCTGGTACTCTCTCCTGCGATCATAGGCCTCCTGGATGCCAGGGTCAGCCCACAGCATCTTTATTGCACTGATGTACGGCTGCTCAAATGACGAAACCTTCTCCACGTCCACCTCGCGCACAACCTGGGCATTATTCTGTGGGAACAAGAAGCACAGCAGAAAAGCACAATTTTAAAGACATACCAATTTAGTAACTGAGGCTGTTATGCAAAATCAATTGAGAGAAATTCACAAGTGTTAGCCTCCAAATGTTTAAGTGGGTGGCATCAGGTGCTTTCTTGGTAAATTACGACTAAAAAGTCTGGGGGGATATGATGTCTTTCTAAACTGGCACTTTTACTACCTCTACAGTGCTATATTTCTGGAGGTATACATGTCTTACCTGGCTGGTGGATGGATTATCTTTGAAAAGGAGAAATGGAGAAAATTGGAGCAAAAACAAAAGAGTTGCATTTAAATTTTTGTTCAGTATACATATATAACCCCATTTGTAAAAATATATAGTATGTTAACTGTGTTCAGTCACAGTTTATTTATTTATGATTAATTTAATGTGGTTTGCATGAGATTTAAGCACTGGTTACAAGCCTTGCTGACAACAGTGGGCAGATGTTTCAGAGGAGATTGAATGAGAATTCACATTTTGATAGAAAGTGGACTCTGATGCTTGAACGAAGTAATATGTCCATTAAGTAGACACTGAACTTCTGTCTGCTTGTCAAGTACAAATCAACCATAAATGCACACTGAGTTTGTTTTTTTTCTTTTCAGATACATTTGCAAAAAACAAAACAAAAAAGAGATGTTGCGCACAGAGACCTTGCACGCTGAGTTTGATGCGTTTTACTGTTATATTCATTGCGAAAATTCACAACACGAGACACATCTCCCTTGCTGTCTTGTGTGTGACCCGTTCCTCTGTCTTGTTGCAGATGTGTCCTGCTGCCACATTTTATTCAGTTAATTGGTCAAACAACTCTCTAAAAGCTTTTGACGGATGCGAAAAACACAGAAAGTCATACCCGTTCCGAAAACTTTGATGACGGATGAAAGTTTCAGATTGTATTTGTTTTTAGACATGCAACAATTTCGGACAAAAAAATCGTGCAAAGGCCTTAAGAATTTGTTTTGTCACTGGAAGCAATTTGTCCCTTTGCTAGCATTAAATGGAGGCGAATGGGAGGAGAATATTCGCCGGTGTTAATTTTGTACGTGTGATCATGCCCTTTAAGTATTTTGTCGACATTAGCTTAGTTAAGGTGAGATCCTTAAATCATAAGTAAATAAATTAAAGGGATAATGTTATAAAAGTTTAAAAAAGTGATCAAATCACTGCAGCAACACTATAGCCTGTATTATCTACAATGCAACTGGACAACTGACAGTTACGTCAGAAGTTTCAGTGAGTTGTGCTCGTAGCCTCAAGAAGAGATGAAGGAACAGACTGCAGATATCTAATAACTTCTCTTTAACTCCACACTGTGTGGGTGTGTTTTTTTAAGATTTTCATTGACAGTAACCAAACAAGGCTCCAACTCTCATATCAGGTTCTAAATCAAACATATCTAAAATGGGATAAAATCCAAAATGAGCCCTGCCCACCAAACCAGCAAGAAAGAGAAAAAAAGACATTTATAAACCTCAAATGTTAAAAACGTTCTGAACCACTGCAGAAAATAATGTTGACTTGTAGGATCCAATTATTCATAGTAAGAAACTTATTGAGAAAATAAGCTTTCAGGGTCTTTAACCATTACAATGAGTTAGTAATTTCAATAGCTGGTCAGCGATATATGTGCCTTTCAAACAAGTTTCACAAAATATTTGCATGTGGAAAAAAGATTAGATAGATAACACCCTAACAGTACGCACCTTGTTCTGCTCGTACTTGTACGGGATCTTGAGTGTCTCAGTTGCACGGATCATGGCCTGCATTGAGGTGAAGATGTTCTGGTAGACCAGTTTGGTGAAGCCCTTCTTATCCTCATCTGTGTAGCCTGACCCATGGATTATTCTCATCTGCTTGATAAAGGTGCTCTTGCCGCTCTCTCCAGTACCTGAGAGGAAGACAAAAGACACAGGAGGTTAGCCAAAAGCTGGAAAAAGGTCATAAATAGGGATGCAAAAATTGTGAAATTCTGAGCATGCCAATACATATGTTTCAAATAATAATTTGGCTGAAAGCTGATACTGATTTTTTTTTTTTTTGTAACTGTTGCTTATTTAGTTTTTATTGTTATTTATTCCCCCTGACAGGAAAACAAATAAATCTTAATTATAAACCAGTTTTTAAGTCCTTAATGATTTCCTCTCTGATATGCACTTTAATATTGCTGTGAAAACACCAACAAATTCCTATTTCAAACAACTACATTTATTTAAGTTTTTTCTCCAAAAACTGCATTTTATGAGATTACATTTGAACACAACATGAGTTTGTTATAATTTATCATTATTACTAAATAAACCTTAAACGCATCATAATGTCAATGCAACCTCCGTCAGCTGTTACTGGCTGCTAACAGCCAACGCTATCTGGCTCTCTTCGTGCTGATTTTAACACTTTTTTCCCCCGATGTAGCACAATCAGGGGAACAATACTGTGTGTCCCCTGACAACACGATGGGGAGTTTACTGCGTTCTTTTGTCCTGAAAAATTTCCTGGGAATATCTCTTTTTTTTTCCCAACACATTTTCTATTGTCAAGTTTTGGAACTGCTTTTTAGCCTGCACAAAATAGATGTGACACAACAGAAAAACATCGTCCACAGCCATCGACGAATGCCATCTTATTTACCGATAGGCCAGGGGTATTGAACCAAGCCATTGCTGGCTGATACTGATGTGCGGCCGAAAAATGGATGCATCCCTAATCATAATGCAGAGAGGAACTTGCTGACAGTGTGAGAAGGTGAGACAGTCTTCTCCCCACACTGGTCATGACCCAGAAAAGACAGTTATAGAGTAATCCTCTAGTGCTGACAACTGGAGACCGATGAAAAACTAAGACGTAGTGATAATTATGGTGTGCAGATAAATTTGGAACATTAAAGAGAGTGTGATGTGAGACCTCCTCACTGAAGTTTAGCAGTAGTGGATTCAAACATTAAAAAAAAAGGGCAACATCACAAAACCCAAAGACAAGCTCTAATCCATCCACCCTCATCAAACAAATCAATTAAAAATACAACAGACGACATCACAGTAGCAGTAGCTCTTCAACATTAATTCAGTCAGCAAATGTATTTCTGAAAGCAAACAGTCAGTAAACTGTTCTCAGCAAAGCATAATTCTAAATTGGTCAAATTGTAGCCTTTTCATATAAAGCCATATTTCTGTGGTACTAAACTCCGTGCGACACGCTCACCCTGTCTGTCCACCTCAATCCTGCTGCTGATACACAAGGCAGTGAAGGAATCCACACCATCATGCCCCCAGGCAGCGGGCCAGACCTCAGTGCCAACTCAGTCTCTGTGTTTTACCAGTACAGGAGGCTCAGCTGAACCTGCCATTCTTCCATATCGTGCCAGCTCCTGGTCCCCTTATTGTTAAATTATGTCTTCGTTCTATTAAAAACAGTAAAATTTTATCAGTATCTTAAAAAAAAAAAAAAATCTTGGTCATCTTGGTTTTAGTGTCCCAAAATGTGCACTCTAACAATGAAATGTAATCATTGTTTTGGCCAGGGTTAGCACAGAGGCCCGACTGACTGTCTGGGTTAGTGGAGCAGCCCAGAGTAACCGCATGAGGGCTGCACGGCTCACCTCAGCTCAACAAAGAGCCGGGTAAACTGAGTTCACTTCTCCAGTTTTGTGTCACAGTGACCATGCATGTGCACAAGTGCATAAACAACCTGAAAGATCAAGTCATAGAGAAGGAAACTTGCTTGCACATGCAGATAAAGAAAATCCACAGATCCCTCTCACGACCTTTAGCTTCCCACAAGAGCTTCCAGGTTCTGTATCTGTAAGGACAATTTCAGGGACAGAGGGGACGCCAGAGTCAGGATGAAACCATCAGGGACTGAACACTGTGGTCACCAACCAAAGAGAAACATTTAAAAGACAAGGCAGGTAGCGGTCTCACCCAAAATCAACCTCTTTTTTTCACTATGCAGCTCTCCCTCTAGAGCAATCCTTCTCTCTTCCACCCCCATTCCACCACCTATTTTCTTCCTCTACATCCCTGCTCGAGCTCTCCACCACTCATCTCTCCATCTCACTTCTCCCAACATTCACGTCTGAGTCACTGCAGCTTCAGCAACACCTATTCTCTGTCGTTTCTACCTTTCACTCTCGTCTTCATTTCACTCATCTCAACCGGAGCTGCTACTGAAAACTATTACCTATCATGTGAAGTAATAAACAGATTACTTTTTCTACAAACCAAAAAATTACAGTTTGAATTATTTGTTAAAGCATTTAAAGTGCCCAACAAACGTTAAAACAGTGATGTCCCTTATATTGCTGACAGTGTGTTGTTTGAAAAGTTAGAAATTCCAAACACATTTGATTTAAATCAAGAATGCACAATATTGGATTTTTTGCTGATATCCCACATGCTGATATATAACAACTTATTTGGCCGATATACGGACATTTTTCCCCAAAACTAATTTTAGTGATCATCAGGCCTTTTCTGTAGTGAAATTTACATCATATTGTGTATACTCTTATCATGATGGCGTGAAATGCAATGCTTTTCAGTGGCAGAAGTATTCATTCATTGTGCAAAATATGGTAATACTTCAGCTTAAGGTTGATGTTTTGTACATGTTCAATTTGTCAGTGTTAATGTCAATTGTGCTATCGGCAGAAATCAGCATGTTGGCCGATTCCGATATTTCATTTTAAAGACAATATCTGCCAATACTAAAAGGTGCCAATATTATCGTGCAATCTTAATTTCAGTTAGTAATGTCTGCTATGTTGATTGACATTTTAAAGTTGCATTTAATCTCAATTACCACACAGACGGTACATGCAAACTAAAATATCAACATATCCATACATGTAGACGCAGCATAAACAGAACTACATGCAAGTCTTTTTTGCTGTATATTAAGCCTTTAAGAGCATCACCCAAACAGTATGCCCTGCACAGGAGCACAGGATCGACAGCACGGATCTCTGTATCTTTTATCCCTGAAGTGAACTGAAGCTTCTTGCTGGCAGGTGAAATAACACTAACAGCCTTCATCAATGCTGGAGGCTCTGTGAGGCTATAAATAGATCTTTGTCTTTGTTCAGTGTGTTAACATGCTAACATTTGAGAATTAATAATAAACAGACAGTGCAGCTAAAGCTCATGAGAAGGTCATTCATTTTAGTATTTAGTCGTAAACCAAAGTATTGGACAAATTCAAATTTCAGTAAGTCACTCAAAGTCACATGTCAACCTCATGGTTGGGCTCGAGGAAAAGTTAGTAGGATTCATGGTCTGGGGTCGGCACATTCTCACTCCTAACTCTTCAAATACCAAAGCTTGTTCAGTGGCCGTATACGTCAAACTGTGACGCTTTAAATCCCCATACAGCGTCAGTTTTGGATGCTCAGGAACAGACTATTACATGCATATTGTCTTTTCAAAATAAACTTTTGTCATCCCGGACTTTAAATATAAACTGAAACCAACGTAGGTTTTCTTTGTTTTAAGGTTTAGGCAACAAAAGTACTTGGTAAGATTTAGACAGAGGATCATAGTTTGGCTTAAAATAAGTTACTAATAAAATAAGTGTTTTTAATTAACAGAGGATAACTTGACCTATTACACATGCATCACGTTACATAAGTCACCTAACAATAACCCTACGTAGTTAAAATAAGTCAGTGTTGACTTTTGGTTTCACAAGGGACAGCGGTCTCCAAATGAAAGTCCTGTGTTTGTTTAACCCATGACCACCACGCCCTGAGTGGATTTTCTCGCTCTTTATACTATGTCAGTTGCTTGGAGTATAGAATGATGACGTCGCTCGCTGCGTCTCGTACACAGCCTTAAGGGAACCTTAGTGCGCTGTTATCAGAGAACAAAGGCTGAAGGACCAAGTGTCAGTATTTGAGGAATTGGGACTGAATATACACTGCTGGGGGCCATCAGTATCTGAACAAAATGTTCGCACACATTTCCATTGACAAAATTTCAAAACTTTTCCACGACTTTTCAAGGACCCTGGGAAAAATTCAATTTTGGAAAAGCATCCACATCACTGTGTCTGCTGTAGTTGCTGGACAGTTACAGTACTTTTTTATGCACACACACTGAGGAGTCTCACCATCCATTTACAAATGTAATGTGCACGTTTTCCATTTGTATCAAGCAGCAGATAAGTTGCTCTTGTTAATTTGTCTTACTTGACACAGCATGTCTTTTCATACTACTATTATGCATTGCAATGCCAATGCTGAAATGATAAATTGAAGCATATTAGAGATACATTATGTCAACAGCTTACTTGCAGAAAATAAATGCGCTGTTATGTTAAATTACATGGACGGTTATCCCCAGGTGATTATTGTAACAATTACTTTCATTGCATACACAACAACTTTCATGATTTTTCAAAACCTCTTACTGATTACTACTAATTCGATGACTTTTCCAGGCCTGGAAAATGAGTGTTAAATTCCATGACTTTCCCAGGTTTTCCATGACCGTGGGAACCCTGATAGTAATCCACCTGTTTTTCAGTCTAAACCAAAGTAGTGGGCTAAAATGGTGGCGCGTCCAAGATAACCATCCACAGAGCCAAACACAGATGGGACACTGTGTGTACTGAAGGGGACACATGGTGGACTACAGCCTCCACTGTGTCCAACAGATCAGATTAGGGCTGTGCAATGTCGTCTAACATTTCATATTATGCTATATCGTTCATTTTCGTTTACATCATCTGATATCACTTTGCTTTCCTCTGTGAAGCCAAGGGGGCGTCTACACCAAACCCGACATGAGCCGGGTCCTTCAAAATAAAAGCACCATGGATTCCACTTTGATTTATTTAATTACAACAATACTTTAACTTTACTATAACTGTACTTCATTTAATCTAATACTTCATTTTATTTAACATTATAACAGTATTTCAATCTACTCAATTATAACAGTAGTTTATGTAACTTTACTTTATGGCAGTAGCTACCTTATTTGTAACTGTAGTTCATTGAATAATTTTGTATTTTAGAAGTTTAAAGTAGTTTAGAGGCCATTTTAAAATAACTGGGTATATATTGTGCATCGTGATACAGCCTAAAAACATCCTGATATTATTTTAAAGCCACGCTGCCCTGCCATAGAGTGAATCAATATTGAAAGCAAAGTTTCAGTGGCAATACCAAATTAAGAGAAAAAGGAAACACTAGAATACAAACAAACAAAAACACAAGTGACTGATAGTGTTTACAGCCACATTGTTAGGACAGAACTGTAGTGGCTGATTAGATAAAGGAATGTGCTCTGTGTGATAAAGTACAGCTGGTATTCCCAAGGCAAAGTAGCTGAAATGTCTTCCAAGGATGACGAGAGTCAAGTTTGACTGTCGCTGACAGAAGAGCTCAGTTGAGTGTACAGTGAAGGAGTGCCCTGAGCAGCGCCTGCCCTCCAACCAGACAGGATCTTTCACTGTGGAAAGCAGGTCAGGCAACATTGGAGTTTCCCCTTCAGACAGAGTATGTCTTTGAGAGAGGGACATAAATAGCAATTGTCAAGACACAGCACTGGAGAGTTCACTTTCTCATTGACTAAAGATCACAAAAGAAAGGAGGGCTGTTAGCGGGATGTGAGGGAGTAAGAAAAGAAAAATACAGAGGGTACAATTTCTCTGCTTTCATAATCATCAAGCAAAGAAACAGAATTAACATCAAAAAGATTCATCAGCTCTGTTGCTTAATAATGTGCGGATGTGTATTCATGCGTATTTTAATTTTACAAACACGCACAACCAGAGGAGAGGGGCATGTCTTGCAGGCATGATCAGCTTAATTCAACAGATCCCATTGTTCTCCTGCCTAACTGGAAAACCCAGCAGAAGCATTTCTCACGGACAAGCTACTGTACATTCGCTGGAGCTACTCCTGAGGGGTAAAGCTAGTTCCCATGGCAACTCCAGCACTGGACTCATAAATACATGGCAGAAAACACCAGCTGATAGGCCCAGCTGATAGGCTTCAGTACGTCTCCACAGAGCCCAGTCAAACATGCAACTTCAGCGTGCATTTCTTAATCCCACAACATCCTCAGCCAGGACTCTACTCTCAGCCTATGGGAATTAAAAGTTATGAAAGCATATAATACACATTAAGATCTGAATCTCACAAGCATAGTATTCTCCTCTGAATATTGGGTACTTGAACTGTTTGTGTTCCCCCTTTATGCACCCATGGCTAAAACAAGACTGTTGCTGCTGAGGATTTTTTCTTTAATGAGACTTGGGGGGGGGTTAAAAGACGAAGAGGAGAGGAGTCCATCGTGTCTCTTCAGAAACTAATGTTATGGTTTTTTGTGCTACGCTTCATTTTCAGGTCAGTTCACACACCTGTGATTAAAGCATAAACAAGAAACTTTGTGCTCTCCTGATAATGTAAGCACGATAATTATAACAACAAGCACGGAGAAGATGTCAACAATGAAACAACACCCGTCACAGATAAGGGATTTTCATTCTCCGAACGGAAAACAGTCCTGAGAATCTGATGTGAATATCATACAAGCCTTCTGTGGCAGCGCCTGACTTTGAAGCCAATTTCACATAGTCACCAAATGTGGAATTACAACTTCTGGGTCCGTCACGTGATGACGAGGACTCACATTTGGAAACTACTGCTGCGTTCACACTGAATCAAGGAAACAACAGACAGAAAAGCTGGAAATAATTTTAGTGGATGAGAGCAGGATGGAAACATTAGGTGAGGCCTGCAGAGAATTCTGTCAATGTTTACAGTGAACGGCATTGCCGTTAAAAGCTGAACTACTTTTTACTTAAGTGGGATGAGCTCCTTTTTGGTCTTTTCCTTTTAAGATCTACAAATATTAAAACTAAATATTTATTTGGAATACTGGCTGCTACTAAAAGAAATTCAGCCAGATGCCACATCCATAGAGAATTGGAATAATACGATTTATATATTTATATCTTTGTAATGGAAAGAATGACCTTTTCTGTGAGGCTTCAGGAAACTAAATTTAAGGAAAGAAGTGGGAAATATGTTTCCCTGAAACTCCCACCCAACTCCCAAACCCCATCCCTGCTTTTTTGTTTAAATATGTTTATTTAATTCTTTATTTTTATTTATGTATCTCAAATGCAAGACAGCTCATATATATTTTTTTTTTTGTAACAAAATAGCAACTGAAGCCAAATAAAGAAAAATGTCCACCATGAGGCATTTATAACTGGATGTTATATAGCTCCCTCACACAAGAAGAAAAACAGGCAATCTGGAAAATTACTTGAAAAATTACATAAAATAATAAACATAAAACATTTTATTTATTGAATTCCAGTCTTTGTGAACAATACGGCATCACAATTGCAACATACTGTCATGCATGTTTCTTTTTATCGTCCTGCCATCCTGTCGGGCTCCCTGTCTGTTTTTTCCGAGACGTCCAGAAAGTGTTTGTCTGCCGAATACCTTCCATGTGATCGCAGCATAATTCCTCCACAGTAAAACACAGTTAACACATCATTTTGAGTCAACCTTTGGACAACATTGTACATCATGTTATCGCCAGTGGTCATGTAAGTCAAGTTTTTTTTTTTTTAATCGTTAATATACGCAGTTGATACATTATGGTCCCATGTACCATAGACCCTGAGCAATTACAAAGTCTCCAACACAGCAAAGCCGCGGGGAACAGGATGAGGAGAAGCTAAACAATCACACGTCCGTGACCGTTAACCGAAGGAGAACCGTGTCACTCTGCCCGCATCATGCACTGACCAGGGTATTAGTCATTCTGCTAAATAACCATTAACTAACAAAGAACAGGAAAAAAAGAGTTGAAACAGATCCTTTTTATCAGGTCGTGCCAGCTGGAGGCCACGGCAGACATTTCATCTGTGGTTTACATGAAGAGTAATAATCTGAAGCAGAGTTTGGCGTCCACGCTGAAAGGGGCAGAACAAAGGAGAGACACAAACGGGAGAGGAAGGAGGTGCAAAGTGTGACAAAGTGAAGGAAAATGGAGCACTAAGTAAATGATTCCTTAAAACTTCGCCAAGCACATCAAACAGGAAGCTATGTCCACTTGAAGCTCAGTGTTGGGAAAGGTTTGCTGAAGGCCTGTCGGACTGTACAGGAACTGAATGACTGAGCGACTGTCTAGTGGCTCTTTTGTCGTGTAGGAACTTCTCCAGGAACTTTTTTTTTTTTTTTTTGGAAAAATAACCTGGAGGAGCAGAGAACTGAGATGAGTTCCTGGGTTGCAGCCATTTGTTTACACAGCACATCATCCGATAGCAAGCAAGCACTAACTGCATCATTATCAGTAACAACATACAGTTACTTCAGTACTGTACTTCATATTTCTAATCCAAAATATTTTAAGGGAACATGATGTACTTATTCAACTGCATGTCCATGTCAGCTATGGTTACGAGCTAGTAGCTACGTCACAGATTGAGATTTTGCACACTAAACCTTAATTTATATGTACTGTCATAGATTAATCTGTCAAACCCCCTGAAGTATTTTAAATTAGCTCCAACCTGACCAGCTGCAACATTTAAGTTCAGCTGTAGTGAAACTGTAAAATAATCAGAAATAACACTGACAGGGAATATTCTGCTTTATAATCCATTTAGCTGTTAATTCTTCTGTACTTAGGCTTCCCAATTTCTCTCACACACTTTCATTTGTTTGTAGCGGCCCACCACGATTAAAACGACTGTACTGGGCTGTTCATTCGTACCACTATTGGGATACATATACCAATTGGTTACACTGGGCACTGACGGAGCAATGAAAGTGAAACCGAATGCTTCATTGTGGCAGGTCTAAAAGTTTGCTTTCTGCTTTTTCTTGCAGCTGCTCCTCTCATCTGTCGATCTGAATCAACAGTTAAATTATCCACGTCTCAACCATCACTAACTGCTGCTGAGGAAACATAAAATCATGAAGAGCTCTGCCTGTGGTGTGTTCACAAACCAGCAAAACGTCTGAACTTAGAGACGAGGCAAAGAGTGATTTAAAAGGGACAGAGACACACGCACACGTGAAGTTTGCTGTTTTACTTCTAATGAAGTATAATTACATTGTGGAATTGCTACCTTGAATTAAGTAAACTATCTGAATACTTCTCCATGTCCATTTCCAATCCTAATATTAATAATGATATTAGGATCAGGCACGGATATTTCCTTAATGTAGTTAAACGACATTTACTAGGCAGGCTTCACTCCTGTTTTTTAAGGGGAGAAATAATAGGGGAGAGTCAGTGAGCCAAGGGAAACTGAAACATGCAAATGGGTGCCAAATCAAACAAAGCATCTAAGTAAGGTGTTAGACCACTAACAACGTAAACCACAAACAGCTTCAGCGCTCTTTCATGTAGCTTCTAAAAAGTCTCTGATATTAGTACTATCAAGGATGTGTAATTCAACGCAATAAAGTACACTGTTACAACAGAAATATACAGCGGGAAAAACATTTGTTTTGTGTTTGTGGTGCTTTCAAAAATCCTTTCCACATCTGCTAATCTCCCTGATCTAACATTACACTTGCCCAAAAGTGAGTCACAGAGCACAACACAAATGACCTAAAACAGACAGTCATTGCTACTCTATTGTCTGTATAATTTGCCTAATCTTTGCTGTTCTTGAGATGTAGTGGAAACATCAATATACTTAAGGAACTTTAGTACCACTTAGCTCCTGAAACTTTCAGCAAAGGGCTGACTGATTGATTGCAGGGTCTGAAACTGACACCGGCCATGCGCCAAACGAGGGTAGATTTTCCATTTGGTCAGTAAATCTCAGAGAGCTATCCACCATCGCCACCCTTGTAGGTAAATAGTCATGAAATAAAAAACTAGGCTGAGAGTCCTTATTGTGTTCTGGTGTCATTTACGGGTGTGCTGCTCTGTTGCTCCTCTGCTATCAGTGTCAGACTCTCTCTCTCTCACACACACACACACACACACACACACACAAACACACACAAACAGATGTGTTTTTACGCACAACTCAAGTGCTTAGAGTTTTGCGGCACTCAGACATCAGATATTCTGCTACATTACTACATGACAGTAATAATAATGATGATAATAATAATGTTGTTGTTGTTGTTGTTGTAAAATACAAATATGGAGGCACTATAGTTTGGACCACAAAAAAATATTTATTCATGGCCTCCTACATTGTCAAAAAAAGTGCAATGCAGCTGCATTACGTCCGTTTTTACTTTTCATAAGAAAAGCCCAAGACATATACACCACATCAGCTCTTACCGAAGGGGACTTATTCACATGCTGAGGCTGTGGTGATAAGTTCAATATATTAAAATAATTTTGCATCAAATTGGCCTCTTCTTTAAGTTTGTATTCAGCATAATACCTAGTTAACTCAGAGGAATATACTGAAATAAATGTACCTGTGACACAAAATGCCAATTTATAAAAATATATATATTTGGCTGTGGTCCCAGATACCAGTCCCATTGGCCAGTGAGTCAAAAAGTTTATTTCAGACACTGACCGCTTCAGCATCTGCAGACTAAAAACACTATATGCACAACTTTACCGTCTGTAATTAGACTGAGTGGCATTGTCCTAATAATACTTGGATTTCCATATTGGCAAGACGCTGCAGTGTGAAGCTGCCAGTGTGTGTGTGTGTGAGAAAGATAAAAAATTGTTTCATATTCATTTCCCATGTCACTGTTCCTGTCACGAGATGGAACTCGTCCACCCGCACCAATCCTCCTCCCACTGGTTATATGTATAGCTACAGAGACAAGACCACAGGGGACACATAAAAGAAAAGGAAATTAGAAATAGGTGGATAGAAGGAACAAGACAGTGGAGATTAACAGTGTACTGTATTTTATACCACTTCCACTAAAGCAGTGCAAGTACAAAAAGCATTTTGTTGTATATTAAAAAAAGTCATTCTTTTATAAAAATGGATGGACATGATAAAAGCAACATCTATTACTTTAAAATAAAACAACCTTGAAATTACGGCTACAACTGACAAATATTTTCATTATAAATTATCTGCCAATTATTTCATTTTTCTTTTGAGTAATGGATTATTTGGTCTATAAAAAGTCAGAAAAAAGTGACACATCGAGGAGTGGTTTTAAAGTGCATTATTTTGGCCAAACAACAATCCAAAACAAAAAGACATTTAGTTTACCACTACTGAAATAACAAAAACTACCAAACATTTACATTTAAGAAGTTGAAATTACTGATTTTTGGAAAAGTTTCACTTTAAGAAAATTTACAAATTTGTAATGTTTTGTTGATCGTCTATTGGTTTCACCGAGCACTCGCTTCAGCTCTCCGTGGGTTAAAATCTATGCACATTTTTGCAATTTGTTAACAGGAGGACATATATAAACACTATACATTGGTAATTTGTTGTTGAGTTGCTTTAGATAGCATTGTATTACCAAGAGTTCCTAGGTTACATTACACTGTAAAGCACTCCTATAATTTTGTCCCAGCTGTGCATGCCTCACATGCCACAGCTCATGCACAGATCTTGTATTGTCTGTCAGGCTTCTCATTTTCTGTCCAGTTCTGCAGCTGAAATATGGGTTGACCAGCAGCTGCATGGGTCGCTGCATTGGTTGGTTGGTTGGTTGGTTGACCACAAAAATTTCGCCAACCTTTGACAGACAGTTTTTGCCCTTGGAGGCTGTAATTTGGCGAGGAGGTCAAGTAAGTGTGTGAAGGTGTGTGTTGTTGTTAATGCCAACTGGCTAAAAGAGGGCTGGGCAATATGAGTGGCCTATCGCAAAAAGACGCCAAACTTCCAAACGTATTCACACACCCAAGATTTTGTGGACAGATTGCTCATGAGACAAAGGACTGCTGTTTCACTGTTCATGACTGATAAAAAGGGGCAATACATATACATGGTCATAGCTATTGCAAATTTTCCCATGTTTGTTTATTTACAGGAGCAAAAAAAAAAACATCTGAACAAATGCTGGTAGGAGTCTGAATAAATTTAAATTTCTCCTACAAGTGTAAAATAACCTGCCTGTGGAACATATCTTTGGCCCGTTAATCAGCTTCAGAAAACTTGAATTGGCCTTTAATTAAAAACATATCCTTCTCTTTGCTCAAAATGAAGCAGATGGACTTGTAGGCACCGACAAGACACCTGCCAACTAACCGTGCATGTCCCTTTGGCATTTACAGCTACATCTTCATCTACTCACTTCAAAGATGGTCTGAATGACGGGGGTGGGAGGGATGGGGACCAGAGCCTTTCCTGTGCTGCATGTGAATGTTTGAAATGTGTCTACATGGAGCCAGTGAACTATAAGAGCACATGTAGATCTATGCTGAAAGAAAAATGAGACAGAGACAGAGAGAGAGAGAGAGGGGGGCAGAGAGCTCAGGATCTCTATTCCAGTTTTGAGAAAATTCCTGGCATACTTTTCCTTCTAAAGGACTTAAATGTCAATTTAATCATTTTGCCTATTTTGGTTCTCATTTAATCAAAATACTAGTTGTACTGGAGGAGCAGTATTTCCCACTGGACAGACATTTAGCAGTTTGCAATTCCTCAACTAATTGTGAGCCGTCCTCAGCTTCACTTCCTTCTTCCTAGTCCAAGACTGAGTTGGGAACTTGCCCACGGCTGATGTGTTGCTGTGTAAACATACAAAGGGACTTTGAAGCTTTTTGTCTTTTTAGGTATCCAGAGCCATTTGATTTTCGTACGCACACACGGACAGGCACTCAACTGATAAAACAAGACCTACAACTTCTAGATATGATTTTCATATCTGATTAAGACCGCGTCATGAGTACTCAGTCACTACACTGAAAAAAAGCCACAGTTTAATTGAACAATTCAGTCTTTTTCTAAACTTTACAAAAACATCTGTCTTAAAGTCCCAACCCTCTGCTATAGACCATAGACATGAAACAAGACAAAAGGCGTTATGAGACGTTTTTAACGGGACTATACGTGTCTGCAACACCGAGCCAGACAGGCGGCGACATGAGGAGCACTGGGCAGTCTTTCACAGGCCTGACTGCCACATAACTGCCGAAACTCTGGGTGTGTCAACATCAGTTTGCTCAACCAACAGAGCCGCCAGACAAACAGTGCAGAACTACGAACACCTACCTGTCCTGCCTTCGTACCACACTGTGAAACTCAATCTTTCATCTACCAGGCGCAGAAGCTCAGGACTGCGCACATATGAAAAAACATACTTGGATGGCTGCTGCAGTGCAGGTATACTTACACAAGTCCTTCTTATTCATTGAGGAACAATAACATGATAATTAAAGATTATTTTAAATTCTACAAAAACTAAAAAATAAAATAAAAACCTGCCATGTCTTTTCCTTTAGGTTGGAGGTAATTTCCTTCTATGCTGATCTGCAGCATTTTTCATTGCATGGTACACCCGTTAATATAAATAAAGTGGACAAAAAAATGAAAAATGCAATTCAACAGCAACAATAACTACAACCCCCCAAATGATCATAATGTTCTAAAACAGCTTAAAACTTAAGACTGCACTGGTTTTATCTGCCTAAAACACTGGCCACAGAGTGCACTTTGCTCTTATGGGAACACAAACATTTAAGATAAACTATGCATAACATTACAGAATATTTATTATGAATATGTGTATGTTTTACACTGAACAGGCGAGGCCGAGACGGTTTACCATCACATTTTGAGACTCAATCATACCTGATAGTACAGCAAATGCTTTGAAAAAGGCTGAAAACTAGACAAACTACGCTCGTTTAACATTACCCAGTGTATAGAAAACCAATATCACACTGGGACAAACTCAATACATTTCCACAAAGGAGATGTGAAATCGACTCTATCGACCAACGTATTCTTGCCCATGTTAGTTATTTCATTTTTTAAAAATTCCCCCACTGTGTGTGTTCATGTGCTGTCCCCTTAAAAACATACTACCGTGTGTGTAGTCACGTGACTCCTTCCCGTCCAGTCCGCAACATTGAAGACCTCAAACATTTAGCCCACTGAGCAGCTTATATCAAAGAAAAGTGCAGTGTCAGTGTCTGCCGTTTGGACACGTTTTGGCTTCAGTGAAGACGACATCGAACAAAAACAAGTCAAGTATAAACACAGCGAAAAAACAGGGACCACAGTTAAAACCACCAATATGTTTCACCATGTGGAGCACGATCACGTTACCAAATATGAGCAGTGCATGGCTCAAAAAAAGAGAGAGACTAACAAGCGCCCAGCAACAAGTGCCTCCTCATAGCAGCTGTCCATTACACAAGCATTTACAAATGCTACACAATATAAAAACGATTCAAGATAACGCTTTTTTTTAAGGGAACTTGTTTTTCATATCAGTTCTAAAATGTGACCTTTTTCATAAGACGTTTTCATTCCAAGCGTTGTGCTTTGATTTCAATTGTTCGAAATATTCAATAAATAACAATGGTTTGTGATTTTAAAATAATTGAAGGAAACACACAAAGATAGCACATGCACTCTTTCATTAGAAAAAAAAAAAGGCCAGCTTCAAAAGTTGAGCATATTTACAGTAGAAACTCTGTCAGTGAACTATAAGGGCAAAAAACACAAAATAATCATTCATTAATCATAATCAAGGTAACATGTTCAATTAATCTTGATTTGAGGTAATCACAATTCCTTCCACTGTGGGCTCGAGCTACATCATTAACATAAGATGCTGTCTTATGCTCTCGTAGTATAATCTATGTGTTGTAATTAATCCTCTTTTATAGGTAATTTACTCATTGATTTAGTCATGTTTCAATCAAAAATACAAAGTATTCTCTCTTTCCAGCTTCTCAAATGTGAGGATTTACTTATTTTTATTTTTTTTTATCTATGACAGTAAATTTAATATGTTTAGGTTTTCGACTGCTGGTTATACAAAACAAGCAAACTCAGGACATCATAGTGAGCTTGAGAAATTGCTTTGTATAACTTTAACATTTCGTAGCTTGGTTTTTATGCTTATTCTGTCTGACAAAACTGTCAAAAAACCCAAAGTATTAAAATTAAGTATGACAATGAAAAGCAGTAAAGCCTAAAAGAAAATGACCTACTAGCCTTCACAAATATCAATTAACCAAATAACCAAATAACCATTTCAGCAATACTCTGAAAGACAACTTGAATCACCAAATGCCTTCAGCAATCAATACAACGTTGGATCACCAGTGGCTGGCAATGCTTCTTGTTGACAGGAAAAAGAGCAACAGAAGTCATTTTGGGTCAAGACATAAATAGGCTGGATGTCCTGGCTGTAATTTATTAAGCAGCGTAATGAAAACGTATTAAGTATCCCACTGACAGCTGTGATGTACAGCCAGGTTGCGAGAGTTTGATCTGTTTAGACACAATTTACTGCCAAGTGGAACAGAACTGAAAGTGCATGTGATTCTCGTGGTGGATAGAAAACTATTTCAATACAAACTAATATGAATTTGGCTAAACCATCTGGCAGTTAGTTGGCACAGTCACACCAGAGTGCCAGGTCAGGCTGTGTGAGTCTGGCAATTTGAGATTTCTGGGAAATAAGCTCACGTGGGTGATGATTAGCATTATCATCCTTGGCTGAGAGTCAGTCAGTGCTGTTAAGACTTACAGCTGTGGGAGTAAGGATACGGGAAGGCATCAGCCAACTCTGCCTTCAGCAGTGCTGTTGTGCCTATGAGGATAGCTGAGGTGCCACAGGGCAGCCCTATGATGGCTCACGATGCCACTGTACACACACACACACACGTGTCTGTTGGGTCATTTTATACTCTCAGTGTGTGGGTTGTTAATCTGTACTGTCTGCAATTTTGTTATTTCTACAAAACTCTGCCATGCTGGCCGTTACCTTGGCAGCAGCTAACAGGGCTCCAAATAAATATGGCTAACACGGGGCTTATCTGCTTGGCTTACTGAAAGACTTACTAAGAGAAACCATAATAGGCGTAGGTAGGCTCCACGCATGAGACATCCTTGGGTGTTGCCAAAAAACAAACACTCATTAACCCAGATACTACCGACCTGTTTGAGCGGTGTGCACATTGACAGATGAAGTGTGTGCTCAGTGTGTGTGTGTGTGTGTGCGTGTGCATATGTGTGTATACAGCATCCTGACTCCCATTTCAATTATGAGTTCAGGTAAATATCCTGTGCTGCCCGGCGGCCTTAGCTCGTTCAGGTGTACAGAATGCGCTCCTGATGTCGTGGATTTGAATCCAGCTCAGCTGATAGATGCCCTCTTTTTTTTAACATTTCATAGGGAGCATTCACGACCAAAAGCGTTTAATGCCCAAATAGGCAGAATCCATGTAACCGGTGAGTAATAAAACTACATCAAGGATCCAGCTACTTTAGCTCAGACCTTGGATGTTTTCTGTTATTTTGCTGGTATGTGACAGGGGTCATTCATAAGCCCTTTTTACAGAGACACGACGCCACGACGTCCCTTCTTTACACTGCCTTTGGATCTTTACACAGAACCAAACCATGGCGGTATCATGCCGCCCCTGCATCTGACTTTACATAGCATGCTGGAATTCAAGAAAGACACTGTGGCATCTGGCTCTAGTGTGACATTTAACACACACACCAGGCAGCGCTTTCTTAACTGTAACTTTCTTAACAAAGACATAACATGGTAATAACAAACGGTACCGCCCCTGTTATACGGCAGCTGATCTCGTCCTCTGCTCAGAGGTTGAGGAGGTGCTAGACTTCACTGTTTACCCAGTTTGCAGACATTTCAATAGCATTTCTTCTTCCTCGAGTTAGATGCTAGCTGCTGCTAGCTGCTTTTTAAATCTCCCGGCGGAGGGTCGCACACACAACATGTCGTAAAAATGTCACACCTGTTCTGTCTGTGGTCCTGATGTTGATGTTACTGCTGGCTGAAAGATGAGACAACTCAGCTCCATCATTCAGCAATTATATCTTTTATACACAAAAGCAAGGCAGAATAATGGCGTGATATTTCGGCCTTGAACAGACAGTTTGAAAGGGGCTATGGAGATGAACTCCCAGATAATTGTCACCTGACCAGCTCTATGAACCTTTGTAGCGTCTTTCAGCTCATTTTGGGGGTTTTGTGGCTGCGACTTCACTGTTTCATTTCAGTCTTAGCACTGTCATAGTGTCACTTTCAGCTGAGGCAGGAAACTGTTTTGAGCACAAAAAGCTCTAAAAACCCAGTGCACGTTACCTTCACAGCACCAAACAGCAGACATACGCGCCAGCAACTAGCTGGTGAACATAGTCGAGCATCAGGCAGCTAAAGAGAAACACAACTCCAAATGAATGATAATGTTTCTCTGTATCTACTAGATGTGTAAACAGGCAACAATTTGTAACCATTATTTTGCATCAAAATATACTTGTATCTGTGGTAACTTCAACATCTACAATAATACTGAATTCAACTTCACTGAGCGGTTATTTAAAACTTAAGGATATTTCCTATTTTATGGTCGAGCTGTATGTAGAAACATTATGGATAGGATTTGTTTAACTATTTTTTTAGCAACTGCCTAAAGGCCCAGACACACTAAATCGACATCAAAGAACTAATGGCGGCAAAAACCAACTGTTGCATCACCTCACTTCGCCTGTGTCTGTGTGTGAAAAATTGCACAAGAACAGACTGCAAAGACGACAGCCAACGGCACGTATGCTCTTCACCTGCATTAGAGGAATTACCCCTCCATACCAGCAAACGGCGGTCGTCTGTATTGGCCATTAAAAAAGGGAAACTGGAAGTGTGTGATGACATTGGTTAGCCAGTTAGGACATTAATGACCCAACCTGATGTAGAAAGATAATAAGGTGCACCAGTGCACAATAACACAAACCACCAGGAAACGTTTCTGCCAAAAGGCTCAACGGCTAAAGAAAAATAACCTTGTATAACATGTTTCTTTCGAAACACACTCCCTCTTGACTTTAGCCGTTTGTTTACTTTCCCCATATCTGTTTCTCTTCTGGTGATCTGAGCTGATCTGCCAATCAGACGGGCTCTGCTGTGTCCGATGTCGATTCAACATGCTGAATCGCCTTGGGAAAAGCTGACAACCGTGCGGGACACACCACAAAGACTGGGGAGACAGACGCCCACCAACGGCCAAACACTGACAGACGGCTGACTGAGAGGCTGACCCAACTCGGTGTATCAGGGCCCAAGACAAAAGTTAATCAGCAACAAAGTTAAAAATTAGGCTCTCAGCTTCTCATTTCCTATTTTAAAACTATACAAACTATCCCATTTGACTAGAATGGGTCAAATGGACAGGTTGACATTGTTAATCTTGTGTATTACTTTATAGGTGCAACATATATTTCCTGTGTATCTTTTGAATTATTTTTTTTTGTTTGTTTTTAATTCTATTTCTATATTGTGTTTAACAAATTGTAATTTTACTTGACAGTTATGTATGTATTTTTATCATTTTATTTATTTGCTGTTATGAGTAGGGAGGGGAATACATGGGGGATATTTCTGCTTGAAAAGACACAAAATTTGTACTCCTGTACTTTACTATTGTGAATTTTTGAAAAAAAAAAAAAAGGTTTAAAAAAATTAGGCTATGTGGAAAGTGTTTATATTAACTCATGCATGAAATATTAGTTCTCATTCATTGAGATTTTCTTTTTTAAAGAGGGTGACGGTCCAAGTGTGCATGCTCACAGAGTCATACACCCCCAACCAGCTTTTACTGAGCTGATATCTGTTGATATTTATATGGTGCCTCTTTCACAAAATGTACAAAAATATAGGCTAAAAAAAAACTTGGGATCAAGTTGAAACCCATAGCATAACATACTGAAACCATGGCAACCATTACACTTACTATTCACATCCCCCAAAGCATCATGGGAACTGTAGTTCGAATGTATCCCAAATACAAGACAAAGAATAATGATAAGAGTGATAATAGTAACATTTTTGTGTTGCACTGCCTTTTTCTGACATTAGTATGGCTGGTCTTAATTTCGGGCGATTCACCTTTGCTATGATAACTTGAACTTGATAACTTGCTGAAAACCCTACACTTGCCTGGTGACCCAACAGCGTTTCCTAAAAGCTCTAGACACTGTTATCAAGAGGTGATATTTGGCTGTTATGGCTATAAAACAACGAGGTGCAGCAATTTATTTGTCAGAGACAAAGGTCCTGTTTATTTGTTTATTTGTCAGGTCCTCAACATACACGCTGACTTCACAATTTTAGACTAAGGAAAAGGACGGAAACACAAGAGATGACACTATATATTATTAAGCTTGTAAAATCTATTACTCAATATATTTTTATTAACAATATAGTGTTATTTTCTGTTATTCAATACCACATTTGAAGCAAGTTAAATTCCCAAGATGCCTGATCTGTAAAGGGTGTTACAGTACAAACACATATGCAAAGAAGAGGAAAATAAACATAGCATTTGTGCAGTACTAAAATTAGTACATGTTTTACAGGTTTCTCATCCATATGAATGACTTAACCTTCAGTCAACAGTGGATCCACACTGGAAAAGTTAAAGTCTCTGTAACTAGTTATTGTTTGCTTCCTGCCACGATGCACAACATAACTTCTTTTCCTCGCAATATTTTTATGGAGTTCTTTAATATTATGACATATTTTTCAATGTTTTAAGAAAGAACTTCAGTCTTTCTAACAATAAATCACATTGGGACATTGAGTTTCTTGTTATTATAGAATAACTTGGTATGAAATAACCCTAAGAAAAATATATCACAAGAACATGAAAATATACTGTCATAACAAGAAAAGAGATTTTTTTTCATAGAAAGCGCTTATTACTGATTACTGTCAGTCTCCTGCCGTTGCAAAGGAACCTAACTTATTATCACATCCTCTGTACACTTAAGTGTGCATCTGCCAATTTCAGTTAGGGAAGCTACTAATTTGAAATTCAACATCAGCAGTTCGACACGGCTGCACTAACAAACACTGTCATTCCCACATTTTGGGGGAAAAAAGGCCTTATTTACTGAAGACAGCTCACAAACTGGCGTTGTTACTGCAGCTCGCTGGGCTCCGTCTGTACACATTTAATTACTTGTGACTTTCATTAGCTGCAGAGCAGGCAGCAGAGCACTCCTCTGAACTGGGCTCTTCCTCATCCTAAATGTCTACCATGCGTGAGCTAACCACACCACTGAAGAAAACCAGCCTGTTCCCGAAAAAAGCTGGAATAATTTCCTTTAAGCGTCACACAAAACCAGCAATCTACCTTATAAGTCACAGATAAGTATTTCATACTGCATCGGACCAAACTATAGCCATTTAATAAAAAAGTTTAAAACTCCATAACAACGTAATCACCACAGGTAAGTCAGAGAAATATAGAGGCTGAATATTTCCAGCTGAAAAAATGAAATATTAGTAGGCAAAATCACCAAAGCTTTCATTGTTAACGCGTGAACGAACAGCTGCTGGGGATCACTGTTTGCACGGTCCTGTTTAAATATATCTAAAATAAGAGCCATAAAAACTAGAGCATTCATTCCTTTTGCAACAGAAAGGTAAAGCCTCTATCTTTCCTGTCATTAAGTCATGATCTTATGCTACATTATCTTACGCGCTGTGCAGACATGATATTTTGCCAGAATTATGCCGCTATTTCTCCATGGTTGTCGCGCAAAACCGTTGTGTTGTGTTGTGTTGTGTTCACATCACATCACATCACATCACATCATATAATAATACTATACTATACTAGATAGATAGATAGATAGATAGATTGATATTGATCTAAAATAAAAAAACATAATAGCTAGCAGCAGAATGCAAAGGGTTCTGTTTTCCACGTCATCACGTTGTACGCTCGTACTGATGCCCTTGTGCTATTTTATGTGTCATGCAACACCATACGTAAATGCACGGTGGCACCAGAGAGAGCAAATGATTTCATAATGTACCTAGTTTAAATAACTTATGGAACGATAACAAATATTTCATGATTCTGTAATTATAAATCTTTTAGATCAATGTTTTATTTTATAAAATCTGATGAAAATTAGATTATTGAAATGGCACGGGTGGGCCATTTCTGTTGCAGAGCAAATAGAACACAACAGCAAAAGAAACCCTGCGAAATCTTAAATAAAAAGGTGGACAGGGGCATGGTTTTCCCCGTTTTGATTTCAAAGATCCGAACTGAATTTCTTTTTTTTGCTGTTGTTTTTTGGTCTTTTGGGGCAGGGGGGGATTATGTGAAATTCATCATGCTGCCGTCTTGGCCAAGACTCCCTTGAAAAAGAGATTTTGAATCTCAGAGGGAATATTCCTGGTTAAATAAAATAAATAAAGTATATAGGGTAAAAGTTGATTATTTCTGTCCCAAATCAGCAACAAAAATATGAAATCCATCAGTGACTTGAAGAAGTCACAAGCCACTGTAGAGAAAAGACTCAAGATGTGACATGCAGCCAAAAACACAATAAAAAGCTACACTATGCGTGAAGGTCTATAAAAGGATCAAAAAGGTCCATAATAGGTTCCAAATGAAGCGAGACAACCAGAGTGCACTACAACTCACTCTGTGGTGCTTAGATCCTTTTTACACAGGCCCAAATACTGTGACAGCAGACTCCCACCACAAGCTGAAACAAAAATGCAATTTGTACTTGAGCATTTTTGTCGAATAAAAATTGCGGTTGCGAGGACGGAAGAGGGATGTCTTCCAAATCAATCTCTTTCAATGAGTCACCATCTCATCTGTGAGCAGGAAAAGAAGGACAATAACAATATGTTTCTCCGCCAACAACACTTTTATATTTCTAATCAATGTTTGGCAATATGTTGGCCAACTGAGTCAACAGATGCCTTTTGCGAGGTGCCAACCATGAACTGTTTCAGCCATTTTACGAGTGGAGAAGCGGTGCTTAATGTCGCATTGCATTCAGTCACACTGAGAGGTCTTATTTCATCAAAATATCGACATATTCTTGTAGTTTGATATCTTTTATTTTGCATAAATCCGGATTATTGCGGACGATGACAGACTGAGGTCTTGTTGACAAAGGAACTGGTGCTTAGCAATATTCATAAGCCACTCTGACTATTTCACCAGCCAAATATAGTTAGAAGTATCTAAAGTCCAACCAATAAATCTCTAACATTTTTTTTTAATTTCTCAAATATCAATCATGGTATTGGCCTCAAAAATCCAGAATCTGTCATGCTGTAGTAGTATCTAACAATCCTTTAATCAAAGGCCCCATTTACACTTTATATGCAATTTAATGCACTTTAGTTTAAGCTTAGGCGCACACATCGCCTGAAGGGCTTCCTTTCAGAAAAGGATTTTTTAGGTAAGATTAGGAAAAAGGTTTCGAATGGGTTAAAAGGGGTCGATTTCTAATAGAAAGAGCTTCTGGCAGAAAACCATCTTGGCAGACTTCTGCCATGTGCACTTCATGACTGTCAAAGCTTTTGCTCTGAGTGCACTTTCATCAGTTTTCCACAGTGAAGAGGCATGGTAGTTAGACCCACCCTATTGGGTACATTTTTGTTTTTGGACATGAGTTTGTCCACTTAAATGGTAATATATTTTAGCATTATTTAATTGTACATATTTTCCAATATAACATAATGATTGGCCAATTTGAGAATTTATCAGCAGTCAGGTAGAAAGAATTTGAAAATCTGTAGACAAGTCTAGTCCAGCAGTACAATGAGCACAAATCTAAGTGTATCTTCATAAAATGATCATTTAAAAAAAATGAAGATCAATTAAAAAGTAAATTAGCCAAAAAGGCGAAAGTACAAAAAATACAAATAAAAATCCTGTAGGTTTAATCTTAGGGTTAAGACAAAGAGTAAGTAAATCAACACTTTTTTAAGTTACGGTTTTGCTGGTTTATCCAAAAAGTGACGAGAGGACCCAATGCAGGCCAATGAGAATGCACATTAGACACACAACACTGTGTGATGCAGGAGGTAAGGCACCGCCGCCAGGCAAGACCCCGCATTTTTAGGGAAGTCTCCCTCATGGGCTCGCACTCATGACACTTATTCTACGGATCAATGCTCTCTCACATACAGATCATGCTGCGCTGATCAGTAATCAGATAAACACTACAGCATACGTTCAGTGTGACCACATGTTTGGAAAGTGATGGAGCCGCTTTAATGGAAGAGCAGAGATGGAAGAGAAGAACGTCGGCTTATTTCTGTGTATGTTTCATTTTTCATTTTCAGTTTCATTTTCAATTTTACGCCTTTTCAACATCTGGCTAGATTGCTCAAATCAACATCTGAACTAAATAATCGGATGAAGACTCAATAAGTTTGTGTGTGCAAGGAAGCTCCGTTTCATTGTGTGTATTAATAGGACGCAGGACTTTGTGTGTCTGCTGAAAAGCTACCATGAGAAGTTGTCAAAAACATCCACAATTTTGACTCCATCTGCCTCCACGAAACAAATCTGTAAACTGGTTGTTTTTGGGTCTGCTAAGCTCAAACAGGGTTAAAGGACAGTTATGGAGATGTTGTCCTGGCCCACGAGTTGTTCCACTGACATCCATTATATAATGTTTCTGTGCATCAAGGGTTTCTCAATTGCTCTTTCTGATGAGCTATTATGGTCATATTCTAAGCTTAATAGTACCCACTGCTGTATTTGCTTGTAAAAGTTTGAACATCTGCTTGCAGAGCTATAACAATTTTTTTTTTTTTTTTAGCAATCAGCATGTGCAGCTCCCTCCATGACAATGATAATATGTCTCATACATGTGAAATGTTTGAGAACAGAGTCAAGAACGGTTATCTCTTATAAGCTAGGATTCCTTTCGGCGTTGGAAGTAGTTTTTGCAAATGTGAGCGAGCATAGTGAAAACCAGAAAGTGTGAATTCAGTCACTTGTGACAACAAAGCACAGACTTCACTAAAGTTTACTTAAAGCACAATTCTGAATCCTTTCTAGTTCTAGTGATGCTGTTTGTAGTAACTACTAAACCTGGACTTAATGGTAATGTGCAACAAACAAAATAGCAGATTTTGCCATCGGTATAATACAACGCAAAAATGCACAATGGCTCTGCTACCGTTCGTTTAACAAGAGAAATTGTCTGTGGATGGCACGGCCTATTCTCCACAGAACAGTTATTTCCCAGAGTGGGCCACCTCAGCAAAGGCCTTTTTCTAGACCAGACACCAAGAGAACACTGTCTCCCTTGAAGCAGACTTAATTAAAACCAACTCTTTTTCTTTATTTAAGCCACGTTTTACAGGCAGATAAAACTAAAGGGATGTGGAAGACGACTACAGGAACAAAGGGAACTGCTGACAGCTGGTTGTGAGAAGCTTTACTCAACCAAACTCATGCTTGATAATCTATCTCAGATCTCAGAATAAGTCCTGACTACTAACAAACATGTGAAACTTTAAACTTCACAGTATAAACAAGTAGATACATGACTTTAAACAAGCAACTTCAAATGTTACAACCCATTTGCTAATGCAGTAGTGTGTTTTAAAACTTGTAGCAAAGGTACACAGTACCCAAAATGAAGCCTGAATAACCATCGCATAACTACGCTGCGAGGCCGACGTGAAGTCAGATACCTTTAACAAGCCTCGTGTAAGTAAAGAGCCTTCAGGAAGTGAAGACAATGTTCTGCCTCTGTTGTCTTGTGAGTGGTCTTAAGCGTGTCTTGTGTAAACGCTTGTCATCAATCTGACAGTCAATCAAACGGCTTTTTTTTTTGAGCCTTGAAGGTAAAAGAGAAACAAGAGGACTATGACACAAGCTGTGATTAGATTATTAGCTGAGGAGTTTTTTTCCTGTCCACCTCTCCATTAAATGATAGTTTGGAAGGAGGTGGTATATGTACTGGTAGAAATTTCATTCAAAGAAAATTGTATATATAGTATATGAGTACAAGGCGTCTACAGGTTTCAGATACTTAAATTCAATGTTTTTAAAACCTTTTAAAATATTTGAAACCATATTTAAGACTGATTTTTGGACAAATCATCTTTCTCTTATTCAGGCCTTGCAGGTAAGTATAAAGGTAGGCAAGTAATCCATAAACAATGTAGTTACCTGCAGAGGGAGGTTTTATGTAGGAATAATGTTATTAGAGTGAGTGAGGTAAATCTACATTTTGCCAATAGATAAGTGCAAGTAAAGTAAAAAATAAAGCATTATGTTTAATGGTGGGTTTAAAGATTTGTAACAGAAATGTGGACTTTCATGCAGAGAAGCTTGACTTGTGTTTAATAAAAAAAGAAATTAAAGAGGCAAATAAATAAAACTAATATAGTGTTTGTAGCAAATAACACCTCACAAATTCAATTTTAATGGTCCCAGGTGATGCTCATTTTCAGGTTAATACTTGCATTTGGGCTTTCTATTAGAACATGTTATATGCTTTAATGTAAAAAAAACAAACATGATTTTTCTCATATTGTCTGCCTGAATATACCTGTATTCACCCTCTGTCTGAACCACTCCATTTTAGTGCCTTTCTCTTTAAGTCCCCCTCCAAAGGACCTTTATTTGGTTGGGAAAAGTTATGTTTAATGCACCACAGAAAGTGTGAAATGAAAACAAAAATTAATTACAAAATAATTACCAGAATTTGGTTTATATACACATTGTTGCTGACTGGGCACACATCTGGCACCAGATCAAACAGGAGAAAACAAACCTTGAAACTAGTTGCACATCGTTTTGAGGAAATATGTAATTCAACCTGGAAACCGTAACACAACGGTGTATGCCGTTTTGAGGTTGAATGTGTGTACCTGGTCTTCTGCATCTGTGCTCTCGGTGTCTTTGCACCGCCACTGAAGCTGAGAAATGACTGTTATGGCACCACATCAACAGTTTCTACTATTTACATAGAGTACATGTGACATCACAACTTCCATAAAGCCCCAACAGCTTGTTTAATGGCACAGTTTTTGAATACAGACTGTGTGCCTTTCTCTGTGGATTAACGTTTAACCCTTTGATGCCTGGATTGACATCGCTTTTCTTGTGGTGTGTTCAGATGCCCTCACAAGTATTTAAAGCTTTCAGATCTTAGCAAAGTGGTTTGCTCTCTTTTGAAAAGATGGGAAAAACAGGCAGTTAGCAACTTGGCAAGAACTGCTTTGCAAATTTCAAGATCATAATTGTATATTAAACATTGTTTGGCAGAAGTATTAATATTTTTAAGCACTTTCTTTTCAAGTCATTTTGTTTGCTTGATTAACTTTTTTGTATTGTTTCCCTCCTAATATTTAGATAATTTTCTTATACTTTTTTTGGCTAATTTTTGTTCATTTCTTCTAAGTCGCTTATTGCCTTTTTTCCATGTTTTTGAAAGAATTTAAATTTTCTCAGGTTTCAAGGGGTTAAATACTTTCCTAGTATTTGAATAGCACATATATATATATATATATGCTTTAAGGCCTAATATTTATTAAATTGAATTTGAGACTTTTTAAGGACCTGCAGACATCCTGAAATAAGCTCCCTGGGTCACTGTCTGCTCTCAGCTCTTCCTCTAGTCGCTCCCGTTACACTGGAAACACCGTCTGAACAATATCCTAAATTTGATTTGCCTATCACATCACAAACAAATCCTGTGGTGACCAGGGGTTATGTGGCTGGTGCAATTGTGGGTGCATTGGTAGGCATGCAAAACCTTTACAAAGCAATCAAATCAAAAGCCTTGGCAGGTTTGTGTGCGTATCAGAGGCAGAGATGAAGTGTCCAGCAGAAAGATCATGCAGACTTACCCAGCAGAAGCAGTTTCAGCTCCCGTCTTGCATCCCTCTTGTCTCGCCGGAGCTGTTTCTCGATCTCAGCGTTGATCCGTTTGGACTCCTTCGCCTCTTCACTCAGGCAACAAGCCATCATGGAGTCTAAAGTCATCACCGCATGAGCTGAAAAGCCCGTCTGACAGGGGGCACCGGGCTACACCTCACACAAAGTATCAAATAAATGAGCAACAGGCCGTTTGCAATAAGTTATATCCAGATAATGGAGCTGGGGAGGCTTTCTGCTCGGTGCACACTCTGGCCTTTCCTTGTTGATGGTAAAACTGCTGTCAAGTGTCAAATATTTGACAGCTTAGGCAAAGTCTTGTGTAAATCCTCAGGCTACAGGGATTGACCGCTGATCACAGAAAATTTGCAATGCAACATGTCCGCAAACATCTCAGATGGCAAGCGAAGGTGTAAAAAAAACATTTTATTTGATGCAGCTCCCAGAAAGAGCTGGAATTAGTTTGGGTGACGTTAACTAGCCTGTGAGCTAAATGCTGCTAACCAAGCTAACAAGTTAATGGATTTCCACCAATCCGCGTTGCTAGTTAGCCTGATAATACTCGTAAAAAAAAAAAACGTTTTTAATTGCTATTTACTAACTTCGGTCCCAGAGACAGAGGGACACCACTGGCTGCCACATTTGTCCAATCCCTCTGCCGGCCGAGTACAAGGCTAGCCGCCCCGAAACCAACACTGTACGCCCGCGCAGTGACAATGAGCGCCCGTCAAACTGTCCATCTACTGAACAAACACAAAGGCTAGCCCGCTGTGTCAACAACTCGACAAACGATAGCACTTGTAGCAATCCGACTTTTAAAAAAAAATATCGCTTTCCAAATTGGAGCAGCTATCCTCTTGCAGTCCGAGGCACCCAGTGACCAGCGTAGCGAAATGGGCAGGCTAACTGTTAGCTAGCTCGATTAGCTCAGCTAGACATCCCTGGAAATGCAGCCAACTGGCTAAAAACCAGAAACCTCGGCCTGACAGAGGACCTTCATTGTCTTCAGCTAGTGTTCACCAAAACACCTCACCAGCACCAAATCCTCAAAATGCCAAAACGTCTATCTGACAGTCAAATGGACCCCTGTAGTCCGTGCATTTTAACGCTCCTGGTGTTTTTTCCTGGTGGTGATGGCTCTTCGTCACCCACTCCTCAGCCCCGGTGTGGCGCTGCTGCTGACGTCGCTTGGGATATAATTGATCGACAGGAGGCAGAGTGAATGAAATCAGAGCTTGTGGGCGTTTAAGGCGGGTCTTTGCCGGATGGTTAAGTTCCCAAGTTTGCTTGAGAGGGAGTCTTCCTCTCGGAGGCGTGTCAGAGAAGGCAACTGACATTTGGCTGCACGGGCAACGCCCATCTCCTGTCAGCGACCTGCACAGCCACACTGAGCTCATCCCTGTTTGACTCTGTTAATCTTTACTGCTGAATCCAAGAGTTTCACAAGTTCACTTCTAAAAGCATTCAAACATCTGTCTGCGGACACACTCAATAACTGCAATATTTGGTGCAATATTTAGACGACAGCAATCCTCTGTGCAAGTATTCAAATGCACAATATATATTCCTCCAACTCTTGGATGTAGTTTATATTTAAGATGTGACAAATTATTGTATATATTCTTACTGTATTCTTACATATGTATATCTCTAATGTACATTGTAGCATTGCACACGTTTACATTTTTTTTATGTTTTGAAATTACTAGTTTTATACATTGTGTTGTAGCACAAGTCAGTTTTATGTTGAAAACACTTTTTATATTTTTACACACTTTACACACTCAGCACATTATCCAGATTTTAATTTAAATATCAACATATTAGTGCTAATTGTCAATTATTGTATTTCTTTACATTTTTGTTTACACACTCAGAGATTTATACTTTTTTAATATTTAAATGTTGTGCTAATTGGTTACTATTACTGTGTTAATATTTGTACATAGCCTACTTGTGTTTGTACATATTTCCACTTGCTATACTTTTCTATGCTGGCATCAGAGAGACTGTAACAAACCACAGTATCCCCCTGGAAATCAAGAAAGTATTTCTGATTTCTGATTACCAAGATCCAGGACTCCCACTGACACAGGCAGGCCTTTGGTACTGGTGGATGAAGTACCTGCAAGCCATACTTGAGTAAAAGTACAAACAGCTCACCAGAAAATAACTTTGGTAGAAGTTAAAGTCAAAAGTATCTGATATTTATTGCACTTAAGCATCAAAAGTAATCTTACGATGTTCAATGTACTCAAGTTTTGAAGGTAAAAGTACAAGTACATGCTGGTAGCAATGAAGAAAACAGTCAGACTTTTCAGAATGAGGTTTATTTCTGTTTGGCATTTACACCACTTTAAAAAGGAGCCAACATTACACGAAAAAACAAACTCTTTCCCTCCCATTCCTTCATCTGTCTTACTGTCCTTTCCTCCCTTTTTCCCCTTTTTGTAGTAAGTAACTAAGATGCTCAGGGTAAATTTAGTGGAGTAAAAGTGCACATTCTATTTAAAAAAAGTAGTGAAGTAAAGGTGAAAGCACAGATGTTCCCAAAAAAATACTTTAGTACTGTACAGAGTATTACTACTTTACACCACCAGCTCTTGGCATATTTCAGTGGTCTTTTATTTTTTAGCAGTTCATTATTTGATCTCTTTGTGGGCCAAAGAGATCGAATTAACCAGTTTTTGCAACAAAAAAAAAAGAAAAAGAAAATATAATAAAAAGAATCTCTAAAAAACCCTTTAACAGAAAAATGGTAGAAACTTCAGGAAGAGCAGCTGAGGAGGGATCCCTCTTCAGGACTTACAGACATATAATAAATGGCATGTGTACAGAATAGAGCGACATAATTAAATTAAAGTAATCCAGCACCTAAATTCATATCAATTAGTTAAAATTGGAGAGTCATATGTTGTAAAGCCCTCTGAGGCAAATTTGATTTGTGATATTGAGCTAGAGTATTGATTTGAATTTTTCTGTGAAAAAAACACATTTACTTTTACATTTTTAAGTCTAATTTTAGGCTACTGTACATTTTTACTTAAGTAGGACTTTTGATACAGTAATAGTTTTACATTTTTGTATTAATACTTTTAATTCATTAAAATATCTGAGTATTTCTTCCACCACTTTCTGCACAACAGAGCTTGGTGCTGCTTTTCATGCCCAAATGGTACCAAAATGATCAAGAAACATGTCAAAATGTCAAAAAGTGACAATATACTCGTTCCTCAATATCTCTGGCTTTGGCCAAAAAAAACACTTTGTCAACAAGCAAAACAGGTAATATCACACACACTGTCAATATTTGAAGTGGCTCTTCCCGTTAGGTTTCCAGTAAACCAAAACAGAAAACTTATTTACTTTGTAGTGTGACACATAAGATCAAGTCAAATAAAAGGGTTTATCAGCTCTAGATCAACAGAACAATTTGTTCTCATACAGATTTTCATGATCCTGAGTCATTTAACACTTATAATAACTGCAGCTTTAATCAGCTGAATGTCTATATACAGTATTTTTCTTGTTTCTGATAGTACATCTATATACTTTAAATTTCTCAAATAATTCATGTTAAGTTTTTAAATTTTTTGCAGTTACAGCGGTGGAAAAAGTATTAAGGACCTTTGTGGTTATACCACACTATAAAAATCACTGTTAGTAAATTAGGTCCTAGATTCAACTTTTTACTTCATTAAAAGGAAAGTTATGTACAAAAACGATAGGCTATATATATATGTGTGTGTGTGTGTGTGTATGTACGTATATTTCCCTCTGGAATGTAGAGTAGTAGAAGTACAACAGCAGAATGTAAACAGTAAAGTCTGTCAGTATTTACATTGGGCTACTTGAGTAAATGTCGTTACTTTCCACAACTCATTTACATACGTGGCTGCAGAGCATCCTGTTGTGGTGGTGGTTCAGAGTTAGTGAGTAGTAATTTTGTCAACATACAGTTGAGGAGGGAGTATTCAAATTCTTCACTTCATTAACAATGCCACAATGCAAAAATACTGTTACCAGTACTACAATATTAAGACTATTGTGTATTTTAAATATCAAAAGTAAAACTTGTTATGCAAAATTGTCCCTATCAGAGCATTGTATAATTATATAATTTATAATATCATCAGAACCCGGCGCTCAAGCAAATTAAGCAGCTGTTTAGGTCCCCTGTGGCCAGCAGGGGCCTCCAGAAACAGTTGACATATCTTAAGCAGAGTCAGGTGGTACTACGCTCACTATACAAGTTGCGTAGGCTCTGCAAAAATACGCACTTATCAAAATAGGTGTGTTTAAAGCTTCAACGGTAAACTGTTCTTTTCGAGTTTGATGCCCATAAAACTCAGTATAAATGCAATTTATGTGAGCTTAAATTAATATTTACAATACACACGTTGGTCCATTGCTATGTTAAGTGGCCACACATGACAAAAAGGGCATCCTGCAAACCAAATCAGCTCAGGCCTTCTAAAAATCTAGGTCTGGCCCTGAATATCATTCATCATATATCAAATTACTAGTATAAGCCAATCCAATTGGCAGTTCAGTGCCATCCCTGGAATTTAATGCTTCTGACCTCCCAGCAGGGCAGAAATTTTAGGTTTCTTACTAAGTTGTTCTTATTATTGTGTTTATATGGAAAGCTGGGATGAAAATCAAGATGCAGTTAAAAAATTGTGTCTCACACTCGTACTATACTCAACCCTGTGGGGCCTCTGAAGGGTCGCAGTGGGATTTTTGATTTCCTGAACTACTTTTGAATTCCCTTCCCTCCCTCCTAATACAAATTTTATTGCAAGGAAATGCAAAAAGGGTTTAAAGTGGCAACTTAGAAATTGTAAAGCTTGAGAACCTAAAAATTGCACTTAGGTACAGCGTTTGAGTAAATGTTGTTAGTTACTTTCCTCCCCTGAAAAGTGAAGTTATTAACTTTGAAATGTTTTTGTTTGTTTGTTTTAAATGGATGCAGACATAAAAATTCTTGTAAGCAGTTTCACTCTTCATTGTGGAATTCACAAAAGCACGAATGACAAATTCCTCTTCTACGTCACTTAACGACTTATCAACCATCCTGTTATTGACAGGATGGTTGATAAGTCTTCTTTGATGGTGATTATGACAAAACATTTCTTTCCAGCTGTAACCACTGAATCACAAGTGCATCACTCTAAATATAACGTGAATGAGCTGGCAGAACACTGTTGAGCCAAGTGACATCTTGTGGACATAAGATGTAGTCGCAACAGTGGGGTTCAATTAAACAGAATTTAAGGATCTGGTAAAAATGTTAAAATATCCTTACATAAAAAGAAATACTCTGTCTGACCTCTATCAGAGCCTCTTTCTTTGTTTTTTCAGGAAATAAACAAAAATCAAATCAACAACCCCTAAACATATATTTTCTTTTTAAAACAGATATTAAGTTGAAAATGTTTGCTGATTTAAAGATTAAACTCTCTGAAGCTCAAATCCCAAATCTCATGATGTAGATTAAAAGCATGAAGCACATCACATATCAAAAAACTCGTCCTTGGGACGTCGGAACAATCAGGAGACTCCTCAGTGATGACTCATGATATTACGGCCTGACCTGCTCAGATGTCAGCAGGCTGTAACTCATGACACCATCGTACAGGAATTCACTCTGATGTCTGTCATATCATTCAACCAACAAACACTGTTTATATATTTCAGGTACAGTTTTCACATATTATTCTTATTTATCATAAGTTTCTTTTGTTTTGTTTCTTTAACCCGTTTTTTTCTCCTTTTTAATTATTTGTTCATGTGTCTGCACGCTTGTCCAGGTATAGTTCTCTAAGATTAAGACAATATTAATATTATGTAAAAGCCTTTGTAATGTAGTGTAAAATACGATGCACTGTATATATTGCATATGTATGTCTATAAATTATTAAAAGAAAAACTTGTAGGGCAGTGGTTCCCAACCTACCACGGGGTCTCAAGATAAAAAATGGACAGCAAAGATGAAAAATATTGTTCTGCTAAACAAATTTTTAATTATTGTTATTGCTTTTTGGTATAACTGCTCACAATTCATATACAGACTACAGTATTACCTAATGAGGTCATGAACCAAAAAGGTTGTGAACTATTCTGATTTATTAACAACTGAAGGAGCCGACAGAGGACGGAGCCATATATATCTATGAACAGAGCGGGTCCTAGTCTACGGCGTTCACCATTTTGTCACACCATCGTTCTACAGTAGCCCAGAGCGGACAAACCAAATACTGGGCCCTTTTACACTCCCTGTTAAAGGCGGGAATATCACACTGTTATGTCATCTCATCGCTTTGTGTGTAAGGTACATCATAGAGTGGAGAAACAGAGTTGTGTGTGACATTGCACAGCTATTAGCCCTAACACGTATGTTAAATGTCACACTAGAGGCAGATGCTGTTGTGTTACATGTCAATCCCGTCACGCCTCTTTTGCTTCTGCGATGCCAGCATGCTCTCTACAATCACACACTGGGCAGTATGATGCTGCCAGTGTTTGTTTGTGTGTAAAAATGAAAAGGCGGCATAAAGAAGGCACAATATCACAAGGGATGCTGGCTCTAGATAGGGTTATTTGCATTTTCGTGTCAGCCACCATAGTCCTTCTACACGCTTGGTACATGAAGGAAGTTTCAATTGGTTGCAATCTGGCAATTCACCACTAGATGCCACTAAATCCTACATATTAGACCTGTAAAGAGCTTTTGCTCCGGGTAAAAAGTGTAGGTAGTGTATGAGGTGAAATCTCATAAGCAAGTTAAATGTTTGATTTTCTTCGTGCATTCCTCAAACCAATAATGCCTTGTTTTAAGGTTTATGTTGCTGAACATCAGTTTGAGTGCAGGAGTGAACATGAGAGGAGACAAACTGTGTCGCTCCATCGTCTCCAGTGTGTCACAGTGTCAGATTAATCATTGATCATTGTCTGTTTCCCACAGCAGCAGAGACAGAGGACAAAGTCTCCTTACGCTTCCTGTTTGCCTCTCTGCTACTGTGGCTCCTGTAAGAAGTCAAGATGATACAGCACCGGCAGAACTGACCTAATTATACAATGTGATCAGATTCACCTCTGCTGTCAGGGGAGCATGACAGATCTCAAACTTCCCGTAACTTCAAGGATGAGGCATGTACTTTCCTCTTACTGTCAGTCCACGCCCACTCACTACGCAAGATTCCCCACCGCCCTTTCTATCTTTCTCCGTTTTCTTTCTTATTGTTATTCCCTCTCTCCCCCACCCTCCCTGAATTTCTTGCTTTCTTAACATCAATTTAATCCTGTCAAATTGTCTTTTAATACAGCTTTAACACCAGAGCAGGGGGAGTATGAAATCCTAAAGAAATTTGAGTTAAACAAAAAAAATGTTTAAGCAAAAATACACATGATACTATATATATATAACAATGTAATAACACATTTTCTATCATGAAAAAAACGTCAAAAACAGTTTTTACATGTAGCATTTATAGTATTTTCATAAAACTCTGAACACAGCAACACAAACATACTTTCATTCAGTGGTTCCCAACTAGTCCAGGAACAGACTTCTCCTTAAACATTAGTTCAAGTTCTACACATACGAAATGAAAACATATTCAATGTTTATATTTCACAAGAACACACACACAACACAATGCAAGGTTAAACAGAAAATGGTACTTCAGAGAGGAAAAAAAGCCCTGTGTTGACTATTGACTGTACTACAAAACAAAGTTGTCGGGTGGTTTTTTTTTGTTTGTTTTTTAACTTGGCACATTCATGAGTCACTTGTGGTCCTCTAGAATGGACCTGCACACCACTTTTACATCGCGGCCCACCAGTTTGGAACCACTTTTATAATTCATATGAATAGCCTATTATACATATTTTTCATATAAACTGACTTTCTAAGAACCAAGTGCACTGATTTAACTTATTTCTTCAGCAAAAACACCCACCAGGGATACATTATGTGCTACTCTTAAACTATACGTTGTATGTCTCACACACACACACACACACACACACACACATACATACACACACTTCAAAGGGCCAGCCTGGTTTACAGTCACAACACCTCTGTAGCCTATAACAAAAGTTCATCATGCAATATACATTACGCTTTATACACCTATAATATAACACTACACAGACCCCTCGGTCCACACACACACACCCCTCTTGGTCTCTCACCTTGTTGCCATGACAACGCGGAGCTCAGGTGATCTCAATATCTGAGACCATGAAAGTCTGGAACAACCGGTTCTGCAGGCTAAGACAAAAGATTGACACCCAAATAAGCCTAGCAGCCGAGGAGGAGCGACAGAATACCTGTTGTGCACTTCATCTCTGCTCTGAAAACACTCTCAGGGTGATTCATAACCTGCTGCGCGGTGAAAAATCACTCTGATATTCTTGTATGACTCCTAAAGAGAATTTCGATATGTTTGATCACGCAGGAATGAGCTTATAGAGGCTTTCCTGTATTAACCTGTATAGACTTCTACTATTCTTTTACGATTTATGGTGTTTAAAGTTGAATATTTTGAATTCAGATCATCTTGTAAATTTTCCAAATGTAGGCCTACTAAGCACACACAACAAATACAATATTAAGCTAGTAAAACGTTATGAGGTGAAATCTGGAAACGTATAGTTGAACATTTCAGCATATTATAATTAATAATAATTTGGTAAATCTTGTGTGTGTCCGTGATTTTGCTCGAGCTCAGCTGAAATATGAAGCAGGGAGCCTCTGCAGCCGAAACCTTATCACTCATTCATGCAGCTGTCAAATCAAACTCAATGAAAGAACAACAACTTCCTTTGATAGCTTTTCAAAATAATACTGTTTATGACCCGGCACAGCACTTCCGCTGAGACTTACAGAGAACACCATTGAGTAAAATATCAAATAGTCATACAGAGATGATCTGTATTTATATATATATATATATATATATATATATATATATATATATATATATATATATATATATATATATATATATATATATATATATATAAAAGCTCAAAGTTTGTTTTATTTATTTATTTTTAATTATGCTTGCATGCACATGCAAGACATGCACATACAGGCCATAATAAATTGCATGCGAAAACAAACATCAAATGCAACAAAAAATAAATAACATGAACAATTGGTATTTTCAGTCTAAATGATTAGCCTTTTTGCCCCTTTTTGAGATAAACTCTCTTACAATAACTTAAAAAAACAGACTCCAATAGCATCCTAAAAGGTTTCCAATGATTTTTCCGAGACACGTGAATTGATTCTGAAGTCAGAAATATTTCCATGTCCCCAGAACAAAGTAAATGTCTTGCTAAGACTATAACAGTTACCTTTTTAAAAGGAAATACAACTGCAAATGTTTAGTACGTGTAATGGCTTAATGGCTGGATTTGTGTTTTCTGGAATATGTTTTCTTCCTTTTTTTTGTCATTCGTTTGTTTAATGGGGTGTGCAGTTTTTTGTTTTGTCAGTTTACTTGCTTTCTTTTAGTGAGCTTTTTGTGTGAACATGCTGGTTTTGTTTACCTTTTTGTAAAAACAAGAGTATCGCAATAACCTGTCAGACTCTGAAGTTTTTATCTCAGTGTCAAAAATCAAAGACAGCATGAACTGGGAACTTACATCCTCAGCTATATAGTCAGACATCAGCTATTGTATCAAGTTTGCTGTCAACGCATGCAACGGTTTCGGCTGCACCAACAACATTGTGTGCATCTGTTCACATAATGCAGGCGTCATGCAGACGTTATGCAAGACTCGTGACCAGATTATTTACTTTGGGACAATATACCAGAGGAGTGGTCAGTATCAACAATGAATCACATACTGGGGCAGAAATCTACAGCTGCACTATCCTTCACTATGGATACAACTCATTCAGCATGTTTTGTCACAGTTCACTGTGTTTTGCTTACATATAACATGCTTTGTTAAAAGTAAGTCAGTCATTCAAAACATCAGTTATGTAAACATCACAAGAGTGTACTCAAGGTGCATAAAATAGCTGTATGAGTTATCTCATGTATTATACTAATTGATAATTCTGGACAATGCATTAATGTGTAAGCAGAATTTTAATGTTGTAGCCTATTGAGGTGGGGCTTCCTATGATCATAGCCTACATTTTGCTTGTAAAATTTTAGTCTAGTAATCTGTTGTACTGACATAAAAAGCACATTATTTACCTCTGATATCAAAGTGTAAAGTTAATAAAAAGTTTAAAGTAGATTGAAACCACAATACATGGGTAAAGTACAGGTATCATCAAGTTATATTTGAGTACAGTACTTTGTAAATGGAATTAATTGGTTAACCACCATTCATATGTGATGCTTTTTTTTAAATTTTTTTACAGTATTCAAAATCCAGCAGTTTAGTCCTTTTTATCATCTTTAAGTTTCTTTAAGGCTTGACTGTCAGTTTTGGGAAAGACTACTTTCAAAATGTGGTAGGTTACAGATTAGAAGGTCCCCTGTTAAAAGTTAGGGCTAATAAGTGTTGGGTAGTAATTAAATAAAAAATAAATAAATGCAATTGTAATCAGTTAAAGTCCATGATAATAAAAAAGAGACACAATTATCTATGGTACTAGCAGCTACATCACTCAGCTATGACATTAAAAATTTTACAAATGCTAACAACTAAAAATTTTCTTCAGCCAACATTTTGTTAAAAGTCTTAGTATCTTTTGTTAAATTTATTTCGGTTGGTAGCGTGTTCCACATTTTTTGGAAAAAAGTTGACTGCCCCAATATCAAACAACATGCTCTTATTTTATAGGCACGACTCTTAAACTTCCGGCGCTACTGCGGTTTTTTGCCGCTCTCTTGCCGCAGCGGCGCCCAGAGCGCATTCCTGCTGCAGAGCGTCTTCAAGCGGACCACAGAGGCGGCACATTCCTCTGTAGGCGCGGTGGACTTTCCCGAGCTACAGGTTGTTTCGCGTGGGCTGAAAATAAGTTGTTTTACCTCCGTGTCAGTGGGGTAATGACGCTGCTCGTGCGCTTCAGCGACAGTCGCGGTTAGCTGAAGTGGGCGGTGGGACAGACACGGTGGGACATGGACCGCGAGGAGCAACCAGAGTGTGTACCTGCTCGTTTTCAGAGAGTGTGACGGACTGATTTGGAGGTGAGGAGCTTTATTGTTTTGTTTGTAACTCCTAAACTTCTATTGGAGAAAGATAAGTTTATTTAAAAAATGAATCAAGGTGGTTTTAAGAGCTGCTGTTACACTGTAACCTAAAGGTGTGAAACACCATTTAAAGTTAAACTCTGACCTGTTTACATAGGCATTGATTACATTTTTCAACCACTGTGTCAGAGATTTCCGGGGGTGTGTGTTAGACACAGTCCTGACAGGTTTAGTGAGTTTGAGTAAAAATCGAGGAGCATCAAATGGACACCGGAGCTTATTATTCAGTGCTTACGGCTCATTACACACAGCTGATTATTTATTACAGTTTAATTTCAGTGTTTTTGTGCCATGGCGGGCTGCTGGCACTGGTGCCACCGCACGTGTGTGTGCTGTCTGTCCGAGGAGGAGAAGAAGACCATCGCAGTGGACAAAGAGATCCAGAGGATCCTCAAGCAGCAGAAGAAGAAGGAGAGAAGGGAAATTAAAATCCTCCTGCTGGGTCAGTGACTGCACACAGAGCACCTTTGTTCATGCTTTACACTAATAATGGTAGCATGAGGCCCGAAAATATGTATTTAGGCTAAATGTATTCAAACGTTGAAACCTGGTCAAATTGGCTTTACTTTTGAAAAAAAAAACAAAAAAAACATGGGAATAAGGCAATGAGAAACTTGGGAACAAATGACAAGAAATTAGTTAGAAGTACAAAAAAACCCTGATAATTAGCCTGAAACTACGGAAAAGTAAAAAAAAAAAAATTTTTTTTCACAATTTATAATAATTCTGTGAAATAATTTTAAATATATAACTATCGTAGATGTTAATATAGTTCTCAGAATATTTTTTCCCTAGATTTTTTAAAAGTATTTTTAAAAAAAAAGTTTTTTTAAAAGTATTTTTAAAAAATCTACGAATTTCTAAATGTCTTGCCATTTGTGGGACACTTATTACCAAGTTGCTCATTGCAGTTTTTCCCCATGTTTCTGAAAGAAATAAAAAGTAATTTGCTCAGAGTTCAAAGGTTTACATTGTGAAAGGCGTCTGAATGCAGCACAAAAAAAGTGATGTCGCTCCAGGTTTCAAAGGGTTAAACAAATCAAATAAACCAAAAAATCCAAGAGGAAACTATAAAGAAACGCCCTTTTATGCACATTAAAATCTGCTTGGCCTGTTTGGTAACCCGCAGCCAAGTGAGAAAACTATGTCAGGCATGTGTCACCATGTGAGTATGTAAAGTATGGTCCAGGTTGAGGATTGGCTGTACCTGAAAAAACCACAGAAACCTACGAGCCGACTCCACAGCTGGTCGGATGACTTTTCTAACTGACCTGATTGTCAGCAGCGGATTAGCAGCTTTTGTTTTGATGCTTAAATGGAGGCAGATAAAGCCAGCTGACAGAGTGTTAAAAGTGGATTAAAAGGGATATTAGAGTTGAGCGATATAGAGAAAATACCTCAATATCAACATTACAGGGTTGATTATTTGTGCTTTCACTTATAAAATGACATTTTTAATCAGTAATCATCAATAATGTGAATATAGGGAGAAGTGGGTAGAGGCAAATAATAGAATAGTCTGGTATGTTCAGAAAAATACTTCATTTTACTGTAATGCAGCTTTTAAAACCAAGAAAAGACACATTATATTATGCAATCCAAAAATCTAAGCCATGTCTCTTATCACGATATCAATATAAAATCAATATATTGCTCAACCCAGAGCTGAAACCATAAGTTGACAAATCAAGAAAGTTTATCTGCATTTAGATCGATTAACTGTTTAACAAAAAAGACCAAATATTTCCTCTTTCCATCATCTCAGTCTCGCCGCTTTAAGACTGTCAGTCCGATTCTGAACAAAAAGCAATTTGAAGATTTCAGACAATAATTGAATTAAATGTCAATAAATAAATAAATCAAGAAACTTGGCAAAATTGGCAGATTAACTGATGAGGAAAATAAATGATACTTGCAGCCCAGCTGAAACTTTTCTGCTAAATACGGACCTACAATTTTCTCGTTTTATTTTGAAGTCATTAACACAGATGCAATCTTCACTATAAATGCTTTCAGAGCAATACAGACAAAATGTTTATCCTAATCATCCCTGCAGTTTCTCAGTATTGATATTAAACAAAAGTATTCAAAATCACGTCAAAAAGTTGGATTCATTATTTTTTTGTGTCTTACGATGGAACAAAATAAATTTTAAAAAAAGAGAAAAGTAGCACATTTCTACATTTTTAAAGCTGAAACCAGTTAATTTTTATTCATTTATTTTTTTAATTTATAATTGACTCTAAAGATTAATCAATTATCAGATGTTTTGATTTATTTTCTTTCGATTGACTATTAATTTATCCTTTTTTTTTTGACAATAACAACATCTTGATATGACAGGTGTACAGGTGGTTTCCTACAGTTTTTTATTGTTTTATTGTGAAGGTGGGCAACCTCACTTAAAACAAAGATCACCGTAGCGTAAACCACATCGTAAAAATTAATACAGTCTTGACATAAAACATCGAGAGGCAGTATTTCACATGGTAAATACATCTTGTTTAGTGAAATATCAGATCAAACACCTCCGCTAAATTACCTGGGGGAAATACGACGAAACAGTAAACAATAATTCTGTATTATTGCCCAGCCTTATTTCTTGTAACACTGCGGAGTTAGACAGTGAACAAATGTTTGTGTACAGGAACACGACTGTCAATAAAACCACGTTGACAGCGTTTTCTTTCAGCACGGTTTTGTTTGAGGATTATTCCTCGAAAGCGGTGTTGAGAAATAACAGGAAGTGTTTGGTGGAATCATAAAAGTTTAGGTTTCCTCTTAAAGGCAGCTGATTTAATCACACACGTCCAAAGAGCACCAGACGGCGCTCGAAACAGGAACTAAATCACGACTTAAAGTCAACCTCTCCATACGTGAGTGTGTGTGTGTGTGTGTGTGCGTAGACAAACTCTCAACTTGTTTTTCTTTTTATCTCCGAGGCTGAAAACAAACGGCGAAGAGAAAACATGCATCTATTAGAGAAACGTCCGGTTTACTGGTTTTCCTCTCGGGGTTAACTTTTCACCCCTCCACTGCAGAGCCAGCTGAGAAAAGATGCTGTCGTGACTCACAGTATAGTTTGTTGAAATTCAGCTTCTAATAATTTTGATTTTGCCGTGCGTGAGCAAAATGGTGATGAATGGAATTAATGGTTTATTGTTGTTTTAGATATATTTTTCAAAACATTAGTCCAGCATTTCTGAGAACCTAGCTATTCACTCAAAGTGGACACAGACAAGTTTTATTTTCTTTAAAATATAATTACAAAGTAATTATTGGTTGCACAATGCAACAGCAATGGAATAATGACACCATCTGCTTTTAGACTTTCACTATGCACTGCTGTCTGCCACCCGGTGCAATCAGGAAAATAAAGGCTTGATTTATGGCACCAAAGAAGCGTATTAACCATTGTGTAACCAAAACAGAAGGATAGGGCTTTTGTTTTCTCTGGCAGCGATGGGTAGCTATCCCTAGCTACCAAAGGGAATTAATTGAAGTTATTTGCAGTTTGGTGCAAGTAGGAGACAGAGGAACAACCTAAATTTGGATAGACAACAGACTCTTGTGAAAACGGAAACCAATCCGGTTGTGTTTGCCTCAGTGGCACCAATAATAAAACGTGGAAATGTTAAGGGCTGAAAAGCTGTCTGTTTCCAAGGCATGTTATTGCTACTAATTAATTAACGCTTGTGCTTTCCTGTTACGACATCTCAAAATGTCAATTCATGCAAATATTATCACCTCATACAGTTGTAATGGCGGGCATGTTTAAAAAAAACAAAAACACAACTGCTTACATCCAGCAGAAACAGAGCAGCAATAAAGCCCTAAAAAAAAACCTGCCTGTCAGTGCATGAGCGTCGCCGAACCTGTTGTTTGTTTTTTCTGTGCCCATGTTAACACTTTAGAGCAGCTACACTCCCTGTGTGAGAAGTGTTTGTCAGTTGCGTCTCAGCTGCCTGTCAGCCGCGGCACATCTAAAGAAATGGTGGCTCGCTGTTTTTTTCCGTGTGCGGTTGTCAGCAGAAATATACAGTAAAAACAGCCTTTTGATAATCATGTTGACTCTATACCACCTTCAACTTCAGATTAAAAGTCTCTCTCTGTCACAGAGATGATGAAATACAAAGATGTCTGCGTTACTCAAACTTTCCTGCTCCCATTTCAAAATAAAAGTCCTCTGACAACATTTCTGTCAGCAGCATCCCATCAGTTGCTGACACAAGGCATTTTATTTGACATATTTGCAGAGCCGTGTTAGTGACAAAGCAGGAGCTTGCACGACTTAAATGAGTGGAATTCGTGCTTATAAATGTGGAAACACTTAGCAGCTGACAGCCCTGCAGAAGCATCACAGCCGCAGCGCTTCCAGTGTGAACACCACGAGCGTGCAACATGCTGCAGTTCGGCAAGGCTGCCATCACATACTGCTCATGCAGCCGGTGTGTTTCTGGTGTAACACTCACCTAGAGTCGTGATTTTGGTGACCACGTTAAATTCACTCTTCTTTTAGCTCTGCTTTGGTCTCCACCGACTCCACAGAGAAATATCTGGCTCTTTAGCTGCTACATGCTTCACCAGGTTCTCCAGCTGGTTGCAAAGCTTGTGTGCTGTTTGGTGCTGAGCAGGTAGTTTACAGTGTGAGCTTTTATGAAAGAACCAACACATTAAAGTTGTAGACTTTAAAACCAAAACAATGAGCTGAAAGACGCTAAAATACTCAGCAGAGCTGAGGGGTAATTCTTCTGGGGATCATTGCTGTGTGTGGCACATATCAATATTTCAGACCAATTATCCTCATAAACAGTGGAACTAAACTGAGGTAAAGTGTTTAGAGCTCCTCTAACATTTCCTCATTCCAGACATATTTCCACCTGATGCTTCTGTGGAGAAACTTCTGACAGGTATCAGCGTCTTTAGTGAACATTTTGAAATCACTTTTGTCTATCTGTTTTGTAAATCACACGTACAGTTCAGTCTCAGGACAAACATTCATATCTACAGGAACTTTAGAGTTCTCAGTTCACGTTTTTTATGTTTGATTATTGCAGTTTCATATGAGATGTATCTTGAAAAGCCATTTCTAACCTCTCCTGCACAATGTTCAAACTTTTTAAATTCTTACTGTCTTGTCTATATACATATATGTGCAAATAAATACACAGAACTAAATTGAACCTGAGCTACATGTCTTCCAACTGTGGGAGGAGGCTAGAACAGCTGGCACCAGATACAAAAAACTCTGTAGATTCACCACTGAAACAGTGTGTACACACAAAGACCAAAATATGAATGCACATTCTTTTTTGTCAAATTTATAAAGCTGCACATACGCCTGATTCTGTTTTTATAAGTCTCAGTTGTTTTGATACTGGATGCACAAGCCTAATTTCCTCACCCACAGTTAGCCATAAATGGATGTAGAAACATCCTTAAACATCTGTTTGCAAATCAATACGTTTGCGCCCCAAACTCGAACCCGTCATTGAGAAATACGGCAAAGAAAGTACAATTTCAACTACTGTGTCATCACCAGAGCAGCTGTCATCACGCACGGCTGTGGCTAACGTCCAAACCGCTGATTCATCACATTTCTGCAAATATCATCCCAGTTATATCTTAATGATCATTATTATTATTAAACATCAGAAGGATGATCAATGATTCATTCATAGCCCTTGTGTAGAAACTGACTTTACAAAGTGCGTCACAAGAATAAAATTTAACAATCATTAACAGAGAAATTAATGGAAATAAATAGTGCTGAAATTAAGCTCTTATAAATAATTTTAAACAAAATTCATAAATATGCCTTTGATTGACATTTTAGAGAACACTATGTAGTCTGTAAAAAAAACACTAATATTGAAATTGAAAAAAAAACAACCCTTAAAACTATTTTATTTGTCTTTCAACTTATTTTGTATGTCCTTCATTATATCACCTGCAGCTGTCTCAGCTAAAACTGTGTGTACGTCTGATCTGAAGTCTACATGACACGCAAACATCCTCACTGCATATTTCTTACTTTATAAATATCGGTTCATGTATAGCAAGAGCTGTGGAAAATTATTCAATATGAAAGTATTTGAATGTCATCATGTATAATAATAGCAACGCGTGAATGTATGATTCATCCATTTTCATAGTTTAGGTATTTGCTTCAGTGTCTAAATTTAAACGTGAGGAATGAAGAGTGTCGAAAGGTTAAGATACTGTGAGATCAGAACCTTGCAGATGTTTCGACTCTGATGTTGGACACATCTGTATGATGTGAGGAATACTCTTTATAAGGCTGAATCATTGCTCTGTTATTACAACTTTTTTAGTCTCTGTTCATGCACATGCTGTACCAAGAGCTTCTCCGGTCCGATTTATGTTGTCATTAAACTTATATACTCAAATAAGATTAACCGTGGCTCATTAAGTTTATATTATTCATCAAAATGAAGACTGACCAAGAATACAAGTTTTTTCCACATAGGAAAAGGCGTACACATGGTTACTGAGTGTACGCATCATTCATACACTCATAAAGACAAAGGTGGAGCTCCTTGATGTGAGGATGATAACCACTCAGCTGCCCTGTTGATACAATTGTATTTTACATAATAAGTAGTTATTATGATGTTTCCGTTTGTTGACTCAGGCACTGGCGAGAGCGGAAAAACCACATTCATCCGACAGATGAGGATCATCCACGGACGAGGCTTCTCAGAGGAAGAGAGGAGGACCTTCGCCAAATGCATCTACCAGAACATCTTTACAGCCATGAAGGCCATGACGGGAGCCATGACCACACTCAAAATCCCCTACTTCAAGCCAGAGAACGAGGTAGGCACAAAACACGGAGCAAAACACACTGAGACTCACACAGACGTCATCACAGGTGTGCGGGCATCAGGGCATTTGCACTCACCGGAGCCACGAAATGATGCCCACATTTAACAAGAAGCATTGAACACAGAAACGTACACTCGGCATGTTGTAGTCTATAAACAGAAGCTGGCAGCATCACCATAAACACAAGGAACGCCTGCAACAGTCAGATAAGTTTGTTAAACCTTTGAAACCTAAACAAACTGGATTGATTTCTTTCAAAAACATGGAAGGGATACAATGAGCAACCTGAAAAGAAACGGCCAAAAAGTAAAAAGTTACAAGAAAAATACCTGAAAATAAGCAAACAAAATAAATAATAAAGAAAGAAGATTATGACCTTAAGCATGTGCTAAAAAATAAAATAAAATTAAAAAATAACAATATTTTTCTGTAATATAATTTTAAATATACGGTTAAAGGGGGTAACAAATTTAGTCTGAACCCTTTTCCCTGTTTTTTGATTAATGTCTAATCATTTCCCCACGGGTAATTTAAGCCATTTTCTTGTCACCTTTCACATTTTTTTTTTTTTTTGCAATTTGCAAGACACTTCTCTCTAAATTGCTCATTCCCATGTTTTCGAAAGAAATCAAACCAATTTTCTCAGGTCTGAGGTTTGATATGCTCTTAAAATGCATCCAATCGTAGCACAATAAAACTGATGTCGATCCAGGTTCTAAAGGGTTAAACTTCAGAAACATGGTACAGTACAAAAATCTGATACACCAAGTCTCTCGCTGTCCTCCAGATCTATGCAAAGTGGCTGCAGGACATAAACACGGTTCAGATCTCCCAGATGGATAAAGGCTACGTGGACGCAATCCGCCGCCTGTGGGCAGATTCAGGCCTCCGGGTCTGTTACAGCCGCCGCTGCGAGTACCAGCTCCTGGACTCCACAGAATAGTGAGTATCTGTGTCACTGTGGAAGTCAAAACTCTCTGACTGTACCACACCCTGAGTCATGGCTGGTAATCACAGAGTATCACCTGAACAAACACTGTCACAACAACCTGCCGAAAGTGATATCACATTACAGAAATCTGCGATAGACGGTGCTCAAGACACGAGCAAATATGAATCGAATAAACTTTTATTGTTCGCTTAATTAACTGTTTAGAATAGCTGTAAAGTGGAGTGATACATGCGTTGTTAAAAAGTCCCTGTGCTGCTGTACTGTATACCAGCGCTCACGAAATGCCTCTCGACCAGTTAAAATTGCTTGGTTGAAACTAACTGTTGTATAAACAGCAATATTCACACAAACCATCATCCTGATATCAAACAGGCATGAACCAGATAATCAGAGCATAATACTGAGGCCTACACTTCCAGAAGTTAAAGCTACAGTTGGTAGATTTAATGAAAATAACTTTTTGTCATAGTTGCTGAAGCTGTTGCGATATTCTGAAAGAAGCACAAAGACAGAGAGTCTGAATAAAAGTCATGTCCCTCCTCCTCTTCTTTTAATTTTGATTTTTTTATTGATTCCTTCAGACAGATGAAGCAGCAACATCATGATAGCAATAATAATAATAATAATCATCATCATCATGATTTTTTTAAAAAAGGAGGAATTGATGAATAAAATTAAGAAGAAGCACGTTGAGTGTTTAGTCTGGAAGGAAACTATTTTATATTTTCTCCCCAATCTCACCCCACCCAGCCAGTCGAACAAGGTGCACTGCAGACGATTTTGTATTCAATAGGTTTATCTTGGTTTAGGTTTCCTTGATCTGTGTTAGAAAGGGTTCCCACATTTCTGTGCAAGTGTCCAGATTCCCATTTATTTTGTAAGATCAACCGTTCATAAGAGGCAGTTTCTGATAAGGTTGACCTCTTCTTACTTCTCAAAGCATTCGGTAGAATCAGACTGCGGCGTACCAGAAACAACCAATCAGAGCAAAGGAGTCTCTAACACAGATGTCGAGCATGTGAATGACGGCTTGTGATCTGCGGTCGCACTGTAAAACTAGACAGAGCTGATCAGATATGGATCAGCTGTGCTGCCGATTTCAAAACGTGTTCAGAAACATATTTGAACTGTAAAATGAGAAAGTTCGTGACCCATGTTAGTCGACTAAAGTACCAAGCACTATCCACTGGCTGGGCCAACTTTCTCATTTTATAGCTAAACAGTAACTAAAATGTGTTTCTGAAAACATTTGAGGCAAGAAAGAGGCAACACAGTAACAGAATCCTGATTCATATTTGATCAGTGTTTCCTAGTTTGACAATTCAAGATCGGTGATTGACATGATTGACAGGTGCTCTACAGACTCCTTGGCTCTGATTGGATGTTTTCTTTTACGCGAGGTAATGACATTAGAAACATTACAAGGCGATCGAGGAGGCAGAGGAGTATGATTGTCACATTTAGCGCTGCATGGATGTAATAACAGTTTCAGTGATTATGAAGATGATTGTAGGCTTATTTAGTAATTATATATTTTTTATAAAAGTTACACACTGTAGCTTTAAATACTATATCTGTAAGCAAGGACACCACTGCTATAATAACGTCAAAAGAGAATGTGTGGTGACTTATTGTTTTATTGTTTGGATATGCCAAATCTGACCTTTGTACCAGAACTGACAAGCACTCACAGCAAAAGAAATGGCCATTTAAATGTGTTTTTTTTTAAGCTTGCTCTCTAGATTTCTTTTTAAATTAAAAAATATTTTTTGTTTTGATCTTAAGACGTTTCATGACAGTATCTTAAAAGAAGGGACACTTTTATTAGTAATATGACCATGTTTTGTTTTTAGCCCTACATGAATGTTTGTCATCACAGCACTCAGATGACGTTTTACACTTGTATTTTTTTACTGAGACCACTGGAGGGGGCTAGTTCTTCACAGACTGCTCTGTAATCAGCTATTTTTCAGCCACGTTGAAACCACCAGTTGATCAAAGAGTATTTGAAGAAGCGCTTTCAACTGTCTTGAGGGATTGGCTACACTGATCATCTTTTAAACTGATAAGAAAAACCTGAATAAGTGGCTGAATATCACAGAGTTACTCTGAGACCGCGTCTCTTTTAATCAACACGAAAAGACTTAACATACGGTAGGGGTGAGCCTTATACTCTAAAGTGTCACAGAACAAAAGGCTCAGCCTGCCTGTGTTTTCTCTCTTTTCTATTGCTGTCCTGTCCCGTGTTTACCCAGCAGCTCAATCATCACAGTGTGTGCATGATAAGAGACAGGCAGTAGCTAATGACAGCTTGTATCAACACCGGCCATAAAGCCCTCGGCTGCACACAGGCTGATATGGACTCAGTCCACTCCCTTCTTGTTTTTTTTAATCACCGTTTTTTTTATCATCACATATCTTGTGTCACTTTGGTTTGTTTAACGCGGTCGAGGCTCGATGTGCTGTAAACACACACAATATGTTTTACTAAACGTCCCCTGTTGTGTCAAACAGACTCTGTAACAACACTGTAAAACTGTCCTCTTCTCTCCTCCAGCTACATGAGCAACTTAGACCGAATCGCCGCCCCAGACTACATCCCCACAGAACAGGACGTGCTGCGGGTTCGATTCCCCACCACGGGCATCCACGACTACGCCTTCACCATCAAGAACATCACACTAAGGTGACTGGTTTTCAGATTACTAACCTGTCAGAGGGTTTAAATCTAATACCGGCACTATTCACGGCACTGTGAAAAAAATACTACAGACTCTCACAGAGGCTTCGTCTGCTCGCGTCTGTTTGACTCACATTTCTGACTGAATCGGCACAAAGCTCCTGCTGGGAAGTGAGGTGTAGCACTCTGGGTTTATTTATAACGCGTTGGTATTGTTTTTTTCTGAAACTAGAGGGGATCTGACAACAGCTCAGCAGACAAAGATCAAAGTTTACTTTTGAGAAACATTATGTTCCCCAATGAAATGACACCTGCTCTTAAATCAGGAGGTATGACTCAGAACTATAATAATCCAAACTAAAGAAAACGTTTGTCTTGGCTCTGTACTCCAGCACACTGGATCTGACAAATGAATGGTTTTATTACTGTGTCATGCATGCCATGAACACATATTCATACAAGCCAGATCCAGCACTCATTTTAAAAACAATACTACAAAACAAGTCCAAAAATAAAGAAAACAAATCGGAATAATTGTCAGCGGATACATTTTTCGACCACAAAAGGCTGAATAAATCCCTAATAAAAACATTTCTCATATAATACTGAAGGAATCAAGAGTAAATACTATAAATAGTCCATACTGACTTCTTTTCGAGGTGTTTGAGACAAAATTATCTAACTTAAACTCAAAATTAAAGAGCCACTCCAATTTTTGATTATTATTATACTATTATCTTTAAAATTTGAGACCTGGATCAACATACTTTTTTTTCAGATGCCTTTCATAAGCACTTCCAAAACATGAAGAAAAAGCCAATAAGCAAGAAATTGGTTAAAGGTGACAAGAAAATGAGCTGAAAAAATTGTTAGGAGCCATCACAGGAAAAATGTCCAGAAAACCATATTTATGATTATACATCATAAACTATGTTGCAAGATATATGTATGTAATATATGTATATTATTATATGTACCTCGCACTTTCTTCAGGTAATTTCTTTGTTCATTGTTGTTTTTTACTTCTCATTTCTTGATCATTTTTATGCAATTTTCCTGTAACCTTTTTTTGTTAATTTTTGGGTCATTCATAGGGTGCTCCCTGCCTTCTGCCTACCTTTTTGAAAGAAATCAAGCCTATTTGCTCAGGTCTCAAAGGGTCAAGGTAAACTGACCTTTTATAAACACCATCTAGGGTGAAGACTTTTAGAAACTCCATTTTCAGTGTTCACGTCGTCAGGGAATACTGAGTGACTGGCTTGTAACGTCAGAGTGTGCGCTGTTATCTCCTTTTTGAAGCATCACGCGTGAAGTATCATTGAGCGCAATGGAGGACGTGACCAAAATGGTGCTGGTTCTAACCCTAACAAGACTTTTTCTTCAGGCAATAGCTTTTTTTCCAGGCTTCGGTTAAGATTATGTCACCGCACGTTGGTTTGGCTTACATTTGACAGCGCTTCAATTGTGTTTTCATGTTGTCATTTGGACTGAGATTTTTTAAATAATAATGCTTTCAAATTGTTCCCCAAACTGTTTTTTTTTCTTGCCCTTTTTAACTCCTGCATCCTCCCCGCTCTGCTCCCTGACAGGATTGTGGACGTGGGCGGTCAGAAGTCAGAGCGTCGGAAGTGGATTCACTGTTTTGAAAACGTCACCTCCCTCATCTTCCTGGCCTCCCTGAGCGAGTACGACCAGGTCCTGGAGGAGCGAGAGACGATCGTAAGAGCACTGAGAAATCTGTCTGTGTGTCCCTCACTCGTTTGCAACTGTGGAGGGTGGACGAGAAAGTTGAAACAACCTCGTATATCTCAACTCAACTTTATAAGCACATCTCACGACACTTCAAAACCAGATGACATCCTAACCTTTTCTCACTGCGTTCATTTCATCCTTTCACCAGCAGGTTTCACTCTTGCACAAGTAAACCTCCTCCCTCTCCTCCCTCTCCTCCCTCTCCATCTCCCCCCTCTCTCCTCAGCCTCTCCAGCCCTCTGCCGCCTTCTGTCCATTCCTCCCTCCCATGCTGTCACTAAGCCGTTTATCTCTCTCTGCCACTTTTTGCTCTGCCAACACATTCATTAACCTCCACAGTGGGCCCTGTGCTCCTCCAGACCCCCCTAACCCCCCTCCCTTTTAAAGGACTGCTGTCCTCTCTGCTTCATCCTCATCCATCCAAGTCCATCTAGCCATCCCCGAGAACTCGTGTTTTTTCTGTCTCAACCCAAAACCATCTCTCAAAAGCGTATTAGTTTAATCCTTTTATCTCCAACACCCCTGGCGGCAGCCTCCAGCATGATATCTGTTTCTGTCTTCAGAACCGCATGGACGAGAGTCTGGCTCTGTTCTACACCACCATCCATTCTCCCTGGTTCTTCAACACTTCCATCATCCTCTTCCTCAACAAGACTGACATCCTGGCTGACAAAATCCAGACCTCTGACCTGCAGAAATACTTCCCAAGCTTCACAGGTAAGCTGTGGATGCATGTGAGTGCGTTTGTTTTCATTTTGAGGTTACTAAAAGCCACCACTTTCCAGACTACAATATGTCAACCATGATGTTGACATTTTGATTTCTTCATGAAAAGTCTCAGCGACAACTTGTTTGATTGCCGTGAAATTTAGTTCAAACATTTAAGATGAATCCGGATGACTTAACTATAACAGCGATCCCTCTAACAGGGTTCGTACAGATAACGGCAAGTCAAGTTCCACGATTTTCAAGAAGTTTTGCAAGCACTAATTATTATTTTCAAAGAGGAAATCATTTCTCCACAACCATCTGTTGAAAAACATCCTGTGGCTGACAGCCCGTTGGTGCACCAGTCTCTTACCGATCATATGGCATTTGACAATAATTGCAAGCACGACTCTTCTTGGCTTCCTAGTTTAAATCACTTATCTAACTCATTTCAGAAAAGAAATTATACCAACAACAACCAACAACACAAGACACACTTTTGTTTTCCACAGTTACTTTGGTTGTTCCACCATCTTTACGCTCTAAATGCAGACAGTGTTATTATTCTGTAGCCTTTATATTGTGCACAAGTTATTGATAAAAACTTGTATGATTCCACTTTAAGGCTTCTTGTAGCTCCAAAAACAGGTAAACTTTCAGTCTCAGCCTCAGCTGCACTGTATGTTTGGTGCCCTTTATCAGGCGTTTGCATGTAATGTTGTCACAACACTGGAATTTAAAATATTAATATTTGATACTACTTGGGAAAAAATGACAGCATAATATTAAAAATTGTTATTAAAAGGTAAATATAACAAAGACTAAAATGTGATGACTGATTTTTCTTATTAGCAGAGGACATTTAAAAAGTATTTTACCACTTTATGCAGCAGAAAGATGCATATAGCCTACTTAAAATTGGAGCTGCATGAACAGAGCAAACAGAAAAAAAGGGCTGTGGCATTTGCTTCTGCTCCAAAATTATAAAACCTACAATTACCAGAATGCATTGCACTGCCCTGGACCAATAAATGCTCCTGCTGGTGGGTGATGCAATGCAAACTCATCTGTTTGGCACAATGGCAGATGGCTGGGAACAAACGTTGTATGACAGTTAAACAGAAAGATTAAATATGTTTCTGAAAACATTTGAGGCAAAAACAGAATCTTTGTTAATATTTGACCTTCACTGCTTAGTTTTACAGTTTGAGAGAGAAAAAAGGTCAAGTCTGTTTCATTTAGGGGGGAGCAGGGATATCTGGGCACTGGTTAGATGGCGGGAAGTTTCAAAGAAGCAACATTAACATTATAACTATTGTTCTATATTTTACAGGCTGAACTATGAATCTATTAATCAAAAAAAAAGAACTAGAGACAAATCGCAAAACGAGATTTTTGTATACATGCAAGGGTTTTAGGCAGTTTTGGGTTAAATATTGGTAGGCACACTGACAACAACTCAGATTTCACATTTTAAAACCAAATTCAACACTTACGCAAAACTCAAAGTTGAGGTTCAAACATTCAAACAAGAAAGGACGTGATGATGAGGGAGCAGAGCCTAGATAGTGACAGGATTCATTGTCTGCAGGTTCCTCATCACGTTGAGGACAGAGTCATGTCCAGGAGGGTCACAATGTTTTTTCCACCTCCAGCCCGTGTTGCTTTGGGCACGCAGCTATTTCATCACATCCCGCAGCACCCACTGATGTGTCATTTCAAAAAAATAATTTGCAGAGTGATTTTAGCCCCAGTGCGTCCCTGACTCTGGACCCTCCATCAGTGTCCGGGTGTCAGCAAAGCCAGCAATCATTCAAGATTTTTTAGTTTCCATTATTTCCTCCTCTCTGCACACACACATACATAAACACATTTTCAAATGAGTCACTTCCAGGTACTTGGTGTGCTTAATGATGTGGCTGCAGCCTTTAGCTCTGCTGGTGTGAAAGGCTGCAGACCGCTGCCCTCAGAGTCCCCACCTCTCCCCACCACCTCCACCTCCACCCTCTCTCCCTCTGTTACCCATGGCAACCACAGACTGAGCTTCCCGCAAGCCATGCACCCCCAACAAACCCCTGCTTGTGCGTGTATGAGGTGTGTGAGCAATGTGGGAATCAGTGTGTGTGTGTGTGTGTGTGTGCGCGTGTGCAGTACGCCAACTGTGTTTTACCATCAGCGTTAGCACAGTAAAATAATGACTCATACTGGGTCAAGCCCCTTGATGTCAGTTTAACCTTAACGGCAACTCGCAGCAGTTCCTACCTCTGACTGCTGTGTGCCGTCGTGTTACTGTGTGGCCCTTCATACGACATGTGAAGGCTACCGTTGTCACGCAGCCCTGCGGTCCGCCACCATGTTGACACAGTGAGAAGCGTGGTGAGCTGCACTAGTGCGGAAATGATCATGCAATTAAATGATTAGTCTGTTGACACAAATCTAATGGATTTATCTTCCCAAGCATAAATTCCAGTCAGTAGATCTATGTGCAGAAACTGAAATAATGAGTACAAAGTTGTATGTATATTATCTATTATATGCAAGTTATCATACATACTCAATTTTTTCACATTTTATTGGGATTTTTGACATGGAAATAGGTTAGAAGTATACAGCTCTTAATTTAAAAAACAACAATGCAATCAGATCACTGCTCAGCATCGTCCAATATGCAAGTTTGGGTATCATTTCTAAAAAATTGTGGAAAATGGCTGTAAAAATTTCGAACAGCCCAGGATGATTATTTGATGCTTTATTTGACACATAGTGCCAGAAAAAATTAAAATACTGGAACCAAAACATGTTTGGCATTTTCATGGAAAAAAAAAAAAACTAAAACACTTATTTAATTATGTTTTTTACCAATTTGTTTGTTTTCATTTTGAGTAAAATATCTATCTAAAATATCTTAGGGACTGTTATTATTATCATTATTATTGTTGTCATTATTATTATTATTATAACTTTTAATAATCACTTTATTCATATAGCACGATAGTCGAACCTAACAGCCACTTGGAAGACGTCACTAAAAACGTTTGATGGGAAATTTGCAATATTTTTGGACATTAGTAGTAGTTTTAGTTAGTTTATATATTAATTGAAAGAATGGACCTAAATAATAATGTAGAATAGTGATGAATAAGTTGCAGTAATAATAAATGGGGCCCCTCTGTTCCTTCTCCTGTCGTCGCTGAGTAATGGTGTTGTGATGTTTCAAAGTTTTTATTAAACAGGCTGTTTTTCAGTGTGTTGCTTTCTCGACATCCTGATGACATGACAGAGGTAGTAATCTGGTAATAACCAGGTTGTATTTTCTGCAATAATAAACAAGAAAATCCACTAAAATGACCATCAGCTTTAACAATCGATTCCTGCGGTGATGAAAACTCCCTGTAATCATCTTTTCACTCAGTTTGCACTTGTGAGCTGTAACTACTGTTTATCCAACAAAATTACACCAGCCGGGAAATTATAAAGCACAACTTTTTCTCAGGTGACAAAGTTGTTGAGAGTGAAGAGGGGCTAAGTTTCCTTATTACAGCCTTATTTGTGATTTTGGTTATAATACTGCCGCATTAAAACTAAATGTAGTATTACTGAATTTACAGATGCACACAAATCCTGCGTGTTGACTATAATTTACTCTAATCAGCAACTGCATATATACTCTAATTTTGGTGGGAAAAGGGCATAAAATAACATTTCTTGATGTCTCATCATCGTCTTCTTCCTCTCCAGTTTTTCAAATTACTGAACCCATACTAAGGCTGCAACTAACCATTATTTTATTACTGATTAATCAACTGATTATTGTCTCGATTAATTGTCTGGGTCATAAAATATAAGAAAATTTTGAAATAATGTTAGTCTCCTACAAGATGACTTCTTTGTGGTTTTCCTACAGCTTAATGCAAATTAGATTAAAGATTAATTAATTAATTAATTAATTTAAGGCTTTTTAATAAAAAAAAAAAATATATTTTGACCAAAACCCAAAATTGAAAAGAAAAAACAATTATGAGCCGGTATAAATTGCATAGGGTGAATTTTGCCTGAATATTTATCACACCATAAAACTTGATTTTTGTTGATGTCAATGCAAGCAGCATTCAGTAAATTATCATTTTAAGATTTTACAGTACAAAGCCAGAAAAAATAAAATAAAATCCTACCTCCTATGTCCATGCATTTTAAGACATCTCCAAAGATTTATTTTGAAAATTTTAATACTAATTAAGGCCTCATTTTTAGATAAATTAATTCATTGCCTTTAAAGACTCTTTAAGGATACATGGGAATCCTGTCTTTGAATCACTTGTTTTGACTTTGACAATTTTTAAAGATTATCACATAGGACAAGGAAAACACTTGGAGGATTTGTTATTTTTGCTTAAAAAAATGCTGATTAACTTTTTGTTGATTGCCTAATCAATCAATTTTATTGATATATTCTACACTTTCAAACTTCTTTTAAGACTTTCGAATGGGAGCATCTGTAACTAAAGGCAATTTCCCCTCGGGGATCAATAAAGTATTTCTGATTCTGATTCTGATTCTAATCGATTCTTTCAGCTTTGGTCCCAATCCCATTTAATATCTTGCCTTTTCGTTGCCCCCTTTCATCCCTCACCTCCTTCTCTCCACAGGTAAGAGGCAGGACCCCGAGGATGCTAAGAACTACATCCGCAAGATGTACGAGCAGCAGGCCGTCAACCGGGACAACAGGGACGAGTGGAAGACTCTCTACCCACATTTCACCTGCGCCACAGACACCAACAACATCCGCAGGGTGTTCAGCGACATCAAGGACACAGTGCTGCTCAAGTCTCTCAGGGACTACGGAGTCATCTGAACTTTACACAGCGGTGAAAAACAGTGACTCTTTACACTGTCTGCACTATGTACCACTGAAGGCCAAAATGTTGCTTCTTTTATATATTTTTTTCTAAAGCCTGAGACAGTCAGACCTTTGCCCATCATTCATGCTTCTGCCAACACCTCCGCCTCTTCCTCCCTCATCGGGTTTTAATGCAGAAGCTAGGTGGAGAACAAAGGGACAAGTTTTCTCTCACCTTCACCACCATCACTACTCCACACTCTCCTCCTCCTCCTTTCAAGTAGAAAACATGAAGACGCTCAGGGAGATTGGGAGACGCAACAAGACTTGAGTGACTTTAGTAATCACCCTCAGGTCTCTCAGCCAGTAGCTTTTTCCACCCATTTTGAGTGTTTGGGTCACGCAGTGACTGAATTGAACCATAATTGTAGCAGGAGCACAGATACTATGAAGTGCTGCGCTGCTATTAAAGGAGTAATGACTTTTTTACAAGTGGAGATTGGGCCACGCTTGGGTTCACCACCCTGTCACTCGCATTTTAATCGCTGTGTTTGAATCCACCAGGTAAATTCAGGCTCAAACACAAACTGTTTCTATTTTGCAACGTAAATGAAAACATGTGAGTTACTGCTCCTTTTGTTATCAGACATCTTAATTCAAGGGATTTTCTCTCAGTGATTAACGTCAGAGTCTTCGATTGTTTCACAAACACTGTGCTCCTGTCAGAGAGCCAAAATACCAATTGATTACAGTTATCTCACACTGGCAATATTCCTATCTGCTCGTCTACTCCAATTATTATGCAACTGTGTAACCAAGGTCTTTCGAGTCTTTCTCACGGTGCCCTAACAGCAGTTTATGATAACATTGTTACATTCACCTCCAGTTAATTGCTCTCTATGAGTTAAATAGTTTATTATGCAACTCCCTGTTACATGTGGATGAAATACAGACGGCAAATTTACAAAGAACGGATCGCACCCGCTGAGAGCACTTTGACTTGTGCATAACTTGCAAACACTTTCTGCCTCATCTCGATGTCCGATTCACAAAAGATTTTTGATGTAATGATATCACAGCCCAAACACGCCCATAAAGTTTTACAGATGAGTGCCTTTTGTGCATCTGATTGCAAATTATCTATTTGGCGAAGTATAAATTTTGCCGTCGAAGCCAATAACACAGTGTGCAGAACAGCAGAGAGAAAAGGAAAACTATTTTTTTCAGACAGTGAGCTATAGATCCTGATGAGATTTAAAATTCCATATTTAATATTCTCTGAAGAAGCCAAAAATTTCACTGTAACTGCATGTGGCTATCAGTGCTGATATGTTTGAACTGAACTGTTTTTGTAAAGAGGTTCATTTGCATATAGAGGGGCCAATTTTGCGCCAAACGTAGTCATGTTAACTCATTTAAAATGTCCAAGTAGCACAGAAATGCTATTTGCTTTGCAGCACAGGTAGAGGTGCAATACTCCTTTAAAGGTACTTTCTGAATTATATACTTTTACATTTTTTGTTACATATTTTTGCAGATTTTGGCAGCAGCACAATCTTTTTGTGAATTATAAAATATAGAAAGAGAAGATACACTTATGAGGGTATTGTGATAGTTATTAAAGCAGAATTAGTCATTATTTTATTTTAACTTGACTACTTATATAAGACAGGTGTTGCTTGTCATTACAAAGCCACGAAGAATGAACAGTTAACTCTACAGGTCCTGCTGAAATTTCTGTTCACTCATAGCAGCCAACGGCAGAAAAAAAATACTACCACTGCACGCTACCTGCCCAGCAAAAAATGAACAGACAGACATAATTAGCACCTAGCTGGTGAATATAATGAAGCATTCAGCAGCTAAAAAGACAGATATTACCGCCAGTTGGTGGAGAATAAAAGCAGAGCTAAAAGGAGTGAATGTTGGACTTTCATTCACCAGGCCGACAGAATAACAACTAAATGAATGCTAATGTTACTCTGTAACTGCTAGATGTGTAAATGGGTGACAGTTTGCTGACAAGTTTGCCTTATAAAATTAAAAAGTGTCTTGAGCTTGTTTCTGCTGCCCCAAAGTGCCTAAAAAAGCAGTGAAATCTGGAGTGCAGGACTTTTACATAAATAAATGTCCGTTACATTCAAGTCCTTCCCAGAGGAGTTGATACTATGCTGACTAACTCTATCGCCTCCAGGGAAAGCTCTCTGTATTTTGCAGCATGCCAGAGTAGTGGTGTCTGTGGCGTCTTTCACATGCTGGTGCACCGGAAGTGATGCGTTTAGTGTCAACCAGCCAGAGCTAAAGGGGTTAGGAAGGCACAAATATGGCAGAAGCTATGGCAGAAAATCTTTGGAGGCATCCAAGGAAAGTTTCTGGAGTATATGCTCCAGATAAAAGAGAAGGGAAAACAAGCTCACCTGCATACAGTATTTGTGAAATTACTCTTACTGCCAAAGCAACACCGTCTCGTCCTGTCTTGTCAAATACTGCCACTTTGTGTACCTCCACGTCTAAATATGATGTGCGAGGTAACCTCCTGCATCTGTTTTAGACGTTTTGGAACGATGTCTCAGTTCATGCTTCTTACATGCATTGCATCTTTTCAAAGTGCAATTTTGTTTTCATAGGAAATGTGCAGTTTCTGCTCAATACATGCGTGCAGTGTTTTTCAAAATTCACTTACAAGTTACAACTTCGGTAAAACACTTTATTTTTCAGCGTTTTGTTTCCCTGGGTTTTGGGAACAAATGCACATGGTTATGTTTAGAAAAAAATATCAAGTAAACAGCGGACCTGCCTGCCCTATGGGGAATTTCTAGCTCTTTACATCACCGAAGTTGCTGTTAAAAACTGCTGCCTCAGGGTGCTTCTCATACCGTCACGAAGGGTGCCTTTTTCACATGGGTGTCTGACACCAACATGACTCACAAAGCAGCGGTATTTGACGACTTAGGAGTGAGAACGGGCTGGCCAAAGCAGGGAGATAAAAGTTCCACACTCAAGCTTGAAGTGTTTGAATGTCTGTTTTTCACTGTGTCAAAAACAGAGTTAGTCATGGTCTCTGAAATGTGCCTGTTCTGCACCGCTCAGCACAATCAATACACTACATTTAAATCAATACAGTGAATATGAGCATAAATCGCAGCTGGAGGCTGACAAGTCTGAAAAGGTCACAAGTGAAGGAACTGAAAGGTGTTTGAGGAAACAGCTCGATTCACACGGCGAGTTCAAATCAACGATGGTGGGGAAAAAATCCAGCTGGGTAAAGGATAAAGAATATTAATATGAGGTGGAAGCATGAACTCTCCGTTTGTCCTATTTATATCAGTGTGTGGAGAGGGGAATTTTATAATATTAATCACAGACATGAGTGCGACCCCCCTGTGAGCCTCATTGAGTGTTGAGTGGAAAATGACATTGAAATTCATTAAATTAACGGGCCGTGATGGAGGCTGACATGAGTGTGTCTGTTATGTGGTTTTGGCTGCTCTTTTGTTGATTGTATATAAAATGTTTTGATCTCTACACTGCTACAGATGTGGTAGCTATATTGTTGAAACTTTTTGACGCCTTCAAACAAACGTGTAATTTACTGAACATTGACCGATTACTACTTTTGATTAAGTTTTAACTGCTGTATTTTTTAAAACTGTTTACCAACAACACATAAAACTGTGATTGTGTAGTGAACTACTTCTCCGTACTGGGACACCTCCTCTCATACGGTGACAGTGGATTATTTTGTGTAGTCTCCGGTGGAGGATGTGGGCAAATGTTGTTTTTTTTTTGTTTTTTTAGTTAATATTAAAAACAAACTTTCAAACACACACCCCTCTGTTTGCTTTTGTCTGTCTCCCCTCGCACTTATGGACAGAGAGTGTGTGTGATGTGTCACCAAGACAAACTCGGGCTCGAAGCCGGTAATCATACGCATGCTACGACTCGCAGTTTGCAAATAAAACACAGCAGAATTTGCCTAGGATTGACACTTTGGATATTTCCACACTGTACTGTACACACTGTACTGCTGTGAGGATTCCTCTGTAAACATCGAAAACTTTCACCATATTCAGTCTAAAAATGGACATTTGACAGTTGAGGGCAGTTCAGGCTTTACGCCGTCAGATGACCGTTGTGTAAACTGCTAGATTCCTTCATCCTGCTGGCAGCAAAGTAGTTCCTCGTTAGTGTCGAGTGACAAATTGCTTTTCTAGAGCGGGAAACCATTTGGGGTTTTTGTTTTTAGCGGGAATCCACCGACCACAAAAGTACACGCCACATGACACATGTTTACATAACAAATATTACACAGACAGAGAGTGACGCATGCCTCATACTGTAATACACACGCACATAAACACACACGCACACTGTGGCTTGTAGCGGCTGTCAGAGCACCACAGGAGTGTGAAAGTGTGATCCTGTGGCCCTGGTGTCTGTCAGTCTCAACCAGATGACTTGACATTCTCAAGTGTCTGTGTGTGTGTGTGTGTGTGTGTGTGTGTGTGTGTGTGTGTGTGTGTGTGTGTGTGCGTGTGCGTGCGTGCGTGTGTGTGTGTGTACCTCTTGAGACAGTAACAGGGCGCCGGCAGTCCTTCTGCCTCAGTCTCACAGCTCTGTCTGCAGGGAAGCTGCCTTGTTACTCCTGAAGACCTGAAGACCTTTTTTCCTGCTCTGGCATCTAAAAATAAAGTCAGAGGAGATGCTGAAAACACTGTCAAGATAAAAAAAAAAAAAAGCAGTTCAGGTGAATACCCATCCTGCAGAGGACACTAATGCTGCGTGCATAGAAAACAGGTTGCCACAATGTCATTATAGCTTATATATGGACAATTTCTGTACTTAGAAGTGAAGCAAGTTGCTGGAAACCAGTAAAATTACTCATGAAGCTCCGCCCACCTTCAGCCAATATCCCTGCCGTCAATTAACCATGGATAAACAAAACACGATAACAAGTAGGAGGGGACACTGAAAATACTGCCGTTATTCAAATGAATATCCATCTTCTGGAGGACACTAATGCTGCAATCACACAATGTGGCAGGATAAGGAAAAAAAGGAAAAGTTATTCTGATTAGTATTAATGTATGACTCTAAGATGGTTACCTCCATTGCTGGCTTTGTCGGCTATGTCAGTTTATATTTTTTTCCTGTGTAATATTTAACACAAACGTTCGCACACCAGATAAACGTGCTTATTTGGGTTATTGGGTTCGCTGCATGACATTTGCTTTTCGTTAAACTAACTGAGTTCTGATATGTTTTGATAGTTGTTCAGTAGAAAGCAATAGTTCCTACATGAATCTGCTCACAACAAGGCCTGTGGATAATCATGCGTAAAGGGGTCGTGATTTCTGGAAAGAAACGCCGCTGTTTTTTTTTAAATGCATTTTTCTGGTGCTTTAAGCACCACAAGCCAAGTGTCATCTAGTTCCATGACACCGGCGAGAAGGCAGACATCTCTACGGGCTTTATCTCCAACACCTGGCAACTCACAATAAAACAATCTAGACTGATAAACAGCACCACAGGTCAGAGGAAAAATATGATTTTTTTTATTTGGGGGTGACTTACTTATCAGCTGCAGAGGATTATGAAAAGATAACGTGTGTGATGTTTTTGTCTTAAGTATCAAAGCATAAAAACTGATGCAGTCAGCCATCTCGATCAGCTGTCACAGAGTCGCACACTGAAACTCTAAACGCAGGTCAAACTGATCATCTAAGTATTGATCATATATGTTCACCTTATTAACCCTTTAAAACCTGAAACTAAGTCTGACTTCTTTTAAAAGCATGGGCAGAAAACAGTAAGAAACACAACAAGACATGGCCCAAAACTTGGCAGAGAATTTGTTAAGAAAAAAAAGTAACAAGAAAGTAAGAAAAATAAAAATTAAATTTATGGTTGAAACAATTACAAGTGTAGTTTTCTGGACATTTTTCCCTTGAATTTTTTTTAATTGTTCCTCTTTTAAAAAAAAAAAAAAAAAAATTAAGTCATTTTCTTGTCACATTTTACTCATTTCTTACAATTTGAGAGAACTCCAAATTGCTTACTACATTTTTCCTTATGTTTTCAAAAGAAATCAAACCAATTTACTTGGGTTTTAAATATCTTGTGTAAGGCAGCTTAACACTGCACAAAAGAAAATTTAATGTCAATTCAGGTCTCAAGGGGTTCAAATCCAGGGAAAGAAAACATTTGTTTTGTTTCCACATGGAGGAAGCCTTAATAACTGACTTAAATCCTCTGCAGGAGCTCTCACAGAATGGGCTCCGCTTTGGGGCGGACTCAATTTTGCATGGCTGACATTTGAATCATTGTTCCTCCAGGACCATGTTTGCCAGTCTCCTAAATATTGGCTGTGCTGGAGAGGATCAGTGGATTTGACAACAGGTGGGAACCTGGGCCTCGGTGGCCTTTCCTGATAATTAGGGATTGGTTTATGTAAATCTCAAACGCCATCCCCACAAACTCCCTTAGAAGACACTGCTGCTGCTGCTGTTCCCCATCAACCCCGCTCATCTCGGCTGAAGCCAAGCTTTCATTTCCTCACCTCTCATGGGTGCGAATCAATGGGGGAAAAGTCCAGCAGCTTGTGTGATCTGTGCAGAAGCAGAGCTGAGATGTATTGCGCAGGTTAGCCAGTGGGCTTTTTAAAACCTATTTTGCTGCCTGGTTTGTTGCTATGGACTGTCTGTTGCTGATAAGAGCCGGTCAAAGCTTTTCCATTTCCACCAATGTTCCTCAAAGCAGATACACGCCCACCGTGCACTTATCAAACACACGCTGCACATATACAGATGCACACACAGATTCTGCAATCACACACACCGCAATCACAACAATAACCCGTCAAGATTAGAGTCTAAAATAGCTGCAATAATGTAAACACCAGCAGAACACAAAGACTCCCAATACAAAGCACCTGTGGCAAAGTGCGGCTGTTCATGTTCAGAAAGATGCAGATTTAACTGCGCTGTGATTGCCAAAGCTGCGGTTTGTGATGTTGAACTGGATTGCATCACTGTATATTGTAAGATGTTGCTGTTATTGTGCGCCCACCCTGTACCTTTTCACTGTGGAAAGGGAGATGCGTTTTTCAGCGGGTCTTTTCAAAGCCATCGCAGCATATGGGCACAAAGAAAAAAAGGTGCTTATCAGCAGAAGAAATGAATCAATTTGCCAGCATGAATCACCACTCGCTTTCCCAAAACAGCTCCAGCATTTGCGGCAGCAGCTGGCCCTTTGTACCCTCACTGTGTGCTGTTTCACACACATTGCTCAACTCAGAGGGGGCAGCAGTCTGAGTGCTGAGCATCAATAAATGATAAAATAATCAATAAATCCTTCAAGATCTTGACCTGGTTTGACAAGAAGCTCAGTGTCTGTCATTACTGAAAACCGTTAGGTAGAATTTCTTTTATCAAGTAATGAAATCTAAAGTAATGTTGCTGTTTTCCTCTTTTTACGCTCTGTAACCATTACGCTTATTGGTTTATTGTTTGTTGTTGGAGACACAGCTAATAATTCAGCTGCAGAACATGGTGATGAGAAACATGATGGCATTGATGATGAAAATGGACAAACAGCTAACAAATAACAAGATGAAAAAGAGGGGGAAAAAACATGTCCTCAGCAGCACCTGGTTCGGACTGCACCTTGTGCATAAATGAGTTTTTGAGGAATTGCTGTAGGGCTTTGGTTTAATAATGTAGAGGAGGGAGCAACACAAAATGTTCCCAATTAAAATGAAGATGAATTGGAGCAGCGGGTTCCCTGTTGCGGCTCTACTTCTGAATGTGTCTCTAAATCTCTGCCATACAGGCAGGTCATTAAGCACTAAAGACTGCTCTGGTCCCGCGGCGGCGGCGGCGCAGCCAGAACACATCACATCCCTCTCGCTGTGTACTGTACACCAGAGCCACGAAGCTGTGCCGGGCGGAGGAGGAGGAGGAGGAGGAGGAGGAGGAGGAGGAGGAGGAGGGAGCTCAGAGAGTTTGATGTGGTGGAGTTACTTAATATTCATAATTCAAGTGTCTTATGCTGCACTGTGAAACTTGTATCAAACTGCCTTCATTTCTTTTTGATTTTTATTTTCACCAAAGGAGAAGATTTTTTTTAACTTGGACGAGGAATAATCTATGAAATTAAAGTTGAAAATCCCAAATACTGAATTTCTGAGGTTGGTAAATTTCTTGGAAAAAACTGTAATTGGACATAAATTAGAATAAAAATAAAGAAAAGTGTTTAGCTAGAACGGGAGAACAGGGTTGGTCACCACACTTTTTACTCTCATTTGAACCCCCCAAAAACTGTATCCCTAATAGATTCCCCTTCAATGTGTAATGGAAGCCTTAAATGTCAAGTATGAATAGAGTGACCTTACTCTCTTTAAGCTTATTTCATTCAAAATATATGGACTGTCAAATATGTCTTGTGCACTTGTGACAATCATCCCCATCATGAGTTTGGTAGTCAGTCACACACGATGGGGTTGGTTGTCCCTATGTTCTTTTAATGGGGGACGGGGAAATGGAAGCAATCCTAAAAAGGAATTTAAAAAATTCAATTTGATTGAAATTTTTCATTGACATGCAGCAGCCTAACCAGTATGGAAGACTGAAACTGAAAAAATCAGAAATAAATGAATTAATCAAAGCTGCAAGCAGCAATGAACGGGCCCTCGCACCTTAGCACGCGTCGGGGCTACTTTCTGGACTCGGCGTCCAGTATCAAATTACGTAGTCCTGTTTTGTTTGATTTTTTAAACAATGATTATCTTACAAAACAAAATCATTTACAATTCAGTAAATTCTATTTACACATCTTTCTAATATCGCAAAATTAAAGAAAGATTTAAAATAGACAATATAAACCTCTATTAGGATTACATTTAATTAGGTGCTTCATAGAAGTAAAAAGAAATACTGTAAATAACCGATATAATTTGAAAGTGTTTTGAGCCATACAAAATGTCCCAAATTAACTGAAAACAGAAAGTCTGATGCAGAAAGGCAAATTTAGCAGAAAACAGAGTTTTAATGGATATTTAAAGGAGGTTATTTAGGTAATGAGCTGAATTTAAAGACAGAGTCTGATCCAGGGCTTCTTGACTTTTAAGTCCAGAACTGTGGACGACTATTTCACTTCATTTAAGGCCCGGAAAGTCTGATGTGATAATCGGAGATTGAAGTGATTTGATCAATAAACCATCAGTTGTTCCTAACAGCTCAAACATGTCCGCTGTATTAACATATAACAGGCAACTGAGTTTTGTTCTGCAGCTGTGGTGTCTTTGTGCATCACACAAGCCTTTTGTGTCTCTTTCTGTCTCTTTTTTGTGTTTCTTTCTTTTCTTCTTGTCTTTGTCACTCTGCGTGGTGCCACTCTGATCACTTCATCTAATGGAGCACAAAGCTAAAGGAAGACAAAGACTGCCGATCATCTTGTCTTATCTCCTTTGGGGCTCAATGTTACAGCATAACACACACACACACACACACACACACACACACACACACACACACAGAGTTATTCACAGAAATGTATCTTAAGTCTTCTTCACCTCACTCTTCCCACGCAAATACTTAACGGCAAAGTTTACAAAAAAGTTATTTTTCCAGTCGGCCAGACACTCAGTGAGCTATACGCTGTTTACCCCATTATCGTCCCTGACCGCTGACACCAAATCAAATGGAAAAGAACACACACATATATTTGTAGCCGGGGGAGAGGCTGCCGAGATATGAGATCCAGATCAGGTCAGCAGCTTGGCCCTTCTAAATTGAGAATTGTCTTGGTGCGGCCCACCCCCCCGAGGGAATACGTCGGCTGGTCTGGTCTGGTTTAGAGCAGCAGTTCAGTCTGTAAAATACCTTAAAAAATCCTAGTTGTAGTACTCTGCAGGGAGCAACCCAGTTTGTCTGGAGTGATGGTGGGGGAGCGAGTGTGTCGATGTGTAAAAAAGGGAGTGTTTACAAGTGTGTGTTTAATAAAAAGGCAGCCTGGAAAACCACAGCGTGGTCAAAAGATAATTTGCAGAAATCCCTCTGTTTGCTTGCTGATGAAAGGATCCATCTATCAGTGTAAACACAGACCTGGATACAGTGCTGGAGGCAGTACCCCGAAAGTTCTTCATTGGTGCTTCAAGTCAAATAACATTGAACTGCCCATTATAAAATTTCCTGTATAATCGGCATTGCTTCCGCACAGTGCGGCCCCTCGAGCAGCCAACTTCTGGTTAAGTGTCTGCTGACTTGAAAGGGATAAAAGACTTTTGTAATTCTATTGGACTGACCAGATCAAATTCTGAGAATGAAATAAGCAATTTGCGTTAAGTTATGATGCTCCAAAAATGTACCCACTGATTTCCATACGTCCGGGCAAAAGTCTGTTTGGGCCACGTCACATCACGTGATGGAGTACAAAAATTGGCTTCAAAGCCCAGTGCACTTCCTTGGGGTTTAGCAAGAGAAAACACACAGTGTGTCATGTTAAAGATAATGTTTCATGTGGCGTTGCTATGACGATCAGCTAAGAAATTTGCAAAGGAAAATTAAACTGAGAAATGTATCTGGTACCAAAAGTGAGTCAAGTCAAGCCGAACCACACAGCAGAAATGAGGCATGATAGCATCCGGACTTGGCTTCCTCGATGCACAGCAATACTACCAAGTGAAGGTACAAGGCAAAAACGCTTTTTTGCTGTTGTTGCTTTTTTTAAAAAAATATCTATTGAACTTTTTTCTACTTAAACAATGCCACCTATCATCATCAAATCAAATGACTCATGTACACACACACACACACACACATACATATATACACACACACGTATGTATATACTTCACATCGTGATTTGTCTGTCTGTAGTCTCTTCACTTTGCAGCATATGTCTCAGTCGTGTTGTTGTTGTGTCACTAAAACACCAAAAATGAGTTAGTTAGTTAATGATATTTTATTTTATTTTAAAGTTCCTGTAAGCAGCAGCCTAAGCTACCGTAGGTAGCCATAAATGCTAACAACTGCCGCTGACAGTGGGCTATGTTAGTATAACAAATACTTTTGCCTTTGCTCTTGCGTTTTTGATCCATTTCTTCTTAATGTGAAGGACTCCTAAGATCGACAGGCCTGCTGTGCTTTGTCACTGTTGCCAAGCTTTGATTAGACGATGCTGTTCTGGAGGAGGAGTTTAGCAAATGGTCAGTTGATAGTAAGAAGTTATCACATTGTTTGTAAAATCTTCCTGCAGCCAGCTCAGATTTCAGCTCCTGATGGAAACTTAGATCACAACTTTAAATGATCAGATGTAGCAGGATCAAGGACAAATGTAATTTCGTTTTCTTTAAACTTTATTTAAAAAATGACTAATAAATCTACCTTCTACCTTCTTCTACCTTAAAACTGCGTCTGCAGATTAGTTATCATTCCATACTGTCATGATGTGAAACCGGCCGACGTGCTTTGAAACATGATCAGAGTGTGAGTGGTGAAATAGACAAAAATTGAATTAACAAAAAGAAGCAATAACGCAGGTGACGTTGGAGATAATAGTTAGGGAACTAAAACATGGCAGTGGACGGGATTAATAGCACCAGAATAAAAAAACGTGTCTGCATGTGTTCTCCCATAATTTGCCTGCATGACGTGCGTGTGCGACTGACTGGCAAAGCTGCTGAGGGGAGGTAAACCTCTCCACGTGTGAGTGCTGCACAGGCTCCTGAAATGTGATAGAAGTAATTATGGCACTCAGCGGTGCATGTAGAAAACGCAGATAACGCTGGCTCTCTGAGAGAACTCTTCAGCGGTGGCTCTGCTCGTCTGTCCTGCACAATTACAGGCTGAGGAGGAAGCCTGACACTTCTTCAGTGAACCACTTTAATGTACTTGTGGCTCCTCAGACGCTGTAACTCGGTATTCAGATTTCATTTACATAAAAAGAACAGATAACGCATTTCAAGCGCAAATGAAGTCTTGTGCAGCCAGTTACACATTTTACTGTCACTGTATTGTTTAACTTTAACCATTTTCATAACCTGATTACTTCTAAAATCTTAATTAATCTGTAATTATCTAGATTTTGCACACACAAAGACAGTTTGCATCGTCTTCTATGATACGTTGGCATCATATTTGATTGTAGTAATTAGTACTATTAAGTGATTGTCATTGGGCTGATGTTGTTTTCCAGTAATTGGCTTAAATACTCAAAAGCACCACTTGAATTTGATTTTTTTTTATGCAAGAGTTTGGTTCAGTGGTCGCAAAAATTCCTATTTCTTTTAACCCCTTGAAACCTGAGCAAATAGGTGAGATTTCTTTCAAAACATGGGAAGAAGGCGATGAGCAATGACAGAAGAAATGGCCCAAAAATTAGCAAGAAAAGAAATTAGTTAAAAGTACAACTAATTACCTGAAAAAAAAACATTTAAAAGTCAAAAAGAAATGAAAAGAAAGAAAAAAAAAACACAAAAATCACTGGCAAAATGCTTAAAATTATAATAACTTTGTAACATAATTTTAAATATGTAATTCTGATAATTATAAATAGAGGTTTTCCTTGGCTTTTTCTTTTTTCCCCTCAACATTTCTCCCCAAGTCTTTTTTTTAAAATAATTTTCTAAATCAACTAATTTGTGAAACATCTATTACCAAGCAATGTCCCATATTTTTGAGAGGAATCACACCACTCAAGGTTCAGAGGTTTAAATAGGCATCTGAAAGCAGCACAAGAAAAGTGTCAGTCCACATTTCAGAGAGTCAAGACTGCAGTCGATACCTTATATGCACCACCTATTATATTGTATTCTTCATGCAGTATAATAAGTAGGTAACGCTGCGTAACTTGCACAGAATGAAACGAGGCAAAGTACAAACCCAACAAATAAGTCAGTACATCAGTTACTCATCCACTATGTGTTATTTCTGCGAGCCAGACTACCAGCGTGTGACTACTTATTTGTCCTTGCAGCTGCAGGGAGTTTGCTGTAGTTCTGTGTTTCTTTCCAGAGGGGAGAGATGTGAATTCGAGACAGATGGTGTGTATGCGGAGGCTGATGTTTCCACCAGCATATTCTACCACCTGGGAGCCAGAAAGAGCCCGAGTGCCACAAACTTTTTGTCCCTAGGTAACAATTTCCCTAAGTATCACATTATTGCACTGTGCCAAGGCACAGTTATGCAGCAGAGACTGAAGAAGATGATTCAAGTTGCCAAAATGTTACAACTTTTTAATGAGAATCAGCTGTTTAACATCGTCTTCTACTTTTGACTTTGTCTTTTTCTCTCCTTCTCTTTTTAAATGCAAGTAAATTTGTAATTAAAATCTTATAGATGTTGCTGAACTACTGTTTCGTTCTTCATTGCTACTTTTACTGAGGATGTGGGAAATTCTCCATTAATTAAATTAATTAAATTAATAAAATACCTCAAACACAAGCGGCATCCTCCTGGGCTGAAAACTGAAGCAACATGGAAGTGCCAAAAGCTGTAGTTCCTCTAACGGCCACTTGAGGCTGACTCCAAAAGCATGTCAGTCCCCAGAAATGCCCACATTAAAAGTGCTTTACAGAAGCATAAACATGTTAAAAGCCAGATAAGAAAAACTATTTGTTCTCTATATTTAATTTCAACAATCATGACAATTGTACGGGGGATGAATTTCTTTTTAACTGTTGTTAAGGCTTAAAGTTACGAATATAATTAAGGGCGTGGACACTTTGAGTGGCAGTTAGATGCCATCTGTTAGTAAGTCACTATAACAACCCAAAATTGACAAAATATAGGCGTAATCGTAGCCGTCGCTATTTCAGTGTGTATTCAGTTTATGAAGGTTAACTGTAACATTTCAGTGGCCTAAAAAAGGCTTGTACAGTGCTTGATTGTACTTAAAGACCCTCTCAGGAATAGGATATCCATTTTTTTAAAAAAAAGTAGCCTGCAGTTTGTGTTAAGGTTTTGAGCTGATTTTTCTTTAGTAAAAATTAGCTTGAGCATTGTCATGGTTAACCTTTAAATGCACCATGCTAGTCAAACTAGCAGCTAGCATTAGGGTTATCTTCGCCCTCTTATCCAAATATGGTCACTTTTGGTTTACAGACTGCATAAAATAATGAATTTAGCTACCATGATCTCACCTATTGGTTTGTGGACTCCTGTTATGAAGCCTCAAGACTGAAGTCGCCATCTTGTTTTCTTGTTTTGGAGCCAGAAGTGACCATAATTTGGACGAGAGGTTGGAGCTGTGGAGGAGCGCGGGGGGAACTTCCTCACAGACTGTAGTCACTCGAGCAGTCACACCCTAAATTAAGTATAAGTATAACTTAAGTACCCTAAGTATAACTTAGGTGTATAAATGTCATAAATGTTGGAATTAGCTATAGAGACAAAAACTTTTTTGCACCTGGCTGTAAACATGTTTATTTCTGCTTTAAAGTTGGGCATTTTAACATGGGGGTCTGTATGGGGATTGACTCTGTTTTAGAGTCAACCTCAAGTATTTTTGGCACTTCCACTTTGATTTCACTTTTCAACCACGCAGGTTCTTACTTGTTCTGTCTCTAAACAACCTAGATGGCGACGGCAAAAACGCCAATCTTGAGGCTTCGAAACAGGAGTCACTAAACCAATGGGTGGCTTCATTGTGATTACGTCGATTATTTTACACAGTCCTCGCTCCAACAGCAACAACAAACGTGATAACAACCAGTCCCATAAACTGAATAGATAAAACCTTATTTTAGAGTTTATAATAAAAAAAAAAAAACAATTAAAAACCTCTTTATCTGGTGGCATGTTGCTTTATTTTTGTTTTTTTAACAAGTAAATATCTGGAATGGGCTGACAAACAGTGCAGGTGGAGAGTATGAAAATAAATGACGGTTTTGTTTTATGGTGTTTTGGCACATACAGTATGAAGATGTGTTTGTCATTATGACTTTAAGGTAAATAACAATCTAGAACCAGAAAGCATAAGTCCTATAAATCAGATCTCTGTAGGAATATGGCGGTACAGGAGTGCAGAAATGACATCATCATCAATGTGTCTTTCCGGCCCAGAGGGCGGGCTCCTAATCTTAGCTGCATGACAGCCTTCAGGATAATAACTTGCACCCACACACGGCCTTTGTTCTTGTCCTTTGTCTGGGTCCACAGCAGGGGGAGGAAGTGGGAAAGGCGAATAATGGAGCTCTGGACTGGTGTCCTGCCGGAGCAGGAGTACAGCACGCTAAATGATGCGTCATTATAGCAATTCCATAATGGCGATCTAATTGGGCTCAGGCGATGCCGCAGCGGCATTTCACGTCAATCATTTCTTTTTCTGGCACTGTCTCTTTCTCAGGCTGCTCTTCCTGCCCTGCCTCCACTTGTTTTGTTACCAGTGTTTCTGCACCTGCTCATATCCCACAGTTTTATTCTTCCATCTTTCACCTTCTCCTCCTCCTCCTCCTCCTCCACATTCTCAGTCTTTCTGCTCTCGTGAATGACGAAGCGACGTCACAGACAGATACAGGAAAGAACAACGAATGTGTTTCTCAGTGCAGGAGACTCAGGAGAACCACTGTGCGTGTGATGACTGAAGAATCTGTAGTATGTCGGCGAACGGTGAGCAGGAGGCTGAATATGTGCACCATGTGTCAAAGGCTAAGAATCAGCGCTGAGTTACTCAAAAGCCTCTCAGCACAGAGGCTGAGATTTCCTGCTGTATGTCAAACTACATGAAGTGTTTATGATCAACTCAAGTCAATCCTCAGAAATTCAATTCAATTTAAACATCTTTATTATTATTCTGAGGAAGACAAGAAAAACACTGAAAGCTATATTTCCAAAATAATTTGTCATTCAACCATAAGGGTTAGTTACCGTTCACCTTTGAACCAATATTGACAGATTCATTAACAATGAAAATAATCTTTGGTTGCAGACCTAAATGAAAGCATATTTGTTGAGCCAACAGAGTGGCTGTAATCAGCTCTGGCGGCCGTGTTGCAGGCAAAAAGTGGCACACTTTCTCACCCGGATGCACTCTCAGATACCAAAATTTGGCATCAGTTGATTTCATGAGAACGAGTACTCCATAGCTCGGTCAGGACCCGCGTTCTGCACCCAGCCCTGTAAACCATCCCTACTGGTAAACAGCCACATCTTTCCAACTTCACTCAGTTTGAAAATCAGACTTTCTTTAACACATTTGTTTCTACTCCGACAACACAATCAAATATCTTTCTCAGACTTTGCACAGTTCCTCCAGAGCAACTAAAGACATTATACACCTGTTTTCACAGACTGGGAAGGCTTCCTCCAGGTAACTAAAGTGAACTTTATGAGAAAATTCTGTACCGTGCCCCAATTAACCCAACCTGCATGGCAGGGGGAACAAAAAAGACTCCAGCCAGCAGATTCTGGTCCACTGTGCCAACAAAAACAAAGAAGCCATAAAAAGGGATGACTTACACAAATATATACCCTTTAATTAATGCATACAAATTCACTATCAGCCTTAATCATGTTTTAACTCAAACAAGGTCCTGTTGTGCTGTCTAAACAGAAAACTGTTGATTTGTTGGTGGTACGTAGTTGCATGGTCACTAGGACTCCATGCCTCTCCACCACCTTTACATCGGTAACCATAGTGACCCTCATGGTGTCATAAATGACGTTTTGTATTTGTTTATGATTCAATGTTCTCTCGCTCATGATGTCAAATCAGTTACACGAGAAAATAAACTACCAAGAGATAAAACAGGTTACGTTCATTAAAGTGTCCCTGCTTAAAATGAAGGTGTCAGAGGTCTAAGATAAAGTAAAGCAATAAAGTAAAGAAAATCTATTTTTTACCAGTTTCATAAGTCCTTAGTCCTTTTGTGTCTCTGAGAGCATCTTAAAAACTAAACGCAGATGTTCACTGTAATTTCGGCAGACGTAGTGGCTTTGCTCCAACATGTTCCTGCGTCCCACAGAACGCAGAGCAATTAAACTGGATTTTCTGTTGGTGCAGTTTTCTTTAAGTATTAATCAGCCTTTTCTTTGTCTGCTCAGCCATAGTGGTTATCAGCGTTTGGGTTAATTAACCTCCTCGTTCTTATATTTAGTTTCAAAAAGTCTTTAGCTGCTTTAAAAATTGTAAAACATATTTCAGTGTATGCCGGTAGAGTATTCCCAAGAGACAGGAGAAATCTGCTGATATAAAACAAAAAAAAACTCCAAGATGAGATAAAAAAAGGTGCAATATGTCTGTATATTACATTATAAGGTGTTCAGTCATTCAACAATGAGGTAAAATAAATTCACTTTGTGACTGACGGGCTCACTGCAGTCTTTTGTCATTAATGGCTTCATTTCTCACAGGCAGTACTGACACATGCTGAGATGTGATGTGACAGGGATGTCATGTTGGTTTGCAGAGCTCAGGCTGACTGAGTGTCACAGTCACATGTACGAGCAATTACAGCTGCAAGTGTCAGCAAACAGAGGAGCAATTCAGGCATGACGAAAACAAACATCTTAAAGTTTCAGCCTTTTTTAAAAAAGAAATCGACAAAATTATGAAGTAAGATGTCCCATCATTCATACATTTGTTAGAAGTTATACCTAAAGACAGATACAGTATAGATCAGAGGTATATACTGAGGATACTTTTGTTGATGGCCAAGAAAATTATAACGGTGAACTGGAAGGATGCAAAACCACCAACTAAAACCCAGTGAACAGATGCAGAGGCTCAAAAGGGTTAACACAATGAAACAAATGACGGCAAGACTGCAACTGAAAACACTTTTATACAAAGGTGGACTCGAGTTACATAATATCTGTAAGTTTAATCAAGTAGAGTGAGTTGTTGTAATATATTGTATTATAATGAAATATTATTCAAAATACCAGTATTGTGTTTTCTCTTCTGCTTTAAATCTGTTCTGTAATTATCTGATTTAACTTATCTAATTGTTCACTTAAGTATATTGTTTATTATTATATTATGTTTTATTTTTTTTAATATATCATTTTTAGTGATGTTATGTAATGGAGTAATAATACTTGGTTAAAGTACCTGAGTACCTGTATTTTGCTTGAGTTTTTCTATTTCTGTAAACTTTCTCTTTTCTAAATAAAATGTAAGCTTTCACTTAACTACATTTCCCTTTGGCAATTTAGTTACTAGTCTATAGGGAAAGAACTGCGGAAGGGAGGAGGAGAGGAAGGGAGGAGGGGACGGATGGACGAATGAAGGAATGAGAGGGGAAAAAGAATACTTGATTTTGTTCTTTAAATCCTTTAAGTTGCACAAAATGCCTTTTTTTCAAACGTGATGTTTTAAGGTATGTGACGTAAAAATAAACTTCCTTCTCTCTAAAATTCTTACTTCTTGCTTTTTTATTTACAGCATTTAGCTTTGCTTTCAATACTTAAGTACATTTAATAAAATAAAATTACTTTTGATACTTAAGTAAAGACAATATCAGACACTAAGAGTTTTACTCAAGTAATATTCTAATAGATAACTTTAACTTTTACCAAAGACAATTTTCGATTAAGAAATCTGCACTATTAATCAAGACTTGAGAAATCCTATGTCGGGAAACATATTTTTTGGAAAAATAAAGAAAAGAAAGAAACACTAAATAGAAAGTATAAGCATCAGGCCCTCTGACTGAAACCTTCACCTTTGCTTGTTGTCAATGCTTTGCTGCATTTGTAACCACATCAGCGTACATCCAACTCTTAACATGCACAAAGTATTTTGTTCTTTGTCCTTATTCTAAAAAAGGCAATATTCCAATTAATGTGTTTATATGAATAGCAAAAATGAATATTCCTGTTTAGATGAAGCCCTGCATACTCCTATCAACATGCGCTAACATGTCTTTGATCACATCAAAGTCCGATCGTATTTCACTTAACTACATCAACACAACTTCACAACGGGCGGATCCAGGCCTGGAGTCAACAGGTCAGAGGTTTTCAGAGGTCACTACGGACGAGGAGAAGCTAATTATGAAGGCGGAAAACAACAAAATTATTTATGACACCACACATCCTTTTTATAAGGACAACCATAGAAAGGAAATGGCCTGGAACACAATATCGGGAGTTATGGGAGTGGATGGTGAGTTATTATCAATTAGCTTCTGTACGGATATAATGTGCGTGATTCTGTAATTACCGCTGGATGTCCTTGGTCTCACCGCTCCAGCTGATCTGGCAGTGCTGCGCCGTGCCACACTCAAACCGCAACCAGTGGGAATGAGCGAGCACGGAGCAAAACCGCAGCTGAACCATTACGCACATGCAAGCTGTGGAAATCCAGGGTAACCAATTCCACTCATAGAGTAGGGCAGGTTTTCCTTTGACTGTTACAGGACTCACAAATGTGCGTCCTGCAAACTGTTGCTGAGTTGGTTTGTGGACAACATATCCATGACAACACACAGAGCTGACCTTAAACAGACAAGACTGCAGTAAAAACCCCAACTGACATGTTAAAAGAATGTCCTAAAAACCAAATATCAGCATATCCTACTTGACTTAACTCGAAATTGCTACATTCGGAAAAAAAATGCCTAATTCGGATAATCCAAATGGAATATGCTGTTTATATGACCTGTGTGAAGTTCTGAATACTGTCATATTCAGAACCTGTAAACGAAGTTGTTAGAGTGTACTGCAGTATACCTGTATATCACGGGAAAAAGCTGAAAAGTTAGACCACCACCATCAGCAAAAAGATAATAAGGAGGTGTAAAATTTCACAGACATTTCACTCATTCATTGTCACATAACTTTTTTTAGGTATACTGTGCAGGAATCGTCAGTTACTGTTTGTAAACACAAAAGGAAGAAAACTGTCTACAGTTTTATTAACATTCAAACTTCTGATTGACTGATTATACAGAAGCTTAGCGTGAAGTTCTTATGTAGGCGAATTCAAGAGAACCAGTAAGGTCGTATCATTTTTTTGCTCCCCATAATAAAAACGATTAGAAATTCATGATCCCTTCTCTGCGGGGGAAACTGAAAACATTTGATTCACTGATTCGATGTCTCTCTGCTCGGCGGCATGGTGCACGGCGTCTGCTGAGGGTGTAATTATAGAGATAGATGAATATACTGTAAGGGTATAATTACCTCTAGTGAAGATTCACTGCAACAGAGCCCAACAAAAGTGTGTGTATGTGGCTGAATTAAGGGGTTGTGACAGTGCGTCTGTAACCTGCGTGCATCAGAGTAGGTACAGCGCTCGGTGGGCTATTTACATATCGCACACTGATGGCTGTTTGATTACACAAGGTGGATGAGCCTGACCTTTATTTTTGTATGAGAGGTGTTATGAGGCCACTGCCATATTGTGAATGGCTGTGACACATGAATACCGATAGATTCAAAAATGTACATTTGCAGAAAAAAAAGAATTACTGCCTCCGTGTACCAGTCAAGTTGCATTTACAGTTTACATCCATGTCTGTGAAAACATAGATGCTCCACGCACACGTTCCTCCCTGCAGCACAGAAGATCTATACAATCAGCATAGTTTTAGGGTGGACATCCAAGATTAGTGTCACCAATGAAGTACCTGACCAAATGTCTTCCCTTCGGTTCCTGAGATATGATATTGACTAATGCTGTTGTTGCAGAACATTATGATGTCAAAACTGTCAACCCTACAATATCGGAATATCGACATCGAGGTTTTCAGTCAAAAATATTGTGATATTTGATTTTCTCCGTATCACCCAGACCTAACTGGGTAATTAAGTTATTTAGTGACAGCTAGTTTATGAAACTGAAAATATATAAACATCGCAATACTTTTACCAGTGGGCCATAGGTTCAATCACAGTTGTCATTCCTGGTTTGGCGATAGATAGCGACTAAACAGACAAATATTTCTTAAAGACTGCTACTTTTAGCAACGAAAACCAGTTAAGCAACTTAACTTCGTCACTGCAGAATAAAAGCAGAAAAGTGACAACTGCAGTTGCAACGGTGTGAGACTTTTAAGGTATGATAACCGTATCAGAAACCATCACAGTTTCCCACTATCACAGTACATGTTATTACATAATTACTAATATATCAATATTTTGGTTGAGCAAATGCTTTATTCTAATTGACACTTGGAACCACTTTGTTGATGGAAACACATGTAAAGTCTGACTGGCAACTGAGAAGAAAAGGAAATGCACACATGCTGGTTAGATTTTACCACAGTATGCATTGAAACTGGTATAGTTACTATGTTCTTCTATACACACCAGCTAAAACCAGCAAGAGCAGCATTAAGATGATAAAGATAGACACAGACGGAGAGAGAGGAGGAAACACTGAGACCTCAGATGAGTGAGGAGCAGAGGGGGTTGGGGTGGGTATTAAAATGCACTCTCGACCTTTCAAAGCAAGACATTATGGAGCACTTACCCGTACCAAACAACACTGTAATAACATTTTCCAGGCGGCTCTGGGTGACCTGCAGGGCCATGTTGTGTATTTGTGCATCTGTGTGTGAACTTGAGCATAAGGTGTAACCAGCATTCATGTATTAGAGAAACAGCATTTGCAAGCAATACGTAAAAAAAAATTTAAAGGGTTATTTTTTAAATGATCATTATCTTGAAAACAGCATGTTGTATTTATATAAACATAACATGCACTTACACATGTACCTGAAATGTAGCTGCACATTAAGGCACACATACTGCATCGCTCATCTAAATATCATGCTCATAAAACAACTGTCTCTACTTTCACACCATCTTCTAACGCCTCCTCTGCGCTGTTGGCCCAAACTAACAATGGCACATTTTAATTAAGGACGGAGGGTAACCCGAGTACACGGCTGATAAACTGTGACACAATGGATCCTCTTTATATTACAACTGTTGAATAATGAGCTTCGGGTCGTGCTTTCGCTGCCACTGAATAACCCGTGTTTGGGAAAAGGTTCGGCTGTCATCTCGCCTGCAGTGCTGAATCCCTCTGCAGCAAAGAGAGAAATCCCACAATAAAGCACTGGGTAAATTCACCCCTGTGTATAGAGGCAGGAGACACTACAGGGTGAAATGTAATCCTAAAAATCCACAAGCGACCACAGAGGAACCTCTTCGTCTCACAGGCTCCAGATATCACTCTCCCTCTAACTTTGCCAGAGGCGGAGGACTCGCTGTGTACCTGCAGCAGAGCATCAGATAGGCTCCTCTGTTTCCTGTCCTGCTCTCTGTCAGAGTAATAACAAACCTCTGTGGGCCAATTACAGCAGCTTTCATGGCTGTGATTGGATCAGTGAGCTTTGATGTGACAAGAAAAAGCACATGCCAATGTCAATATTGTATTACTGTGATACTGCAGCAGATTTATATGATTAGTGTATTGTAAACTCTTATTATTTGTTAGAAACCGTTTTGTTGGATCCCAAAATGTTCATCGCTTGTTCTTTTTTTAAAAACAATTACCTCTCTGTCCTCGGGGGCGCTAAGATTTAAGGAGTCTTTCTCTGTTGATGATAATGTGGAGTTTGCAATTTAAGCAGTACAGCTGATTTCATCACTTGATGAGCTTCACTGTCTTCAAAACACTAAAATCGCTGCAGCTGTCGGGTTTGGAAAAGTTGTGGATCAGTGAAATCAGCAGAGAGAAATTCCCTAACGCAAAGAGGCTTTCGCTTTTTATCTCCACAGTGGCTGACTTAGTTTATACGAGTCATCAATCTCTCACATGAGCGTCATTAAAGCAGCTTCTCACCCACTGACCGGCATCTAAATCAAAATGAAATGTTTATTTTTTCTCATTAAGGCAAGGTGGAAGCTGTTTTATCATTGTTTTAAATGACTATTAATTTTCAATCATTCATATTGAGCATTTATTTTAAAAGGCCTGTACAGCTGCTGTACTCTAATTAAGGATCATTCAGTAGTTGTAAGTTGGCTGAAAAGTAATAACTCTGTAGATCCCAAAAATGTTGTGTGCTCCTGGCAAGTTACTCAGTCAGTGCTAACTGGTTAGAGCAAGTTACACCAAAATATAACATTTCTGTAACGAATAGACAAACTATGACAGTTTGTTATTGGTAAAAACACTTATTGTCTTCAAGCAGAATAAAATGTGTTTTTGTTTTTTGCACTGTACTATTCCCCTATCTGAGTGCAGTGACTTTTCATCACTGTATGTGACCAAGAAATAGTCTGGCATATAAAACCCCTTAAAAAAGACTTATAATTAGGAAGAAATAGAATGTGCTTGTACAGCCTGTCATTGGCTGTCTGTTTCAGACGGTAAAACTCTTCCTTCCTGTTAGCAGTTTTCACATCCATATTTCTATGTGAAATTAGCAAATTTTCCATATAACCAACTTCCTTCCTGACACAGTTTTGTAAGAACACTATCTATCCTTAGCACCGCCCTAGATTATTGTGATTGATTTAAAGAAATACGAACAACCCAAAGCTTTTATGCCCCCTTACCGAGGAATTATGATGGGTTCAGCCAAGCCTTTCTTCTGCGCTGGCACAGTGTGAGATCAGTCTGGGTAATGTGAGACTAAAGTGGACTAAATAAAAAAGTTATGACTAGGGGTCGACCAATATTGTTTTTTCAGAGTGGATAACAATTATTAGTAGTTATTGAGACGGATAACTAATATTTGGAACTGATGCATTTACAATAAAAATGAAAATCTTTCTGTCAACTGTTAGAATTTGAATGTGACAAACTCCAACACAAAACTTTGTTTAAATGCCCGTGGCAAATGTTCAATCAAAACTGAATCATTCAACATCATATACAAGTTCCCAGCATTTTTTTTCTAAAAAGTCAAGTGCAAATTCAAATGAGAAATTCTTGAAAAAAAATAGCTCCCTGAGGTTTTACAAAGTAAAAGTTCCTCCCATGCTGACACTTCCTTTGCACTATTAAATTGGTTTATTTTACTGGGGATCATTAAAATAAAACACAGAAACAGAAAACTGTCAAAATGCCAAATATCGGCTCAATAATCAGCCGATTGGTTAATTAGTGAGCTTTGGAGGTGCTGGTAGGATGATATCATTGGCGACAGCCAGTGCTAAGCTAACCTGCTGTTGGCTATAGCTTCATATTTACCTCAAATATATTAATCTTCTCATCTGACCATTGACAGAGAAGCTAATGAGCGTATTTCTCAAAACGAAGATTGCTCTGAGCTTTAGTTCTCAATTTCATACAAGCATGCCAACATTTTTATAAGTGAATCTTTCTGGTAACACAAAGCCAGTATCACCACAGTCAACACCAATACATGTTATTAAAACAAGCTAATGCATTCATTTGATGGTTTACAGTATGAAGTGAATGTATCATTATTGGACCACTTCTTAACACACTTTTATTACCACCAAATGATTTGCCAAACACTGTTTTTACAATTCTCAGTTAAGTATTTAATCACATGTATGCTAAAACAATTTTATCAAAAGTGGCAAATTGAAAATATGAAGCATCTCAACTTGTTACATGTTGAATATTTTGCACCCAAACTATTTGCGAAACACTTTCACGGTTCAGTTTTTAATGGTGAGTATCTAATCCTGAATGGTTCATGTTCGGTCATTATTCTCTTTTGGGTAATCTCACTGAAAACTGACACTTTCCTGGTCTAATCCTCACAGTCTGCTGCTGCGGCTCCAAACCAGAATGACATTCGGCTTTTAGAGATAACGAGGTTTCCCTTCTTCTCTCCTTCATCATCGGAGGTGTAATTAGACAGGTAATGGAGAGGGTAGCAGCTCTGGGCCCATCGTTTTTAATCAAAAGAGTCATAAGAATGCAAATACTGACCCTTTGTTGACTCAGATGCCTAAAAGACTGATATCATTTTAACTTTTAAAGCAGGGGAGAGACACCAGAGCCCGGCACAGTGAATTCAGATGATGATACACACTTCTTAATTCACAGGAGGAGGAGGAATGTTATGAGTCGCCCCGCATGAATAAAATGGGTAATAAAACTGGCAATGAGGGAGTGATGAAGCTTTTGGCCTCCCTCCCGCCCACCTACTTCAAAGCCAGTCCGCCCACTCCTCTTCCCACTCATGAAATGGCACAGACTGTCTGACTTTCTTCATCTAGTCCGGTGTCTCTCTATCTTGCTCTTTCATTTTCCATCATCCCATCTCTCTTTCTACCTCTCCGCCCCTCTCTCCCCCCACCTGTGTCTGTCAGTCTCAGTCTTTCTCCCTCTTATCAGTCAGGCAGTGAAGCATGGGGAAACTGTCTGCAGCAAGACAACAGCAGGGGAGCATGGGGCCGTGAAATGCATGGAGCTGAGACTTAAGTGACTACAGAGTGACTGCATTAAGGGCTTTAGACTGTAATAAAAGTTTGACTTAAGGTGTAAGGATGGATGTTAAAAGCTGAGCGTGAGCTCAGAGTGCTACAGGAGAAACAGCAAAGCTCCTTGTTTCCATATTGAGGTTTAAACTCAATTTCAAACGCTGAAGATAGAAGATAAAGAAGCCACTGTGAATTCATAAAGTCATGCTCAGTTGGAGGAAATCACGTCACCTTGAGTGCAATACTGTATAAAATCTGGAGCTAATGGACAGAGCACTTTGCATGATTAAACAACAGTGTGTTCATGTGCAGGAGGACATTTAAAAGACATTAATTAAACCTTTACAATCAGTGCAAATGAACAATCAACACAGTTCATAAAGTGCGGCAATTCCAAGGACACACTAAATACACACAGCCGAGAGACGTCGCTACACTGTAAAAACTGACCTCATAAAACAGCCAGATGAAAATGTCAACAATATATGAATATGAACATGAATATTTCACATTTTCACATCATAACTATCATCAAATGTCTCTAGAGTGGCAGTTATCAATCCTACCTGTCTGTTAATCGGCAGTGTTTATTTAACAAGTTAATACAATTTTGTGTCTGAAAAGTGTTGTTTCTCTTTAAGTCCCAAATTGAAGCTGAGAAAGGTCGATCTGCAACTAGACAGAAACACTTGCAGCCTAACCGCACCAACTCTATTTAAACAGCCACGAAAATATGGTGCCAAGTCACCAGAAGCACATAAAATAAAGAGGCATGCTAAAAAATATTTTTGTCATTGATATCTTACAGTAAGCTTGCTGTTCTGTTTTGCTTTTGTTACACCAACTAACTAAAAAATGTTGTCACTGATGTTAGAGTTTTTACTGTTCTTATCTTCATTAAAAATATTTTTAATCTTGTAATTTAATTTTTTTTATATTTTTCTCCCCGTGGTATCGAAAATGGCGTCGAGTATTGAGTATTTTTCTGCGCATCAGTACAGCTAAGAAGAAGAAGAACTGTATTTTTGGCTTGTGGGTTAACTACCACTTTAAATCAGTTCTCTTTAATATTCCTGGTTTTTGGATTTATTCAGCAGCTATGGTGCAATGTTTTACTCCCACTGGCAACAAAGAAGTCTTCTGACTTTGCTCCAGCTGTGGTTTGGATCTCTGACTGATTAATTTCCATAGTAACAGCGGCTGATGCTCATGGATATTGTAGATATTGGCCATCAGTAACATATCATACTGATAAATATCAAGGGGACTCCTGTGTTTCTGGGTCGATAAACATCGGGGATTTGATTTGAAGAAATCTTATTTTACCTATAAATCAACGAATCATAGAAAGGGCAGTGTATTGTCCTAAATTCATTTCACAAACTGAGAGTGTAACGGTTTGATGATGCCATCCAGGATAATTAGAAACCACAACATTAATGCAGCCACTTATAATGAGAGCACAGCTGTTTTAACACAAGCAGCAGGTCGCCACACACTCTTTTGTCCATCTGCGGGTTCTTTCTTTCTATTAGTTCATTATTTTTAGTTTGATTCTCATATTTTATTTAACAGGTGCAGCTCTGCTAAATTATACTGTCATTATGTTAAGCTATAATCTAAACAGTGTTACCACGGCAACCGTCAACAGTGAGCAAATGAGAGTGTGATGTAATTTCAACACAATACAGATACCCTACAGCCGTGACACAGTGAGGGGATAGGGGGTATCTGTGTGTGTGTGTGTGTGTGTGTGTGTGTGTGTGTGTGTGCGTGCATGTGTGTGTGTGTGTGTGTGTGTGTGTGTGTGTGTGTGTGTGTGTGTGCGCGCGCGTGTGTGCGTGCGTGCAGACAAGAGGTGAAATTAAAGAGGGGATTTGAAGAAGAGATGGAGCAAAAAGGGGGGGTATGAGGCTGAGAAAACACAGAGATAATGTTCCCTGTGGGGGAGAGAGGAGGGGTGAGGAGGACAAGTGAGAGAGACGAGTATTAGATTCTAATGAAAAATCTGCCTGCAGGTATTCATCATATCTGCGGGCAGATCATTTCACAAGCGACAGAGGAACACTGATGTATTCAGGGCGATTGTTTTTGACACAGAAGCTAACTGTTGCTGTTTGAAAGCACATTAATGTTTCCCTGCCTGAGGAGAAATTCCAGTATGTTTCAGTGTGGGTCTTTGGCCATTGCGACTATTGGTCATGCTAACTTTGCACTCGACCCCTAAGTTGTAGAGATGACACACTTGGAAAATCTAGACATGTGCTCCCATCTGTGTGAGAGCTGTGGTCAACCACAGACAAAATCGATCTAATTAAATTCTACCTAATTTTCAACTAACAGCCCAATCGCCAGAAAAAAAGGTTGGCATTTTATATTTACAACTACAAATACCCTCAAGGGCCATATTCAGACATTGCGTTCACGAAAACAAGACGTTTGCAAAGTCGCAGTAACCTTGACCTTTAAAAACTGACAAGGTCACAGTGACCTTCACCTTTGACCTCTGCTCACTAAATTCTAATCAGTTTATGTGTCTGGTTTTTTTTTTTTGAGAAATTGTGTTCACAAGAACAGACAAAAGCAAGGTCACTTCGCCCTTTACCTTTAACCTATGACCACCAAAATCTAATTAGCTTAGCTTAGCTTAAGTCCAAATGTCAATTTTAAAGGAATTCCGTCGCGGTCTGAAAATATTGTGTTCACTAGAATGTACCAGACGGACAGACAACCCAAAAACATAATGCCTCCAGCCTTGGTCTACTGCAGACACTGAGGCGTAAAAATGTTAATTTCCAACCCTGGATACAAATTCTGCCCCCAGCATCATTTTAGTAACGTCTGGGCTTCTGCCCGAGCAGCAAAATATGACGAGTAGGGACGAGACCATGTTGTCCATGTGGTCAAAAACACTGATTTCAGTACATATGAAGCAATCAAAGTCTTTTTGGGGACACTTTTATCTGTTACCTCTGTTGAAGTGAAAAACTAATATTGGTTCAGTAGCATGCATACAGCTCACTTGGTCAGCAATCCAAAGTAGAAAAAGGTGCTTAGCTGTCATTATTTTGATAACTGAACAAAACTACTTCTCTCATCCCCGAAATGGTTTTGTTGGGGTCGGGTCACGTGGGTTGAACACCTCTTGACGGTAGAGTTGGGTCCTATTGTTAAAGGTAGTGGCAGCAATTCCTCACTTTCCTTCTATATCACAGAGATCATGCTGGTTCATTCAGAGTTAATGTCTACACGGACTGTCATCAAAGCCAGTGATAAGAAAGCACAGGCTGGATTTCACCCCCTGGTCACAGCAACTGATTCAACCACAAAAGCTGAGACACCCTGAAAGAAAGATCCAGACAAAGAACATTTTCCTGTCTTAACTCCGGGGAAGAAGCCACAAGGTCAAATTGGAGGGATTTCTAAAAACCAAACAGTCCACAACGTTTGTCATGACAAGTTGACAAACCATTCACTGTAAGTTCAGGCTTTTCTGTGCACTACGATCCATTGTTTGAATCGAAAACCTGCTTGCAGGTGGTTAGAACTGTCTCTCCAGCAGCATTTATGTATGTAAAATTAATAGGACACCAGTGTTGGGGTCGTTTCTCAAAAGGTGTTACACATTACTCATTATTAGTTATATTTTTTAAAAGTTATATCATTACGCTGCTTGTTACTCCCTGCTAACGATAATCTGTTACACTACTCATTATATTAGTTGCAAAAATGGTTACTGCAACCTTTTTTCCTGAAAATTCAGACTTTTCATGTGCCTCTCTGTGTGAATTTCAGGGTAATATATGAAAAATGCACTAAGACTAAATGGCTTGTGAATGTTTTATTTACGTGACAATCTTCTGTTGCCTGTGACCAGCACTTTTGCATGGATCTGTCTTAAAGACGGAGAGTCAAACCTGGAGATACACTGCAAAATCTGACAAGTTGATCTTACTTAAAAAAATCTTGGAAAGATAACTATTCATCTTGATTTATGTTTACTAGATATCTATTTATTGAATTTTCTCAACATTTAGCTGTATTTATTAAATTTTGTCAAGTTGTTGCAACTTAAAAATGACAATTCAAAATACCTTGTTCTTGTGTTAACCAGGTTAGTCTGACTTAACTTGATCATCACAAAGAGGATTTTGCCAATGATTAAATTGGGGGATCTGCAAGTTCTGTTTTGTTAACATGTTTAAGAAAATACAAATATGAGTTTGCCACCAGCAGGATATACTGTAGATATATAGCACAGTAAACATGCTTTTTTCAAGTTGCTAAAGGTTAGAAAGATTGACTAAATTAAATTTGACATTTTTAACTTGCAACAACTTCACAAAATTAGGAAAATATGACTAAATTTTGAGCAAACTTAACAATTAGATATAAAGTTAGCATAAATTAAGACCAACAGTTATAATTACTCAAATTTTTCAAGGCAATCTTGTTAGTAGTGGTAGGCAACATTTCATTCACCACATATCCAGCCACAACCATCTTTAGCTCTCTCAGTTAAAGCCTGTAGCTTCACACTGTTGCACTGTCTGTTGTAGTTGTTGTTTCAGGAGGTTTGAGGTCATGTTTCTTGCAGTGTGAAGAACCTTAGTACGACTATCTGCAGCAACAGTGTTATTGTCGTCTTTCCTCACGACAAAACCAAAATAATGAAAATATTTCCAGCGGCTGAAGGTAGGCATTTCCATTTTCCTAATTAGCTTTGTGCTTTTTGATGTGCATGCACAGCGCAATGATTACTATGAATCCACTGCTGTGATTAATTGTTGTATTTTAAATCAGTGGTGGGGTGATCAAAAGTAATGTTGTAACGAGATATTTGGTTTTGGGGTAAGTAGATTAATATCACTGAATATAAGTAATTTGTTAAACTACTCTTTACTGGAAAATTATTATTACTGTAAAATATTACTAGTAACACGTTACTGCCCGACGACACAGATGTCAGTTGTGTTGGAACGCAGTGAAAGATGAGACTGATCAATTAAAATTTTATTCTTGAGGAGGCAATTTTCATTCGAAAAAGTCATGACTTTATGTTTTAAACTGAGTCTGTTCGTAAAATCACAGATGATGTAAAGCACCGCCTTAAAAGACAGACAAAGGTGATGTAAGACCTAAAAAAAAGTATATAAATAGTGAACAATACTGCAATTTTGTGAGGAAAAAAATCAGTGAGAGGGATATTGTGAAGAGGTGAAGAGAGTGATCTCAAATGGATTCAGGTTGATGCAGCTGTTACTCTGAAGTAAAACCTCAGTCTTCTTGGCCAGACGCTTTGCGGATATTTTATGTTCTGCATGTAAGCTCACACAGGTCTATTATTTGTCCTTTGTGCTGAGAGTTCTTGCTTTGGCTCTCAAGCTGCAGTTAATACGTCAAACATGCCATGGAGGTCACAAATATATTGAGCAAGACCTTTATACTTCAGAGGACCGCACAGTGCCTCTCACAGACAATAAACAAAGCCTGAAGTATGTTGTGTGTCCTGCATTTATTCTGTCTATTTATAACTGAGAGCAAGATGTTTTTCTCTCTGAAAAAAAAAAACAGCCCTTTTCCACAAAGTAACAGCTAAGAAAGTTGTGAAAGGATGTCGCAGACACATGGGGATTGGTTTGAGGTCTATATATTCAAAAGTGAGCAAGCTTTTAAAATCAGACATATGAGAAGTAGCTTCATGTCAATATATTTAAAATTAGAAAGCTATTGAAATCACAACCTCGAAATGCGTGTATTTATGGCATTAGATAACTGGTAATGGTGCTAAGAGATTCACAAATGCTTTTTAACAGCTGTGAAACTTATAAAAGGATGGCACAGACACATATTGGCTTATTTTAATTCCAAACAAACTGGTATGCTTTGATGGGATAATTCAACTTCTAGAACATATTCTTCAGGTAATCCTTCGATGGGCATGAAATCAGCTTTATTTAGTTATATAATTTGGTGATTATTGAATTTACACTTAGTAATCTGTCAAACAACTTTGGCTCTGCAGTGCATATTTTTGGTTTGACGAATAATTCCCACAGATCCCTGAGATATTTCAACTTTATCTGCACGATGCATTTTTCTTGTGTCCAGGTCAGAGTTGTGCACCAACAGTCACCTACAGCGTTACGGGATTTCTAAATCTTTTGACGCACTGATTTGTTTTTATTAATTCACCCATACTTGTCTTAACACTTAAATACTGCAGGTGGAATTTATGGAAATCATATAGATCTGATGAAAGTATCCGAAATGTCAAGCAACTGAAAACCAGACATAACATTATTAAAAAAGACATTATCACTCCTTCCCACAAAGATCAATAGTAAATTAAGAAAGGCACAAACTGTCTAGATATAATAGCACAGGTAGGTAATATTTTAAGCACTTCCTCAGTTTGACATTTTACAGAACATAACAGAGAACAGTGGGTGAATAAAATGATTTTAAAAAAATCAATTAGACTTCATGGAAATGTAAGACAGCAGTATGAAATGCACGCTTGTTGATCCAGCAGGGTTCCATCTCAAACGCCGGGACACAATTTGGTAATATACTCCTCATGTGATTTTCAAGACTTCAATTAGCTTTGCAAGAGTGCCACAAAGTGTGCTCTTTTAAGAGTTGTTATTGCACACAGTGAAAAACACATTTGAAGATCTGCCTCCAAAAAGAGAAATTTAATATAAAATAAAAAATAAATGGAGTGCAGCTCATTAAAGGCGTTACTCAGCTACAGTCTTTTTGGTTTATCTTTATCGATGTTGCTTGTAATTGTGAAAAGTACTGCACATTATCATATGGTACATTATGCATCACCTAAAAAGGTGAATTCTAAAAAGCTGCTGCTGCTGCAAAGTGAAGCTCAAATGTGAGTGCTAAATCAGAGGAAAAGTGACAGACTTATTAAGCCGGGTTGCAAAGGAAATCTATACTCCCTCGTCTGTCTGCTTTTTAGGAACACATGGCCCCTCAGCTCAGCAGAGAAAAAGCAATCCAAATCTGTATCTAATCCCCTCATCGCTCCCTTAAATCTGCAGCCAGAGACCATGCGACCAGATAAGACTAGAGGAAAGAGAGGGAGGAGAAGCAGAGCAAAGAAAAGAAGAAAAAGGAGAAGGTGGACAAATATCAGACAAATAGCAGACAAACCAGAGATGCAACAGATTGAGATAAAACATCACAATGGAAAAATTGGAGTTTAAAAAATATCAAACTGTACATGTAGGTCTTAAAGGATTAGTTTGACGTTTTAGGAAATATGCCTATGAGGGAGCATTTCATGAGTACAGTTAGCTTAGGGCTACGCGTAAGACGAAATATATCGAATATATCATTCCATATTATGCTATATTGTTTATATGGTTTACATCATCTAATAATGATTTGAGTCCGTCCTTGTGGCCGAGGCGGCGTCTACACAATGCACAGCACCCAAACAAACAAACATGGAGGAGCTGGAAAGCGATACTGAACGTAGAGATTCAGCACAAGACACTGACACGGACTGGTCTACTCAAAATGAGGAGGACCTCGGACCCAAAAGAGGGGCTACTTCTGTCGTTTTGACCAGATTTGGATATGAAAAGTCAGACACAGAAGTAGGGCTGGGTGCATGTACTCGATGCATCGTGGCTTGTTCCACGTGTGATGTATAAAATGACTTTATAAACTGTCGGTCTCCTGGGTTTGCCCTGCGTTTGTTTTACCCGTCCACCACTTAAACCTGCATCCTTCCTGCTCTGTTCCCGTCAGTGTATTGGTCACATGATCATAGCCTTCCTGATCTCGTGGGTTATATATAAAATACTGGCTTATCATTATTATGTGGGTTGTGTACAAATTGTGGTGAAATAATTTTGGTAGGTATGAGTACAAACAGTGCATGGGAACAGCCCGTTTGGCTTAATATCAAACTGGTTTGACATTTTTTTACAACAGCCCAGCCTGGGGCTCGCTACTGGCTGTAGTTTAGTTCCCTCAATCTAACCAGCGCCTTAATATCCCTGACGGATTACTCAAATTAATGCAAAACATGTCAGGCAGAGTTTTGGCTCTTTGGCTTTTGTTTAAACTAGAGTTGGTGCGTCTGGATTTTCTTATGGCCCGCCACCAATTCTGCCACCGCAGACACAAAAGGTACAAAGGCAGATCAAGAGAAGGGCTCGCCTGTCTCATTCACAAAGTCAGACCAAAATCCAATGAAACGCTATAAAGAGGCCGTGCTGATCAAATATATATCAAGATTATGTCACTGCACTCACCTAAAATATTATTATAAGTGAGTTTGTGCACAGGAGGTGGGCACCGTACTGCTTCCCGGATAGCAAAAACTGGCAGAAAAATGGAGCTCAAACTTTAAAACTAAGCAGTGCTGATCAAATATAAACCAAGATTCTGTAACTGAGTTGCATATTTCTCCCCTAAAATGTTTTAGAAGCATGTTTTAGCTTACCATTTCACTGTAATACGAGATAGTTTCTTGTACTGGCCGCCATTGTATCACACGTACGTCACCAAACAGCAGGAAGGTTTCTTAGTCTGGTGCTGTGAAGTGCTTTCTAGTAGTTAAAGGTTTTCTAACATCTGAGCAAAAATGTCCTTTTTCTCCTTTCTCTGGTCATGTAGCACCAATTTCAAAAGTATTTGCATCTTTCCATTGCATATGTCCCACTTTTATTACAAGACCATCTCTCCAGCAGTGTGTATTTCGTATTTCGGAATGAGGTTTTGCATATTAAGCAGCACAAAATAATAATTTCATAGTGAAATATAATCAAAACCAACTGTTGGGTTCTTTGGGCTCATAGAGACTGAATATCATTTTGTCCAGCATCGTCTGAAAAAACATGAGCACAGAATGTGCAGTCATTTGTCTCTGCATGTTTTCAGGATTTTTGTAGACACCAACAAGCTGTGCCCACCTAAAATAGTGAAATATCACACCATGTCCTTCACATGGAGTTAAAAGAGCAATCGGGTCTCACAAAAAGTCCACATCTTTCCCCGGCTCCCCTTCTGCTGGTTAATTTCATGCTGCCTGGTGAGATGGGGGCTCAGGACAGACTTAACTGTAACAGAAAATCAAACCATCTCAGAATAGACGCCTGGAATAAACACGCAAACCTGAAATAAGAGCAATAATTAATTTATGTATTAGCCTGCTGGACAAGGGGGCAGGGAAACACCGAGGACAAACTGCTCGTCTATAACAAAAACTAATTGATTAATTGATTAGTTGACTGGCAAAAAACTACTTTTATAATTTAATTATAGTTTTAGGGTTTTATTAAGCAATAAGACAAATATTTGCTGGTTTCATGCTTTTTAAATGTGGGAATTTGATGCTTTTCTTTGTCAAACATGATTATGACTGACATGAGGATTGTTGGCTGGATAAACCATAGCATTTGAAGACGTCACCAGGGCACGTTAGACTTTTTTCTGGCATTTTATTGACAAAACAATGAAACCAGAAAATAATGGGTGGGTTTACTGACGATTAAAAAGAATCAGCCCTATAATCAAAACACATGAGCCGGTATTTTCAGGCTATTCAAAAAAAGAAAAATTAGACACAGCGAGCTGAGACCATCACTATCAACACCATCACACTCAATCCCCAAATGCAGCTGGAGGTCTGATTCTCATCCGTGCCTCTCACAGCTCTGTGACCAATCAATACATTTAAGCCCCTCTGCCCTCGGCCCGGTGCAAGCGAATGAATACACTCAGAAGCAAAGAGGCTGCTCGCTTTCCTCCTGCAAGTCATGAAATTGGCTCGGCTGCAAGTAGACAGGGCGGAGTCATCTGTATGTACGTTTGTCTGAGTGTCAGGACCCAGCACATTTTCTCATCAATAACTCAAAGCAGCAAAATGACACAAGTTGAAAAATTGTACATTAAGTTGATGGAAAACTTTTACTGAATGTTTTCTTTCTCTCTGTAGTCGGAAATAAAAGCAAAACAAACATGGAGAATGAGTGTCCTATGCTCTGTAACTTTGAACACAAAGATGGATGAATAACGTGCAGTCCATCCTAATCTCTGTTCACTCACTGATAATTATCAGCAATAAAGTCTCCACCTTTGTCGCATTCAAGGAAAAAACTTCACTTCCTGTGAAGTTACCATGACATGCACACTTTCCGAACACCCACACTACAGCAGTGATGTAATTGACTCCCACTGACTGAAACCACAATGAATGTGAGGGAGATTTTTTTTTCCATCTCCTTGACAGGTACCCATTGTGCAACTTGAAAGGAGCTCATGCTTACAGGCGTCCCTTCACAACCCTATAAGTGACGTCACAGACATTACACATACTTTTTCCTAAGTGGGAACTGCAACATGAGCTCTTCAGTACCTATTGTGCCACTTTGTGAAAACATCTGAGCCCGCAGCTGTTGTGTGCTAAATGTTGATGCTAAAAGCCAGTGTTAATCACCAAAAGCCCATTAGCAACAGGTAAGGGTCTCGCCTTGGCCGGGTTCTCAAGCCATGGCAACAAGCAGTTAGTGAGTTAGCCAACTAGAATATGTCCTCCCACATTACAGTCCAAATCCTCTTTACACACTGCAGGGAACACAATCTGCTGGTTGCAAGTATGTAACTAACAAACTAGTGAACTTACGAGTGCCTGTAATTTACCAGAGTGCTGACAAATTAATAAATGTGAATGGACTGCACTTGAACAGCAGTTTTTCTAGTCATTTCTGACCATTTAATCCCACATTCTCCCATCCACACACACATTCATACACTGACAGCCAAGGCTACTGTACATGGTGCCACCTGCTTCTCAGTTTTTCAGACCATTGACCCGCACTCACACACTGACGGAGCAGCCATCAGGGGTTCAGTATCTTGCCCGTGGATACTTCGACATGATGACTGGAGAAGCCGGGGATCAAACCACCAACCTTCCAATTAGAGAATGACCAGCTTTACCTCTGAGCCGTAAGCCCCCGTCTGCCAATCTGTGCAATAACTCTTTAACATTTATGACAAAAAGGATGTCGAATCACAGCCACAGACAGTAGTGACAAAAATTAAATATCCACTTCAGTATAGCAACCAATGCCGAGCAGATGTTAAAAGTTATGTTTCAGGTCGAGTGATGCCGACGTCCTGTCCTACCGACCTTTAGATTACTTTTTCCCTCCCATTTGTAGCATTTAAAAGTCTGATGGATGCCGTCTCTTACATTTATTCCGACATGTCTGTTGTGGTCACTTTTCGTCTTGTTCTAAAGTGGTCGTACTTCGTGGTACATTATGATATATATTTTTTTATTGCTTAAAAAAACAATTTCTTAAAGAGAAAAAAATAGACCTTTTACACATTTAAAAGTTATCTACTATAAATTTGTGACTGACAGAGTAGGTAAAGACGGGGGAAAAGCAAATTACAATATAAAAACAGACAAATAGACAAACTGAATGCTTCATTTTTTTCTACTGTGAAAAAATAGAGGTCCACACACCAGGGAGCTCCCCTTAAAGGATTTTATCCTACGAAAAATAAGTGATGTTTCAAGCTAAAAAAAAACCGCTCTTCCTCAGACTCAAGACTCATTTTTTTCTACTAAAACAAAAATGACGAAAAAAGAATAACAGATCAACAATCAGAAACGTTTGTATTTTCCAATATATTCCATCTGTTTGGTAATTTTATGTAAGTGTAAAAAAAGATAATACTCCTCATGTACCTCTTGCTGAAAGCGGCTAACGGTGCCAACAGTGTGAACAGTGCTAATAACCTGGGGGGCGATTAACTAGCTAGTGGGATACACACACAGGGACTCGTGCTAACATGCGCACGTAGCTGGACCAGCTACTACAACAAAGAACAGAGAAGCTCTGGTTACACACAGAGAGGTAACGTGACTTCCCTCTCAGGACGCCATGACTCCCCTAAATGTTTTCATAACACATGGCAGTTTGTTGCTATGTAAATGCTCTGAATGTCACATGTAGAGCCTTTAACATGGAAGAAGCTGCCATCTGTCAATAGGTCTGTGTGTGTTTGCTTACCTTGATAACGACAGTATATGACTGTATGCAGCCAGGAGGGAAAGATACATAAGAGCCAGGAAATGGCACCCGAGTGTGTCAACTGGTTTGTTATGTTCACCCTTCACCATCCGTCTCCACGTCACCCTGTGCGAGAAAAACAAATGAATACTGTTATCATCACCAAACACTGTATTCCTGTCCTCCTAAGTGCTTATCACAGTGGCTGCACGGACTTTTTTTAGAGGCAAAAACAATGTTTTCTAGGCACTGATGTTTGTACTCATGTGCATGTGTCTGTTCACATGAATATGTCATACGTCATACCTATCCATTGTCGATGATGGAGGTACAGCAGATTTTCTGAAGCATCTATTCACTAATGCTCCTTCAATTAGAGTCTTTGTTGTGGTAATCACACCTCTGGCGTCTGGGCCTCGAATTATCATCACTGGCCCTCATTTAGTTACAACGCCTAATTTTCTTTTTTGCCTCTTCAGCCCAGCAGCGCAAGCACACATCAACACCGAGGTGTAAGGTGCTGTTTTTTTTTAACATCAAAATCAAATGGTATAACTTGATACAGACAATGATTGCGCACTGAAGTTTCTTTCTCTCTCTCTTCAATGTATTCTCATAAAATGGTTTATAATATATCTTATACATTAATACAATGATATTGCATATACACAAATTACTTGGACATGATTACATGTGATGTATACAAATTGTGATGCTTTACTTTTTGTAGGTATACATACGAGCAATGCATGAGAGCAGCCTGGCTAGCTGTGGCTAGTTTTGTGCTGGAAAATGGCAAATATTTCTTATTATATATTATATTTTCTTTGGTAGAAAGTGTTGTTTCCTGCACCCGCACTTCAGCAATAAAAACTGACGCCGAGTAAAAGCATTGCTGCTGTCTGGCATGACAGGGAAGACGAATCAGATGCTGATGAGACAGGCACATTGTGTTTGTCTTTTTTAATAAACAAAGTTCTCTTTTGACTGTTCACTTTGAATCTACTTAATCAAACTACGGCATTCATCTATTAAATAAAGTGTGGGTCTGTCTACATACAGTCCAGTACAATTTGTATTCAGAAGTACATCTGATCTCAAACATTAGAATAAACCCACAGAAGTATAATCACTGTGTATTTTAGTTGCACAAAGTAAAGAGCAATGTGACTAATCCGGTGAGTAAATCCCGAACATTTGAACATTTAATTCCTATCACATTTCTAAAGTGACATGATATATGACTTTGTCATTGGGATGTGTAAGGGATGGTGTATGGCGTGTTACCAAGGCTAGACACCTGTCAAGCTGGAGACCACTTGTCGAGACCATCAAACAACAGGTTGTTGTTGTTTTACTGAGACATTGCAGGACCGGTATTGTGCCCCCAAAACTGAGTGTTTTAAGCCAAAACATTATCTTTGCCAAGCGAAGGAGTTCAAATACCTCTGGGACTTGTGTATGAGCGAGGGTATAATGGGGCGTGAGATAGACAGGCAATTTGGCGCCAAGAGGAACATTGCCAGTATTGATTCTGAGTGCCCCAGAGACGACGTTTCCCTGTAGGACGGCGTGGAAGGTAGCACTGCCCTCGTCAAAAAGCCAACGGTATTTTTCCATTGGAGTTTTAATTATTGCAGAAAATAAGCTCTGTGGCAAACATATTATATGTACACGTTTTGTTCAGCAGGATTAACTTCACAAATAAAAAATTAGGATTTTTGAAGCCCAAATGCAATCCCCTACAAGTAAAACGCTAACATTAGACTGCAATTGAACTACACCACATTTGCATTTATTGACATCACCACGTGTTCGGCACAGTCTGTGATGATGTTCTGTAGTTTCATTTAGCCTCTTGTTAGCCGTATTTTAAGCACCCTGCCAAAAACACATTTAAAAAACCCACTGACTTCAAGACAAGGAAACTAGAGGTCCTTAACTGCTACCTCATTTTCGGGTGTTAGGACTTATTACTGGGGTACTCGACAGGGTCGATATAGCCCTGCACTCTGCCAGTTGTTGACATGATGACATAAAATCGGTTAATACAAATCAATATTACAATGTTTGATTTCTTCAAGCATCTTTACCATGACTTAACATCTGTAACATCAACATGTCATACAAACATGCAGAGAAACCTTTCACTTGTGTGAAACATTCATCATATTTATATTGTTCAATTCAAAACCAATTGCATGCAGGATTTCTACAAAGGCACTTCATTTTTTAAAAATTTCAAAATTCAACACATTTAGAAAACATCACTCCATTTTTCCACATTTTTTTTTGAAGGACTTTTGAAGGAAAGTTTCTGTGTATCTTCACGCAGTTTGCAAAAAAAAAACAAAAAACAGTTTCTACGTTGTCAGGAACATAAAACTGTCCCAATAAGCACCCTCCAGAGTTTCCATGAAAACCTTCTCAGCAGGAGCTTTGGTGTCAATTTAAAAACCCTCTTTCAACTCGCTCATTAAAAGAGGTGACAGGCAGAATTAGGAGCCCCAATCTGACATTTCCTGCCACACAACACAATTAATTAACGAGTAAGGCAATAACTGGAAAAACAAATATAAGACAGTTAATCACTTTCTTATTTATAAATCCAACGGTTCACTTCATTCTCTTGTCTCAAACCTCGTTTGTCTACAGAAGGTACAGGAAGTGAGAATCTCTGAGTTTGAGGATTCAACTTCACTCTGACTTCAAACACCCACTCGCCTGTCACTAAGGACCTCAGTGCGACTTACACTGAATCAGAGGATGTAAGCTGATGTTCCAGCAAATCTACCTGGTGGGGGCAGATCACAAAGATCATTAAACGTTAACAGTAATAGTGATGTATAATTTATCAGGGGAAGATGACACAACAGACGTTTGTATGTTCGCTCTGAAACTGATAATCACGTACTCTGTGCAATTCAGAGCTTTTAAAGTCTTAAAGTGTTGAAAAAAGTAACTTTGTGAAGCCCTGGTATTAATAAAAAGATCAGCAGGACTGTGAAGTAAATCAGCGATGTCATGAGTCATACATGAAACTGTGAAAGAAAATTTACAAAATGAGTAACTTAACAGCAGGAATGAAACTATTTCACCTAAATGAGGTGGATATCAATGAGACATTTTCAAGGTTTTAACAGCCTCTCTGTTTCCTTTTTTGAACAATCTGGTTGACAAGGACATAAAGGCATTATTAAAGGATCAGAAATTGTTTTAATCAGATGAGTCAAGACCAGGTTATGGTGAGATGACACGTAATTTTAATGAGAAACTGCACTGAAATGTTGTATTTCTATCCAAATTACAAACATCGTTTAAAGAACCAATTAAAATCCACCTTGAAGGCCACATTAGTTTTACCGCAATAATGCATCCAGACCGTAGAAAACTTTTTGTTCATTCAGTATTAGTAGTAGTAGCAGTATTAGTATTAGTTAAACATTCGATAACTTAATAGCAGCTGAAAATCTTATTTTTGCAGTCCTCCAATGGTTTATAACACCTTGCTGCAGTAATGTGCAGAAATGTCCATACTCAAGGTACGTCAGTAGTACACCATGGCAACGCTGTTAATGGGGATTAAACTGAATTTAAACTGTCGAACAGACCGTGCAGTGAAACACAGGTTGATTTTTATTCAGCTTAATCTCATCAAGGCTTATTGCTGGTTTACAAACTAAATCACTATTTCAATCTTTTGATTTTGATTATTTTGGCCTAATATCAGTTAGCACAAAATGTAAATTATTTTCTTAACCGGGGTTCCTACAGCTTAAGGTAAGTGTAATTTTACAGACGTTTTTATTGCCACTCAGAAGTAATTCTAAGATCATTTTTACCGTAACCAAAACTGAAAAAGAAAATTTAACCTTAATAAGTAAATATAATTTTGCCCAGATACTTATGTAACACAAAACATTACTCTTTGGTGCAAGAGGCATTGACCTATTATTTTTTTATAGTTCCCAATTGTTTTAAAAATGCAAAGTCAGAAATTAAAGATTCATAAAATCCTACTTTCCATGTATTAGTATTTTTTGGACTTCTGAAAGACTGATCCAAGAAATTAAATACCGATTAAGGCCTTATTATTACATTGATGAATTCAATGCCTTTTAAAACTTTTCAAGGAACTGCAGGAATAAGCGATGAGGATGCAGATGCCATGCAGTTTATATTTTATCTCAAATTTAAAAATGACACATAGTAGTTTTTTTTTAAAGAGCAGTTACTGCTATTTGGACTCAAAGTGCTGAAAATTTCAGCCCAATAAAAAAATGCTTTGCAATTATCGGCCATGTCAAGACAGCTCTCGCACAGATGCATGAAAAAAATTAATGTGGTTTTTTTTTTCATATATTTTCAGGATTTCTCAAAATTTTAAGCTTGTTACGGCTTCATTATTCCTAAAATCGTGTCAACAGCTCTTAATTCTGAAAAGCATAAATAACTGATGACACTTTGTGTTGAAGTCAGTGCAGCACTGGTGAGTCAACAACAAATAAACACTCTTTCTTCAGAATTAGCTGTGAGTGCTCAGAGATGCTAATGTTGCCATTGGCGTCATCTGTTTTCACAAGAAAGATGAAGAAAGCAGATGTGGGCAGACGTGAAGCAGCCAGGTGAGGCTCTTCCCCCTTCATGTCCCGAGGACCTGGTTACATTCACAAAGCGACCTTGTGTAATATACTCATTCTCTCCATCCCTCCCTCGCTCTATATGACACCTGCTCATTTGAAAGCTAATTCTCTTTGATTTCATGGAGCAGTGTGTTGATAAAGGGTCGGGACAACGCACAGTCCGTCCTCTTTCCCTGCATCTCTAATTAAGATCCTGGTGCTGCAGCACTGATGTTAATTCACAGGTGTCTGCTGCCTGCCAGTCACCATGGCAACCCCAAGGTATGCTGTCTAATCCATAACACACACATTTTTTTTTTCCCCACCTCTTATCAGGACTGATTAATCTAGACAATAAACAATGCTCGTTGTGGCATGAGAGGCCTGGCGCTGATTTTTGTTGAACAGGAAATTGAGGCTGAATCTGATTAAAGTCGGATCTTTAAGTGCATTCTGGATTTTAAACAAGCTAAAGTTTTGCTCATGAAAGAGCACTAAAGCCCCTTAGCTGCCCTACTTCCCTGGATGTTTACTCAGGCCATGCAGTGTGGATGTGCAGCTGTATGTTACTAAAAATATACTGTTTTTCTCAGATTGATGAGCTCACTATCATGGAAATTCAGGGTTGAATCATCTCAGCACACTATCCTTCTCTTTCATCACCCAGTAGTCTTTATTAATCTCTGTAATTGCTGCTTTCTCTGTAGTTCCAGCGTTACAAAAATCTATAGTACAGCCCTGAATCATGTTACATCTCACTTATCAAATAGCCAAACATCTTCAGCTGCACAGTTGAAAACTGATACTCTCGTTTTTGAAGTTGGCAGATATTCATGAGGAGAACAGATAGTGTGAGCTGTGTGAGATGGAAGAGGTGGAAAGTGAATCCCAATTTCTTTTGAACTGTACACACTTTAATGATTCAAGAGTGTCTGTTTTCCATGAAACCTCAGGACATACACCTGAAATATGGAGGTGTACGATAATCCAAAAACTGACTGGTTCCAACCTGCGGCTTTTTGCTGTATGTCATCTCTGCCTTTCACTCTATATGCTGTCATGTATAATAAATGGGAAAGCCCCCAAAATAAACTTGAACAAAATAAAAAAGTAACAGTAATTAAACAAATTCAATCAGATTAGGTGGCGATTAATTTAATTGTTGACAACTAATCAAATAAACATTGCAGCTTTGCTGTGCAGTATTATACATCACATGCTCTGTCGTTTATAAATGACAATTTATGAATATGGTTGAAAGCATTAAGATCTAAAACCGTGACAAAAAAGATTCTTTATTTTGAGACTTTATGCATTTTTGTTTAAAAAATGTAAATGCTTCATGTTTAATACATGACTTTGATAAATTTAAATAAAGGATTAATTCATGCATTTTGTAACGTGTATTTCTTACACTGACAACGTCTAAGACCATTGTCTCCAGCTGACTCTGTCAGACTTTTTTTTTTTTTAATTACCCCCCTTTATGTTAATTGCACAGTTTGGTCTGTACAGCAGCTTTTGTCTTTAAATCGAATGCTCACAAAGAGCCTCTTTCATCTCAGCTCGAGGTCGAGACCCAAAATGTCAATCACAAAGCCATGTTATATTGCTTTTTCCTGCGAAGCTGTGACAAGGACAGAGGTTTAAAGAGGGACATGAAGATGAAACTGTGTCATGTGCGCTGTTGATAAGGACATCATGTCAGGATGTTGTCACTCTGTTGGAAGAGCTGAATAATTTGCTGCTTTAAGAGAGAACAAACAGTACAGTACCTCCCTCAATATCCTCCTAATACGAGAGATTGGGGAGGAAAATAGCCCTCGCCTCGTCTACAGGGTGTTGATGACTAGTTAATGAAACTGCTTTCATTTCCTTTCAACCAGTTTATTGTTTTTTCATTGGAAAGGGAAGTCAATGCAATTCTATTTCCATAATAAAAATCAATAGAGATGGGCTTTTTCCTGTCCTTTATTTGACAGTGACAAATCAGGGAAGACAAATGCATACAATATTTTTCATCCCTGCACCTCCTCCATCACTGCTGCGATGTAATGGGGAATAAAAAGGTGGGAAAACCACAATGAATATTGATTGTTCTGTTTCAATAAAGATGAATCTTAATATATCAGTCAATAACGTCCTTATATGACACAACATCCAACATGAATAATGACGCCAATAATCTTTCCCCATGAGCTTTATAGTCATTTTAGCAGTAACTCCACGTGAGAAGATGCCAACACTTTTGAATGGTAAATATCTGAATTTAACCGTTTATTCTATCCATTCTAAAGCTGCAATTGATTAATAAATTCATTAATGAACACAAAATTAATTGGCGACTAAAGTTTTTTTTTTATAGAAATTCATTGGTCCCAGTTTCTCAACCGTGAAAATGTTCTGGTTTCCATACTCTTATTGACAAATCACAAACCTCAAAATATTAGTTATTGAATTGCTTTAAAGCTACATTATAAATTGGTGGTATTCTGAATACAGTTACTTACTTACTACTTTGCTGTGTCCTGACTGAATGCAGTGAACAACACAGCGCTGTAGTGATGCACGGCCGACCCCCTGACCTGCAGGCTTGGTGATCTTAGATAGGATAAGATTAACTTTATTTATCCCCAAAGGGGAAACTCATTTGCCACTTGGGCTGGGCAATTTATCGAAAAGTAATCAGAACCGACTAAAAAGCAATACTTTGTTCCAGATGCATTAAATGCACCTAATTTGCACTAAACCTCGACTGCTCTGCTCAGCCGCACTTTATCACAGCGTTCCAGCGGTTTGATGCTTTTAACCAACACACGCATCTTTTTTATTCGGTTGTTTGCTGAAACTGTTGTGATTAATGTTCCGCGGCCTCCTCTGTGTCGCGTTTCTGCCTGTTACTGTTAATAAAATGAATTTATAACTTCAGAAAATCAGTATTGAAACGATTGGCAGCCGTGTGTTTGCGAAAACAAATGACAGCGGTGCGTGCTCAACGAACGTGACCCGTCACCCTTATGTCAACATGGGCTTTCACCAAACGTGATTGGCTGTAAGGAGATCATGTGAGAAGTGATGCGTAAACAAGGATGTAGGAGACACAAAATGAGTTCAAATAAGACGTGTGAACTAAACTAAGTGCTTGCTGTGAGTGCTTTTTGTTTCCCGGCCAATTTTCTTTTAGAAAAATACAAAATAATTTGTCATCAACCCCCAATAAAATTCAGAAACTGTCAATTGTTCTACAAATTTCCCTGCTCAGTTTGTAGGAAACATCAACGAGACCTGCTTCATCAACATCGCCGGGTCCTGCATTCACACATTAGACTGTAATTTATTTCTTTGTTTTTTTCCAGTATTTTGTTCATATTGCAAAGAATGTTTGCTATTAAAGTGACAGCTCAACAGGCTGTGGAGAAAATTTGAATCTTTCAGTTATCAGTGAGGAGGAGATTTGAATAGATCAAACAATAAGCCTATTTTTGGCTTATTCTGGCAAAAGTACAAGGCCAGAAATAGCAAAAAACTAACACAAAATTCCAAATGTCCGACTTCCTGTTGGGTTTGGGAGGTGGGTCCAAGAGGCTTTTTTGTGCGTATTGGCATGACACATTAGTGTACCAAGTTTCAGAATTCTAGGTAACTACATAGCTGTTGGGGCTACACATTAGGGGGTGCTCTGGAGCTAATTTGCCACACCCAATTCCGAAACCACCAAAATACGAAATTTTTCGCCAGCCCGGACGTGCGTACCAAGAATCATGAGTTTCTGAGCATGTTTAGACCTCCAAAAATGCGATTTATTGGAGAGAAAAATAATAATAATTCCTTGCATTCCAAGAGAGTCCTTGCACCGTTCAGGCCTCGGGCTCCTTTGTCTTATCTACATTAAGAATAAGGTGGGCTTCCTCACACCATACGTCAAAACTGTCCACTTCTTTTATTTAAGCTGAATGGTCATTAATAAAAGAAAATATTGCGGGTTTTGGGTGGGGCAGGTTATAAAATGACAAAGCAGCGTTCTGATTAAGTCGTTAAAATTTACAGAAACATTTCGCAATAATCCAGTTTATTCTTTCTCTTCCCTTCTCCTTTCTGTCTCTCTCACACAACAAGCAGCTGTCGCAGCTGTTAAGGTCCGACATACTTCTCCTGTCCAGTAAAAATATTTCCCTCTGTAAACATGTGGATCTAACGCTGTGTTCTCACAGCGACCAAGAGTCTCTCAGTCCACACTGACTCCATTAAAGAAGTTAGCATCAACTTTACAGATCAAATGATTCACTGATCAATTTATCAAGAAAATAGTTGATAGAAATTTACAATGAAAATAATTCCAGCCCTAATTCAGCCAGATAAAAGACATAATAACATGCCTAAACGAACATATCAAATGACACAGAAACATCCGTCGATGTGTTCGTGTCACCTGTAAAGGCTCATTACACAGACTCCCTGCGTGCTTCAGCCCACTCCAAACGCTCAGAAAATGTCTTTTCTGCAACACTGACCACCTGATGTTCCGGATGCCCCCCTCCAGTTTACCCTTTTTTCCCTTCAAATGTCCCCTAGGTTGCTATGGTAACACCTACACATGGGTTTGACAGCCCTATTGACTCCAGTTTTCAGCTCTCAAATTCTTTAAAGCTGAAGTGTGTCCTACGAATGCCACAGTTGAGCCGCGTTGCTGGTGGCTGCAGGGACGGACATTTCAGTGGTTAGAGCCGCTGGCAGCCTACATTGACAGGGTCATTCGAGGTCGGGCCAACAAAGGAGCATTAATGGTGCTGAATGGCAGGCGATAAATACAGCACAAATGGGATACTCTCCTACATGTAATACGCGACTCTCATTAATCCATGTTTATCTAATATATATTTGTTTAACTGCAGAGTTCCTGTTACGTCTGACTGAAGAGTGAATACCAACTGACCCCTCACTATAGAGTAATCCAATAATGAGTCCTAAAAGCCGAAAAAAAAGTTTCATTTCATCTCCTCCCTCATCTCAAGGTTTTTTTTTAACGTGTCTTTGGTTAGCTTTAGAGACTTTCACATTTGGCTCTATGACATAAATTACGTCAGTAAATACGCGACTCTGACCTCTGAAGCTTTTATGTGTCTTAAAAAAGATGGTTGCTAACAAGTGGCTAAATGAGACTACTGATCATCATCCCGCAGAGCCGCGGTGAACACATCTTTACAGCCTTGTTGTGGTGGAGACATTAAATCATGCAAATGTGGTTTAGTTCATTTATAGCCTGTTAGCGTTTTATTTCTGGAAATTGCATTTAGGACTCAAAAAAACTAAAATTGGTGTTCATTTGCTATCTTGCTGAACAAAACATGTAAGTATCATTTGTGCGTCTGGGCCTGATACATAAGTGTACCACGTTTCGTAATTGTAGGTCAAACTGGCCATTGGGGCTACAAGTTAGGAGGCACTGTGGAGTCAATCTGCCATGCCCGTTTCCGAAACCACAGAAATAGGACATTTTTTTCGCCGGACGTGTGGCCGGTGCTCGGGCACTAAAAAAAATAATTCCTTGGATTTCGATAAAGCCTCGCGACCGCCTGCGGTCGGTGCTTGGGACTTAAAAATAAAAACAATTGCAATAATCAGAGTCATGATCGTAGTATTAATACTAAGAATTTATGGCGCACTTTTTAAGAGGCACATTAGGGCTTTAAGAAAGCAGCATATTAAGCTTTTAAAAGCAAACATAAATAAAACAATAATGAGAAAAGAAAACCTTTCTCTGCATAAAAGCCAGTACCGTTAGGATGTGCTTTTAGTCGTCCATCATCTGAACATTGTCGTTTCATCACAGCAGACTCTCGTCAATAACACCAGCCATCGCATCATCACAGAGCCGAAGAGAAGTAGTCGTCTTCTCCTAAGTCCTTATGAAGTCTCCCTCGCATCTTTCTTTGACCTTGTGATGTTTTCTGTGGAAGTGAAGGAAAAGTGGTTAGGAAAGTGGATAATTCGAACTTTTCAACCACAGCCTAATACTTTCTACCACTCTAGATGCAATTAGTCAAAATTCCCGCAGTGCAACAAGTCTTCCACCACTGCATTGGTTTTAGGTGTTTTTAGTGTACAGTGCCTCTGACAGTTGGCTAAAACACACTCACACACCATTGATTAAAGACCAAACTAGATTTCATCTTTTGTTTGAGGATTAACTCTGAAAGGGAAAACACGGCGTGATACAATTATACAAGATCGCAATTAAGCAATACTCAACCCATCTACACACACACACACACACACACACACACACACACACACACACACACACACACACACACACTTGTTTCATTCCTTCACTCAGCAAATGCTCTGCTCTGCGGTTGCCATAGTAATCTCAAAGCCAATAACAGCCCTAAACCTTTCCTCCCTCAAGTCAAGAAAGCCAACGATGGAAATTGCCCCAATCAAATTTGCCCTACAGAGTAGAGGTTTTCATTGCTGCCGCCACATCACACCCCGAACCTGCACCCATTCTCCCAGACGTCGAGCCTCCATTGTGTTTCCCCCCCATCCTCCACCCTACTCAGGAGGAGACAGCATTATAAATCAATTTACAAGCTGGGAGAGACATCCGGCAGAGGATAGAAATGAACAATGGCAGATGAAGGATATTGGAAAACATTTTCTTGCCGCCACAGAAAGCGGGTGTAGGCAGTGGCATCGTCTCGTGTGCAGCTGGCACGGGAAACCTAATAGTGTTTTTGTGTGTGTGATGAATTGGGTACTAGGAATGAGGGGAGAGGAAGAAGATGTGCACGGGTCTGTTCCTTGTGTGGTATCCTGAATAATAAATAGAACAGTTCAGTCATGGCTGGAAAAGTTGTTTGAGGTAACTCAGTTCTTCAGTGGGGTGGTGGTTGTGGAGGAGACAAAGAGTCACCTCATTTGACCACTAGAAACTCAAAAAAGCTTAATGTATTCATCAGTAGGTGTAGGGTTTCCAGCACCTGTCTGTCTCTCAGGATGAGACCTGTGGCCATGAGGACGTGCTGCCAACTTTCAAACTGCTGAGTTTTACTAAAGAGAGCTGTTTAAACGATGATAGACTCACATTTAAAGCAGTAATTATTCATTTTTAAGCCAGCGGCTCGGCTCCAGGGATGTCAGACAGCCACTGACTTCTGCACGGGCCCAAAAGCAGGAACCAAACCTGGGAAAAAGCCACACCTGAGACCCTAAACCACCCTGAGATTAAGTCGATATGTTTGTCATCTCTTTTTTAAAATACAAAGATATATGATTGCTTTAAAGAGGCTTTCTCACATGTAAACAAGAATTAACATCTTGCATGCCTTGCTTCAATTTAAGCCTGTTACATGCATTGTGACTTTTTAAAATACATTTCTGTTTTCACAGAAAATGTACAATTTCTGCTCTATAAACGCATACAGTCATTTTCAAAATAAACTCTGATAAAAACACCTAATATGTACATTGTGCAACTAAAGCATTTGGTTATGTTTAGAAAATAACATCATGGTTTGGCTCAACATTCAACATAAGAGAGGGTGAACCATGGATTAAAACAGAATAAACATTATCTTCTATATACATTACTGTGCGAAAGTCTTTGGCCAACACAGATTTGCTGTTTTAGTAAAGCTGTAGTCAAAAAAAACCAGAACAAAAAGGCTTCATATACTCAAGTCAATATATAGTATGAAATGTGAAATTGTACAACCATAACAAAGTGTAGCTCAAACAATCAATACTGACCTTTGGACATGTTTTGAATGCAACCAGATATAAATACACCAGAAGATTGTAAATTTCATACTATCTGCCCAAGAGAGTTCAAGACATGCTTGGTGCAAAGGGAGGTCACATTGAATACTTGCAACTTTAGCCTGTTGAAGTTGTTTTAATCTTAAACATTTGTGTTTATAATACTGTATACATATTTAGTGTCTGCCCTGGTTGTATTTTAGTAAAAAGGGCTACTGAGAAATAATGTATAATCATAATAATCTTAGTAAGATAACAAAGTTCATGGTGGCCTAAGACTTTTGCACATTGCTGTGTGTAAGAAAATGATAAAAAATAAACATCCTGGTGTCTGATGCTGAAATCACTGATTAAGCGTCAGTATTTGACGAGTTGGGAATGAGAAAGAATTGGCCAACAAGTCAAGTTGCAGTTTAGATCCAAGTCTGTTCACTCTTTGTAGTGACTTTGAATGAATTAAATATACGTTTTTAAGTGCATGCTATTTTTGGAAGAAAAAAGGTTATCACTACTTTAGTAATAGATAAAACTGCTGAAACTCTTCACTTACAGACTATTTTATCAGAAGAGTTTGTGGTGGACTACCAGAGGAACAGGACTGAACACAAAGTGACAGTGAAGAAGTTTTCAAATAAAAATGTTGCTGCAAAGACGCTAAAAACAACAATAAACAGTCGGCAAAGTTACAAGATTGACAACCAAGATTAGTGTCACCAATTCTGATAACACCAAAAAAACGCTTTTAATTACCAGTCATGTGTATTTGCTGAACATTATGATGCCACAGCGAAGTTGGACAGAAAATGTCATTACCAGCATTAATGTTACACTGTGGCTTTTTAAAATAGTAAATTATCTTACCGGTTAGTTGATCAACTTCGCCAGAAAAACGGAGCACACCTGACAACCGTCATAGTTATGATCCAGAGGACGAAGACCGGCAGTTTTTATCTCTTCTCACAACAAGGTTAAAATGTTTCCACGCCGCTGTGTCCTCCCCGAATCACCGGGAGCAAAAAAAAAAAGAAGAAAAATACCTCCTTTTTAGACACTTTGTTTCTGTATTTCGCTAGCTGTGCGACGGATTAGCTGCTAGCTTGATCTGGCCGCAATGTATTTGTTCCCGCTTCCCAGCGGGCATTGCGTAGTGCAACACGTGACTCTCACCGTCGCAGATGATTGGCTGAGAGGTTTGCGTGCATTAAATTGTTTTCTGAACGTTTAGACAGGAATATCGTGAATTAAAACTATTAATTTATTGAATTATGGAGCCAGATCATGGCCAAAAGGTCTGTTGATATGTAAAAAAAAAAAAAAAAGTGATCTTTCAAGTTTTGATCTTGAATTTTTTTTTTTCAAAATAAAAATAAGTGTAGGAAAAGGTTCATTTCGATTCAAATGTAATTTTGATTTAATTCTTATATTCTTTTGAATACCATATTTATATTTAATTTTCATCTATATATAATGTCATATTTAAGGCCCTTTTTTTACTTTTTTAAGTTGCAGGTTTTATGTTTTCAATTATTTTGTTTGTTTTTTACTTTGAAATCTTCTTTTCATTTTCAGATCGTATTTTTCGGTTTCCCTCTCTTCAGCTTTGAAAAGCTCCACCATGTTCATTAGCTATTAGTTGACTTCACCTGTCATGTGGGGCTCGGCAGTAGTGTTCAGCGGGTTTGTCAAAGCTTTTATTCTGAAACAATGCTGAATGAAAGCATGGAGAGTGAAATTAAATGTGAAACAATGTGAGCTGACAGACATAAAAATGTTGATGGCAGTATGGGAAACTGCAGCTTTGGGTGATACTTTTCTGGTCATGAGGACAAGCAGCCACTTTCACATTATATACTGAGGCTATTGGTAATGTAAGAAGGGCGATTACTTTCTTAAAAAGGCCAAATGAGCATGCAGAGGCACAGAAAATGTGACAGTGGCAGCAGTTATTATGGGTGTTTCCCTGGTGTGTAACAGCTCCTGCCTCCTGTCTCCTCCTGCCTCCCACGCACTTCCTCTCCAAATAGGCAGCTCCAAGACAGACTCCTCCCTGAGGCTAATGGTGATGGTGCAGTACTTTTACCCAGCTAATTACAGACAGCATGGCGGAGATGAGATGTTTAATATCTCTGTTTGTGTTCGCTGTTAATGCTAAGAAGAGGGGCCACAGTTGAAAACTCTGTTGGATATGGGATTTTAAGTGGAAGATGTCATTAACAAGATTTGGGGTTAGTCTAAGGGAGTTAGAGTGTCACATTACTGTGGTGAATCAAGTAATTAGGAAGACGGAGAGAGCAGAGGCAGAGCAGAGCTGAGGTGATGCTGTCCCGACTGAAAGTGTTACAGATTTAGTCAAAGTCAGAGGAGAGCTTGAGGGGTGCGGGAATGTTTTCATCCTCTCAGTCATTAGCAAAGACATCCTCCTTATTCATAATGTGCTAATAAATGTCTGTATATCTGCCTCAGTTAAAATACTGAGATGCCAACCTGCACTTTATATTTTAACACTGGTAGCCTATTTTTATTTAGATTTTCCGTGATGTAAAATAGCGTTTTGCAATCATAAAACACATCACATAACAAATAAGTACGATCTTGACACAGTACAAAAGAGAGAGAATGAAAAAAGTAAAATAGATACAAATAAAAGAAAATTATTAAAAAAGTAAGACTGCTCCTCATATGTTAATCTACTGTAAAACATCAGGTAGAAGCCTAGTGCCAAATAAATGCCCTGTCCCTTTTAGGAGCCCCGGTGTGGCGACACACTTTGACAATTAAAAATGATCTGCATTATGTATTCAGCATGATTTTACAGAATTATTATAATTTCTAAGGATTTTTTTCAGGTCATTTCTTGCTTTGTATGTGTGTATTTTTAAATTTTCTCTTTTTTGTCCTTTTTTTTGAGGAGGGCGGTGGTGTTGGCAAATTTTCAAGTAATTTTCTGGTACATGGGTCATTTCCTCTTTTGTTGCTCAGTCCCTTCTTCCCATGTTTTTGGGGGGAAAAAATAAGCCAATTTGCAAGGGTTTCAACTGGTTTAATCAATAATTTGATTGTATTTCCCATGTTTGAGTACCAGCTTTATGTGTAAAAAAAATAAAAGCCCATCCCATATAGACGCCTGTCCCTGTTGAGGTCAATGATTTAAGCAAAAAATAGCCAGAGCTATTAATTGAAGTTTTACGTTATACAAAATTGAGTACATTAATAACAATAATTGCTCAAGTATTTAAAAGATGTTGACTTTGACTTTATCTTTGATATCAGTATAGAAACCTAACTGGAATAAGCTTCAACAGAATAAGCTGAGAAAGGTGATGAGTAACATTATAGGCGAGCAGCAGTCAGACAGTTTAAATAAAGGAGTCTGGCAAAACGAAAACAAAAAAGAGTTTACTTTAAAGTGGTGGTATTAAATCTTTGAAATTAATTTAAGCATTTCAGTATGTGCAATAAAATCAGTTAATTTTCCTTCTCTGTTATTACCAGCAGGACATCCTGTTTGTTTATGTCTAATTATTTCCTTTATACGTGGTTTAATTTGTTTAGTCACTGATATCATTTATTGTTTTAAGGGGTATTGGATTTTAGTAATAGTGCTTTTATCTTGTTTATGGCTGCAGCGTAGCCTCACAGCAATACATAATATGGACATGTCCTTTTAACAGAGCGTTATGTGGAGGTGGGCCCAAAAAGGGATAAAATTACGTGCTGGTAACACAAAAACAGTGTCAGTGCAAAGTCTATAACGAATGGTCACAGTTTGGTTGGGATAAGGAAAAAAGAAACATTCAGGTTTAGAGATCAAGAAAAATATTTGGTTAAGATTAGGAAAAGATCATAGTTTTGATTAAAATTACTACTTCACCCACTAATCACTGTGTCTTTGGCAGAAAAGTATGAAACTCGGCATGACTCACTTGGCATGATTGTGGTGAGGAAACTTATTACGTGGAAGTCAGACTGCACGCTGACATTTGACATGTGGACAAAAGTGCTAATTAATGTATTGTACTTCAGAAGGTTAAAGTTCTCTACCAAGAATAAGACTAAAAGTGTTAATATTGCAATATTAACACTTTGTAATTCTACTCACTTAATACAGATATCGTCACCTCATCTAAAAATAAGTGCAGTGATGAACCGTAAATCAATAACGACATATGCAGAGATGCTGTGGAACTTTTCCTTTAATGTAAGTATTTCACACCCATAAACACAATTAGTAAACAGCTGTTAGTGTTTGTAGCATCACAGTAAAAACTACTTGCACAGGCCGGACACACAACAAGAACAGCAACAGAGCGTGAAATCCAGCTTCCATTGTTATCTAAGTCTGTGCAGAAATGAAGAGATTTCAGTGTCAAGTAGCGGATGGGCACTTTTCAGTTTTCAGAGAGATCCTGTCAAGACAGGGAGACTTGAGGGACACTTATATAGCATATATACAGTTCATTGAACATTCATTCAGCTGTGACTGTCACTTAAATACAACATCCAGCTGATCCCCACTCTCAGTCTCTCACACACACTAACACTTCACTCAATTCTCATTTTAAATGTTATCAGTCCTCTGCCTCTTATTTAATTAAACAGCTATCGAGTGCAGGGATACAGGGACTGACTTCCACCTGCCGGCTGGGTAATGGGAAAGTAAATCTGGTAAATCCTCTGTGGATCAAACAAAGGTCAACATTTAAAATACCGCACTATCAGCCTGACTCCGGGGATGTGATGTCTGTTTGTTGGTACAACACAACAATGTATAAAAACGAATTGCCATAACATTTGGTATACATATTCATGGTCCTCAGAGGGTAAATTCTGACATTGCATTAACGCCGTCAACAGGTGAAAAATCCCACTTGTCTAAAATTTCTGTTTTCAGAACACCTTTAAAAGGGTAGTTTGTATTTTTGTTGCTAAGATTAAGTCACTATGCTATCACAAATGAAACTCTGTAAAACTGTAACTTGTCATTCTATCACTGAAAGTTGCACAGTGGCGCATAAAGCAAAAAAAAGTTCATCTTCCTGTGTACAGAATTACCCAGTTTCTCCACATTCATGGTAGAGCAGCTGCATCAGAGACTTTCGCCGGCAGAGCTGTTAACGTAAATGGGGATAAATTATTTAATTGTGTTTCTCTTTTAGACTTTTGAAATGTTATCAGACCAAAGAGATAAAATCCAGATAGTAAACTACTCATTTTGCTGGGGTTAGAAAATTGGCTTGATTTATGTCAAAAAACACAGTAAGAAGTTAAAAGTTACACTTCTAAATTTCAATTACCTGAAATTTAGCAACAAAAAAGGTAAAAAAAAAGAACATAATTTTTCTCTCTCTATTAAGATACTCATTTTCTTTTTAGCAATTTTTTCAAAAGAAAATAAACCAATAAGCTGAGGTTTAAACTTTGAAAGTCATATGAACGCAGCACAGGATAACTGACTGTTTATCAGGATGTTTTGTTTTTTTTAAGATAGTTCAACAAATCACAGGGGAAAAATATGGGACTGTTTCATTTTATAAGTGGGAATACTGGGGCTCTTAACATTGTCCAGTATATTTATGTTAGAGATGTGCACTGAGCCTCTAGCTCAGCTCAAAATCTATCGCAAGAGCAATAAAATGTACACAAACCAGTTCATCACAAATCTCCTGCTCATGACAGCAAAAAGTGATGCAACTCTGTGCTGCTATGGAGTCAAATGTGAAACTTAATGCCTAATTTTTTTCTCCAGTTTCTATCTTTACTGAAACCAGTTAAAAGCAGGAAATGAAATATGACTCTAAGTCAAAAATGGGCTTATATATGTATATATGCAGATTTTTTTTGAGTTTGCGGCAAAGAAAGAAAGTCAAAGAAAAACTTAAGATATAAGCCTTTAGATATATTTACTGGTCCAACCATTTGCAGAATGTGAATTTGTGACAAGGCCTGGCCAGATGTAGTCATATGACTGTTTATTGTTTTTTTCTCCCTGTATTTCCATTCAATGATAAGCCACATGAAAACAGTCAAAGCAATTATTAATATATCAACAACAGGACTCTGTTGGACAGTTTGCAGAACACATCACCCAAATTTCAGGTCTTACATCTGGTGATATCGTTAGAAACATTCGCGTCGGCAGCAAATCCTCATCTAGAATCAGAGCACAAGGACTGCACAATATGAATCCACTGAATTTCATCACGGGTACTACTGAAGTATGTTAGTCATGCTAGAAGGAACCTCAGGAAGGGTTCAGTAACGACGGTGTAGGAAGTCTGAGTAGAAAATACAATAACTGTACGAGCAGGCACTGTATGTTTACAACAGATCACTGACTTTCACACCATAACAGAGCCAACCAGCAGCGTCACTGTGAGTAACGTATATAGAGCTTATATCAAGAACAGTGCAACAAGTGAGCTACAAACACCAGGCGAGAGTAATCCTCTCAGAATTAAACCCAAGCTTTGGGGCAGTGTGTCAGACACCGCAGTCATTTGCATCACTCTGATGTCTCTTTTCTGTCTGTAGTCGTCCGCTCAAAGAGGCGAGAGCTGCTGTTTTAATGTCGAAACACACACACACACACACACACACACACACACACACACGCTGCAAAATCTGACAAGCTCATCTTACTCAAATAATCTGAGAAACCAAAGCAAATATAACTATTCTCACATTACGTGTACTTTCCATATATACGTTTTACTTAAAATTTTGTTATATTTCCTTTAGGTAAATTAACTTGTTCTTTTTTATGCGATGGCAACTTAATCAAAGCCAATAACTCTGGCTTGGCTGAACAGTTGCATTTACTCTTTAGTATTCAGGAAACTGATTGCTTATGATAACTAACGTAAGGGCAACAAAGAATGATCAGTTTGCAGAATTATTTTCATTTCAGCCAAACGCTATTCTGAGCATCTTAAGACAAGACTAGTGTTTGTGGACGCAAACGAAATAATAATTATTATTTTGGTTATATATCAAAGCAAATCCACTTTTAAGCCTTTAAAAAAAATCTTTAAAAAAACAAACAAATAACTAAATATTCAGACCGAATCTTTCTCTTTGACTTTACTTAAGATTTCAACAGGACTCCACGTAAAGCCGTTTTATCACAAACATCAATACCCAAAAAAAGTTTCAGCCAGGCTACGAAATGGATGAAACAATCCATCAAACTTGCATATTATGCACATGAACTGAAACTGTAAAAACAATAAAAATAGTGCTATTAATCAGTATTCTGCTGGTTGCAAACAATCAATCACACGTGTATATTCTTAAACATGTTAACAAAACAGAACTTGCAACACTTACAGACATCCAAACTCCTCCACATGCAAAATCCTTTTTGTCGTGACACAAAATACATAAAACTGTTCAGTGAAGTCCAGCTAAATTGCTTTACATAGAAACTTAAGTTGCTATCAATTAGAAAGAAAAACTTAATTCACTTGACACTTTTAAGTTGCAACAACTTCACAAAATTAAGTAATACAACTAAATTTAAGTAAACTTAAAGATTGGATACAGAATAAACATAAATCAAAACTAAAAGTTATATTTACATACCTTTATCAAGGCAGTTGGTTTTCTAGATTTTTTAAAAAGTAAGATCAGCATGTGAGATTACAGTGTATTATTGTTTTTCTTGTTGCTTTGTTTTCTTTCTTTCTGTCTTTCTTTTTTTTTGCCTCCTTCCCCACAGGGCTTCATAGAAACAGACATAATTAAAATGCCTCTCATCAGCACTTCTCACTCGCTGCTGGTGCATAATTGGCATTTCGCTGACAAATGTAGAAACTATCTATACAGTACAAACCCAACACGTTTCAAACCATTTAAAAGCATTTTACAAAATACTACATGTACATAGAAAAACAACAACTTTGGACAAAATGTCATGCTAATCAAAACACACACTCTCTCTCTCTCACACACACACTCACAAACAGTACATCGTAAGGCTTTGGGGTTTCATAAAACTTTGAGCACATCATGCAAACACCAGTGACATATTGGTGCCATGCAACTGGTTCTCTGCACTGTGACTCGAGTGCTCTGTTCTTCTCATATGAGACATTTAATACATTTGCATGCACACAATCACGGTATTTGTCCACTGCCAATAATACTAGGCAGCAGCCTGGTTGCATAAACTGACGACTGTTGAATTCTGTTTACATGACGGACGTGTTTCATTTACACTGTAAAAAAGTGGGACTTTTCATCACCTTTTTTTCTCGTCCCACTGCTAAGAAAATTAACCAAAAAGAAGGGAAAGCTGTAAAATCCTGCCCTTCAGGTGCTACTTTAAGACAGAAATAGAGAAATATCTGATGTTTGACTAAAGCTGAAAGGCTGTGACTATAAACTCCTAAACTCAGCCTCTCAGTTGCTCTTGCTGTTGAGAATCTGTGCAGAATAACTGTGACGGCGTCGCCAACCAGTCTGAATGCAGAGTGAAGATGTGGCGAGAGCTTGTTGCCTGGTTGCACAAGATTTAATCAAGGTGCCCACACTGGAGCATGTGTGACGTGCACACAGGTCGTTCATAAAGCTCATGAGATTTCAACCAAACAGAAATTAAGTATCTATAAATAAAGGAAGGGATTTTCTCATATATCCTGCAAACACTTTTATCTTCTCCACATTCATTGATTCAGCGAGTTCGATTTCATGCAGTTAAAGATAGAACTGGTGGCTACTGAAGACATTAAAAACCACGTACCTCACATTGCATGAATTTCTGTCTATAATTTCATTTTAAAGTTTGTTTTTTTTAAAGTGCAGGAAGAATATTTCGACCTGTTTCCAATGAGAGTCGTAGTAGTACTCTATATCATGCAACAACTTGAGCCACAATGCACTTTAAACCCGCGGCTGCCATTTTTTAATTGATATTTCACTTCATGTTCTCATTATTATTACCATTTACGGTCAGAGTTATTTGTCACTGTTTTATTTTGTCATTATTTGTGGTTTTTACCTTGTTTTTATCTTGACTTTATGTTGTAACTTTCATTTCATGTTTTATTATGTTTGGGCGTAGCTGTCAGCCTGAGAGGAACCAAACATTTATTTGTCATTGTACATCTACGATGACAAAGTGTTAAAATGTTTCAAAAATTGATTTGCATAAGAAACAGGTTGAAATATTCTTCATCTGTTAAAAGAAAAATAGACTTTAAAGGGGCCCCGTGGAGTTTTTGACCACCAGTAGTGCTGTGGAGTAATTATTGTGTGAGGTTTGTTTTGTGCACACGATGCCGCAGTTTACATCCTGTGTAAATTTCTGTGTGTTTCTTACTGAACTATGCTACATCGCCTCTACAATCTCTGGTGTAACTGCTCAGTTTCGTCTGTATCTAACAGCACAAATACGGACAAAATGGACACAGAGTACGGACAGAGGACTGCGTACGTCTGCGTATGTTAAGTTGAGTTTAAATGAGCCCTAAGGCCCTGTCTACTATTATACAGATATCTTTGAAAATGTATATTTTTCTTTATGTTTTGACCTCTCATCCAAACACGAACAGAGTTTTGGGAGGAGGTGAAACGTCAAATGTCATGTGGACAGAAAGGGGAAAAAAATCTGATTTAAAATATCTGTATACATGTAGACAAAGCCTGAATGTTTGTTAGTTTACAAGCAGGGTTTGGGTGTCTACGTTGGTTAGGTTGTCTCTTTTTGTTGTTGTGTTCTCCTTCTTTTTTTCTATCATGTTTTTTTTTAAATAAATCCTAAAAGAGAATGGTGTCTGTATTAGTTTCGTAAATGCACTTATTATCTTCATATTGCATTTGTATATTTACCAATAATTTCTATTTGTATATATTTGCTAATGCATTGTGCAAATGTATTTCAATAAAATGCTTTAAATAGAAAACTCCATGGGGAACCTTTAACTTTAATGTTACTTTAATTTAAAAAAAAATTACAAAACTTTTTTGTGGCACACAAATCTTACCGGAGTTCTACTTTCTTAGTATACAGAAATACACTGACATTATCAGATCATATGACTTTCCTTTTTTTAATTCTATTTTTATCATGTGCATGTAAATGTGACTATTGTCGCTGCTCTGTTTGTCCCTCACTCTCCCCCATAGGAGGTGGGGCCATGGCAACTGGGATGAAAGGGTCATTTGCACCTCAGGATGTAGTGCTGCTTCAAAGCTCCAATTCACAAAAGCATCTTTGTGCTGAACGCACACTGCAGCTGATGCAGAATCACATCCTGTGCTGCTGTGGATTCAGATCATATTACAATAATAAAACCATGCCGCACATGACCAAGGACACCGAGACGGTCTGGTGCACAGGTGTCGTCCAACCTTTGAACCAGAAATGGCTCAGGAAGTTGGCAGGGAGATACGTGCTGAAAAAAACCCTTTCATCTGTCAAATCATCTGTTGCTGTCAAGACTGGCCGGGTCTAATGAGCATTCATTATTTGGATGAAGGAACTGGGCAAACTTTGACCATCATAAATCCTTCATCAATCAACAGGTTCATTTTCTGAGCTCGGCAGTGTTTTCAGATCTTAGAAGAAAGCTCCTCTTTCCCTCTGGGAGTATATTTCAATTACTGGAAACCCTTCCTTATTCTCGCCCTTCATCATAATGTTCACTGTTTTCATCTAGTGGATGAAAAAGGGCAGTTGAATAGAAACCAGTGCAAACATCTAATTTAAGTGTCCTTGTTTTTGCCTCTTTGATCTCCAGGTCCCACGACTTTAAACTCCCGAGAGCAGCTTTGTCAGAGGCACCTCTCGCTCTCCCAGCAGGTTGTCCCTCTTGAGGCTCGTGCCTTTGTTCACCACCTTGAACTTCACCGACAGGTTCTTCACCTGCACCGAGCTTATCGAGTCAAAGAAGAAGTCCTCGTTGAAGACCGGGTTGCGGCTGTTCTTGATGATGTTGCTCCTTTGCTTCTGCAGCTTGCCCGGGTTCAGGTAGACGGACACGCAGCAGTTGATGCTCTTGATGTCAAAGTGCTTGTCGTAAAGACTCTCCGCTGCCAGGACGCGGATGAGCAGGCGGGACGTGCTGGAGTCGTAGTTGGCGCTGATCCTCACCGACCCACCTTTGTGCAGGTTGATGGTGTGCTCCCGAGTGAGCCCGTGGTCTGACGCACCAGCGCCGTGGCAGGAGGGGACGTGAAGCCGTCGCTGAATGTTGGGGCTGGGTTCGGCTGAGCTGCACTCGTCTGTGGAGAGGGAGCTGTGGCGAGCAAACGTCCGCTTGGCTTTGACGACTTTGGCCTGCGTCTCGTGGGTGAAGATCTTGAGCAGGGAGGCGGAGCGGGAGAGCAGTGGAGAGCTAAAGGGAGAGGATTCGGCCGAGGAGCAGGTGTCACTCTCCCCTCCACTGAAGTACCGATACGGATTTATGTGAGAAGTGTTGCAGTCAGCTGGGTTCAGGTGGTTCCCCCCTTCACTGCTTCTCCCCTGGATCTTTCTCTGGGTGTTCGGGGAGGTGATGGGACTGGTGAGCTCGCAGTGGAACAGGGACTCTTTACGGCGAGTGTGTGGGCTCTCCTTTAGAGTCGCAAAACCATAAGGTGTTTGAGTCTTGGGCACATAAGGCAGGGACATTGCCGTCTGCGACTGGGGGTCTGCATTGGTGTCTCCGACATCATCAGCACTCTCTATCTGTATGATGTGACGGTTCGCTGCTCTCAGCAAATTCTTAGTGTCTCCTGCGAGCTTGGCCACCAGGCGCGGACTTCTTGGGCTGCTGATCTTCTTCCCACTGCCGATTGTTTGCTCTGAAGTCGAGGGTTGCAGTCCTTCTTTGGGCTTTACGTTAGGAATCTCAGGTTCTGGGGGTCCAGTGACTAGCTTCGGAGGAATGAAGAAGTCTGGGATCTTGTCGGGGGTGAGGACGTTGCTGTAGGCGACACCTTTCTTGTCTCCGTTTTCTCCCTGACGCAGCACGCCGGTCTCCACCGACCCGCGGATCTTATCCAGAACCCACATGGTCCCACCAGGCAGTGGGATGTGTGGGCTGTGTGGAGTCAAGGTAGTCAGGTGTGTCTGAAATTAATAACACACAGAGGGGGAGATGCAAATGATCAGAGGATGGTAACTCCTGAGGGAGCAGAGAGATAAAAATAAAACCAAGGTGTTGCTCTGATGATGCAGACTATGATGAAACTTGAAGTACTTAAAGGATGGAGACAGAATAAACAGAAAATATTGCAGTTTGCTCAATCCAAGTTTAATTTAGGGAGCCACACATGGTGCGGAGTAAAAGCTCTGGCAACGATACTATAGCTTGAAAGAAGGCTTTGTTTGAAGAACTGCTTGTTTTAGGAAAGGGGACCTAACAGAAAACATGTCTCAACAGGCAGCAATGTGAAGTCTTTGAACAGACAAATGTTACAAAATCAATCAAAATTCAACTATATTACAACATTTGCATGGTTTTACACAGATTTACAGGTAGTTTAAATAGAATAAGTCTAGGAATAAACAAGTTGCAATCTTTATTTAATCATTTATCAGCATTGTATTAAAATAAAATGTGTGCTCCCCCTTTGTTTGCATGCATTTTAAATTACAAAAAAAAAAAAAAAAATCAAATTTACTTCTGGCTTCCCCTTGTGCTAAAAAAATATAAAAACTACAAGGAACGTCATAAAAAATATTTTTTAGACGATTTTGCCAAATTAAAATATATTAATATTCCTAAAATGATCTTTCTGCTTCTGCATATCAAATGAATGAATTAGTTTTAAGCAAAAAAAAAAAAGTTGAAATATAAAAGTTACTAACGAAAATTCCTTGCAACAGGTGCAAGGCTTCCTCCAACTGCGCACCACTCCGTTTTCCAAACAAAAAAAAAAACATCATAAAGGGTTTAACACACTGCTCCTGTCTGCAGAAATGTATAAATAACATACTCACAGCACTACAGAAAGACACACGCTCGTCTTTGTCCCCTCACTCCGGCAGTAACAGGTGTTTTCTCCCCGGGTAAGCCTGTGCGCTCCGCGGCGCTGCTCTGCGCCCTCACACGGTCTCAGCTCCGGAGCGCCTGCAGTGCGCTTTATAGACGGCTCCGGGCTGCAGCTGACCAATAAGATCAACCTGTGCGTTTCCGTGTTTCCCAGCAGAACCAACTGGAAAACACACTGGTTACATATCAGAGGTAGAGGAAGCTGACAGGTGGCTGTAATGTTTTTAACCTGCAGCGACTGCTCCAAATCATGATGTTTTAGGGACTGTTCTGTATTTATAAGAGGGGAGGGGAGGATGCAAAACGGGGGAGGCAATTTTTTTAAGGCACTGGGGAGGGAGTTTTTTTGTTTAGGAGTGGACATACAACTTTAAATGGTCTTTTGGATTTATTTTAAACGCGCGCAAGTTGGTTTAAACCTTTGAAACCAGGAGTGACAACACTTTTCTTGTGCTGCTTTCAGATGCCCTTCACAAGTATTTAAAGCACTGGACTGTGATAACATTGGTGAGGTTTTTTTTTAGGAAAAAGGCAAGAAAAGTAGCAGATTTAGAAAATTATTGTTTTTTAATGTCTTGGGGAAAAACGAAAAAAAGCTAGGAAAAAACCATATTTATAATTACCACTATATATTTGAAATTATATTACAGTATTCTTATACGTACTAAAGCACTCATTCTTAGTCATGTTTAACTTTTAAGACTTTCTTTTTTTTTTTTTTACTTTTTTCTTTTTATTGATTTTCAGGCAATTTTCTTGACATAAACTGTGAAATATGGTTACTCATGGTGGAAGGAGGGTCGTGCATTTCTCCCAGTCACTTAGGGAAGCTCGGGGCAAAGTATTTGTGGCTCTGGAGATATTCATGATATTAAAAAGAAAAAAAGAAAGAAAAAACACAGTCCCAACCCAGTGCCCCCCGACTTACAGAAATGTTTGCTTTGCATGTACTCAGTCTCATAATTTGGGTATAAAATCTCACAGTTACTCTGCTTTACTCATCTGGTTGTCCCCAGGGTTAAAAACAGTTAATTGATTTCACTCTGTTGCGTCAATCGTTGGGCCTAACGTCACTCTTTCTCTGAAATCAAGCTTTCGACCGAGAAAAAAGACGTGACACTTTGTTCCTGCGGCTCAAGCCTCATCAGAAAAGAGGCAAATTTGTTTTTTCCCCACTTGCACCGACAGCACAGAGCTTTTGTGTGTCAGTTAATAAATCATCAAATAAAATAAGATTGTTTGACCTGGAAAAGCGCACGCAGCTGAGCAGACAATACTGCACGGTGGAGCACATGCACCTGTGTGCTTAAATTCGATTTGCAGCTTCTCCTGTTTTTTTTTTTTCTTTTTTCTGTCTTCGGGTTTCAACCGACTGATCAGTTTCCCTGGAAACTTTGCTATGGCAACAAATACATTTTCCTGTCTAAAATAAGGAGGGCCCCACTGACTTCATTGATCTGCAGGACAAAAAAGCACTTTATTTGTCCAGATTGCTTGGATTTTTGAGTCAACTGCCATGTAACCCTGTGGACTGAGAGGGACACAGCGGCTGCTTTATCAGAGATCAGTTGCTCGGAGCCAATAGCTGCGCTGCATTGACTTGACAATAAGGGATTTAAAAATGTCCTGATTTCAGCTGTGAGAGTCAATAGCTGGTGACAGCGAGGACAGAAGCTTTACAAACAGCTGATAAAAACAGTTAATGTGAAAAGCCCTGGGAAAGGCGTCAGCGCTGCCTGTCTCTGCTTCACTGAGATGGAGAACTAGATGAATTTATCTTACTTATGTTCTCTATTGTCTCCTAAAACTATCTGGAGTTGCAACTTTTGGTCACATGGACTGTTTTTTAATGTTCTTTCTCGAGCCTGCACTGTCTATGGTGAAAGTGCTTTTAGAGTTTTTGCACCGTCATCTAGGTGTCTGCTGCAGAGTCACCTTAGACTAGACTCTATTATCAGTCTGGGAGGTTTTCAAAACAGCATTAAGGATCTTTTGAACACTGAATGCACATGTTCGGTCTCTAAACGCTGCTAATTGGCTGTTTGTTTTACGTTTGCTGCTTGTTGCTTGTGTGTGACTTTTTTATTGCTCTTTGTTACTTTTGCTGTTGTGTTTTTAGTCTGTTTGTTCTTAAATGAGAAGTTCCTCATGCTGCTGTCTCGGACAAGACTGCATTGGAAAATGAGATTCTGAATCTCAATGGGACTATTCCTGGTTAAATTAAGATTAAATGAAAATAGAGTAAAATTTCAGCCTTTTTCAAAGCCCAGCTGATGTAGAGAACTTTTACTTCCGATGAATCTTTATTTGGACCAATAAAAGAATAACTCTGTGAGTTTCAGTTAACCTTATCAGTATTATCTGATCAGTATCATGGTATAATGATATACCAGGTAATTTAGAAATACCAATGGTATGTTTTTCAACACCGTTCTAAATACAGGTGCTCCTTTTTCTATTATACTTATTGGTGTGGTGCACAGCACGCACCACTAAAGCTCAGTCTCCAGTCTCTACTGGTGGAGCAGTCAACTGAGCTGAAAGACACCTCGTGGTGTAAGGAGAAGTGAAAGGACTGTAAACAGCTGGCGGCTAGAAACGGCAGAGAGAGACCGTGGGGAAAAACGGCATGTTTTTTTTTTTTTTTTACATCTAACTTGGTTAATTAAGGATTTATTTCAACCAAACCGTAGGTGGGGATTGTTAGAACAGCGGACTTACTAACTAGATTCCTAGCAAGAGTACCCAAGACCATTTGGATGTTTTTTTTTTGTTTGTTTCTGTTGAGTTTTAATGAAGTGTGTTTTATGATTAATTAAGGAGGTAATTAAGCCTCATCACTCTTGCCAGAAAGAGAGATAGTTGAATTCAAAAGGTGCACAGTTGTATTTCACTGGTTAATAAGGAAAATAAGTGTGAGTTTTAATTTTCTTAGCAGTTTGTGGATTTTTATTGTGTATTTATTTGTCTGAAAAGCTGAATGTAAGTTGCACCGCACACTTAAACCTTCATATTCGTATAAATTTCAGGAAGGTATGATGTATCCCAAGATAACAAAATAATTAACTTGTGATCAGGTGAACGGTCTTTGTCATTGTATATATTTTATGTTTTTGTATTTATATTTGTATTATTTGCACCTTAGCTGTTGTTATATTTGCACCTTCCAATCATCTAGTTGTTATATTTGCTATGTACTGTTTTTGATATTTGCCATAAGTTTGCTTGTCAGCTGTTATTTTAATCCTTGTAGCCTATATTGCACTCTTGTATCTACACTCCTCCAAGCATTGCATTGCATCTGCTGCACAGCAATTTTCCACAGCAGACTCTTGGAATTTGTCTACATAATTTAGTCTGGCCCAAGAGGTGGACAAACCAGCTGGTGCACATTTCTATCTGTGGAGACACATCGCTAACATGTGTGTAAAAGTCAGCTGATCTGCTTAATCAGGACTCTGTGTGTGTGTGTGTGTGTGTGTGTGTGTGTGTGTGTGTGTGTGTGTGTGTGTGTTTTGACCAAACAACCACAAAACTGTTATCATGGGACTTTTGATTGGAATATTGCTAAAATCCTGATTGATGCAAAGAAACATGCAGTAGTGGAAGAATACCTGGATCTTTTATAATTAAAAGTAATGATAAAAATAGTACTCTTTATGTAGAATTTGGCCCATTTCAGAATAACATAATCACACTGGATTAGAATTACTGATGCATGATGTGTTGATAATGTTGCAGCTGGTGACACTGGAGCTTATTTCTATTATTTCAGATTTTGCTAGGTGGCTTAATTTATATTAATACATCAGAATTTATTGGTTAATCTTATTTTTATATTAAAATTCAGAATCTATAAAGTATCTATTAACCAGTGTTGGGGATTAACAAGTTACAGTAATTAAAACACAAAAGAATGTAACTGTAATCAGTTAAAGTTACTGAGAAAAAAAAATGTAATTAATTTACAGCTACTAATCAAAATGTTAGTGACAAATTTGAGCAGAACCTTTATGCACTTGTGTTTTTAGGTCTTTTAAGTTTTATTGCCTCATTTAAAACATTTGTTTCAGTAATCAAAAAGTATTTGATAAAATAAAGTAATTAAAACTGTAACATAACTCATTACATTTTTAACAGGATAACCAGTAATCTCTAACCTATTTTATATTAATACACCACAATTTACTAGTTGATTTTATTTTGTATTAATAATAAGAATTTGTAAAGTAACTAAATGAATGTAGTGGAGTAAAAGTACCTTATTTCCCTTCAAGATGGAGTGGAGTAGAAGTAAAAAGTAGCATAAAATCGAAATAGTCAAGTACAAGTAAAGCACTGAAGTAAATGAACTTAATTACATTTTACTACTGGAAATATGTGATCTATTTTTTCGAGTGGGGCCTCACTCACTTCACACAGGTGAGAAAAGCAAACATATGAATGTTGTTTTTAGAGACTTAAGGTGGTGGCAGCAAAGTCAACTGAAAGATCAGCCTCCACCCAAACACGCTCTCAGAAACACACTGCAAACGTAACAGTAAGTAGGTTTGCATGACATTTGTCTCGACATTCAAAAACAATCCAACAGACGTGCACACACATTCAACATTTACCAGCCCACATGCAAACATGTCTGTTTATCTGTGCGTATGTGCAAATACTCACATGTAGAAATCCGGCTCCGGAGAGAAGATAAACCTGTGACATCACATTCCTCGCCAGGTGATGAAAGTGAACCCAGATAATGCAGTTCAACCTACAGCGACCAGGACACACATCAGGACACTTTCAGTATGGCATGAGAACCATGTCAGCTATTCCAGCTCTGAGTGGAGATAATTACACGCCTCGCCTTCTGAGGTCTTCTCAGGGGTCATTGTCTGATGTAATCAACCTGTGAAATGAACCATTTACCATATAGATTGCAGAAACAGATTCGAGCCCTCACCCACTGCTGTCTGTCAGCTAAAGCCAGCCAACGCTCACTCAACATCCTTAAGACACTCAATCCATCACGACGCTCCCCTGAAACATATTTTAAAAGGTTTCAGTGCTAAAAAAAAATCAGAATCAGCAGCAGTTTTGCAATTTTTACTTCCCTAAGACTCACTGATGACAAGATTAGTTTACTTAATGATGCAACTGATTTTCTTTGAGTACAGTTGTTCAGGAGAAAATGCGCATCCAAGTTTCCAAAGAATCAAAGTCACATCTTCAAATTGTTTGTTTTGCGTAACCACAACCTAAAACAGAGAAAACACTGTATGAGGTCTGTATGAAATAACTTTTTGATGATGATTTATGTAGATGTTTAATAATGCACCATATATTTTCTGCATTAGAGCTTTAAAAAGTCTAGTGTTTTCCCCATGTCTACAAAAACTACTTGTAAATAATAAATTAAAAATAGGAACAAGTGCTTGAAAAAGGTCTTTATGGATTATCAAACTGGCGTGATAATGGTAGGCATAAATGTCCACTAATTAGGGAGACGAAGAGATTTGAGAGCAAAATCCGCCGATTGTTATTGTTTACAAAGTGCTGCCAACTCATGTGTTATATGTTACACTAGAGGCCAAAACTGTTGTGTTTAACATCATGCCTGTCACACCTCTTTTGGTTCCATGATGCTGGCATGCTATTTAAAATCACACACTGGAGCGGCACGATACCATTGTTGTTTGGATCTGTGTAAGAGTGCAAAGGCGGCGTAAAAAAGGGATTTAGTAGCGACTCTACAGCACGATCTCTGTCTTTGAAGGACTAATGCTTCAAAACTACAGCTCACTATAGAACCCAAGGTGTTTTTACAGGATAAATATCCTTTATTTAATTTTTTAAAAATTAAAAACCACTTTATAAATACAACATAAATGAAAAAATAAGTAAGTTTATTAAAATGGAAAGAATATCTGCTGAGGATTAAATGAATGTCATCGTACTCCATGCTCACACTGTTAACAGCTCCCTTTACGAAATAATGAGATCGGTACACAAGCGTCTGTGAATCTTCAGCATCTGAGACGAGCAGAGCCAGGGAAAAGGTTAATGTGTCTGTTCTGCTCTCATTAAGAGGCCGAACCTTGCATCTCTGTCAGCCTGAAAATGTGAGGAGCGCTGAGCCTATAACAAACCCGAAACTACCCAAGTGCAGTTCCTCAGTGAACAATACAGAAGTGTTTCAGAGTGGCTCAACTCGCTCGTTCTCTCGGTGGATAGACGAATGTAACTACTGCTGGAAGAAAAGTAATCGCATCTTTGACTTAAGTAAAGGCAGCAATACCAGTGTTAGTTAAACTGTGCTACCGGTGGCGTAAAGTGGTACATTTACTCAAGTATTGTACTTGAATGAATACTTCACCCCCCCCCAAACAACCATTTGTGTATAAATTACTCTCCCCGTGTGGAATAAAACTTTGTTTTTTTTTTATATCTCCCCGGTGGAAGAAAAATCCAAAAACAGAAAAACTTCTTGATAAATTGTAGTCATAAGGGTCCACATTAAACAACAGCAAAACTGTATCAAATCATACCGTTTACAAACTCTCACACAGCAAATAAATTATAATTCAAGTGTCACTTAAAAACCGCAGTGTTTAAGATTTTAGGGGATTTAATGGCATCTCCGATGAGGAGTGCAGATTGCAACCAACTTAAATGTTTCCTGGTTAGAATGAAAAATAAGGGAAACTTTATTGTCTACAAATGTGAAAATCTGCCTTTTAGTTTCCCCATAATACACATAAATGACATGCCCTAAGAACATAAAAAAACATCTTTAAAAAGACAGCAACACATTCCATGTAAAAAGTATAAAAATAGGTCTGTGATACACATTCAAATAAATATAATTTACAATGAATAATTATTCATGTTGTGCAAAAACCTGCAGCAAAGTCTCATGATCACAGGTACGAGTCCACGTACAATTTTCACCTCGACAGCACACGGGGAAAAGATTTCTTGTAGATATTTCTATTCACTGCCGCAAGTCTGTAACGCCTCCCTGAGGGTAAGAGTTCGAATTCACTGTGTGGTGGACGAGAACGGTCGCCAATCAGTCTTTTAACCTCACTTCTAGTGAGTTCTTTGTATATGCAACCTCGATGCCTAAATTTCTTCAGTGTTTAGGTTTTTACTTGGCACTAAATTATCTCTTCCTCTCCAAAACAGACCAGATGACTTAAACGCATATAAACACTGAATAAAGGAGTTTCTTTTTCTTTTTCTTTTTTTTAATTCCTCCTAGTTTTTCATGTTTTTCCACACTTTTGGAGTACCTGGATTTCCTTCCTGTCTATCCTGTTGGTTCCCGTTTAACATGAGCACTCAACAAGTTTTTGACCTTCATTGGATTATAGTCTACAGCGCAACCAGTGATCTCGCTCCTTTTCTTCACATCAAAATATATTTTAAGAACCAAAGTACACAGTACTTATTATTGAGAATGGCCCATTTCATAATGATGTACATTATTGGATTATAATTATTGAAACATTCATTAGTGCATCACTCTCATGTTGCAGCTGATTAAGGTGCAATTTAACTAATTCTAGGCCTCCTGCTGGGTGTCTTCTGAAATTCCCTCATTGTCTTCCTGGAAGGACAGGAAGTGCGTGTTGCGACCGGTACGTAGAAACAAGACCGCCAGACTGAGCTCTGCGGGAGGTCTGCTGCACCTCCAGGTTTTGCCCAGTCGTTCCATTTTACAGTGTGTGTGTGTGTGTGTGTGTGTGTGTGACTCTTAACACAAATGATCACTCATTATGGTCGACACGTCATAGGGTCCATTTTTACCCCACTCTCTCTCATTGTTGCCATCCATCTTTCTTCTTCCTGCCAACCCGCTTCCACACAACTTCTGTTGCCTTGGAGACATCTCATATCCTGACATATGGATCAACCCCCGACTCTCCTCCTCCTCTCCTCCATCACTCTCCTCCTCTCATCTCACATTTCCTCACCTCTCCGGTCTGTTGCAGTTCACACAGTTCCCTCGTTGCTCGGGACGTCCAGCTCCCCGCAGGTCACCGAGGGCTCTGAGTCGGCTGAAGCCCAGAGGTCTGCTGCCAAACCGCCAGCTGGAGCAGGTGGGACGAGGTCACAGACAGAGCGAGAGAGAGGGCCTCGGGTTGTAACATCTGGCTCTGATCCACGTTTACACCCTGCAGTTTAAACAGAGTGTTAGCCTTTTCACTGTGCAAAGTATGAAAGAAACCACAGAGAGAGAACCTGCAAATGCCAGGATCATTTCAGCGGCTTCCTCATTCTGGTCCACCGAACTGGCATTTAGATTGGACACATGCAGGGCAAAATGTCAAACCTGCCGCCACAGGAAACAAATTTAATGGAGTTGTTGTATCTGTGAGCGGAGAGAAGGATGGGAAGACTTGGGAGCTCAGGGCAGAGGGAGTAAAATGTAACATCTGACAAGCTGATCTGATTTAAAAGAATCTTTGAAACCTGTTGTCTTGAAAAAGTAAATAGAACTATTAATCTTAATTTATCTTTGCATTTAATTGCCAAGTTTACTCAAAATTTAGCTGTATTTACTAAGTTTTGTTGCAACTTAAATATGAAAACTCAAATTACCTTGTTCTTTTGAAGTGTTAGCAACTTCAGTAGTTTAGTTCAGTTCAGAGCTTTTATTGCCCCTCAAGGGGAATTTGATCTGCAGTTTGGGGTACCTAAGAATTTAAAAATACAATAAACATGCACACAGAACATCATGGCAGCACACAACCAAAATTGATTAAAAGAAATCCCGATCAGCAATAAAATTTAAAGAAAAAGTATCAATGAAGGTCGTCTACGAGTGTCAGCAAAAGAAGTAAGCTCAGTCAACCACTAAAAAAAATAAATTAAAATATAGAAATGTCAATAAAAGTGGTGATCACAGTGATTTCCAATACACATCAATACCAAGTTAGTCTGACTGAACTCGATCATGACAGAGGATTTTGCCAATAAAAAAGTTAGGCGATCTGTAAGATCTGTTTTGTTAACATGTTTAAGAAAATACAAATATGACTGACTAGCAGAATACAAATATAAAGCGGGTTAAACTCAGTTCACAGAAGTTGCTAAAACTTAGAAAGATCACTTTTAATTAAGCTTGTCATTTTTAAGTAGCAACAACTTCAAAAATTTAAGTTAATATGACTAACTTTTAAGTAGAAGTAAACATAAATTAAAACTAATAGCTATATTTACTCACATTTTTCAAGACCATCAATTTCCTTGATTTTTTAAAAAAAAGTAAAATCAACTTGTCAGGTTTTACAGTGTGGTAAGATTACACACACAGTTTTCCTGAAACACCAGCGTACACCTATACTTCCTTTAGGGCAGATTGATGTTTTTAATTTTCCAGATTAGGCATAGGTGGGGTCACATTTACCAGAAAGAAAGTGGAGATAATAAACCCTATAACTCGCGTGTAGGAGCAGCATATAAGGGTGCAGCAGGTGAGTTATACCAGCGGTCTGTCCACAGAGTCACAGTGGGTGATTGGAAAAGTGGAAATAACCTGCGGATAGTTTGGCACTTTGATGAGAGGGTGAAATATATGGCCCATATTACCTTCCCTCTGTGTCTGCGTATTAAAGGAAATGTCAGCGCCCCCTACTGGAGAACAAAGGCAGGGAAACAATTTGGGCTTCAGCTTGTGGTGGAGATTACAGAATCAGAGATTTGAGCTGAGAAAACAAGACAAATACACATCTAGTGGAATGATGTTAATATGAGAGGAGATAAAACTGCACGCATGTCAAAGATAATTTGACTCTTGAAAACTGGATCGACATCAGTTTTCTTGTGCAGCCCTCAGACGCCTTTCACAAGCATTTAAACTGAAATGTGATTGTTAATATGAAACATGAGAAAATTGATTTGATTTCTTCTTAAAAATAAACAAAAAAAAAGAGCACTATGCAACCTGGCATGAAATGTCCAGAAAATTGCAACAATGACAATGACAAGAAAATGACCTGAAATTATCTAAAAAAAAATAATAATAAAAAAAAAGAGAGAGAGAGCGAGAGAGAGAATCATTAGAAAATGATCAATTAACTGTAGGGAAATATCAAGAAAACAATATTTAAAAATTATTATAATTATGCATTTAAAATTAGATGAGGTTACAGAAATGTATGTATTCATTGTTTGTATTTATATATTTTTTTTGTTTGTTTTATTTTTGCACTTTTCAGGTAATTTCCAGGTTGTTTTTCTAATTTACATCTATTTTCAGATCATTTTCTTGTAACTTTTTGCCAGTTTCTTGGTCATTTCTTGTTTAGTTGCTTTCTTTCCATATTGCTTTTTGAAAGAAATCAAGCCAATCTGCTCGGTTACACCTTGTATCTTTGCTGTCACACACGTTTACGATCAGCTCAAATGTAAAAAGAAACAAGCTGTTGCTGCCCCCCACAGGCAGGAAGCAGTCACAAGAGGAACATAGTATACAAACAGAGATGTAATTCACACAAATTAAGGATTAGAGCAGAGGAAAAATATACACAAGACCAAGTCACATCAACTCATTTGTCTCCACTAAGAAAAAGTTATTGCCCTCTTGTGTTTTTGTTATTCAGACAAGAACAAACAAACGTCTCACCTCAGTTTTCCTGCAGGATCACATTCATTCCTAAAAGCATCTGAGAGAAAAGACACATGGACAGGAACCTTTATTACTTTCTTGAAAATAGCTGCATTGCCCAATAAGTTGGATCTATCAAAAACAACTTTATCTGCTAGTGAAACAAAACAGTCCTCTCCGTCTCCAGTAAAGCTGAACAGACAGGAAACACGAAACACAAGAAGGCTTCAACCTTTAGTTCAACAGATATTTTAAAAGTTTGTTTGATTTAAGTCTATTTTATGTGTGACTTGTTTATGATAGATTTCTGGTGTTAAACATTCACTTAAAAGCATGTTTAAATGACGTCTATGGCTCAGTAGGTCTTTTAATAATGGATAAATGCTGCTAGGTTATTGTGCATCTCAAACTTCAATCAAAAGTTTTCTTTCATGCAGAGAAAAGAAAATTAGGAGCGATGATTTGCATTCGTCTCTGGCAAAGCAGCACTACATTAACTAGTGAAGCAGCCATGGACTTACAGAATATGCAGAAATGTCTTCCCATGTCTTCCAGGACTTTGCACTTTCTAGAGCAAAGAAGAAAACAGAAGACAAGGAAAAAGAAACCATGTTAACCACTTTAAAAGTAGTTTCCCAATTCCCTCTTGTATTGGATAAAACCACGGAAAGCATCAGGAAATCCTTTAAAAGTCTCCACCACCCTCTGAGTTCAGCAGGGTGACTACTGTGTACAGCTCTCATCATGTACTTTCCTCACACTGTAGTTAAGGTTTTTGAAGAACCATTACATGAAAGTGGAGAGCGAAGAACACGAGTCTTACCGCTCAGAGCTCGCCCAGAGTTTCATTCACTCACGCCATTTCAGTGTCTATAAGAGAACACAGAAAAGAGACAATCAGACCTTTAAAACTCATTTACCCAAAACCTTCAAAAAAAAAAAATTAAATCAGACAATATCTAATAAAGATCTTTATTTCAGATTTTAAATAGATTTACAAACCATAAGAAAAAAGAAAATATAAACAAGAAAAAAAAAACAAAACAAAAAAAAAAAAACATCAAGTGATCGTCAAATATCCACATGTGCATATCAAGGTAGAGATTGTAAACAGTCCTTTGAAGCCAAAAAGTGAGACTCCCCGGGGTCAGGTTCACAAAGCTGGAAAATGTTTGTTTGTTGGTTGTTTTGTTTTTGTTTTCCTGAGGTTCTTGTAGTTTTCTGTAATTAACTGCTGGGTTTTTTTTCCCTCAATAATGCTGCCAACAATAAGAGCTCAGGGAACTGGAGGACGAGTGGGGAGGAAAAGACAATAAAAGTAACAGTGGTTTGACAATAAATGAGATCCCATTCACCTCAAAACATCAAAACAGAGGGGGAGGATCATTCATAGGCTGTGGGATGGACGTCAGGCAATAATTAAGTGTTGGTAACTCATGTCCGAGCACTCAGGGCCTGATACAAGGCTAGAATATTCACTGTGTGGTGTGTCAATTTGGTTCTGCATCATTTTTCTGCCGTCAATAAGTTGGTAGATTTAGTCCTTCCTCTGATCAATCCTGGGTTTTCAACAATCAGGTCAAAATTCATTTAACACATATTTAAATAGAAAACATTGCAGCTCACACCACATTTTGGAAATAAAAGATTACATCAAAACAGTAAAAGAAGCCCCCCTCCCAAACAAAATAAATGGACAACCCTCAGCCCATTCACAATGCAACAGTTTTTAGATAAAATCGAGCAGAGGACCTTTGCCCCCTGGACACAACCCCGACCCTTATAGCAGACCTAAAACCACAAACACATCATAACAGCATGCTAGTGAAGAACCACATTCTCCTGTTCATGCTCAAAGATCAACCCCGTCCCGTCCCATTTCTGCTTCTTCTCCGCACTTCTCAGCACATCTTAGAAACGATCAGTGAATATTCACACACACAGAGGAAACATGGTTACAGTGAGGATTTCACATGACGCTGAAGTTAGGCTCCCATTCAGCAGTTAAGGGAAGATTTAAGGGGGATTCATTTGCCTAAAGAGCAATTCTCTGCTTTATTTACCTCCTGCTGAGGTGACAGCATATTAGAGTTTTCAGTAAAGCCTCAACGTTGTCTGAAACCCACTTTCAGATTTGTGAAACCTTTGAACTTGTGAAAATGCATAAAAGGAACATTTCACTGCATTTCTCACATGTAGACCACATTGAACCAGGTCTCTCTTGAAAACCACTTGTACTTAATCTGGACAAGATTATCCAAGACAGACTAAAGATGATCTCAACTACAGTTTTAGATTTGTGAAACCTATATTCTATGTGTGAAAATGGGAAAAAAAGGCACATCACTGCATTCATCACGTTGACCACATTAAACCAGGTCTCTCCCAAAAACCACTATACCTAGACAAGTCAAATATGGACTAGATTATCCAAAAAAGGTTAAAGATTATTTATTGGATTTGTGATACTTATATTCTATTTGCAATAATGCAGAAATGGACAAAATCACAAAAACGCTGTAAAATATCCTTTTTTTTTTTTTGCATTTTGACAAATAGAATAAAGGTTTCACAAATTTGAATTCATGTTGTAAATAATCTTTGGCCTCTCTTAGAAAACCTAGTCCAGATTTGACCCAGGTTTTTGATCTGGACCTGGTCTTATGTGGTCTACATGTAAAAAATGTAGTGATATCTCCGTTTTTGCATCTACACAAGTGCAATAAAGGTTTCATAAGATCTAAAAGTGGGTTTTAGACAGCGTTAAGGGTTTACTTGAAATGCCTAACATGCTTTCACCACAGTCAGAGGTGCAAAAAGCCAAGGATCAGTCTTTCAGAGTTGCAAATTACCTTCCCCTTAAGTCTACGGTTAATTGCTGAATGAGAGAGTAACTTCAGCGTCCAGGATTTCATCGTAAATACTGCTGGATGGCGGTTAACGTGTCTTGAGTGTGCAGCTCCCGGCAGTTAGGAGAAACTGCAGGGGCCTCTGACAGTGTAGACTGAAAACAACCCCCTCTGCGTGTTCATCAGGCCATTTTCATTCTTCTGAATCACTCGCACTGCTACACGATCTCCTCTGAGGTAACAGGGTTCATTGATTCAGGTGAGTCAAGATGGCTGCGGCCCAGTCGAGCATTTCAGAGGGGAGGGGGGGGAGAAAAAAAATGTACACCAAAAAGCCACCACTAGGGGGCGAGCTCGGATGAAGGTTAGTGTACAATCTTCTGCTCTGGAGACTTGTGCTACTCTGGAGTTAGAATAACAAGGAACGCAGAGACGAATCATGTCCATCTCTGAGCAAAAGTCCGTCCAAAGCCCTCACATGTTGTGAGCTGGAGTTCAGGTCAGACTGTTGAAAGGCTCAGCTTCACTGCCACGTTTAAAGCACTGCATATTAAGAAGGTTCAAGCACTGACTGCATAGGGTATTTTTAATACAGTACATTGGATTTCATGAGCAGCAGCAGGCTCAGCTAGCTGTTTCTTAATGCATCCAGGCCACTAGTAGCACGTGCTTGTTTGATGAAGGCTGCGTGGCAGTCGGACGTTTGTGGGATTCTGATCTACATTCCAGTCTTCGGTTCAGCTGTCGAACACCTTTCTCACTGCTATAAATAAGTTTGTTCCATCAGGAGGGCGCTGTTTGCACCCACCTGAGACCTTGTGAGCTTCAATATCTCCCTCTGCCACCTCTGTGTGTCAGGCTGCTTCGACGCGCTGTGTACACGGTCTGTCCCACAAGTCATTTCGGTCTGTGATAACAGAGAGTGAGGGAAGGCACAAGGGAGTGTGAACAGCTTCTTTTTTTCTTTTCTTTTCTTTTTTTTTTTTTTTAAACTTCCCTATTTGGAGCAGCACAAGCCCTGGGGGCTCAAAAAGGTCAGAGGTGAAGCATGGCCGCCAGCTAAACCAGAGGTCACACACATGGCTCAGAGACGGAAGTCACTCGGCTTTTCAAAACACGCAGACCGTGCGCCAATTTTCTTAAATTTGCTTCCCTTGCAAATGCTCCGTGCTTGTGTGATCTGATCTGACCTGTGACGTTACATTTCTCCCTGCTGCTGATGTCGAGAAAAGGCGTGACCGCTGCTCCGCCAAATTTTCTGCAAGAAACTTGGCCACCAGACGGGCTTTGTTGCGCTCAAAGCCGAAGGAAGGAACAGGTCTCTGAGCTAAAACTGTGTAAATTTAGTTATCAGTGCAGACAAGCAGAAGCAGATGAGGAAGTGCTATTACTGTAAGTTGTGCTGCTGTGTGTGTGTGTATTGTGTGTAACCTCTACTCAGACAACAAAATGGAAAAAATAAAAATAAACATGTAAGAAACAAACAAAAACAACTCTGTAGCTTTCTTTTCTTCGATGCATCAGGTTTTAGTGTGCATACTGTGACTGCACATGTGACAGAAGGTGTGCTAAGTGAGGATGACGAGGGGTCGATTCAGGACGAAGAGGGGCGGGGAATTAAAGTTCAGTCAATGACGAGAGAAGAAGGTGTGTGTGTTTGTGTGTGTGTGTGTGTGTGTGTGTGTGTGTGTGTGTGTGGAGGGTGGGGGCAAGTGGAGTGACGAGGTCAGGAGTCCTCGGTGCCCGAGTCGTCGTCATCGTAGCAACAGTCCTCGTTGTCGTCCTCGTCGTCATCCTCCAGTTCCTCGTCGTCATAGTAGTCATCGTATAAGAGGTTGGAGCCGTCGTCTGTGGGCGGGACTTGGGTGCGGACACAATACTCGTCCAACGTGACGGGAACCTTGACGCCGTCCCGCTCTGCGTCTGCTTTGGTAGCCAACACCTGTTTCCTGTGAGGCAGAGAGACAGAAGAAAAAAAATTAAATAAAAAACTTAATTTACAAAGTGTTTTTTTTTTAAACAAAGTTACAAAGTGCTTTACAAAGTTGATCACAGATTTAGGACAATTCCAGATTTAAGCAAAATAAATCGGGAAATTCCAAGAAAAACAAAGACAGCGACTCCAACAATAACATAAATACCATCAATAAAGCAGATCAGCAAATAGTACCCAAAACATTGTATTGACGTATATAAAAAATCAGACAATTGGAATAAAACAAGAATAAAAAGGAAACTGATGACATATCAACATGATAACAATAGTGCTAATAAAATCAGACATGTTTAAAATGAACAGTGTGCTACAATTAACGATCCTTTTTTGAACGGATACGTTTTAAGAAGTGATTTAAAAGATGTCAGTGATTCTGCAGCGCTGGTACTCTGTGTACCTGCTACACTGACAAGCTCCCATTTAAAGTGTGAAGAGTACCGTGTTTTTTTTTTTCTCTGGGTACCTGATGATCTCGATGTACTCTCTGTCCTTGCCCTTGCTGTCCCTCCACTTGCGGTACATGACGGATGCGTCCACGTTGGCCGGGGAGAAAGTGTTGGGCTCGTTCAGCAAAGAGATCACGCTGAGCAGGATGGTCCTGAGAGAGACGTCAGAGAGCGGAGAGAGATTAAAATACAGGAAAGTAATACAGGTGGAGGACAGGGGAAGCAAAGGAGCACAGGGTGGGGACGGGAAGATGGAGGTAAGATGAGACAACAGACATTGAGAATGCAGGACAAAGACGTGTAGAAAGAAAGAAAGAAAGAAAGAAAGAAAAAGAAAGGAAGGACACATGGACGAAGAGAGACAGAGAGACAGAGAGGGGGACACGTTAAGGTTAGGGTCTGCTAAAACCCCAGCAGGGTCTGACATTACCGGTACGGTACGTATGTAACAGTTTACGTCAGGCACCACCAGACACCATTTGAAACAATGGACCGACATCACTTTTAATGTGCTTTTAAAATTAGGGAAAAATGTCCAGAAAACAATATTTATAATTATCATAATTGTTTTGCATTATTATTATTTAAGCATTTTTTTCCAGGTCATTTCATTGTTTTCTCTTTTGTTTGCCAAATTCTAGGTACTTTTCTTTTACTTTTAACACTGTTTTTTTAAAATTAAATTAATTAATTAATTAATTTATTGAGACCATATGTTTTGTTTATTTTCAAAACAACTTGCAGGTATAAATCAAGCAATGAGCGCCGTCAATAACAAAGGAAATACATGTTTTACATTCCCTTGACAAATTGAATAACAAAAGAGAGAAAGAAGGAAAATAAATAAATAAATAAATAAATAACATACACCTGCTCCCCCAACCCTAACCCACCCTTCCCCATGGGTCTGTCTCCAACTTCCATTTCACATATACAGTGTTTCTTACATGTTCACCATAAAAGAAATAAATTGATAGGTTTAACAAAGAAGTATGAATACAAATTCATATCATATTTCTAGCTAAGTTGCGTGCCTCCTCCTTTGCCTCGAGCATAACGTGTCCTGCACCATTCATCCTGGCAACAGAGCGCTCCAGAGATAAAACCTCAGTTAAAGAATAAATCCACTGTTGAACGGGAGGATTGTGGGGATTATTTATTTATTTTTTTTTTTACTAATTTTTGGTTCATTTCATCCTTAGTTGCTCACTACATTCTTACTATGTTTTTGAAAGAAACCTAGCAAATTTGCTCAGGTTTCAAAGGGTTAAAGAGTTACATTATTTTATCCCTGCTGTTTATTTGTATTCTGTTTTAAATATTTATATTCTTCTTTTATTCTATACACATTTATTTATATATATTTTTTTTATTTGGTTTGTTTGCTCTTCGTGTTTAAAAAAAAAGTGGAGATTTTGAGACAAGTGGACAATGAAATGCATCATAATTTTTGTTGAAATACACATGCGGAAGGCTAAATGCATTATGGGATGTGCTTTTAGCCCACAGGAACGGCGGCAGGCGGACTAAAAAGTCTGATGAAAAGCAGCTGTAATACTGTGCTGTGAATGTACCTGCGGTCCTTGGTTTGGACGTACATGCAAACACCTATTTAAAATTAAGCACATGCCTCCTGACCTTTTCTGTCTAAATAATACATAAATGACATTTCTAAAGGATAAAAACATAGAAAACAGCAACTGTGGTGTTTTGTATATTTTTGTGTATTCACATTTCATATCAATATATCAAATATTTCATATTTTCTGGGGCCTGTAAAACTCTAATATACTTGCCTCGAGTCCAGTGGGAGGAAAATGTTATGTTGGACACTACCCAGTACATCCATTTATCTCTGCTGTCATCTGTTAAATTTAGCTCCGAGAGCCGCTCATTAAAGATACTGACAGACAATGGTATCATAAATCTTTTATACTTCACTGTGACTCAGGTGAATTCACTTGTTTTACTTGTGATCTACCATCAGCTCTCCTTTTTCTCTGAGACACAATGTGAGACTGATTTTGTTGTTGTGAGTGTCTGCTCAGGGGCGACAGAGGGCCTATTACTGTGGACACAGTTATATCCAGCTATGAGTCATTGTGTTTGTACATAATGCATAAAAGAAAAAGCTGCAGAGGTTGAATAAACAAACCTATGTCAAGTAAATATATGAGATAAAGGGATATGAATTATACATCATGCTTGTTTCCTGCACTTTCACTGCAGCAGGTTGGTTAGCTGAGAGAAGATCTCAAACTTCATATTATGTCCATGAACAGGCCAGCCAATACTTACAGATTATTAGCCAATAATCACTCAAACACCGCTGCTTTTACATACAACATAACCTGAGATACACAACAAATGGGAAGGGCTCAGGAAAATCAATACAGCTTAATATCACGATATTTTGCATGGCAATATTGTATCAATACCCAAGTATCGATTTTTCAATAATATGAATTGTTGATCTTGCCAACTTTTGGTTGACAAGAATAATCAAATCAAGTGCTTTTTCAGTCCACTATTTTGCTGTGATGAAAAAGATGAGGTGACGTGAGATGAAGAGACCGAAAACTTGCAGTTGAAAAAAGGTAATGAATCACAAAATATCATAATACATGTCCTTGCAATACTTGCTTTGCAAATACAGCATTAATTATCACAGTAACATTGTATGATGGCATGGCACTGCCTCTGAAGCTTCCACGATTCCACGTTTAGTGCCAGCCAAATTTGTTAATGTCAGTGTGCCTACCTGCTCCGCCTTTGTTTGTGGGTGCAGTTGCTGGAATTTGTCTTTTTTATATGAAATTGAATAATGCAGTGTCATTTAATTCCTGTTTGTTGATCTTATATATTGTTTCTATAGTATTTTTGTATCGTCTGCTTTATATGCAGTAAGCTATGGACTTTTTTCTGTGTTCCTAACAAAGTCATTATCATCATAATTATTATTATGTGATGAAACATGTATTGAGTACTGAGTATCGAGCATCATGATAATATTGCATCGTGGGGCCTCGTGATTCTCACACCTACAAATGGGGGGGGGGGACAACAAAAAAAACCTTGAAAATTAAGTGTGTATCTGGCATCAAATCTGTCTTTTTAAACAGTCATGTTATTTTAAAACGACAATACCCCCACAAGAATGAACTACAGACAGTTTCAAGTCTTTGCAGGTTGACTGTCATACCACAACAAGATGATTCCAGGCAAACCAGGGCTGCCTGCAAGGCAGGAAAAACACATCAATCTCAGTGCTGCTAGGTAGAAAAGAAATCTGTCGAAAAGCTTAGCAGGCAGTCACTCAGTAATGCTTACTTCCAGCAGTTTGTATTTGCAAAAAATGGGCAACAAGCTGCATAAACACTTGCATGGTATGTTAAGCCTTTACCCTGTTTTGGCTGGTGCACCATGAGGCAAAGGGGCTAGTGAGGACAGCAGGAGGAGGGTAGTACTGTAACATCACGTAAAGGTGCAAAGATACTACTTCTTTTGCACCGTGGACAGTGCCAAAAGATAAAGAGATAGATGACTGGATTTGGGGAGAGGCCGTTTAAAAGAAGGTTCAAATAATTATGTTTAAGGAGACAGAAAACAGATCGTTTTGTGTACATTGTTCTTTAAGAAACAACTGAGCGCAGAGTTGAGAACATGACGTTCGCGTACCTGACGTTCTGTGTAGGGTTCCACCTCTCTGAAGGCAACTCTCCGCTCTGAGGGTCGTCCACTGGTGGGTGCAGGATAGAGATGCATACATCCCCGTTCTAGGGACACAAGAGCCGACATGTTGAGATGACTTTAGTTATTACTAATCAGATACAGTCAAGATTTAAATACTAAGGTTGAACACTCTCCTACAGTTTGTCTTTAAAACGTGGAGCGACACTAGTTTTCTCATGCTGCATTCAGATGCCATTCGCAAATATTTAAAGCTTTGAAAGCCGAGGTAATTGGTTTGACTTCTTTTAAAAAAAAATACATGGAAAAAGGCAATGAGCTACTGGGTAAAAATGGCCCAGAAAATGCAAGAAATTAACAGATCTAGTAAATTATTTTTCAAAAAGCTGGGGAAAATTTCAAGAGAAATATATTTATGCTGGTCATAATTACATATTTAAAATATTAAATATAGAGAATTATTATGATTTTTAGCTGTTTATTGAAGGCTGATTGTTTTAATTTGTTTTAATTTATTTATTTAGCTAATTTTGAGGTATTTTTCTTGTACTTTTTATAAATTTCTTGCTAACTTCTGGGTAATTTCTTACCTTCTTTCCATCTTATTGAAAGAAATCAGGCCAATTTGCCCAGGTTAGAAAATTTTTCCAAGATCTATTGTTAACTTATACTCATGTACACCCCACATATATGACACTAGCTAACTAGTGTATTGTTAAAGGCTATGATGAGCCTCTGTATGTTTTGTGTAAGGATTTAGTAGATAGAGTTACCTCATAAATGTTGGGGTGCCACATTTTGGTGAGGAAGCGGAAGGCAGGTGGAGAGTACGGGTAGTCGACGGGGAACTTGATCCGAGCCTGAGGGCGAGAGAAGACACATATTAGCAACGTGAGAGGCAGGCAGTTTACCAACACTTTGCCCTTTGCCAACAGACAAGTCATGACGACTTCCTTCCAAATTACTGCTTGTTTTTCAAGAACAATTTCCAGCGCTTAGGTCAAAAGAGCCCAACTGTCTCAAATGTACTCGAAAAGTAAAAGGGCGATCCCTTTAACTATAGTTAGGCTGCTTTTGGCGCACAAGGGGTGTCGTTTGCTTAAAGAAAACCTACAGTGTGTATTTAATCCACACATACTCCTGCAAAAACACACTCTGCTTGTGGATGCAGTCTCCCAGGGATAACTAAATCCAGAATGCAAGTCTGTACAATGCCGCAGAAGCTACACACACACACTCACACTCACTCACACACACACACACACACACACACACAAGGACAGCTGCTGGGAGAGAGAGGGTGCTTCATTCTAAACGTTTTTCTTCACAAAGACCTCTGTTAGCAGCACTGGTGTCAACAAGCAGCTGCTGAATGAAGAGCTCCACAATCGTGCTGATCAGCGTCAATAGTGATTGAAAGAAACCTATAAATAGGAGCTGTAGAGTCATGGCAAACCCTACTGAGGTGGCTGAGCATGGAGGAGCTAATGACAGTGTAATGTAATATGGTGTGGAGGAAGGGAGGGAGGTTTGCAGTGCATTCAGCTGCCGAGTGTGTGGAGCTTAGAGACACACCGATGGGTGGGGGGGTTCTGGTATAAAGACATCGTGGGGGTTTGTCCTCTCCAGCTGTCACTGCTGCAACCCAAGACAATCCACTACTCACACCCGAGTTCTGCTATTATATGTCCTCACACTAAAACCACACCCACTATATAAATGCTACTGTGTAGAGATCCCCTCCTCCCGTTCCATAAGGCGAGCCATGGGTGGGAAGGAGGGGGAGACACTCCGACTACACTGATTACACACACGCACGTCACTCACAGCATGAAACCTTCTGCTGACCCCCCCCCCATCCCAACCCACCTCTGTCATATACATACACACACTTGCTCACATTTGCTGATTCGGCATGGTCAGCTGGTCCTCGCCACAGTGAACCGTCACGCGGGTGGAGGGGGATCGGCTGCATGGGAGAAGGGAGGTGGTGGAGTGGTAGCAGAGAGGAAAGGGGGGGGGGATTTCATTTGGAATAAAAGGGGTTGTGCTTGTGCTTAACATTAAGGTCTTATCCCTCCTTGCGTGCAGTGCAGCATTTAAACCCGAGTGGACGTAGCATCAACATATATCAGCGCTTAGACCTGTTAACGGCCACAGAATCTGCTTTTTAGGGTCTGTTGTCTTTAAAGAAAGGTTGGGCGATATGGCTCTATAATGTAATAATATGTCTGGGTATTTTTACGACAGCAATATTCTTGGAAATATGAAAAAATACAGAAAAATACTTTAGGATTCATTTAAGAAACATACAAACAACAAAATGTGTGTTTAAGTTTTATATGTCAGCATAAACATAACAGTTTGCCTTCAGATTTTCAATAAAAACACAACAAAAAATATCATTAAGTTCTTTAGTTTGTAAAAAAAAAAAACTGTAACCCAGTGTTCAGATTCAATATGAAATATAAATAATACAATAAAATACAATTGCACATCTAAACAGTTGTCAAATACAAAAATTTAACTTTCGAAACCTGGAGTTTTCCCTAGCCTTTTAAAAATAATTTTGTAAATCTAATTTCTTGCAATCTATGGAACATTTCTTACCAAGTTGCTCATTGCCTTCATCCCATTTTTTGAAAGAAATCGCTTATTTGCTCAGGTTTCAAAGGGTAAATTTGGGGAGAGAGAGAGATGCTATGCTGCTGCCAGAAGAGCCGCTGACTGAATTTGATCTGAGCGGTGAGTCGCTAAAAGAGACGGAAAAGTCTGAAGCTGTTCATAAAACATTCGGGACGCTCAGGCCTGGCGATACCAATACTGAATTCCCTTTTTCCCACGGTGGAGGCGGTAACAATATCGCTTTCAGCCGTGCTTTTTATTGCCTCGTGTAACATATGCCATCCTTATGTCAACAAGTTGAAATATTTCTATCATCACAATATGAATTTTTCTCATCATATTACAAATTACACCTATATTATCATGAACGATATGATATGGCACGCCACTAATTTAAAGTTTGTCAATATGTCCCGATTTTCCATACAAGGGCAGCATTTTTTTTGTACGTTGGGTCTTAAGTGACCCCAATTTGCAGAAAAAAAACTGCTCCCAAAATATAAAAACCAGAGCAGAGAGGAAACACTGATACAGTCCTGAGAGAATGCCGCCTGTAGGAAAAAAAAAAAAAAAAAATCCCTGGGTCTGACTGACCCTGCCAAAAAGCTGGCGGCCCTTCACAGTGCAGAGTTCAAGCCAACATTGTACACTTTACAGGCTGGAAGCAGTGCAACACATAGCAGCCAACCAGGAGGAGGGAAGAGGAAGAAGAGGGAACAACAGCGAGAGCGGAGTTTGTCTTCCAAAACAACATCAGCATCAAGATTTTATCTGTTTCCTGGCTGAGAACTGGGTGAAGATATGGTGTATGTTTGGGAAACCTCAATGCCTCCACATCACGTCCAAAGTGCGGTCATTCAGCATTACTTTTAGAAAACATTTGGTCCTGTTCAAAGCGGGATGGAAACGGTGTAAAAGAAAACTAGGGAGCGTTCCACTGAACGGAAAGCTGTGCCAACACTCCCAGCAGGCAAAGTGGTTCATCTTTGTTTTCCAGGTTTGATTTTCCAACAAAACATTGCGTGAATGAAAAGCTCTTCAGCAGTTTGACTTGTGGGAGCCCCAGACGTCTTTAGTTTTCTGGCATTGTTATACAGTTTTTTTTTTAAATCTCCCAAACACTCCACCAAAATCTAATTCCTTTGGCAAAGAACTGCCTATACAACCTGTTTTATTTTTCAACTTTTTTATATCTTGGAATCAAAATGAAAAAATAAAGAGTCCATTATTTTGGTCAGGCAAACCAGAGAAACCGAACTCTGTGGTGTTACCAGACAAACGGTACCAACTACACAGAATTTCTTTCATTTCATGAGATTAGGGTTGTGCCATAATATATTGTCCACAATAACTCAGGTTTAATTATTAATATAAGAAAAATTGTGATAATGGCAATATTTTAACTTGTTGACACAATGATCAGCGCTAACATGGTACAGCAATAAGAGTGGAGGAGAAATAGCAGCGAGGACAGGCCCAGGAGGAGAAAACAACTCAATCATTTATATATATGTTGTTTTTCTATTTGGCAACTATTTAGTTGCATACTTTCTGATCATTTTGATTTTGTTGTAATATTTATATTTTATACGGAATCTAAATCTCACTTTAAGTTACTGTTTTTGTTTACAAACTAAAAAACAGAGATCTTTTTTTCAGTTTTGACTTAATATTTGAAGGCAAACTAAATTTATGTTGAGACCCAAGTATTAACTCTTTCCGTTAAATAGCTTCATTCGTCACAATCCTGCAAGTCTGAACGCAAGGCACAAGTAAAGCAGGAAGGTGGGGTCATGCATTCAGGATAAGCATGAGCATTGATCCTTTTGAGAAGGTGAGAGCATGATTTCACAACGCAGCTTACCAGGAGGCCTTAAAGGGATAGTTTGGGTTTTTTTTCAGTGAGGTTGTATAAGACACTTATGTAAAGTCAGTATAACAGGCAATACATACAGACAAAATTTAGAGCTCCATAACAGTAACATGACAAAGTCAGGAGGCCAGTGAAGGAGAGTAAAATATATGTGAACATGTGGTTTGACCAGCACAAAAATAAATCTAAAACCATTGGAATTTCAGAGCACTTGCTCCTCAAGGTCTGTCTGGGAAATGGGTGTTATAGGCTGTACTGCAGACCCTAAAACTACCACTATCGTAGTGTTAAGGCTAAAGCAGTCTCATTTGTACCGTCCATATATTATGTAATAGTGATACTGTTAAAATAATCATGTCAGAGCTTATCATATTTTCAGTGAAAAATTATGCTGACATTCTTTGGCTTGTCAGTGTTTAAAATAAATGTTTCAGATAAATTAGATCCGGGTAGCAGTGGTGGTGTTCAGCCTGCAGTAAGTCCCACAGAGCCAGGACACTGCCAGCTGTGAGAGAGAGCGCATCGACGCAGGCCATTACTAAATATAATGTTTTCTAACATTTACTAGAAATGTTTAAGTAGGGGTGGGCGATATGGCTTTAAAATAATATCACAATATTTTTAGGCTATATCGGGATACATGATATATATCTTAGTATTTTGAAATCGTCTTTAAACTTCTCAAGTACAAAATCATTTAATGAACTACAGTTATAATAAAGTGAAATAAAGTAGCAATTGCCATAAAATAGTTACATGACCACTGTAACAGTAACGTTTGATAAAATAGTGTTATAATGTTAAATAAACTATAGAGCTCTGCAAAAGCCTTGCTTTTTGTGTGTGTGTCTGTGGGACGCAGAGAGCCATACGAGAGAGATGGGAAAATGAAATGCAGATGCAAGTATCATGTTGGTCGCCAACAAAAAACAATGAGACAATTTACACTCGATGTTTGCCATAAAGTAATTTTATCGTATACGAAACAAGCCGCAATGCATTGAGTATATTTGATTTATCGCACACTACTATTTTCAAGTGAATAAGGTATATGGGTGCAAATACTATGCCAGTCAAAATATGGTCATATCAATTCTCCCCCACCTCCGCCAGTAATATCGCTGTACCGCCAGTCTACGCTGTCTCTAACTTGCGGGCTGAGACCTGACGTAAGATTTGATGGCAGCCTCTGGTCATGGCCACATTGATAAATGCCAAGCTTTACATTGAAATTAGAGTACACCATGTTTTGTCGTATGTTCGTTTAATAAACGAGTCCCACTATGTCTCCAATACTGGGAAGGACTTTGTGCTTCGGAAACAGCAGCTCAAAGAAGATCTCTGCCCATCACAAAATGCTAACCTCAGTACACTTGCTGCAACATGCTACAGCTGACTTGCATGTCATGCCTCATAATTGGATTGAGCACAGAATTAACAGCATCCACGGTCAAAAGGTGAGTGACCCTGAACAGCTCATTTGAAGTGCAGCCAATTTCCTGCCAAGCACGCAAAAACGGGCTCTGAAAGGCTCGTTACAGGTAATGCAAGATCAATGTCGTCTTTCTGAGAAAACCTTGGATTGTGAGCCGTCTTGAAGAGAGAACAGTGACGAGAGTGAACGCACCCACCCTGTGGAAAATGATGAAGTAAACCAGGTCAATTCAAAGACCCTGAACAGAACAAATCATTCTGTTCTCCCTGAGCACTTCTTTACCTTCTCTACAGACCTTATCCTCACACACACACACACACACACACACACACACACACACACACACACACACACACACACACACACGCACTGAATGACGAGGTCCTTGTGTCGAGCAAATTCCATACTCTAACACACATGTAGAGGTCCCAGAGATTATCATTTTCGTACCCAGCAGGCCCCAGCCTCATTAGTTTAAAGAAGTATTTCACCGAAATAAAGAAGTACCTCACATAAAACTAGGCCGTCTCTACAGGAGAGAAAAATACTTTCCAAACTGGTGCAACGTGACCAGAGAAAACAGAGAAAAAGGGTGCTTTTGCTCAAGAGGTAGACAACCTACAACTACCAGAATGCTACGCTCACGCTAGCGGGTGACGTAATGTGGACTTCCAACAATGGCAGCTGGCCGGATCTCATATTACAGTTAAACAGTGAGCTAAATATGTTTCTGAAAATATTTGAGGAATACGCAACTCAGTAACATACTCTTGGTTTATAGTTGATCAGTGCTGCTTAGTTTTACTGTTTGATCTCCGTTTCTTCAGCCTCGGATTTCACTGTTCTGGAAGCAGTGTGGTGCCCACTTCCTGTTCACAAACTCTCGCCATTACAGCATTAAAATATGTTTCTGAAAACATTTTAGTAGAGAAATACACAGTGCATGTAAATAACCTTCATTTATATTCAATCAGTACTACCTAGTTTTACTGTTTGATTGGATTTTGGTCCAAATTGAGAGAGAGAGAGAGGTGCGAGTGTGCCTCTTGATCAGATGTATACTCTTTGAGATGGTGGCTGGCAACAGGCAAAACGAAAATGCGGAAGTACAGTCTATGGTTCGAGCAACAGCCCCAAGAGCCTGCGAAACTCACAGAGCGGTGAGGAGGGATATCTACAGGGTTCCTACAGCTTATGGCAAGTTAGTAAAATACTTTTTAATAGTTTTTTTAATGCCACTTGGAAATTAAATTCAAAACCAATTTTATAATTTCCAAAACTGAAGAACAAAAGAAACTTGAACCCTAACTCTAACATTTATGGTGTTGATGTATGCATACTCGCGTGAGACCAGTGAGAGCCCACGATTATCTGCACGCCAGTGTTTACATGCTACCTGGAAGCCTCAGCCACAAACAGTAGTTTTAAATCTGTCAGAGGTACTTGTTGTTTGCTGCTAACTCCACATGTCTCTCTCTGTGTGTGGGGCAGGCTTTTAGGTAGCATGTAAACACTAGTGTGCAGATACTGTGAGCGTGCATACGTGAATACGGCTCCCACACTAGGAGCCTCAGGCACAGACTACAGGAAGGCTAAAAACATGACCACCAGTGACATTTTTCAAAACAACTTGACATGTCGGGGCTTCAGGACACTTGGGTTACTTCTGAAGAGCAGACATTTTGTGGTTTTGTTATGTATTTTTGTGAAATCCTGGTCACCATTTGTTTTAATTGTTTGGGGGATGTGTGCACCTTTTCTCCATGAAACTCTGGTTCTGTTATGTGGACTATAAAACTAAAACTACTAAAACCAAACTTTCCATCGGCACGAGGGTGAGTGGATAATGACGGAATTTTACGATCCCTTTAAGGTCTTATTTATAGATGAATGAATGAATTTAATGCCTTTGTCAAGGATCCACGGGAAACTTTTATCTAGGCGCTGCTTCGATGAAGGAAAGTCTACCACAGTTCATGTACACACACTACCGTCATTGTTTTGATACAAAGCCGGCAACGTATCCCTCATACCCAGGAGGACAACGTTGAGCAGAGGGACAAGGATCAACAAACTGATTCTTCAAACAGCCAGCAGAGCCATGTTTCACCAGTGGCCCATACAGGAAGCGAAAAAGAACACATGGTTTCAAGGGACGGTTATAACTGTCTACCGGGGCCTCACGCTCACCTCTATTCACAGCAGGCTCTCCTTTCAAAAGGGGCACCACTGCAAGGAAGGGCTCTGCCTGCTCTTGATCTGGCAGTTTCTGTATTCCCTCTTCTTTCCTCTGCTCTGCTCTTGTTTCTCTGTGACACAGCCAGAAGGGAAACATGACTCTGGCAGGTCGGCCGTGCTCGGCCCAGCCAAGCCCTCTGCAGCCGGGTTCTAGTCATCTTGCCTGTGCCTCTCCACTGCTAACTGCGAGGCTAACATGGAGCCGGTAGCATGCAGCCGAGGAGAAAGGAAGAAAGACACAGAGTCAGCTGCTCAACACAACCGAGTGTCTGACACTAAAAAAGACAGACAGGCCTGGGCCAAAACTAAAGGGCAACACCCCTCTTTTTCATGTTTGCTGCGAAGAAGCAGTCTGTCTGTGGTTAGTGAGCCACCCGAGAACGCCACATGACTGAGATATGAAAAATGCACTGTCTCGCAGTATATTTCGAATTGAAGAGACCCCATTTACGTCATAATTACATGCAACAAAAATGACAATTAAGGCTGCCAGGTGCTGACACAGCAGCACTTCAAACACGGTCACCCATCCAGTTTCACAGATCCTCCTCCGCAGCTCCCTCACCACGCACGCACACACACACACACACACACACACACACTCAGAGCATAGTCTCTGTTGTTCATCAGCGTGACTGTAACCTTACAGTTGTGGCTATAAAGCACAGTGCCTTTTTTGCAAAAGCGCGCAGGAAGAAGTCAAATGTGCCAAATGAGAACTGGCAGACTCTGCTGTCACAGGAAAAGCAATGCCGTAGTAACCAAGGGGAGTTTATGGACCTGCACACGTCTTTATGGCCGTCCTTGTTGTTTTATTAACCCAATAAGCCGATCAACATGGAGAGCACAGAAGCACAGTAATGTGGCAGGTTTTGTGTTTTATATTCATCCAGGAGGTTCACACCACACTGGAGCTGACAGAACAACTATATATATTTATAAAACTAAATAAAAACCCTACAGAGGTTGCTTTTCTTTATTTTTTTCCAAATAATAAGTATGGGTTCAGAGAACCTTAGAGTTCAGCAATAACCAAAAGATGAGTTTTTGCATTGTACAGATATGGAACTAATACTTGACAAAACAAATCAAAACTTTGGATGTGATCTAATTTAGGCCATGTACTGTTTGAGCCTTTTTGGGGCCATAAACAGCAAAGGCCCCTTTAAAAGTACAGTAATAAATTTTGCGTAGTTGAGGAGGAAGTTTATTTGAACAGAGATCTAAATAACTGTGTAGTAGGTCACAGTAATCAGAAAAGTACTTCGATTCGCTATATTTTCACATATTCTTGTTATTTTAAGGCGGATGTATTGCAAGTATCAGACAATAGTGCAAGCACTCACAAAGAGCGAAACTGCAGTTCCTGATTGGGGATCCGAATAGGGTTGCAATGGTATAAGATTGCGATAACAGTCTCAGAAAATATTGCAATTTCATGGTATTACATAATTAATAATATTATCAGTCAGAATGACCCCTAAATAGATAAAAACAGACGATAAGTTTAGAACAGGATGGACAAATGTTTTATCGCTATAAAAAAAGACCTGAAACATTTTTTTAAATGGAAGTACATGTCAAAAGTCTCCTTTCTGAAAATAACTAAAACGAAGGTGAGATTTTTTTTTTCAATATTGTAGATAAGCAAATACGCACGGTATGATAATCGTCAGTTTTCATGTCACAGTATACTTTAAAACTGGTATATCACTGAAACCCTAGACCCAAATCAGATGTTTTGAGAAGTAAAAAAAATCTAAAAAAAAAAGCCCAAACTGTAATGTGCTTGCTTGGCAATTTTTTTTTTTTCTCCAAATGACACATTGAATCTGGCACATATGCTGGTGTGTTTTTCGGGGGAATGACGTTGATATGAGGGTGGCTGTCTCACTTCTTGATTTTGTAAGACTTCCCCGGGGTCAAGAAAGTAAGAGAAGACAGAGATGTTAAAAAGCAAAAGCAAAAAGAGCTGACAGAGACGAACAGTCACATCCCAGAGATCTACATGAAGACACGCTTAGATTACTAAAACAATTTTTATGTTTTGCTCATAATTATGAGACACACTCAAAAAAAAGTTTAAGTGGTCTTACAAACTCAAAAAAATGAAACAAAAATGGGGTTAAGGGTTAAGCCTCAGATTAACAATGCATTTCACTGAACTGAGTAAGCAGTTAAAACCTCATGGTCACATTATCATCTGGGTGTTTTAACTGAATATGTACAACAACAACACACACAATGAGTCACTGTCCAAACACTCCTTAAAGTCTGTACTTTGAGTCAAAGCAACCCAGTTAATCTTCTTCATACATGTCCAAGGACCACTGCTGGCTATGGGACTGACTGGCCGTCTGCCAGTAATCATCAGACACTCAAAGCCTGGAGGGATACTTCACATGACAAAGCAGAATTCGCACACACAAAGGACCTTAAAAGGACCAGTGTGTAAGATGTCAAATATATTATAATAAGTATGTTTTCTTTGGTGTATAATAAATAAGAATTGTTTTATTCTCCTTACCTCAGAATGTGCAATTTAGATCTAAATAGGAAGCGAGGCCCAAGTTTATAGAGATCGACATGTTGAAATGCAATGTTCCTACAGTAGCCCAGAGCAGTCAAACCAAACACAGGCTCCAGATACGGCCATTCGCTTCTCTGCGTCGGCCCCTGTAGTAAGAATCCCGAAATTCAGTGAGCAGCACCGGAGTTACACGATTTGTAATGTAAAAAGTGCTTTTTTTAGCGCTTGTAGCGTTTAACATCACTGGATCAGTTTGTTTTTGAGCGAAGATACCTTTGTGGGTAATTCGGCTTTTGGTGAAAATATCCTGAACGTTTGGATCTTAAGTTATCAGAGAGAAAAGGCGACTTCACATTAGCATGTGTTAGACTCGCAGCCCGCAGCGACATACCATAACTATGGGATTTCTTCGTTGGATTTTGGATCATTGCAGGAAATAAGCTCTGTGGTAAACAAGTGTTTATGATACTTACAGATTTTGTTTAGCGAGATTATCTTCACTAATGAGCACCACTCTCAGGATTTTTGAATTTTGAAATAAAAAACTACTGCTAGGCTAAACTGGACTGCACTGCGGTCGTGTTGCCACCACAGTTAGGCTAAAAGGCTGTGTTCAGCGCAGTTTTTGTGTGAAAATGTTCTGTAGTCTCATTTAGTCACTTCTTAGCAACTGCCTTTTTTAGGACACAGAAAAGCATCAAAGTCCACCAGTGAGGTATTTACTGACAAACTGAACAAAATGTGAAAGTCTCTGCAGATAGTGTTTTCCACAACCTTATTTCAGACTTCTAGGCAAAAACACATAAAAAAAACAACAACATTTGACTTTGAGACAAGAGAACCGGAGACGCTGAAATGCTAACAGATTTCCAGGTTTTACAACTCATTAAAAGAGGTTCTCTGTGTCCCAGAACCAATTAATGGATGTCAGTATCAGCGTGTACTGTGAGACCAACAGGTCAAGTTATTATGCTGGGGGACTGTGTTTACTTGTGTTTTGGATCCAGGAAAGTTATATAACGCTGCTTGAACGACATTTTAATATGTCTCAGTCTTGTGTGTGCCTGCAGTGATAATGCATTTGTCATGGTGTGACTATTTGAGAAACACCCATGTGAAATAAATACCTGACTCAGCCAGGTTTCGAATGACGTCATCACCTGCCCTGTTTCCAAAGAATAGGCAGCTGCAGCATGATGGTTTGTTTGGGTAACCTGGATCAGAACAGGGTGGTGTATTTTTTTCTCTTTTTTTTGTTTGAATATGGCAAACTGGTTGGATGGAAACCCAGCAGAGAACAATGAGTCACAACCATGCGGTGGATTTCACAGCCAGGCTGTGCATTCCTGGCCCGACAAAGGAATCCTGTACACAGCACCCACACGGACACACTGAGCACAGTCTACAGAAGCTTGGCCGGGGCCCTCTGGTTGTATTCGCAGGCTTGAAAAAGACCTGAGGCAAAATTAACAAGCTTCTCAAGAACTGGACGAACAAAGCACTTTACGGCGGAAGTGATGGTTTAAAATGAGAGAGCGGTTATAATATGCTGTATAATATGAACACAGTGGGAGCATTTACCAATACATTACAGTTTAGCTAGAAATATGACTAATGCGAGTTTTAGCATTATGCACTAAAGCGCTTGTAACGAGACCATGTACAACTGGAATATGTTGTTGTTTTTGTTTGCTACTCGGACAAATTCTTTCAAGGCCCTGACCTACATTGTTTTTGTCTTTTTCTCAGACAGACAGGACCATTATGCCACCTTAATAAAAGCTCGTTATTTTTTTTGTTTGATGTCCAATAGAACAACTATGTAGGGCAAGTTGAAGCAGCAACAGGGCTTTACTTGACTTTGCCAGACAAATTAATAAATCAAAGTGCTTTATAGGATAAATAACAACATTATCATAAGGTTTGAGTGAGCCACAATCCCCCTCTGTGTTTTGTAATATCTTAAGTTGTTTTTTTTACACATTTATATTGGTTTGAGACCAGTCAACTGTGGAGTCTGTTATGGCAACAAATGCAAAGCTATTCAGGTATATATATATATATACAATGTAGTTGTGTGGCTTCGAGATGGGCTTGAGCGAGATGAAAATTGGGTACTGTAGCTGCAACAGAACTATACAAAAGCCAGTAGATAACAGGTCGAGGGGTCACAGCCACAGTGGCATGAAAATGAATGTAAAGCCCACCATCCTGCTACTCTAAAAAGATCTTACAATTAAGCATTAAGTGCTTTTTTCACCCAAGAAAATTCAGCAGTTAATAAGTTAGTGGAGGCTTTGTAAAGTGCCAGCCCTCCATGTCAATAAGAGAAATACCCATAAACAGGAAAACATATCTGTGAAACCAACACATCTTTGCTCTCAAGGGAGGAAGTGGCTAGAAAACAAAATATTGGCTTATGAGTTACCACACACAAGCCACATGTATGTATTAGGGGTGGGGGAATAATGGATACAGCATAGTATAGCAATACTTTTGTGAAGCAATATCCTATTGTTACAAAGGCGCCAAGTAATGCTATTTTTTTATTATATCAATTTTTAATATTACAAATACACATGAAACTTTTGCTAGCTAATTATAATGTAATATACAGTAGTGGATGAAGTACCTGAAAGCCTTACTTTGGTAGAAGACAATTACTTTGGTAGAAGTTAAAAGTCCTAAAGTATCTGATAATTACCATACTTATACTGTAAGCATAAAAAGTCATTTTATGATATTAAATGTACTGAGGTATTAAAGTAAATTCTTTTAACAAAAAAGTACACAGATAAAGTTTATTTCTTTTTAAACATACACCACTTTTAAAATGGAGTGTACATTACTCTTGCAGAAAAATACGGTCTGTTTTTCACAACTTGAAGAAAAGGATTTCCTTTCTTATTTTGTGGTAAGTCACTTAAAGGCTTAGGGGAAATGAGGTGGAGTAAAAGTATACTGTTTATTTAGGAAACGTAGTGGAGTTAAAGTGAAGGGTGACAGAAACATAAAAAACTAAAATAAAGTACAGATACTCCCAAAAAATACTCAAACATTGTGACAAAGTAATTATACTTTGTTATATTACACCACCTATAACATAATTATATAATTGATTGCTTTATCAGTGCCACTCAGGTTTTAAGTTTAAGACCAAATTTCTAATGACCAAAATTGAAGGGCAATTTTATTTTGCAAAAAAGTTTATTTTAACAGAAATGTGACTTTTTTTCGTCCAGTGAAAACTTAAGATTATCTACATCAAATGTTTAAAAAAAAAAAAGGTAACCCTTTTTAGAGTGAAACATGTGGAAGACAAAAACACATTCTCATTAAAGGTATGTATTTGGTTTACCAAAAGAAGTGGGAAATATCTGCCGTTTCTGGACGGTTTTCTTGGTGACTTTGTGGTTTTCACTCTGCATGTGAGATTCCACTGCTTGAATTCCCATCATGACAAGTTTCCGAAGAGGAATTTATTACATTTTTTTATCAAAAAAAGTAGATGTAACAAAATATTTTGAAATTTTGCTATGCAACGTCAGATTTATTTATTTATTTATTTTTTATAAAATCCTACTTTCCATGTCTGAGCATTTTAACTTTTGACATTCTAATTTAAGTCAATTTTATACCAGTTAAGGACAAATTTTATGATATACGAATTCAACGCCTTGGAAACCTAATTATTGTCCAGCATGTCCCAGCACGTTTAAAATTACAATGACATTGTATCGTGATTTATGTATCGTGATAATATCGTATCGTGAAGCCTCGTATGAAGCAAGGTTGCCATACATTATGGATTTTGCTCATTAACACATGCAAACAAAAAAGCCCATGGCTGCTGATTAGTGCTGATAGGGAAATGATTGAATTAGTTAGATATAGAGCTTGGCTACACCGTAACATTAAAGCTTGTGGCGGTTATGCTAACAACCTTTTGTTTAACGTGAACACAAAAGTAACTCTGTCAAACACGATCATGTGCTGACTGTCACAACAGGGGACCTCAGTGAACCTCTATTTTAAAGAAAAATAACCCACAGAAAAAAGAAAAGCTTTTGAGGCTGGCATTAAATTGAAATAACACTGGTTGAGTGACTTAAAGTTGAACAAAGATGTTTTGTCACGTTAAACAGGGAACACAATTAGCCAAGTTAGCTTTGTTAACTGTTACCTGCTGCTGTTGAGGACGGTTAATTTGAGGCTAAGGTTGACAGTTGGGCTCTCCTCTGTGGGTAAATTACTTAAATGTGGGCTTTATCTAGCAGCTAAAGAACAATAGATCGACTGCTAGCTAACATTAGCTACTCACCTTAAAATATCCACCCTCGTAGTGAGTATTTGGGGGTCCGAATATCGCTACTTCCCAGTTGTACATGTCCGACTCGTCCACCAAAGTTATCTTGAAGCCTTCGACTGGCTCATCTTGGAGACTTTTCATCTCCAGCATTAGTGCTTTTTGGGAACTGGCTACATGATGTCCATGCTGAGCCATATTCCACAACGATTTGTATAAATATATCGGCGACCCACCACAGCTGTGACGGCGGAGAAGGACAAAGCTAGCTCGGTTCAAACAATAGCTACCAGCGGGAGGACGGAGCTCCGAGCACAGGAACGCGTTTGTGTTGGTTTCCGTTAGTGTGGCTCCAAAACAGGATCTACAAATCGCGACGGGGCTTTATTTGGTCAGAGCTGGTGCGGCTTCCTCTGTTGTTGTGAACAATCCCGGGGAGCCCCAGTTATTAACGACCATCTAACCCTGCTGCTGTCAACGCTCACACGGCGTCCAATCTGCATCCGGCTAAACGTTTCAAAATAAAGCCACTATTTTTTTTTTTCGAACATCCGTTTTTGTTTCATATTTTATATCTTGCAACTTCAAATTTGTGATTATTGTAATTATTGTTATTAACGTTGTATATACCACAGTAGAATGACTAACTCCGACTTTGACTCAAGAGTTACCTCTAACTAAATGCAGTCACTTAGGGACTGTTCTCTATTTATCAGAGGAGGGGGTGGCTGGTGCGTGACTTGTTTTTCTTTTGTTGACACTCCCTGGAGCTAGTTTTAGTTTAGTTTAGTAAGTTGCAGTAAAATGTAAAACAGTAAAACTTCAGTTAATAGCCCGGGCTATTAATTGCTTTATCTGCTTATATTTAGGACATACATCTGTGTTGGAAGGGCTTTTAATTCCTGTCACACAAAACTGTTGCTCAGCAAAGATGGGAAATACAAATTGCTCAATTAAACCTCTTTTTTGCATCTTGTTTACTAAGCCAGTATTACTGTCTTCTTTGGCGCTCATGGTTTCAGTATGACTGACTTGTAGAGAATCTTATCAAGCTAACCGTGTGTGTGTTATCAAGCTAAGCATGTCCATATTGACTAAAGTTTAACCTTCTATATTTGTATGTGCGATCTAAGCAGCTAACTAATGTTAGCTCTAACGAGTACCAAAAAAAAACTTGAGAAAAAGGAATAGCACCGTAAATGGGCCTCTAATTGCAAATGCAACTAAAGAAAGCATTGATTAAAAAAATATATTAGACAAAGCTACACATTTTCTTTTGAATTTTTGACAGCTCAGCTGACATTTTTACACATTTTATATATTTTCATCTCTGCAATAGTGACTTGAAGGTACAATATTTGTTTGCAACAGTGTCTTAACTGTACAATTGGCACAATTAATTCAACTATAGAAATACAGTTATTTAAAGGTGCAACATTCTTCTCTTGAATGTAATATTTAACATGTTGCACATACTGTATATTATTTTTATTCTTACCCCTACTTATGTATATCTTGTGCGTTATAGTGTTATACAAATGTAATTTTTCCCCCAAATGTATGTAATTAAATGGTTTTATACATTGTAATGTCGCATAAGGCACATATTTTCCATTTTCTCACACTTTACACACTCAGCATATCATACATATTTTAGATTTTTAAATACTTACATACTGATGTAAATATTGTAGCATATTGCACTTATGTTATTTTTCCATAGCTCTTTCTAGTCTACTACCACTTCTACTACTAGTACTACTACTACTACTACTACTCCAAGTCGGGCTTTTATTTTGAAAGTGAAAATGGGAAACTTATCCCGGTTAGCGTGACAGTGATGCTAACGAAAGCTAGCACATCTCCTGTTTCGGGTGTGTTACTAACACACATAAAAAACGGTCGTCTGAGCGACATTTGCGTTTAAAGAATCGAATTCAGCATGAAATGATAAAAAATAAAACGCACGGCTTTGTTGGTTGAACTTTACTAAACTCAGCTGCTAGCTGTCAGTCAATTAAACGGTCTCGATTACTTCTGTTGTCACGCAAAGCTTTCTGGGAATTGAAGTTTAAAGCAATACATGTAGTTGATCACACATGGAGTGTTTATGTGCCAACAACAGTCTCTGTGAAAAATATATAAAATATAAAAAAACCTCATACCTCCTCCACACACATTATTCTATTACCCATCTGTTCTCTTCTCATAAACAGAATATATTTTGCACATGTAGGTGTTTATGGCTTCACTGAAACACAAAAAAATGACTACAAAAGCTTCTTACAGCCTTTATTTTTAATTCGGGTGGACTTTCTTTAAAGGGAATGTAGATAATTTATGTTGTCCCCTTTAAAACATTTACATTGTACAGCTTGATAATGGAATATGGAGAAATAAAAAGACAGGACCTTCCAAAGTCAAAGTCATATGAGAGTATATTTCAATGTCACAAGCCAAACTTGGTAAAATAACTCACTACAACTGAACCAATAGAGATTTAAGACAGAGTGGGTTGCCTCTCAGTACACTGCTTCACGTGACCTGTTTTACTTAATATTCGGAGCCCCATGCCCTCGGTGTCATGACACCAAATATAACCCCCATCCTTCCCCCTGTGTATAATAATTTAAAACATTCAACGATAGCATTTTTTAAAATTGTCTGAACTGAGAATAGATAAAAACACAATACCATCAAAAATAGAGAATGGTCAAGTAAGTAAACTTCATTAAAAAAACTATAAAGAAAAAAGGACAAAATGGAATGACAAGTTTTTCTTTGTGTAAGCATGTCAATGGAAGAGAAATAAAAAGGAAATAAAAAGTGTACATTCCTAATCATGCAATATACAAATTTTAATCAAATATGCACAGAAGGATGATCGGAATCAGGACAATGTATGATTAGGGGAGGTTTTTTTTCTGTTACATCAGTCATTTTCAGGAACAGGGAATACATATACTTATTTTCTATTGACATTCCTGAAATACAGCTGATCACTTCTGTATTCAGACTCTACCACTGGACAGAAGAGCTCGTGGAATGGCTGACCGGATGGTTCGGTCACAGACATCATTATCATAGTTGTTATCTACAAAAGCAGACATGTGAGGAGGGCCTTACCAGTAAATATGATCAGAGACGCAACCAAGTCAGTTTTTATCTTGCTACTACAAGGTTGAGTCGTGCTGGATCGGGTAGTGACGTCAGACATGAATGACAAAAACTAAAACATCAAGTACCTCTGAGAGAGTTCAAAGAGGCGGCCGTTACAAAAAAAATGGCCATCCATGTTCATAACAATGCACAAAAAAGTGGCAAGGCAGTTTCTGAAGGGAGAAGAAACACTGAGGGTGTATGCAGCTACTGTGATGCAACGTCAAGGTGGCACGGGCGTAAATGTTTCACATGAAAACAGACAAAACTGCACCCTGCTGTTGACAGAGTGGAAGCCATGTTGCCTAATACTGATTGAAAGAGAACTGGAAACCACTGAGCGACAAGCAGCCTCTGCTTACAGAGAGAACTTGCAACCTGAAGGATTTAAAGTAAAGACAGGTTGATAGTGTAACTGTGTCGTCCCTTAGAAAAAGGAGGCAGGACTGTCAGCTCTCTTTACACCAGATTATTGTGTCAATATAAAATGAGACAACACGCTCACTTAAACTTTTTTTTAAGACTGGGTGCTGAAACCTCAAAGTAGAAATTAATGATGTTAAGATCAAGACAGTGCCCCAATTGTTATATTTATTATTGCGAAATGGACGTTTTAGGCCAGACGCCTTTCCTAAGCGTGTAAATTGGCAGCGTAACATTGCCAATGTCCATGTGGTAATAATTAAAATTATAATCAGAGTGCTGTCCCGATCTTTGCTTTACTAGATTATTGTGTCACTAACTTGACACCATAGCGACACAAATAAGGGCCCTCAGCATCATGGCTGTTTCATGGAAATAACAGTATCCTTCTAAGTATTACAGTTATAAAACACCTTCTTTACAAACTGTGAGTTGAAGAAGAGGCCGATGAAAGTGGCACTGCCTGACAGTGACTGTCCTGTGGTGATATCTCACATTACGCTGCACACTTGTTCTCTGGAGTTTCATTTTAACATTTTAAAACACTGCCTTCAAATTAATCTTTTTTTTAAAGGAGTGATGTGTTAGAAGTTCTTGGGGAGTCAGAGAGCCTGTTTAGACCTGGTATTTACACGTGATTCGTCGATCAGAACAAAAGTGGACTGCCGAGACACATCGTCGTTCACGCCTGTGTCTATCATGCATCTCCAGCTGACCACTTGTGTTCAGATTTTTTTACTGACCCACACACAGGTATGACACCCACACTTCTGTGAGTACAGCTGCAGATAACGCCATGCTCAGAATTTGACACACCTCCCTCCATGGGGCAAAACACTTTGTCAAACTCAACATAAAATAGATAAGTTATAGAGCATTAAAACCACCACATCCTGGACTCATGATGTTGTCCTTAGCCACTTTTCCACTGCCTGTGCAAGGCGGGAATGCTGGAAATTTAAAAGTAGCTATCAGCAGTTAGTGGCTTACTCAAAGGAGAAGAGGAGCGGCTATAAATGTCTGCAAATTGCAAAAACAATGAGATTTGGGAGAGAATGAGATCAGCCGCCATACAATAAATATGGTAAATGATTGTTATTACCTTGTTATGCCATTGTTATTGTTTAGAAAGCGCTGTCGACACATGTTTTATGTCACACTTGAAGCTGATGCTGCTGTGGTACATGTCATGCCTCTTTTGATTACGGGATGCCATCATGCAGTCGATAATCACACACTGGAGCTGCATGATTCTACCATTATTTGGTTCTGTGTAAAAATGCAAAGGTGGCATGAAAAAGGGATTTTGTAGCAGCCTTAAAGCGCAATTTCTGTAGCGGGAAGTGGTTTGAGTAATTGCATCACAATGTGTCCTCACAGTCTTTTACACTTGTATTTGGTGGTGTCCGCTTGTGATCTGATCGCCCAAAACGCATGTTGATACCAGGTTTAAACCGGGTCAAACTGTAGCTAAGCACAGTTGATGAGGGAGCAGATATTTGGGGAAGGAGGTGGGGCTCCACAAGACTCATGAAGCGCTGGAGTAGGTCAGTGTGCACAGCTGAGGCACAGAGCAAAACCACTGATCTACTGTACAAATCACCCGTAGTGCCACACAAGGATTGTGTTGAATTAACAAGAGGAGATTTGCTCTGAGCCAAAAGGCAAGTAGGGCAACAGAAGTTTAAACTCCATGCCTTATATGTAGCTGTGGTTCCATCTCTGCACTATTCGAGCTGCAGGTGCTCAGTGCCTGGCGTTCTCCAGTCACCAAGTCAGTGATGGGTGAGCAGGTTAGAGTCCCCAGTTTTTCCAGCTAGAACCAGTCTGAGAAAGAGTCAGTCACATGGTTTTTCCCAGGCCTAAAAAGCCGAGCAGCACGCACACTGATGTTTAGTGGGCAGAAAGAAGAGGGCGAGACGAAGGCGCAGACAGGTTTCAGACAAAAATAAGAAAAAAGAAGACAAAACAAACAAAAAGCAAACCAAAGACAAAACCTTCCAAACAGTAAAATCACAATTCAACCATCAACAGTAAAAGTCCAGTTGTCAACGTTACATTACATGACTGTCACAGACTGAATTGCCAACAGAGTGAAGGGAGATACACAGAAAAAGAGCAGAGGACGCAGGGCATCCAGAAACAGGAGCTCAGTACAGAGTCAGAGTGGCTGTTGGGAGTTTGAAATCCAGGGAGGTAAAGATGAAAAGTGCGTTGCAGAGAAGACGGCGAACGTACACAGTGAGTCTGTAAAACAACATCAAGTGTTGGGGAGTGACCACAGAGCTCAGAGTGCAGAGCGACAATCACCGAAGAAGAAGGTAAGAGGATAGAAATGTTGCGAATCTGAGGACTAATAAATAGGGCGATACTGGAAGTGCCAGCCGCAGTGTTTTATAACATGATTATGTTGTGTTTCAGCGAGGGAGGGGGGTGGCATGGAGAGGTCGGGGGGCACCCTGGGGCTGTCGGACACAATCAGCACTGAGAGAAGGTCTGCTTGATCTCATCCAGCACATTCCCAAGCAGCGTCGGCTCGTCACATTTAGCATCGATGGACACTGTCTGACCAGACTGAGAGGAAGAAGAGAGAAAATCAAGGTCATGATCCAAAAGCCCACTTAAAAACATATTTATTTGTTATGAAAATTTTAATTGCAGAGGATAAAGGAGGAGTTTCATTTGTTCACTCACAGTTTTGACCAGCAGACAGACGTGGTGACCCTGGATAGACCTGCTGTACATGGAGGCACAGGAGTCGATCCTCTCCACAACTAAACCAACAAGACAAAAAGAGCAAGTGTCAGAAACACTCAGAACAACTGAAATCATATGATCTGATTACTCTGATCATAATCTGTGAGTAACGTTCACCATCAGAAAAACATGCTAAACCACAGAATGAGAGTAGAACAGACATTCACAATGATATGAACATAGCAGGATGCAGGGTTCCCACACATTTTCATGGATGACATTTCAAAACTTTTTCAGTCACTGTTTTTCTTGCCCCGTATTTTTCAAACAATTTGGATCTAAAATCTATGAGAACATAATTTCAACGAAGTGGCATACATGAGGGGAAAGAAGGAATGTGGTGAGAAAATGAAGAAACATATGTGATGGTAAACAAAAGGTCACATCCACTCATTAGAGCTGCGTCCTATCAACAGCCACAGAAAATAAATTTGCCCTTATGTAACATTACTTGGAAGGTTATCCAGATGATTACTGTAACAATTTCATGACACAAAAAAAAAAATTACAAGAATTTTCAGGCCTGGAAAACAGAATTATGAAATTCCATGACTTTTCCAGGTTTTTCCATGACCCTGAGAAACCTGTGGATCATCACAGCGGTGGCTGCTGTTTATTGTTTATTTTGACTAAACAAGAGCTGGTGAAGTTGGTGTACTGCTCATGTTTATCACTTTGTGCCCTTCTCTAAATTTAGACATTTTTGTGGGTCTGTGAATGCAGCAGAGGCGAAACCCATCATGACTTTTTTCTATCCCTCAGAGCTGATCAGGTAAGACTGATGGAAGAGAGGAGCGGCTGCTGCAGAGTGAGTAAAAATAAACTTTCAGACTCAGATCAGTAAATGGTTATTTCTCAATTTCACTGCGCCTGTAGTTCTGCTGCTCTGTCTGTGACAACAGTATGCTCTGCGCTCTGACAGTGAACGGTCATGCTCCAAAAATACAAAATCTATTTGTGGCAGCACCTGTTTTTATTGTGGCAGTCCGCCACAAAAAACAAATGTGTGGAGAAACTCTTGCGATTTACATTAAGTTAAAAAGACAATTATGTTAACAGTCTTAGTTTGGTGAAAGAAATGAGAAATGTTGTACAGCTGTATTTTTATCTTTAGTAAGGAAATTAAAGAATAGGCCAATACAGAGTTCTCAAACTTGTGAATGTGACACACTTTACAGCACCACTGCCTTCTGTTGTTAACAACTAACAACAATCACCATTTTCTTTTGTACTGATCAAACGAGCACAACAAACAGTTTAATGTGTGTTTTATTCTCATTCTGTTTTTTTATATACTTTCCTATGATTCTCACACAGTCCTGAAAAGAGCTGTAGTGCTGAATTCTCTACGTAAAACTGTTGATTCTTTTTTTTTTTTAAAACCAATATAAAATGGCCTTGATGTGTATTTGTACCAGAGAAATGGTGGTGGAAGCAGATCCTGGCCAGTAGATGGTGGAAGGGCATGTTGACTCCCTCCAGTCTGACAGAGCTGCACTTCAGGTCGCCCGACTCAAGCAGCTTTGCAAATGCATCACTGGCCAAACAAAACAAAAGGAACTCAGTTTTTAGTTTCTCTCGACGAAAACATGACAAAGAGCTAAGACAACTCGGAAACTAACAATCAAACATAAATTACATTTACTGCAGATATTCATTATCCCCAGATGATGATATGGTAAGGTTTTTTGGTGACTCACTGACTTTTCCTCTCGTGTCACCGTCAGTCATACATTTCCAATTTTACACAGAAAATATAAGAATCTACTCTGCAGGCTGACATAAAATTTACTCCATTTCCTTTGAAACATAAAACCGACTCTGTTAGGAACATTTTACTTTGAATTTGCAGAGAACATTTTTGGGTAAAGGTGCAAAAATGCTAAATTTTAATGATCGGTCTGAAGAGCTCCTAAAGAATGCAAGAAATGGTCAGTATGTAGTTTTTCACCATTATAATGTGGGTTGTACTGTCATGTGAATACACCAACCTGTAACATGGAGTAGTGATTAGGTAGGAGGTGCAGGTAAAGTGCAGTTTGAAGTCCAGTTTTTCATGAGTGGAGGAGTCCTCATTCTGCAGACACACAACAACAAATACAGAAAATCAATAACAAAGTAACGTGGCCCTTGAACGATTCTCTGTGGGCCTTCAGACCTGCAAAGAGATTTGGGTGAAGGGTTGATTTCCAAAGTGAAACCTGGAGCTGGTGAGTATTCCTTGGCTTGTTTAAGTAAACAGCCTCTGAACTGCTATGCCACCCTGCTGCCCCCCGAATGTTTTTGACATGAGTAGAATTAACAAAATGGGAACATAACTTTAAAGGCCCTTTTCCACTGGAGAAAAACCCACCAGCACCCAACAACATCTGGCTTTTGTATTTTAAGAGAAATGTTACAATCAGCGTTTATTTCCAGGACAAATTACTCTGCAGCAGTGAGGAGTATACACTGGCTTTTCACTCCTTTTCCGGAGCAATGCAATGACACGCCCTTACACAATACCAGGCGTCTCCGTCCAAGAAATACACGAACATTAAAATGAGTCTGCAACGAGTTTAAAAGAGTGACTGAATAAGTCAGAGATATAATTAAGAACTGACCCCAGTAACATTTTCATTGGCCTCCATGCTGCTTTCTACTGTTTACCAGCCTGTTTTCCACTACATTTATGACATCAAATATGACACAAAAAACAAACAAAAAAAACCAGAAAGGCAGACTTATCTAGGGCTATCAACTATTTTTAGCTGTTTTTTTCCACATTTAATAAATCTGCATATATACAAAGATTTGGGTGGATAAAGGGTATAACAAATCCAAGCAAACTCTGTAATATCTACCGTTTTTCAGTCTATGTTACACATGTTGCAGATGACAGCGGCACAATAAAAATATTATTGACAAAGTGTAGAATATGAGAGCATTTAAAAAAATAACATTAACTACACTTTAGGGAAGCTATGGTTGGTTTCTAATATGGTATCAAAACATATTATGTTTCTTTTAGGGTTTTTTTTGTCATTTGCATTTTGACTTGAGTATATGTGTGTGTGTTCCTCCTCACCTTTACTATGAAGGTGAGGGTTCCCTTCAGTTTCTGTGGCATTACGATGCTCTGCACGGTGAAGACGAACCGCGCCTCATTGGACACCCCTGAGGCACAAGAGAAAAGTTCACAGCCAAGTAATCAGACTTTATAAAACTTACAAAAGTGAGGCTTAAAATAGTCTGAGGTACACACTACTTCAAAACATTACAGTAAACCCAATGACTCAATGGCCCAATGCACATAACAGAGAAATCTGTATGTTGTTTATCTGTATTGTTCAGGTAATTTGACTCTTGTATTTTGCAGATTATCACTAACCAGGTGGAAGTTGAAAGGGGACGGTGAGGCCATCATGTGGACCCGACCCCTCTGGTCTCTGCAGCTTGGAGTTCAGGGAATCCAGGACGTTGAACTCCATGGATTTGAGGAAACTGTCACACTTGTTTTCAAATATAACAGACACCACCACCTGACTGCCATCCTGCAGGTTTCCTTGGATGTCGTTCACCTTTGTGGGAGGAAAAAGAGAGTAATTTTATTAAATAAATGCATTTGCCCTGGGAATGACTAACTCAGGCTGACTAATCCTCCCTCCTTGTATTTCACCGAGGGAAGATTGTTTAGAGAAGACAAACAGTACACACAGCAAATTTGATTCATAAACCTGTCACCAAAGCACACATCACTGTTTCCAGGAAACCAGTCGAAGCACAAGGAGAAAACCACAAGGACAGAATCATTCTCAGAAACGGAGTCTGCCTCTGAGGCCGATCCATGAAGAGCAACAAGGACAGAGTAAAGCACATCTAGAAAAGAGTTTTGTCATTGACAGAATGTTAACTAGTACCTGATCGGCATCCTCCATCATCTTTAAAGAGAGGGAGAGAGAAGGAGAGGATCTGCATGCATTGTTTTTTTACTGCCACTCTTGTCTCTGATAACTTTCACAATAATAAAAAGCCTAAACATGAACATTAAGATGATCGTTTCCACATTTGTCCACACAGAGGAACAGTGTTAAGGTTAGAATTTGCCCAGTGTTGAGGGAAAATTCAGGATTTTCCATGACCTAGATCTCAATAACGCCTTACTTATTTTTTATTTTGACACAATTACACAGCACAACAACGGGGTCGCTTAGGGGCAAACATCACATGTGGTCCGATGATCAAACACATTTTTTCCTTTTCACTGAGCAGACAGAAGTGTGTTCTGTAATCTGGCAAGCAAGCCCGTGTCTTTTCATCCTCCCTCTGCCATATTAAGTGAGTAAAAGAATGTAAACATGATTAAATCAGGTAGATAAACAACACAATCTGATGATGTTCGACCCATTCATGTGATGCTCTGTCGGAGGATTCTGGATATGGCTTTAGTTATAATAAATTAAATTAGTGAATTAAATTATGGCCAAAATGAGGCAAAATATTGGACAAAACAAGTAAGGATTAATGAGCAAATAAATAATTTTTTGAGCGTTGGTAAAAGTCACTTCTTCAGCACAATCCTGCCATCACTCACCATCTTGATGTAGGAGTTCTCAGCCAGCAGGCAGTAATTGGACATGGGCTGAAAGGAGAGAAGAGCTCAGGTCAGGGCAGGCATTCTCTGTCACTCTGTATGCTAACTAGGCAACAGGAGCTGGTTCGACCTGGTCGATGCATAACAAGCAAGGCAGAGTGTGTGTGTGTGTGTGTGTGTGTGTGTGTGTGTGTGTGTGTGTGTGTGTGTGTGTGTGTGTAGTGGTCAGGGGGTCTACCCAGTGGAGCTAAGAGGCAAAGATCAGAATGATGATAAATTTTACAAGCTAAATGCACCATCACATTATTTGTAGCTTTGAAGCCACTGACTTTTTACTTGTTTTTTTTTCTCTAAATGCATAAAACAAGAGTCCGTTCCATTTTTCTGGGAAGTCAGACTTTCTGAGTTTCCACACAGCAATTTCGACAGTAACGCCACCTAAAGTCAGGTTTCCAACTCAAAAAGTTGTCTGTTACAATCGGCATTTTTTCAACGACAAATTACTATATAGTGTATATTGGCTCCAGCTGTGATGGTTTTGATCACAGTGACGGAAAAACTACACCGTATTTTTCACTCATTTTCCAGCGCAATGCGATGACACGCCCTTACACAATACCAGGCGTTTCCATCCAAACACACAAACGCCTTTAAAATGAATCTGCACCGGGTTTAAAAGAGAGACTGAATAAGTCAGAGATATAATTAAGACGAAACCCCAGAAACATTTTCACTGGCCTCCATGCTGCTTTCTACTGTTTACTAGCCTATTTGCTGCCCTCATTTCTGACACCAAATATGACACAACAGTAAAAAAACAAAACAAACCAAAAAAACCCATAAAGGCATACTTATCTGGGCCATTTGGTCATGAATGATAGTACATTTTACTGCCCAAGTGCACCATCAAATTATTTGTAGCTTTGAAGTCATTGACTTGTGACTTTTTTTTCTCTCTACATAAAATAAGATTTTTTTTGGATAGTCAGAATTTCTGACCTCACCAACCCTGATCTCATAATCCAATGTGGCTGTACGCACATCAACAGTAGTAAAAGTTCTAGTAATATACAGTTTATTACCACTTCTGTCATTTTTGTGTCTCGCTAAAACAGTCATACACACAGTCGTGTCAAACTTTGATCTGTTGTCATGCTGTCATGGTGATTATGGGTGCAAAAATACAGTGTAATGCATTCTTATCGACTGGTATTGCTAACCACGTCTAACCTGGGCTGAACTAGAATTGCTAGCAACATCTTGTTTTTCCGGCATGTTCTACTGAAATCATCTCAGGTGTGACGTTATTCCCACCTTTGGCTTCTGAGGTAAATAGAAGCAGCATAAAACCTGCTATTCTCAGTGTGCTGAATGATTTCATTCACACTTCTGGTTGAGGTTAGGCTGTGAAATGCTGATTAAAAAACACTGACCGGCAGAGGCTCTTCCTCCTCCACAGTGCCATTTTGCACTGACTCCTCTTCACCTCCTTCACTGTGGTGATGATGATGATGATGCTTCTTCTTCTTTTTCTTCTCTTTCTCTTCCTTCTCCTTTTTCTGCTTCTTCTTCTTGTGTTTGGAGGACTTCTAATAATTGAAATCCAACAAGGAAGGGGCAGACAATTTATTAGATATTCTCGAGGTTGAAAACTGAATTTGTAAAGAATCATGGCTCCTGGTGGAGATATTCCTCCAGAGACTCTGTAAGAACTAGCAGGTCCCTGGTACATCATTTACACAAACGTGTGAGAATAAGAGCTGCTAATGTGCTGCATCCCGTCAGGTCACTGTGAACTCGAATCTCCGTGGCCAAACTTTCTACTTCACAATTATCGCTTCATCGGTGGTGACTCACCGTCTCCTCCATCTCGGTGTCTTTGGGCTCATCGGGCTCGGAGTCTGGCGCTGTGCCAGAGGCCGCCTCAGGCACGGGGGCTGCTTCTGCTTCTGCTGCTGCTACTGTTGCTACTTCCTGTGCAGACACACACCACCAGAAAAAAAAAACACATGAAGGTATTAGCAGTGAGCAACCGTAGCATGTGACACATACAGTAGTGATTGCCACTTCTGTGTTGATAGAGGTAAGTGAAGTTAGTGAGTTTACTCATTCATTAAAGTCATTCACGATCGGCTGCGACCTACGAGCTCTTTGATACCGGAAACATAAACCTGATTTGCTAAAACCAAGTGCATTACATGCAGCACTGCTAACCAGTCAAAAAGTTAAACCACAAAATTGCCTGCCTGTGAAACCAACAAGTTTGTTGTGTCTGTGGATATTTGTAAATGTGCAGTGGCTTTGTTTTGGGCTGTTGGATCGACTGCATTAACCAGTAACACGAGCTGCTGCTAACTGATTTGATTTACAGGATACTAGTGAGAGCCTGCATGTATTCTATAGGAAGCTCCTTATGGTTCAAATCTGTGATGCTAGCGTGACAGCCAATACAAAAACATGTCTTCCACATGGACATGTCAAGGCATGTCTTTTAAATGTAGTTTTCTAGGTCAAAGGTGCTTTTACTGTAGGGGTTCACAGCTCACATGATTAAAAACAGAATTCCTAAAAGCAAAGTTAAAATGCAAGCTGTGTTTCAGGAGAAGTGTGATATTTTGAGGAACACAGTTATTCCCTTTATTGCTGAAAGTTAAACAAGAAGATTGATGCCATGCTCTTATCTGTCCATTTAATATGGAGGTGGAGCTTTAAGTCTTGGCTTAACATAAAGACTGAAAATGGGGGAAATAGCAAGTCTGACTCTATCAGAAGGAAACAAATCCTTGATCTCAAGCAGTCAAGTAATTTTTCAAATGCTTTTCATTAAAAAACAAAGTTTAAAAGTGAAAAGGGTTGCTACATTTATCTGTGCATTACCGCAACCAACTGCAGGACTGGTAAATACACTGCCTGTGCGCATGCATGTGCATTAAAACAAAATAGGGACTAACTCACAACAACAAAGCTCCACCGCACTACTAGTAACCCAAAATTCCACATGGTAACTTTAACTCTGCCCTACTTCCAGGAATCTTTTTGGAATCTTTGTAAATTATATTTTCTGTCTCTCTGTGTACAACTTTGACATTCAAAAGGTCAAACAGAAACAAGGACGAGCACGGCCCCACATGTGATCATGGAGGAAGCAGTCAGAGGACACATGTGGCAATGCGGTGGCGACAGGAACACAAGAAACTGACTCCAGGCCACATTCCAGGGAGCCTCAGACAACCTCCGCTCACTTGTCACCACCACCAACACAACAATAACGACATCTACTTAAGACCGACACGACACCCAGCGAACAAAACAAAAGCTGAGGAAGGGAACCATGGGCATTGTGAGAAACATTCGCACATACTGTGAACACAGGCATACATACACACATGCTGGAAAAAAAATAGGAAGGCTGGAGAATGAGAGAGGAAAGTGTTATGTGACCTGTGAAAGAGAGGAAGTCGTGTCAAAAAGGTGAGGTGAGGTGAAGAAAATATAAACTGTAAAGCAACAGAGAGAGAACATATGGCAACCCCCCCGCCCAAAAAAAGAACATATGAGGTAGATCAATAAAACATGGAGTTATGAAAGATAGATAAGAAAGAGAGATATATTGAGAAGGGGAGAGGGGGGACGACTCAACCTGGGTGTTAGAGGGCACTGGAGCGTTTGAGAGCCAGAAATCCAGATCCGAAACCTAGAAGAGGCAGGGAGGGAGAGGAGTGCGAGGAGGTGAGAGGGGTGAGGGCCAAACAGGTTCAGTATCTTTCTACTATTCATGGAAATGGATACAGAGATTACGCTGTTCTATTTCATGAATAAATCAAGTATTTGGCAACAGACTGCGCTGTCGGCTATGAGGAAACGGATACTTGATCACTAAAGCTGATTGAAAGACAGGCTGGGAGGAAGCAATGGTAGTGTTGAGTCAATGAAAATGATCAGATATCTGTATGCATGTACCCTTTAAGCAGAAATTGTAGACTACATATATCATAATACATTTTTAATCATAAATGATATATCAGATTATCTAATTTAATGAGAAGTCTGGGTCAGATCAGATTTGACATATAATCTCTGTTGCTAGGTAGGAAACATCCTCGCTCCGCCCTTTTGTGAGGACATACCTCAGCACTGGTGGAGGTGGGCGGTGCAGCCACCTCGCTAGCTTCTTCTGATTGGACCACAGGCTCGTCTGCCTGACCCCCGAGAAGATCCTCCCCCTTGTCTTCATGTTTGTGTTTCTTCTTCTTCTTCTCTTCTTTGCTCTTCTACAAAAACAGGAGAACCAATTCAGCTCTGTGTCAGTTGAAAACAACAACCTCTGACTCATCTCGTCATAATGGTTGACAGCTCCTTGTTGTTTTTCCCCCTCGCTCAAACCGCTCCATAAATCTGATTTACTGGTTTTAACAAGCAGTTTTTAGACAGAATACGGCGAGTGTGGTTTCCAAAACATTTTACCCTCACCTTCCTATCCCGGTCTTTATCCTTCTTCTTCTCTCTCTTTTCTTTGCTGCTCTTCTTCTTGGGCTCCTGTGAAGCGGCACTCTCTGCGTCTCCATCTTCAGCTGGGCTTTTGAGAGCCTCCGCTGCGCGGTGTGACCGGACGGGCAGCTTCTCACTGTCAGCCAGTGGCCTGGACAAACAAAGATGCACAAATACACACATTGACTTTGTTTAGATGAGGGCTTATGAGATGATCATGGTCCACCTGGAATTGTTGCCATCATCCGAAAAAACATCTTTACTTTCTTTTACTTAGATACTTTTTGTTTTGTAATGAGTATTTATCTGTTGGAAAAGGTGAACAAGGACTGAAGGGTGCAGCAATCTACCGTACTCAGGCACATTTTCTGCACTGTGCAGCAGCCAGGTCTCATTCAAAGCGTTGCATGAAGCCATTCCTCTGGCAGAGCTAGAAGCACTTGAACTTCCCAGACAGCTAAAAGCTACACCAATAAATTCCTCCATATTGAACTGATAAGAGCCGTCAAGCTTATTTTCCCCAAGCCTGACCCTTTAAAGCAATAACCAAATGCACTGCAGCCCCCTGCTGGTTATTCTCTATAAAAAACACACCACTTTTTGGCATAATGCTTGTGTGTGTGTGTTTACACTGTTTTTATTTTCAGTTAAGCTTTTCTTAGTTATAATATGCATAACATAATATGCATTTATTATTTGGGCTTTAACTTCTTAAAAACTGCCTTGTTTTGTTATTTTTATTTTACTGAGGGAAATATTCATTGAAAGAAGAAGCCATGACAGAAATGTATGTTCTGCAGACAGATGTTTCCTACAGATGTTTCCAATACATTCTTAAGAATCTCTACTCATCTTCATTTCTTAGTCTTAAACATGAGTTTGACCTCATTACATAAAAGTATCTGTAAATGATCTACCATAAATCACAGCATTTGTCTAAGGGCACATGTGCTTGTTATTTCCACCAAGGGCAGGCAAGGAGAATCCACTTAAAAAACAGCTGGTTAGAATTTGGAGGCCGAGCTCTAGGAAGATCCGGGAAATGTGAGCAAAAGAACTATAGTACCTAACTCCTGGGATGAGTTTCCTAAAAGCATATTGATGCTAATGGAAAAACAAGTGCCAAAATGCTTTTAGGAGCTTATTCCAGGAGGACAGGTAGGGAAGGATTATGTCCTGAGAACATCAGCAGCAGCCAGTTTTAAGTTATTTTTTTTCTATGAAACAATGTGACAGTAATCAAAGATATATTCTCTTTGGAAGACAAAACAACTGTACAACAGTTTCTTTAGAAATAGGGTAATATGCTGCTGATATTGTCAAGCTTATAAAAGATTTAGAAAAAAAGAAGCAGGGTAAAGAGAAAATGGATATGGAGTATACATTAGGTTAAAGGCTGCAATCAATAGATATTGGAAATACTGGGAAAGAAGAGCTAAATGAGGGAGCAAATACTGCGCACTCCGAATGAGGAAAGAAAGGACAGCTATGTTAGAGAGGGGAGCAAGACAGCTACTTGGAGAGAGAGAAAGAGACAGAGAGGCAATCCATGAACAGTCAGAGCCGCAGTCCTTTAGCTGGGGTGCTACTCACCTTCGCCCAGCCATCTCCACCAAGCTGCCCACACAAAGAGGCAGTGATGGGTGTGTGGAGGCATAGAAAAGAGGAAGCAGAAAGCAGACCGCCATGAGAAGAAGTGAGAGGAGGGAAAGGGCCAAGTCACATCAGCTGTGACTCTAAGGCCGGGACGGTCAGGAAATAATCAGGCTGAGAAAACATCCAAATTTAGAAAAAGTCATACAAGATCGAGCTCTAAATTTGGACTGAGAATCACAGTTTTAACGATTGGTTGAGGCTCAGTCAGATATGTAAATGATGGGTTTCAGCAACTCAGACAGTGTGTGCTTATGTCAAGAGTAACATTCAGACGAGGGTCAGATCATGTGTAGAATACATATACATAGCGTAGACTCACTTGTCAAGGTCGATGTCCAGGGCTTTATGAGGGTCATTGGGATCTTTGTCGTCATCATCACTGGGTAAGGCATTCTGAAATCAATGAAACAGAATTATAACTCTCGAAATGAATCTACATCCACAACACACAGACTGTGTGATCTGCTGAGATATTGACTTTCAGAGTCAGAGAACCAAAAAAAGGAGTGATTATAGTATTTAATTCCGATATGTGTCCACACTCAGACTTATGAATAACTGTGCTTTGGGTAATAATAAGGTCAAAGTGATGTGTAATAGGTCTGCACAAGTATGATGACAACATACCAGGTGACACGTACATTAATTTAAGCACTGTAATACAGTTATCTTTTCATTAGTTCTTGACTTAAAACTTAACTTGGATTTATTTCATCATTGGAGCAATATGCATTTAAGATAATCACCGGCACACAGGGTACAAAATTAACACCATCCATTGGCCAAATATGCAAGGGGCTTATGGTTTGCTTCACTTAACAGTCAAAATTACACTGGTAATTTGTTTTGCTGGTAAAATTTGGACATCAACTAGCCATTTAGCCAGTGACAGAGAGTTTAATTTTGCACCCTGCCTGCAAATGTATTTTTGTATCTGTTTGGGACGAGGAAAACAACAGAAAGCATTTCCAGAGTGTAACAGCAGTCACAGACTGTGACGACAATCTGTAGTGTTGGTTTCGGCTGTTTTCTCTCTTGTGCGTGGCTGCTCGTAAACGGAAAAAATAAAATGGCCGAATAATAATGTAAAGTGATCCACCGCGTCACTTAAGCTAGCACTATAAACAGAGACACGTTCCACGTGTTGATATTCCCAGATTATCATGCCTGTCTTGATAAAGTGCTCCGGGCAGCCTTTTTTTCCAGCTCGATCTCCGGAGCAAACAATGCTTTGACCAGGTGCAGCTTACTGTATTACGACACACATTTTTGCAAATCAATGTATTTCTGCAATCTATAACATCAATGACGTTGATGAGTTGCCCATGCCCTAGTAAATTTTAGTCTCATGTATAAGGCAAAATACCAATGCAATCAATGTGTTTTATTACTATGAGTCAGGGTGCCTGTCAGTTCTAAATACTTTATGATTATGATGTTTCTGGAGCGTACCTCTGGCATCTCCTCGGTAACAATGTCGACCATGTGTGCAGGCGTGATGTCCTCCTCGCTCTCTGGGCCTGAATCGTGTTTCTTCCCTCGTCCGCTGCGCTTTTCTTTCCTCTTCTTCTTTTCCTTCTTCTTCTTCTCTGCTCTCTCTTTCTGCCGACGTTCCTCCTCCAGTTTCACATACTGGTCAGACATAGGCAGACCTTTGGGACAAAAGAAACATTTATTATGCCTCAGATTTTAATAATCAGACAATTATTAATAGAAAATCCAGTAGAGAAGGTAAATACAGAAGAGAAGCGAGTTTATTTGCATTTTTTAAAAAATGCCTGAACCATGACAGTATCTTCATGATATTGCAGCATGATGTTGGAGACGATGGCAGAAAAGTCAGCCATTTTTATTTGTATCATTTTGAAAGTTGCAATTGTGAAATGAGTGTTTTGTTATGGATTTTAAAACAGTGTGTGTTACCTGGGACTTTGAGAGGCACACTGAGGTCAATTTGCACGACTGGGATGTGCTCCACTCCAGGGGCCTCCTGGTACACCTGCGCAGGGGAAACATTCGTTTAAAACACACTTGTTAGTTTATATATTTCAAACACAAGACACACTACATGTACCGTAAAACTTTAGTTATAAGCCTAGTCTCAATTTAACGCCCGCTCCCTTTTACTGGCCGGGTGTGGCGACACAAACAAGGTTGTTGGCTACGCACTGGAGGTAAAGTTAGTTAGCTGCTTAGATAACACATACAATATGTATATATGTTTAAACTTTTGTCAATATGAACATGCTACACGCATGGTTAGCATGGCAGGTAGTTTTATCAGCATAGTAAATAAGAGAGATGCAAAAAAAGTGATTAGTAGATGTAGAAGACCATCTTTATAAAAGCTAGGGAAAATTGTCCAGTCAACTATATTCATAATTTCATATTTAAAATTATTTTACAGAATGATTATAATTCTTAAGATCTTTTTTTCCAGGTATTTCTCACTTTGTATTTTTTTGTTTTACTTTGTTTGTTTGTTATTTGGGTTTTTGTTTAGGTTGTTTGGTTCAGGTAGTTTTCTTCTGGGTCATTTCTTCTTCTGTTGCTCATTACATTCTTCCCATGTTAATGAAAAACATAAATAAACAAAACCAATTTGCCCAGGTCTCAAAAGGTTAAATAAATAATTTGATTGTATTTCCCCTTTTTGCTGAACAACAGTTTTGTGTGAAAGGAAATAAAAGCCCATCCCATACAGCAGCCTGTCCAAAATATTAGCCTGTTGAGTTCAATCATTTAAGCAAATCACAGCCTGGGCTATTAATTGAAGTTCTGTGGTATATAATATGCTGCAGTTATTACAGAGCAGATGCAACAGAGACACATAAAGCCAGTCTAGAAAACAGACTCTTGTGATGAGTGGGAAAGCACACCTTTTGAGAGGATGGCGAGGCCTTGATGTAGAATGGGTTGTTGGCTTGCTCCTGCTTTCTGGCTTCTCTCCTCTGGGAGACAGAAAAAAAATAGTCACATGAATTAATCAATGAAGGCACAGCCTACCTCAGTTTAGCATGAGAGGGGAACCTCATGGGAAGGCAGATTCACAGTAAAACTTAGACAAAGTCAATATTGTTTTGAAGATGTGGAAAAACACCTGAAAAACACCTTCATATCCAATTCTTGCATTATATATGAATGTTTTGACTATTTCCAGTTACAAGGGGGAAATATAGATAAATATGTACATACATGAATGTGAATCTATACTATTCACGGAAGAATTTTGCTTGTTCATTTCAACAATGGTTCATCGACCAGCTCACCCTTGCCAGCTCCTTCTCGTCCACCTCTGTGTGACGGGGGCGGGAGTGTTTGGGCTCCTCCTTGGCAAAAATAGCCTTGGGCTGCTCATCCTCAGACTCGCTCTCAGACGGAGGCTCGTTGATCCAGGCATCCAAGTCAAGACTGCACAAACAGACTCAGTTACACTTCACTGGTCTCACAGAGACATGCAAGTTTCCGCTTATCTCGGTGGTTGACCACAACAGTATAAACATTTTTTTCTTTGATTTTATATACTCTACTTTTATGCTTTTTTATGCTTATTTTATTAATAATGTCAGTGGGTTATATTTTATTTTCCATTTTATGTTATGCACTCTGTGCACTAAATTTTCATCCTTATTTTATCTTAGTCTTACTAGTATTATCAACTGGATTTTACCCATTTGAAGATGCATTCTATTTATTCTGTTCTGATTTTATTTTATTTTTACATGCAGGTTTTTTATGTCTTTTTGTCTTTGATGTATTTCTGATGTGAAGCACTTGGTGCATTTAATTTCTTTCTTGTAAAGCACATTGGGCTGCATTTCTTGTGTGGAAGGTGCTTTACAAATAAAGTTTATAACTATTATTATTATGGATTTCACTAAACAAGATTAGAGATGCAGTCATGTCAAACTATGTAATACTATGGTTTTAAAGAGGACCTATTATGACTATTTTCAGGTTTATACTTTTATTTTGTGTTTGTACTAGAACATGTTTACATGCTTTAATTTTCAAAAAACACTTATTTTCTTCACACTGTCTGTGCTGGAACACCTGTATTCACCCTTTGTCTGGGACGCTCACTTTAGCTCCTGTCTCTTTAAACCCCTCTCCCCAAAAAGCCCTGTCTGCTTTGATTAGTCAGTGTTTCTGGGTTTTTTAAATCTGCGCTTTTGGCGTCTATGACACGCCTTTGCAGCTGGGGGAATGACTTTGACAGAGTATAGTGGCAATTTCTACCACGAAAAAAATTACCAATTAAAGCCTCTAAACACAACTGGACATGTTCTAGTAGGTAAATGATCTGGAATCTGGGAGAAATTTGTATCGGCAGCCAAGAGGCAGGTGGTGAGACAGGTAAAAATACAAATAAATGATCCAGGAAGTCTCAAATTACTGCAGACAACCACAGAAAAATACCAAGGCACTCCCTCTTCAGGTAAAATAATCTCATACATTTATACTTCTAGAATAGGAAATAAAAAAATCAACGCAATCGCATTTAGGTCATAATCATTGCTCATGAACTATCTGCACTAATCTGACACTTCCTTATCTTGTTTTTTTTACTTGTAGTAATGTACCTGGAGCAGATGACGTCAGCTTGTAGCCAAGGCAGGAAAAACACTTGGACACAGAGTTTTCAGAACGGTCTAAAGCGTTAAGGTTTTGCTCACAGGGATTACGTCTACATTTAAGATTATCTCTTTATTTGAAGTTTTAGGCACATTTAGTATAAATCCAACACTGTACCATTATATATATATTTATGGCAGAAGATATGAAAAAGCATTACAGGCTTTGATCTGAGTCTGTTCATGATATGCTGAGCCAACTCACCCTTCGGGAACAGGCACTTTCTTCTGTGCCTTGGGGGCTACAGGGTTGAGTTCTCCAGCGAACAGAGCGATGACTTCCTCTGCGACTTCGACCTCCTTCTGTTGCAGTTTCTGGATGTACTTGACCAGCTGCAGGATGCAAGACGCCTGAGGACAGGACAGAAGGTGAGACACACAGAGAAGATTAGCAGAGTCATTTATCTGATTTGTAAACGGTGTGTTACTTTATGACGTATATGATGCCAAAGTTTGAAGGGTAAAAAGTAAGAATTTTTGTTATGGTTTGGGCAAAAGAAATCCAGCTCTGACTCTTACCCTCTCCTGCACCTCCAGGTTGGCGCTCTGGACGAACAGCGGCAGCCTGTCAATCATCAGCTGACTGGTTTCCTGCGCTGCTGTGCTGTCTGTGTTCCCCTCCTGGCTCTTCAGCACGGTGGCAAACAGCTTGGCTGCATTCTGCACATACACTGCCTGGATGTGGCCCGGTAGGGTGGCCACCTTAGGCCGCAGCATGGCCTCTAGTGTCTGCATCGGGTTCTCCAGGTGTCTAAGGAGAGGAGGTGGATTTAGAGCAGGGATGTGCGTGATTAGTCAGGTATTTTATTAAACACTGCTACACTGCTGAGCTAAATGAGATAGGTGCTTAGGCTTGTCATTTGTTTGGCAAAAAGGAGCTCCAGAGAATCCTGGATGCGTGCGTGTGTGTGCGTGTGTGCGTGCGTGCGTGCGTGCGTGTTTGTTTGCCTAAAATTTCAGCAACATTTAAAATACAATTTGATTATAATACATTGTATTGTATGTGAATTCATTTCAAATGGCTCTTGAGATATGCACAATATTTTTCAGTGCATTGTTTAACCTTTTGAATAAATTACGCTCAATTATGGGTGTTTCTAACCATTTTCTTTCGTTTAGACCAGTCAACAAGTAAAAATTAAAACTTCCATTAAATGCAAGGGAAATGAGCTGTTAGAAATATCTTTAATTTAGAGAAGAGCCTCAATGAAAACTGCACTGAATCTCAATACTGATGCAATTTGCAGCATAGCACTGATGAAATATTTCATGATTATTTCATGAAAAAAAAAAAAGGTTTCAAACAAAACAGCAAAAAGGTTTGAAAATGCCTCTATCAACCAAAATAACCTAAACATCAGAAGTTTCCAAACATGTAACTACAAATGGGAATCCTATCACTTACATGCAATTTGAAATTGAAGTTGTTTGTTACTTTTGACAAGTAAAAAAAAATAACGCAAATGTCAATGAGTCTAATTTAGAGGCACATTTCAGCACTGCAGTGTGGGCAAAGAGCTGTCACTCAGGTATGGCTGGGCTTGCTTGTATTTGGATGATAAAAGAGGACGGAAACACAGAGGTGAGAGGAACAGTATCTGAACTAAGCTGTCAGTAATCTCTCTGTGGATTCATTGTCACAGGCAGCTGGGTAATGGGACACCTTATTATCGTCATAATACAGTCGTGAAATTTTCATGCAGGGTAATCATGGTCAGTCAAAAAAGGCTGTTGACAAAAAAAATTTAGTCACAGTTCTCGTTAAACTAACACTAATATCCGCTTATACCGGTGTGCATCCCAATGAGATGAATCAACGTACTCTGAGAATTCTCCGCAGATCCAGGCTGCTGCATATAACACTTCACAGATGCCCTTTCGCTGCACGTTGCCTGTCAAAAGGTGGGCGTTGTCCAGCAGAGTGGCCATCTGGGCAACAGCAAAGACCCGGATGGCTTTGACCCGGATAGCCACGTCCAGCATCTGAGAGGCAATGAGGTGGCCGTGCCGTGTGCCCTCTAACCGGGTCAGCTCCACCAGGATACTGATGTACCTGTCAAGCAGATATCGGGAGGTGCAAAATCATGCCATAGAGTCAAGTGAAGTAACATCAAACAAGAGTTAACAGAATAAGGAGCAAAATATAAGACAATGCTGGTGTGGTGTGACTGACCATTCGAAGTTGGTGATGTACTGGTAGTTGCTCTGACTGCAGATGTCGATGATCTTGGTGAGGAGTTCATCCCTGTAGGTGGTTCCTTCTGCTTTGTCCACATGCAGCATCAGCTTCTTAACAATCTCCATCAAGTTCTTTTTGGATACCTAAAAGAGAAGCGATCACATTTACACATATGTATGCAAACGTTTAAAACATTATGTATTCAACTGATGCAGGGAGAGACAGAACATCCTCAAAAAAGCTTTAAAAGTAAGAGAACGCAACCGAATATTTTGAACAGTGAATACATCACACAATTTTTACATGATATGACATCACTTAATAGCACACAACCACTGGGTAGGCTTGCCACTGTAGTCGGTGTTACCTTGTCTGTACACAGTATTTAGACATTCACCAATGATATTACTTGCACATAACCCCCCAGTTGTTTTGCATTTGTTATTTGTTTTTTAAAATATAAATAAAACCGATTTAGTTTACTTTCGCTTTTCAGTGCCCACATTCATTGCAAAAAAAACCCTCTACTTTGTAAAATACTAAGCATGTTATCAAAGCTGAGTTGGACAACTATAAACTGAAAGTATCTGCTCCGTACAGCGACAGAGTGGCAGCACAGAGCTCTGCTAGAAGCCAGGAACTTATGCACAAATAAACATTAATGCCCACGCTATCAGGGTGACTACCACACAAACATGAGGATGACAGAGGAAGAAGCAATCATCCTCAGGTAGAGAGCACATCCCGTGAGAGAAGAGGGAGATGACAAAGAAAGAGAGCTGCTGCCAAGCCCAAAAGAAAAAGAACTTTAGCAAGATTATTAAAAGCACGCGTTGCCACAGTCACACCAATTGTTACTGTTCTGTTTTGTTTGAAAGACATGAAGATCTAACATTAAAAATCAAAAGTGCGCTAAATAAAATGAGAGTCATCTGTCCATATATTTTCATGCAAAATATCTAGTGTAATTGGTAACACCTGTTTCATAAATTTAGATTTGCAGGCGGAAGGTAAGCGAACATACAAGCAAATTTTACACCAAAATGAGCTCTGTTGACTACATCCCATTTTGGCTATTGTAATGATTCCTTCAAGTTCTTAATAAACATTTAATCACAAAAAAATAACTGAATTAACTGAAAAAATTGATTTATTCATACCATGCCATAGAGCAGGTCCAGAGCTCTCAGGCGGATGGACTCGTCCTTGTCATCCAGACACTGGAGTATGAGGTCCTTATGAGACTGCACAGACTTGGGGTGGGTCTTCAGGATCTTTGACATGGCCAGCAGGCCCAGGTACTTCACTACAAAAGCAAACATGGCCTTAGCGCATTTTTTAAAACAAACATATGTGGACCCTTAGCTTTCTGCACCCAAGCAAGTAAAAGAATATTTACTTTTATCAGCTGACATTATTCTCCACATTAACATCAAAGTACGTTCTTATAATATTTTCCAACTCAAGTTCTAGCATTTATAAATTGGATTATTCTTACATGATTGCGACTGCAGTTACACAACAAATACAAAACCTGTTTGTGGAAAAACTACTTTTTTTTGGAGATTCATGATTTCTAGAAAACTCTTTGAAAACTGGATTACTTGTTCAAAAATGACAATTTATACTATATTTAATACTACTAACTACCTACTGTATTACCCTATAGCTTGTGATTCTTTGAGATCTAGCTTGCTGCATTCGGAAAATATTTATTTGTGAAAATAATATGAAAAAATGACTGTTGCTTTATCTTCCATCGCACAATCTATAGAACGCAAATGGAAATGACACAAATTAATAAAAAAGGAAAGGAACACAAAACATACAGAACAATGGAAAAGACACACAAACATAAACACACGGTACAACACACACATACTGGACACAGTAGTTTTGATTTATCCTTGTCGTTTTTCCTGCTCACCAAATTGATTTTTTTTTAAAAGATTCAGAAATCTGCTGAGTCACCGCTTTCTGTTGATCAACAAATTTGGCAGAGACAAATGCCTCTCAGGTTCTCGGATCAATAAGTGTGTGTGGTTGGTATTGACCTTGGGGGTGAGGTGAGGCTGGTCACTGCAGTGAATACATTGCAGAAATGACCAGGGACGTGGCCTCAGTGCAGCTGTAGGAGACACTCAAAGTACCTCTGAGATGGAAAAGTGACAGCAGCAGTTCAGTAAAGTGCAACTTTCTCTCAGCGAGAAAGGCACATTTGAGTGATGAAATGTGAGATGGACAAATAAAACATTTCGAAGATCGTTTAGTAAACTGCTGCCTTCAGTCCATCCATTTCCAGGTTTCTGTCTGTTCATTAAAAATGCTCCTGGCACAGCTACATATCACCACTACTCTACTGCAGCTGGTGTTTGCATCAAACATCTCAAACAGTGAATTCAGCACTTACACATCCTCACCTTTTCGGACTGCAATGCATCTAATGCATTAAGAATGATATTGTGGGTTTGTCACCTGATTTTCCATTTAGACAATTAAACTTAGCTTGCATAAAATGTTTTTCAACAATGTTGGCCTTCCAATATGGCCTCTTTCATTAAGAATACTTCACCCACAAAATGACCACTTTTACAGCAATTACTCACTATGTTATGTAGAATTTGTGAAGAAAAAATCGTTTTTCTTGCATGCCTCACAGTAAACAAAGAATCTTTAAAATTAAGATTTTTAAAGAATTGAAGTAAATGGGAACCACGTTTAACAACTGATAAACTATATGAAAATACTGGTTGACAAACTCACACACATGCTTTTTTGCTGAGACGTGAGGATACAAAAAAACGTCGGGAGCCCTGAGTGTGCCTGAACACACGTGTGTGTGTATGAGCTCCGCTTGAGCAGAGTTTAAACACACACATGCACAGGCACACCACTTGTCTGTGCATTAGACGATTTGTACCGACATGTTTTAAACTGTAATATTTTACCAAAAATGCATGTGTTGGGGGAATACTGAGCGTAAGACTGAATAAATGAAACTTTTACTGAAAATTTTACTGAAGGACTTGGTGTGTAAACTGAATGTTTTGATATAGTTTGGCTGTTGTCAAACGTTATCCCAGTTTATTTCAATTTGTAAAGAATATTCACTTATTTGGATTCTTCGTTCACCATGAAAGAATACAGGAAAAAACAGTTTTCTTCACAAAGTCAAGGTAATACACAGTGAGTAGTACATATACAAATGGTCATTTTGCAGGTAGAGTATTTATTTTACAGCCTTACAGCTGTTACTTTATCCTCCTAACAACAGGTACTGTGAAAGGATAAAGAAAAACCTAAAACCACAACAAAGTTCTAAGTCTACTCCACACACAAAACTAAGTATGGGTGTCCAGATAACTCGAATGGCTGGATAACATATTCTCAGCTCCAACGTGAAGCGTGCAAGAGATTGTATTTATAGAGCCACGCCTGATGTTTGAGTATAGCAAACTGGCAACTTTTAACCCTTTCAAATTGAAGCAACAAACCAGGAAAAACTCCACTGAGAGTTGTTCATTTTATGGGTCAAACACTGGATTTGTGTGTGAAACTGGCAGTGACTTCAGTGAAATGATATTCTAAGTAGGGCCCCTAATTGAGTAAGGGACTATAATAATGTTCGAGTTATCCAGAGTCAGGGGGTCTACGTTGTTGTTGTCTAAGAGGGCTGACTGTTCCACATAGTCAGAAACACGCAGACAATGAGAAAATGACACACTGCAGGCATTGACAGAGGGCTCACAGTTCTGGTCCGAGTCTTCTATCAGGATGCGCAGTTTCTGCACACAGAGCTGAAAAAGAGAAAGAGAGAGAGAGAGCAAGAGAAAAGGAGCCATTAACATCACTGTAAACCTTTCCACACCAGTTTTAGTCTTGTTATGTGGACACACTTCAACAAAAAAAAATAAATGAGACAAACAAAAGTGGGAGAAAAGGGGCTTATATTTGAGGTTAAAATGATTTTTTTCATGCGTTACTGAGACTCACAACAACTGAAAGCAAAAAAAGAAACAGCTTCATGAGTCCTACTGGCCTGTTTTATAGCTACTGTGTCTTTATTTTAAATATGTTTGAGAGACTTATGAACTGAAAGAAGCATGCATTGTGGTTCAACTGGGGTGGAAAGGGTTATGAACAATATTTAACCAAATGAAAGTGCAGATGGAGGAGTGGACCTCAGAGGCTTACCTGGATACTAGCACTGTGGTTCGGCATCCCAGAGGACAAAGAAATCAACACTGCAATGTGGGACAAAAAAGAATTTAGATCCGAATGTTGACTTAACATTTTGTGAGAAGAAAAAAAGACTTCAAGCTGTGATTGTAACTTCTACAAAAAGGAACTGAAATAGATTGAAACACATATTGAACTGAATTGTGTCACTATAATGCACACATTGAAACGCAGTACTGACCTGCAATCACAGTGTTGACACATTCATACAGCAGAGACATGGCAGAGGTACTGTGAGGGACGAGGAGAGGGAAAGAAACAGAGAGAAGTAGTGCGGATTATTATTGATATGCTCATAAGATCCAACAGCTTTAAAGATCTGAGGTTTTTTTCATTGAGGGGTTTCATCTCACCTGTGGATTAAGTTTGTCAGAGGTTCGATCAGCTTCTTCCCCAACCGTGGCTCCAGAGGCGTGAGCGCACCAAACTGTAAAACAGCAAACAGATTGCCATGACGCACAGAAAATTCATATTAGAATTTACACTTTCGACTATTAATGTTCTTATCTGGGTTTTTTAAATGTAAATGCCCACTCAGCCCTGGGCAGTGACAAACCGTAGGTTAGGATGCTGATAATATCAATAACCACTGAAGGGCCTGATTCGGATCTTTGAAGTGGGGTTGTACGACGTACTTACACATTGTCAATTTATTACCTACAGTAACAGGCATTGCTCTCTTCAAAGAAACCAGGCTCCTTTGATAAAAAAGGCAATTTTACCTCTCAGAGTGTGGGAGTTGCAACTCTACCGTTGCCTTGGTTGGTTAGGTTGTTTTTATTACTGTGTGACTTTCGGATCCGAACTAACGTGGCGTCCACAGCAGTATATTGCTTAGCCTGTGTTGCACTTATAAGGAATATAGCGGATTTTCAAAGTCAATAATACATAATTTTTTATGTTGCAATGTCATCATGCAGCAACCTATGGGCTTGGGAAAATAGTATTTTGCCAACTCTATATAAATGGTGTGACCAAAATTTGAATAGTCGTATTTGAATACACAAGGAACACTAGTGGGAAGCAGCAGAATGATATTAAAAAAAAAAAAAAATAAAAAATAAAAGTGGACCAGCCCTTTAACTTAACTCTCTTTTCAGAAACACAGATGGATAAATAAAGGCCTCATATTGTAAAAAGGTGCCATGAATTACTGGTAATGAACCGGTAACAACTGTAAGAGATGTGAACTTGTTTTACTTTAAAAAGGTGAGCAGTGACTCTGTTAAAAAAAACCAAAAAAAAAAACCCAATTTGCTATGCAACGCAACCTATCATGTGACCTCAATGTATTTTGGTCAACTGAGGAGAATGCTGGTGTGGGTAGAAGTATCAGTTCCTCTTTTATGATAGATGTATCCCTGTATGATTGGTGCAATACTGCAAGAGTCATATAAAACGGTTGCTTTGTGGCACACAGTATGTAGCAAGTTGCTGTTCATACATAGGAATAAAAGCATGGCAGCAATATAAGACCAAATGTAATATTTCCACACCAAATCCAGAAACTCTTATGAGTTACCTGTATCCTGTTGACTCACCAGCTTGATGATCTTAATGAGAACCCAGTTATTAGTAGAGGAGGTCATGAGTTTGAAGAAGAGGGGGGCCAAAGACAGGTAGTTCTTGGGATTTCTCCGAGCCAGCTCACAGATAACATTTACTGCGGCAGACTGGACACCTAAAGATGACCAAAAAATAAAAAGTAATTAGAATAGAAGTTCAAACACATAATTTATTCAACTGAAATAAAACTTAAAAAACTGCAATGTATGTGTTTATTTAAGGTTAGGGTAATAAGTGTGCCTAAAATACAATTATGAGAATATAGCAATAAAACCCAGGCAAAGGAAAAAAGTTTAAATCTGTCGAATCTCCGCTGTACGGACAAAATTGACAAAATATTTTCATAAGATGCATTCTTTTCATTAAGATGCATAACCATTTTTTATGCCTTCATAAGTGGTGAACATTTTAAGAAAAAGCAGAGAAGGAGGGGTTTTTTTAATGTCCTTTTGACAACAGTTGAAAGTAATGTTAACAACAAACCACTCACAGAATTTCAGCCTAGTAAATATTGTCTCACAGATGTGAAATGAGAAAATGTGACACCACAGACACAGTTCTGGTCAAAAGCCATTTAAGGGAATAAACGTCCTGTGAGATGTTTTTGTCCGTGCAGCAGAAATAGTCCTGCGAGTTGTTGAATATTCCCAGACAGCCTTGGCAGTATCACAAATGAGCCTCCCTTAATCTCATATTCTTACTTGCTGAATATTTCATAGGGTTCAGGTGACAAAGCACAAGCTTCCTACGTAACGGCTGAGTGCAGCATCCTTCCTGATACCTGGGTCTGGGTCCTCCAGTTTCTCCTTGAGCCTGGGGAAAGCAGGTCGCAGGGACTCTGGGTACTTTAGAAACACCTTGTACATGATCAGCACCGCTTTCTTTCTGATGTAAGGTTTAGTGTGGGACATCTAGGGTGGGGGAAAAAGTAGAGAAAGTACAGATGATTGTGATCAAACTGGAAAAAAAGGTTCGGGAGCCAGAAAAAAAAACCTAAAGAGCACAAGGCCTGGTTGGTAAACCTCTTGACATACTCTCCATGACTCACCAGTGTCATGATGTCATTGGCCAGGTCTCGAGCCAGGTCAGGGGTCACAAAACAAGAGAGACCAGTGAGGGCAACACCTGTGTCATACTGGTTGGGGCTGCTGAGATCCTGAGAGAGAAAAAGAAGAAAAAAAATATAGAAAGATAGTCTACAAAACAGAAAAGGTTGTCTAAGAAATAATTGACAGTGAGATGTCCACAGAGCGTGCAGAGGAGAATAACACTGACCTTTCGGATCTGATTGGTTGTCAGCATGATGACATCGGTGCTCTCGTGAAAGCACTGCGAGGCCGCAAGGTAGCCAATCCTCTGTAGGAAGAGAGAAAACATTCTGTGCTGCATTTCAACTGTGCTTTCACACTGTATATTTCAGTACGATGCTATTATTACAAACACTCATCAAGCTGCGGCAGTTCCATGGAGATTTACCTGCACAGTACACAATGTGACTATTCCTTGTGCTATTTTTGGCTGAGTATCTATGTGGAGAAATTAACTTAAACTCAACAACAAAGGACAGTTTCTGAGACACGCGTATCTAAAACCTACACTTGGGCGTACACAACAGTCATAAGTTGAATCCACAAAAAGTGACCAGGAGCTGTATTTCCAGGGCGAGTGATAATATTCCAGTCGTACCTTGTACGTGAACTTGGAGGAGCTCATGACTTCAACGATGTTGAAAGCGGCCCAGCTGACATCATAGCCCAGCATCTGAAGCTGTATCACGGAAAAGAAAAGGGAGAGTGATGTGGGTGACTGAAAGGAGCAGAGGAGCTCTAAGCTGTCTCTGTGTTGTGCAGAGAGGCTAAATGATTTGAGCTGAAAGCTCTCAAAAGTGGGCACAGATGCCAATTGCAACAAGATATCTAAGACTAAAATGTGGGCCTTTGCTATAAATAGAAAGAGTGCTTTCATTTAAACAGAAATTGTGCACCGTTCTTAATAAGTGTTGGCTGCCAGCTATTAGGCTGCGTTGAGACTAAGTTTCAACTACAAAAAAAACATTTGTACATGCAGTCTAGTACCAGTTTTATGATAATGTTTTAAGTGGTTTCACACTGTTCACTTCTGTTAGCTACTGATGAAGCCTTGAGCTGAAACAATGGGCTCTGACCAGCATGATGCTGATTGAATAGAAAAGATAATATACAAAGAACAAAGTCAGTGTGCAGCTCCTTTTTACAGTTATCACAACCAGACCGAATTTTCCATTGCGTGCATGTAAATGCAACATGTCAGCCTTGCAGTGTATGAAACTGTTTGAGCATATTAGAGAGCACCAAATTTCATTTATTTCTCACCTGCTTTAGAGTCATATCACAAACCACATACTTATAAACAGGGTTCCCAAAGCTTAAGGCATAATACATCCAAGACTTTTTTAATGCCATTCTGAATGAAATTTAAGACTAATTTTACAATAACTGAAATTACAAAACAAACAAATTTTGCCCAAATGTTTATAGTAATTTAAAACATGTTTTTTTGTTGGTTCCACTACCCTGATCTGCCAAAAGTTAATGCAAGTATTTGGTTAACTATTAAAAAAAAGAATAAATAAATATATGTTGCCAATTATTTTGAAATGTAACAATGCAACGTAAGAAAAAAAGGATTCACAGACTGCATTTTTTTAAGATTCTGAAAGATTGACTTAAGGTATTTTAATACTAATTAACGCCTTATCTTTAACGCCGTAACGCTAAGGGTCCACAGGGACTCTGTGTAAATTGCTTATTAATCTAATCTTACCTGTTCTGTTTGGTGTATATTCTTCTTTGTTCATCTTGGGTGTTAAATATGGAATTGATTGCTCTGACGGTGCTATCTATAAGAATTAAGAGACTCTGGCATTGTTTTAGTGAGTTATACCTCTTATCACACACTCTGTGTATCAGTCCAAAGAAGCACAGGTGGGCTTACACTGAGAGCCCAGCAATAATGTGTGGCATCTATTATTATGTGAATCAGTGCGTATGTACCGAAGAGAGCGGAAAGATATAGAGAGAGCCAGTGATTCTGAGGAGGGTGTTGAGAGATCTTACGTAGGTGAGCTTGCACACAGCATTGGCTTTGACAGCGATGTTGTCCTGCTTGAGCTCCTGTTTGATCTCATCGATGCATGTGGAGATGTACTTGGCCTGAGGGCAGACAAAGGAGAGGACAAACAACAGACACCAGATCAGATTAGGTGGAGTGATATCCGGATTGGGAGGCTGCTACCAAGCACCAGGAAAAAGCTGAAAAAACCCTGGTCTGTGTGTTGCTGCTATCCAAGTCACCAGCCAGCAGATGTGGGGATGAGTAATTGTTTTGCAGGTTTCAAGTCAAATCTCGTCAGACAAGTCGTACACTTTATCCTTGACTTTATAAAGTTGGAACAATCATGACTCACAGGTGTTAATGTCAATGTTTTGATTTTTTTCTTTGATTGTCAGAGTATGCTTCACAACCTGTCATTTTGAGGTCCTGTTCCAAGTTTTGGTTGAGATATGGCATGTGGTTTGGCTTGTAGGCCTAGAACATTTCCTTTCCTAATAACCAATACTGTAACACATTAAATGGTGCAACTTGTCTGTGAGATTCTCTGTTAGCATAGCCCGAAAGATGGATCATGCTAAAATAAGTATTTCACAGATATAAAGAAGGCCCTCACATAATACTAAGCTGTCTCTGCAGTAAAAAGAAAGAAATACTTTTAAAATTGGTGCTACGCGACCAGATAAAACAGAAAAAAGGGTCCTTTTGTTCGAGAGGTAGAAAACCTACAACTACCAGAATGCTGTGCGCCTGATGATAAACGGTTAACTAAAAACATGTTTCTGAAAACGCTTGAGGCGAGAAATAGACAACTCAGTAACAGAAACTTGGTTTATATTTGTGTTTATATCAGTGTTACTTTGTTTTAGCATTTGATCTACATTTTTTCAGCCTCTGTTTTCACTGTGCAGGAAACAGTGTGGCGCACACTTTCTATTCATTAACTCTCACCATTACAGCACAACAGGGCATTAAAATATGTTTTTTAAACACATTTTAAGCAAGAAAAAGGCAGTGCAGTAACATAATCTTGGTTTACATCTGATCAGCACTGCCTAGGTTTATCGTGTGTTATAATTTTGGTCTGAGTTTGAGAGACAGAGAGAGAGGCTGGTAAGTCTTTCGATCAGCTGTATTTGTGATGACAGCTGGCAATACGAAAATTTGATAGTACAGCCTGTATTTTGAGCAACAGTCCCAAGAGCAAACGAAAGTTTCCCCAGGGTATGTGGAGGAATATCTAGGCACAGGTTAGATGGAGGAAAGTCTACCACAGGTCATCTACACATACTACTTACACTGTTTTGATACAAAGCTGGTAGAAAATTGACAAAGTAACCATTTAAAGCACACTACACAAGAGCTCAGATCTGAGAAAACACTGCTAACAGTTATAGTAATGCGCTTACAGAGCAAAAAACAATAAACACGAGCAAAAGACTCATTTCTATAATTTCAATTACATGGCTGCTAAACACAGGTTATTTTATGCAAGTCCTCAGGTAACAGGTGACTCAACAGCTCGCCCATCCTCTAAAGCATTTTAACAAATGACCGCTTGCAGAAGCCTCACGCCTGAATAAATGAATGAATAAATAGCTGTTCTTATAACCCCTGTTGTAATACAGTAGATTTCCAAAAATAGAGAGTGGAAGGCACTTTTCATTCAACAGAGGAGGGCAAGCTTGGTTAGATAGAGCAATCAGTCAACCATTGTTGGGAGAAGCAACCTTGCAAAACAAACACATAGCTCTGTAGAGTGTGAGTGCGTGCTGGTCATGTGTGTGCAGTCATGAGACAGCACAGTGACAGGAGGAGGTAGAGGGGAAGGGGGGAGACTGAGCTCTGCTGCTGCTGCTGCTGCTGCTCCTGGAGAAACTAGCAGGGCTGGAGGGCGGGCAGGGAGAGATTCAAACCAAGATCACCAGACACACACACAGTGCTTCTGCATCACACTCGTCTTAAATGACCAATACAGAGCCCATTGAAATAACTGAGATATTTGTCAGAGGTCCAACAAAGACAACCTTTCAGCCAACAACGCTGACTGAGCTGGAGGTAAACTGGAAGGCCTAGACTTTCCGAGCAAAAAAATGAGTAGCTGAAGCTAACAAGTACATACTAAAATTACAGATAGGCCTAAAATATTACTGGTAATCTCACAGAAGTACACTCTAGGACATCCTCACAATACTTTATCTACAATATGCCTGCTGTTCCAAAGGCGTGGGAGGGAGAGTGAATGAATGAACAGTGCAGAGACTCCGCACACACGTGAAAAGCAAACTGTGGGCTGGCCAGGAAAAAGTCAACACACACTCAGGCGTGCACACACACACTCACAGTTTATTAATATTTCAGCAAACTGTCCACTGTTGACTGGGCAACCACCACCTTATCTGGGCTACCCAGGTTGGGTTACAGCTGGTGAACATCTCAGCAGCAAATTCACTGAATCAAGAGATCAAGCATTGACGGGCTCAAACAACATAGCTAATCTAAATGCCTGATTTTTTAGAAAAAAAATGTGGCACGAATGTAAGTTGAGGGAGGGTAGTTATATGCACATCACGTAGGTGCAAGGCTATCAAAAAACAGCTCATATGAGGAAAAAAGTGACACCTGCACACTTACTCCATGCCACATAAGTTTAATTAAGACAATGTTGCGATTCTACTTTGATCTTCATCAGTTAGAAATGTTTGAAAAGATGAAACCACACCTATATTTATACATAACGCACAACAATAGGTAGGTGGCAGGTGTGGTTGACCATATGAACCACTCAGGGTGGTAAAACAATGGACAATCAACAATTCTATAAATTGCATAATAAATGCATAGAAGAAATACATCGGGAAAGAAAAACAGTGATGTCGAGGCCATATTATAAGACATCAAACATATCTCAATAGATTAAAACATCATATAAAGATTCTTTATATCAAAATACATTAAACTGTATCATCAGTCTACATCACCTGTGTTCAAAATTGGATTAAATTAAGAGTAATCTCCAAAAAGACACCTAAAAATATCATATTCTAATGAAGGATAAATGGTCATATTCCAATAAAGGAATACAGTCAAATAAGAGAAGACACACACCGGTTATATTAACAAACCAACACATTTTCAGTTATTCGTGTGTGTCAGAGACTAGAAAAACACACACACTAAGAGTCCTCACAATAAAACCACTGTTATTAATTTTAAAGAAGATGTTTGATCTCATACTCTTGATTTAAACCTCTGGGTGTAAGAGTTTGGAGAGTGAAAATATAGAAACTCTCTCTCTCTCTCTGAAATAAGAGTATAACAGAGATCCAAGTAGGATCAAAACGTTGTATTCATTAAACGTGTGTAGTTTGGAGTAAGTGTGCAGGCATTACTGAATTCCTCAGGACACAAATGAAACATAATTCCAGGCCAAATGTGCACATAGCTGATAGGATTTGATGATTTCGCCCATTTGTACATTGTAGGGGTTGACTTATATGTTTTTTTGGGGCCGATACCAATACTTCTTATTAGTACTTAATGTGACCGATAACCAATATTTGGAACTGATATGCATTTACAATCAAAATGAAAATATTTTGGTCGAAATTTAGAATTTGAAATATAACAAAATCCAACACAAAACTTTGTTTAAATGCCTTTAGCAAACGTTTTATCAAAACTGAAATTTTCATTCATCATTAAAACAAAACGCTGGTACATATATCTGCACCTATATATATATATACTACATATATTTGCGATAATCTGTCCACCCATAATCGAAACGCTGTCCTGATTGAACTTGTGTGGCAGAGTACTCTTTGTCCTCTCAGATTATAAATACTGTTTTGGTAAAATCATCATCATTAAAAGACGAGACAGAGTGTATTGGAGCGTACATCGATACATAACGCGCAGAATTGCACTGTTGGAAGATATTCCTTCTTCGTTTTGTTTCTTCTTTTTCTTTTCTTTTTGTGTGGCATGAAGTAAGTGTGCAGGCCTCACTTTTTTTTCTCGAGACACAAATGTAGAACATTATTCCTTGCAAAATGTGTACATAGCTGGTTAGATCTGATGGTTTAGCCTCTGCTTGTAAATTGGATTTAAATTGAGATGGTAAGCAAATCTGCCACGTTGAGAAAGTAAAGACTACCAGAAGCTGCCCTCAGGTTAGACACGCTAGCTCTAAATTTCACACCTGTCCTACAGCTTGAGACAGGTGAGCTCTGTGCAACAATCCAGTGATCCTGCCTCGCACCCACCACCTCCATCCACCTGACATAGAATTTTTTACAGCAAGGTTAAACACAGCAAACACAGAGCTTGTAAGAAGAGCAGGCTGGTGTGAGAAATGGAAACGTGGCTGTCCCAAACAGTGCCCTCTAACGGCCCATCCCACCACCCACCCCGCTGCTCCCACTCAGGTTGTGATGATCCTGTCATCACCCACAAAGCTGTGACAGGGATGACATCACCTTCAATCACTGATGGGATGTTTAAAAACGAGTTTATGCAAAATGCAATTTTATGTCAACATCCACAACGGTTATACGTGCATTTGTAAGCTCAGAGCGAACCAAATAGGCAAGTTAGGCCTATAAACAGTCTGACATTTGCTAATGTAATCAATCAGAGCATCACATCATCCATTCAACAGTGGGGTGACTCTGGTGTCCTAAACTCAATTAAGCAGACTGAAGACTTCTTGATACGTATCCTCAAATTATAATTCACTAAAAGCCAATTGGTTGATTAACTAATATTAGCAATAAGTTACTAAATGGTATGATCTCGGTTATACTAACTTCACCCGGTGAATTGTGATTATCTATCGAGCTGCTTCCTCTGTTTGTCAGTTAGCTACGTTTGCTAGCTGTCAGTTACAACTCTTCATTAAATATCCCCCCAAAAAAATATGACACTTACGTTACATGAAAGTTAGCACCAACACGAAAGTCCTAGCTTGTTATTTAGCAAACGTTAAGTTAGCATTAGCCGCTAAAAACCGACTGTTTTGACTGACTGTTAGCTAGCGGTTGAAATGACTGAGCGCTAATTTAACTAGCGTTAGCAGTTAGCTAGCTGCTCAACGATAACGGTAACGGCAGAGAGCTAAAAACATAAATGAAATGTGACGGTGAAAATGTCCCCGGTGAGAGCGGTTGCTCGTTGGTGGTTTTACCTCATCTTCCTTGTGATTCCTAATGCCACGTACTAAATCCTGAAGATTTTTATCGAACATCCGATCGATGCTCCCTTTGACAATCTTCAGAGCCATGTCTGCCTTTGACTTGTACCGCTGTCGTCCTGCGGGGGCCAAGCGCCTTCCAGAGGTCTAGTGGGTGCCGACCGACCCTCTAGACTGTCTCTCATCCACCCGGGTACCGTGCGTGCAGGGTCCGCTGCTGTTTACCGAGCCCGGGCAGATGAAGCTGAGGCCGGACGGGGCGTCCTGTGCTGTGCAGAGACGCTGGCAACGGATCAGTGTAGGAAATGGCTGACAAAATGGCGTCTTATGTCAGCTGACTTGAGTATTAAGCGAGACTCTCATATGGGAATCAGCGGAATTAAAGGTCCAGTCCACCCGTTTAACATCACAGTTTCATGACACAGTAAAGCAGGGGTCTGCAACCTTTGCTATCAAAAGAGCCATTTCTGGCCCAAAACAAACAAAAAAAATCTGTCTGGAGCCGCAGGTAACACAACACATATAATATATAATATAATAGACTTTATTACAGACTCAATGGTCCAGATAAGAGCAAGACAATATATACAAAAGATATAAAAGACACATAGAAGTACCATACACAACATATTCACAATGCTATAAGATCACTTATAAAAAAAAAACAAGTAAAAAGTCAAACTAGCCTATCAATATTATTAATGGGTCTATATGAGCATTCATTAATGTTTTACCACTATTTATTATTTTTTGTTACATTAACTTTGCAGTGTTGGTGGTAAAAATTAAAAGATCCATTCATGCACTATTATTATTATTACTATTATTATTATCTATATGCATTATTAACTTCTCTGTTTTCCTCTGAGACTTCTCCAATCTTGGATTTGGAATCCATAGCTAGTCAAGCTTTTTTGATTCAGGAGCATCCACCGCTTTTGAAATTTGGCAAAATTAAGCAGAAAAGGCACCAATGCCACAGAAATATGATGCATATTTTAGTTAATGAAATGCTAATACATTTTCATATTCTGTGTACAGGCTACATATTTTTGCAATTGAAAAATTGAATGAAAATCTTTAAAAAAAATAATTGTCATTCAGTTCCATATAATTTTTAGTCAGAGACACAGGAGCCACTGGAGAGAGCCTAGAGCCACATGCGGCAGGGGTAGGCACCCTGCAGTAAAGTAAAAATAATATCTTATTAGATAAATAAAAGACACTGTCGCTTTGTTTCTGTTATAATTACTCATAATATTGGCAACTTTTGTGACTGAGCCCAATGAAATGTTAACCACTTTAGGGACTGTTGTTAATTTATCAGAGGATGGGGGTGGCTGGGATGTGATTTTTTTTTTTTTAATCCACCCCAAAGAATTTTTTTTATTATTATTTGAGCCTCCCTGAGTGGGTTTGTTCCATTTTCGCACTGGCGTATGCCTGCCTTGTGCCGAATAGGCAGAGTCTGGACACCATTTCACAGGTACTGTAGCTGGCAGATTCACCAGACCTGCCTGCTAAAATTGTGCTTTGAAAGCGCTGTATACATCACCATGACCAAATGTCCTGTACAAACGTAAACAAGTCAATAAATATTGATAAAACAGTGAACTATTTAAACTGTTTTGTCAGCTGACAGTTTCGTGACAGATTTCACTACATCTAAACTGCTTCCCTGACCTTTGCCCTTATACGTTGAGCGGTACATTGGCACACTGAAATGGAGTGCACCCAGTGACGTGGGGAGAAATGCATGACCCTCCTTCCACCTGAATTTAATTGTTAGATTTTAAAAACGTACCTTTTGCTGTTTGAAATGTTGAAAAGAAGAGTTGAAAAGAAAACTTGGTTTTGTACTCCTTGCATATGCTGGTTAGTTGGGGCAAACTTTATTTTTGGCAAGTTTTAGATGAGACGTGAGGAGTAAAGTGATTTTAATGAAATATCATTAAATATTTTAAGCTTGGATTTGGTTGTTTTTTTCGGGCCCGAAGCATTTGTTCCACATTATGTTCAAGCTCCATCAGAAATTTTAAATCCAGCGATAATTTCCATGGTTCAAAATGTTTCCATGATATTTTACCCCGTTTCCATGACTTTGTGTAAGTTAAACATTTCAGCCGTCATCTAGCTTCATGTCAACCATGTGCCGTTTCAGCTGTTATGAAGCAAAGCACAAGATTTTCAATTGGTAAATGAAAAACAACATTAAACACGTTTTGGGATTTTTATGAACATGTTTTGAAAAATATTTCAAACAATATATATTCAAAACTTTTCTAAAACAATCTGTTGATTCCAAACCATTTCCAGGCCTGGAGAACTATTTTTCCTAATTACATAACTTCTCTGGGAATTTCATGACCGTGGAAACCCTAAATTTCTGTTTTTACAGTTTCTGGCCATGACAAATGATGTAATTTGGGCAATTAAAAAAAATCAGTAGTAAAATAAATACAAAATACACAAGTTGTGCCAAATAAAAAAAAAAGTCCCTCCCAAGTGCTTGAAAAATATTTGACATGCCTCCCCCTTGCTGCACCACCCCCTCCACTCTCATCAATAACAAACAGTCCCTAACAAGCCTACAGTAAGTGCAGTTAGTGGGCTATCTTGCATACAGGAAAATTGACTATCAATTTAGCGCCACAAACCTCAAAACAACCTACTATATACTGATACAGTTGTTGGTAAAACAATGTTTTATACAAACACACAGATAGTATTAAAAGCAACATTTACACTACTAGAAATGAGATAGAAACAAAACCATGCTGAGATTTTTATTCAAGTCTCAACTAAGTGATAGAAATGCTTTACCAATTTACATAGCACTAAAAACACCTGTTGTATGCATGTGACAGGAAAATGTCAAAATAGGCTGCAGCTACATGAGATCTCAATAGCTTTTAAGGGCAGTTTTCTGTCTGTACAGTTAATCCATTTATTACGCAAGTTACTGAAAGCGGACACTACAGGGGAGACGAGAGTGCAAGGTGTTTAACTCCACAGCAGTTATTATTTTAGACAAAACTGTAAATGCAAATATTTGCAAACAAGGCTATAAAAAAGTAGGTGGACCTCAGTTGTAAAACAGTTTTAAGTGACTCAATTAATGGCTTTACATTTCAGACTGGATTAACTGGATCAAGACCAGATAATAATAAAAAAATACTTAACATAAAAGACTCACAAATATTACTTTACCACTCCCACAATGTCATACACACAGACAAGAGGCCTTCGTGATGTTTTGTAGGCTTTATAAAAAGCCAACAGATGTACGGGCTGCACAAAATCTTCCAAGCGAAAAAAAAAGAAGAAAAAACAATGGCATGGCTCCTTTTTCCCACGAGAATCAATGAAGTTTCATTTCGTACTACCCCCGCCTAAATTCCGGTAAGAAGTGCTAAGAATGTGATCGTTAATTATACATACGGTATGAAAAGAAGAGTTCATGTGGTAGAAAGAACAAAGTAGCCAGTAGAAGGAGTACACGGTGAAGATCCAGGACGGGCCAAAAGTTGTATAAAAGAAAAAGTACATTTCAGAAATAAAAAGGAGTTTGCACAGCGCCACAAACTATCACACTAATAAGCTTTCCTTTTTGCTGTGATAAATAATGGACCGAACGCTTTGAGCGACAGGGCCTTCTGGTTTGATATCATTATGGTACAAAATGTCCAAAACATTAACGTTGATGTAACAGATACGGTAGGAAATGCTGGGTGTGTGTTTGCGGTGTTGTTGAGTCAGGAGCACTGTATGACGTCAAACAAAGAGGCCACTGTCTTTAGCACTTGGTCCACTGCAGTGGTGGTTTGAGGTCTTTCAGCTTTCCACAGCGGGAGGTTCCGTCTCTGCAGAGATGGAGTTGTCTCCGTCTTCATACGTGTGAAGCTGTCGTTCAGCAGGACTGTCCGGGCTCCGTCTAAAAAGACAGTACATCACTCTCAAACACTGCTGTGATTCAGCCATGAGTGCTTGTATGTAAACTATTTAACAGTCTCACTAAGAAATGCCTTTACGAAAAAATATACAATATAGAATGCGTTATCAAAATGCATCAATTTACTTGAAAAAAATATAAAGTATAATGCGTTGTAAAAAAAACAAAAAAAAAGTGCAAAAAAATCTGCATAAAATATATGGTAAAAAAAACAATTGTCAGCGCTATGTAATGAAAATGAAATAAAAGTAACTTCATAAAATAAACAGATAAACAAACAATATGTATAAAAATAAACAAATAAAAATAAAACAAATATTCAAAAATCTAGTAACAAAATTAAAAATGTATGGTAGCAAAAACCAAATAATGTAACATGATGAAAATAGAATTGAATAGAATTAATTGAAATACTTAAATGCATTGTATAAAAACATTTGTATTAAATGAATGAATGAATGAATGAATCCACAGACCTTGTGAGCAGTTTCATGTAGGAACTATTTTCTTCTACCAAACTACAACGGCAAACCGAATCACCACGCAGAAGGAAGCGTGAGTCTGCTCGCTAACCAAGCACCATAGAGCTCGCCGGCGTCACGGCTCAGCCGAACAGAATACCACTTATGTGAACATCTCACACTGTTACGAACACGAGCCTCTCGTCCATGAGTACATTCATGCTTCCTTTGGTGCTGTGATATGGTTTGTGGGTGTAGTTCGGCAGAAAGAAAATAGTTCCCTTCCTAAAACTGCTCACAACAACGTCTGTGGATTATCTTGAGTAACCAGGTCATGATTTCAGGAAAGAGACACTGCTGTTGAGTTTTTCAAATGTATTTTTTTGAGTTTGAAAGTGGAATAATACGTATTTTGGGGTGTACTGTCCCTTAAAACAGAGGATGCTTACATAGGGTACTTTGAGGTTAATAAATGGGTCTTAGAGCTACACAAAGTGCGGAGTGAAGATGTAAAATGGTTCTGCTTAAACATGAATACAGTATTTTTCCAAGGAAATTCCTGACTTTTTCACTGTCCATGAGCCAACATCTGCTTTCATATCCTGTTGGTCGCCCATGAGAATATCAAGTAGAGCAAAGATGCTGCAAAGACACTTCACATGCTATAATCACCTGTTTGGACTTGAAGCAGTGTTGTCATTATTCTCCTCGTGGGCAGGCGATTTTGGATTTTCTTCTACCTCCATATCATCTTTTTTCTCTTCTGATTCCCCATTTACTGGAGTGGAGTCTAGAAAATTCAAGTCCAGGTTACACCGAGAAAAATTCAAATACAACACACTGTAGGTGACATTTAACAAAGATTAGATTCCAGGGTTTGAAGTTTTTACCTGTGTTTTGTGTTTCCTTCTCTTCATCCTCTGGCTCCTTGTCCTGTGTTTGAGGTTTAGCTGCCACTTCCATCTTTCCAACAAAGCGAAGTTTTAACTTGTTGTAGACCTCACTTGCTTTTTCCATGACTGCATTGCTGGCTTTATACCGCCGGATCTACATTTTCCAGAACAAAATAAAAACACATGAAAGAAGTTGCAAATAGCGTTGATAATTTAGATGCACATTTGAGTGAACAAATAAAGTTTATAAACACATCTACACATGTAAAATGATTTTTTTAAAATTGAGTTATTAAAAACCACAGTAGACATGGCAAACTATAGTTCCCCAATATTTCTGCTCACATTTTATCATCTCAAACGCAGCATTAAACAGTGTATTAGTGTATTATTCATCGATCATTAATACTCTGGAAAGCAGCTGGTAACACTGTGAGACCTCACTTTTTCAAGTTTAATGTCCCTAAAATAACGCTGTTTTATATTCAGAATAGAGCGGTACACTTGACATCAAAAAGTACATAATAGATTAAACTGGGACACCGTGTCATATATGCTTTTTTCTATTATGTTAACTGTGGGGACCAAATTATCAGCAGAGGACTTTTCCTCTCCTAAACAAATGGACCAGGTGATTAAACCGATAAAAACGCAGTCAAATAATATAGTTTCACATTTAAAAAATGTGTTTTTCTACACTGCTCATTGTGGAGAGGCTGCTAACTAGAAGTACTTGTCTGCTCTGTACTGCTGTACAAACATGGCACAATCCACAGACGAGGACCCGCTCCCTAAGTGGATATAAAAGGATCATCTAAGGTAACAAAAACACAATGTATATTATCTTCAGTTGATTATATACTGTAGAAAACCTACTAATTTTATCATATTCTATTTCTGCCAATATATCCACCAATGTACTTAACACTGGACTTGCACGCAAGACAGATTTACAAACAGTTTTACTAAAGACAAGAAAATGCACCTTTTTTAGTGTGGCGATAACTTCAGCGTTCTTGTGGAGGATCTGGCTGGTGACAGGCACGGCTGCAAGTTCATCCAGGGCTTGTAGACACCGGTTTATGTCCTGAGAACACACAAAAATCAGTTTCTGAGTCCACATAAAAACACAGACAGATGGGAAACCGTATTTAGCCAAAATCATAGATGCAACTTACAGGGTTGTCCACTTTGAGTGCAAACTTTATGTCAGTGTGGAGTTTCTGTAGCTTTTCTTCTGGCGATGGCTCTGCATATCGACACACGGTGCAACAGTCAATATTCTGTACTGAACTTCCACTTACCCTCTCACAAAAACAATAAACATTGCACAGTTACAGTCAATAAAAATATGTTTCCAGCAGACGATGATTGCAGTGAACAAGCTGAGTGCGACTGTATGAGACACTGACCCTTTTTCTTTTCCACTTTCCTCTCTGGCGGCCTCTCTGGTTTGCGTTTAGGTTTTTCGGGCTTAGGCCTGACAGATAGAGAGAGGGAACTCTGTGATCTGTGTACATTATATTTTAATGAGGTTCGTCTAATGAGGTTTGCATACGGTAGTCTGTTCCCCATTGTGCACTCACCTCATTCTGGACTTCTCCTCTGGCCGTCTGGCTTTCTTCTCTTTTACCTCTTTCTCCTTTCTTTCTTTTCTCTCCTTCTCTTTCTTTATTCTTGCCTTCTTCTGGTTGTCGGGCTTCTTGGATGACTTCTTGACCTGTTGATGGAAAAACCAAAAGAAGTTGAATGTGTCAGCGTCAACTGCCGTCAAATTACTTTGAATAAAGCAAAATGTAACCCCCCGGTTACACCAAGAGCGTGTTCAATGGCGTTATGTTTGCGGCACTGTTTTTCTCCGTCTCACATGGCTCGGGAGCGTCCTGCCAGCTGATACGGTAAAACTTGCTGAGATTGTGCTCATTTGTCATTTTCCCCTGATTTCGTGGTCATTTTTGCTGGATTTTTGTGATTCCACCATGGCTGAATAGGCTACATATATACTTGTGTTCCATTTCTGTCTGTTTAAATTCTGTTTGTTTATGTTTTTACCCACTGTGTTGTGCTGCAGCCTACAGTCCCGCCAACAGCGAAGTGGATCAAAGAATTTTGGCCGAGTTTCAGTCAACAGACGTGCTCATCTTGATAATTATACAGATCAGTATAAAAAAAAAAAATCTAGTTATGCATTGAATAACTGAAGATTTGCGGCTGTGTTTTAGTTAAAACATATCCATCTTAATAATTATACAGATAAGATAGATACGTAGGAGATCTGAACTTTTTTTTGTTCAAAATACAGTGGTGCAAGGCGTTTTATTTTGAAGATTAACCGGATGCAATGCTGCTTAACTTCCTGCCTGGTACGATCTGCTCTGTGCAGCTTGACATGGCTGCTGTCCGTCTCCGGCAAAAAAAAAATACTTGGTGCGTTATTTTATGCTCCAAAGAGCGACGAGCCGCATCTGGGACGCTGCTGAGACATTCCCAGGTCCGCTGTCTAGAATATCCGTGACTCCGTAGGCTGTGCCATGGCCGTAACTCGCCGTTGACAGACCTGGTGGGACTTAAGGGTATCACATAATTTTTTTTAGTAAGCAACTGTACCTCAGTTGGTGCCGGAGAATCAGAGTCAGAGGGCGCAGGGATCGGCGGTGGAGGGGGTTTCTTGGACTTCTTCAGCGGGTGATCATCTACACCTTCATCTGAGCTGCTGCTGCTGTCACTGTCGCTCCCTTTTTTACCCTTGTCTTTGTCTTTTTTCTTTTGCTCCTCTTCCTCCTTCTCTCTCTCACGTAGCCTGCGGAGCTCCTCCGCCTCCTCCTTTTTCCGGCGCTCCTCCAGCTCTCGTCTGCGTTCCTCATCTCGTTTCTTCCATTCACTGATGCGGTCGGTATCACTGTCACTGCGAAAACAAAGATCGATCATTATGCTGCCTCTTACAGCGAGCTGGTATGTACCTCAGTGGTGCACGAACGGGGGGAAAAATCTGTAGACAGCCTGACCTGTCACTGTCGGAGGAGGATGAGGGTGCTCGTTTTGCCGGGGCAGGTTTGGGTTTCCGTGCACGAGGCTTTGGTGCTGGCTTTTCTGTGGGTTTGGAAACAATAAGCAGATAAAAGCAATAAGCAAAAAAAAAAGTCATGAAATTCTCAATTTTATAACCAAACAACACTGATCTCTACAATTTTGGGTAGAGCTGAAATTGATAAATTCGATCTGAAAGGAGATTGAACCTGAACCTTTCTTGCGTGGCTGTGGGCCCTTCCTAGGAGGTGGATCTGAGTCCGAGTCAGACTTCGAGCCAGAGTGGGATTCAGAGCCAGACAGAGCTGGTCGAGGCTTCTCGTCCTCTGAGTCGCTGTCCGCTGCTTTTTTCTCTGACCCTGATCCCGAGTCTGAGTCCGAGCCAGACGAAGCCTTCTGCAACATCACAGAGTAAAGAGGATAATTGAGTTGGAGACAAAGGAAGGAGTTACAGACGACCATGACAGAAGCAATACTCAAAATGTGCAAGGGAGCTGATGGTTCACCTTTTTCTTCCCTCTGCCTCCTGCTTTCTTTCCGCCTCGTCCACCAATTTTCTTCTCTGGAGTAAAATCCTGTTGAAAGTAACATTTATAGACTGTGAAGTCAGATACGACAATCAGAGCATGTTGTGCATATCTGTGTTATGTAATCACCTGGTCACTGTTCTTGCCACCGTCGGACTCTGAAGGTGTGGGGTCTGATTCAGAGGGGGATCCACTCTCCTCTTCATCTCTGTCACTGGATGAGCCGCGAGCCTTTTTTGGAGGGGGAGGCCGCTAAAATGGAAAACACAAGCATTCAAGTGGAAGAAATGAACTTCATAAGCAGCTCTCACAATCACTTGTTTCAGCCAAACAATGTGACCTGTCAAACTCGCACTCAAAAAGGAAAAAAGTGCTCATTGTGTTGATAACCCCTGATATAAACAAGGAAGCTACCACTTATTTCAGTAATTGGATTTTACTTTTTTTTATTCCTGCTGTCTAATTTTATTTTATGTATTTTTAATTCTGTATATTTTTTTTTTTTTTTTTTTTTTTTTTTTAGATATTTTATTGTCTTATTTTTGTAATTTCCTGTCTTGCAAAACGTTATGTATAGTTGTTTGTGTTTAAACTGCGTCTGCGTTTTATATTCATTTGCTATGTGAAGCTCTTTGGACTGCATGCTTGTATGAAAGGTGCTACATAAATAAAGTTGAGTTAAACAGTTGTCTATTTTTTCTTCCTCCTGTTTATATTTTTACAAAAGCGAACTCTCAGTAAATATCTAACCATTGTTAACTGATATCTGTGGTGCCGCAGACGACACTTGGTCGTCTAAGTGCAGCATTTTTGGGCTCATAATGTGACCAAGAATGCCATTTTCTGTTCAGCTCAACACACAGTTATAGTGTCCAATTACTCAAAGGCTATTTAGCTGAAATATGTTATTTAATTAAAAAATTAAACATCAATTACCTTAACAGGTGGCGGTGGCTTTCGCTTCACTCCTCCTCCTCCTCCTCCCCTTCCTTGGTCTTCACTCCCTGAATCGGAGTCAACCTCACTTCCTGAGTCTGCTTTCTGAGGCACGGGGGCATCTTCCTCATCGTCATCCTCATCATCACTTCCTCCTCCGGCGTTGTTGCCCTCGCTGTCAGACGAGCTGGCTGGCTGCAGACGAACCATGATAAGAGGATTAACACAAATTTCGTGACAGTTTATTACGTTTCGTCGACAGTTTGCCTCAGAAAGTGAAATGACACATGGGGACAGAGTTTCCGAAACAGAAGTGAACCACAGAAGCTGCAGTAAACATCACACCGTAAAGCACTAATGTGCAGGATTTAATGGCAACTAGTGGTGAGGTTCACAATTAGTTCTTGACTTTTTGTTTGACTTTTCCAAACCTTTCTCTGTTTCTATTTTATCATTTCTGCCTTTGCTTGTCTGTTAGGGCACTTTGTAAACATTCGTTTTTTTAAGGTGCTATATAAATAAAGTTATTATTATTATGAATTATAAGGAAAAATCTTTTGATTTGACATCCTCAAAGGAAAACACCACCTAAATTAAGGATTCCAATATATCATTTCCATGGCCAAGGAAATCCCAATCAATATTTGTGAAGATAAGCTACTCTCTCTGAAAGCCAGAAACCAGAGACGCAGGTGATATCAAAGGGTACAAAGTCTGGAGCTGCTCCATAGACAATGAAAGGGAGCCTGATTTAATGGATCCACGGTTTTCTTTTTTATACCCAAACGAGCTTTATTCTGTCGTGCCGTTCTCAGTTCTGAAACAGAAAATGGTCCCGTATATTCAGAACATCGTCGAAAACATCTTTCCCAATTCACTGTCAATGAAACAGCTCCAGAAATTATACTCAATGATATCACAATGTTGATTTTTTGTTGATCTTTGATTAGAGAGAGTTGTTCATATCTATTTAGACTCTTTTAGACCATAAGAACAACATGAATGAATTTTGAAAATACACAAGGTAATGTTGAACTGTGGATACTTCAGAATTAAGGATTTCTGACATCAGGCTGACTTACTACAGGCGGGGCGCTGTAGGAGGCATGTGGATTGTTCTGGATCTCCCATAAACCTTCGTTGAATCCCTTCCTTTTGTTGGGCTTTCCATAGCGTTCACTGTATTTTTCATAGGCAAAAAGGTCCTTTGCTGCAAGGAATGCTCTGTGAAACAGCGAGATAAAAGAAAATGTGAACAGTTGAACTGCTTAACAATGTTATAATTACACAACAGTCTCCCATTAGTATGCTTTACACTGACTTGAGAGGAGCAGACTGTGCCACCTAGTGATGGATTAATATACTGCAGGTGCCATCTTGTCAAACAGATGGCGTCTAGTGCCAGATCAGACATATCAACACATCCCTCAAAAACATACTGCACACTCCGACTGATGCAAGTCAATAGTTGACAGTGAACCTTTGGAAAAGAATAAAGTGTATGAGAGCAGACTGACAAGCAGCTGCGTAAGATAAAAGTGGTGATTTGTTTCACACCATTGCTCTCAAAGAGGATGTCATGCAAACCAACAAATGAGTCAAGGGCCTAAATTTGTAATTGTGCACAGACAATTCAACCATGAATGACAAAAAAGCAACTTTGAAACCTTGAGCGACATCACTTTTCTTCACTAAAACCCTGAGCAAATAGGTGCTTTTATTTCCAAAAACAGAATAAAGCAATACAGCTTAGCAATAAATGTGCCACAAATAGAAAAAAATGTTATAGATTTATAAATTTATTTTTAAAAAGGTTGAAAAAATGTCTAGGGAAAAAAAGTAATATAACTAGGGGGAAACTACATGTATAGCAAATTATCATAATTATGTTACAGATTTTTTTAAACACTTGTTTGCAGGTCATTTCATTTTTTAAGTTATTTATTAATCATTTATTTTTATTGGTTCTGTTATTAATTTCCTGCTGATTTTTGGGTCACTTCCTCTGTTAATCATTACCTTCTTCCCATGTTTTTAAAAAAACAAAGCTGAGTGCTAAATTTTCTTTTTGTCACATGCAGAAAAAAAATCAAATACATTTGCAGTAATTTAGGTTTAAACCAGATCATGCATACATGAAAGTTATTTCAATAAATACTGATAACTACAGCACTGTACTCACGTTTCATGTGTCCCAAAGAAGAAAATTGGGATTTTGTTAGGAGGTGGTTTCACTGCCCCATCAGCAACATCTTCAATCTGTGAACAAGCAAGACTTTCATGAAAAAAAAAAAAAAAGCAGCAAGGGAGTCAAAGACGCTGGTAGCATGTATTTACGCGGGTTATATCTGGAAAACAAAACAATACAGACTTTTTATTTGATTAAAATTGTGGATACGTAGTGTTTTATTATAAGAAGAGGTCTCGCTATCTAAGAAAAAAACGGCAGTAATCTCAAACGTCATTTCCAAAATATCGTTAGCTTCGCTGCTGTACGTTTCCACGCAGATTAATGATAGGCCAACAGCATCTCATGCAAATTATGCAGCTTGCACACTGCCCGTGGGCCTGAAACTCAGCCTGTCAGCGCAACAAAATATAAGTTATGTACGTGTGTGATTAGTATCCATGTCAGACAGTGTCGTGGATACACAGAGAACCTTCTCCAGCGTCCCATGCAGAGCAGCTCATCCCCTCCGCCCCTCCGGCTGCTGCCGCTGCTAACGTTACTTGCTTACCCTGGCTGGCCAGTGGGGGTACCCCTTCATTTTAGCGAAGACCAGGTCTCCGGGCTGGAAGTTGTGTGGCATTGTCCCGCTCCTCGGTGCAGCCTGGGTTCAAAAACTATTCGGCTGCGTAGCCTTTCTGTGTCTCTTTTGCTTTTTTTTTCCAGGTCGACGCGAAACCTGGAAACGATGGGGTTAGCTAGCAAGCTAACAGTACACTAACGTTACCGCGAGAAGAGACGGCGGAGGAAGATAGCAACAACGCACTGACGACTTCCGGTGAAATAACGCACGTAGTCTTCAAAATAAAGGACTGTCCTCGATATAAAAACATTGTTAGGAAATAAAATACTTTTTAACCATTGAATGAAAATGCAGTGGATTGTTTTTTGATAATATAAACCAGTCTCTGAAGTCATAACATTGAATCTAACTAATATCTAATTGGGATATACGATATTACTCCAAAAGTACAAACTGGCATTGCATGTTTTCAGTATAAAAAAAATAAAAAGAAAAAAAGCTCAATACCTACAGAAAACCGCTGACTATACAGAAAAGACTGAGGATGGGAGGAAAGTAGCCTACAGCACAGAATGGGAATGTTTTTTTAATTTTATTGGTCATTTTTTGTTGAAACATGAACATCAAGTATTGATTTGTTTTTAAATACATACATTATTAATATTGCAAATCGCCTTCTATAATAATAATGATGATAATAATAATAAAAAGAAGAAGAATTTAAAAGATGTGCTTCCAGTGAGGTAGACAGTACAGCCTGTCTGTCCATCCATCCATCTATCCATCCATCCATCAATCCATCCATCCATCCATCCATCAATCCATCTTAAGTGCCTTTCAGTCCACTATAAATATTTTGTTGCAATAAAAATGATTGAAATGAGAAACTTATTAGATAGTCTTATTAGATAAAACTGATGCTGACAAAGTTTTTCTTTGGGTACATAATAGAGAAGAGGTAGAAAAGAGGTAATAAATAATTATATATAGCCATATATTTTGTTGCGATACTCAGCATATCGAAACACCTTTAAAATCGCAATGATATTGTATTGCAGGTTAGGTATCATGACAATTGCATATGCTGGGTCCTAGATTCTACTGTACAAGGAATTTGTTTTGATATTTTGGTACCTAGACAAGAAGAGCTGGGCAGTAATGTAAAACATATATTCTAGGGTATGTGCAACAGTTTACAGTATTAAGGATTAAAAAAAAAAGTACAGCAATAGTAGTCCCAAAGATGTGCGTCCATGTAAAGTATAGGCTTTAGAAAAATGTGAATACCGTAGAAACACTTTCAGGTGTTGATGATTTTCCAAACAACTTTGCTGCTATTGTTATTATATATTGGTTAATACAATATTATATAAAGATATAAAGAATACCAAAGAAAACATACAAAAAAAGGACAGGACATTGGCTGTTTCTATGCCAATATCACAAAATCCATACGTGTACCACATCTCACATAGATATTAGCACCTACAAAAACACAGTTTACACAGTGCAGTCCCAACTGAAGTCAGCCAATAATGCTGAAAAAAAAAGGCCAGGCGAGAGTTAAAGCAGAATAAAACAGGAGATTAGAGGTGGAAGCATGTTAGAAAACTATAGTAAAAAAATAAAGGCAGTAGACACAGAACATTAATAAAAATGCTAATAATAAGCAGGTTAGAGACATAATGAAAAGATAAGTTAAAAGATAAATGTGAGGATAAAATTAAAAGATAAACAAAAGTCACTGATGTCCTCCTTTAGCCAGCTGAATAAATTGAATATTTACATTCAATTTATTCAACTGCCTAAAGGAGATCAGTGACTTCTTTTAAATGATTTCTGAAAACCCTTTTTATAGACTTGCTTCTACATAATGTTGTTTTTTAACTTCTCTTAATTTTATCTGTGCAACTTTACATATTTTAATTACTTAAAAAAACATTTTAAATTAATAAAATTATGTAAAATTGCTTACTTTTATACGACAAAGTTAACTGTTATGACGGAAATACAATCGCGCAATGTTGTGAGACGCTTGATTGATCCGGATGAAGCAGCCGGATCATTTGCGCTCGATACGACAATCACAGCGGAAGTCCCTCCTGTCTCGCGTCTCTATTGGCTGTCTCTCCATCAGTTTCCTCTTCACCCAATGACAGATCACACTGTGGACGGCTGCGTTGACCTCCCCCGGATTCACCTCTAATGTGGAGCCATGTTTCGGTCTTTGAGACGCGTCCAGCAGTTTAACTGCAACCTCCTGACTTTGCAAAGAGTCAGCGTCAACTCCAAACTCCTCTTCTGCACCTCCAGGATGGCCGCCTCACAGTTCAGGATCGAGCGGGACACGTTTGGTGAGCTCAAGGTCCCAGCGGACAAGTACTACGGCGCCCAGACTGTCAGATCCACTATGAACTTCAAGATAGGGGGACCAAGTGAGAGAATGCCGATCCAAGTGATCAAGGCCTTCGGGATCCTGAAGAGAGCGGCCGCTGAGGTAAACAAGGAGTTCGGCCTGGACCCAAAGATAGCAGATGCGATCATCCAGGCTGCAGATGAGGTTTCAGCTGGTAAACTGGACGATCATTTCCCTCTGGTGGTGTGGCAGACTGGATCAGGGACTCAGAGCAACATGAACGTCAATGAGGTGATCAGCAACAGAGCTATTGAGATCCTAGGAGGCAAACTGGGCTCCAAGGACCCTGTGCACCCAAATGATCATGTCAACAAGAGTCAGAGCTCCAATGACACCTTCCCCACCGCCATGCACATTGCTGCAGCCACAGAGGTCCACCACGTCCTGCTGCCCGGCCTGCAGACGCTGCACGACGCCCTGGCTGCCAAGGCTGCAGAGTTCAAAGACATCATCAAGATTGGACGCACTCACACCCAGGATGCTGTGCCACTCTCGCTCGGACAGGAGTTCAGCGGGTATGTTCAGCAGGTGAAGTACAGCATTGAGAGAGTGAAGGCGGCCATGCCCAGGGTGTACGAGCTGGCAGCAGGCGGCACCGCAGTCGGGACTGGACTCAACACCCGCATTGGCTTTGCCGAGAAAGTAGCGTCCACTGTTGCTTCTCTCACAGGCCTTCCATTTGTCACCGCTCCCAACAAGTTCGAAGCTCTGGCGGCCCATGATGCTCTGGTGGAGCTGAGTGGAGCTCTGAATACAGTCGCTGTCAGCATGATGAAGATCGCCAATGACATTCGCTTCCTGGGGTCAGGACCCCGATCAGGCCTTGGGGAGCTCATCTTACCAGAGAACGAACCAGGAAGCAGCATCATGCCCGGCAAGGTGAACCCAACTCAGTGTGAGGCCATGACCATGGTGGCAGCCCAGGTCATGGGAAACCACGTCGCAGTCACCATCGGAGGAAGCAACGGACACTTTGAGCTCAACGTCTTCAAACCCATGATGGTCAAGAACGTGCTGAACTCGGCTCGGCTGCTCGGCGACGCATCGGTCTCCTTCACCAATAACTGCGTGGTGGGCATCGAGGCCAACACGGAGAGGATCAACAAGCTCATGAACGAGTCTCTCATGTTGGTCACAGCGCTCAATCCTCACATCGGCTACGACAAAGCCGCCACCATCGCCAAGACGGCTCACAAGAAGGGCTCCACGCTGAAGGCCGTGGCCGTGGAGCTGGGCTACCTCACCGAGGAGCAGTTTGACCAGTGGGTGAAGCCGAGTGAAATGCTGGGGCCAAAGTGAACTCTGACAACACAACAAGCACAACAAAACGAAGAAAATACATTTTCTTATGAAAAAACTGTCTCTGGTTAAATCAAAGAGATTGAACTGTGCAAACAAAACACTCTGAATCCCGAGCATCTCTTGTCTCATAATGCACATTTTGAGAATCCCTCGCTTTTGTTTGATGCATCTGCTTCTGTTTTTTCATACAGGCGGCGTCAAACAAACACTGTAATGCTCTTGTCATTGGTAACAGCGAATCCACCAGCTGGATTGACAATTACATATTTTAAGATCAAGATCTGTCACACGGTGTTTATACTTTAAGTTGCAATGTGTTCATAATGGTTCAACCAGTTGGTCCACATCACAAGTATGTTTTACTGTCAGCACATTTTTTTTGTGGGAGTAAAATGTGCACTTGTTGGTTTTAGTATTTAAAGTCTTAAATACTTTTTGATTGTGAGTTGGTACCTTCAGATGTTCACACTGCCATCTCAAATGATTCAACATGAACCTCGTATGCTCTGGTTTACAGTATGTGTGCCATTTGTGCAGCTCCTGATCAATTAAATATATATTCACTCAAATCAAGTATGTTCTGGTTTCTGGCATTTTATTTATTATTTATTTATTATTATCTATATAACTATTTTAATTACATCATTAAAGTTACGTAACTTATTACATGTGATTACTTTTTTAACAAATGTTTTGAACTGGACAATAAAGCCAAAAAACCCATCAGCAAGAGGCATTCCTGCACAGCAAAAAGATGCAAAGCAACAATGTTATACAATTTTTCAACAAAAAGAATTTATCTAAATATAAACCCTTTATTGACATTGGTTACTAACTGTATTTAAATTACAATTGTATTTATCAGTAACAGCATCTCATTACTATTAAATTTATTGTGTAATTTAATCAGAAATACTTCATTTATCTCCGTGGGAAACTGGTTACAGTCAATCTGATGAAAAGCATAGAGATTTATATTAGTAGAAATAAGCACAAGTATAACGTATGTAAAAATATAAAAATTTGCAACATGCTACAAAATTTACACTAGTATTTTTTACAAATATAAACTTGTATAATGTGTTGAGTTTAAGTGTAATTGCATGTCACTATAACAGAAAAAGACTTGCAGAAGATAACTTGTTAACTCAAATCTTTTATTGTATACACCAGAAATTCAAACATAATAATGACTGAATGCCAACTAAAGAAATGTCACTCAAAATACGTAAAATTAAGCAAGCAAAAACGTAATGTGCAAGACTTTTGTACAAGTGATGAAAAATAAAAAAACAACAACAAAATGACCATTCGCTCCTCTTCTATTTGGTCCAGCTGACCTTTGGGATATCATAATGTTCTGTCAGGGTGTCAAGGTGACGATTGAAATCCTGCAAATTAACAAAACAATAAACGATAGTTCAATTTAGCAGCCATTTCTCTGTCTGTAAATCTGAAATCATTTCATCTGCAGTGTATATTTTACAGACATGAATGCATGTATCATTTTTTTAAATAACGTAGATATACACAGTATACTGATCACCCAAAATTATGTCTGCTGCGTGTGATATGTCTTACCTCGACTCTGTGTTTGTGTGTCTTTGATGCTTTGTTCAAGATCCTCTCCATTTGCTTTAGGGAAAGAGAGACAAAGAGAAATTAACTAAATAAGAAACCAAAAATATATATACATTCTCATCATAATGTCATAAATTTAGGAACACCAAACAGCCTCAGAAATCCCTACCAGTATAACACTAAACAATGACTACATTTAAACCAACAGCAGCACTGCAAAACAGCTGAGGTTTTTGACAGTGTCACCTGTTGGCAATAAATCACATGCTAAAACTGCATTACTGCTACGAAAAACACTGCAACTGCCCGGAAAATGTTCTGAAAGCGTAATGGATATGCGTTATATTCAACCATTATCCTATATTTTGAGCAGTAGCTGTAATAGTGTTTCGCCATGTTTCTGCTCTACCATATACAATGTCGCAACATTCACTGTTTCAAATACTGAACTTTGTCCTTTAAGTAGAAAAGATAAACATTGTCATGGCGTGAGGACTAATAAACTGAGTTTGTCAAACATCAATAACCGTACCTGAAGCGAAAAAGCAGTTTTTTTTAACTGTTTCAGGTTGGGATTACTCTGCTGTGCTAGGATCTCTTTCAACATTATTTCCATTATAATCAGCGCTTTGGTTGAACAGCAAAGTTCAAAACAGCTAATAAGTTAATAATCTACAACTCACATATGGATAATTTGGGGGTTTCTGTTCCACTGCAGCATTGCTTGATATGAAGCCAAGTGTCCAAAATCTTCATTTGCCAAACTGCATGCCTGCAAAGTTTTATATCCAAAAGATCTAGTGTCTTTTTTTTTTTTTAGGAGTTGACAGATTATCGGCCTGGCCTATTATTTGGAGCCAATATTTGACATTTTGCAAGTTATCTGTGTCTGCATTTTATTTAAATGATCGCCAATAAAATTAATTAATTAATTAAAAAGGGCAAAGAAAGTGTCAGCATAGGAGGACCTTTAATGTGCAAAACCCCATGGAGCTATTTTTATTTATTAATTTCTTTTTTTTAGAGTTCACTTTATTTTAAAAAAAAATATGATGTTCAATGTTTCAGATTTGATCAAACATTTGCTTAAGGCATTTTAACAAAGTTTTGTGTTGGAGTTTGTTATATTCCAAATTGTTAATACTGACAGAAAGATTTTCATTCTTATTGTAAATTCATATCGGTTCCAAATATCAGTTATCGGTCTCATTAACTACTAATTAACGGTATCTGTATAAGCCCTAAAAAAAAAACCCTGACAAAAACCCCACTGTGTGCATTGAACAATTTGAGAAAAATAGTGTACTTAATACTGGATTGTGTTGAAGTATGGACCCTAAAACTGATGTGGCATTGAAGCTAGCAGTGCTGAAGACGTACGGCTTTTTGGTTTATTGTAAGCTTATTATAAGTTCCCTTCTGTAAAGTTCAACTTCTATAGCCTATAACATTTATGAGCTATGTCTCTGCCTGAAACCAATCACTGCAGCTTTGTAATGCTTAAGAAATATAATAACTTACCCTCTTCTCTTGCATCTTGTCAAAGGCAAGTTGTGCCGGTGTTCTTTTGTCAACATATGCTTTCTTGGTGTTCACCTCCTCATCATTCTGACTGGTCGCGACCTGCTCCAGACGATGCTTACTCTCTTTATCCTTCTTCTTCTTCCTGAGAAAAATAAAGATAGTAAACGTTAGCTGATCAGTGGCTTGTCAACCACTCCCATTAACAGACAAGGACAGAGAAAGATGATCACACTTTTGCAGACACATGATCAAAAGTAGGCGTCTAAACAGTGGTCTGGATAGACTCTAAATTGCCAAAGTGAAGGATATCTACTTAACGTGCGTCTTGTGTTCAAGGCTTTGGAAACTATTCCTTGCCCTAATGAATACTGCTGCTAGTATCTACACTCATATATGTATGTTGTCAAGGCATCTTTACTATGTACTGTCATTCTTTTAACAAATATTACGCCAAACACAGAATTATAATTCTATCACATTTCGAAAGAATTCAAAGCAGACTTGACTTTGATTTTCATACAAATTACTCTTTTGTAATTCTCTTTTTATTGGTTTATTTAAACCTACGAAAACAAAATACAAAACCAAATGAATGTAAGACCTTTTAATCATGTGAAAAGGAGAAATAAACCAATAAACAGATAATGAATTAAAAAAATTAAACAATTTAAAAAATAAATTAAATGAACACGTAAATAGGTGGGAAAAAAGAAAAGGGTAGATGAGTTATTAAAAAATTATAGGATAAAATAAGGGTAGAAAATAAGTAGAGAGAGGCGAACAAAAAACACATTCTGTAGACAGGGGTATTGGATCGAAACATACATACAAAGACAATAGGCGACTAGTTACTGGTGCTGTCACGATACCAAAATATGATAATTAGTTACACTACAAAGTGTATCTGATACTTTTTCACAAAAAGTCAGGTCTGATACTTTTATACACCATCAATTTAGTCAAATTTTCAATGAAGGTCTCCTTCTGGTTTCTCATTCTCTCTATTACATAAATACTGTATATCACATTAATCCATAGTCAACACTGGATATTTCTTTTTTTAATGCTATTTCTTGGGTAAAGATTTCTTACAGGCCATAAATACTATTCTTAACAGGTGTTTATCCATTCACTTTCATACAATTAATTCCAAGAAAATAAGACCCAGCTATATATTTAACTTTTACAGCATGTCCACGATATAAAAATACAAGTTCCTGAAATGTTTGGAGATGCTGTTTTGACCGAGTTTAGATATGATGACATCGTATTTACACCATAGACTGCATATGAATTTATATACAGTATAAAGACACATATACTGTATATAAATATGTATACACTCTATATTGTTTTAACTTAGCTAACCCCAAATTAACTTTACTTGCTAGGCTACTGTTTAATGTCACAACTTTGACTCTTCATATTGTCTCGACAGATAAAGAACCCCGATAAGACCAGAAGGTTACCACTCCACAATGCTATTTTGACAATAAATTTGCCAAAAAAAATATAACTCACATAATCTCAGTAAACGTAGCTGTTGTTTTATTAGCAAACATGCTAACATTAGCAGCCACGCCAGATTACCAGGCGCTTTCACCAGCTACGACTGTCTTCTGAAATAGCCCCATCGATTAAAACACGTCTTCTCTTACAAAACTGTTAAAAGATGGCAACAGACTTACTTTTTTCCAGCTGAAATGCTCCCAACACCTTTTATTTTCAGGGCACTCTTCTGAACGGTGGCGTACTCAGACATTTTCGGGAAGCTCTCTGTCGTCTTCTTCTGCTTTGTTATTGAAGTAGCTGACACACAGACGGCGGTGCTGCCACCTGTCGGCCTGAGCGTCTACAGCACCAGCAAAGTTATCCTGGCAGTGCTAAAAAAAACATGGGTGTAAAACCATGGATCTATTATAAAAAAAAAAAAACTCCACAAACTTCACGTTTGATCCATACAAAAGTGTATAGCTGCCACTCTAGAATAAAAAATCAGTTTCGCATTATAACGTGAAAAGTTTCTCTGTGACTGGGAGAGACTTCTAAACTGGAGTAAATCGTGGTGTAGAGTCAATATTATCATTAAAATACCATTTTCACTGTCTATTTCTGCTGACGTAAAGTATAAATTATCACGTTAAAACGAGAAACTTTTCATGTTATAAGGTGAAACTGATTTGTATTTTTATTCTAGAGTGGCAGCAATACGCCTCTGTAGATCCAGGTGAAAAACAGTTTAATTATGTGATCTAATGCTATTTCAGAATACTTTTTTTTTTTTTTTTTTACTTATGAATGACCCATTTTCAAGATTTGATTAAATCCCTGAAATCTGACGAGTACTTCTGAACAAGATGGCCCAGGAACGAGTAAAATGCCACACTGAGCTGGCAAATCTGGCAACTCACCTACTCAAATGAGCCAGTGGTAAAAAGAATTAAAAACATTTTTTTTTTGTGGAAATGACTGAAATCGTGAAGAAATGAGGCATCTGAAGGGAGAATGTCATACCACTGTCAATATGCACAAATGTTTGCTGCTTTACTTCTATGTCAATCTGTGTCCTTATTTCGAATCATTTACTTAAAGATTAAAAATGACATCTAAGTTCAGTCTTTTTTGTTATTTGATTAGCACTAATTAAAGCATTTGTATAAGGGGAAGTAGATTTCTGACCCACTTTTTCAACTAGTAAGTAAGAGAGAAAAAAAAAGAACATTGTTGAACCCTTTAAGGAAAAGACAATCATAACACTTATGCAGAAAAAAAACACACTTAAGTTACATAAAGTGTCAGCTGCAACATCACACATTATATTTTGTTTTTATAACAGACTTTAATTAATAGATTGTGAACACATACACGCTCCTGGGGCATTTATTACCATTAACCAACAATCGCACAAATCAAATACTATTTACAATACAACTGAAAATTAAAAAGAAATCTGACAAGCATGTATAACCAGAATGTGACATATAGGCTAAAAAACCCTTTTCTTCAGCAGCAAATGTTGTATCTTGTAACATCTTTTTGACAAAGGTCAAAAAGGAGCCTCAAGCTATGAAAAAATGAACTCTGACAGAGGCAGAAAACTTCCACAACGCTTCTGACATAAACTGGGATACAGAGAAGACTGAGGTGAGGTCCGTGGACCCAGGTGTCTATAAAACATCTGAATTTACAACACAGAGCTCCGACGTGACTCTTCAACACAGCTGCCAACCTGCATATAAAACACATCGTTGGCAAGCAGACGGTACTGTTTTACAAACAAGGTAGGTTGGACTGAATGATAACTACGAGGCAGGAGATCACAATGTCTCTCACACACACAAACACACACACACACACACACACACACACAGAAAAACAGGGAGAGGTGACCAGAAAAATAAAGGTCTCCATCAAAAATGGATTGGAATTGTGTCCAAAAAAGGTTTCCTGACTTTAAAAAAACGTACAAAACAAGATGGCCACATCCTTCACGACGTGACCTCCTGAAACAGTCCCGCTGCTGTCTTCACGCAGACAGACTTCAGTAGCGTCGGCCAAAAGCTCCACCCTGCAGCCCGCTGCCCTGCATCAGCTGGTTCTGTCTGTTGAGAGCTCCAGACAGAGACTGAGACGTTCCCGTGTTCATGTAGCTTCCGCGGCTGGTGAAGGAAAACAAACGCACAGTGACTGTTACAAACTGCACAGACTGCTTACGTGATCTTAAATTGGTCTTAAAAAGGGATAATATCAAAAATGAGGAATGAACCCAGGTTATATTCACCTTGCCATTCCTCCACGTGCCATGTGGCTCTGGCCTGGGATGGCACCGTCTCTACCTGAGGGGGGAAGAAAAACACCATCAGACATGTAGACCGGAGTAGTTACACGCCTGCTTTTACATTAAGAACACAATAAAAGCTGCGTTTACACTGCCTGTTCAAGGCGGGAATATCACGCTGTTATGCTTCCCCGCTGTTCAGTATACAATGTCCGATCACGGAAAGTGGAGGGACAGAGTGGGCGTTGAGGTGAGGGTGTGACGTTTAGATTACACATTATGTTGGTGACCACAGATTTAAACAGCAGCAATTAGCTGCTAATTCAAAGTAGAAGAAGAACAGCGGTCTTAAAGGACTGCAAATTAAGAAAACGATGAGTTTCGGGAGTTTCTTACCCTCCGAGGAAATGAAATCAGCTGTCATATAACAGAGAAGGTAAATGAATGTGATTGCCATGTTATGCAATTGTTTGTTTTTCATGAATGTTTTTTATATATTTAACTGGATATCTCACTGTTCATTTCTATGTAATTGAAACGTTAACACATTCATTACATATACATTCCCTATTTTCAAAATAAAGGTTGTATGACAATATTTCATAATAAAAAAAAAAACATTAAATTGCAAAACAATCACAATGTAGAGGAAATAAATAAACAATTAAATATATTTTAAAAATAAAAATAAATAATTAAATAAATAAATAAAAACCTTCACAGTCTGTTAAGCTGTTTTTTCTTGTTTAGAAAGTTATATGTGACATATAACATATGTTATATGTACATATCAAATACTATTATATGTTATATGTCACACTAGACCGCTTTTGATTGCTGGTTGCCACGCTGCAGTGCATAATCACAAACTGGGGAGGAGTAATGCTGCCGTTGTTTGGTTCTGTGTAAAAATGCAAAGAGGCATAGAAAAGGGACTTTGTTGCAGCCCTATAACGTGATTGATTTGTAAAAGCGGCTAGTCTATAAATGTTGTGGAAGCCAAATTTTAAGTGTCTTACACCTGCTTTCTTTGTAAGAGCCAGCAGGTGGAAAATCTACTTGTTGTAACGAGATGATTGTATAAAAGTCAAAGAAAATGCTCTACTGCTCACTAAGTTATTACCTCAGTTTTTAAGTTTTCCTAACAAGTTTGTCGCTTTTTTCAAATCTAAAATTATGCTCTCATTTTGACTAAAATAGATGATAAGGTCGTAGATACTTCAGTGTTGTGGCTCCCTTGCAATTGACAAATATGTCATAAATATGACAAATATGTGGATCGCTGGCACATTTAAACAGCTGTGAACTTGTTTTTGGTTGTTGTCCATGTTTTGTTTTGTTTTTAATCACAGAACTTTGACTCTCAGTCACATCCAGCCTTCACTCGTTCACAGCTCCACCCTCTCATCCAAATACGGCCTCACCTGTCTCCAAAAAACAACAAAGGGATTACCAAAATGGTAAATTTGATTTTTCAGAGTTGTGATCCAGAAACTAATGGATGAAGTCACAGTGGCTACATACACTTCTTTTATACAGTCTGTGGATACAAACCATAGTTTCAGGACATGTCAGACCATTTCCCTTCAGGCTGCTGATATATCTGTGCCATCTGCCGCTTCAGTCCTCAGAAGGCAAAACTTCAGTATCCAAAAAGCAGTCGGTATAATTAGCAGTAAAATCATCGCACATATAAACAACAAGTATACGTACTTTGCCATGTTCTGTCTCCATCCATCTTCCGACTAGAGTCCCAGTCTCGACCTCCATCCCTAAAGACAAACAAAAATTATTTTCACATTACATTGGACATTATTTAAGTTTTGCAGTGGCTTGAGTCAAAGCCAATGCCGATTACAATGGTGCTCACCTCGGGTTGATGCGTTTATCATAGCCTCCGCTCCAGGAGTCTCGGCTGTCTCTGCCATGTCTGTCTGACCTGTCTGAGAAGTGCTGAAAGAAGAGACACGATGTAGTCAGATTTCATTCATTGTGTGTTTCCGCACGTTAACATTTCCACATCGTTGCAATGGTGAGCTTGTATCGTTTTCATGTGCACTGGTATTTGAGTCCGTCACACTTGACGCCAGCAACCCTCTCTATTGTTTCCTTCCTAAAAACATGTTTTATCAGTAAACTAGATATATAGCCACATGGTTGTATGTAGGGTTGGAGACTTATTTGTCCACCTGCCACTGTAGCTGGTGGATACCAAAATCTAGCAGCCACTTAGTAGATTACCATTGGGTTTTTTTTTGGCTGGTGAGCGACAAAAATATAGCAGCCATTCACATATTTTACCAGCATTTATCTGGTGGCATTTTCCAACCTGGATGTGCCTCCGCACACCAGTCAAGGTTCACTTACAGCCCCCAAGGTTCCCGAGTCACAGTCAAAAACATGTTTTATCACCGTGACCTTGACTTTTCACCTTCAACCACAAGATTCTATTCGGTTCATTTTTAAGTCCAAGTGGACGTTTTGATATTGTGTTCACAAAAATGGGACAGGTGCAGGGACACAGTGACCTTGATCAATTCATCCTTGAGTCCACTTGAACGATTGTGCGGAATTTGAGAAAATTCCCTGAAGATGTTTTTGAGTTATTGTGCGCACAAAAATTAGGTCAGTGTGACCTTTAACGTTTGACCACTAAAATTTAATCAGGTCATTGTTGAGTCCAAGTGAATGTGTGTGCGAAGTCTGAACAAATCCCCTCGAGGCGTTTTTTTGAGATATCGCATTCAACAAGAACGGGCCACTTCCGTACAGACGGACAACACGGAAAACATAATGCGTCCGGACTCGGCTATCGCCAAGGCGTAAAAACGCATCTAAAATTTAGTGAGTCGCCTCTTACCGAACCATCTCTGTCTGCACCGATGCTGCGAGTGTTGTCCCGCCTGTCCATCATCATGTCGTCTTGGTAACGGCCCCGGTCTCTGTGGTCAAAGTCCTGATAACGTTCTTGTCGACCGAAGTCTGAGCGGCTGTAACGGTCATCCAAAGCCACGCGCTTGTCAGGCCAGTCGTCTTTCCTGAAAGAGCAGCAAAATGAGAAGTTCATCAGCTGAGCTGCTCTGTAGTGAATCTGATATATTCACAAATACTGAAGCTCTCACACTGAGCACTGTTATATCTTGCAGTTTTATAACTGCATTTGGCAGCCTTTCATTCAACACTCACAGAAGTAAGGAGCACGACTTTGTGACCGTCGATAATTTATGTTCCCTTTGTCATCATCCACTTCTTACCATACTATATTTTACTTTTTAAAATTTTTCTCATTTATGTAACACAGCAGCTCCAAGCCTGACAAAAAACACAGGCTGCTTCTTTTGTTAAAGCGTGTAAAAAATTAAATGACTTTTCCAACTTTTACTTAATCCATGACTTTTCTAGACCTGGAAAGCGTGTTTGGGAAATTCCATGACCTTTCCAAGTTTTTCATGACCACTGGACTTAATTTCCGTCATTATTTACCTGCCATCCATGTCATAAGGCCTCTTAATGGGGCGTCGGTCCTGTTCGTATCTCAGCTGCTCCTGCTGCCGTCGCAGCTCTTCACGCTCTCTGAGGATCCTTTCCTGCTCGCGCCGCCTCTCGTATTCTATGCGTAGCCTTTCCCGCTCCAAGAACTGCCGCTCCATCCGGTCTGCATCAAGTCGCTGCTTCTCAGCCTGGGAGTCAACACATTCATGGGTGAGTCATTAACACGAAATTTGTTGGAAAGTTAGGCCAATAATGACATAATTGACATTTGGGAGAAAAATTATAAACAGAAATTTCTATTAACGTTGCAGCAGAGAAAATGTGATGCAGAAACACTGACAGCAATGCAGTGAGAGAGAGAAAAAAAGGAAATCCCCTGTTTGAAATAAGTAATCTCACAGTACCTCCAGCCAGTTTCTCTTCCTGATCAAGTGTTTTCTCTCCTCTCTCTCTCGAAACAGACGGATCCGCTCGCGCTCGCGGTCCGGGCGGTTGTCACGGTCGCCGCGGTCCCGGTCACTGAAAGAAGACGGCAAAGATCAATCTCTCAGCACCACATGTGTTGTTCTGGAAGAGTTCATACAGGTTTTCTAGTGTCCTGTGTAAAATCATACTGTACAAAGGTCTTATGTTCAGCCTTCACCAAAACAAACAGCAACGGTGCTGTAAAGATATTTCCTGTGGATCTTCACAAGTTAATTTAACTACAAAAAATGTATCTTTAGCAATACTTGTGTTTTATTGAGCCCTGTGTCAGGTATTTGCTCACAGCTCCGTGTGATCCTTACGTGACTCTGCGCCTCTCCACCTCTCTGATCTCCCTCTCTCGTTGTCTCTGTCGCTCCCTCTCTCTCTGCTCCTTGATTTGGTCAAACGACAGGATGTCTTTCTTCTCCTTACTGCTTGACTTGCGGTCTCGGCTCTTTGAGCTCTGGAGAAAGGAGAAAAGGGGGAAAAACGTTAGAGAAAAGTTTCAGGAGGTCAAAATAAAATCCGTCCTGCAGATTTAAATGAGGAGTGCTGTTTGTGAGGGTAAAAATGTATCCAGTCTCCATGTTAAAAGTGACCTTCTGTGTGGATCTAAAAGACCAGGCTTTCTTTTAGTGCTGCATCTCAAGAGGAAGAACTTTTTTCACTTACTCGCTCCTTGCTTTTAGTTTTGACGCTGATGACAGGCTCTCCTTTTGACTTGTCCATAACGACAGTCCTCTCATTTCGCCCTGTCAAACGCACACAACTGATGTTGTTAAGATTATGTTTAAGTTATTCAGAGAGCTGATCAACGTGACACGCAGAAGCTAGAAATCGTTTAACATTTCTCACCTTTGCCATCTTTTCCGTCTCCCTCAGGCTTCTCCTCCTTTCCTTCAGATCTGCAGAAAACATGAACAGTATGAGCTCTAATCAACACACACTTTGATCAGCAGTTTAATGAATTGTTTACTTTTCTTCCATGTAGTTGATAACTGCGTGAGGAAGCTCTCACTGTGGTGGCTATAGGTTACCAGAATTTTTAGTAAGACATTTACTCAAACACGCAGCGGCTTATAAGCGGTCTTACTTGGAGTCAGAGGAGTGTCTCCTCTCACTGCCAGACTTCTTGGTGTCAGTCTTGTCTGCTGGCTTCTTCCCCGCAGGCTCGTTTTTAGCCTAAAATGTTTTAACAGGAACGTGTTTACTCACAAAAGTGGAAGGAACAGAGTAGATTTCACACTAATCATGTCATACAAAAACATAGACCAATATCACCTCTTGTTAATTTTTAACTGAAGTTACTTTTGTGCCAAAAGACACTGTCATCCTTTACAAAACATCAAATGAAATGTGTTGCCAGGCCAAATATTTTCCACTCACACTTCCTCTTAGTTCAGGCTCTACAATAGACCTGAAGCAGGAAATTGACAAATACCTACACGTTCAGTAAAACTTTGCCAGGCGACTTGAGGAGCCACACTAAAGCTTACAACAGCTTTGTTAGGCTCTCTTTTCTTTTATCTGCTGTTAATCTTAATCAAGTGAGTGAATGCTTACAGCAGCACAAAGACTTTCATAGAGATTATGAACAGACTCACACTCATCCAGCTGCCTAATGACTTTATTGTCTGTATGAGTTTCAAACATAGCTGTCAATAAACAAAATTACACCATCGCCAGGTGAATCTGATCAACCTACCAGCCACAGTGGCGGGTTAACAAAAGGGGCATTTAACATTTGTGAGATGTCAAATATTTGACCAGGCTGCAGCTGCGCCACGCTCGGGCTGCACCACTGTCACTCAAGCCGATCGCCGCCACTCCAAAAAATGCTTGTGCCACAGTGGGTTTCAGATGCCTAATTCTGCGAATACACACTCACGTTTGCATACACAGTCACACATACACACAAACTAACACTCATAATTTGTCTCGATCTTTTTGCCGTTTATTGCTGACTTTATTGTATATTGTTTGCATCAAAGTATTGTGATTTATTGTATTACTTGTAATTTATTGTATTACCTTCGCTGAGATATTTCTTACCTCTCTGGCACCTGTTTCTGTGCGTTCTTTTTGACCCGTTTTCTGATACTGTTTTTAATGGTGCGAATAAATAAATGAAAAATGAAATCGGATATGTAATGAATGACTCCAACACTCACCCGCTCCACAGAGATCATCCTGCCATGCAGCTCAGTCCTGTGAAGGTGGCTGATACACTTGGTGGCTTCCTCTGTGGAAGACATGGTGACAAAACCGTAGCAGCGAGCCCCGGGGCTCTTGGCGTTGGTCACCACCTTAGCTCCGACGACCTGCAGATTAGTAACGACCAGTTAATGAGAGAAATGTAGATCAGATATAAGAGATCTGTTCATTCTTGGCAGGTTGTCTACGGTGAGGGATAGTTTGCAATAACTAACCTTGCCATATTTGCTGAAGAGAGTCTTCAGATCTGTCGCTCTGGTGGTGGAAGAGAGACCACTGACCCACAGATTCCTGCTACTGCTTGCGGCAGCACTTCCAGCGGCTACACACAAATACACAATAAAATTAATCAGCATGCACCTGCTGAATTTGAACAACCAAAAAAAAAAAAAAAAAAAAAACCTCTCACCTTTTTCATCTTTTGACTCAGTCTTGCCATCTTTCTCCTCAGAGCTAGAGACAAAGAAAAAAAAAAAGCAATAAACATACAGCAGTGAGGATACCTGGTCACTCTGCTCAAACAGATGTATATGCCCAAGTGTTTTATGGGATAAACATAACTGACAGTGACCAGCCCATCATGTACCATGGTGCAGTGATTTAACAGTGGAAAAATGGGAACATTACCCTACGGCAATCCCAATACATTACTCGTCAATGGGTAATAAAGTGAGATAGGTGAGTGTAAAGAATGACAAATGAAAACAGACAAATGCACGAAACATTTTTACCTCCAAAAGAGCATCCAAATTTTGCTAGCACAAAGGAGCCAATGCAACAGAGATAGCCATTTTGGTTTCTAGTAGACAGAAAGCAACAAACCTCTTTTTCTGAGCATCGCCCTCTACAGAAGAGGACTCTTTCACTGTGGAGGCTGAGTCCGCAGCAGCTTTCTCTTCTGTCTTCTCATCCTCCTCACCCTTCTTAGACCCCATTTCTGAATCAACAGTTTCACCCACAGCGCCCTGTTCGCTTACACTAACAGCCTGCGAGCTTTCGTTTTCAGCGTCAAATGTCTCTTCTGGGGCTTTCTGTGCGTCCCCAACCTCTTTGGTGTCGGCGTCCCCGACCTCTTTGGCGTCAGTCTCCACAACATCCCGCATGTCGCTCTCCACATCTCCAGAGGCGGCCTTGTTGGACTTGGCACCGGTGTCGGACACATTGTCTTCCCCTCCGGCGGTGGCGGCTTGCTCTTCTTCAGGGCTCGTCTCGTGGCTCTGGTGCTGATCTTCGTTAAGTGGCTCAGATAAACAAGACCCGGCTACTTTGTCATTTTCTACGGATTTAACAGGAATAGAATGGCACAGAGTTTAATCACTTCTGAAACACAGCAATGGTTAACGAGGAACTGGCAAGGCCTGGATTAGGAACGTCATGACCACTGGCCTGTGCTCTTAGAACTATGTATTAAAACGATGAAGTAGACCCTAACGAGAGACTGGAAGAGAACCCAAAGGCTGAGGGACAACCAGGCAACTAGTGTGGCTAACACTCTGGCTCATTTTTGCAAGCTGAACCACTTCACTGTGTTCACCTGATCCAAAGCAGACAAAAGAGTTCAGTGCTGAAGAGAGCCACAAGATCAGCAGTGCAGCAGCAGATTCTCGCTGCAGTCCATCTTCTTTCAGCCTTTGACTTTCCCAGTGTCCATTTGGTGATGACCAGAACTTCAGTTCAAGTCCAGCAGTTTCAAATCCATCTGATTTCTGAGTCAAGTGTCCTCAAAAAGTCGTAATAGTCGACAAATCTTGGTAGATCTTCTTTGTCTCGTTCTTCGTGTGGCAACCTAGAAACACTGCAATCACCTACAACACCTCTCTGACCATGACATTTAATTGCTGTCCATGTGCATCAAATTGTTAACCACCGCTATTTCACTACTGCAAGAACATAACTGACAACAATGACATTATGAAGTATGGTTAATCAAATTTCAACACATAGCCAGCAATTCTCTTTGGGCTTCCAGTCTCTCTTCCTGGTTGAAACTAAACAAAGTGTTTGCATTCCACGCTAAACACTGTTAAAAGATGCCTCCACCTTTTTATAAACCATCTTTTACAGTACCTGTTACTTCGTTCACGTCGTCCGCCTCCGGATCCCGAGTCTGAAAGAAAAGAACGGCATCTTAATGAATGTGACTTTGACATTTAAATTACTGCAACTTCACAGCCTTCACATACAGATGTGGACCAATTTGTTGGTACACTTACAGCTCATTGAAACAATTCTTCATTCCTTATAATTGTTTCATGTTTACCTGTGTTCCTTTGGTATTTTGTAAGTAAATGTTGTTTGTTGTTTGTTTTCATTAAATATGGAATCAACAATATTGGATGTCAATTACTTTTGTCAGTGTAAAGTTATTTCAGAGAAAATTGTGGGTTCTTCTGTTTTCATGGAAGGGTACCAACAAATTTGTCCACGTCTGTACATGAAAAATGATTGCGAGTGGACGTACCGTATTGATTGACGAGCATGTCATAAATTCCTCCCGTTCTTCCATCTGGGATTCATCCATCTGTTGAAATAGATACAAATACAGTTTCATTAAAACTCTCCTGTTAGACATGATAAAGGATATAAACCAGTAGACACACTTCTAGTCTAGTTTCTCACCTCTGGACCGAGTGCTTCATCTTCTGTCTCGAGGGTCTTGTTGTTGTGTTCGTCATTTAACAACGCGTCTTCATCAGAGGGAAAATTTGCGGCATCCTCCTCCTCATCGTCGTCGTCCTCAGCTGGTATCCCGTTGTCATTCTCTGTCTCATCCAAAACGTTCATGTCGAGGATGTCCATTTCCTGCATGTTCTCGTGATAACCCTGATGAAAAAGAAAGGAGGGAATTAAGCAAAATTGCAACAGCAATATCCAGAACTTCCCAGTTGTTAAGGAGGCCGTCCATTTCTGCACAAGCATCACGTCTGCTTAAAGGTTCAAGCTCAGCAAACTCACATGGCCATCACGGGAATCCTCCTCCATAGTGCCGTCTTCTGGTTCATCATTTTCTTGCTTTGTATCTACAGAAAATATGCATTTAGTTAAGATCAAGTGTTCATTTGGGTGTCTCATGCTGTGTCCACACTACGAGCGACACAACAACAGGTTACTTATTATTTTCAATGGAAGCTGAAGACATGAAGCTACAAACTGATGACACTTGTTGCTGCAAACGGGCGCGACGGGCTACAAGTTGAGTTGTCCACTGTTTTTCCAGCGTTCCAAAGACACAGGAAAGTCATATGTTCATCATATGTTTTTGTTTCTACAAGGTTCCCACAGACGGGGTCAAATTCAAGAAATTTCAAGTACTTTTTTCAAACACTCATTCTTATTTTTTAAGGATGAAATTATTTTCTCCACAGCCACATTATTTTCTCCACAATTTAAGTGATGAATCAGAGCCATAGAAGGAGTTAATGCTCAGTAGTTTTTACTTACAAGGAATTTGCTTTGGTTTTCGGTGCATACAGTAACATTTACCATAAACATACTAAGAGGAATAAAAACTGGATAAAATTCTGCACCACAATAACTCAGATATAGAACAGATATGTAGAATAAGAAATACAAAGATACTTTTAAAAAGTACTATTGCATATAAAAAATATGTACGACACTGTTTCAGAAAAAAACTGTTCAGTTTTGTGCAGGATGTGCAAAAACATTATACTGAGGATATTAACTATGTGCAAAGATAATAGTGCATTTATACTGTTTGTTCATGCTTTCTGTCTAAATTGACGCATTATGCAGGGTTCCCACACATTTTCATGGACAAAAGTTTCAAACTTTTCCATGACTTTCAAGGATACATAATAAAGAACTTTTTTCCCGATGTTTTTCAAACACATCAGACACAAACTCAAGATTCACACAGGATTTCAGCTAATTGACATATAGGAAAAGAGAGGAAGAAAACGGCAAACCATTACGATGGTAAACAAAGTGCACATTAGAGCTATTTATTGTTAAGCTGACAGCTATAGAAAATGAATAGGCCGTTATGGGACATTATTTTGAAGGTTACAGAACATTATTGTAGAAATAATTGTAAACATCAAAATTCCATGAGTTTTCCAAAACTTTAAATGATTTTGACCAAATTCACGACTTTTTCAGGTCTGGAAAATACAGTGCTGAAAGACGGGAACCCTGATTATGTGACTTTTTATGACGAATATGTTACACCTGTCTGCAACCACATTTCCCCTGTGCAGGATAATTAATTTTAACTGTTGTTTTGCTAAGCATCTTCATTAGGGATATATTTTCAGTGTTTTTTGGAGAGGATTAAACTTTATTTTGATTGTGAAGGTTGGGTGGAGAACAGCTGTCAGTGACACAATAAAATATGACAACAACTTAGCACATAAATACAGCCAGAGGACTGTAAGTTTCGTTTCGATTTAACAGAAATCGATAAAACAAAGTGTGTGTCAGACTGTACGGACATTTACAATGTCGCTTAAATAATGTACATTTAGTTTATTATGCAAACTTTACCTTTAGATGAGCGTTTAGGTGTAGCATTAGGTTTCTTTGGGGTTGACTCCGGTGCGAGAATAATCTCATCAGGATTTCCTCCCTCTTCCTCGATTGCCTTTATGGAGATACGAATACTTTAACAGATAGTACAAATCTGAAGTACTTTCAAGCGTAAACCAAACATGATAAATCTAACTTTTAAATATATAAAAAGCCATGTAAATTAAAGCAGTTAGCTGTGGCGCAAACATTAGCTCGAGGGTTAGCGCTAGCTAGCACACACTCCGGGGCCTCGTAAGCTAACGTAGCTTCACGTTTAGCGTTTGTTTCATTGTTTTGGTAAAGTTCACTCGTGAGGACACATCAAACAGACGTCTGCAGTGCTTGTGCTAATAAAATTCAGTGCCTGAGTCAATAGGTGAGAGGTTATGAGACCTTTTTGAGTCGCTCGGACAGCACGCTCTTGACGCCCGTGGTGTCCAGGTTTCGTTTCTTCAGCTCGGCCTTCAGGTCGATAACTCTCAGCTCGGACAGTTTGCGGACCTCTGCACCCTCCGGGACCTCCACGTGTGCTGATGGGTCAGCCATCGTGCTGAAAATCTCTCCTCAGATTGAATTAATCCCGTTTTGCACTTTATCCACTATTGCTGCACTGCGAATAGACGCAGCCGGTCTGCAAGTCTGCAAAATGGAGACCGTGCAGAGCCAGTTGACGTTAATACGCATGCGCAGTACAGTCACAGTGCGGTCTGTGTTTAGGGACTGTTCTTTATTTATTAGAGAAGTAGGGTTGCAGGGGTGAACCTTTGTTGGTCTGTTTTTTACCCTTCCCAAAGTATAAATGACTCCATGCATGATCCCTCCTCCACCAAAAATTTAGATTTTAAAATCTTTGGATGAGATGGGAGAAGATGCCCTGGTTAACAACAAAGTCAAATTATTGTAAAATTTTAAACTATATTTGGATATGATTAAAGCATATGCAGGGTGATGATACGTAAACCAACAAATTGTTGGGAGAAATGCATTGGTAGAGTAGCTAATTTTGTTGTTACAGCAGAAAAATGAAAATCTGATCTGCCCTGATTGTGGGGCAGTTTGACTAACTATGTACGAAATAATCTAATTAAGTAGTTGATAAAAACTGTGTTTTTTCACTTCTGTTGTGCATGCTGGTATGTTAGTGCAACACTTTTGGCAAAATTTAATGTTTGACATATAGAATAGAATAATTTCTTTAAAATATCACTATCTTAAGCTTTGTTTTGTTTTTTTGTTTTGTTTTGGGTTTTTTTTTTTGACATAAGAATTTGTCCTACATAATGTTTTCAAGAACTGGATTTTTGAAGATCCAACAATAGTAACTGTTATTACAGTTTTTTCTTCAAACACTGGCAGTAAAATACATACAGATGAAAATTTACAAGCTTCATCTTGAAACGATATGTTTTATTTCCGCTTTCTTAGAATCAGAACACATACTGAACTCAATGTGCATTATCTTTACTTTTTCAGTGCTTTAACATGTATCAATTTTTTTTATAGAAATCTTTATATAACATTACAAAATCTTAATGCATAGATAAAACAAAGATAACAGCTAAACTGGCCACATACAGTGATCTGAGTTTTGGGTCGATTTTCCTGAAAATTCACAAGCTTTTTCTTATCTTTTCATCTTTTGTGTTCATTTTGTACAGCTGATGCTGATGAGTTTGTTGGTTTAATCATTGGTTTCATGATGATTAGTGAGAATGAAAGTTGTACATGTCACTAAATTTGTAGGTTGTCTCATTTACTTGGCTGTGGGGCAAGCTTTTGCAGGCAACAAGAGGTTTAGGTGCATCATATAATTCAGGACTGTCAATCTCCTCTGGAATATTGGCACTCCTGGATGAATTCGGAGAGTCAATGACGGAGGATGCTCTGGCAGTTTGGGCGCGATACGTCAGTGTATCTAAGGCTGAACCAGCGGAGGCAAAAGCCTCAGTAAAGGAAGAGCACTCAGGCACGTCGAGGGAGTCGAAGCTGAAGGAGGAGGATGCGGAGCAGGCGCGAGGTGGTCGTGGCTCGTGCAGGTTGAGTTTGGAGACCAACGGTTTACCAACTGTCACTGGTTTCCTTTCCTGTACTTCCTCATCCATGTTAGAATAAGTGTAATGAAGGCAGACGGTGAATGTGAGCTCCCTCTATAAAGAAATTGAAGAGCAAAATGTGTTTTTTAGCTTTAGAGAAAAAAAATACAAAAAGGTTTTTCTGCTCTGAGTTCTGCCATAAAACACAATGAAATATCACTCAAAATAGGACAGTAAAGTAATTAAACATACTTAAATTGGACTGAATTAGACTTATCAAAATGTATTCCCATTTTTGACATAAATGTGCTTTTTTTAATGGTGATTTTTTTTTTAAAAAAAAGAAAATTATCTAGTAATAATTTGACTTTTTATATCTTTCCTTTTTACTCTTTTATTGTAAATTTCTATCCTTTATTATGTTTTAATTTATCGATTTTAGCTTGTCGGTTTTATTGATCTTTTAATTCATTCTTTTATTCTGTTTCAATTGTGTTTAATATTATTATTATTAATAATATTATTTCTGTGTTTACTGCTAATATTCTTTGAACTGTATTTACTCTTACTGGTAATGGCTGTTATTGTTACTTTTGTTTTGTAATTCTTCTTCTCTTGTTAAATTCTACTTTGAATTTGGTCTGGCCTTAGTTCGAAATTACTGTTTGGCTCTTAAAAACTTTCAATTTCAAGTGTCTGACCTTGAGTCTCTGCAGGCATCGGATGCGTGTGTACAGACTCGGGACCTCCGGGGAAGGAAGATTTTCCTTGATCAATAACAAACTGCCGGCCTCAAGCAGAGTCTCCTGGTTACTCTTCTTCAGATCGATGTCCACATCCTGTCAAATTAACACAAAATGCAGAGTAAGAGTGTGCAGTGCTATCACAGGCCAGGACAAATGCCTCTCTGTGTCTTCAAAATCTAAAATCTTCGTGTTGATATCAACTAACAAACCTCAGAGAAGTCAGTAAGCTGAGCACAGCAGGAAACTATTTCTTTGGGTTTCTCGACTATCCGAGTGTAGATGACCATGACGTTGGAGAACTCCGCAGCAAACCCGAGCTGAACCTTCACCCCGCAGTCAAAATGCAGCCAGTGGCTCTTTGGCAGAACTATGAAGAAAGACGTTTGAATTTAAGTACACTTTACTCTTAAAGAGAAAAATGTTTTCTGACAACTTTACCAAAGCAATCTACAAAAATAGTTATAACTCTTTTAATATGTGTGTGAAAAGAGGAGTACCGTGAGCAACAGCCCACTGCAGGTTTCGAGCTGAATGGGATGCAGAACATTCAGATGTCTGAATCTGGTCGGTGAGGGAACGTCGTTCAGACAGATTACTGCGGAGCTCCAGAGCCTGCCTTCCTCGCGTGATCTCGCAGCGGCCCATGTCTGGGAAGCAGATAGTAAATAGATGTTAATATACAAGCTGCATTAAACTATGTGTGTTCCTTCACCAGTTAATGCTGTAACATGACATGAGAAGAATGTGGCAACATGCTTAAAATGTTCAACCCAGAGCAACATTTTTTAGGTATAGTTCACTTACAGATTTGTCCCCAGTATACATATTTCTTCACAGAAACTGTACAACTAGTTGTGTGTTCAACCATTTCACAACTAGATATGCTGCTATGTGGTTGTATGCCTCCGCGCACCAGTGAAATTGCACTTACAGTTTACTGGTAAAACATGGATACTTCACACAAAGAGGATCTTTGAGTCATGGCCAAAAACGTGTTATGAGGCCGCTGTGACCAATATAAAAAACTAAAAAAAAAAGCCATAAAAGAGCTGCATGCCATTTTTAGGTTGCATGATGCAAAGTAATCTGACCCAATGACTTTAGATACACAGGATCATCTCAAACATGAAAACGTCAGGTGTAAGCATATTTTCCATGCAACACAGATAGATTATTTCCCGCTTAAAGATCTCATACTTCACATATGTGCGCTCCACACACCTTCAGCCACTCTGTCCAGCATGACTGTCACCTTCTCATCTTCACAAACTCGCCGTTTCAGGAAGCTTATGAAGATGCCGTTCGACACATCTTCCCTCTTCACTTCATATGCTTCAGCGTCGACGCATCTGAACACAACAAGTTACTCGAGTTTTAGCCTTAAGTGGGGAGACTCATTCAAATGTGTGTTTATTCTATCATTTCAAACACTGGATGAGGTGAATTATCACACCAACATAGTTTGTAAATGAAGAGAGTCAACAAACTTACGTGGCATATCCAAACACTATGTTTGCTGTCACCTTGAGCAGTCCTGGTTGTACTATGACATCATCGTATAAGTTTCTAAAAAAAAAAAAAAAAAAAACATAGGAGAGTAAATATATATAGCAGATGATGATTTTTCATTTAAAAAAATGTTCATACCTTTTGCGGCACATGTCCAGCAGAAATACATTAAGTCCAGTCTCTTTCTCCTGCATCCTGGTGAGTATATTCTGCACACACAAACAGTGCTCTGAGGTATAGGAGGCCGGTGCATCGATGGGAACCATGAAACTATTGCCGTAATTCTCATAACCATGACCAGCAAAGTATAGCAAGCCTGTGGAGAGAAAGACAGAGAACTACTGTCACATTTAATGAACTGTGTCATAAGCTTAATGATCCCACAATGTAAAAAGTCAGATTTCCATTACTTTTTAAATATAAAGCAGATATAGGTGCTATATAAAAACTATGAAAGTGTCAAAACGCTCAAGTGCACATAGTCTATAGTCAAAAACTGTGCCATAAACGAGCGCTCAGGACTTCTGTAAAGTTGTGATTTAACAATGACACTATAGACTGTATCAAACTTGAAACATAAAAACTCAAAAATTGGTTTATAAAGACAGAAAGTGTTGTTACAGCCATTCCTCCCGCTTTCAACAGAGGGTGAGTGCAGGTATATTCAGGGAGACAAAAGGAGAAAAATACTGTGTTTTTGAACATTAAAGCATGTACAAAATATTCTAGTAGAAACCTCAAATACAAGTATGAACCTGAAAATGAACATAATATGGGACCTTAAAGTCGGCACAGATGCTTGAGCAGATTCTTAGTCTTGTAATTTTAATGCTGGTAAAAAAAAAATCTTGTTTTAAATATGCATTTAGTCAGTTGTATATTACATTTTATTATGTTACAGTCTTTAACAGTACAGACACATATTTAAAACTAGCTTTGAACATGTTGAACATATTAGACTAGAGACCAACCATAGACTCCCTTGTCGAGCAGCAGGAGGAACTCTGTGACAGCGCTGTGCATCTCCTGCCAGTTGAGGTCGAGCAGGGAAACCACCTTGAAGTCCATTTGTCTGAGCAGGTTGGTCAACTCGTGGACATCAGCGATGGGAGCACTCAGCTGAGTGTGGTAGACGTAGTTCATGTTGCCAATTAGGAGAGCAACTTTGTCTGTGGCTGTGGAGGGGAAAGATCATCATGTCAGAACCAGTAACATAAATAAAAGGTGTAACGTACATATTTACAGGGCAGATTTTTATTCGCTGTACTCTATTTGTTTGCATAAAACTCACCATAGAATTGCCTGGCTGATGGAGGTGGATTGGCTATCTGTTGTAGGGGATTTATTCCTGGGCTGTAGCTTGACCTTTGGACTTCCTGTGAGTCTGTCAATACCAACATGGAAAAATATAAATACATTTTATAAAATCTTTTGCTTTTTAATGTCTATTTTTTCTCAATTTAATTTAATTTAATGTAACTGTCCTTCAGCATTGTGCGACATTCTACTATAAGTCATCAATATAACTATTATATTGTTGCACCAAGTGTTCTGTGGTATAAACATCCTTCTTATTATGTGATTTATTATTTGTACTGTGGGCTTGTGGGGATGATGTGGAGGTGAAGTGGTAAATGCCATGTATGCATGTTATGATCGTGTCCACTGAAATGTATTGATCGTATGTTTTGTGTTGGACCCCCTCGAAAAACGACATTGTTAATCTCAAGGGGCTGTCTGCTAAAAAACTTTTATGTTAATAATGATCATTTCTGCACCACTTGGTAACCACAAATACTGAATGCATTGCTTTCCTTTGATCGGTCCACAACTCATCTCAAAGAGTAACAGTTTGAAGATTTCAATGTACGTGTGCACGCAAGCACATTAGTTCCTTTGACACACAAAGTAAGCCTTGCACTGATAACAAAAAACAGGAAGCTAGCTGTCCTGATGCATACAAGGACAAGGGAACTAAAATCAGACTCTAGTTCCTTTGTTCTCTCCATATATTCAATCAGAATATAAATAATACCTAGGCCACGATCAACTTCTACCCAGGAGGAGTCAGTGATGGAACTGGGGCCTGCATGAAAGTGCAAAACAGGAAGTTATTCACTGCACAGGACTGTGTCCTAGTGTAACACTGAGCCTATACATGTCTTATGTGAGATTAAATGCTGGTCTATATATGTTTACAACTTCCTCAAAAGTAAAAAATATTCATTCATTTATCAGTCGTCTTTTTACAACTTCCTCGATAGTTCCCATTATTTATCTGACATTCTGAACATAGACAAAGAAATGCGGCCGGGTCTCACCAATCGTGACTGTTGCTGTGTCACTCCACGCCTCGTGATACAAGTTAAATATTTTGCATTTGTACTGTCCTCTGTGTGCTGTGGTCACACATGGAATCTACGGGGAATACAGGAGGAAACATCAGCTACACATGGCATACTGAGATGGTGATCAAATGTGACAATTGGTTATCAATTGTATTTTGATTAAAAACAGTCCACAGACGCATTGGTTTGAACAAACAAATTTACTTTCGTATGCTGATGAACAAATAGTTACATATTAACAAACTTTTATTTAGTTTACGATACCCTATAATTTATGATGAAAGCACAATGTTTTGTATTTTTTGTCTTGGTTGTGAAGCTTTTCCCCTCAGACAAAACCCCCCATAATATTTTCTAATACCATTGCAGTTCACAGCAGACTCTGAAAATACACTTACCTTGAGTGAACGTGTCTTTTGTTGTGTCATTGGCTCTGTGTTGTGGTACCACTCATACTGTGCAGGAGGGTTGGCCTCTGCATTGCACTCCAGGAACAGAGTGTCGCCCTCAGACACAGCCTGAGACTGAGGCTGCTGGATGATTTGTAGCCCGCTCACGGACCCTGGAAACAGACTGCTACTGCAACCTGAGGTGACAAGATTTACCAGGACATAAATAACATGCCATTATATGAAAAAAGTTGCACTAAGAGTTTACATCCATGTCTGTGAAAACATGGATGCCTCAGACACAGAAAATCTATACAAACAACACAGTTTCAAGGTGCTTCTTGGGTTATGGCCAAAAACATGTTTCATGAGGTCAGCGTGACATTGACCTTTGACCTTCGACCCCCAGATTCTAATCAGTTCATTCTTGAGTCCAAGTGGACTCATTTTGCGTTCGCGGAAATGAGACAGATGCAAGGTCACAGTAACCTTGACCTTTGACCACAAAGATCTAATCAGTTCATCCTTGAGTCTACTTGAATGTTTGTGCCAAATTTGAGGAAATTCCCTCAAGGTGTTCTTGAGATATCGCGCTCACAAGAATATGATGAATGCAAGGTCACTGTGACTTTGACGTTTGACCTATGACCACCAAAATCTAGTCAGATCATTGTTGAGTCCGAGTGAATGTATGTTCAAAATTTCAAGAAATTCCCTCAAGGCGTTCCGACAACTCGAAAGCTTAATGCCCCGGCGCCAGCGATGGCCAAGGCCGGATAATGAAAAGGTCACTGCAGATAAATAAACCACCACATAGGTCTGGTGGGTCGTATGTGAGAGGATTTTCTTCATATCAGTTTATTCATTGTTCTTTTTAAGGAAATGAGATATCACGTTCACAAGAATGTGCCGGAGGGACATACGGATGGGCGTGCCTCCAGCCTTGGCTATCACGCGGAGGGCATAAAAAAAATCAGAGAAGCAAAGAGATCAGCAGGAGGAGAGAGGAACCTGTACTGGGACCGGCAGACTGCACAAAGCGAACTTGAGCCCACTCGGAGAAGACACAGTTTTCTCCATGGTGGACCCTGCAGATGTAGTGACCCTGGTGGGCTGGGACTAAAGGACACAGAACCAGCTCTGGTGTACTCCCTGTCTCGTCCAAAATCTAAATCAAGGAAATAATCAACCAATGACTAATTTATTACTGACATTTGTGTGTGTGTGTGTAAACATCTGTAATCGTGTAATCAAGGTTTGACTGACCTCCTCTTTGCCTCTGAACCACTGGTAGCTGAGTCCGGGGGGGCCAGTGGCTCTGCAGGTCAACACCACCTGACTCCCCACGGTGGCCTGCTGGGTCTGTGGCTGCACTGTGATCTGGATCAGCTCTGCCACTACCACACACACACACACACACACACACACACACACACACACACACACACACACACACACACACACACACACACACACAGCATAAACAATCATGCACAGACACGAAGAAACAGAACACAGGTATTTTTTTTTTTTTAGATGTGGAGCATCAAGCACTAACTTGTAAAAGTTGATTACATTTTACGGTAGGTGCTCCAGGGGACGGGGGTCAGAGGACGCTAAGGAAATCATTGACTTAGTTCTATTTTATATGTTTTTATTTTCTTTTAGTTTTAGCACATTTATTGTTTTAGTGTTTTGGTCTTGTTTTAACTGCTATTTCCTCCATCTGTTAAATTATTATTTAAAATTCTTCTTTACAAACTGAAATGAGCAATGACATAACAATATGATATAAACATACTTGAAATAAAGTCTTGCTATCAAGCATGCGTCAAAATGTACACACTGAGAAGGATCTATTCACACATTTAGCATTAGAACATTGTACAGAGGTGTACTGAAGCAATGGAGCACTTGCAGGTAGACCCCTAAAGTGAAGTGAGAAATGCTCAACATGTGACCATGAACACCTTCAGACACACAAACATACACTCTGTATTTAATGTGATATTGCAACTGGGTGTTAAAGAAAAAAACTTGGCATTACAGCCTGATTCAAAGCAACAAATCTACAGACAAATGCCGATATCTGCACCATTAAGCAGAATAGCCTCGATCCAACAGACCCAAGTTGATTTCAGGGCTTTAGATTTTTACTGTTGAAGAGTAATTTCCCTTTTTCTATACATTTGCATATGTGTGGCGCCCCCTGTCACTTCTTCCTTACCTGTGGTGGTGAGATACTGCACAGCTTCCTGGTGGCCCATCTTCCTCAGGCAGTGGAGCAGGAAGTCCAGGGAGCAGGAACGATCAGCGAGCCGAGCGAGGAGGGTGCGTCCAGGGCTGCCTGTAGCGCTCAGCACCTGGAGTGAGCAGCTGGTCAGCTCGCTCTCGCTGCAGAGAGGGAATTCAGTCACCAGTGTTTAGTCAGTCTGTCAGTGTGGTAGTGACAGTTCATGGAGCCCAGTGCAGGGGAGGGCCCAGAAAACTTGCAGGAGTGTGCAGTATGATGGAGGAACAAACATGTTTTTCAAGAGTGTGGGTTTCACTCTAACATTGGGGATTATTTAAATGAAATGAGGGCTTTGGGGGATGTCCCCAGAAAATTTTGAGCATCAAACACTTAATTTCCTGTAATCAGGTGATTAATTTATAGTATGAATGTCTTGAATTTCTTTTCAAAATAAAAGTTCTTTTCTATTTTTATGTTTTTATTGGGGTGACAAATAGTGTTGTGGTGCTCGAGATTGGTCGTGGTCTCAAGACCACTTTTGGGAGGGTCTCAGTCTCGTCTTGTAATCGAATGCATTTTGGCTCTTGCATTGGTCTCGGACGCAGCAGACTTTTTAATTTTTAATCACGACCGGTCGAGACAACAACCAATTTATTTAAGATAATTACTGTGATTGGATGTAAAATGTATTTCTTCAAATCCAGCCAAGTTTTTTTTGACTGTGTATTATTTAATACAGGTTTTTAGGTTATTTATTACTATTAACTCATAAGGTCTATTTTAGCTAATATTATTTATTCTGTACGCTGCTGGACCTGGGAAACAAATTTAGTTTCTTCATGTTTTCAACATGTTCTGAATGACAATAAACTGAACTGAACTGATCTGAAGTGAACTGACCAGTCTCAGTAAAAATGTGTCCGAGACCAAGACAAGACCAAAAAATGTTCGATTCTGAGACAGGGCGGAAACCATCTAAAAGTGATCCTGAGACTGGTCTCCAAGACCTATCTCAAGTACTAAAACACTAGGCCTTATACCCTAAAATCCTAGTAACGCCCCTGCACACATGGGGCTGCTGCCACTGGCCCCTGGCCTCCTGACATTTTGCAAAAGTGGCCCCCAGGCAAAGTAAGTCGAGTAGCCAACACCAAAGAAAGTCTTTGTACTACAGAAGGAAATAAATGTTCAGAAGAGTTATTGTTGTGATGACAAAGATGTGGAAGTAATGTGAATAACTTGTAGAGCTGTTTTTTTTTTGTGTGTGTGTGTGATACCTTCAGTGTCTCACCTGCAGCGGAACCTCGGCTGCTCGGACACCGCACCGGCCAGCTGCCTCCATCCGCAGCTGGAGTTGTCCATCATCGCTGACAGCCTGTTCAGGACTTGTTCACTCAGAGTGGCGATGCTCATTTTCCACTCCTCCATCGGTGGAAAACACAGATACCTACCGGGCAAACAGCGACTTTAAAGTGAAACTGTATGCTCCGATATTTGCCCTCAAAAGACAGCGACGACAACTTACGACAGAGCTCTGATTGCTGAATGAATCTCCCACTTGCTCGCCCACACGGTTTGTGCGCCACAAAAGTGCAGTTTGTAAACACAGGCTCGGTGTTTAATGAACACTGGTGGCGCGGAGGAAAGGAGGTGTTAGTCTTGTTTGGGAAATTTGTAAGAAATAACAGCGAAGCTATAAAATAAAAGCTGTATTCATACCAAATTAAACACCACCACGTCGATTAATAGCTGCGCTGCCACTTGCCGCTTCCGCCATGAACATGCAAACTGTAACTTTGGTCAAAGTCGTGAAGAAAACTTACCGATTTAAACGAGTACAGACCGGTTTAAAATCCAGCTGAAGAGAGAAAGAGAAACGAAAGCCTTCTTTTAAAAAACAAAACAAAACAAAAAACATAAAAAGAGCAGTGTGAGGCAGGTTTCACCCCATCGGTTTTCCAATCTTACATGATTTTTTTGTTCCCCAGATGATTTGCTTCTGATTTCGGTTCCTCATTTCTGCCATCCCCGGACATTTGCATGAAGCGTTGTCATAGCAACATCATTTATTGACGCTACTGACGATACTATTATCCTAAATTTACGACGTGTTAACCCAGAAGTGTTTCTTATTAAAAGCTTAGGCTTTAACTGACTAAGTCTGTCATAAAGTAAATTATTTATCATATATTCCAGATTCATGTTATGCTGATTAAAGGTCCTTTATTATGCTCATTATTAGGTTCTTGTAGTTTGGGTTTCTATTATAACACAGACCTAACGAAAAACAGACTGCTTTAATTGGGGGGTAATGAGAGATTTTGGTGGGCAATATGAGTTATTCTTTAGGTACATATGCTGAACTGTGTCATGGTCTAATTCAAAGCTTTTTGATAAACAAACTCCTAATAAAGGAACCAACTAAATCATAGAAATGTCAAAAAATCAGAGAAAAGTCCCCAAATCCTGGAAACTCCTTAAATGCTAGAAATATCCTAAAACCGTAGAGACATGTATGGGCAAGTTGAGTGTCCTTGCTTTAGTGACAATAACTGCTCAAAGTGAGCATTTTTTGAGTAGCTAATATTATTATTATTTTTAAAAACTTGTTAATTTGACTCTACATTTGGGAGACAAATGAAGGCTTTCTTTTTTTGTTCCATCTACATTTTTTTTTTCTTTTCCAAAATGCAAAAGTCCATCAATATAGTAAATTGTTTGAACTGGCAACAGAAATTCACTTCTGGACTTAAAAATTGTGTGTGTGCTATCCCAAAACTAAATATTGTCTGCAAGGTATTTTTGGTTTTGAATTCATAGTTCCTAGTAAGCTTTTTCTGTTGAACAGTTGTAAGGTGTATAACTGGGTTGTTAAGGTTGGGTTTTTCAAATTATTCATGTTATTTTATGTGCTATTTAATGAAAAAGCTGCATCTACAGCAATTCCCCTGTTTGCCGGACAAGGCGGAGATGACATTTGTTTTATGTTAGCAGTACATGAAACAGAGAGACAAACAAAAACTGCAGTTAAATTGGAAAAAAAGAAAACTGTGGTCCTATTTAGGCATTTCTAGAGGTTTGCAGCATATTCAACAAGATTTTCATTCGATAGGTTCTACGAGGAAGTCAGTGCATTCAGTGGGTTGTTCTGTGAATGTATTGTGACAACATGCAGCAATGCACTGAGATTAGACAGAAAGAAATCACTTTGTATACTTATATATTTTTAAAAGCAAGTACTCCAGTATTTTCAAGTGATATTTCAACTCAGAAACTTCCACTTGTATTGGATTACTTGTATTAAGGAATAGAGTTGTGTACCTTATCCACCACTGTTTACTAGTAAATAAAACCCACATTTTCTCATGCTGTCTGCCTGAATATACCTATCTTCTGTCAGAAACATCCAGTTTTGGTATATTTCTTTTTAAACTCCCCTTCCTGAAAAAGCCAATCTGCTCTGACCGGTCAGCGTTTCAGTCATCCACATCAGTGCCATGGATGTATTAAGAGACCTGGAATGGATCAAATCCTTTTTGTAAAAAAAAGCCAATAAGTTCACGGGGGATGAAATGCTAAAGAAAATTGTATCCACTGATTTACAGAAGTCTCTGTCAGTGTGTAAGTCAATCAGAATTAAGCATTTTTGGGCATCACGTGACGAACCCCAGAAACTGCAGAGCCACTGTTTGGCCATTACGAGCTTCAAAGCCTGGCGTACTTCCTGGAGGCCTGATTGGCGATGTTGTTGTCACTCCTTCAACAAGACTGCAGCGGAGGGAATGACTGTAGAGACACGGATTACCTTCATGGACTGTTTCACTGAAATGCACTGGTAAGCAACAGCTTGAGTCTGTTTACTTTCTGTCAGCTAACGTCACTCACATTCGATATAAAACATTCAAACTGGAATTTTAAAAGGGCCCATTTACAATGTTTATGTTTCAAGTTGGAAACTATACAGTATACTTATGACATCACAACTTTACAAAAATCTCCTTTAAAGGTAGTTTCTACATAAACACTTTGTGAATTTCTCTGTAGACAGTATTTATACTATACTATACCTGCTTTTTACTAAACAAATACATGGAAGTGTGACTTTTAACATGATGGGACCTTTATTAAAGAACAACTGAAAAGGCAGAATTTTAAGTTTGTTTATGAACTCCTATTTGCAATATATATATATATATATATATATATATATATATATATATATATATATATATATATATATATATATATATATATATAGTGTGAGTGATTTATGGAAATCTAAGGAGGCCATTTCTCTTCAGACATAGATGAAAAAAAACAACATAAAAATTAGTTAGTTACAAATTAATTCAATGCGATGCAATATCCCTGAACCAAAACTGTATAAAACAAACTTTCTGAAACTGACAAATCAATCTCAGGTCCATTTAGCAGCTGCAGAGGATTTTTCGATCAGATCACATGATTTTTAGAAAATGTCCAAAATTTACGACAGCGTATTCAAATACCACCTGCTGAAGAAGACTGTGCCAAACGATGGAAAACACACTGCTACACGGATTTACTGGCGAAGCTTTTTTATCAGCTACTTTTTCTGGTCGTGTGATCGAATGCATTACATTGTGAGTGTTGGTTCCTTGTTTACCCTGATTTTAACAAAGCCAACAAGAAATTTTAGTCGTATTGTCACCAGAGGGCCGCTGACTAAGCTGCTGGAAGTGGCAGCGAGTTGGTTTTATAATATTTCATTCAAGAAGCTGAGCTCTGGCTCTGAATATATTCTGTCAGGTGATTCAGTCTGAAGCGTACCACTTCACAGAAGAAGCCCTCTGTTAGTCCAGTGAGCGCCTAAAACTTCCGTCCTTTTTGTAGTCTATTGGAACGCCAAATGTTCTCCTTCCTCAGACGCCTCCAGTATTTCCAGTCGTCCTGCTCCATCTCCTGCAGCTTTTTGGGCGCACCCAGGTTCACCTGGAACAACCTGAGTGAATGAAAGAGAGGGGCGTCCGATCAGTGAAGACACGTCAGGATCAGCTGTTTGGCTAAGTATGTTTGGGCACACTGGGAATTGAAGTTTCTTTTTATAACCCGGGGCGCCAGAGCATAAGTTACATAAGTTAACTTAAAGTAAGGATCCACATTTGAGTAAAAGACCTGCTGACTACAGAAAAACACATTCACTTGTATGGCAAGTCCATTTAAAATTTAATCAGTAGAGCTGACAATAAGTGATTTAGTTTTTACTGGCAGAAATGACATTTTGGTGTGTCAAAATGTCAATTTTACCAGTTAAATTGTTGATTTAAAATGATTGTAAAATAACTGTGATGTTACAAATACATTTTCACGTGCAGAAATTACATGTTGTCTTGTCAAAACTGATTAACAGATACTTTACATTAATTTTAGATACCAGCATCCTTTTTTACAAGTAAGAATAAATTCTTAGTAAAATGATAATAATAATACATTTTTTTTGTAATGCACTTTACATTTGGAACAAATCTCAAAGTTCTGGGGGATAAAGGCATTAGCATACAAAACAGATTAAAACAACCAAAATAAAAGCATATTTAAAAATCATAAAACATAAGAAGGAAAAAAAGAACTGTGACGAGTGGAAATGAAATTTCCCATTTCAGATATCATATGACTTGTGCAGTTTTAACCTGCTTTTCTCAACAGATATCAACATAAATGCGACAAAATACATAAAGAGTTTATTCTAAATTATTGTGAGAGAAAGCAATAGATTTAAAAAAATGGCAGAAAAAAAGAAAGATGTGCCCTCACCACTCTGGGTATTGCTCAGGAGGCTTCAGCTGCGGGTCTTCTCCTTCCTTAAAGATATTAACCCCCACTGCATACGAGGTGAGTCTGACGGGGTCTTTACACACCTCTGGACCTTTCAGCTCCTCTTTCACCATGGTTTTACCTTTCCCTTTGGCCACTGAGAATAAGCCACAGACATTTTTCCTTATAATAATGATTTAATGGCATATACAGAGACACACTGTGAAAGAATAATACGAAAACAGTTATCCACCTTTTATTATCCACCGTCGGTCACATGCAAAAAAGAAAACTAAGTGTGTTTCAGCTCAACTCTACACATATGTCTCATAACCTCAGCTAATGTACAACTTGAGCATTTTAATAAACTCATTAGAGATTTTTTTCTCTCTTATTTTTCTTAGCAGTTTTGAAACAGAACATATTCGGTGTTCAATACATTCAGTTTGCATGTAAAGTGGCAAATGACCAGAATTTACAAATGAAAATAATAAGACAAGTAAGCGCAGATCATTACTTCAGTAATAGCAATCACACACCAGACACACAAAAGAGAAATAAAATAGACTCACACAGGGGTTAAAAGTAAAGTAAAGTTGTCAGATTTGCATAAAGTACTCGTTTTGATTAGTTTTTTTTTCATTACATATTGTTTTAAGATATGCATCTAGATCTGACTTTTTAAAAGTGGTATAAGAGGACAATTAAAAACAAACGGAATATAAATTTTAACTAAAATAATGAGCAAATTAATTATATACTGTTGGTTTTCAAAAAAATTCTGATTTTTAAAAAAAATATATAATTAACAAATCAGGTTCTTTGAGAGAAATGTTCTTGCCAAAATGTCTCATGACATCTGACTGAAAATCAATCCAGAAGATAGTCACGTGTACACATTTAGAAAATAGATGTTCTGCTTCGGAATGGTAACAACTAATCGATTGATTACGATCGATTCAGAATTTAATCGAACATGTGCTGCAATATGTCGCTGTATGCTTTGATTGAGGAAAAATGCAATTGGTATTCTTTAAAATAAGCAAAGTTTTTTGTTTTTTTCCCCCACATAACTTTTAATCGATCGTTAATTTTGCTTGTAATCAATCGAGGAACGTGCTCACAATTTGCAGCCCTGGTTTTAATGTCTGCGAGGAGGCGCAACTGGCATTAATAGCATGAACATATCTATAAATAATAGAACTTGAAGTATAATATCTGTGTATAATTTTTAAAAAAAACTTCTTATGTTGGCATCACATATTTGTAAGGAAGAGTAAATAGTCTTTCATGTCTCACCATCATGAGTCCTGTCTGTCCATTTATATTTAACAGGTGCTACTGCTCTCGGAATAAGTGAATTTGCAAATACTGATTTTTTATTATTTTTTTTATTTTTATTTTTCTAAAAAAAGGAGACTTCATCCACAGTGATGCTGTAACTGACTGGCTGGTAAATGTCGTATTTACTCACCGGGTTTCTTCGCGTATCCGCACGACTGTATGCTGTTTAAGACGTTTGTCCTGCACAGCGACGTTGTCACGTTGGATGTGATGCATTTAGTAAACGTGACTATCCTAAATAAACTGTACCCTGACATTTTTTTTACTGTAGGTTACAGCAACACACAACCCACCATGCTACAGTTTGACATTCATAGTTACTTCAACTTCCGTTTTCTGCTTTGTGTTTGACTCTGTGGAAAATCATCCACTGCCCCTCTGTGGACGGGAAGACACACTGCAAGAAGACTGATGTAAAAATCACAGGGTAGAGTTACCTCAATGAATAAAAAAATATTTTTCATCTTTTTGCTTTTTCACCCTGACTCGTAATTTGATAGGCCTTCCCTTTCTTTTTTTAATTTTTAATTTTTTTTTTTGGAAAAAGTTCACAAATCATGCAAATCCAGATGACAAAAAGACTAGGTGCTGGACAAGAGATAACACAAGAAAAGAAAAAAAAACTTTTATATGTCATTTAATTTAATTATTCAATAATGACAAACAGATTTTTGTTTATTTATAGCTAATGAGCCTTTTTGGCTTTAGAAGTTGTTAATATTATAGATAAACTTGTCAGTAAGAAAAGCAAAGGTGGAAATAGTGAAACTATTGATGACTGAATTCCATTTTGATGCTTTAACTTCAGTGGAGTGACGAATTTAGTTCATCAAAACCAGTTACATTGAATTGGATTTGCCACAGTGTTAGCCACATTGAGCAGGCCCGAGATCCCAGTGGACAATAATCACAACTCCAATAATGAGAGCCATGGCATGGGATGAGTTACTGTTTATAGCAAGTGTGGCCAAATATTTTTGATTGTGGGTAATTATACAGAAAAATATAAGGAGTCCTCAACAACAATAGTAAATGCTGAGTTTTCAACCAATTACATGGGTGGAAAATCAAAGTTTCTACACCAGAAAAGCCCAAATGCCACAGAAAATATATTTATTTTAAATCCAAATTACTATGCAACACTACCAAACAATTTAACGATAGACATTACTGTTGTGCCCACATTTCTTAAAGTATTTTGTCTTTTTATGCCCACTGCCACATTTACTGATGTAAATGTTTTTATCGTCTACAATAAATCATTTTACATAAAATAGTGAGATCCACTGTTCAGATTTCAAAGTGCGATGGCAGTGCTTGATAATAGTTGTTAATCAAGATGACAGTAAAATTGTGTTTAAACACAGCTATGCAATGTACATGCATTGCAAACTATTGAAAAAATTCTCAACCCATATGTCAATTTACTATTAAAATTTTGACCATTTCAAACTGGCAGTTTGCTGCAGTTGACCTGGGGGCTATAATTTTGCAGTCCCTGGTCTATAGTATGTATCAGACTAATGGAGTCGAAGATGAGGAGTATTGTTGCTGACTGATTATGGTGTCCATCCACATAACACTGTGATTCTGTAACCTTTAACAGCACCACATACAGTGAACACGGGCACTCAGATGGCTGTTCTGACACCCTGAAACTTTTCCAAATGTCATAGGGAGAGTTACTCAACAAGTCCGATGAGGATGGATGTATTTCACATATCTTCTAGACCTCCAGCCTAGACTGAAGAAATGAGGTGAAAAGCGAGTGGCTGAAACAGCAAACCCAGTGGGTGGCCTGGGAGAAGTGGAGTTCAGCAATGTCATCTCTTGTCAGTCACCTCAGTAAGTGTTGCAGGGAACATTCTCGCTCTCATATGTGTTTAAATGTTTTATTGCAACAGGATTTGATTTGGACTGTGATGATCTTGACTCGACCTCTGTACTTCATACTCAGAAGTCATAAGTGCATCACATATCAGTGTGGGCTGAGACATGATCTCCAAATATAGCATCTTCTTCACTCTAACTTCCCTGGCTCTTATCTGTTAATGGCTCCAAGTTCCTTTTCTACAGATGGAGTTCCTCTCTACTAACAGATACTTTCCACCTTCAGCACACTGCGTCCCACTCATCATGAAGCACAAGTGATGACTTGTAGTGTACGTATATAACTGGGAAAGTACTCTGTGGTAATTGACTCTTCTGGTGTAGAAACTTTAATTTTCCACCTGGTTGAAAACTGAGCATTTACTATTGTTTGGTCTGTGACTCCTTATATTTTTCTTTATAATTAATTAATGTTTGGCCACACCTGCTATAAACAGTCACTCATCCCAAGCCGTAGCTACTCCTGTCAGTATTGGAGTTATGAATATTGTCCACTGGGATCTCGGGCTCATGCATTTAATTTAAGCCTCACATTAAACAGTTAAAATTGGTAGATAGCTGAATGATATTGCTGCATATTTCTTGCATATTTTGTAGATTTTGCAGTTGGATTTGACAGCTTGGACAAACTTTTAACTGATAAAATGTTATGTATCTTGTGGTGAAACAGGTGTTATGTGAAATCTGCAGGTCTGCAGCTACAGTTACTAGCAACAGAGGCATTTAGCACGGTTAATATAAGGGATGAACAAATCAGCTTTTTTCTTTCTTAAAATCAAAATTGCTGTATGGCTTACTACAATTTTCAATATATGTTAATGGAAAAATTTGTGTGCAAATACCGATCCCCACAAAAACCAGACCATAATTCTTTTCTTAAATATGCTTTTCAATTTCAGTGAGAATAGTAATGTAAAAAAACAAGAGATAATTTCCTTTAATCAAATGTATGCATTTACCTTTACCTTGCTCTTTCAAGGAGAAATAGACGAACAACCAAAGGTGATTCCTAATTTTAATATCAGTTCTTAGAAAACTTTGAATGCAAGCTGTTCCCATTTTCCTCTGTCATTCTCTTTTTGTCCACCAGAGGGTATTATGCAACTATAAACTGAAGCCAGAACTGATTACTTCACTATATCTTAGGCATTTAGTAGATGTTCTTTTGCATATTAATTATCAGTGAATGCAACTATAAAATCAACTAAAATGCATTTACATAAGAACAACAGTGAAGACTGAGGGTTGCACACACTGCATGCATTCATTAGTTACACCAACAACTCTTCCATCCATAACAGCAGTGCTATAAAAGTGAGAAATGTAGGCAGAAGATAAGGGCAGAGAGGACATGACTTGTGGGTGATCAGAACATAAACCAGTGGCCCCTTCTCCTCTTGCCCTGACTGACCCTCCCCAGCACTGCAAATAGTCTGCCAGATGTACAAACCAACAGCTTAAATCAACATAACCACAACCACTGAGGAACACACTGAGTGAGAGACGGTTGCAGACATGTTACCTGGACACAAACACACTTTTGGTCATTTCCAAACTCTTACAATAAGGTCAGTATTAAAGGAATGTGTAGCATTGATCTTTGGTGTCACCCCCGTGCTGTGAAACATCATTTATCCAGATTCCTGGACTCTGGAATGTGTGTTTATTTTTTATGTTGTCTGTCCCGAAGAGTTGAAGTCTCCTCCATGTTTCTGTTGTGTCTCTGTCCTATCTGTTCCTTTTTCTCTGTATCTACATCACTATCTATTACACAGAATCACAAACCCATTGCATGCAGATATGTAGCAGAGATGTTTTTTCAAGAGAGGTAATCATAGAGTTTATTTATATGTGATTAATGTAGTGTATGATATGTGGAGGGTCTGGAAGGTAATGTGATGATGACAGCAGGTGTTGGAGCCTCACCTACATCCTGCATGTGAGAAACAAACATAATGGAGTTCACATCATATCACACAGCAGGTTTTCAGTCAGACCTTCTGTGTGTCCGCCTCTCAATCAGTGCATATGAATGTGAGACGCTGAGGCGACGTAGTAATGTTTGAGTTGCATGTTTGCATTTGCAGGCTTGTTCATGTGCCTGAGCTCCTTTTCTGTGTTAGTCTGCAAGGCACCAGACCTGAGACCGCCTCAGGTGGATCCACCAGGAGCTTCCTCGGACAGCTGAGGGAAAACAAAGCTGAGACAACATTCTTCTTATGTTTCAACAGAACTGAAGCTCAGAACAACAGTAAGACCTGCAGGGTTCCTGCAGAGCATCAGTGCTGTGGGCCAGAAAAAAAATGCAGAAAAAGAGGCAGATTAAAATATAAATAGTGGATCAAGATGTTGGATCTACGCTCTTTTGTTTCAGCCTGCCAGATTTCTGCCAACAAATGTGTTTTGAGAATATTTTTGTTGAATTGATGCCCATAAAATCACGAAGTTCTTACATGATTTGAAAACAATACAACCAAGTACAGAAAAATAGCTTATTTTTTTAGGCTTTATGCAACTACTTTCTTATATGCATGGAGGCCTTTGCATGAATGCATGAATGCATTTTGACATGTCACAGTTTAAACAGTAGAGGCGCAACTATTAGAATTAATGATGGCTGATTTTGTTGTATCCTGCATGGCTGACTGTCACTCTCACCAAAGCACTTGATTAGAAATGAGTCATTGTTAATGTTATTAATAAAAACCTGTACTTTTCCCACTAGACCTTTACATGGGCTGATATGAGATATTTTTATTAAAACAAAACATTGACACAATAAAGACATTTTATATTTAAATGAGATATTTCATAATTTTTTAGCCTGTTTGTGATCAGACAATTAAGCAAAACCGCAAACAGATATTTGATAACAAGCAACGATAGGACAACACGGATGGACGCCAGCGGAAATTCTTCATCTGGTGGAGGTGTGCTGCCAGAATGATGATCCCGAGCTTCTCACAGTCATTCGTGCAGAGCACTCATGCCAGGCTGCTTGGGCAGTGGCACGAGAGGAATGATGTAAAGTCAGTTTCATGCCTGCCAAAGACATTGCGCTAAGACAGCAGCCAGACTGATGAAACGAGAGTGAAGACCAAATTTGAGCCAAGACGGGTTGTCACAGTCCAAGACCTGGAGCTGAAGAGTCAGACATATAGCTTATGTCATTCGGGACTGCAAGAGGGACGCTAAACATTCAGAGAAAAGTCTGTCACCAAATGTTCTGTGGTTTCTGAGTAATTTCCTAGTTATAATGGGCCTAAAAATAATCTTCAGTGGTCCTCTCAGCCTTTAATTTGGGCTATTCCTTTAACATATGGTCGCACAAGGAACCATACATATGACTTAATTAAAGACTTAGTAAATCAATTTACCCATAATATCCCATGTAACATCACATTCACACTTTACTCACTGCCCCAGCATGTTCTCAGTCAAGATAAGGTTGCAAAAGTATTCAAACAATTTAAAAAGGAAAGTCAGCACAAATTGCAACCCCAAGACACTGGCATCATCTGGAGCAGCTGAAATCCCAAAATGATGAAATGACTTTTTTTTGGACATCAGTGAGTTGAGAAAGTCTGGTCTGACTAGACTGGTGCTGACTGCTGCACGCACAGCGACCCCAGTTGTCTCCCTTTACAGCAGCATCACCACCAGCTGCCTCCATGCATGAAACATAGGACTCATTCAGGCTTCTGGTCTGCTGCATTCCACTCATAACATACGAGTAAACCCACCAACACACATGTGCAACAGCCCTTATGTAATGTACAGGCATGAAATTGTGACGTAGAAGCTTGACTGAGCAGACAGAGTTACTGGATGTGCATGTCAGCCTGCACCATCTGGATATATGTGTGCTTGTGTGCGTATCACTGTCAGGACTTTGTGCACAGTTGCATGAATCTATTACAACAAGAAAGTGTGCTGAAGAACAGTGGAAGCTCTGTATGACCTGATTTACAGAGGACACCCTGCAACAGATGTACAGCCTCAAAACCATATGTTCCTCTGTGTGTGTGTTTATGTACAGTACATGTATAAACGCATACACACTGTATGTGAATTTACAGGCACATGTCTTATCTGACCAGCAGACAAAAATGTCCTCGTGCTCTGTAGCAGTGCCATGTTCGGGTTTGGTAGCTGCACATGGACTTAGGTTTCATATAGCTCTAAATATATATTGTTTTATAGATGTCAAACATGATATATGGTAATACATATCTTCCTACTGCTCACATTAGGTCACCCATGCTGGCAAACTCTCCTCAGTGAGATCACCTCACTGAGTTTTAAACTTTACAAAATAAAGCACGCTCAGTCGATTTTCCCAGAAGCACTCCCAGTTTAGCATTGAACTCCTAAAACATTGTCAGACTCATGATTTGATCAAAATCGATGCAGCAGAACCAAGAACATTCTTAGTTTTTTCTCCATATATTGTTCTTCCTTGTCAAAACCTGGCGCTTACATGCCTAATCTAACTGGGAGGCAAAAATATCTTGTTCCTTAGTGGAGTTTGGCTTCTGTACATGGACTTAAGTTTCATATATATCTATATATAGTTTTATATATATGTCAAACATGATATAGGAGGAGGTTGATACTCCTGGCTTTCTACCGATCTCACGAGCATTATCTTTATGAGGGAAAAACGTCTCACAGCGAGACCACAGAGATGATATTATCTGCTTTTTTGCTTGCAAAACTATTTAAGATTCACGCACGTCCAGAAAAACTAAAGTTTGGACATTTCTCTACATGTTGCATTCTCAAATACTGTAAACATAATCTTCAAAATTCCACATTTTGACAGATCTTCCCAGGAAGAGTATTGTTGATTCTTCTTTTCCTGTGAAGCTCTGTGTTTGTTATCTTGCTGGCTCACTTACTGGAAAGTGAGGACCGAAAGCTTCCTAAAAGGGGCACAAACACACTTTACAGTGTACAGTGGCTACAAATAAGAGACACGCTTAGTGTATGTTAGATATAAACATCTAAACGTCTCACACGCAATACATGAATCAATTAGTTTCCTCGTTAAACTGCTGGTGCGAGTGTGTAACACAACCTCTTCATGTCACCCTTGAATAGAGAAATAAAATACAGCCCTCCTCACACACTTGCGACTTTCTGTGGCTCTTTTATGACCTTACTGCGTCTTTAGTAGGAGGCTCGTAAAAGACTCCCTCCGAGGGCCTTTCTTTCTGTCTGTCCTGCCCGACAACTCTGTTTCTTCGTCTAATGGATTCTGAATGGGTAATTAAAGTTTAAATTCACTCTGCTGTCAGATAACAGAGCTTTCTCTTTAGCTTTCATGCTGCAAATGTAAAATAAAATTTACGACTGGTAAAACCACGATTCATGAGGTTTTTTTTTTTTTTTTAAAAAACTTGACATTATTTTCTCTCCAGCTGGCTTCAAGGTTTGAGCAGAGAATCCCTGAAGGTCTTTTTTCGGTCCTGTTGTGTCTTGTCAGTGGTGGCCATGAAAGACAGTGGAAACATTCAGATAAAGGGGAACACAATGTGATCATGAAAAACAGTGAGAGGATGGCCTTGTTCAGGGATACAGTTTCAGCAACAGAGAAAAATATGGCATTGTAACCCAAAATCAAAACTCAGGTAGGTTATAAAAGAGCAATGTGATGGATTTAGAGGCATTTAGCAGTGAGAATTGCAGATTGCCCCCAGCTGAAACTTCTCCAATGTGACAAGTGTGAGCTCCTGCATAAAAATCCTTTGGTGGTAGTTACTCAGGAGATTTTTATCACAAGCTTAATAATCCCTAAAGGTCTCTTCCTCTCGAAAACAAATGGACCAGGTGACTTCAACCGGTAGAAACACTGAACACAGCAGTTTCACGTTACAAATGTGTTTGTCTTCCGATACTGTTTGGCTGCTTGTCACAGAAGTGCTGCGAACTACAGTGACTGCTGTGAAAATGCAAATGGCCATATCTTAAGTGAGTGTTTGGTTTGTCTGTTCTGGGTTACCGTAGAAACATGGCGGTGCAACATGGCGGACTCCACGAATGAGGACTCGTTCCTTCTGGAGACATAAATGGTTTATTATAGGGTAACAAAAAGCACAATGATTCTTATTTTCTGGTGATTATACACAGAAGCAACTACTTACTATATTATAATCCATTTCTGCCAATATATCGCTTCATTCCACACACTGGACCTTTAAAAGTCATCAGAAAACACTCAGCAAACATGAAAATCAGCAGCCACATCACCTTCCTGCAGGCTGTGGATCTTTAGTTTGGAAGTCACATACTGTACACACATGGTATTACCTCTCCGAAACACAGGAGGCCGCACGCCAAGGTGCATATTTATGCTGCGTCGTCCTCTGAAACTTTATCCCTGTTTTTCCAAAATCAGCTTTCTCAGACTGAGTCAGCAGGATGCACATTGAGGACTCCACCGTTCAAAGTGCACGGCTGCAAACACACATTTATGAGGTTTATGTCTCACTTTCAGAGATTTCATGTAAGCCAAACTGACTGAGTGTTGTGATTTAGTATTTAAATTACAGTGACTAGATCCGTGACTAGCCTGTGTTTGCCACAATAAAAAAATTGGAGGCGAGAGACAGATGGAAATAGAAACAGATAAGAAAACAGATGGAATGTCAACACCACCACAAACATTCGCCAGATTATACGAATTAGTCTGTGCATCTCAATGCTGCTCTGCACTTTTTGCATGCTACAACCGACGTAATCTCCCATGAGTGCAAACAGAGGAATGTGAAACAAATGTGCAGCCTTTAAGGTTTCACAAGAAAAAAAGCAGTAACAGGAAAGTGAAGGAATTCCTCCCCAGCAGGAAATCTATGTTCTCTCTGCAGTGATCTTTTAATTTCCTCAGCAGGTTTCAGGCTCAAAGCCAGACTAATTGCATCTCAAAGGGACTGAATGACATTAATCTGGGACATATCAGACCAGTATATGGGCCAGAACACCTCCGGCAGTCTGTCTGCTCCACGGTCTACCTGTTGTTACCATCAGCTGTCTGCCTGTCTTAAATCAGCTGCTGCTCACATTCCTCTCCCTTCTTTATCTCTCTACATCTCTCTCCCTTTCCCCCCCCCGATAATCACACCAAGTTTTAAAACTCTTTAAGCCATTTAAGATGCCGCTGCCAGGGTGTGTCTCATACAGGATGTGCCCTGTCGTTCATCACTGTGAGTCAGCCCCGGGGGTCAAATACAGTAACTACTGTGACTGTGCAGATGGAGAATCACAGGCTGGGGGATGGGAGGTGCTCCTTTCTCTAATCACTGGGTTGGGCCTGTTGAGCTGGCCATAAGCATCACCTTCCTCACAATCACTGACATGCACACAAACTTACATAGGCATACATATACTTTAACATGTAAGACAGAAGAAATTACAGAGTATATATAGAGAAAAAAAATATAGAGCAGCAGTTAATTACTGAGGACGTTGAGGTTCAATCGTGCAGAAAATGGTCATAAAGAAAAGTGAATCAGTGTCTTCATTTTTTTGGGGGGGGGGTTACCCAAACTACCAAAACACACACTGTTTAATTGCCTTGAGATTTTAATGACTTTCTCTAACTTTTTGAGAATTGCTCATAAACATGATGATGTTTGAGAATTCTGCTACAGAAAATGTCACAGTTCTTCTGTTTGATGTCTCAGAGACTCCAGCTGTAAAACATCAAACCAGCCAAGTTACAGTTACAGTTCACATATGTCTTTTACATAGACTTATAGCCATGGCAACAGACAATGCTTCAAATACTGATGATTCGGTAAAGGAGCTACATATTCTAAAATGTGGATGCATTTACACACATCTTCAACCCAGCAGCACAAAGGATCTAAACAATCAGCAAAGTTTCAAGATCAACGCCCAACACTACTGTCAACAATTCATTATCTGACCAAATGACTCCCCTTCTGTTCCTGAGAAATGGCATGAAATTTTGGCCTAAAATGTGCTTTTTCAGGACATTATGATGTCATAGTGAAGTTGACCTTTGTCCTTTTGGACATAAAATGTCATCACTTCATCATGTTATTCTGTCACACATTTGAGTGAAATTTCGTCATAATTAGCACATGAATTTCTGAGTTATGGCCAAAAACGTGTTTAATGAGGTCAAAGTGACCTTTGATCACCAAAATCTAATCGGTCCATAGTGGATGAGTCCAAGTGGACATTTGTGCCAAATCTGGAAATGATCCCTCTGCAAGTTTAACCACAGAAACCTTGCAACAACTTTTACTTCCTCTAGTTTGTCAAGTCTGATCACAACAGCTTACAGTGACCTTTGACCACCAAATTTAATCAGCTCATCTTTGAGTCCAAGTGGACGTTTGTGCCAAATCTGAAAATATACCCTGCAGGTTTATCTGTGGAAACATTGTTCTAGATTAGTTTAAGTTTAATTACCACAGGTGACAGTGACCTTGATGTTTGGAACAACAACGAAATCAGTTCAACCTTGAGTCCAAGTGGACGTTTGTGCCAAATTTAAAGAAATTCCTTCAAGGTGTTCTTAAAAATGGGATGGACAGCCAACCTGAAAACATTATGCCTCTGGCCACACCTGTCACTGGAGGCATAAAAACAAAGCCTTCCTAAGTCTTTGACTGGTGTCGACTTGACTTTTCTTATTTTATCACCTTCATTAAAAGTAAAAGATTGAGATTCAGATCCATTTGTGGGAAAGAGAACAATAGTGCTTAGTATGTTTCTACACGTTGTGTTTTAAAGAGGTTAGAAGAAAAGAAAAAAAAATATTTGAGGGAACAAATAATTGGTGGATTATGCAATCTTATGCATGTAGGAAAATAAGACAAAAACTCCCCTCTGGCTTCTTCCACATGGTCAAAGCTATACCATATGTGTGCACAGTAAATTTCCTGGTGGTAAATGTTTCTCAGACAATAAAAAGGTAACTTTAGTGTGTCTGTGGAGATTTTTTTTCTCTCATGGCAACACAGAACATATTAAACACAACAGCCCACACTTTGGGTCGTGCTCTGCATGTGATATCTTAATCAAATTTTTTTCACTTTCTCTCAGCAGGTTTTGGAGGAATCATATATCTGGAAATTAAATGACACAGTAGGGGGGATCACACAGGAATGATTCTCTGAAAAACTAATGTATGTCACGTTTAATAACAATGAAACTTCAATGTGTAATGTGGACTCAGTGTGCTGACATCAGAGGACACAATGTACAATAGTACGAGGATGGAGAAATATCTAGGCTAGAGGTCGATCTGTTTTTGTTGTCCTCAGTTTTGAGAGAAAACACAAGTGTAAAAGATTCTCACGCAGGTGTTTTGGCATGAAACCCATCATAAAACCCAGACACATGGGCTCAGACACTTTTCTCTCATGCCTGTTCTGAAACCCACATGTGTTTGTGATTTATCTGGAGTTTCTGAGTTTCCTCGGTGCCCCAAAGTCCTGCAAAGGGGGTTTGTTTAACTGCCACCATAAAGAATGTGCAGAGCATCCTCACATCTTGTTTTCATTTCACATGACATGATAGAGACAGGAATGAGCTTTTTAAAAATGTATTTCTTTTAAAATTTTCAAGTTTCATTTTTGTATGCAGTCCCAGGGCACAGGATGAGACACAGAGGTTTCATTTTGTGACCCAGTTGAGCCCCTAGTGGGAGATGGGGCTTTTAAAAACACCCGCGCTGTTCAGAAGATCAGGTTAAGATGCAGTGGTGGATCCTCCAAGACGACAGAGGCGCCGGTCCAGAGGGGCCACCACGATTACCCCGCCCAAACTTTCGAGTGTTTTAAAACTGATCCGACATAAGTGAGTGTATGTAGAGAGTGTTAAAGTAATAGGAAAGAAGCCACTCGGGACACTGAGAAAAAAAAGAAAAAGAAGAAGATGAAATGTACACATTTGCACACATAACAACAACATAATCTGGTTTTCTCATTAGCTCTTCTCCTCTTGCTGGTTTATACGATAAATGTAAAAGACAAGTGCTAATACTACCACTACTACTACTTCTAATACTACTACTAATAGTAATAATAATAATAATAATAATAATAATAATAATAGTAATAATAATAATATTATTATTTTGGGAGAGGGGTGCCAGGAAAAGCTTGCCCAGGGTGCTGAATGTGGTTGGCACTGTCAGGCCACACAATGACACCAGGTAACTAATTGATCATAAGATTTAAATCTTTATAAAATTAAACAGTTGACATAATAAACATCAGTGAATTGTGAGTAATTCATTAATTTCATTCATTCATCGAGAAGGACATCTGGAGCTGAAGAGGTTTCGTATATATTTGGATGAGAAAATGTCCAAGTATATATTTTTTTAGATTACTGTGTTTTTATCTTATTGGTTGTGTATCTTGGATGTACCCAGGACTCCTGGAGAGCAGTAGCTTACTGACAATGAGTAAATTATCCTGGTGAAATCAAATTATTTGACACTGAATTGCAAGTAAAAAAAAACATAAATTTACTTTACATAGTATTATTGTACTCGACTCTGTAATCGCTGCACATAAGTTTAACTTCGAGGTACTCTCCTTCCATTTAGTGTGTACATCACAGTTCAGAGGGAAATATTTCACTTTTAATTACATTTTTTTGACAGCTATTGTTACTTATTACTTTATAAGTTAGTTTACATAGAAAACATACGATGAGCTTGTAAAATGTTATTTTTTAGATCGAAGAACAAAATCATAACCTCAACAAACAAAGTAGTAAAACTAAGTAGTAGTAGAAGTAGTAGAAGTAGTGAACTAAGTAGTAAAATTCGATTGAGGCTATACATCAATACATCAGTAGTACAATGTAATGATATAACACGTAATAATTCACAAACTGGGATTTTTCCTGCATTAAGTACTTTGGATGGGCTGCTTTAGGTATATTTTACCGATAATACTTCTATACTTTTACTTGAGTAACATTGTCAGTGCAGGACTTTTAGTTTAATGTGTGCAGAAAAGAAAACAAACAAAAAAGTTAAATATTTACACACATAAAGTATTTCTTTTTAAAACAGCTTAACATGAGTCATTAAAATGCAAGATTTATTTCTACAATAAAAAAATTTTAAAAATAAAAAAAGTTTGAAGCAACTTTCCTGTAGCTTTTTGAAAAAAACCTAAGTAGCTAATTGATGGCTGATAATTGACATTAAAGACACCGTTTTAATGAAAGTTACTGTGCGAGTCCTGCGCGCTGCAGCCGGACAGCTCTGCTGTGAGGAGGGTTGTGAATGACCTTCCTCCAGTGATTCAGAGCTGATGGGACAAAGTTTAACTCCGCCCTCCAACATCCAGCCAATCATGTTCAAATATTCAAATGAGCCACCCATAAAGATGACTTGGAGCGGCAACTGTGACAGACCATAAGCAACTTTACTCTCAAACTGCCACTCCATTACACTTTGTGTTTTAAAACTTCTATAAGAGCTTGGATTAACAACCATCATCCAGATTTTTTTTTTTATTCAGGATATTTAAGAGAGAAAAAAACTTCTCAATAATATGGGAAAAGAAAATATCTGCTTTTTGTCTGTTTGGATAATTTTGGGAAAAATCTTTGCAACTTTTTCTTCTGAACCCGAACTCACCACCACTGTGTTTGGTAAGAGACACTATCAGTGCGTTTGTGTTTTTTATTTATTTTTGTGATTCATGTGCAGCTCTGTGATGAAATAATCAAATTCAGGTTAATTAATGCATCCGTGTTGACCGAGAGTAACCCCGTGAATCGCAGTTCAGGTCTGCAGGTCTGCATCCGATTTCATACCATTCAGGTCCATGTGTGCATGAAGAAAAGCAGGCCTTTTGTCTGCAGAAAGAGCAGAGGAAAAAAACATCAGATATGAAAACCGGAGAGTTTTAAAATGTAATTTAATTGCATTCATTTTAAGGTTAAAATACAAAAAAATGCAAGTATTTATTGTTTAATTAGAATAACTTTAACCTCCTAATGACCTTTTCCCACCAAAAACCATTTAGCCTTTTTTTTTTTCTAAAAGACATTTTAAATAAAAAAACTGGACTCAGAGGAATGATCTAATGAGTTAATACGTTTTTATCCAGTTTAGATCAACATAACTGAACTAAATCTCTTGAGGAATTTATGGCTCTGAACAATATTTTGGGGTTTTATTCCTTTTTTGCTGGTAGAAATGCAGTGGAGACAAAAGGGGGCGACACTGCCATACCTTATGCCTCTCCCAGTTGTCTCACTTTGCTTTAATAGTGGTCACTTACTGTGATAGAGAAAAGCAGCAAGGTTTGGAAATATGCATTAAAAATGTGTTTATTTTGTCTTCTCTAAGTCAATATGTGATAAAAATTACTGCCTGATTTCTTGTATGGATGCAAAGAACTGGAAGGTGTTATAATAATGTTATTAATGCACTTTTCCTCTGCCCTTCCTGATTTTTGCATGCAATCCTTTAAATTTCTGCCATACTCCGATATATTCTAATAATTCACTGTATTCTGTTTGTGTGTTTGTTGTGGCAGTAAACAGCACAGTCACCGCTACTCCCCTGCCGACCACCACTGAATGGATCACAGACTACACGGACATTGTGACCAAGTTCTCCCTGCGCTCTGCAGAATCTGCAGAAGATGACCTCTGCTACCTTGTGCCCGGAGAGCCTGAAAGCATCGAGGAGTGTGAATACAGACCAGAATCACAGACGTTCATTGTGATTCATGGCTGGACGGTACGTCAAACTGAATGTAAAATTGAATTGGTGTGCTCTAAAACTGTAAAAAAACATAAAAAGATCACAAGTATTGAAGCAGGTCTATCCAATGGATGCCTCATTTCTTGTGTAATGTGTATGTAGGTAATGTACACAGTTTGTTTCAGAAGACCTCCAACGTCCCTTTGACTCTAAACAAGTTTATATCCTGGTCATAATATAAAGTTTGAGTCTCACCAAAACTGATTACAAATGTTCAGGGTTCTTACGATCATTGAAAACCTGGAAAAGTCATGGAATTTAACAATCATGTTTTCCAGGCCTGGAAATGTCATATAATTAGTTATAATCATTGAACGTTTTGGAAAAGTCATGGACAATTTATTATGCAATTTATTATGCATCTTATGTGCATTGAAATGGACACAGTGATCTTTTGAGGATAACCTTCCATGTTACGTAACATAACAGCCTATTTTATGTAGCTGTCAAAGTGACATCGCCATAATGTCCATGAAAATGTGCGGAAACCTCCGCAGTCCAAACCGATGAGCATCCGTACGGCACAGTGAGACACATTTCAGAGCAGACAGAGTGAGAGCAGTGAGTTTACTCTGCACACAGTCTATGCATCTCCTCCTATAATGTGATTTAGATTCAGTCATGCAACAAGATTCAAACCTGATGACACCTTGGCTTCCCTCCAACTGCGGGACACAGAATGAATACATCACGCCACCCTGCAGCTGACCTCAGACATGTGTGTGTGTTACTATAGGTGACGGGGATGTTCGAGAGCTGGGTGCCCAAGTTGGTGTCCGCCCTCTACGACCGCGTGCCCAGTGCCAACGTGATTGTGGTGGACTGGCTGACCCGCGCCAACCAGCACTACCCGACCTCTGCAGCCTACACCAAGCTAGTGGGCCGCGATGTGGCCAAGTTTGTTTCATGGATTCAAGTGAGTTTTTCTTTTATTGAAAAGCATCCAAGCTGACTGTCAGCTGGCTAACAGCTGGATCATATTCTCTACATCCTCTTTGTTAAAAAGTGGATTTGGCTGACTGAAATTTTGATCACCATTTTTTTTCATTATACGTTAATCTGCCAAAAAAAGAAATTAGAGCAGCCAACAATCGATGACAAATTTGTATCTGATGATGTAATGTTTTTGAACCCAGCGGTGCTCCTGCGGATATGTTACCCTACTGGTTATGATTTTAAACGCCTTATAAAAGCTTTTTATAGCTGCGTCTGTGGCTCACGGCAGCCTCTCTTTACAAGGCTCAGTATTTAGTGGAGCGCAGCCTTTGTTTTAACAACTTCAAGGCAAAAAGGGGTTTTGGCATAAACACTTTGAACTGTTTGTCCTTTGTATACATCACTTCCAAGTTTAAAGCAAAGTTTTGGCAAAAATTACACAAATGAATCCCTACTTGGATTATGTCCCAAACTCTATTTGAACAGAGTGCTGCAGCACTCTGCCAGATTCAGCTTACTATTAAACCCTCCAGCTTGTCTGCCGCATTCACTTTAAACTGTTTTAAGGCATGTCGACATGTTCCTTTGGCACATCTCATCCATCACCTCCCTTTCAGAGAGAGCTGCAGTTGCCCTGGGAGAGGATTCATCTGCTCGGCTACAGTCTGGGAGCACATGTGGCTGGGATTGCTGGAGACCTCACTGACCATAAAATCAGCAGGATCACAGGTGAGAACACAACCAATGGATCATCATCTACTTACATTACATACAGATAAACAGCAAAGATGTATTTAATACCAAATAAATGTATGAGCATGTGTATTGTGTTTAAGCTAGAAGCATTTCGATATACACTATTAATGTTTAAATTTAGTCTCTGAGCCAATGAATTCATGCGTGCAAACACGCCATACCATACTGTAATGTAATATATGCGCCCTGCTCGTAAAAACAACACAGCACCCCAGTGAAATAAAATCTGCCGGCCATTACATTCCTGAACTGTATTGTATGTGTGCATGAAGCCAGTTGGTGCCTGTTAGCGGCGACCAATACACAGTGTCAGAAGTTTATCGAGGTTTGAAATCTCGCTCTGTTTGCTTTAAAGCCAAAACGAATCCACAATCACAGCTTCACATTGTTCTGAGCTGCAGTGGATCTGCCAGAGCTGCACATGGAGAAGAGAGATGATTTACTCACATTTTGGAAAAGAGACATTCCTCTCTGCTTTTGTGTGTCTTTATCCAGAGGTGTGGACTCGAGTCACGTGACCTGGACTTGAGCTAGACCTGAGTCTAGCCTGACCTGACAAAAGAAAAAAAAAAGATACTTAACTTGGACTTCACTTGGTCTTGAGCATTTTAAATTGAAAATACTTTTTACCTTTTCTCAAGCCCAAAGATTAAAAAGGAAACAAATAAAAAATTATGCCATGAATCAATGAATTTCCTGAACCAACTAACATGAACACTACTTATTACGAGCATTTTAGCACGTTATTTCTCAGATCAACTTTATTTGAACCAGTCTGACAGCATGCAATCACATTGCAAAAAAAAGATACCAAAGATCATTATTTTGTGTACAAAAACGTGCAGGGTGAAAATTAACAGATAGAAACACAGCAATTACTATGTTCGATATTTGAAGTTGCACAGAGAATGGTGAGCTGAGGCTAATATTAACATATTTAGCGACGTGATGCTTGGCTAAAGATAGCTTCATAGCTAAGTAACTTTTTAACAAACTTCCTTTCACAAATTTTAAAAAGCTATCATGATTTTTGTAAATTTATTGTACGATTATTCTGTTCTTAAAATGGCATTACATGTGCTGAAGAGTGCATTGTGACTTGATTACAACTCGAAATTTAAAGTTTATGACTCTGGACTTGAGCGCATGGACCTGAGACTTACTTGCGACTTGTAAGACAATGACTCGGTCCCACATCTATTATCCACCCAGTTACTCTATACCAGCACAAACAAATTCTTCCAATTCATCTAAAATCAACTTTCACTCTACCAGGTCTGGATCCTGCTGGTCCGACCTTCGAGCACGCCGACAACCAGAACACTCTGTCCCGAGATGACGCCCAGTTTGTGGACGTCCTGCACACCAACACCAGGGGATCCCCAGGCCGCAGCATTGGCATCCAAAGACCTGTGGGCCACATCGACATTTACCCCAACGGAGGCACTTTCCAGCCAGGCTGCGACATCCAGAACACCTTGCTGGGGATCGCACAGGCAGGCATCAAGGGCTTCCATGGTATGTACTCCAAATACTGCTCGCTGTTTGTTCCTTACAACATTGAGATGATGCTTTGGGTTGTGTTTCAGTGTATATACTGTAAACTAAACTTCAACTGCATGACCTGGTGGTATGTTGGCATATACCTGCCTTATTATTAGACTCCAGTGCTCAGTTATGGACTCCAAGTGTCTTTCATAGACAGTTTATGCCCTTGGATTTATTTCTCGTGTTTTGAAACTGGCAATAGTTTTGTGTAAGTGATTATAGCTCAAATTTAGGGAGAACCTGTTGCTCCGTTTGCTTAGACCTGATGTTACCGATCTTCTTTTTGCAACAACAGTCTTGTAAACCATCAATATAGCCTTATGTAACTTTACACGGTGTAAACAGAGACTTTGACTCTATAAAAGCTTTAATTAAAATACGTTTGCCTCCAGTCATAACGCCTACAGATTCATAGTATATCCGCCAGCTGCTGTAAGTGTTTTAACCCTTTGAAACCTCAGCACATTAGCCTGATTTCTTTCAAAAACATGGAGAGAAGGTAATGAGCAACTTAACAAGAAATGAACCATAATCATACCATTATCAAAAAATTAGCAAAAATAAAAAGAAAATTACCTGGAGCAAAAAGAAAAGAAAAGAAAAACAAACAAAAAAGATAAGGAAAAAAAAGTGACATCATTTTAAATAAGAAATTTTCTGGTCATTTTTCTGTCACCCTTTGCTATTTTCTTGCAGTTTGCAGGGAATTTCTTGCCAAGTTGCTAATGCCCATTTTTTTCCGTTTTTGAAATGAATCAGCCAATTTACTCGGTTTTAAAAGATTTTTATGGTTGTGAAAGTTGTCTGAATGCAGCCCAAGAAAACTGATGTCTGTCCAGGTTTAAAGGGGTTAACTAAATAAGGCAGAACTAAGTGCGAAAAGCCACCTGGGTCCAAACTGACATGTAAAAAAAAGCCACATACAAAAGGAACACAGCTTTTCTGTTTGCATGATGTCATTTGAGAGATGTTTTAAAGCTTCTGTTCTCTGTGTGTTGCAGATATGGGCCAGATCGTCAAATGCTCCCACGAGCGCTCCATCCACCTGTTCATCGACTCGCTGCTGAACACCCAGCAGCAGAGCATGGCCTACCGCTGCAGCACTAGGGAAGCCTTCAACAAGGGGCTGTGCCTCAGCTGCAGGAAGAACCGCTGCAACAAGATTGGCTACAACATCAACAAAGTGCGCTCGCCACGCAGCGCCACGATGTACCTCAAGACTCGGGAAATTATGCCTTACAAAGGTAAGGGAAAAAAAATCACATAGGGAGGCGTTTGTAGGTTTAGTGTTTGCTTCTGTACAAGAAAATAGAAGAATTACTTTGTGCTATTGTGGAAAAGTCTGGCTGAGTTTATGTACTTTACTAAGGATTAGTGAGAGTTGAGTTAATTGACGCACATACCGCAACTGAAGTAATCCTCAGAGTGTGAGCTGCTGTTCTTGAATAGTGTGGATGTGGCGACTCGGAGCTCTCACACACACACACACACACACACACACACACACACACACACACACACACACACTCACACACTCACTCACACACACACATACAGTGCTGCAGGCAGACGTGTACAACAAGTAGCAAGCATTCAGGAGTTCACATGAAGAAGAGGTCAGGGGTATTTTAGTGGCGTTGGGTATGCAAAGGTAACGCGACACTGGACGTGACACACTCTCGATGGAAAAGTTCGTTCAAGAATTGTAATTTGGAAACCGTATGTTTTTTTTTGTTTGCAAAGGCAAGCATGTTTAGTAATTGTAAAGTTCTGATTATTTACAGTACGAGGGTGTGTGGATGTAAACAGGATTTAGCACAAATCTGTGTTTGAATGCAGCACTGACAGTCACATGAAGACAGAGAAGTGTTACGTCAGAGTATTAAACTAACTTTAAGTAGTGGTAAGAGCCTGTTACTTAGAACATGTCAACCTCGAGAGCGTAAGTCTAAAACATGAACTTTTTCTCCTGTTATAGTTTTCCACTATCAAGGGAAGATACATTTCTTCAGTAAGGACCCACTGAGCTTCACCCAGCAGCCGATGAAGATTTCTTTGTATGGAACCCACGGAGAGAAGGAGGACATTCCCTTCGTCCTGTACGTACACCAAACAGAACAACTTTTTAGCATCCGCAACAGTGTTTTCAATTATTCTGACCCTAAATAAACACCATAAATTCCCTCGTGCTGCATATGTCACACACACATACCAGGGATACCGCTATGTAAGACAGTTCAAGCTAAGCTGCCGACCTTTGTACTTTACTCTTCCTTTCACCCCGCAGGCCGGACCTGAACGGTAACAGTACTCAGTCCTTCCTCGTCACCACCGACGTCGACATCGGAGACCTGATGATTGTGAAGCTGCGTTGGGAGAAGGACGCGATCATCAGCTGGTCAGACTGGTGGGGCAGCAGCAAATTCCACATCCGCAAACTGCGCATCAAGTCTGGAGAGAAACAATCCAAGTAAGTTATTGGTCACCATCACAAATATATTATGGTTTAAAATAAACAACAATTGGTTCAGTGGCACATAAATTTACTCTATTTTATTAATTTTAAGTTTTCTCTGTGTGACTTCAGGGTGATCTTCAGCGCAAAGGAAGGAGAGTTTGCCTACCTCGTCAGAGGAGGAGAACCGGGAGTCTTTGTCAAGTCAAAAGAAGACAACAGGAGCCGTAAAGAAAAATTGTAAGTTGAGGAGAAGCTACTTTTGTGGAGCCTTAGATTTATTGCCAGTTATTAAATGAACAGTTCAGTTTGTCTCAAGTGGGGCTGCATGGATTTTTATCCAAAGACAGAATATTAGATACAGATGTCTGCACGTCCCCAGTTTGGAGAAGCAGACTGGAGTCAGACACAGAAGCTAAGTAATGTACTGCTGTGGAGGGGTCAGCAACCAAAGAAAGTCCCACCTAAAACAATCAATATAAGTTTGAGTTTGTACTTTACTGAGAGTATTTTCACCACTTTACCTTCTTGTCAGACAGTGATTTCCAATTGAAAAATGAAGTTGTTGCAATCAAGGCAGCCGTAGACCAGCAGCTTTTGTGGTCAGGGAGCTAAAATTACGTTTTTTGCCACAGAGTGTGACTTTGAAGAGAGCATGGATGGCGAACTGAAGCCGTTACCAGCTTTTCCGTCATAAAGGGCCGTCTGACAGAAAGATAAAGCAGTGAAAATACTGTTGACATAGGGTACACTTAAACTGATTTTTTTTTAGGTGTGACTTTTTTAGGTGGCGTAAATACATTTTCTTGCTGCTGACTGATACCTACTGTATGTAATACACTGTCTTTGGATGAGTAACCCTTACAATCCCAATTCCAAAAATCTGAACTATCCCTTTAATTAATGTTTTTAAAAATCAGTTTTTTTCAGAGGCATAAGCTCTCCTGTTCACTGTTGTCTTTTCTTCTTTCCAGGATGCACAAGCTGAAAACTCAGGGCAGTCTTTTCGGGCAGAACGACGCTTGAGGTTGCACTTGAACACATGCAGAGCATTAATGTCTCCACACGTAGCCAAAGACGGACAGCACACAGCAACACTGGGAAAGCCTTTGCAAGTAACTGGACATATACTGAACTTTCTTTTTCCTTATTTTCCTCCCTTTGTGTATCATGACTTCAGCTCCCAGTTCAACCAACACAACCTCATCTATTGTGCTGGAAACCAGTCTGCACACTCAAGCTCTCTCCTGTCTCTACGCATGTTCTGCTGCTGAAAAATGTTACAAGTTTCTTTGTAATGATGTGCTCACTTTCAGTGGCTCTTACTGCATATCTTTGTAATCATTTGTTTATGCTTTTGTAGCCCACATGTACTGTTTATATTGATTTTGATGTATTTTCAACCCCTAAAGTGGTGTGTTTTCTTTGCCTTTGTGAACTTGGGTCATTGTATAAATGATTTAGAGTGATAGGCATATTTTAGGCACATCTTTTTGTTATTTTATTTTTATTTCCTAAACGTGCAAAATGATCATTTTGTCCCTAATGTTTGTCTCGACCGAACCACTAATTTCCAACAATTGACAGGGACCAAAGAAGTATTTACTATCTACTGAACGGAGAATCACAGCAGTCTTTGTAAATACTTTTTAAAATCAGTATTATATATATATTTTTATTGAATATGAGTGATGTGTTAATATCTGATCCCTTGAAGCCTTACTTGTTCTTTGATGGTGTTTTGGTTATTGTGTCACTGGTCACTTTAAACGGCTTTCAGTCCCCTTCAGCCATTTAGACGTTAAGGTCACTGAGATTAGGGTCCAACAGGGATATACACTTTTAAGTTTGGGTAATTTTTTTTCATGAAACTAAATCCAGTGATGGTGAGATGCTCCTTAATGACATCATGAATGGATCAACAGTGTCTCACCTGCAACAGTTTACCTCAGTGATGAATTCTGCCTACGAACATGCCCTTATTCTGAAAGGTCAAAGGTTATAAAATTGCTGAAAATAAAAATGCATGCCTCTGTAATTTGTGATGGACTGGCCTACATAATAGCCATAATACATCTCAGAAACACTTCTTATTGTATTTATTGAATGTACATTTATATATTTGTATATTAAGCTGTGATATATTTTGGCAGGCTTCTATTGTTGACTGTATTTTTATAAATGAAGCGTTTTGTGATTTTTATGCACCTGGCTTTGGAAAGATCGATCAAATTGGTCTCCATGCCGGCTGTTCGGAGCATTTATGAACTGAAATGCAGTGCACTGTATAAATAAAGAGCCCAGGATGGTTTAATAAAGAGATAAACCACATATTCCTGACTGCTCATGTTGCTTTCAGATAATTAGTAACCCTTTGATACCTGAGCAAATTGGCATGATTTATTTCACAAACATGGGAAGAGGGCGATTCGATAAGACATGGCCCCAAAATTAGCAAGAATTAGTGAAAATTTGCAAGAAAATTACCAATTAACACGCAATAGAAAAGTAACAAACAAACAAAACAAAATGACCTCAAGAAAGTAATGAATACATATCTTTTTTTCTTTTTTCTGTAACTTAACTGTAATTATATAATTTGGTGAATTGTAATTATAGTTTTCTGCCCCTCCCCCTTCTTTGATAATATCTAATAATCCCCCCAGCTAATTTTCATATCATTTCTTTATCACCTTTTACTATTTTTCTTTTTGTGGTTTGCAGGACATTTAATGCCAAGTTGCTCGTTATGTGTTTTTTTTCTGTGTTTTTGAAAGAAATTGAAACAATTTTTTCAAGTTTCAAAGGTTTAAATACGAGTGAAAAGCATCTAAATGCAGCACAAGAACTGATGTCCACTCAGCTGTTAAAGGGTTAAATCAACTAAAGGCTGTGGACCTGTATTGGAGATAAAGTCTTCACTCACCATTTTGTGAATGGGAAACGCAGCTTGGAACATGTGTAAGCTTGGCCAAGAACTTCCACATCAATCAGATGCAAAACATCTGCCAGGTAGCAACTTGTCAATTTCAAAAGCAGGTGAAAATATTTAAATATCACTGATGACAGATGATCCCTCTGAGGGATCCACATGAGCACCTGGAGGCTGACAGCTCTTTGATTGATTAAGTAGTTAAGCTACCAAAGGGAAATATGAAAACTGGAAAATCTCAATGTGAAAAATCATTTTAAAAGAGCTTAGTATCAGACTATACTACTTGCTATACAAACTTTGGTAATCTAAATTTTTATTGTATTTTTATTGATGCAAAAATCCACTTTGCTTCAATCAGTGTCAGTGCAAACTGTTATGTCAACTAATCACTAAACACACACAGACTGTACATGTTTTATGATGATTCTGATTTGTATTGAGTTTAATTTATTTGCACCAGGCGTGATTCCAGCTCCTGTAAAGAGAGCTCACATCACAAATAACAAAAACCCACACTGAGCAACTTGAGTTAAAGGCACCCGGTGGAGTTTTTTTTTATTGTGACACATTTTGAGTTGCACCCAATGTTTCTCACCAGAACACAATGTTCAGAGTGTATCCTTGTGGTTTGAGAAACATGTTCAGTGCTTTTATTTTCCAAAGCCCATAGCTAAAGATTTTCAGTTCATGACATCTAAATTTGTAAACTGATACAGAAAAGGCACAAATTGGTGCATAAAAAGTACAATGCAGGACATTGTGTTTGATGCTGATATTTTTCTGGTGGAGGGCCATCAAACATAAACTGCAAAAATAATAAATGGAGTTTTAATTTCAGACATCACCATCTTGGTTTTTTGAAACCAAAAGTGATCATATTTGAGCAAGAGGGTGGGGCAGTGGAGGAGCGAGGATGGGTCTGACTGAGAGGTCAAGGATCAGCAGAAAGCCTGTCACTAAAAGCAGCCCCACCCTCACTTATACGTAACTTCATTAATAAAACGCAAATGGTTGAGTTATAAAAAAAAATCACCCACTGTACAGTTGTCATGAAGGGGGAAATTAGCTATGGAGACTAAAACCGCTTTTTGCACCAGGCTGTAAACATGTTTATTTATGCTGTAAAATCTGGCATTTTAACATGGAGGTTTATGGGGATTGATTCCCTTTTGGAGCCAGCCTCAAGTGGCCATTTGAGGAACTGTAGTTTTTGGCGCTTCTTCGTTGGCTTCATTTTTTAGCCCCAGAGGTTGACGCTTGCCCTCAAAACCCCCCTTTTTAAATTTTTTTCGAAACCTGTGCTCTAACCAAAGCCTGTTCTCTAAATGCATCACTCACTTTTCATGCTCACATTTGTTTACAGTGTTTTCTGCATTTTAATATAATGGTTTTATGGCCGACAATATCAGTGTAAAATATATTGCATCTTTTGGATTGACTGATATCTTAAGTGGTACACATATGTCTAGTCCTTAAGGGGTTAATCTGGTGACAGTTTATGAGATTAGTTAACCCATTTTAAACTAATCCCTGAAAATGACCAGTTCCCATCAAATAGCCTGTTTTGAGACAATGCTATCGATGCTAATGTGGTAACAATAACAGGAGCACAAACTGTGCCTGATTCTCAAGTCCAAACTGCACAACCCACAAATGTCTATTAAACGTCCTTTAATATGAATACATTGTGGCTCTGTTTATACTGCAGATGGCGAACCTTAGGTCACATGGACCATCTCAACCACATGGATGTAACTTGGACTCTTCTGATATTTTGTTAACAAGACAACCTTTTGTCTGATGTCAACATCAGAACAAGCTTTTCAGCTTTGTTTTAATCAATAAAAGTGTTTACACAGGCTGCACAACGGCTCACATTTCACTTTAAGCAAGTATCTGCGACTCAATGTATATATCTACAACACTGGTTGATCAGCACTTTGTACATTTTATACTCTGCCTAAATGCATACTACATATTGAAGGACTGCCTATAACTACTAGACACTGTGTACTATGCTCTATATTGACAAAAAAAGGGAAGTAGCTCATTAGACATCGCTCCGCAGTGCCACAAGTGATGAAAAGCCCCTTAGTGTGTCTTTAAATAGGATGTTATTGATACTGTGGAGCTGAACTATCTCTTGCTCTTGTCATTCAACTGTGCAAGCTGTGCTTGTCAAATTTGAAAGACTTTATCCATCAGCCAACATCTGAAGCCACTTAAAGTCCAAACCCCAACCTGTTTTAATAATATAGGATTATGACTGGTTGTTACCACTAAGCCAGCTTTGCTAAAATGAAAAACATATTATGAAACACAACCAATGCACAGTATGAGTAAGAGAAAAAAAAATGTATTTTCTATTTCTTGAGTTTGTGGATTAGTTCTGCTGAAAGAGATCCCCACTCGACTGTGTGTTGCACAACATTTGGGATCTGAACAAAATTAAAGAGGTGGAGAACTGTATGATAAGTAACTAATATTGCTTTTATTTTTGTCTGAGATCATTCTGGCTGACACTTCATCTGCTCCTCAGCTCATGGCTTTTTACAGCTGATCATACAATGGTGATGTAGTCTTGTGGTGCAGAGCAGGAGTGCAGGAGACTACAGGAACTCAAATGGTGTCCAACCAAGCAAACTACATGACTAAACTGAAAAACAGGACTTTAATACAAACTCACCTGATAAGGGGATGAAGTGCAGGTGGAGAAAAAGTGCATGGAGGCTCAGGTGAGGGGAATGAGCTGATGAGGCAGGAGAACAGGCAGAGAGCTGTTTGGGAAAAAATGAGGAGCAGAGAGGACTAATGAGACTGATGCAGGACAGGTGTGTAGAGTCAGCATAGGAACACAGGAGGGGAAAACACAGTAAACTGCAACCCCAATCCCAGAAAATGCAATCCTCTTAATAATAAACTGACAGAGTGATAAAAAGGACAGACTATTATGGCAACTTATATGAGTGTATAACAGATACTCAGTCCAGTCTTCCCAAAAAGTCTGAGGGCTCCAGGACACATCAGACTGTGCCTGATGCAGCATCACACCCTATGATCACCACTGATCGATACAATTATGATTTCTGGCACCAAATAAATTCAATTAAAAAATAAAAAACATGCAGAGAAAGGCAAAATACTTGGGTGTACATGGGTTTTTTACACATGGGGAAAATAGACTAGAGACCCCTTTCCTATTGCCAGTAGACCAAAGCCGCGTACACAGCTCTGCAGTAGACGAGAATGCCTTTGTGTAATGATAATAATAAAAATAATAGTAATTACAAAAGCAGTAAAACTTTTTGTTAAATTTTACCCTGCAGCAGCTGACATCCTTTGTAACACTATAAGATAGTTACATTTCGATAATAATAACACCAAGTAAAAATGAATGCAGTTATCAGCATCATACTGCCCCGAAAACAACTGTGTAAAATGCAATTTTAGCAAAATGTCTACTGCTTCCGCACTACTACAGATACACTGTGGAAACATTCCCTCATGACTTTGTGTTGTTAGTGGATGGGTGTTGTTGAGGCCACAAGGATGACTTTTTAAACCTGATCTGAAGCCTGCACTAACACGCAGCCTGACTCTGAGCTGACCCAGTGTGTTTGTTTTTGACCAGCAAAATACATCACAGAGACACACGAGACTCGTATTTGTACATGCGATAATGTGCCATTCTTAGAAATCAGTTAAGGAAATAAGTCTTGGAAAAGCACATTAAAGATATTTTGTTGTTTCCAATCTTTGTGGAGGAGTTACAGCTTGTCCACTCTCCCTCTCTGCTGGCACCAACAAATCTCTGCTGTAGAGGTCTGAGTGTCCAATTTGCTCTGCTCTTCATCACCTCCTTGACGCCACTTCTGACTCTTTCCCCGTGGGACAACGGTATCAGTGGGAATAAAAATGCTGTTACTATTTTTCGAGGAAAATGTCGTCATGCTCATAGAAGAGAAACAACTCATGAAGCCAGCTGCTCCGGGCAAAGTCTTGTGTGTTTTTGTGTGTGTGTGTTACACTGTGCAGACTGCACTTCTTGCACGGAATTGAACATCCAATATTTTGCAGTTTTCACAATTTTGTTCTCAGATGAACAAAGGCTTGTCACTCAGAGTTTTTTGCTGATAGCTGCAGGTTAGTTAGTTAAGTAAGAAGAATGTTGCATGCGGTCCACTAGAGCCTGACTGAACCAAACACCAGCTCTTTCTCCTCCTATAAAAAACGGCTTCAGGTGCTGCAAACCTGCTTGACTGGATGAAAGTGGAAGGATGTTTAGTAAAGAAAGTCAGTCGTAAAAAAGTCGTCGAACTCATCTGCTATCAATCTGACAACAATTCACTTCTGGGGGAAATGTCCAATATTTTGGGGGTCTGGTGTTGTCAGTGGATATCATGGATATCTGGGCCAAGACTTCCTTGTTTACGAATCTCTATAAACAGATATCTGCATACATTTTAAAAAGATGATAAGATAAACTGTTGTCAGACAACAGGCAGTGGAGATTGAATTTGGGACAATGCTTTCTACCTCTCTTATTCTCCACACCAACTGTTTACCTGCATGTTATTAGTTAATATTACTAGGACTACAAACCAAATGGAAACCAGAATGTTTCTGTTACCAAAAATGCATTCATATACAGATATCTGTTTGTAAAGATTACCAAAGGCGGAGAAAGATGTCATAAACATGCAAGGCTCAGTCCAAACCTTGGGGGTGCTGGGACATGTTTTCAAGCCATTTGAGATAATACCGTATCAAAAAATCTGTCCATCATTTGGTTAAAAAAAAGTATCATCCTGTATTTACACCACATCCTATTATATATTCAACAGTTCTCCAACTATCTGAATTTTTATCCTTCAGTTTTTTTTTTTTTTGCAATTTATGTTGGAAATGTCCTCAATATCATCAAAATAAGTCCTTTGCTAAATTCTTATGTTCTAAATACTGACATCTAAACCTATGAATGCCAGCAAAAATGCCACTCAACTGAGTCAATTGCAAGTGCCCTCTTAGTCACAGGTTGTACATAAACCAAAAAAATAAAATGATGTCTTTACAGTAGAGAGTGTGTTTACTCGGCTCGCAGCTTACAAAAAAAGATAAAACTTATTTTTTTAAAGTATTTTTTCGGTCAGACTAGTCAGCGTCATATATTTTTTTCAGTATGACCATGGTGATTCTTCCTCAGGCCGAGATTTGGGAGGTTTATCAATGATGACGCTGTCGCTATGTTAGCACTGAGCTAAGCCTGATATTTTTTTGCTCATGCACTTCACAAAGTTGAAAGGTCAAGTGTGGTGGTTGCATTGCCTGAGCGTGCCCTCCCAGCAGTCAGGATTAAAGTTAAGTTGACAGGGGCCAGGTCAAGCAGGGTTCAATACAGTGGAAGAGCAATGGAAAAATACAAACAACAACAACAACAACAACAACAACAACAACAACAACAACAACAACACTCCTTAAATGCAAAAAAATGGCAAAAAAAGAACTAATTTAACTACTTGAATCACTTTACAAATATGAACTACCAGCAAGTTACTGAAAAATGAAATTAAACTACGAGTTGACATGAGTTCACCACTGCCCAAACCCTAACCCTGACTTTGCGTCTAAAGAGCTTTAATTCAAAACAGAAGATGATAAATTTGGGAGTAATAGCAGTTTCCAATTATGTGTGTTTTCTGAATCAAGCTGTCCTTTTTATGCTGCCGTCACTCTGGAATTGTCACCCATTTAACTGATTATTGGTTTCAGTGCCTGTGATCTTTATTGTGCAATTGACCTTCACAGCCACAAGCTTGTAACTTTTCAACCACTGCCTCATCGGCAATCAGCCCAGTTTGTCTTGGCAACTCGAGCTGCAGTTTTGGGCAACAAATCAGCCGCTGAAGCCAGCTACTCGTGCCCGAACTTTAACACATAATCCTCAGCTGGCATGTAACAACATTTTTTACCCCGTTAGTGAGTGAAACGCTTTATGCAATAGGTCAGAGGTCGGACTTTTGAAGTAATGGAAACTTTAGCTTAATGATGAATTGTAATACACATCGTTCAAATGCTGCTAATGCTTCATATCAAGAATGTTGGTCACATGCCAGGAGTCTGGGCACTGAAGCCTGACTTTTACACCAATAATAATGTAATACTTTGCTAAAATCTAGTAAGTTATTCCATTTGCAAATATTAGACATTATTGAAATATTCAGCATTCAAATTGTTGGTAACAAGTACGTACATTCTTCCATATTTATAAAAAAGTTCAACGCAGTGTTTTAAATCACATCAGTTTTCTTTAGATGGGTTCAGATGCAGCCTTTCACAAGTAATTGAACCTGCGATACATGAGAAAATTGGTTTGATTTAAAAAAAAAAAAAAATAGTAAAAGAAAAAGATCAAATAATTAGGGGAAAATATGAAAAAAAAGTATTTATAATTATCATAATTATAAATTTAAAATTAGGTTACAGAAAAAAAGTTTTTAATTATTATTGTTATTTACATTTACATTTTTATTTTTTTTTTAAATTTTCCTGTTTTTTTGTGCCTTTTTGTTGTTTTTTTAAGGTGATTTTCTGCCTGATTTCTTGCAAATTGTTGGGTTATTTCGTAGTTGCACAATGCCTTCTGTCCATACTTTTGAAAGAAATTGAGCCAATTTTCTCAGGTTAAAAACCGCCAAAAATGGAGAGATGCCTGTGAGCTCGCTGAAGCACTCAACTTGAGCTGCACTGATTCATGCACATGTCATATGTCACTCTCCACATGCCATCTACAAAACACACCCTCCCATGTGGTGGTCTATTTAGGCTGCAAACATTTCCCATCTTGACCGCAGCCTTGTCAGTGCTGCTATTACTGCCTGCTCTTTCAGCCCCACGTCCATCACAGCGAGCATCCACCTCAGGATCCTGCAGGAAGATATTTAATCATCACTTCCAAATATCTCATGTAAACATATCTGCAGGGAGTGATGAGGCCAGAGTCAAAACTCTCTCTCTGCAAAACCCTTTGTTTCTGCCATTGAAATAACGATTTCAAATGTAAGTTGTTTGACTGAATTTGGTTTGGTTTCAATATCAAAACTTTCCTGGATCATTAACCAAGCAAGTAAAATAACTGATAAAACCCAAACTTTACTGTTAGTATAGCAGCTGAAATGAAAGCCACCCATATTACAAAAGATCCCACTCACCCTCTGCATAAGACTTTTGTGGTACTACCATCGGGCCGCCGCTATAAAGTCCCCTTGGCCAAGAAAAACACACAAAAAAACTTTTTAATTCCCTCTCCCATAAACATCTTAAATAAAAGGTAATGATACACATCTACATAAACAATATGCCACTATGCCACTTTGCATATAGCAGTTATACTTTGTACTCTGTCTAAATTATTTGTATTATTGGTTCTGTTTTTAGGAACACACGCTGTATGTTTATTGTTTGTTTTGCACTGCATGTTCAGCCACATCTGAGACGATTTTCTGTCACAACAGACCACAAAGTTTTCTGAATATGAATCCTTTTTTTCATACTATATGTGAGTCAAGTTATAGAAGTGCGATGCTTAATCACCAATAACGCAAATGAATGACCATATTTTTACAAAACAACAGAACGTGCTAGAACCCTTGAGCTTTTAGCACAGTAAAATTATACTATGTGTGTATCCTCGGCATTCTCTCTCCTATATCTGCTCTCTGGTGCCATGACAACAGCAGATCAGTGAAAAGGGGCCCCAAAATGCCCTTAAGAGGCCCCTTATGTCCCGCCAAGCTGCTTGTGTCTAGAATGTCAGGGGGAGCCGGCCGTGTAGGTAACCGGTGATGTATATTCTAAGTTTGTCCGCCTCAGTGAACAACAGAAGCTCCTCTGCTGAAAAACAGTCATGACCTGCTGCTCCAGCCTGCGTCACACAAACTGACTGTAAATACTGACAACAGAACAAAACACAGATCTCAAAGTTCATCGGAGATTTCAGACTAAATATACGGAACTTTATCTCATACAAATAACTAATATTGTTGTGTAAAGTCTGGTACAGTGATTAAATAAGGAAGAAAACAGATAAGCGTTTTACCTTAGAGACATTTTAACATGAACCAAACAATACATGGAGCGCCAGTGTGGAAGTACTTTGGTCTTATTTTAATCAAATGTATTTTTAATTGATTATTACTTAAGTGTTACAGTAATCTTTCATATATTAGGATTTAAAATACATTTGTTCTGTTTGATTTCCTAATCAATTGACTTAGTAAATTCAAAACTGGTTGAAACATCCTCCTTTCGGGCACATAAGAACAAATTTGCTGTTGCAATTTGAAAGGAAATTTCAATCTCCAAATTTATTTAACTTAAAGGCTGCAGTCAGTTTGTGCTGACTGTCATTCTTGTCTTGTTCATTAATTTTGTTTAACTTATCATATCCAATACAACCGCAAAATGTCATTTGTTTTAACCACAAATCCAGGGGATGTACAAAGCATAAGGGCTTGGGAAAATTGAAATTGCTGAAATAAATAAATTATAATGTAATTTAATAATAAAATGTATTAGATTAAATCAAAATGATTACTTACCAAAAGAGCCCAATTTGCATGTCTCTGAGCACAAAGATTTGTCACTTTTTGTGGATAAAAATGGCACAAAATGTTAGGTTTTGGTTAAGAAATCCAATTTGCATTTTTATTATATTTTACTGTCATGTTCACTAAAAACCCTAATCCTAACCCAGAGACCAGAGGGCCCTAACAAACTGCTTATATTGCATAATGAGTTGGGTTGACTCATCTTTTTAAAACCTTATTATACCTTTCCAGTGTTTTACCATTTCAAATATCTTTTTCATTTTCTGTGTTTCAAATATAAACGTTTTTCATTGTTTTCAATGACTCGTTTCTTGCATCTCTTTTGCTGTATTTTCCATCTTTTGTGAAATTTGCTCAACAAATAACGTTGTTAAATTATAATAAAAAAATAAAGATAATAACTACATATATTCTAATAATAATAATAATAATAATAATAATTATTTATTTATTTATTTATTTTTCCTTTTCTCAGCTGGTGAAATTATCATTCAGTCAATGACTGATTAATGACAGGCAAACAGGAGAGCATTAATTTGCTGTATTTTACTCCTCCTGTCAGGACGGTTATGAAGCTAAAAACACCAATAATAGTGTGTTTTTTTGTATAAGAAGCTGTCCTGCCAACCACTGTTGTAAACTCTTGTCATAAAGCAGTGTAATGATTTACCCTACACATAATTTTCCATTCCCCGCCCGGAGGTCAGCAGCCAATAGCTTGTCAGCGTTGCTATTTAAGACGCGGACAGTTCAAGGTGGTTCAGATATCAGCGCTCTGCGCGCAACAGGACGCACTGAGGAGGAATACACACGCTCTTCCGCTGCCAGATCACAGTGATTGAAATTAATTATTGGAGACTTTTTTTTCTCTCTCTGAAAGGACACATCTGTCAAAGAAATGAGAGCGTGGCGGGTTCGGTTTCTGTATTTTCTGGTGTTGAATGCAGCTGTGCAGTATGTGACGTCTCTGGAGGAAGAGCTCGCTGATTCTATTTTTGGTGAGTTTAAACATTTACTCTGACACACAGACACACACACAGACACACACACAGACATCGACACACGCCTGTGTAAAACTGGAGCATTTAGCGGTGCAGATAGTGGCGGTGGAAAGTCATGTATTAAATAAATGTGTCTCATTTACGCGCACTGTACTTGTGTGTGAGGAGTGTGTGACTTGTGTGTTTGAACTCTGGGAATATCATTAACGGTTTAACTAGATACGATGTATCACGTGTGTATGACTAAACTTGTGGTTTTTGGCGAATGCCCAACTTCTAATCACTACTATTGGCTGTGAGAAACAATATGGAAACTCTTTTTAACTTTCAGAGAGCACCGGAGTAACTAAACATTTAGACTTCTGAATGAAGAACTGAGTTATCTTTTGCAGTTATGATACTTTATGTTTACAATATGCCCATAAACTGTGTCTTCATTTTCATAATGTAAAGTCTTAAGTGTTTGTGTGGGTCCTGCATCCAGATCCCCACCCCCCACCCTGAAAACCAACACAGCCCCAGTTGAGTTGAGTCAGCTGACTGTGTCAGGGCCACTGAAACTCGGGCAGATTATAGTCGGTGAGGTGGCAGGAACAAAGCTGGGAAAAGCTCTCTGTGGTTTCTATGGAGCTCAGTCTGACCAAGTGAACCCCTGTAACCCCTGATCTTGTCTAAGGTGGAAGCTCATTTACTGAGGGGCCCCCCTAAGGGGCCAAGGCTTATTGGAGCCAGTCACTCAGTTAGCTAGTCAGGCGTCTCCGACCTCCCAGCCAGAACATTAGATCAGGTTTACTCACAAAAACACCAGCCTGACAGAGGCCTTTTTCCAAGCTTCTGACGCATCTGTTCATCTGTCGACCATCCTCTCTTTCAGGTAACTTCCTCGACCCTCTGAAAGACCTGTTCAACCACAAGGATGACAGCAATCAAACTGTCGCCAAATTCTCCCTCCGCAAACCATCTCATCCCGATGATGACCTGTGCTACATCGTTCCCGGTGACCCTGACTCCCTGACAGCCTGCACCTTCAACAGCACCTCCAAAACCTTCCTAGTGATCCACGGGTGGACGGTGAGTGAGAAGCTTCAGCCTGTTGTGACCTGCCCCTCTTGAAAACGCCCACGGGCCTTGTTCACTTGAATTTCTTTTGGTTTAGAAAAAAAAACAAAAAAAAACACCTGTGACTCATAGTGTGTCATTACTTCACCAAATTCCAGTGTCATTTAGTCTCGTCAAATTCACAACTTTCTCGACAAGCAGCGACATGTTGTAGTTGATAAGAACATGCCGTGAAGATGAACTGGACTGGAGGTGGCTGTGGTTCTGAATTTCCTTAAATTAATATCAGTTTTATTTGTACTAATGACCTTGTTGACCTTAAACATCTTGACCGTCTTTTCCACAGCTGAGTGGGTTGTTTGAAAGCTGGGTGGCGAAGCTGGTGTCAGCGCTGTACAACAGAGAGCAGACGGCCAACGTCATCGTGGTGGACTGGCTCACCTCGGCACAGAACCACTATGTGGTCGCAGCTCAGAACACCAAAGCAGTGGGACACGAGATTGCTCGCTTCATTGACTGGATCGAGGTCAGTGGGATCCAAAATTTACAGATTTTACCCGATATGTTTACAGTCATCTCTTTTAAACTTGTACACAGTTGTCATTGCATTTGAATGATCTCTGACACAAGAACACTGGGCCCAAAACACATCTGGCATGGATCACGAGGACACTATTATCTGTATTTGTATTCAGAAAGGGCAGAGTTTAAGTCAGATGTGGGTGGAGTTTTCAGTAGAAACAGGTGAGATCTAACATGGACGTTGTTATTTTAAGCCCAAAATTGTTACTAAAGTTGCTTGTTAGAAAATAATTTACAGGACAGCCTCAGAGTTGAGCTTCATATCATTTTGGATTGCTAGAAAACGAGACTGACCACAGATTGTCCACAGCTACCAAAATGAGGATTTTTCTTCATCACCAGTTGACACAATTTACTGGAATGACACTTATACTAAAAAGTACCGAATACTCATCGGAGTATTCAGCTCAACCCTAATAAAATAATTAGTAATGACTTTTTATAGCTTAGAACTGTAAAAACTCAGTTCATTAGTTTTTCAACTCACTAAAGAATAAACAAACCTGTATTTTAAAATGCCGGTATTACAACAAAGCCTAACACTTACAGATAATTTACCATGAGTAACTTCATCCTGTCTTAATATGCCTCATGGTAAAATAGTACTGTTCTGATGAAGTCAGTAGTCACTTTGTGACAGGATGTCTTTCTTAAACGCTGAAAAAAACATAGTCTCACTGATTCCCTAAACCATATGTTCATGACTATAATTTAAAGGAAACCACCAACATGCCTCTGGAGAACATCCATCTGATCGGCTACAGCCTCGGAGCTCATGTGGCGGGATTCGCTGGTAGCCATGCAACCAATAAAGTCGGAAGAATTACTGGTAAAAAAAACGTTACGCTTGATAACACATGTTGCAGTTGGTAAAATATCAGTTAGTTGTAAATTGATTGGTTATTTTACCTTTTCCTGTCTACAGGTCTGGACCCAGCTGGTCCTGACTTCGAGGGGGAGCATGCTCACAGGCGTCTGTCCCCTGATGATGCTCACTTCGTGGACGTCCTCCACACTTTCACGCGAGGCTCCCTGGGGCTCAGCATCGGGATCCAGCAGCCTGTCGGCCATGTGGACATTTATCCCAACGGAGGCAGCTTCCAGCCGGGCTGCAACCTCAGGGGGGCCCTGGAGAAGATTGCTAACTTAGGGTTATTTGGTGAGAACGACTTATAATTTAACTGTAAACTTCAATGTGACTTAAAACTAAAGTTTTTTTCTGATGCATATTTCTCCCTCAAAGATTTCTGAAATACTTTGCAAATGAGAACTAAACTGTTAATGGCCGAAACAACAGATATGCCTGTTTCGAAACAGGCAGACATCCTCAAAGTTAGTATTATATTATTATATTACTACCCATTAGGCAATGAGGTATCTTTTGTAATGAAATTAAAATGCACATTTTTGTGATTATTACTACAAACACACAGTACATAGTCCAGCAACTCCAATAACCCTGGAGCTACCTCCTGCTTGTCTCAGCACTGAACACTGTTAGTTGCACAATGAAACCATTCAGGCCTCTCTGAAAATGAACAGAAGGGCTCCAAACACGCCTGAGGAAAGGTCAGACACAATACCAGTCTTTTTCAGCAGAGGAGGTTGGTCGGTAAAGTAAATCAGTCTAAAGTGTGGCCGGTAAAGGAATGTAAAAGTTTAAAAAAAGACATAATCATGTCATTAAACATGGTCCCCTCTTTCCTCCTCAGCTATCACCGATGCAGTGAAGTGTGAACACGAGCGCTCGATCCACCTTTTCATCGACTCTCTGCTGAACGAGCGAGAAGCGGCCAAGGCCTATAGATGTGGCAGCAACGACATGTTTGACCGCGGCATGTGTCTCAATTGCCGCAAAAGCCGCTGCAACGCGGTGGGCTACGACATCAGCAAGGTCCGCAAGGCGCGCAACGTTCAGATGTACACCAAGACACGAGCCACCATGCCTTTCAGAGGTCAGTGGACTTTATCAGTATTTGTCTACATTGTTGAAGCGGATTGTTCAGTTTGTGCCAAAGTTGCGAAAATTTCTGTCTGAGTCAGATGAACTAATAATATTGCAAAAGCAAAGTCTAATGTCTGAGAAATATTGTTCTGATTAAAAAGGGATTTATAGACTGTCTGAGCTCAACAGTTTCCGGTGGCTTTCGGGGCAAAAGTCTGATCACCCGCAGCTTAGTCTTGCAAAACTAAAACTAAATTGGCTTCCCTCACATCAGCCTGCGTGCATGTTTAAAATCTTCCAAATGCTCTCTTGCTCTGCAGTTTACCACTATCAGCTGAAGATCCACTTCTCCAGTAAGGTGAATCGCTCAGAGATGGAGCCGTCACTCACCGTCTCACTGTACGGAACAAAGGGAGAGACTGAAAACCTTGAGCTTAAACTGTGAGTGATTTAAAAACCTCAGTTCAAAGAATCACAGCTCTGTGACTTGCATGTGGGAAGTTATGAGTTGTTTTGTCACACAGTAGTCAGAGGAAACAGTGTGGAGTAATCGCAGACTTGGCAGCATCCGTGGGGTTACATCATCGTGACTTATGGTGCAGAGTTTATGAGGCTAAGCTTATCAAAATATATTCCCTCTGGCTTCGTGTACAATACTAACACCTCTTTCTATTTTCATCTGGCAGGAAGGAGAAAATAGCGACAAATAAGACACATTCATTTCTGCTGGTGACGGAGAAAGATATCGGGGATCTGTTGATGGTGAAGTTCAAATGGGAGGAGACAAACGGGTGGTCAGCATCCAACATGCTGAAGATGGTTTCCTCGTGGTGGTCAGGTGACTCAGACAGTGCCGACATGGAAGTTCACAAAATTCGCATCAGAGCTGGAGAGACCCAACAAAAGTAAGATGTGCTATATTATGAAAAAGACCCCCAAAAAACCCACACGATTTCGGCATTATTTATAGCTGTGGTAGTAGAAGTAGTGGTAATAGAGTGGTGTCCTAAAAGTCCTAAAACGCGGAAGTCCGTTAGCCTTTTAGCACTTGCGTTTCCTTTGTCTTAAAGTCTATCGGTTTTTTGAATGGGTTTTTGGTAAAATGCCTTAAATAAGGTCTGTGGTTAACACAGGCCGAAGATATTTAGACGTTTTGTTCTGCAACATAAAATATGTTCGCTTTAACACAATTTTTGAACTTTTAAGGTTTTACTCGTCTTAAAAAAGGCGGTTGCTAACAAGTGGCTACATGGGACTACAGTGTTTGTCGGTGACGTCAGACGTCATCACACCGGTCACAGACACTCATTAAAACCACTTGTCCACTGTTATAGCTTTACAGAGTTGCACTCGAACTTGTAGATTTATCTGTTTATAGTATTTTTTGACGAGGGAACCAGTGCGACGCTAACTTTCTGGTTGGCCTTCAAAAAAACGTCATCACTTCACCACACTATAGTACAAAGCTCCAACATTGTAAGCCTTATCTTGCCAATGATGAAGCTGTGTCAGAAGCGCTCACACAGATCTGTTGTGTTTTCTGAATTTTTTTTCTCAGGATGGTGTTCTGTATAAAAGATCGTGAAGCTCTGAAATTAGCACAAGAGGTCATATTTGTTAGATGTAAGGATGCGTGGAGGACAAACTCAAAACGAACTCCAAAAAGGTAAGTTAACCATCTGGATTTTTTACAGCCATCATCGACATTACTGTGAACGCTTTTAAGTAAAAACACTTTTCTCCGTCTGCAGAGTAACTCTGAAAAACCACTGACATCGACGTCACTGTTGAACGCCCTTCAGTCCATTTCAGCACTTAAAAGTAAATAATTTATAACTTATTTTATTCTTCATGCGATACAAAACTCTCACCGCCTTGTATATATCCATAGAAGTTTATTTAAAACAATATTTGTGTGAATGTTGTAAAGTATTTTGTAAATATCTGTTTTTATGACACGTAACTGTAACTCTGTTGCACAAAAAGTCAATCTTTGGTGCGTGTTTTGTATCCAAAGAGACAGACGCTCGTCACTTCAGAGCCTCACAAACTGAGAGGTGTGACTGACTGGATTTGCCTTTACAGTTCTTGAGGTGCTGATGTCCCATTGTGTAAAATACCTCAAGTTAAGTTTTGTGGTTATATATTAGTGCTCAATGTGAAGAATAAGACCTCTGTGTCCATGGAGGTTTAAATAAGCAACCTAATCGCCAGAAAAAATGTTAGAATTGTATGTTTCTGCAAACTACAGATTTGTTAGTTTTGAATCTTGTTATGTTTCAGATACACTCTACAATTCAACAGTGCTGTGGTTAATGTGTTGTACAATTTGGGCGCAAAAACCACTTAGTTATGGTTAGGAAAAGATTATGTTTTGGCTTAAAATACCCAGTGTTGGTTGCATAATCTTGGCTAGAAAAGCAGCAATGTCCCTTTAAAAAGAATAGTTTTTTTGTACCTCTGTCCCCGCCTGAAACTCAGCTGTGTCTCAGTAAAAAAAAAAAGTGCCTTTCAGTGTCGCAATCCCCACTGGAAAAGCAGTGATAACTCAGTTAATACAAATCTTTTCTGCTTCAGTTGTAGTTGATAAGCAGTGATATCTTGGTGCAAAACAACTGTCTTTCATAGCGCTATCCCTACTGGAAAAACAACTGGTTGCTACAAAATACCCAAGTTTGGTGCCTAAAAAGCAGCTTAAAAAACAAAAACACACTAAATCACAAATGATTTTATAGTTTGTTGATTTCGAACAGTGGCCTGCAGCTTGGCAGGTCTCGTCCCCTCCACTCCCCCGATGACAAAGTCAGATCATATATGAGAAGTGCTGATACATGTAAATGTAATGTATTCATGGTTTGCAGAAACATACAATGCTAATATTTTCTTCTGGGCTGCCAAAAGAGGAGAAAAAATAACTTCTAAAACGAGTTTCTTAAGGTATTTTATGCAATTGGGTCTGGTGTATTTACCTTTATGTATTATCTGACTAACAGAGCATTCACCACTGTGGCTCACAGGGCTTTACGTGGCTGTGAGACCTGTAGCAATGTGCCTTACTGTAGCCAGAAGTAAGCTGTCTTACAAACTTGTCTTAACTTAGCTGTTTTTCACCTCAGTGTGCTTTATTGTTGTTATTCTATGAACTCTGTGACTTTTACCGAGACATCTGAACATGCAAACATTGTTTAAAACACTTTTTTACTGCTACACTTCTGCAAGATGTTACTTTGAAGCTGTTACCTCAAAGAAGCACCTGTCATAATGTCTACCATAGTTTTATTAAAGTACAGTCAATATCAATGTTGTCCTTTTGTTTTACAGTCTCTTTGACTGCACTTTCTTCTGTGCATATGACTTTTTAAATCTTAACTAAAGCTCTTTTACTCATCACACCCCTGGCTCTTTAGAGATCGGTACCGTAATCATTGTGACTTCATTTCCACCGACTTTAAAAATGTGGAGATATTTTAAATTTGCACTGAAAACAGGAGAAGAGATTGCTAAACCAAGTTACTTGTACAGTTATGTAAATACCAGGTGATAGATTTTGCAGTATGGGACACTGTTAGTTGTTTTTACCTTTTGATGAATTTAATCTGTAAAACATGCATTTCTATAATCTTTTGTACATATTTGTAAATACTCATTGTACTGTGTAAATTCTTTAATAAACCAAAATTACTATCTGAAAGGTCATCCTGAGCCTGACTTTTATTTTCTAACTTTGTTTTTTTATGCTAAACTTACTCAATCATGAAAATGTTCTTTTGTTATCGCTTGGGTTTACCAGCTCAAGGTTTTTTTTTTTTTTTTTAATCATTTTCTTATTTATTATCAGGACAAAAACCAGTGTGTGATCCAAACATTTTTAACAGTTTAAACAGATTTTGATACAAAAGCGCAAGGCATTGTTAAATTATACAAAATAAGCTGTGTGATTTCTTCACGTCCTTGTAGTTGTGACGCCATTGTGTTTGGCTCGGTGTGTCAAGGTGACCCAGGAGATAGACCCGATCAAGATACTTCAGAAAAAAGTGAAGAGAGCTTTTGATAAGTTATGACAATCATTGGTGGAGGAAGTGTTCAGATCATTTACTTGAATAAAAGAACAACAATCTAACAGTACTCAAGTTAAAATTCTGCCATTAAAATATTACCTAAGTATGCACACAGGTACCAGTTAAACATATATATAAAATTAGTTTTAACTACTTAAGACATCACTAAGTTTTCTGTTTTTACTGACCCTTTGTGGTATTTCCTAGCAGTGTTTGAGCTACAAACCCCACGTTTTTCATCAACCCGTCCCTGCTTTTCCAGTGACTTTTGTGCCACCAGATTTTACGCCTAAACACAATCTTTTCCTAAACATAACCAAGTGGTTTTAGTGTCTAAACCAAACTACACATTCACAACAGTGCTGTTGACAAATGTAACATATCTAAAACATTTGTTCGGGCAGTTGGGTTGTCTAACAGCATGGAGTGTTAATTTTCAGAGAAAAAGGACTTCGGAGCAATGGGCGAGTGTTTTTGGGATATTGGGCTGTCAGATAAAATGGGTTATCCAATGGGATACTGTTAGGACTAACAAGGCTTCAGAATTGTGTGAGTTGGAACATAAAAGCATTTAAGTTGTACACTAGTACTTCTTGAGATGACAAACATGTTCACGGTCGCTTTATTAGCGGTGTAAACTTTAAAATTTAAGTGACAGTATTTCGGCCAAATGACCTGTCAAGACGTCCATCAGTTTCCGCTTGTTTTTTTCACTCTCACTCCGATGATATTAAAGTTGGTGAAGTCTCACTGTGATTGAAAGCTGTGTAGTCATTAATAAAAGTATTGCACACACAAAATGACCATTTGCAAATCGGTTAGTCAAACTGTGTTACCTCGAACTCGTGCAGCATAATCCAAGCCTTGTTTATTCAGTCATATGCTCAGTACTCCCCAAACACATGCATATTCACTCAAATTCTTCCACAAGTGAAACTTATCTATACTCTCTTCAAAGCAAGACTCCAAAATGAAGTACTGAGTATATGACTGGATAAATGAGACTTGGATTAAACTGCATGAGTTGTCAGAGAGTTTGTAAATGTATATTTTAATATAATTTTTTTGTCGTTTAACCCAATCAATCAATAAATCAAAATGCTCGCCATTTTCATTGGATGAATTCAAGAAAAGCAGTTTTCTCCACAAATTCCAGGTAACGCAGCATGAGTAATTGATTTATAAATGTGCATTTTGTGGGTGGAGAATTGCTTTAAGGCTGAAATTAGCGCTCAAGTTCAAACATAAAAGTCAGGATGCTGCAGGGCAAAACAAGAGAGTCTCTCAAGTCTTTGCAGGGGCAGGTGTCTTTAAATTACTGTTGCGTTAATGCTATGTGGACCTAAAGGGGCTGACTCATCGGCAGATTATGAGACAGGGGGCCCCTTGGCCCAGACATGCAGAAGGTCCAACCACCTTTCCTACATATGTTAAAAACACACTTACTTTATGAATGTTTTTTTGCTTTTTTTGTTGTTGTTTGGTGTGTCTTTGTAGACATTACACATCTCTCTATAGTTTTGTCTCTTGTTATGGTAATTTTGTGTCTTTTGAGGTTGTCTTGCTCATTATGGTAGTTGTTGTGCAATTCTCTTTGTGTGTCTTTGCAATTGTTTTGCATTTCTCTGCTGTCATTTTGTAATGGAAACCCGCCTAGTGTCTCCAACACGTCCATATCACACACAGTTTAGCACTGCATTTTAAAATCCAAAATGAATGAATCCTACTGAATTCTGCGTCGTCATGATGCACTCTCAGAGGTGACAAGGATCAAAATTCAGAGGTCACTCAAACTCATCGGTTTCCAGCTTGCGGCCGCAGAGGCAGATGGTGCAGCCCATCACTGCAGACAGAGTCAGGATTGCAAGCAAGATGGCCCACCAGTAAACCTGCAGAGGATGAATAAATACAGAGTATGAGAATTTTGATAACTGTTGACTGGATTTTTTATTTGAAAAAAAAAAAAAGCTTCAGCTTCCGTGATTATATGCAGAAAAGCTAAAGGAGTGTAATACAACGAACCTATCCAACTGGCTTGGCACTGTATCCAAACAGAATAAAAAAATACAACACTTGACATTTCAATAATCACTTCATTTGAAAAAGTTTTCAGTGAGGAATGCTATACAGAGAATAAACAGTAGCTGTCTGAGACAAAAAAGAGGAGAAACAGCACAAGTGATAAATACTGAGTTAAATTAAAATAGGACTGCAACAACAAAGAAATTCAAAATGTCAAGACTTGAGAGTAATTTGCTGGAAAATCTGTTGTGACTTCATGTGTTTCTGAGCTGTTCTCCCTTTTCTCTCTCCTGTGGCTCTGCCCAGGTGTGCTGCGTTGCCTGACGAGGTGCACCAGGTGAGCAGAGAGGACTCTGGTGTGGGGACTGATGTCTTTCTGGCTCTCAGCCTGGGGTTTTATTGTCTTGTTTGCATGTTTTATGTGAAAAATCATGGATTTGATTGTTTTTAACATTTTTTATGTGGTTATTTTGGGTCAGTGGTGGTGTGTTGTTCGCCCCATAAGGCCGTCAAAGTGTGGTAACACAAATATTTCTATGAAGTCAAAATGTCAACCCACATACAGTGTGAACTATTTATTATTCAGGAAACTGTTAGTATTAGGTAATTTATATATTTGGTGTCACATTCTTGGTTGAACTTGGTTTGAACTTTGTTGTTTGTATCGACAGTGATAGTTACATTATAGAATGAGTCAGCATACTTTGCTGTAGGTGTGGTAAAACAACACAATTGTGTTAGGGATCATTTCTGTCTCCACTGAAACTGATGGTTGATTTTTGAGGGGCTCTTTAAACCAAATGGTGAATTCCTGATTCTCCACGCTGTCCTGGGGAACGAAACCTCAAAGAAAGCTACAAATGAAACATCGAAGACAGCTGAACGTCGTGGCAAAAGGTTTAACAAACACACTGAGCTGAGGACGTGACCCTAGGCAAACATCTGCTGTAGCAAACACGATGTCTGCAGGCTGCAGCTGTAGAATACAGTAAATGACAAATTTCCAACCGCATATTTGATGCTGAAACATTGTGTCTGACCCGATGCTCTCAAAACCACTGATCAAGTCAGTTGAGTCTATGACTCAACATTATGTCCAAATCTATAGTTTAATACATGAACATCTTATTGATTAAGATTTTTGTGCACGATTAGACATAATATTTCTTTTGAAAAGTTAAAGTTATAATAGAAACTCATTAACATCTGGGAATAGGTTGTTTAAAAGGGGCAGCTGAAACACTGATTAGATGTACACTGTGGAGCTTTCACTGTAAACAAATGTGTTTACATTCACGCTGTGTATGCTTAAGGCTTTCCAAAAATGTTGGATGCACACTGTTTCCTTTTAGATACATTATCACCAGCAGCTGTTTCAGCTTGATATAGCAAAAATGTACAGCATAAGATATTTTGTAATGCACATGTAAACGTGATCCCACAGTGCCACTAGTAGTCAAAAACTCAGCAGGGTGCCTTTAAAGTGGAATCATGCAACATCTGCTAAACAACGACCTCTGGGACCATGTGATAATTACTATATAATGGTAAATGCCACAAAATATAGTTTAGTATCCTAGCTCAAGTACAGAAGATTCACAGTTTAAGCAGACTGTTACACAACCATATCTATAGCGTTTTATTAGGCCCATTTCACACAGCACTGAGTGTGTTGTTTTTTTATGTCGGTGCCCATGTTATCAAGCTAGAGCATTTACACAGCCCGCCCGAGCAGCGCTTGTCAGGCGCGCCTCAGCTGTAGCACATCTAAAGAAATGGTTGTTAAACGATTTTTTACACACGTCGCACACATTTGTCAGCAGATACAGACAGTACTAATAGCTGCGGGCAGTGACGCAGCAGTGACGTTGCAACAACGCTGCATGTGTGAACACCACCCGCATGAAACACGCTGCAGCTCGGCGAGGCTGACGTCCCATGCTCCTGATGCGCACTGTGTGAAATGGGTCTCAGTCTCAAAACCAGGCGCCTGCATGAGATACACAGAACAGTATACACACGCACAATAGCATCCTTGTGAAGGAGCATTTCAATTTAACATACACAAATGATGACCCTTGACCTTTCCTATGCACTTGCAACTTTGCAACATTCGCTCGCTTGTCAGGTTGAAGTGGGGATGGAGGAGGCAGTGGCTGATGTACCGCTGCAGAGCAGTTGCAAGCACATTGAGAGCATAGACTGTACATTAAGGCAGACAACCACCCCTGCTCATTGCATGTGGATGTGCCCGCTGCCTTCCGGCTGTTTCTTGGGAGGATATGGATACTGCTCTGTATGCTGGCATCACATGCATGCACCTGGTTTTTATGTGCACAGGTTTTGAGTATAATTAAACGGCATAAATATCTAAAGTTTACTAACATCAGCTACCATGAGCTACTAATCATATAAGGCCAAGTTAAGACTGAAGCAGTGCATCACACTGAGTAATGGTGCGTTTCATTGCTTACAAATTCAGCTTTTCATTCATTAAGATGTGCTCACAGAGAGAGTAGGCATTTTTTTTGGTCTCTACAAACTTCTGAAGGTAATATGTGGCTCTGTCTTCCAAGCTAGACACTAACTTTGTCGGTCTGTTGCTCCGTGCTGAACATATGGTGTCCAGAGGCTGAAAACATTGCTGTGAGAGCGGTAACAATGAACCAAAACATTGGATGCGGACCGCTAAACAATGAGCTGTGGAGCATTATGAAGCAGTGTGGAGGTGCAGATTTAGGTGACAGTTCTCAGTTCATCACTATGAACAATTTGATCCATTGTTGTTAGGAATGTTGGGCTTATTTTGGCATTAGCTGTTCTTCACCTTTACAGATTTGTGCAAAATGTAAGCACTATTTTTGAAATGTCGATAAATCACAGTTGCGAGATGACTGAGTTTTCATTGAGTGATGTTATGCGACTTCTCCTCTCATGATAATATTCCAGGAGGCATGGCAATGGATGTTCAAATCATTAGTAGGTTATTTCTATTGCAGCCACCACACTAGTGGTAATTATTTCCAGTTAAAGGCTACGTAGGCGTGTTATGCAAGTAATAATGTAAAGGGAAGCCCCTTGTCTTGGGGAACGGCCACATGAGGGATTTCTGGGAGGTGATATAGTCACAGAGGGAGTTGTGGATTCAAAAGTTCAGGATGATACGCTCAACTGTTGAAGAGTTATGTGATGCAATAACACCTCTTGTAGTGCCTGCTGCATCATGCGTGAGCGAGTCAGTTCCTACCTATAAAAGTGAAAGAAATGTTTCTATTGCAGTTTTCGAATGGCCTGAATTACCACCTCAACCGAGTGGAAATATTTTTTTGCAATAAATGGGAGTTTATTCCAAATTGACATCTTTCCATTAGGAGTATTTTATATTCCCAATTTCAATTTGCGCAATTAGACAGTTCATGGAAACCTGCCAACTGACATCCTCCATCTTTTTCATATACTGTGTCTTATGTATGTGTGATCATTGAACAAATGACAGGAAGCCCTCACCTTCATCCACTCTGCTATGTCATCGTAGTCATCCAAATTAAGAAAGGAGTTTTTCAGTCTTGCTATGGGGCCGTCGGCATCCAGCAGACGACACACTTGGAATTTGTCGCAGTAACCTCGGTTCCCTGAACACGGAGCCCCGCCGACCAGCGGCAACACCTTCTTCTGGAAGAAATGGGACAGCACGGAGGAGGTGGTGCTGGCACACGTCTCAGGCTTATCTGCCATTGACACATAGAAAAACACATTAGATATACTCTAATACATATCATATATCTGCTTAAAGTCACTATATGTTTAATTTGAACACTTTAGCAGTATCATTTTTCTACAAACAAAAAGAAAAGGAATTTGAGAAATGAAACGACTTAAAAACATAGAAACCAAAAAAACAAAGCATCGGGGAGAAGCCTGCCAAACGTGATTAAGAAAACACCTCATGTCTCACTTTGTGTACAGACCGTTGTATCAGATGGTGTCTAATGGAAAACAATCATCTAAGTACAAAGTGCCTACATGATTGTACAAATTGACACAGGGTGACATGTTTGGACAAAAAGCATAAACACATTCCTCAGTGGTGAGGACACATCGGCCTGTAGTTACCCGGCTGCTGGCAGCACATGTGGCATTTCTCCTTCATTGAGTCTCCCGGACAGTCGCACTGCTGCAGGCTGTGCTTCATACACACGGACTCGACACAGGCCTGCAGAGAGTTAGTATCATTAAGAAGAAGATTTTGCTCATTTTGACATCCCAAATTCTGGATAAACCTGAGTTACGCTTAAGCCCCCCAAAATATTGAAAAAAATAAATAAATAAAAGCTAATGAAGGTAAAAGTATAAAGTATGTTGTGTCTAGTTCCAGGCATTCATTCCTTTCCACTTCTGGATGACATAAAATCAATAGTTATGCAACACAGGATGCCTATTAACACACACAATATAATAAAGACACATTTCAGTACAGATTTTATGCTCTCTCTGGTGGATTACACAACTTACTGTATCTTATATCCCCTCACAGCTGACTCACAGGACATAATGTGCTATAGTGTAACATTAAGGGCATAATCTGGAACATTCTGTATGAACCATGTACTCAAACTCTTAGATCAGCTGCATCAGTTCTGATGCCACAAAATATCCATAAGCAACCACACTTTGCTCATCATCCATACTGTTAAACTGTTTTTGTATATATTGGATTGCACCTTATTTGCACTTTACTCTCAGCTGGCCACCAGTGTTGTTAGATGTTGACATTTGGTTGAATTTAGGTTGTGACATCCGGTGATCAGACAGATGACACTGATATTTTGGTGAATTCAAGTTGTGTTGTTAAATTACCAAAATTCACCATCTTTCAAATGTCTAATGCTGGAGTCATCTTGACATAGAAAAATAACATTTGGTTGTGCGGAGAAGACGACCCATCGTCTGCAAAATGTTAAAGTACAGACAACTTTAAAGCCTACTGTCCTTAGATATTTAAAATATTGTTTAAAATATCTGATTTTCAATCCACCTTTACTTTAACTTCTGTCCAGCAGTAGAGTCCAACATCTTTGATGTCATATTAATGTTTGGTGCCAGCTAAAACTGATAGCTAGTTTCCTATTTAGAATATTTTATACGTGTTTGTTATATATTTGCTTTCTTTTTTGCTTTTGTTATTTTAGTCCTTGCATATTTCACTCTTTGTATCTGCACCATCCCAACTTGATTACCCTCAAGTTTAATCTCTCATCTGTTATGCGACCTGTCACTTATCTACTAAAGCCTCACTGTTCAACTACTGCAGAAAGTCTTTTTTTCCATCCAGTTGCTTTCTGTTTGCTTCGTAAATTGCTTGTAATTCTGCCTTTATGAATTGTTTTTGCGTCATCACTTTTTTTTTATTTGCTCCTCAGGTGTCAGGTTGCTGAGGATGGGTGTGGTTAGTTGTTGTCCAAGGGCAGGATCAAAGTTATATGTTTACTTTTTTGTTTATTTCCTATTTCTGACTTGTGATTAGTATTTGGTTTAAGAGTTTGTTGGTCACAGTGGGACGCTGTCTGAAGGGGTGATTTATCTGTCTGTGCTCTCTCTCTGCAGGCAGGTGATCGTTAGGCAAACAGGTAACACCTGATGGTGTTTAAGGTCTTGTGCAGCTGGTAGCTCGGTCTGTGGCTGACTCTCTACTTTGCTTTGGTTATGTTGCTTTAGTTATGTGTTTTTGCTTTTATACACCTCTACAACACTGGCATACATTTTCTATTCATGCATCACATACACTACTGACACAACTGACTTCCACACTCCACACTGTAAATACTGAGTCAATCTTTAATTTGTCAAATGTATTTTGTATTGAATTAATCTATTTTGTTTGACTGTGCCATGATGTGTCTAAAGGATGCATGGAGGTTTTTAGGCTGTGACATTTACAACGTTTGAAATGGACATATCTATTTTTGTATGTAAAAGGAGTATAAATGAGCCCTAAGACATTAATTAGAAAAAAGGTCTCACAAATATAAGACTTCCTTTTGCTTACGACCCTATATCCATGTTTGCTAATTTTGCATTTTACTAACATATTGCACAATACATTTGGCAACAGATAAAGGAGATATCTTGTTTATAGAGCTGAAGTTACACAAAATGAATTAAAAGATTAATAGATTAATAGATTTATTTACTTAGAACAGGTTAATCTGTGGCCAACACTTTGTAATGTGAGTTTTTTGCTCCATGTGTAAGGTTTTTCCACATTTAAGGCTGACATAAATTTGGAGTTTGAAGTGTTGTGAAAACTGAACCAAACTTTAGTCTGAACTCGATTTATTTGTACAGGGTGCATCACTTTTCCTGTTTTCTGTTAACTTGATTCTTAGAAAGATTTGAGCCTTCAGCCGAAAGTGAGTCAACTGAAAAAATTTATGATTAAATTGAACGCTCTAATGAAAACCCCACCTTCATTTTTGGAGCAGGTTTTCTTGGATTATAACATTACCACATCCCTCTTTTCCACTTGTTATGTTCCTGAGATCATCAGAGGTTAACAAAGTTAGCACCTCTGGAGAGTCATAAATCTTGAAAAACACACAGCTGGAATAAATTCCTCGCCTCTCCTGCTGAGAGGACAGTGTATCATCACAGGACGTTTCATGACGATGGGAATCTGTTCAAGGCTTTTAGTTAGTCTGAAATTATTGCCTCCTAGTAACATGGATCTTTTCTTAGTAATCCTGTGTTGTAATAGTACATTTGTTTACAAATAAAGAGGAACGTGGGCACATTTAGCGGACATCTGATTGAATCCAGAAGGTTTTCCACGTCATGTTGCTGATATAAAAACAGGAAGCACTTCACGTGACACTGAATCTGTTTCACAATATCATGATAAATGATATTCTGTGAATAGACTACTCCTTTAACTTTAAGATTGTATTTATGCAAAAGTTTCTCAGTATTCAAAAAAATTAAATTTTAACTAAACCTTTAAACTCAACATAGATAATATTTTTTCCTCTGGGCCAGTTTTGCCATCGCGGAACACTTTTGGTTTTTTGGGTAAGCTAGTTGAGTAACATGGTGATGTGGTGGATGTGGCTGCCTCACCCCGTTCAGACAGACACGCGTGCCCTGACTGCAGACAGTAAGGTTTTCCTTGGCGCTTGGCTGTGGGCAGAACGGGGAGAGGCCCGAACACACGGCCTCTTTCTGACAGTCTGTCTCCTCATCACAGCTCTGACCCACAGGCTTAAACCCACAGTCCTGAGCGCAGCACAGGCCCTGACTCGGACTGAATGAAAACATCATACACAAATAGTCGACATATAAACAACCAACACGTTCTCATCCCAAGTCGTCACATGGAGCCACTTTGCAGTTGACTTCTGCATCTACGTATTACTCTAGGTATCCTTCTGTGTCTGCTGTTTATGTTCTGGGATTCTACTACTTTGATGTCAACACAAACACATGGTGGGATTATGTGGCACATGGTTATGTTAAGGCAACAGCACATGGCAACCAATGCTGGGACGTCAACAAACACATGCTGGCACATGGTTAAGATTAGGTGTTGGAAGGACTCTCACATGAAAGTCCAGGATTTGTTGTACCCATCCACTGCCTCTCCTACCTGCCCCATAGGCCCCCTCATACTCCTTATATTATATCGTTACTGGTGGCATTTCGACCTGACACCATTCTGCGGCGTATCCATACGGACACTACAGGTTTCGTTTGGCCACATTCTTCAGTGACCAAACCCGTCTTCATGTCATGCTGCAGCAGCAAGTCCCGTTTGGCTGTCCACTGGCCTATAGTAACAAAGCAACTGGTGTGGTCCAGTCGTTTTTTCGGTTGACGCCATCCAGCAATGTGTCATGCAGGTGCAAAAGGTTGCTTTTGGCATTGGGGCCTTACACCGAAAGCACTACAACAGCGGCACTATTTGACGAGATCGTAATGAGAACAGACTGCAACAACACAAAGACACATTAAGAAAATAGAACATCAACATAATAGTTTAGATAAATGCAGTGAGCTGCTTTAATCAAAAGTGATGAAAATGGGAAATTAATTTTAACCTCAAAAGCCTAGAAAACTAAAACATTGCTAATATACTATAAATGTTACATGCAACATATTATCCTAAAACATAAAGTGTGTAAATTTCGGTTTTGAAGGTTTCATGCTCACTCTGATGTTCTGTGTACCTGCAGACTTTACCAGGCTTGAGGCGACACTGGAGTCCTGCAGCCTGTTTGGCGCTGAAGCAGCAGAGATCTGAGTCGTTTTGACCGACATCGCACTCCTCACCATCCTCGACAATCAGATTTCCACAGATGGGCTGATCACTGACTGACCATAAAAAACAGACATGCAGATAAACACGCACCAGTAAACACACACACACACAATGTAGAATTATTTACTGTGACAAATGCACAGTGTAAATATTTGGCCAGCGGCTCTGCACGCAGCACGCAGCATGCAGCTGTTTGATCTGATCTCCCTCACCCACAAAGCAGTCATCCTTCTTCAGCTTCAGGATCCTGCTGATGTGTTCGATACTGCAGGGCGAGAACTTGTCGTTGTTTTCACGCAAGTCACCTGTAGCTTCAGGGTACATCAGATACCTGCCTTTACCACCCCTGGAGCCGAGGTTTCCACAGTTCGAGCCATCATCGTGCTGGAACAAGCGGAAATAACTTCTAAATTATTTGTTTTTCCAGATATAATGTATCAACACACTGGGAACATGGAATTAGTTGTTATTTGGACATTTCCTTTGAAAAGCACCGTGGAGAGGAACAGCATGATGATCTAACAAAGCTGAAGCCATTTGTTTCCAACCTTGTCACAGCTAATCATCGCAGGCAGTAAAAGTGTTTTTTGTGAAGCCCATGTGCAATTATTTTAGGCCCTTTCTGAATGTGCAAAAAGACATTTTTTCTGTGTCTTTAGAGTTATCTTTGTTATATTTTTAAATAAAGAACATGTCCTTTTTGCAGTCAAAAGATTTCCCTGGAATCTGATGGCCATGAAACAGCAGAGGAATGTCGCGTTCCACATGTGGGACACAGAGAGCAAAACAGAGCACTTTGGTCAGATATTTGTCAAACATTTTCTGGAACTCTTGTTTTCCGGATGTCAGACTCACTGGTGAATTAAGAGACCATGAGACAGGCATAAATTGATGTAAACACATATGGAGGAAACATGTTTTTGATGTGGGTATTTCTGCATCTGTCTTTGATTAATTTAATAAATGTAATTTTAATGTATTCACTTTATCTGTCAGTATCTGCAGCTCTGGGGTTAACAGTGTCACAGCACATGTTGGTGCTGTTACACAAATAGTACATTTATTTTTGTTTTAATTGTTTTTTGTTGGCATTATATGGTTTCACAAAGGATTTTACATTTACTGCTGCAGTAATTAACAATAACAAGAGCAGTGGAAAGCAATAACAAAAGCCAAGTGTGGGTATAGATCAGTACTGTCCTGCGCCAGTTTGCAGATTTCCTGCCTTTCCTGTTTACTTCTTTGACACCTGTAGTGGTTTTACAGATGCTGTTACCTAAGGCATAACCTAGATACAGTTTTAAGATAAACAACCCATCAAGAAAATGCACAAATGTTGGATCTGCAAAGCATCTCAATCTCAATGCAAAACAAGTTAAAAGACGTCTAATAATCTTGTGGCAACTATTTTGATAAATGATTAACTGTTTCACGTTTCTTTTAAGCCAGACATTATCAGGTTCTAGTTACAACAATGTAAGAACTTTCGTCTTTTGTTTGTCCTTTACAATTTAAAACTGAATATTGGTCGAACATTTAAAAGTGGGAAATCAATCTAAGTCTTCTCTATTTTCTTACATTTTATAGCCAAAACTTTTTACGATTATTTCAGCTAACTATTATTTAATTTAATCCAAAAATGATTTTTGTATTGATAAATTAAAAAAAAAACATTGGTCACTGCCCTAATTTAATCAGAGTCAGAAATATAAAATACTGTAGTGTTTTTAGGGATACATTAGGACATTTTACAGCAGTTTCAGTATTTGAGTATAGAGGAATTAATTAATTAAGAAATTAAGAACAATATATAAACCCAGGAGCAAGAGCACAAAAGAAGAAATAATGCATTTCCTATTTACAACCACAGCTTAGTCAACTCAACAAGTGGACAGACACAGTTACCATCTATTTTGATATATAATTTATCGTTAAAGTAAATTTTCATGCAAAAAGGTAAAAACTGATTGTCTGCCACTCACATATGGAGATTTCCTGCTTGTATCATAATAAACTGAACATTTTCGAGTTTTGGACCAACAAAAGACATTTGAAGACACCACTTTGAACTTAAAGAAACATTTCTCACTATTTTCTGACATTTTATAGACCAAACGATTAATCCAGAAAATAACCAGCAGATTTGAACTATTTGATAATGATAATAATCATCTGTTGCAGCATTTACTATATAATTGATCTTTCTCTTGAGCAGCAAATTGATTTATAGCACATATTTCTAAAAGCCAGTGTATGCATGTTTACTTTCAAGGGAAGTAGGCCAAAGGTCAAACCAGCTCTTTACCCAAAATTGTCTCTGCATCACAGCCCACACCTCTCTATCCTCCACCGTGCCTTGCTACAAATCTCAGGTGGGCCTGTGCTCAGATCTAACTCATGTGCTTCATCCAGCTTGTCTGATCTGGAAACAATAAGACATGGCTGTCACTGGAGCCTGGACACTGCGCTCTTCCGATAGTTTAACTCATAAAAAGCATGCAGGGTCTGAGACAGCAGAACTAATCAGCTCAGGAGCGCCTCAGAGGACTCTTTGGTCTGTGGAAGTGTGAATAACAGAGGGCAGGGTGAAAAAAGACGGAGGAGCACTGTCGGCATTTTGGGCAGTGGGGGAAAGGTTGCAGGTGTTAGTGGCCCTCACACATGGAGAGAGGAGCATATATGTGTGTGTTTATATAAGCTGTGTGTTTATATGGAGTAGGATGTAAATGAAAATAAAAAGAGATTATCTGTAGAGAGAGAAATCCTGCTGTTCTCTTATTTCAGATTATCCAGTGAGGCTGAGCCAACAGTCTGTGAATCAAACCAGTCAATACAGGCCAAGGTCTCTAATGCCCACATAAGTGAATCATTCACTCGCAATTTGTTCCGGTGCGATGCAAACAGCCATGTATGCCCTGTGAGAATATCTGAGGTAAGTCCAAATTTTGAATCACAGGGAATGGTCATGTTTAATTATCATTCAGTACACAACCCACGTGGTATTATGTTAGTGTCCGGTTCACTGGGGCACCAAAAAGGGTTTCAAGATAAAACTGGTTAAGTTGAACAAACATCCAAAATACTCAACAAAAGCACAGTGGAGAATGATTGGTCCATTTACACAAACAGGAGACATTCTGACATGTTATGGGAGGAAATCACAGGTGTAACTAATAACGTTAACGATGGCTACATTCAGTAACCCTGTTGATTTAGCGAGCTTTCACAGGATTCTGCAACCGGAGCACTTTGCAATGCACCCGTAGGTAATATCATGAATCAAACTTGTAAATATCCTGCTATTGAAAGTTAAATGTCTGCTAAAACATCCACACCAGAACAACAGTTTGGCTTTTTAACAATTACTATACTAAAGAATATTATTTTAAAGGAAAAATCCACCCTAAATCAGACTTCATGTTTTGCAATTTCTGTGATTTTGGACAGCAACTGTCAACATTTGTCACCCTAAACTAACAATACACCCTAATATGTGCTTGAATGTATGACTTTGCCATGTTTTTGTTGAAGTTGGTGACTTTTATTATGTAGGCGGCAGAATTTTAGTTTGAAATATTATATGAAAATTATATGAATGCAGGGTACAAATACTATCCTCAAAGATATACTATGCAATATTTCCCTCAAAAACAAATATAGACTCATACAAAAGTATTCTGGCTGGGAATTTCTTCATATCATCTGCAACAACGTTGTGCGACTGTAATTGTTTTCACCTTGTGATTCTGTGTGTAATCATGGCAAAATGTGGTCCAGGTGATACCAATTTTAGTAGGAACCACCACAGAAGCGGTTTGCCAGGTGTTGATAAGACTGTACATCTGTATACTAGGATAAGATAGAAGATTACAAGTTTTTTTCAGATACCAGTGCTAAATGTATACTTTTATAATGGTGCCGGTGCCTAAATGGTGATGGAATTAATACTTCAAAAAACATCAGCTGACGCCGTTATATAATGGCTTTTGTTTTTCCAAAGATGAATTTGTAGTTGAAATTGAACAATATATTACTTTTTAACAGTGTAATGTATACTTAAATATATAAATATAAAACACTAATAACCAATTCATGAAGGCCTTACTCCTTCATACAATAAATAAAATCTAACCCAATATCAACAATATAACACTAAATGACAGATAAATACTAATAAAAGCAAAATAATTTTGAGATTGGATCAATAACAGATTTTGTCAATGTGATAATGTCACAGTTGAGAAAGATGTAGTCCTGAAACTTTACAGGTGTGCAGAAGAGATCAAATGAAGGTTGAGTTTGAAGACTGGCGCGGTCCGAGCAGCATGTACCGAAGTTGTGGTAAAGGAAGTAGGAAGGGAGCTATTGGCTCCCCCACTTTATGCACCTGGCAGACATTTGCTTTAAATTGCAGATTTATCACAGCTGGAGTGATTCCAATGATTTTTAGTTTATCATCTTATTTTGCGATGTTCAGGGTGTTCCTGGGCACATTGCTGAGGACAGACTGTAAGCCACATGCACCCCAAAGAGAGCTACTACAGGAGGAAAACACAAGTATATAGCCCCCCCCTTTACATTTTTAGTACATATTTAGTATTTCGTAAACTCTGTGATGGTGACTGACCGGAGATCCCAGGCTGTGACCGAGCTCATGAGCGAAGGTCAGTTGGACTTGTGGAGCAGGTATGTAATGTCCGTAGTTCTGAATTGTGACCAGGCCGGTGTTCTTGGTGATGGTCCCGCCCTTTTGAAGGTTGATCTGCTTTGAACATATTCCTCCTGCGTTACCTGAAGTGCACACAGATGAGAGGATAAACATGGAGTTGAATCTCCACTCTGGTCATGTAGCATAAATGATTGTCTTCTGTTGTTTCTTTACTTCTTTACTATTCACAATATGTGGTTTAAGTATTTTACTTAGTTAAGAATAGGCATTGTGCTGCAAGAAGATGGAAGATTAAGGTTTTGATAAATTTGAGAGCTCATGAACTATTATTCCAACTCTGTTAATACTTCAGATTTCACAGAACTAATGAAAGCATACCTTCTTGTCACTTTGCTCTACAGTATACTTACATAAGTGACCTTGCGCTACTGGAAATACCTTAAACCAACAATGCTTTGCTACTGAAGCGTTATCGATCTCAGAGGCCCCAGGTCAGGGAGGTGCAGACAGACAGACCGACAGACCTGCTTAGCTCCTCTAGTTTTACATCAAAGCCTGCAGAGCCATTTGGCCCCCAATAATCTCCACCTGCCTTTGGGTTTACGTAATGTCCCTGAAAGCCATTCCCACAATCACAAACAGCTGGACACATTCACATGGATGGATGGCTTGGTTGTGACATCAGCTTTCAGCTGGCCAGCCAGAGGACTGGTTTTACAGAAACCAGCCTGATTGGTCAAGCTGAGCACCTATGATAAGGTTTCTCTGAGAGACTGCTCATGGATTTGAGTAAAGTGGTCAGACTTGGCCTCAGAAAGTTTGGCGAGACCACTCCTTAAATTCATAATATCTCAGACTTAATACTTCACTACCCAAATGATAATTTGTATAATAATTACTCAGCCCAGTTTTATGATGATATTTGTGAAGAATCTTTGTTTTTCTCTTTTGCCTCAATAGTGAATGAAGAATCAAAAAACTGAGAAGTCGTCTTGAAGAATTAAAGTCATAGGGGGCCACATTCAACAACAGCAAAACTATCTCTTTGCAAACTCTCACACAATTTGTGCGGTATAATCCAAATCTCATTTATCCACTCACATGCTCAAGGCCGACTCCGTTGACAAAAACATTCATTTTACCTCGCTTAAAAATAAGAGTTGCTTATCTTCTGCTGCTTTGAACAGTTAGTTTATTTGTGTTACTGTGAGACTTTTGTGTTTTAGAGGGTTAGTTTGGGTTCATCAAAGGTGAATAACAACACAAACAAACTCAATGATCAAAGCAGCTGTAGACCAGCTGCTCCTGTGTTCAGTGAGGTAAAATGATTAGTTTCACTTTTAGTTCCCTGTTAGACAGGGCTGTCTGTTTGGGAATTACTGAGCATACGACTGGTTAAATGAGTCTTAGATGATGCTGTACGTGTTGTGTGATCATTTGTTAACAGATGTTTCAATATAGTTTTGCATTTATTAACGTGGTTGCTGATTACTTAAATTCATCAAGAATTTTCTCAGTTTTGGGATTCTTTGCTCGACATGGAGACACGCGAGACAAACAAAAAGTTATTTTCACAAATTAAACAAGAAGTAGATGAAGTTTCCTTTAAACAGAGTAGATACCTCTCATTGTACAACTATATTCCAAAAATCGACAAAATACTGAACCTTGGAAGATGCTAAGCAACTGTACCTCTAAGCCCAATAACAAACTATATCTAACAGTATCCACAACAAACTCTATTCATGCTCTTCCTCATCCATCTTCATTTTCTCAGCACCTATTGCCATCAACAAGTCTTTCAATCAGCTGCCGTGGGAGTAACCTCCATGTGTTCATCCTCTCTCTTCATTGGCTCCTTACATTTGTGCCTATACCCATGTGCGCTTTGGGTTGGAGGTCTCAGCAATTCCCATGCAGTCACGTGAATTTTATGTAACACCTCTTACACAATATTGCCTATACCATTTTGAGGGGCAAGGCTCGTGAGCTGTATGTCTGTTTAAGATATTCAATGCCTGTTTCAGAGAAATGTGAGTTCACAGTGTGTCATTGAGGACTGTGGGAGCCCGTTGTGGGCATCCGGATCTCCACTAGCATGTTATTCTTACACAGTGGGTGTAAAGTGACGTACAGGAACAGTGAGGGACGATTGGAGGTTGAAAAACAAAAACAAAAGTGCCCCTTTATCTGTGCAGGTGTAGAAACAATGAGGGTACTGTAGGGGTGAGGGGCAAAGGCAAGGCTGTTACACTACCATCATATGTCAGGTGAAGGAAACTGCTAGTTACAATACAGTAACCTGAGACTATTTTATCCCTTTGTGTTTGATATCACATGATGGCTTTTGCCAGAAAAGAGAAGCTTTGGAGGAAAATCTGTGGGAAAATGTGAAGAAATGTCATTATTATTTATGCTCTGCAAAAAGAGGGCGGTTTCATATCCAAAACTTGTCAGAAAAGACCCCCTTGGCCGTGTTAATCAAGTATTCTGGATGCATTTCTCCCACATTCTCAGCTTTTGACCTAAAATGGCCTCCCCTTGTGGGCTATTCAAGGAGCTGGGTTTCCTAGAAAGAGCTTCCTTTAGAAGACTGAGCTGTGGTTTCTGGCAGCGTGAGCAGAGAGGGGCTGCAAATTTGTCCCCTCCTCCAACCTCTCCCGTCTTTGCCACAGAAAGGAGTCGCAGTGAAAGACTCCTATTATTAGTTCACTTTACAAACACAGTCCCGAGAAACAAGCAAGCCTCCAGAAAACTTACACATAATGCAAACACTCAGCACCAGGAGGAAACATACACACTGTGACACCTTCTTCAAGAGATATTTGGTCATAAAGTATCAATGAACATCACAGTCAAACACAGACTCTCACACACACACACACACACTTTCACACGGTTAAATACGAGCAATCACAATAGTAAATGGGCAGTCTTTCCTTGGATAAACAAGCAGGGGGATTCCATGTTTCCCAAAAACACCTTTAAGAAGAAAAACAGACACAGCAGGTGATATGACCGCCAAAAACATCGACTGAAGTTCTCAGAAAAGGGGATGTACCCTGGATGTCTACCAAAAGTACAGTAAAATAATGTGACTGCCTCTGGTAACTTCCTGTCACTGCTCTATTTGTCTCCAGAGTTCATTGACCTGCACGTTGCAAATCTGAATAGGATTTATTCACAGTGTTGTGAGAACAATTTGACCTTTTTGTTGCTTGAAGACAAAAGACTGGAATGCATTACAGATTTTATTCAACCTGGGACTTATTTTGGGTGTTTTTACTAATGCTGATAACAGTTGTGATAAAATTTTCTGCACTCTCCACAAGAAACTAGGTTGATCGGACAGTACACATTGAATCAGAACAATGGGGAAAAATCACAGGCACTGACCAAGAAACAGTCACCAGCTTGTACATCAAAACTCATCCTCCAAAAATAAGAAACAAATGTACAGTATAGTGCACAAATTTGATTTACTAATTTCAATCAACTGTTTTAATTTGACTTAATTGTTTAATCTGTCACAATCAAATGTGTTTTACTCTCATTATGTTATTGCGTCTGAAACAGATGACAAATAATCCTCAAAATTTAAAAGACAAGTGGTAACTTTTATGAAAATAACTTTGTGTCATATTTGCTGAGACTGTCACTATTTTCCAAAAGAAATACATGAGACAGATAGTCCATGAAGAAAAAAAATCACTCTCCTCTTCCTACTGCTTCTCATAGCATTTGCTAGAAGGGCTCACCAAAAACAACCAATAAGAGTCTCTAACGCAGCAAAATCATGTCAATCACTGCTCATGAACTGCAGTCACACTGTCAAACTAGACAGTGCTGATCAAATATGAATCAAGATTCTGTTACTGCATTGCTTATTTCTTGCCTCGGATGTTTTCAGAAACATTTTTTTTATTGTACTGTTTAGCTGTAAATGAGAAGTTTGGCACAGCTGCTGGGCGGTGCTTGTTACACTGTCAAACTGTATCCATCATGGCAGCCAGGCCACTAATTTACTTATTTTACAGCTAAACAGTACACTAAAATATGTTTCTCAAAACATTTTAAGGTGAGAAACAGGTAATGCAGCTACATTTACAGTTGTGTTAGAGACTCCTCAGCTCTGATTGGTTGTTTTTGTCCACCTGCAGTAAGACCATTAGATAAATGAGTAGAATGCGTTTCTCAGATCAGCAAATATCAAATTCATTAAAGTGACAGTAGCTTTAATGTATTGGATTGTAAGCGTAGAGAGACTTCATATTTTTAGGTTTCAGCTGCCTGTAATTTACAATGAAAGTAGTATTATCGCTCAGAGGAAGAGACTTTCATCGATCCAAACATCCATTATTTGTTTATGTAACTTTGTGCACTCAGTCAAAGACAAAGAAGTATTGTCCGATGGGCACAACTGTGGAGGTTTAAAGGTTAATTAAAAACCAACAATTCCAGGATATATATTTATGGTAACTTTGTTATTTTAGTCTTTATGAATGGGTGCTCCCAAAAGGATAATCATACTACCACACGGCTGCCAGCAAACTAAAAAAGAAACACTGAAAATACCCAACATATTGTGTGGAAAATTACTATTTGTTCCTCAATTAGTTTCAGGAGAAGCTGGAATGTTACCGGTGAGAAAGCTCAAGTGGCACGAGATGTTTCAGCCCCAACCCCCGACCCCCACTGACGTATGAACACACAACTTGGAGAGGTTGGAGGAGGAGGTCCAAGTGATTGATGGCAGTTGTGTGCACATATGTGTGTTGAAGGGTGCACATACTGCTGTAGCTGTAGTGGCGTTGGTGTCTTTGAGTTTATGGTCGCGTGGTTAATGGGCCTTCTATTTCCCAAGACCAGTAATAAAGTGGTGGAAGTGGGTGGCGACGCTGAGGTTGTATCTGTTTCTGGAGGTCAAACATTATCCACGTTTAATACTCTGCTCATTCCTTAGGGCAGTCACATGATACTGAAATGTCACCGCCATTATCCACAATGTGTGTGTGTGTGTGTGTTTGTGTATGTGTGCCTCACGTGAGATGTCACCATGGTGATCAAGCCGTGGAATGCAGTCAGCAATGCTCGCTAAGACGTCTGGGAGTGGTTTGTGTGTCCTGTGTGTGTGTGTTTGTGTGTGTCAAAGGTTCATTGCTCCCTAATCACATGTCATTGTGGTGGTCTGCTCTCACACCCCTCCGTTTAGCCAATCAAAAGCTGCGTCTGAGTGAATGTCATAGAGACAAGCAGGAAGAACCTCGCACCAAAACAATTCACGACATACGTGTCCAACTTCCTCCACCAAAACAATAACACCACACTCACGCACACGCACACACACACTCAGAGTCACCAGACCTGAGAGGCTGATTGTTGTTATTTTGTAGTGAATGTGTGTATGTAGGTCATCGAATAAAATGTCCTAAAAATGAAATGTAAGTCGATGAAAAGCTTGTGAAGTTAGGATTGAATGTTTCAAATCTTAAGGATCCAAAAAGCGATACTACAACTAATTCGGTAAAACATTTTAACTAGTAAATACCACGATCACACTTTCCCCATTATGCATTATCAAAGTAAATATACACTGATTTGCATAAATATCCAGAACAAAACATGAAATAAAGTCAGGTTCAAACACCAGAGGGTAAGGCACTTTCTTATGCAAATTGCTGGGGATTGTTAGTTGAGGAATTCACTCACGTTTTGCATTTGGACTCTTTCAAAACAATGCTTATATAAAAGGCCTGAAACGGGACCTGAATAATTCCTGCACTCTATGTGCCACAACAAAATTGATTTCGAAAAACTGAAGGAGACTTGCATGTTTTTTGCTGCACTTCCTGCAATGCCACTTTTTACACGTTGAGTTTTACTTTTCTACAAGTTTTTTTGTTATATCAATGTCAGTGCAGCTGAATTCAGGCTGATTCTAGACAATCCATAGGCCTTTTTCACAGCAAACAATTTGACCTGTTATTGTAGAAAATGCACAGGCGTTACCAATGATATTAACGATGGCTCTGTTGTAATTTCTCCAATGGGAGAGTGACAGTGAGACAAGCAAGATACTGAGATCAAAGCAGCTTAATGGATTTCAGCCATCCTTAATATTATCATACATACCTGTGATGATCCTACTATGACATGTCGAAATGTCTTCGGTGAAAAAAAGCCTTTTACCCCTGATTCACCTCAATTTCGGGTTACATATTTCACGCTGATCTGGAAACTTTGAGTGTGTGTAGGAGTGGTAAATGTGACCTCTGGCGAGTGTGTGTCAAATGAAAGCCAGTGAGCGCTGGGAGCCAGAGAAGGCGCAGCGCTCTGACAGGTCAACAGAGATTCATGCAGAGATTCACACGGTGAGGCAGAGCAGCAAAACATTATTTCACTTTCCAGGTCTCATACTTTTCAACACGGGCAGACTCATATTTGTTTTACGTTTCGCTTCAGCATGTGCTTGCAAACTCTCAAATTGGTTTCGTCCGTCCAAAGGCTACAATTAGATCATAGATCTGTTCAATGTATTCCATTAAATAACAATTAAGCCTTTCTAGTTGTGCTTTTGGGAGTTTAAAAGACTTTCATTAAAGATACAGTCAATTACTTTGACAAGACTTTGGTTCATGTTAAGTTTTAGGTGAAGGCTTTAGGCAATTTAACCCACTTACACACATTTGTTTATGGGGATACGGTTTCAACACCCTTAAAGCTCTTTAGTAGATTTAAGTTTGTTGAAATGATCTAATGTCTGACCATAACATATTTACTGTGTTTCACAAGGTATATGATGTTAACACTACAATGTAATTTATGGATAAATTGCTCCACATCAAATGAAAATATTTGAGATTACTTACTTACTATACACAGGCCTACAGTGTGTGTAGGCTACTGAAGTTTTTTTTTTAAATAATTTATACATAAACAGACACAAGATATTGTGACAAAGAACATAAAAATGTAAAATTAAAGCTTTACTACGTAAATTAAAAAAATCATTCCAGTTGCCAGAAATAAATGTCGGCATATTACGTTTCTGCAAACCACGGATAAGTTAGATATGTACATTTCATATGTATCAATGTTTCTAAAGCAGTCTAAGCAGATTTTTTTTCTATTTGAGCTGACTTTGTCATTGGGATGTGGAGGGGATCGCGGATGGAAGAGTAATTTTTGAGACCAACAAATAATAACAATAATTGTTTTATGGTAACTTTTCACTGCATTTTCACTAGTGTTGCACCAAACCTGGGTGTTTTTCACGGACCCGTCCCTGCTTTCCAGTGGCTTTTGTACCACCAAATGCAGGTGTTTAAGCCAAAACATCACATATATGTCAAAGTAGTGTTTGTGCCTAAACCTAAACCACACCTTCACCATAGTATTGTTGAGAAACGTATAGTTTTATTGTATCAGCTTTTTCTTCGGCCTAATCCACACAGGTATTTATATAAAAAAAAAACACACTCAAAGCTCTATCCCAATGAAAATGTAAAAACGCAGTTTTTTAGTTTTACAAAAGGTCAGTTTTCTGTGACCTAAAAAGCAGTTTGCATGTGGACGTGAGGGCAAAAGAGAAGTAGCTATGTTTTTATATATACCTGTGTGAATGTAGACTAGGCTTTTATCAGCATCGGCCTACAAGCAAAATAATAAGTAGTATTTTTTATCAGTGCAGCACCTGAATGTATGTGTGGTTCTTGTGTGAGTGCATGTATTTGTGTCACAGTGAGTGTGACTCACCAGGCTTGCCCTCAAAGGCGAGTCCCAGCGTCCCGCTGTAGTCTCTGTCAGTGAGCACATAGGCCAGACAGAAGTCGTTCCAGTTACTCTCAGCATACAGCCTCAGCAGTTTCTCAGGCCCGATGTAAAGAGGGTTCAGGGGATTGTTTTTTTCATCCTCTGTCATCACCTGGAGAGAGACAAGCAGACACACTGATCATTCTGAGGCTGTGAGTCTGTCCGCATTTGATTGTCACTGTTGGAAGAAGATATAGCTAAAGGCACCATCTAAGACTGTTGCATAAACCCAATTATCTCAAAGTCAGAACATGTTTGTGAAATCAAATTAAATATTTGAAGGCCAGCATTAATGGACCTGCATCGAAAGTGCCTTACTTTCACATTTTGGACAATCATGTCATTGTTTGAGTGCAGGAGCATCTTACCTGGAGGGATTTTACTTTAAAGTTGATCAGCTTGATTCCATCGAAGTCCACTTTGTCGTAGATGTCATTCACAGCTCGCATGTAGGAGTGAATCTGAGAATAACACACATTCATGTTATAAAACACCCAGTAACATCTACACACACACACACACACACACACACACACACACACACACACACACACACAGGAATGGGCTTACAGTTCAATCTGACATTTTTTGGACTAGACAAGGCTTTGGAACTTTGGTCAAAAAATACAAATCCAGTATGGAGAAGGTCACATATTTTAGGGGACATAGACATAAGAAAAACCCTTTTTGAGTGGAGGGGGACTTTAAGCATTTTTTCCTTTTAACATTATACTTGACTCGCCCTGAACTGCCCTATCTGCGCGATACATTAAACAGATTCACACATCTTCAACCGAGTTTTGATCGTGATTCATAACTGTGCCATATGAGCTAATTAGTCAAGTGGGTTTATGCAAAGTGTTTCCAGTGTGGGTGGCACAGCCGGTCACACACTCAGACAGGCACGTGCAAACCAGTCACATGTGAAGGTCTAAGTCTATACAGCAGGGTGCGAGCTTACAGTAGAGCCCGCTGCTGAGAATTTCCATAAAGATAAATATTGACACCTTGGACACCAGAGACACAGAAACCAGGTCAGCAGTGATTGACAATGGCATTTTGTCTATTGACACTCAAAGATCACATCACGGCATCACTTACAGTACATTTTCTCACCGAGCGCAACAAAGTTCTGGCACTGGACCAGGGTCAATAACATGTGTGTGTGTTTAAAGTGGAAAGAATCTGAGGAGGTGCAGAGGAGGTGATGAGAGGACGGACAGCAGGAGGAAGGCCAGAGAGAATAATAGCATGGCCACAATAAACAGCAAAGGACACTCAATAACTGACCTTGCTTTGATCACAAAGAGATTTAATTAAGAAAGCACAAATGTGAAAGTTGTTCCAAACTGAATCTGGATCAGATGCCGAGAAGACAAATCTAGCATAATGAGACCAGATTAAACATCTGAAATGTTATAATTTCGTATCAAATATGGAATGCAATAATAAAGACTGTTTATTGGTTTTAATTTAGGGAAAGTTACAAAGTGTTTATGTTTAAGATAAGTCCCTCGATTCCCACATCAGTGCATGTCTAAACTCAGTATCAGGAAGGCATCTTATGACCTCTGACCCTGTAGATGAGCTGTTTGTCCAGACAGAGAGACTTCAACAGACACTTAAATCATTGTTATCTGTCTTTTTGCACTGAGGCAATGCAGGCGTGCCAGCAGAAAAGCAGCTAAAAACTCAGTATGTGACTCAAATCTGAGTTCAGTGTAGGTCAGCCAACACTAAAACCAAGATCGGTATTAAACTGGAAATTAAAAATGCATTCTTCTTCATCAACTTTGCAAGGGTGAATTCAGATTTGTTTTCCATCTTCTAAAAGTCAGACAAATGATTTCCACCCACCCACCAGTGAGGCTCTGAGGCTGCTGCGGAAATTTTGCTGCACTAATAAGGTCAAAGGTCAAGAGAGCAGGACAAAGGGTTAAAAATGTTGGACATTTTAAATGTAATAAGCTACCTCAGAGTTCACAGAGTGCATTTAAGATCCAGTGTGTGGGATTAAGAAGGATGTAATGACAGAAATTGTTCTTTTGTGTATAATCACCTGAAAATGTAAATCATCATGTTTTTGCTAGTTTAAAAAAAAAAGTGTTTATATCTACTATGGAGCTGGTCCTTGTCAATGAAGTCCACCATGTATCGCTGCCATGGTTTTTCAGAGGCCGAAAATGGATACTTGCTCTACATAACGTAATTCTAACAAGTTCTCATTCCAAGTCATCACATATTGTCGCTTTGCAGTTCACTTCTGCGTCTACATGTTATGCTCAACGTATCGTATCCTTCTTTGTCTGCTATTAACGTTTGCTGCTACTGTGATGTCAACACAAGCACATAGTGGGATCCTACTGCTCGTGGTTATGTTTAAGCAACAAAAGCACATGGCAACCAATGCCAGGACGTAAACAAAAAGCACATGCTGGCATGAATGGCTGGGATTAAGCAAAATACACCCATTGTGAGATGTCGGAAAAAAACATCACATTCAGACGGGAAGCAAACACTGTTATTGTTTGATCCATCCACCGCCCCTCCCACCCATCTATAGGGACCTTTGTACTCCTTGTATTATGTTGTTACTGTTGTCACCCCCAAATGTGCAGAATAGTGTCAGAAAAACACAGATTTTTAAAATAAAATTGCTTTGTTCAGGGTTTTTACCGGTTTTAATCACTTTATCCATTTATTTCAGAGGAAAAGTCCTCTGCAGATAATTCGGCTCCTGGTAAAAACCTCCTGAACAATGAACACAGAATCAAATCTAATTTCAGCTGGTTGCAAACAGCAATCCTCACTAGTAGATGCAACAAATTCCAACAAGTCTCAAAAATTGAACGTTTAAATGTAAGAGGGAGAACATGAAATTTTCAAATCAGGTTGTATTATTGCTAATTAGTACTTTCTATGGAGAACATCTACCATGCATGCTTCTGCAGCTTGTCCTCAGGTGGCACTTATCGGGTTGTGGCTTAATACTGAAGGTGCTGAAGAACAGGAGGTGACCGGTCCTGCTTGTTCAATCATGTGGACTGGCGGCTCTGTGCCAGGCCTTTTACACCTGGCACAGACTGCACAGAGCCTTATTAGGCCAAGTGTCTGTAATCCATAAGCCACTGTGTTCTCAGAGGGCGACAAGGTACTTAACTTCCTGCTTACTGTGCAACAGCCTCGTGTGTGTGCATCTGTGTGGGCGATGGCATGTGGTGCTTTCATCAGCCTCAGAGCGGCAACAGCTTGACCCTTCATTTAGTGTTGTAAAATATGTCAATGGTAATAATGCACTTCTGCAAAACAAACTGTGATCCTCTCATGTCCTTTGAGACAGTAGATATACTGGTCATTAGATGGAAACTGGGCAAAAAAAAATAAACGTTTTGATAACACTTTCTATGAGGACCATACCCATAATGAATTATGATGGCATTCATGGTGAATTATAATGCATTTATAATGCTTTATGAATACACTCATAAACACACATAATGCTTACTGATGTCATAAACCATTATATTTTTGACTTACAATGATTTATAAGTGGAAAGGGTCTTGTGGATGCTCTTCACTTGTTAAAAACTTGAGGCTGAATGCTGGGGCTTATAATGTATTATAAATATCTTTACTCACTAGGGGTGTGAATCTTTCAGTATCTCACGATTCGATTCAGTTCGGTTCTGATTCTTGGGGTCATGATTAAATTCAGAATCAATTCAAAACGATCAAAATATAGGAGGTGTAACTACTCCAGTCTGTTTTGCCAGTGGCATATTATGTTATGAAAGCAATGTGTGTATGAAATTATGGAGGTTTTATCATGTACAAGCTTTTTGTTGTAGAAAACCTTTCTCCCAAGTATTGGGAATCAGAAAGTGAAAAAATTAACATTGTAATTATTATAGTTAAAAAAAAATGGACATACTTTTCCAAAAAAAGTCCCATCGTTTTGTTTGCAGTTGTTTGTGTGTCCCATTATCTGTGCCATTCTGCAAAGCAGCTCCTATCTGTGATGCTGCAGAGAGCCACATCACACTCCTGACACTTCAGAGACTGCCTGCAATGAACACAGAGTTTACATCCATGAGGCCCTCCTGCTTGTTAGACTGTCTCCTGATACCCTTGTCTCATAATTATTATTATTATTATTATTATTATTATTATTATTATTATTATTATAGGGGCTACCACACTTCATTCTAATGCATGAGGCGCTACCAATAACAGAGCGACAGACACAGGATTACACCAATCACAGTGCAGTTTGCTTCAGATGACGTGTGGCAATGAAAGCGGATACAAAGCGTCGGTCGGTCTTCCGATTGGTGGACAAGACCAAAACAAATCTCTGACCTCTCTCCAAAGGAACTATGGGAAACCAATATGGCGTTTAGCATCGATGCTAATGTACTCTTTTCATCGAAATATTGATAAAATATGGACGGAAGACACCCGATATCGGATCTATCATTATGGATTTATTGAACAAGGTCCCGTAAAAACACCCGAATTCCAGGGCTGAATAGAGAGGCTTCTTAAAGAGCTACGATGAATCGCTTTGAACGGCACAGTCAGCAGCTTCCACTGGCGAAAAACGTAAGGCGACCCGACAATCGGTCTCAAAATTAGTAAGACTTTTCTAAATAATACAAATTAGAGGGTTACGAATCGACGTTTATGATTTTGAATCCATCCTGAGTCGTTAAAAACGAGAATGGAGATTCTAGAGAATACTCACTTATTCACATATTAACAATTAACTGTAGTAAGGACTCATAGTGTGATATAACAGTCCATGCTGTATCAAAAGTTATCGTTGTATGCGTTAAGTAAAGTGAGGTACATATTGATGCATTAATAAGAATTTATACTTCATCATAATGTTTCATTGTATGTGTTAAGTAAAGTGTAATCATTTTCATGCATAAGAAAATATGCTGCGTCATACGTGATTAATGCGTACCATACACTTGACCTCTTTGAAAATGCATCTAAAAGACAGTTGGAGAGTTTTTAGCCACCGAATTAGATTTCACAAAGACTGGGAATCTTGTGTCAGAGGTGGACAGAAACTGTTGCAGCCCAAAGTGAATATGCTATATGCTGTAGCTATCTAGCTACCTAAACACTGTCCCCTTACCAAACAGGCTATCTGCAAGCTAAGTTAGCTAAACTGGACATGCAGGCTAAATTAGCCAGACACTGGGACGTTTGCTATTAGCCTACAAGCTAACCGTATAATTTAGCCGAAGATTGCTTTGTAAAAAAAATACATGACTACTTGATATATGAATTTTGAAGCTAGCAATATTAAATTGAACCATACGGTTATCTTGCAGGCTAATGGTAAGGTAGCTAAAGTTGTAAGTTGTAAGTTAGCTTGCTACATTTAAACATTAAAACTTGACATTTAAACTTACATTTTAGAGTTGCATCTCTGTCCACGTCTTTCTCCTCCAGTGCTTAGTATTACAAACGGGATGCCATGTCAAAGAGGCACTCTTTATTACCGCTTAAATCCACTTTGTCCCCTTTCCACAAAAAAACCGAGGCCGTTTTTTTCCCGGGCATGTTCCGTCTGCTCCCGCCCTACTGTGCTGTGATTGGCTGGTAGTCTGTAATACTGTGCTGTGATTGGCTACCACTCGTTGCCTCCAATTTTACTTTTCAGTCAGTTGAACAGTTCATATTTGCATATTTAGCTACGTTTGTCTTTGACCGTGGGAAAGGAGGACAATGTCGAGCTAAGAAGGACATAAGATTTCTTCTTTGACATGGCTTCACATTTTGTACCGTGTTAGAGTGGAGAAGAAAAAGTGGACAGCGACTGCTGCAGCCCCTGAAATCCCTGGTAAGTATGCTGTATGCTGTAAACTAGCCAGCAAACCACTGTCGGGTCTACCTGTGAGCTAACATTAGCTGCTGGATTATTTGCTAATAGCCTGCAAGCTAACTGTATGTTTGAACTTAAAATTGCTAGCTTCAGAAATTATATCATGTATCCATGTAAATGAGTGGAGCTAGAAATCTTCAGCTTAGATGTATGTTTAGCTTGTAGGCTATGAAACATTATGACGCATAAATTTGTATAAATGTGTCAATATGCACCTCACTTTACTTAACGCATACAATGATAACTTATGATACAGCGTAGACTGTTATATCATAGTATGAGTACTTACTACAGTAACTTGTTGATGTGTGAATAAGTGAGTATAGCTATTTATAATGCATTATAAGCCCCAGCATTCAACCTATAGTTTACAAGTCAAGAGCATCCATAAGATCCTTTCCACTTATAAATCATTATAAGTCAAATCTATAATGGTTTATGATGATTGATATAGTGCACCGCTAAGCATTATGTGTGTTTATGAGTGTATTCATACAGCATTAAAAATGCATTATAATTCACCATTAATGCCGCCATAATGCATTATAGATGTAGTCTTCATAGAAAGCATTACCAAAGTTTCAGTCGTGATCAAAATGCCAGCCTAATAGGGGATTAATAGAAATACTGACATATTTAACAAGGACATTCATTAACAAACTGTAACTGAGATCACAATCTGCTCATGTAACTGTAGGTCAGTTAAATAAAAACAAAAAATCTGCATTAAACATTTTTAAATTCAGTATTTGGGATCCTTTTCTTGGTTGGTATTTTGAAACAAGATAAAATAAGAAAGATCTCTGATCTTGTGCCAAATGACGCAACCTGCGTATAGTTTGATTTATCAAGATAGGACTCGCGTGACCTTTGATTGCAGCGCCGTGCACCCAAAATCCAGGATGCAGTACTCATTGATAGATTTGTAAACAAAGCATGCTCATCTCAGCCAACAGCAGAGGAAATTCTGTTGTGATGTAATGTTCCTGTTGGATGTTCCATCACACAGAAATGCCCCGGCGTACACTGTGTTCTCCGAGACATCAGGCAGCTCAGGTATCAGCAGCATCTGAGTGCCTCACTCTGAACATGGTGACATGCTGGCTTGAGAAAAATAGGACAAAAAATCTGAACTTTAAACCTCACTGACCTCTATTTTTAGCTAAAAGCGGAATAAGTATTGTCAGTGTTTTTGTGTTCGTGTCTTAACCCTTTTGACAGCAGGTTTGAAAAACGTGTTATCTCAGTGTGTATCAAATATAAAACATAATGTATTTGCCACGGAAAAAGATTAACCCTCTGAAAGCTGGACTGACATAGCTTTTCTTTTGCTGCTTTCAGTTGCCTTTCACAAGCATTTAAACTTCTGAAACCTGAGCAATTGGTTCGATTTCTTTCAAAAAAGTAAAAGGCATTAAACATCTTCTTAAGAAATGTTACACAAATTGCAAGAAATTAGTTGTTTTAGAAAATAACTTTTTTAAAAAGCTAAGAAAAAATTGTCAAGGAGTCTTGTTTGCTGTGTTAGTTATTTATTTTCTTTCTTTCTTTTAGAAATTTTCAGGTAATTTTATTGTACTTTTTACTGATTTCTTGCAAATTTTTGTGTCAATTATTCTTTTGTTGCTCATTTCCTTTCGATGATTTTGAAATAATCAAGCCAGTTTACTCAGGTTTCAAAGAGTTAAAGATAGGGGTAAGGGTTTAACCTCAGTCACCTGCGCTATGACAGCCGCAACTGATTTGAACTTCTTGTAGTAGTAGTGGTCAGCGTGAATGTGGAGCAGGCAGCTGGTCTTTGACTCATCCACTGTTCTCTTCCCTCGGCTCACTGGCGCCTTCTGTGGGTGAAATTTGCAGAAACATGATAATAAATATTTTTAAAGGGGAAATAATCTGGGAGGCAGATTTGAAACCTGTTTACAAATCACCTGCATGTACTTGAACCTCTCCTCATATTTAGTTGATATTTTTCATTATTTTGAAGGTGTGAGTTCACGAAGCCCTCAAAACATCAGGACATGATGTAAGAATAACTGGAATGCCACAAGTCCAAGTTGGAGATGGGACGCCAATGGTCCATTGGGAACAACATCTGTTTAGACCATTTCATGGCCGAACAGTGGAAATGATCTCCACCGGCAGGTATGTTGATAAAAATGGATCCATACCAATGTCTCGACATCCATTGTTGAGATTGAACAGTGGGACCACAACCCAGTTGGTGAAAAGTTAACAAATAGAGCACCCAAGGGAGAGATTAGTTTAATAGATTTGGCAGATGTTTATTCCATCATACCTGATTCTATAATCTCAGTCAAGGTCATCCAGTTGGTTTTACTTTGCAGGAGTCAATTTATTCTGTAAATATGTTTAAGCCTTCAAGGAAGCAGCTCAGCTTTCTGTGTTTTCTGTATCTTACACCTCTGTTACTGTCATAGCATCCTGATCCCTGTTATTTGCTCCTGATGACTCAACGGGCAAAATAAAAAGTGACCAAAATGAAAAAGGTCACTTATATTTACAGATGAATCAGACACATTGCCTTAGAGAAATGTTTCTGGTACAGGAGTTAATTGGCTATAAATGGTTTTGCAGAGGAGGAAATGTTGAGGGTGAGGACAGAAAAAGAAAGCAAGGCAGAGGGTGCTTAAGTGTTTTTGTGCCTGGACTGTCCTACCTCATCAGGGCTGAGGCTTTGGGCGCGGAGGTTAAGATGTTGTGCAGCACAGAATCCATCAGAGCCAGTTCTCTTGGATGGTAAAACTAAAGAGAAACAAACAGAGACCGTTTGATACATACAAAATAAAAGCATAGATTCTTTGATGTACATATTAGAACAACACGTTGTCATCGTAACTCATCAAATATCAAAGCTTGGTCACTGGACTTTCACATCTACATATGACACGCTAGTTATTCTCCTGCATCTGTTGTTGACCTTGTGAAATGCCTTGTTAATTTACACCTGTTACATGCATTGTTTTTTTTCAAAACACTTTCACTTTCACAGAATATCTACTGTTTCTTCTTGTTACATGCATACGTTGGCAAAACATCTCATATCTACATTCACAATAAAACTTAAAATATAAGCCTAGTCCTAATTAGACGCCAAGTCTCATCGTTCTCATCGTAACTCATCAAATATCAAAGCATTTTTACAAATAAACACCTGTCCCAATTAGAGGCCTTTTATATTTTATTATTAATTTTATATTAATTCTTTGGATGTATAAAACCGGGTTGTTGGCTACTTGCTGGAGCTAAGTTAGCTGCATAGATTGCACTTACAAATATAAATGTTCAAATTTTTGCCAGTATGGACATAATACACAGTTAGCTTGGTAAGATTCTCCACTATTCAATTATTTAGTTCATTTTACTGAAACCATGAACCAAGACAGTATTACCGGCATGGTAAACAAGAGAGATGCAAAAAGGAGGTTTAAATAAACAATGTTGATTGTATTTCCCATCTTTGCTGAGTAACTGTTTTGTGCGAAAGGAATTAAAAGCATGTCCCATATAGACGTGTGTTCCAAATGTAAGCCTGTTGAGTTCAGTGAGTAGATGTGTGCATATGTCGGTAGGTGAAAATTATAGGGTGACTAGCCCAAAAAAGGGTCTAAGAGGCCTTATGTGGCAGCTTTTATAACAACTGGGAGCACTGGGCCCTGGCATAGACTGCATAAAAATAATGTACTTAGCCATCGTGAAACCGCCCACTGGTTTGTTAACTCCTGTTTTGAAACCTCGAGTATGACATTTTGAGTCAAATCGTGGCAGAAGTGACCATACTTAGACTAGAGTGTGGAGCTGTGGTGGAGCAAGAAATTGATCTGTGGATCTGTTTATTTCTGCTGTAAAGTTGGGCAATTTAACATGTGGGTCTTTGGGGACTGACACGTGTTTTGAGCCAGCCTCAAGTGGCCATTAGAAGAACTAAATTTTTTTAGTCTCACACTCTCCTTTAGTCAAACACCCATAGATTCAGGGAGATACCCACAGCAAAGAAAACACTGTCCCCAATAATTTTGGACATATCCTATAAATGAGTGAACACATCAATGACTCACTTTAATGTGGGCGTACCGTGTCCCAAATAAAACAGTGCTTACCAATCATAATAAATAACTGAACAGAGATCAAACACGGTGTTCCATTGAACCCACTCCTATTTTTGTTGGAGCAAACAGGACATTGTGAAAGATTGGCTCACGAATAAACGTGATGTGGACCAGGGCCACAGTCTGATCTCTGAACAAAAATGATTTGTTTGTGCTGAAACCATTACTCAAGATCTGCCGTTGTGTGTGTGTTAAACCAGGAGCAATGATCAGGCGAGGCAGTGCTGATTTAAATATCACAGACATGATCATGTCAAATCAATGAAGAGAATTTAATCAAGAGCATTCGTGCTTTGTTTCCATGTCTTTCCCGACATGTCAAGGTCTTACATGCAGAGTAAGTCAAGTTGGTCTTGTGACTTCTCTTGTTTACTCAACAGGTCCATAAGGTCACAATTATTGCTTTATAACCCCAGTCAGAGAAAAGATGAAAGACTTGTTTCCTGGAGCCTAAATTTACTACTTTCCGGATTTAAGACACAAAAGTCCATGTTATTTATTCCTACTTTCCCAAACTGGAAACAACAAACCAGTTTTTTTTAATTGACAAAGTGAATGTGTACAAACATCAATACTACATTGAAGTATTTTTCTTATTTTTTACAACAAATGAATATGATATACACTAAAAAACTTAGTATTTTAGGCTTCCATATGCTGGTGGGCCATCATGATAAGACTATGCATAATATGATGTGAGATCCACAACAGAAGGTACTTAACGATCACTAAAACTAGGTGGGGAAAAAAAGTGGATATACTGATAGAGGTATCAGTCAGCGGCCAAATGACTTGTTATATATCAGCATATCAGACATCAGCAAAAACAAAACAAAATAAAACAAAACAGATAACAATATTGTGCATTCCCACTTTTAAACATTTTCTTATACAGAACAATTTAAAACAATAAGTGCATATATACTATTTTGAAATTGGCTCCTTAGTGACCAGCACAGCAAGCAACATTAACAGAAGCAACCTCAGACTCAAACACTTTATAAATAGAGGACCTGCATTTAGAAATCAGCGCTGTGGTCGGGAATGGGAGCTGTGGGGGCAGCCTGTGTGGAAAACACTGTGATAGCTGCTGGTTTGATTTCACTAAAACAACATCATCGTCTGAGATTTGCAACAGCTCTGGGACGGCTGCCTTGTTCAGATTGGTGCAATAATCAAAGGATTGCAGTCAAGGGAGGCTTTACATTTGCAGAAACTGGCGCGTCTTGTCACACTGGCAAAGACACAGAATTCCACAAAAATGCACAGAGCCAAAAGGACATTTTTGCAACAGAGTGTATTAGGTTTATGGTCAGGGACTATGGGGGGGTGCACATGAATATGTATGAAAGGATGTGATGTAAAGTGCACTGCTGCAAAATATTTCAGAATAATGTAAAAATAATGTAAACAATAAGTCCCAGTGGGATGCAGCAGAACTCCTGTGGTTATGCTCTAATGTTAATGGAAAGAAAACAAACTTTTCCAGCTACATCTGTGTGGACAAAAATGGGCTTACAGTAGAGTCACATGACATAATAATCACTCTCACATGTCGTTTGCAGTAATGTGAGAGTGACAGAATCAGGCAATGTTTGCCCATTAACTAGTGACCCATAACAACTTCAAGGGGTAATGCAAAGTGTGTCCATAGGCATGTATGCGTGTGCATGTATGAGCGTGTGAAACACTCATTCAGCAGTGTAACATCCCCCTGGATCAGATTTGGGCCTAGAGTAAGGGAGAGGCAACACATGATTGGATCACACCATCCTACGAAAGTGCTGCAGCCAATCACAAAGCAGTAATTCTTTCTATACATGGTGGAGTGGGGGTGGGTTGTGGGGGTGGAGGCCTAAATGCCGGGCGTCGACCCACTGACGGAATTATTTCCAGACCTCATTTCATGTTCTCACTCTCCCTCTCTCCTAGTTTGTTTCTGTGTCTGTTCCTTCTCCAGTACACTGCAGGAGATACATGTTTCTGGCCTGTGTTGCCAAAGGTATTTCTTTTTTTTATTTTATTAATTTGTCAATTAAAAAGTGACCTATCATGCTTCATAACAGTTACAAACAATCAGAGCAAGACCTGATGGGAAAGCTGATTTCCCAAGTGAGAAATCAGTGTCATATTTCAGTTCAGACTCACATTCCCAGCAGCTGTTGGAAACCAGTCCAGTTAAGAGAGGGATAAAAAACTTAAACCAGAGCCTTTTTAACCTCGTTCCAGCTTTTAGTATTAGTGATCAAGGTCTGCAGCTGCATCATAGGTACCCAACAGAAAAGTCTGTCTGATTTTTGTTGTAAACAGTTGTTACAGAAAGCAAAATCTATTTCGACTGACAGCACCTACACCGCTTAGCGTTTCAGACCTTAAATACCTACTCGCCAAAACCAACAGATACAATCACTACTAATACTGTCAGCCATTTCACTGCTGACCTCCAACAGAAACTGGTGAATTAATTTGACCAATACCACCATGCTTGCTAAACATTGCTTTTTTAAGTCATTTTTTACTCTATGTTTTTACTTTTTTATGTGTTGTACTTAATTGTCTAGTGTGTGTTAGCTTGTACCTTTTTTATTTTTTTTACTGTTGTCACCGCTGTACAATCAATTGTCCCTCTGGGGACAACTGAAGGTTTACTTGACTGAGCAACTGGAGTTTGAGCAACTTATGGACAAAAAAAATCAAAATATCACTTCACCTTCAGCCTTTGACTCTTGCTTTTGTGCATACTGTTGCATGATGATAAGCAGTGTTGGGCTGTAACCAGTTACATGCAACTGTGTTACATAATTAAATAACAAAAAGTATTCTGTTATAGTTACTGAGAAAATATGCAATTAATTACAGTTACTAATCACAATGTTGCTGATTACAAAAAGTTACAACCAAAAGTATTCTTTTCTGTAGAAAGCTTGTATGTAGAACTCAAGATTCATTCTGTTGCTTTGCATTTTTTCGCCGTGCAGGAATGCTCTCTTTTGACACATTTATGGGCAATGCGGGCCCAAATCACTGGGACAGATTTGAGTAGGGTGGAGAGTACACACACCCAAAAAACTTTTACAAGTGCTGGATCAAAAGAAATCTAACTAAGGCAAGAATCAGACAGGGGATCTGCACACTGTATTAAAAGCTTTGTAACATTTAGATGTACAAATATAACAGATCTTCATCAGACGTCACATCACCGTGACAAAGCAGAATAAGCAATTGATAGTCACAAAACGTTTGTCACTCAGGTGATGATTGATGATTGATTGAGAGTCAGTCTCTTAGGTTGGATCATTTGGAACAGAGTTTTATGAAAAGTGTTTTCTCTGGATTATTTGTGATACATTTGACTGGTGTGTTGTTTTTTTCATTTATATGCCTGTATAATATTGATTTTGATGTTTCTGGTTCCTTTTCATAGAGGAATTGGAAACATTGTGGGAGTATTAGAAAAATGTGAGTGCAAAACCATCCAAGGTGGGATAGCTTACAGCTGTCTCTACATCTGCACAGGATCCATTTATCTGGCAGTGTGCACTAAAATTTTGAGTGTTGTTTTGAGTGGTTGTCTTGTTTAAACGTTTGCACCACCTCTTGTCTGCCAGTGTGCATTGCTCTAATTAAGTCTGTCATGCCTGCAACCAGGCGACCTCACAAAGGCAGGTGGCCATGTCATTGGATGAGAATGCCTTTCGGTGCTGGAAATTCAACAATATTTTTCTTCTGAAATCAGCAAAGTGCTGTAACATTAATGGACAGCTTATAACTGTTTACCAGGGGTGAAAATATTGAAATGCTTGATTTGAAACCTTAGGAAACATCTGAAAGTAAGTTTATGGTCACATAAGAAAAGTAATCAAAGTAAATGTAATAAGTTACATTACCTTCATGAAGACATTAAAATAGATACACTACTTATTCAATTTTGAACAGGGAAATTAGTGATCTTTAATCCAACACATTTCAAAAGTAATGTGGTGGTTCAGGAGCTTAGTTTCTTGGCAGGAACAACACTGGCTAAAAAAAGGACATTGACTTTTGAAATGCTCCCTTTTGCCCCAGGATATGTCTAAACTGCGGAGGCACCTTTTTGCACTTATGTTCTTCCCCTAGTGCCTCATGAACAACTCATGGGTCATGCCCTCACGTCCTCTCACGTGCCACACTGGTTGGCTCAAGTGCAAAATGACCCTAAACCTAAATATAACACTAAACTCTGAGTGTCATAGAAGTCTTCCTAACTTCCCATGGGGGAGTCTGTGCATGCCACTTCTCAGGACGCATGTCCACTGCTCCGATTAATCCTCTGATCTATTAAACCACAAGGCTCAAGTGTTCTTGCAAATAACAAGATTCACACGCTTGGTGGAAGATTTTCTGCTTAGTCCAGATTTTATGCCTCATGTAGTCCAGATATCCCATATCAACTGCATCCTCCCTATTTACGCAAGTAATGACGCCTCTGTGAAGTGAAAGGCTGCTTTCCACTTGGTTTGATACTGTACGGCTGTCAGGGAACAATCACCCTTTTAGCAACTATAAAAGCTGTTTCTTTGGTGCAATTGCAAAAAAACTGATAACCTTAAACCGTTGCTGCAACACTGAAAGTTGCGCCGATGACCCAAATCTTTCTTAGATTTTCCAAACTTGTATAATGTAATTAGCTAATGAATCCCATGAAGAAATATATGTTTTAAGAATTATTTACACAATTATTAAACTTAAGACTGGACAGATTTTTACATGCTGAATCTCAAAGTTCTGGTCAAGGTTTCCAAGCAGCATACTATAACAAATGCTGAAGGGAAATACAAAGTAGTCACTTTGCAGATAACTTCACTGAAACTACTTCCTGATTGTAAAATCAAACAACAATTAATAGCCCTGGAGTTAAACATTAAGAGATTCCCAGTGATATTTTAAGTGTATGTTTCTCTTGATTAATCTCAAGGAAGTATGAGAATAATAAAACCAGGGTGTAACAATAAACAATACACCAGGGTGTGACTACACACACAGACAGACAGATACATGCTTCTTTTTCTCTCTCCTAACTTTGTAAGCTGACTGCGGATGTTCAGTCTTTTAGTTCAATAAACCAGATTTTGCCACAATATTCTTGAGTCAATTGTATAGTTGCTGTCAATTTTAAAAATTGTTCTCTCTGCTGTTGTCAGTTGTCAATTTAGTGCAAAATCAATGCATAATATAATAATATATATAATATGTATCATAGCAATGTTTCTAACATAACATACTTAGTGTTACATGTATATAAGCTGACTTCTTTTATTGGGAGGTAGAGGGAATGTGTATGTCATAGTACCCATAGTACTATGTGGTGCAGACCACTGTTCAAGTCCAACAAACAACAAATATGCAAGAGACATCACAAAACTTCCAGTGCCGATTGTTGCACCAAAACTGGGTATTTTAAGCCAAAAAAAATAATCTTTTCCTGACCATCACCACATGGTTGTCACGATCTGTTGTGTCTTGATTATTTCTGACTTTGGAGAAAACTGGACTAAGTGTCTGTTTCAGACTCATTCAAGTTGTCTTCAGTAGTTAGTTTGTCTTTCTTTTCACTTGGTTATTTATTATTAAGATGATTGTTTTTTCTTTGATTTTGGGATTCAGTTTCTTGTGTTCACCCCCTCCTGTGCTGACTCTACACACCTGCCCTGCATCAGCCTCGTTAGTCCTTCCCTGCTCCTCAGTTTTTCTCAAACAGCTCTCTGCCTGTTCTTCTGCCTCATCACCTCATTCTCCTCACCTGAGCCTCTCTGCCCTTTACCTCCACCTGCACTTCATCCCCTCGTCAGACTAGTTTGTACTGAAGTCCTTGATATGATCCTGTGATGTTCAGTTGGTGTTTTCTTGAACTAAAAAGTGACCATTTGTGTCCCTGTTGCCTGCAGTCTTCTGAACACTTGCTCTGCTTTTAATGACTGGTTTTTGTCCTAACCACAGCATTTTCAAAATGTAAAGTTTTAACATATGCACTATATAATAATATACAAATATTCAATATTTGTGGCTGGCAGAACTGTACAATGCCAACATTTATTCTGGCGACTGAGCTGCACCTCCAGGTCTCATCACATCCAACACTCAGGGTTCCCTCCATCATCATAAGCACCTCTTCACATCATATCCAGATCTTCTGCCACTTCATCTCTTTACCACCACCACCAGTGTCTAGGCTCCATCCAGAGACAGTCCTGTACTAACCATGGAATGATGTTCTCCATACCATTCATTTTTACTGTTTATCATTTAATATTTAAAATTTGCTATTAATTTTTTCAAAATATTGTTTTTTGAGCAGAACTAGCAGGTGGGGATTGTGATTAGGTATCCTGATGTCATCACACTTTATTTTGTTGTAAAATGGCCACCGCCCTTTGCGTCCCAGATTTGAGAGACCTCATGTCACCTCACATCCCAAGGGAGTGAAGTATCCTTATATAACCTTTGTTTCCCTCGTGCGGACGACAACTACAGGAAGTGTAAACACACACAGGAGTAGACACATTATGTCAGCCTCCGGTCGTCCCAATTTACCACTCGTTGGGAAGCATTGATTGTTTATTGAAATATCATGTGCCAAGTGTTTAACAGCTTCCTGCAGATATGCAGGCCTGTGAATGAAAGAACAGGATGTTGTCAGCTGCAACGTTATCTCATGTAACTGTTGCCGCATTCATGAAAGGGTCTGAAGACAGGCGGGAGGCATAGGAGGAAGGCAGACATGGAGTCTGTGTAAACTTAAGGACAAACATGGGGAGGCGGGGTTGGCATGATCTGTACGGTTTCCAGGAAACGTTTTCTTAGAAATAATCTTATTCTGATGCACGTGCACATGCAGACGAGGAAACGCATTCAGATAGAAATGCACATACACATTGAAACAAAACATTTTGACAGCTCTCAGTAATTACTGCCATATGGAAAAACCGTAAGCGGACACAAGCCAACGAAGAGTTTGTTTGCAGTGCCTTCAAACCCTGCAAGATACTCCGCATGATCCTCATTTCTTCTCTCCTTTCCCCTTAGATACTCATGTCCTTCTCCTCCTTTGTTCTCCTCATCTTTCACCTTCATACCTTCCTCCTTCCTTTCACCCCCGCCTCTCCTCCCCCTCTTTCAAAAGTCACACCATCTTCGGTTTATCTTTTCTCTGGCCTGTGTCCAGGAAGGGTGCCAACACCCCTACAGAACTGTAAATAGGTTCTGCTGTTATAACCCCACTCTTGCAACAACGAGGTAAGGATAGTTCATTGACTCCTGGTAACCCTAACTCAAGGGTTAGTTAGTTCATACTGGAGCTCAAGGCTACAGATACTGAATGAGAACAGTACAATGAGGTTAGAAACAGAAGGGAGTTGTATGTTATGTGAGACTACAGACCCAAGAGGGCCATAAATCAAACTTTTGGGGAGATCTACAGTAGAAAGGAATTTCTTGTTGTGCTCTTGCCATTACCACCGAATGGCCAAGAAAAGCAACTGAGGTTATGGGGTGTTGTTTTGACAATTCCAGCCTGCAGATGCTCAAGCTTTAGAGTTAAATTTGTCATCCTGGACACTGGGGCCAATTGAAATGACTATCGAGTAAATATAAGCTTGAAAATATGTGCAATTTTTGAATATGAATGCAATTTTTTGAAAACTTTTTCCTAAAAAAAAGGGGGGGAGGGTGTCTTACCCATGTCGTCCTCATTGTAGATTATAGAGTGGTGATCCGTTTGGTTGCTGGTGTATCTGTTTACTGGCTCTATATGGTAGGTCCCATTGTCTGTATGGATGGTTCCCTCAAACTGACCCTGTAACACTGAGCCATGGCAGACTGAACCATGTTCACCTGCAGGACCAGGTCAAGAGAGATAACATTGCCTTGGTTAAAGTGACAATGTGCAGTGATAACTGAGGTATAGAGACAGACAGACAGAATATATAGATATCATACTGACTTATAAACTGATGAGATACAAACTTTATAATAAGGGTTAGCATTTAGAAATACAAGAGGTGAGATATGTGGCAAGCCTGAGGCAGTTCAATACGTTTTACATTGGTCTTCAATCCTCAATAGTCAGGAATGTTTTCCCACAAACTGATTTGAATTTAAATCTGTTATCCAGATGTTTTAGTCACACCATAGAAATTATAAATGACTGTTGACATTGGGTGATTACACACTTTATGCTATTAATATAGACTTGAATCACAAGTAAACTGGAGCCCTATTGGTCCATGCATCCCAGTCATACCTACCATCCAGTGTCCCTGAATATATGTGGGAGAGATCAGCTGATGTGGAACCATTTACACTGACCAGCACGAAATTTTTAGAAAACACTGATGCATCATGTTTCAAACGCAGATGGAAAGTCCTGCACGAAACAGAGAAACAAACAGCTCATAGATGTGGTCAAGACTTTGTAGTGTAATGGAAGGTAGTCAGAATAATCAACTGCAGGCAACTATGACCAATTAATTGTTGACATGTATTATGGGTTGAGAAACAGGAGAATACTGTCTAGCCAGACTTTGTGTGTTTAAGAGGGCTTTTGAAGCAATTGCCAGAATTATAAAAATGTTAAGTTACCTGTTGAAAGCAGTGAGGTCCAGATGAAGTGTGTATTCCTGAGGCTGTGAGGCTCTCCTGGCTCTCAGGTGCTTCCTATGGAGATCCTCTCTGTCATATGACAAGCTCTCATAACGCTTTATGTATGGACTAATGTCACTTACAGCACCTAGTAAAAAAGGAATAAATTCAAGTCAATTCACATTCTCATACCTCACTGGGAAACCAGACAAGTATGGACACTTTCACCGAAAGTTTATCATCTTTAGTGAACCAATTGCTGCAGCACCTGACATCAAAAAATCAGCCTCTATGCAGATGACAAATTGTTGTACTTACAAGATTTATACATGTCAGTGCAAGAAATCATCTTAATCAACACTCTTACTCCAATTTTACATTGAACAATAAGCTAAATCCGAAATATTCCTCTTTGAAAATGATTGGAATTTTTGCCACAAATTAGGTCGGGTTTTAGTCATTGGTTTACTAAAACAACTTGTTTGGGAAAGGTTAAGGGCAAAAAAATTTTTTTAAAAAAAGCTGTTAAGCTATTTTAAGCTCATTCATTTATGTTATTACTTATTTCTTTTCATTTTTCTCAACAAGATGTAGTAAGGTTAAAATTAGAAACAACACGTCCAGAAAATACCATGATGCTGTGGTTTTTACATCTATTTGACAAGGTTTTTTTTTAATGTTTGCCAATACTATATACTATTGGCACTGAATGTTGTTTATCAGAAAATAATATAAAGGATATTTTAAAAGTCATTAAGGGTTTAATTGATTATTATGTGTGTTAATAGAAAAAATATAAACACAAACAGTACAGAAAACATACTAATTGTAACCTACATCATAGTCATAAATTACTTTAAACGATAATTCATGTGATTTTGCCTTACTCCTTTTAGTTCCTCTTGTTTACCACTCCATACATGTTAATGTTTTTGCAAATTTATAACACACCCTTGATTTTGATGTTGCAAATGAAAAAGCTTTATCATATGGCAATACGTTTTTGTTTATTTGTTTTTTGTTCATCTGTCTATCTTGAGCCACATCATGAAATCTGACGAGCATGTTCATGTTTCCGATGACCAAACCAAGACACCAAAAAAGTGTGATTTTATCCCCTTGCCACCGTCAGACTAATTTGGACTGCCCTTATACTGTGTGATTGGTCATTGGACCGAGTGCTGGCTGTGAAAGTGCTGACTAAGCAGGAAAAACCTTGGAAGAGGCTTGCGTTGTCCTGTACAAGGTGTTATTACTTACTTTCTGTCGCCCCTCCTAAGTGAATCCCATGTACCTAAACCCTTAATAAACGGGTGTTCCCCATTAATCACATCTAAGTGTCTACATCACTGGCAGTGTTCGCATGAAGGATCCTGTCTGCAACATTCCTGAGAGGACAGGTCAAGACATGTCTGAGCCCAGAAGCGGCCAGTCTGTCACAGCAGCCGAAACTGCATACTTATACAAACACATGCACACCCGCACCGACTTACACTTACTTAGTTAGACACACACACACACACACACACACACAAACACACATACACATGGCTATTCAGGGGGTAGAGTTAAGAAATACCTTTCATTCAGGTACACACATACACACACACACTCATCTGCACACTACCTGTAATCCGCCAAAGGCTGTCGACCAACAACAGCAGCAGCCAGTAGTGTTGAACTCCCATGGTCTCCTCATTGGTGTATTTTTGTTTACATTCCCTTTTAGTGTTTTTTCTTTCTCCTCCTTCGCTCCCCCTAGACTTTCTTTATCATCCCATTTGACTTTACTTCTCTCCTCACCAGCTTCGTTCCTGTGGTCTTCCCACCCTGGAATGTGACTATTTGCGAAGGTGAAGCCAGAGGAGATACAAGCTGACAGTAAGAGGCATATTCAGACTTGTTTGGTAGCAAGTTATGAGTGATCTGCTCAGGTAAAGAAGGGCTTTGAAATACAGTTGCATAGGGACTATTCTTCGAAAAAGTAGAAATGTTGTGGTAAAGATGGAAAGTGATATGAACACTTGCAATTACTGTGAATTTAAGTTCCTTTAAATAGAGGAATAATCTGAAGTTAAACCCCTAGAAGTTGCTCAGCAGCCAGCAGTACAATACAGTAACTGTGTCAAGCAACAAAGCAAAGAGGATATTTGTAAAAACAACCTGCTTGTTCATGGATAAAAAAGTGGCTGACTTATACAGCAATGCTAGTAAACACCTAGAAAGCTGTGCACACTTGTGCTTTGAGAATGCTAATGTCAGCATGCCAGTATGACCATGCTTACATGCTTATGTTAAGCAGGAATAATGTTAATCCCGGTAACCACCATATTTAATGTGTTAACATGCAAACATTTGCTAATTATCACTAATTACAAAGTACAGATGAGACCGATGGCAATGTCATTAGTTTTGCAGGTATTGGACAAATATGTTTTGACCTGATTATTTTGCTAGATGAAATGTGAAGGGCACCAAATTTAACATAATTATTGGGACACATTTTATGGTATCAATCAAACACACATAAATAAAACCACGTCATTGGGAATCACTGAGGTTGTTGTTGGATTTATGCTCTGAGGACCTGCGAATGTCTGTAGCAAAGCGAATTTCATGGTTAGTTGAGATATTTTAGTCTGGACCAAAGTGGTAGACAATCCGACTTATTACGAGACAATTACCTATATGATTTGCTTTTGTATAGGGCCTAATCTTCTAACGACTCAAAGCATTTTCACAGTGCATGCCACATTCACCTACTGGCACACACTGTCACGGCTGAGGTTACCTATGCATTCAGCCACCTGCAGCAACAGCACAGTATGATTCAGTATTTTGCCCAAGGACTGAAATAGCAGGGAAAAGAGCCACCTACCTTCCAGTTAGTGAACAACCTGCTATATCTCTTGAGCTCCAGTCGCACACTGCGGATCTAAAAAGAGCTCACATCACTTCATCATTGATAATGAATGCCAAATTTTGAACTTTGATTAATTTTCTCTATATCCTGACAAAGGAAGAGGCCTCCCACAGGTCTTATTTTTACACTCTTGTGTGGTAGAGAAAGTCCCGAAATGGTTCCAAATATGAGAAGGAAGCAATCATTTATATGACTCACACAATGTCAAAAGTATGTCGTGGGCTCATTCTGAACAAAGTGCAATGGTTTTAGGTAATTTTTGGGAACAATAAGCTCTGGAAAGGAAATGGGTCACCATTTGACCTGGAAAGATGACAAACTAAAACTAAGGTTTTGCAACTTTTTGTAGAAGTCACCTCTATGTATGTACTTCTGCATTGGTGGAAAGCACCAGGTTTGCAGAACAGGAAAGTAAAGAGAAAATCTTACATAATTTATTTTTTATCTGTATCTGTGTTTCCATTGCACTGTTAAGTAACCTCTAGTGTGTTGCATAAGAAATGTACACATTTCCAGATTTTGGTGCTATAGTGGTTCACTGGCCTCCAAACATACAGTATTTTTGGATACAGCCGAGATACTGCAGAGGGAGACTTTAAAGTGTACCAGCAGTATAACCACACCAAATTGTTGCTCCACAGGAGCCCAATTACTCACTGAACCACACCAAATCACTGCAGCTTCCCTTGTAAAATGATCAAAATCACGTATAACTTAGGCAGTTCACGGATGAGAAAGCCTTGAAAACATTTATCCTGCTGTTAGTGCCGATATAGAAGGGTTTGCAGAGATCTTTCTAGAGTAAAAATCAACATATATCAAATGTTTGCAGGCACCAAACCCGCACTTGTAAATGTTTCCTAAAATCTGTAAAGGCTTGTTTCATCCAAGAAGAAGCCAGTGGGGGATGATAGTTTATGACAATGTGCAGCAAGTAAATCATGTTTGAGACCAGATACTCATAAACCACACTGACTATATGCACACAGATTGAATTAAATAACTCAATAAGTTATGTTTTATTTCTCAGGGTCACTTGATCTTTAGCATAAAAGCTTTATGACTCTGATCTGATTAGGAGGTTTGATTCTGATCTTGATGCATGTGACCTGACTGTCATAAAGACGATGACATAACGTCCTCGCCCGCCTATTACAGTGCTAGTCATGTCTGTGCTGGGTCACATCCAACCACAGATGTCACACTTCTGACACCGCAGACAGGCTCTTGGACGCTACGACAGACAACATACTACACCAGTGACTTTACTCCCTTAGGTCAGTGTTTAACGGTCTGGTTTAGAGCCTAACCTCCCCCTGTCCTTTAATCATTTACCCTTCGCCTTCCCCCACAAACTCCTGCTTCACACCAATTGGCTAAGAAGGGATCACCCGTAGAAGAGTTGTGACATCAACGATTCAGACACACCCACGAGTACAGGCTTGCACAAAAATGCAGACACTCACACATTTCTGTATGGAGGTTGACTACTTGCAACTTAACACCATCATGTATCTCTCGTGTTGTTCTAGTCTAGTGAGTCCCTATTTAAAAAATATTTTAATGATTTTTGATATTTTAAGAGGTTTTGCATGTGCATCTCAAAAATACGTGACAATAAAATAAAAATGCAACAAAAAGTTGCAATTGTGCATTGAACACCTGTAAAACTTTTACTCCTTCTGAAGAGCCCTCGTTAAACTTTTATTTGTTGCTGTCATTACCTCTATTTTAGAGTGTGGAAAGGTAACTCTAGGACGTTGACTTTAGATGGAAAGGTAATTGATACACTTGTGAAATGTGGTCATGCTCATAGTTGTTCTGCTTGAGCACATTTCAAAGAGCTACAATAACAGATTCTTCACGCTGAGGAAGCATTCAGAAGTGAAACCTATACTTTTTTCCCAAGTGTTTCCCAAATGCTTGGATCTCGTACAACAATGGCAAACTCTTACATGTAGTAAAATGAAAAAGAAATCATTTTCAGACTGTAACAGATCCTGGCAGTTCTGGGAAAGCGTCCACATATAGATTCTCTACTCTCTACATTTGAGATTCATGTGCGTTACTATTATGCAGGATGTGAAGTTTTCATGAGGTTTCCTCTCTGCTTGACTGAAATATCTTCATGGGGGTTTCTGGTTGCCTTTGAGGCTAATTCAAACCAACACTACACATGACATCCAATCCCACCCCACAAATGTCTCGGTATTTAGTGCCTGACAAAGGATCATGGGATAATTAGTGCGACTGCAGGCCCTTAGCAGGTTTCTTTGCTTCTCCAAGGGTTCATAGGCTATGGGAATTATCAAATCACATCGTTCTGCTGACACAGCCAATGGGTAACCCCTTCACGGAGCTGACCCATTTCACAAAGGGCCACGGCTTTCCCTTTCTTCATGCCCGGGCACCGCACAATATCCAGTCTGTGTCGCACTACATAATGAGTGCATTGTATTCAATGCATTGACATAGATCTGAGTTAAGCAGATAAGCTCGCTGCCATCTATGTCTGTCTTGTTGTTGATGCATCTATCTGATGCCTTCGCTCGGACTCTGACAGCTGAGACTAACCGTATGTTTGACCACCATGGTAATCAAATACATATTATTGTGAATTGACCACTTTTACACTCATACTGTTTTTCCATAACTGCTTTTGGCCGAGCTGAGTCAAACTGTGCTGTACAATTTGCATTTCTATTATCAGTTTAGACTCACTGTGCCACGCCAAGTGGGTCCAAAAGCACAAACATCAGCCCTCAAACAGGTAGCGGTGATGTCTCACCAACTGCAGCCCACCTCTAAAGTCCCCCCGTCTTCCCCTTGAATCAAGCTGTGTGTTGTGATTCTTCACTCACCTCTGTCAGTGCGGGAGACTAGAGACAAAGATGTTATTTAAAGTCTCTGTGTGAGATACTCCTAGTACTTTCGAAGCTTCTAAATGAATCTCTGTGGTTTGGAGTTTAATTTCTGTGCTGTGTCCCTATTTCTATTTTACATGTCTGCTTTATTTCCATGTTCACTTTCCGGGTTAGAGTTACCATAACTTTTATTGTTATTACCATTGAAGAAGACAATTCCCAAAACGTTAAAATATCTTCATATTGCAGCTTCAGAAATAAAATGGAAAAAGAGATTTAAACAAATTTTTTTGAGAAAAATTATCATAGTTATCATAGTCATATGTTAAAAAAATTCTCAAAAAAGTCAGATTTGGAAGTCATTTGAAGGTTATTTGTAACAGTAAACTTCACAGAGGTGAAACCTCTCAGTTCAGAAGAAGACAGGAAGCCCACACAAGCACTGAGCTTTACTGCAGCAGTCAGTCCACTTGCAATGCAATGCCTCCCTCTAGAGAGAGCCTCTAAAATGAACCATTGAGACCAAAGAGCTACATGGACTAGTCACTCATATGCAGTTTTGTGACCCGTTTTATTGCTGTTTTTAGTGTGCATCTTAAAAATGACTTCCATTTTAATAGCTTAATATTTGACACACATTTAATTTGCTACTGCCACTACACCCACTTATGTTTCATGTTACTTTTCCAAATAGTAGATAAGTGGGTGCAGTCAGGATGAATTGGGAAACAGTGGCAAGCAGTGACTAAATGGACAGTGCCCTCTGATTGGTACGAGTGCAGACATGTGCCAAAAGTAATGTTTGTTTATTGATATTTCGTAAAGCATTTTAAATTCTGCATACAGCACTATCTCAAAGTTCTCAATATCTCACTTGACTGAGAGGACAAACAGTAGATTTTGAAGGTGAAGCTTACACCCCCATCTATATAAGTTTTACTCTGTGCCATCCTGGGCACAAGGTCATGACGTCAACAGCTACCCAAAACAAATCAGACGTTGATTTTTGGACAGAAGATAAGAGAAAAACTGCAAGACTATCAGCAGAGATAGGAACAGACTCTGCCCAATAAACTAACATCAGGATAAACTGTATTTGGTATGACTCTGCTGTTTGTAAAACATATCGATTCACCTTGACACATGCAAAAGTACAGTGCAGCCTGTGTCATGTTGAAAGATTTGACTTTATGTTAAAAGCTGAAAGAAAAGAAACAATAGTAAACACAGCTAGTTCTAATTCCGCACATAATACACACATTTACCACATTGAATTTTTGCATTACAAAAGAGTAAGTGTATAAGATACAGTCTCACAGCCACTTGATCAGTTATGCTTTAAAAAAATAGTGTAGTGGTGGTAGTAACAATATCGACATATATTTTTACTACTTTGTTTTATTTGACTAGTAGAAAAAAAACAGTTTGCCATTATGCAATGATTATCTTTCTAGTTGATCGAGCACAAAAGCTCAGTGTCAATGATACTTTGAGCGACAGACTGACGCAAAAGGGAGCTTCCTTTCTGATGAAACTGGGACTATAGTATCGACTTTTAAATGGACTGGAAGCAACACTTGACTGTACTGATTTTTACTGGAGTGGTTTCATTTTTTTCTACACTTAATACTATCTAACCAAGATTAAAGATGCCATAATCACATAAAACATGTCACATATTGGCTTTTACCCCCCTGTTCCCCCTTTGATTGAAGCAGTTGTTTTCTTTACATGTGAGTATGAACATGAGTATAGACAGAGCGTGAGGTGAAAAAGACAAATATCTCCACTGACACGTGTTCAATCTCTCACACACAGAAATAAAAATAAAACAAAATTGTATTTGATTAAAATACACCTGTAATCTTACATATGTCACTCATTTGAGAATATAATCAGAACTTTAGTTGACCACAAGAACTCAAGTATTAGTGTACTATTTGTTTGTTGAAAAAAAACATTTTGTCCTCAATGAGGAATTTCTAATAAGTAACAACATGCGCTTCAAGTGTGTCTCACCCACTGATTACTGATCAGCAACAGCTGTCGGTGATCTGGTGTATAACAAGCCTTTATTCCTCAGCAGACAGTTTGAAACTGGACTAGCTGAATTGAAATTAGTGAGTATTATATTCTTGTTTACACCTATACCTGTTCAGCACGAACAGTTTTAAAAATATGTTATCAGTTTCTAATTGAAACTGGGGCAAAAGTTTAATGAATAAAGTTTTATGTCATCCAATGCATGGAGACTTCAAACTTTGTGGGGACCTTGTACCTCATTTCCATATTTCTAAACTGACTCATTTTGAGTTTAATGCATCTGTTTATGAAGTCTGTTTTCGTACGTGGATTTCACTTGCAAGAAAAAGATGCTTAAAACAAACAAGCAAGTCTAGTTTCCTGTTTCACCTCTTGACAATTGTGATACTCTTTAAGCCCACAAGAGAGAGCTGCTCACACACTTTGAGTGATTACATTTTGTGAACAAGCAGTGAGGAACAGAAGGGGTAAAAAGAAAGAGGCAACTTACAATGGAAACCAGTAATATTTTCCAGCAGGGAGAATGGGTGTGACACGGCAAAAGTAAAAAAAAAAAGCTGACTCAAAATAAAACTTCAACACTGATTTTAAAACAGTTAAGGATGAAAGGGAAAACAGGGAATACATTATAACAGCTACTATAACATAATATAAATCTATATAAAAGGCCTTTGTGCGTGTGTGCGTGTTTGTGCGTGTGTGTGTGCGTGTGCGTGTGTGTGTGTGCGTGTGCGTGCATGAACTCCTTTGTTTATACTTCTGATGACAAATGACCCCCTTCCATTAGTCCCTAAATGAAGCCATATGTCTAACAGCATGTGGGCGAGGCTAAAAGACACAGACCGTGTGTTAGAGCCAAACACACACACAAACACACACTATGGTCAGCAGCGCCACCCAACATATTATTCATATGCGTGTGTAATAGTTTTTCATTCATTTGTTCATTTAAAATAATGGCATTTAGCCAAAGTTTAAGACTATTTAAAGTGCTACCAGCTCTAGAAAGTGCAAAGACGTAACAATATTTCTGTGGCTTCGGTATGTGTCACACAGGTACTAAAAAAGTGAAAATTGAACACATGTGTGTGCTAATTAGTTGAGGATGAAACTGTTAGAAATGTGTGTGTGATTTTACAGAAAGCTGAAGCAAGGGAGGGACTTTTGTGTCCTGACGTGGGTGGAAAGTTCAGTCGCACATTGGGAAACCAGGAGAGCATTTTTAGGCCAGGCTGGTGTCCAGGTTGCACATCTGGGGGAGTTCCTTTCAAATTCAGACTTTAATGTGAGCAGCCAGAGGAGGGAGCACGGGAGGGGGGTGAGAAGAGAAAGTTTTGGGGAGCTTAAAGTGGAGGCAGGGAGCAGTGTTTTGGATGAGGTGCTGCTGGGGTCAGAGAGAGTGAAGTTCAGCCAAGAGGGAGTTACAGTAAGACTACAGTTTGGATAAGGAGCTTGACTCAAAATGTGAATGTTCAACAGCTGTTTGATTTGATCCATTTCATGTGAGATTTAACAGCAGCGTTCAGCAGATGCTTCTCACACAGTCCTCATGTGCTCCCCTCACCTCCTCGTGTCCCTTTCTGTTTCATTTCTAATCCAGGAAGGGTGTTAATCACTCATACTGTGACCTTTGACCTCTGATGACTATGTTGGCAGCAGGAGTACCTCACATAGCTGTGCTATACTGGCAGCTATCAGCAGCCTATCAGCAGAATGGCTGCATGATAACGTCATGCGTTCTTCCTGAATGGGCTCTTAAGTCTGGCACCGAGATAACCTCGCTGCTTTGTTAAACTGTTAACAGCTTTGCCCTTGTATTCTTACCTTTTACAAAGACACAAGGTCTATTTGAATACTGTGTGCATTAACAAGAAAGTATATTCTCGAATGCATATCTGTAGCTTACAGAGTTTGAAGCATGTATTTGCTTTAAAAGCTGCACTAATCAATGTTTCTATATGAACAATGGGTCCAATGTGCGTAGTGTGCAAGATGTTGATTGCAGTGAAAAACCAATGGAGAATTATTACATAACTCTGCAGTTCCCCTCAGCTCCACAGAGCTTTATAGCCTGTTTAAGCTAATTGTTTTGGTTTTACTGCCCACAGCTTTACTGTTTGTTTTCCAGCCACAGCGGGCAGCAACTGGTTTCAGTGAAAAGCTCAGATAAACCCACTGTGTGCACACTGCTCAGTACCAAACAGCAGATAAAGTTAGCAAATAAAACTAGTGACAAGCTGGTGTCGAATGGCGAGTATTAAACATATTTTTTCTGGAGACCAAAACAGAGCTAGAAATGCAATGAATATTGGTCTTGACACGCAACAAAAATAAATAGACAGGCATAAGTAACTTTACAAGACCATATTATGTCAAATATGCAGGATATTTAGCAGCAACATGAAGGTGTTTGTGTCTGAGAATAAGTGTTGTGCTCTTCTGCTGATCACATACAAGTGGCAACCTCAGAGGCTAGGAAATGAAGGCAAAGCTTAGGTCCCCAAAACTGCAATTCCTAAAATGTCCACTTGAGGCTGGCTCCAAAACAGAGTCAATTCCCATAGACTCTCATGCGCTATACCCAACTTTACAGCAGAAATACACATTTTTACAGCCTGCTACAGATAAATTGTGTTAGTCTCTTAAACTAATTTCAACATTCATGACAACTTTACAGGTGGTAAATTTTGATATGGCTCATCCGATTACATTTTATTAAGGCTTCAAGTTTAACGTCATGCATATTTGAGGGTGTGGCCCATGAGTGACAGGCTGTCTGCTGATAGCATAGCATCTTCTTGAAACCACTTTGACCTTATGTTGGCAGCAGGATAATAAGCTCACCTCCCAGACCTGTATTTCCAGGGCTGACACAGACCCTCAGTTGTACTATAAATGGAACCACGAATGCATCCATGTGAGTGCAGCCCTTCATGTCTGAGCCTTAACATTCATCACAAATCATATTAACTTATAGTAACTGCATCATTTCTTAGTGGCGAGCAACATGAATTTATGATACAGTCTGTCTTATATTAACTAATGTGGTATCATCATTGCTCATGCAAAACTTTAACATGTTTTTTTTACACTTAAAGATGTTGATTTAAAAAAAATAAATTAATGCAGCTTTAAACAACCAAAGTGAACAGAAATTATAACTGCACAGAGGCACACAAGCTTTGCAAATATTTGTGTTTGGATTTAAATGAGATCTATTGTAATATAAAATACACTTTTATTTATGATTTCAATAGTCTTTCTTTCCCACTTCATCACACCAGGTGCAAAGTGAGATAAGTTTTGATTCCTCTCTCTCCTCAGCCACCAGAAAAGGTTCACTGTATATGTCTCCCTGTCTGCTTCCCCTCTTCCTGTCAGTTCCTCTCTCATGAATGAGTGTGATGAGGTGATAAACACTCTGAATAACTGGTGCAGGACAGGCTCTCGTTACAGCCATTCAACCACAGGGATCTTTATTTACACATCCGCTGTGAGCAATGTCAAAGAGGCAAATGTTAGGCCAGATAATGGAGGGCAAGATGAGGCAGTACCAAAGCATGGACACACACACAAACACGCACAGTGTTTGGTGATGGTGTAGGCAATAAAAGGAACTGAGAGTTGAGTTAACATGTTGTCATGGCCTCATTGGGGCAGCGCCCGGAGCAAGAGTCACACAATACAAAGTCTTCCAGAGGTTGGCAAGCACGCACACACAATCTTGTACCTCCCACTTTGTGAGGACCCTCGATGACATAATGCATTCCCAAGTCCCTTATCCCTTAACCATCACAACTTAAGGCCTTACCCGACCCTAATTGTAACCTGAACCTTAAAATCAAGTCTTAACCTGCAAACAGGACTTTGAAGAAGTGAGGACTGGACAAAATTTTCTCACTTTCCAAAACTGTCCTCAGGGGGGTAAACTGTGCTTCAGTCCCCACTATATAACAAATAAAGGTACACACACACAAACATACACACACTCACATTTTGTATGCCTTATTTTAATCCACAAATATATGAGATTCAAACATTTGCAGAGGTCACAAGCTTTTAGGCAATCTTGCTCTTCTTTGGGTCAACCTGCAAACTGTAACTCACTGTTTCCACAGTTTCTCTAAAATACTATACAGTCAGCCCTCCGTTAAAACAAGAAACTGGTCAGATGGGGTGTGTTGCTTCAGGCACTGGTGAAACATGGAATTTGATCTAGGAGGTCCATTTTGAGCGACAGATTCATAAATCTGAAAGCTTTACAGACGCCAAAAGGCTGCATATTTGTTTGTTGAACTTAGGATTTTGAAACTCTAGAAAATGATTACAGTCAAAATTAGGAGTGGGGGAAAAAATCAATAGACCATAGTGCCACAGTACTTTGTGAGGCAATTTTGTATCGATACACAGATTTTTACAAATAAAAATTCAACTTTTGGTAGCCTTATAGAAGAATAAAATCAACTGCTTACCAGTTGACTAGATATATTTTTACTGCAATTAAAATAATAGAGGAGAGAAACTTTATCACCACGTCATTTGAAGCCAGAATCTGTGCAGTAGTGATCTCTGCAGTCAATGTCCCCCAATACACCGGTCCAACCCAATGGAAAGCAGCATCATTGATCATGAACACACTGACTCGCTCACACAGCTTTCAGTCATTAAATAACTATTTAAAACTAAAATTATGAGAAAAACAGACTCTAAAACAAATGGCAGTGTCATGACAACTGCCTAAATGACAGAAACCATCTTTGGGAAACATTTTATTGAGTGTGCACTTTTAGTTTAGTTTAGTGTGGCCCATGCCAAAGTGGGTGGAGTCTGACCTATACTGCAGCAAGTCACCAGGGGGCGATCCAGATTTTTTTGGCTTCCCTCTTTTGGAGCTGTCAAGTCATCCATCTTTATGTACAGTCTATGTTTCCACCCCTAGTGAATATTTTATTATATATTTTAAACAGCCTGTGGTGTTAATGTTACAAAGTAATCCACCAGGAATCAAGTACTTGATTGGCCAATGCAGTGTCTTTCCAAATCAGATCACATCATCCCATCCTGAGGGGGCGTGAATGTCTGAAGAGAGGTCAGAGAATCACCACAATCAGAGGGCTTCATCCTCTGGGAACCATGAATGTCTGTAATAAATTTCATGGAAATCTATCAAATAGTTGTTGAGATATTTCAGTCTGGACCACAGACTGACATTACAAACCCTACAGCTATGCTGCTAAAACTTATTCTTGGCCTTCATAAATAAAACAACAAGCAACAAGAGTGTTACAGATGTCACAACATAGGTTGTGAGAGACATTTAACCATCCTGGCAATGCACATGGATGTTGTAAATAATAGCATGTATTGGTCTTTGACAGCAATGGCAGCTAAATCATGCTGTATGCACATACGCAAAGCTAATACTTTTGCTTATTACTATGAACCAACAGAGATTAATAACCTAAAGTTGTGTAACTCTCTTGACAACACACTAATTTCCCATAATGACTTAGTGCATAGATGCATCTTGTGTTTACACTTGCTTTAAATTGCAGATAATTTTCCCATGTGGAAGAAATGCATGGGGTCTGTTTCCCACACTCCTCTCCACTTCATATGACTCAGACAGACGTCTGAATGTCTCTCATCTCTTTTCATCAGGTCAGCGGCTTTGCCATAAAGATACAGTCACAACCAGAACTAATGTGTGCCTTCAGTCATAAAGCTATGATAGTAAAATGTTATGAAAATGTGAGTTATGGCTAACCACATCACATGAAAATGTCTGCACTCTAAATGCTTAACTCACTTACAAAAAGAGGAAAATACAGGGAAATTCTCCTCCTTCCAAGTTTTTATCTGCGATTAAAAGTATTTTGTTCTGTGAAACTTTTCATAAAGTCTTTCCTCACTCACAGGCTTCCACCCTGCTTTCCTCTGCTCTTTCTGTAGCTTTAAATGTGACTATATCTTAGCCCTATTCCCTAGTGAGAAGAGTTTTGGGTAGTTTTTTACCTTAAAAGGCCATGTGGAGTGGAGCTCTGGTTTCCTGTGGGAGGGCTTTTCTCTGTCTGACTCTGAAGCTGGAGGCCGGGCCCATCCTCATCCTCTCTCACCCTCATGGCTTCAGTCACTCCCACTTACACACACACACACACACACACACACACACACACATGCTCGCCTTCCTTTTTACACTCCCAGCCAAGTGGTGAAATCCAGCTACAGCCAGATGTGCGTGTATGAGTGTGTGTTCATGTGTGTGATCCATGCTGACCTCCTTACTTAACAGGAGGTGAACACACGGTCACACAGGAAAATAAGGTAATGAAAGAGGCGTAAAGAGGGAAGTAAGAAAGAAAGGAAAAGGGTGGCGGGAATTAAAGTGTAGGGAGGAGACAGGAAGAAAATGAGAGGCACTACGAATGTGTGGAGCGGTGATAATGAACACAACTTTATGGGACTGTAGATCATTTGAGGCTGAAGCTGCTGCACGCCTCAGCTCCCTGCATCCTCTCCCTCAACAGGCGGTTTGTCAGTTAGTCTGTCAGTTGGTCAGATAGTAAGTAAGAGGGTATTGTCCTTATAAGGTCAGTGCTGAAGACCAGGCTGCACTGGTGATCTGTAGGCCAGAGCTGCAGCTGCTGGTTTGTCACCACCCTGTCAGCATGAAGTCATAACTATCACAAACTGTACCCAGTCTGACTTTCTCTATTTCCTTTTGACTGTGCTTTCGTAGGTGTTCTTGTTCTGTTATTGTGTCTCTGTTTCTGTCTCAATTTAAAGGGACAGTTCAACCCCAAAAATAAAAAGACACGTTTTTCCTCTTAACTGTTGTGCTGTTTATATCAATCTAGATTGTTTTGGTGTGAACTGGATTGGTGGAGATATTGGCTTGTAGTCAAGTCTTCCCTCGAATATCAACGTGATCTCATCCATATTTGTTAAATTGATAAATAGGTAAGGGGAAAAATATGTATTTTTTATTTGGGGGTGAACTGCCCCTATATTGACATACATTTATACTACTTTGTTTTATTTGACTATTAGGAAAAAACTGTCCCTTTAATGCAATGCAAATAATCTTAGGGCTGTACCATTGGTGATCTGGATACCAAGTTGATTTACAGACTAAGTAGACAGTATATAATGTTAGCTATGTTCTGAATGTTTGTTTTCAATACAGTAGATGTAGAGGCCCTGGTGTATACTGCATATATGTGTACCAGGGCTTCCTGGAAAACAGTTTTGACACTGAGCGAATGGTGAAAATATAGGAGAATACAGCCGATGATAGTGGTTTCAAGCATTTTCAAAAAGTAATCACCAGATTAAAGTGTTTTTTAAGCAACACATTACGTATACAAATTCTAAACTAATTTCGTTATCTGTCTCTGTGTCATCTTTTTTTCTGTCTGTCTCCGCCTTCATCTGTTCTTCCACTGCAGATATGTGATGTGTCATCCATGAATGAGTCTGGAATGTTCTCATCTGTTTTACGCAGACGAAGGTGTTGCATAATCAGAAATTCACAGGTATGGGGATTATAGTGTATTGTGTAAAAACACATTTTTGATCTAGATTATTTGGAAAATGTTACAAGACGATACATTTCACAAATATGATTGTCCAAAACTTAGATTTCAGGCTTATGAAAACATCAGACCTACACCGCATTTCTCATGCACAAAGTGAAGTGAGACTTGCAGCTTGCAGTAAAATACGTCAACCTCCCTGATCTCCGCACCTCACATGTGAGTATTGAGATTCCTGTGTATGCTCCGGTATTCAGTTCTCACCATCTAAACCTGAACTGCTGGTTTTTGTTTCCAGGTGGCATGACAATAACTCTTCATCAGCATGTTGACTTATTGTGCACCCATTACAGACTTAGTTAGCTGTGCAAGTATTTTATAGAAGTGGTGGAAATAATTGGGAGCATTAAAAACCTGACGGACTTGTCCTTTTGACTGAGGATAATTAAATGCAAATTGTGCGCAACAACACATTCAAAAGGGCATCTGGTTTTTTGCACAGATGAAGATTTCTTGATGATGATGATGACGTTAAGAAGAAGATGAAATTGTGAAACTGTCCAATGCGCACCCTCTGACATCTTTCTATGTTTTTGCATGTTTGTCATCTCTTCCTCATCAGTACTACCAGCAATGATGAGCTGCAGTCTTACTTCTGAATGGTTGGTTATGATCCAAACATCTGTGAAATGCCTGATGAGGAGGTGTGTGTATGTGTGTGTATGTGTGTGTGTGTGTGAGTAAGTAGGAGAGTGAGCAGGTGTGTCATGACATCATTGCAGGCAGCGCAGAAATTCATTGTGATATAGGAAACATGCCTCTGCTTGTACAGAATAATTGCTAAAGCGGAGATGCATCTCACTGTCTGAGTGTGTGTGTGAGTGTGTGCATCACCAGAGTCCAGGTGGTGTCTTGTCTATGTTAGTCATGATGTATGTTTCCACCCCAAGGCTTTGCAGTAGGAGTTAACCCTTTGGAACTTGGATTGACATCAGTTTTGTTCAAAAGCATTTAAACCTGACCTAAGAATATTAGTTTGATTTCTTTTGAAAAAGGCGATGAGTGACTTGACAAAAAAATTCAAAGCAATTTCTAAAAAAAAATAGTAAAAGGTGACAAGAAATTGGCTTGAAAATGATCTCTGAGGAGATAATTCGATAATTTGTAAATAGTGAAAATGTACAGAAAACTATATTCAGGATTCCTATAACTGTATTTAAAATTGTGCATCTTGAGTCATTTATTTTCTTAACTTTTTTTCTTATTTTCTGGTAATTTTCTTGTAATATTTTACTAATTACTGCTAATTTTTGGGCCATTTCCTGCTGAGTTGCTCATTGCCTTCTTGCCATATGTTTTTTTTTTGAAGAAACCAAGGCAATTTGCTCATGTTTCAAAGGGTTAACAAAGAGGACCTTGTGATCTACTGCAGAAACTGGAGCCTCATTTGTGTTGAGATGCCTTTCTGTTTAGTTTTCAGGACACCAGTACAGAGTCCTCCTGCTCATCGTCTCCAACATGCCCTGCTCTCCGTCATAAATTCAAAACATAGATTTCAATTGGCTGCTCAAATTGCATTTGCAAAATATCTTTATGTTTAGTCTGGGCCCCTCCGCAGCATTTCTGTGGCTGAGCAGCAGTAAGAGGAAACATAGCTGGAACATTGGGAGAGGATATTGAAAACACTAAATTATACTCTTGAATTACTGGCTGAGAGGCTGCGTGGAACATGGCAACATTCATAAAGTGTGTGCAGGAGACGTACAGCAGAAGCCTCACAAATCACTGCTGTTAGTGCTGCTCACATTTAGGACAGAGGAGACGCTTTCAGGGGCAGATATAACTGATGTAATAGAATCATGGAAAATAGTAGGATATATATATATATATATATATATAATATTACTAAAAAAACACCATCGTACATTAAGGCTGTAAAATAGCTACATTTTCGTCATTTTACTTCACTTAACTTGTAATTCTAATATTCCTTTACACCCAGGCGCTCTTTTAGTTTGTGTTTTTAGCCACACTGCTTGCATGGCTTTAGGGATGGCAATGTCAGTCAACGAGCATTCATTTTTCATACTAATGCCTACGAAAAGTAATGCACTATAATTTGTATATAACCCACATAATCATGAGTCAGGAGACTGAGGTCACTGCATTACAGACTGACCTCCTTAATTTGAAATAGCAAAGAAGGGAGTAGAGCGATGTTGTGTAAAGCCGGGAGCGGTCGGAGTGGATGGACGAGTCCAACAAACCCAAAACTTTGACATAGGAAACAGGATATGTGTCTCTTGTGAAATTGAAAGTCAACATTGGATTATTTAAAGTAACATACATATGTAATGTCACTTTGTCAGTCTTTTCTTAAATATAGAGTAACCGGTGGGGACCCTAATTCATACTGTTTTGTGAGCAAATGTTGCAGTTTGTATGTAGATCAGTCGATCATTTTGGTCCGGACTGAAATCTTTCAATATTTACTGGATTTATTGTCATAACATTTTGCACAGGCATTCATAATCCTCAGAGGAGAAATCCTTGAGCCTGTTTATATTTGTTGTTAACATGTGTTTTGTGTAATCCAATAATAAGTGGACAGTTCTAAATACAAGTGTAAACAACCTCGGAGACACACTGTAATCCAATCCCTCAAATCACATTCAAAGCTGTGTCTAATAAGTCCTGGGCCACATTTAATGAACACTTACTCAGCTGCCGTCCTTGCTTATCTGGCGCCCCACTGGATAAGCAAACTTTGGTGGTGCAGATGCACAGACGCAGAGCTGAAGGATTGTCTCTGAAGCCACTCTACCTCCAGCTAACAGTCAGTTCAACGTCTGCTCGATTAGTACGAGCTACCACAGCAGCAGCAGCTGTTAAATGATCCCAGAAAACTCACACAGATTCATTCATTTATTCATTTTAAATAGTTAAAGGCTGTAACTATGTACAGCACTTCAAACATCCAAACAAACAACAGCACAGTTCTTTGTTAATGGAAATGATTGTCTGTTTAATAGAGCAGTGAGATCCAATCACAAGTGGTCACATGAGACAGATTGACATATTGACATATTCTAATACCAGGTGAGAACAAACAGCTTTTCAGTTGTGATCAGATCACCCAAGACACATGTTAACATGAGGTATACACAGGATCACTGATGTTGATCACCCAACTTTAGCCCAATCATTAGGTTGTTCCTTTGGTTCTGAGTGCAATTTCAAGATAAATATTGAATGAATTGCCTTGAAATTTACTGACATAAAGCTCCCTCATCCAAACCAAATCATACAAAAAATAAATCTCATTATTTGTCCTGCAAGCTGTCGCAATGTAAAGAAAAATGTAACAATCCATGCCGCCATTTAGTTTATTCATCTGAGCTTTAGAGTACATAGCATGAAGCAAAACCACACAACAGTTAAACCTAGTCTGGGTTAATCCCTCCAAAATTGTAAACAACTCTTTGTTTTGAGTGTGGATCACGCCACCTTGAAGCCGTTGCTTCTGTTTGCATTATGAACCACACCGAAGTCACAACAGCTTCCAACAGTCAAGCAACAACAATACAGAGCCTCTGCTTATCACTTAGCATTGTTGTTTAAGCTGCAGTCACCTTGAAATGCTGCCAGACACTTAGCAACAGTTGACTGCTGTTGTTCTGTACAGATCACGTGACCGGACAAGTTTAGCTAAATGGATGATTATGGGATATTTTTCTCCTCACCCATTAGTTTGTCTCTGGCCGTGTCTCCTGCTCCACAGGAGGAGGGACGGTTTGGTTGTGGATTGGTTTTGCACTCCTCCACATAGACACCACAAACAGCTGAAACTCCCATCAGCGGCTGAAAGCAGAGCAGTGTTTCAGCAGGGTTTTTCCTCACACTATGCAACACATTTACTCCTAATAAAACCCTGTTGAGAAACCTATTTAGGATATTGGCCATTTGCTTTATCCTGACTTTTATTTCTGAATGATTTGAAGGTAAAGAGAGCAGGAGCTTTGAATCCAAACCTGATGTTTTATGAAGGATCGGACAGGGAGGTGGAGTGGTCAGAAGGTCTGCATTCCACCGGTCATAACAGATCTGTGCAAATTATGCCATGTTATGTAATACACTCTTTACATTGGTAGCAATAACGCCTGCAGTTCTTCAAAACATCTGTCTCAGAATGCCAGAAATATGGATTTATAGTAGGTGTTAATAGTAATAAACACTGTCATTTTGATAATAGTCAATACTGACTGCAGTTATAGTTCCAGTGGTTATATAACAGTCAGGGGCTGCAGCTGAATTTGGCCTGTATATAAACAAATGTAAAAGAAAAAAGTCCTAAGAGAAAAAAATGTATAAGTGGTTGTCCTGCGTGAGCAGAGCGACAAATAAGAGACAACTGGTCAGATGTAATGTTAGAAAGTATCTTTGACACACCCCTGCTGTTGCACACATCAGTAGGATTTGGTAGCTGGAAAGCTGCGGTGCATTGTCACATTTCTTTAAGTTCCTTACACAGACTGATGGTTTACCAGCTATCTGAGCAATTTCCTTTATTTGTTATCTTGGTTATTCTGGTGAAGTGCAGCTGCCAAGATACTAAACGCCAACACACAGTGGCTCAAAGATTAAATGTGTGGAAGCCGGTCGCACCTCCTGATTCTATGTTAAAACTTAGCCGACAACATGTGAAATATATTTAAACTACATATCTCGACATTAAAAAAGGTTGCACCACACAATCTAGTTTTAATACTGAAATGAATTGTGACATGCTAAAAGTTAACACACAGTGACTGCCAGGTGTAACTTTTAACTAAACCCACTGACAATGTGAATGTTAGATGCTAATTCGTAATCTGTTTAACCCTTTGAAACCTGGATCAACATCGGTTTTCTTGTGATGAATTCAAATGCATTTCACAAGCTTTTTACCCCTTTGAAACCTGAACAAAAATGGTTTGGCTTCATTTGAAAAAATGGGGGAAAAAGGTAGTGACCAAATTGATAAGAAATTAGAAAACGATGATGATGAGAATGAGGATCATTAGAAAATGTATCCAAAATTAGACAAAAGTGTCCAGATAAAGATTATTTATAATTCTAATATCATTTTATTTAAAATTATGACAAAGAAAGCACTCTTTATAGTTTTATTTATCTTTTTTTTTTGTTGTTTTTCTCTCTTTTTTGCTTATCTATAGGTCATTTTCTTGTAAGTTCTTTACTAATTGTTATGCTAATTATTGGGCATACTACTCCCTTTCTGGAGCCAGTACTTAGTTTGTCTGTTCTGGGCTACTGTAGAAACATGGTGGCGCAAGATGGCGGACTCTGTGGACAACAACCTGCTCACCAGATACAAATGGCTCATTATAAGGTAAGAATAACACTTCACACACACACTTAACACAGTTCCTTTTGTTTTCAGACAAATTACAGAAAACTGTTTCTGTGGTAGTTCAGTAGGCCCCTTCAGCACCACATTTTTCCATGAGGACACACACGGACAGAAGTGAAAACAATACCAGCCTCACTTTCCTGCCTGGTAAATATAGTCTAAATATCTCACCTGATATTGCATTTAAATGTTTAATAATGATGTCAACTGGGAAGATTTTAAATCACTATTTTCACTAAAAATACACAAAACCTAACCTCAAATACAAAACCTTATACTAATTAAAATTGCTAAGCTAACACTAAATATAGCATGAGCAAAGTTAGCATAATCATCCAATATGAGTGCTTTTAATTACAAAAGATTCATTTTCCTTCATGTAGTTAGATATTTTTGAAATACCTATGGTTGTTAGCCCAAAATAAAGTTATACTTACAAATTATGTTACAGTTCATTACAGTGGCTCACTGTTCACAGAACTGATATACTTGGATGGGATGAAGTTTACTAGCAGCTGATTTACATAAATCTTTACTAGTTAACACATTTTTAAAAAAGTTTTAATAATTTAGTCAATCAAGGGTTTGCAACTATTTTGTATTCCAAACAAAGTTAGAGCTACACATCACTAACTTTGTTTGGAATACAAAATAGTTCAGCTCAGCCCTCATTGTCTTTGTCTTTGTGTGTACATTCATATCCATGGATCTCCTCCTTTAAGGGCCGTCCATCTGTCCACATATCTGTCTCTTTGTGTGCAACTGTGGACACTGGTCTCCATTGTTCACATAAACTCTGATTCTCAGGCTGCTTTCATCCCTCACTCACCAAACTCAAATATCAGGTGCACAGAGCTCAGGGCTCAAATTTCAGATGGTTTTTCATAACTTCTCACAATTTCTGACACATTTTCGTTTCTGCTGCCTCTAATGATCACATAAAAAAAAAAAAAAACAACATACAGGAGCCACCAGAGTCACCTACATCACATAATTATAAAACCAAAACAGCTCATTGGATAGATTTTGTGTCTCTTCGGGTCATTTTGTGGCCCCTTTGTGGTTGTTTTGCATCACTTTATGACAACTTTATATTTCTCTCTTTTGTCTCTTTGGTTGCTCTGCATCGTGTTATGATTATTTTGTTTCTCTTTGTTGTTGTTTGTCTCTGGTTGATTTGCCTGCTTTTGTGGTTGTTTTGCATCTCTTTGTAATTAATTTGTGTCTTTGTAATTAATTTGTTGGCATCATTTTGAGTCTTTTGTTTGGTTTTTTTGCATCACGTTATGATTATTTTATGTCTCTTTGTTGTTGTTGCTGTTGTTGTTGTTGTTGTTTGTGTGTCTCTGTGGTTGATTTCCCTGCTTTTGTGGTTGTTTTACATCTCTGTGAATACTTCTGTGTCTTTGGGGTCATTTTGTGTTTTTTTGTGTTTTTTGGGTCTCTGATCATTTTGGATCTTTGTGGTTGTTTTGCATCATGTTCTGATTATTTTGTCTCTTTATTGTTATTGTTGTGTGTCTCTGGGGTCATTTTGTGTCTCTTTGTGGTAATTGTGTCTGTTTTTTGTGTCTTTGCAGTTCCTTTGCATCTTTTTGTTTTCTTTTTGAGTCTCTTCCTGGTCAGTAAGTGTTTATTTGAGTAAAATTTTGTAGGTGAAGGCCACGGCGGCCCCTAACATTTTGGCCCTGTGCCTGGTAGGCCCGTTTAGTAATCCACTCATGGCTTGTACCATCATACCACCTCACAGAGAAGTACAACTGAGTAAAACAAACTAATTCCTGAGAAAATATTACTCACTTAATTTAATCCCTAATCATCGCTGTTTGCATCTGTTGTCCATGCCAACTAGTTTTCTGCTTTTCTTTCAGACCACATTATGGTCTCTGTTTGGTTAGTTAAAGTCTCCTTTAATCCTAGTGAATTTAGGCAGAACCACGCCTTTGGCTTTAATGCTCAAATATTATGAAAGTGTGATTACAGCATGGGAACTTTCTCCATCAATCTTTATCTCTCAAACTCTCCCTCCCTCTGCTTTGAATTTTACTCCCTCTCATCCTCTTATATACACATTCTGAGTGGACAGAGTGGAGGACCTGAGTGTGAGATGTTGTGTGTGCCAGCGGGACTCTTTATCCATTGACAGGAGGTTAAATGTGGAAACAGGACCTGCAGTCCTCTCCTCTCTCCCTGAAAACATAACAAACCAAATAAGGAGATCAGCCACGTTTGAAGGGTGAGTGAGTGGAGTGGAGAAGCCAGACCGAGCCTTAGAAAGACCTTGGGCGGGTGGTTTGATAGGGTGGAGTGTGTGTCTGAGAGAGTGATAGTCACGGAGTCGGGGATGGAGGGGAAGCAGAGTGGTGAGTGAAGGAGCAATGGATGGAGAGGATGGAGAGAAAGGATGAAAAGAGGGAGGGAGGGGTGAAAACATGGGGGAGGAGGTGGTGATCAGAGACTGGAGGCAGGTTCTGTTACTGTTTAAATAACTACCCATATAGGGATCAACTCTGCATCTCTGTTCACAGCTCTCTCTGTCTCCTTCCTACTCTCTCCTTCTTTCTGTCTCTCTCTCTTTTCCTGTTTCTCTGCAGCTTTGTTGGACTTCAGCTCTCTACGGTACCGTACGAAAGACCGAATCTCCTACATCTCAACACAGAAGGAGACTTTTTGAAGCTGCATTTTCACATCTCAGAGAAGGAGATCCAACCAAGCAGGCACCATGGAGGCCATCAAGAAGAAGATGCAGATGCTGAAACTTGACAAGGAGAACGCCATCGACCGGGCAGAGCAGGCAGAGACGGACAAGAAGGCAGCTGAGGACAAATGCAAGCAGGTGGGAATGAAAGAGGAGAGCAGAGAGGGATGGATGGGTCAGTGGTGATGACAGAGACAGTGTCAGAGATGCTGTTATTGATAACTTAAAAAGCAATCAAATAGTATCATTTTAAGGATCAAGGATTCTTTATTGTCATTCCAGCCATGCAATACATGAGAAGAACAAAATTTAGTACACAAGTCTCTGTGATCTTTAAATAACAGAATAGTCAAAAACACTTGGTGAGCAAATTAGTCATTAAATAAATAAATAAATAAATAGATAAAGTGAGCAGTGCAGTATGTAGACAGTACAATCCTAAAATCTAAAGAACAGAGAAACATTTATCAAAGTGCCCTGAGGAAAATATTAAATATAATTAAAATATTAAAATCACAATAAAAGTCTATTAATGTAGCAGCACTTCAGGATCAAAAAGGCAGTTCAGAAAGGCAATGTGGTCCAGTTAATCTATCTTACAGCATCCGGGAAGAAGCCAAAATAAGGAAGAGCAAAGGAATAAATTGGTGCTCATTAATGGTTAATGAGCTGCGAAAACGTATTTGTAAAAAAAAAAGGAAAAAAGGTCCTCCAGAGTCTGCATAATGCATGCATAAGGTTTTCCTTTAAGGCATTTTGCTTTATCTAGTTCTTAAGTTAATCATCATACCAGACATACCTTTAAGGAAACTGTCTGTAAATGCTTCCCATTTATCCATATTACATTCCTCACAGCTAATTTACTGTTCTCCTTTGCCATAATAGAGCTAAAAATAAATATAAATACCGCTCAGAGACTGGATTGTAAATTCAACAAATGTTCGTGACAGTATGTGAAACACAAACACCTCCTTAAAAGGCCAGGCAATGCTCTTAGGATAAGCTCTCGAAACTTTGTGTTAGAGCATGGTGTACTTCAGTTCCAGCTAAAATTCATCACCTAATAGCAAGAACAAATCCAGGCGTCCTTAAATATAAACACCAACCTCTCCAGCATGATTGATTTCAGAGTCCTCAAACCACCTGAACAACGCAAACAACAAATACTGAAAGTAATCACTATCTGAGTGTAGTAACAATAGGTCGGTGTTAATGCTGTTTACAGTGAGGCTCAAAGAAAGCTTATCAACCCCCCTTAAAATGGTTTGGACCACTTCAGGTGATGAGACCACCCAGGATCAGGATTTGATCTCTGGGGAGGAAAAGTGGTTACATCCCTCCCTCCAGGACCAGTTTGAGGAGAGCCAACGGAGTGTCTGTCTGTCATGAAGCTTGACAGGTGTATCCAAAACAGGACACATCACACACACTCATAAGAAGCATGCAAATGGATACATGTGGACACACAAATGGGAGATTAAACATGCGTCCATGGTCCCAGGCGTCTGTGTGTTCTCACTGATAACAGCTGTATTTTTAGACACGAGGAGAGCATGACAGTGTGGAATTCAGTGGGATTCTCAGAAGTACTTCATGGGCTCAGGAGGGAGCACTGATTAGGGGGAACAATTAACCCTGTGAGAGCTTACTGTCTTTGTGTGTGTGCGTGTGTGTGAGAGAGAAAGAGAGAGAGAGGATTGGGCTCTGCATACCAGGGTTCATGTCTTGAGAGACTGATAGTCAACCATTACCATTTAAATGTTCCCAAACATCATAAAGGCGATAAGACTGCTTTTTTATCTCCAGTAACGACGTCCCGTCACACTGAATCATTATTGATGCCCAGTTCAAACAAACCTAAAATAATGGATTGATTTTATCACTGAGCTCATATCAGCAGGGTTTTTTAAACTGCTGAATGTTTTGAGAGAAAAACTGATCCAGGGGTTACTACCGTCATTTAACCTTTGTTAGAGTGAGATCTGTTTAAGTAAAAGGGAATAAAATAGAACAAAAAAAGACCCAAAATGAACAGAACAGAACAGAATAGACCATGTCATTGCTATTCTATTGCTATGGCAACAGCTTTGGTCCCTGTTTACTTGTTGTCAGCTACTGATTTAACAAACATTCTAACAGGAAATACACTTGGCCCCATTATGAATGTTTATGTTGTCATGTTTGTGAACAGATCAGAATGCAATAAAATGGAATCAAACAGAACGGAAGTAGAATGGAACGGAACAGGACAGAATACAATAAACCAAAATAGAAGAGGATAGAACAGAACAAAATGGAATGAAAATGAATGGAATGAAATTGAACAAAACAAAACAAAGTAGAAAAGAATAGAATGGAACAGAATAGACTGAAATGACATGGAATACAATGGAATGAAATTGAACAAAACAAAAACAAAACGTTGAATAGCATAGAGCAGAACTGGACTAACAGTGTTTCCTGTTGCAGCTGGAGGAGGAACTGATGGACCTCCAGAAGAAGATGAAGCAGACAGAGGATGAACTGGACAAATTCTCCGAAGGCCTGAAAGAAGCCCAGGAGAAACTGGAGCTGTCTGAGAAGACGGCTGCAGACGTGAGTGAATGTTCACACACTCATACTGTGCAGACACACACACACACACACACACACACACACACACACACACAAGCAGGAGGGTATGGGTCAGCTGAGTTTCACTTCACTTGACTAGAAATGTGAAATAAAAGTGCCATTCCTGTACAGTAATAATGATAAAGTGGTACTTCCAATGGAATCAAGAGTTTGAATATTGACAAGAGTCCTGTGTCCATGTCCTTAATTACTTGCTTTTTCCGACTTTGACACACGTTACCATGGCACTACTGAAAACCAGAGCTCATTATTCCACAGCTGGATGGTTCCAAGCCAGCGCCAGCTGTGGGTTTACTTTGATCCACAATGATGGTTTGGAGCACTTCAGAGACGGTTACATTCCTGTGCAGCCACTCCTGAAAGATGAGTGCACGGATAAACTGTAGCCCCCTCACCCAAACACACGTGCACACACACACACACGCAAACATATCTTCACTTAGGTCCCTCAAAACCAGCAAACCAGAGCAGTAAGAGTTACCAGACGAACCACACTGCTGGGGTCATAAACCTTATTTATTTATCAAAATGTATAGTGTGACAGCTCTGACAGCTTGTGTACGTGTAAACTTTGCTATAATGACAACAGCATGACAGAAGTATGAAAGTAATGCTTTGCTTTTATTGTTATTTGTCATGTGATTAACACACAGCCAGACTTTCCATGTCATATACTGTAGCTGTTGATATCGAGTGTTGGACACTTTAATGCTAGTTTATTTGTACGATTGAGGTGCTTAAATTTCAAAAGGAAATGCTATACTTATTTACTCCTCTACATCTATCCAAAAGTAGTTAAAATTACCGTGTAAATCAAGATTCTTTCATACAAAACATGTATCATATTCTATGAGCCGTAATCGGCTCATAAAAAATGATATCTTATTAAAGATTAAATAACCCAACAGCAAAAAATGTAGTTAAATTTGGCTTCAGCTCCTGTAGCTATAAAAGTAAAATGCTCCTCATACATTAATGTATCATTAATAATAATAATTCAATAATACAACAATAGGGGATGTTTCCATTCCTAACTAGTATATTTACTTTGGCTGCTAAATAACTTAAGTTACAATCTTGGTTTTGTTTTTCATTTTTTTTTTGGCATTATCTTTGGCAGTAAGTAGCAATTGCAGGTGTGTTTTTGGATCTCACTTCCCAGAGATCCAAACAGTGTCGCCTGTGTGACATAATCTTTCTTTTCTTTGTTTTTTTTTGGCTGTAGTAACCATTTATTTGCAATGCTAGCAGGGACCCAGAAAAATAAAACTGCATGCCGCTTTATACACAAGTCAGTTGAAGAGCAAGTCTGTTGTGTTAACTCTATCTATCCTCTCTGGCGGACCCTGCACTGCCGGGTGATGGAGATCACTATCTCAGCGCCGCCTGAGATTTTTCCTGAGATTGTCACCACAGACATCCAGTTCATAATACTGCAGACGTTAAGGGCTTTCACCAGTGGCTTAATTTCCATTATATTACCTCACTCGGCAATAGATTATGACTTAACTGACATTTGTTTAAATAAAAGAGATTATTTCTTAAAGTAAACTATTTTTGTACTCCACCAAATTAGCATTACACTTCTAAAGCACTACCAGACTCCTTACTTAGTTTTTAAAAAACGATCAAAATAGATGCAGCAGCTTTTATTCCACACGTTCTTCTTCCTTGTCAAAACCTGGTGCCTTCATTGAGCTGCTAGCTTCAAGCAGAGATGAGAAGCAGACCACAGTGGTCTGCTAAACTCTCTTCTTTCTAACTCCACTCTGAGTTTTTTTTTAATCTTACAAACATGTAGTTTTCTGCCCCAACCAACGCTGACTCAAGTGACACTGACGGCCATTTATCAGATCTCACACACCCCCCTGTGGAGTCTCAAAGGCTTTATACAGCTGTTTTTACATATAGTACTCACTGCGTGCCTGTAAACAGACTTCATGTGTAAATATTTCCTCTTTAAGTTATCTTTTTAATGCTGAAGTTTTAATGGTATTTTTTCCCGCTGTAGTAGTGCTGCATTTAATTCAGTAAAAAATCTGAAGTCTCCTTCCACTACTGAAGAATCCTACATGAGTCTTATATGGCTTCATCCTGTAACGGGATAACTGTGTGCTCTACATCAGAGCTGGACTAACTCTCCAATTTGTGAGAATGTTTTTGTATACACAAATAATTAATTTCAGTAAATGTAGCAGAACATTGGTAATGTCCGTTGTCCTTCAGCTAATCAGCAGCAATCTGGGAAGAAAGATCATATTTTAGATTATTGGCAACACCGCAAACCACAGGGCTGTATATCTGTCAGTGGTGGTTCCTCTGGCATTTTAGTGCATGTGTGCACAGGCCTATGGGATTACTTGTGTGTGTGTGTGTATGTGTGTGAAAGAAAGAGAAAGAGAGACATGGCAGCAGAAACATAAACAACGTTGTTTATAAGGTCACTGACTATGTTTAAATGCACAAAAAACTCCGGATATTGGCCTTATTCTGATGAAGACAATATTTCTACTAAGCTGTTTACATGGCCAATAAAAAGGGATATTACACTAATAGTTCCATTTAAACACAGCTGTGCATATCCCGATTTACAAACCCTAGTGTGTCGTTTGTCACATCAAAATATGGGAAAGTTGACAAAACGAACATTTTTCAAGCAGCGGCTGACTTGTTCGACAGTGTGAACACAGCCTCCCTCTTTTATTCCTATAACCTTACTTCTTTAAAAGGTTGGTGTTGCGATATTTGTGCATATCCAAAAACCTGTTGATATCCAAGTCCTTTCATTTTGTTTAAAAGTAGGTATTTTTCTCTTTCAGACCAGAATTGTTGCCTTTTCTTTTGGGCATGCTTCTCTGCCCCAGCCTCGCAAACTGTTGGCAGTTGGTTTGTGTACAATGTATCCACCACAATGCACAGAGTTGACTGTAAACAGGCAAGAGGCCGTGTTGCAAACTGCAGTAAAAACCCTAATTGCAACACATATTCCAATAATGCTATATACATGTCAAAAGAATGCTCCTAAAATGCCAATAATACCATCAGACCCCACATTCTCATTAATCAGAAAAATCTACATTCTAAAAAAAAAAAAAGGGCCTGACTCTTAAAACCCAAGTGGAATATGCTGTTTAAATGACCTGCATCGAATTCAGAATATTGTCATACTCCAACTAATAGTGAAATATTAGTGTGTATGTAAATGTGCCCAATTATGTCCAAAATACAGATCAAATACTTAACCTACCAGTTAAGCAGCGAAATGCCACTTCACCAACAGTAGCTTAAGGATCCAGCCATTCCAGTAACATTACTAAGCAAGCCTTGCAGGCCGGGAGAAGAATGATGAAAACAAAAACTCTCCCAGCTGCCACCAAGATGTGGTATTGTTTGAGCCTTGTGGAGGATATCCCAGGGAAATGCAGTGCTGTACTACACACAAAGAGAAAGGAAATGTCTGACATACAGACACAGAGACGGAGGCTGAGACACGCTGGATTATCCTCACGCTGTGATTAAATAAACTCTGAGAAGCCTCACATGCAAAGTGGGTCAAGTGGGCCCCTGGAAAAAAGTAGTAGTTGAAGCTGTGGGTTGACCAGGTTCAGCTTCCACTCTGAAGTTGAGGTAAAAATAGACGTTTAGTATAACTTATTTACAGTGAAGTCCCACACACTCCCAACATGTCCTGCTAGTAGAGCTCCTCTATTCCACTTCCATGAATCGCCCTCCACATGTCACTTATTAGAGGCAGCAGTCGAGTCATTACACATCTCAGTTCACACAGACAGCACGACCAGATTGAAAAACCTGGAGGGGGCTGGGAAAGCAGAACAGTGAGCCAAAGACCCCAACAAGCAAGCAGTTGTGATTCATAAAAAAATGTTCCAGCAACATCGACTAGTGGTGCTGGTATTTAGGTCATCGCAGCTCTCTGTCAGCTAACCAGACAAAGAGTCTGTCTTTTGGGTTTTGGATCAGACTAAGTGATGCAAAAGGCTAAAGACGGGCACACTGCCGTTTTAATACAGGTATTGATACCAGCATTCCCAGCAGCAACAGTTACAGTTTTAGGGGAAAGCTGGAGCGTGGGGGCGGCCGGGCAGAGAAAGCAGAGAGCAGGCAGGGGGGCTCTGGTATGTCAGGAATGCAGCTAAGGCAAACAGAAAGCCCCACACTCCTGTGTCTAATGAAATCAATGCTCCCAGCTTTTCCGGTGCAAGGGGCAAATCAGACAGAGAGGCTCAATCAACAGATGAGACTGATTTACTTCTTCACAGTGAAACAGCAACACTGAATTTGAGCTGAACCTGAACTGAGCGGAGATCTGCTGGCCCTCTTGTTCGTCCAGCCGGCCTGTTTGCTCACGAGGCCGACTGTGTGAAAAGGAAACTGAGAGAGTAAACACAGGCAGGGCCGGCACAGAAACATGAAGGACGCAGCATAAATCTGATTTACACCCACACAATAAACTATGAGCAGGCAGGTGGTGGATGATGTTGTTTGCTCAATCCTTCAAGACAAACAGTCTCAGTTCCTCAAAAATAGAAACATGTATTTGATTATGTATGATTGTTAATCTTGACTTGACAGATTTCCTAAAATACCTTTTTGTGAGAATAACTTCTTTATACAAGATTTGACATCATCCCCACCCCCAGTTATTTTGCTGCATAAAAGCTTCAATGTCTTAAACTTCGATTTACAGAAAAATCAATCACCATACAAGCCACTAGCATATCATGCTTAACACAGTGACCTAAAACCAGTACCACTGAAATGTGCTTTCTTAAAACCTGTAAAACAGTGGTTCCCAACTGGTCCAGCCACGGGGTCCAGATTTCTGCTTAGTCACTGGTTAAAGGTCCACACGTATGGTAAATGATCACATATTCGATTATATTTTACAAAATAATAAAATAAAACATATTGCAAGAATAAAGTGTAATGACTTAAAACTTAGTGAATATATAGCACTGCAACCAAAAAGTGTATAATTATTGTTTGAAGATCATGCAGTGACAAGTATGCTGCAAAGGCACAGCATATATATAGGCCAAATAATATCATCAGAGTAATATAATAGTTACTGTACTGGAAAAATAAACTCTTACTCTACAGCAGGAAACAGTACTTCAAAATAAAACTGCTGTTCTGGAAATACACATTACCTTAAAATTAAGTATGTTTTTTTTTTTTTACAAACTTGACATATTCCCAAGTCACTACAGACTGGACCCGCGACCCACATTTTGACCTCGACCCACCAGTTGGGAACCACTGCTTTTAAATACCAATAACAAAAATTAGTGTAATTATGTTTTACATCACAGACAAACTGTTTTGTCCAGAAACACAAGTATTAAATCAAAATGCAAAAAATTAAAGGGTAAAAGCCATCCAGGGTGCAATACAAAACAAGAATTAGGCAAAATTTGCAAATTTACACATGCTGTACTCCATTATTATTTATTATTATTATTTTAAAGCTAAGTTTACTTCTCATTCGCTGTTTTTCTTGTTAATAAAACTAGTAAATGTTCTAATTTGATAGTAGTAGTAGCTATCAGGGGACGCTTGCCTGGTGCACCGAATGTGCTATGTCCGGCACAGCTTAAAACTTAGGTTGGTAGGTGGTCCGCTGTGACTAAATTAATGTAACTGTAAGAAGAAACTTTTATTATGACAATGTCAAAGAAATTTTATTTAATGGTCATGGATGAAATGCTGTCCAATTCTTAAGGTCAGTCTTGGAGTCCCAATGAAATGTTGGAAGTTGTTTCAACATTCAAATACCACATTGTATAGTGTGTTGTTTTTAAACAGGAGGGAAACTTCACACTTTCTAGTCAAAGCCTGTGAAGGGAAACTTTACTGTCACATCGAGTTTATGTGTGACATCTAAACTATGTCCACTGCGCCTTTACAGAAATCTGAAAGTAATTCATCGTGGCTTTTCCTTTTTCTTTAGAAAGTCTCGCAGCAGTGATCACATCAGTCACAGGGATCAGATTTTACACACACACACACACACACCCACAAACACACACACACACAACCACACACCCACACACACACACACACACACACACACACACACACACACACACACACACACACACACACACACACACAAGCCCCGCCCTCTGTGACCTCATCATCCCGATCATCTCTCTCCTCCTCCGGCACAGTCTGGCGCTCTCCGCTCTCCTCGCCGCGCAGCTTTTCTCATCCTCCTCATCCTCCAAACTCTTAAGTGTCCGGACCAAAAACTGCAACATTCCCGGGGACAACTTTGTACCCGGCTCATGAACGTCTCATTCCTACTGACCAGAAGAAGCATTTGGAGAACACCTGGACACCGTTACTTCCTGGTTATATAACTTTTTCTTGCACTTGAGCGACTCTTTTACATTCCAAAGACTTTGGACCTATTTTCCTTCGTTTTTTTCAAAAAATACGCGATCAAAGTCGTTTTTCTTCTTGTTAAATCACTCTAAACTGACCAAAATAAGCAGGAGGCAGTAGCCTACTTTTTTTTGCACAACCCAAAAATAGAATTAACTGCGATTTTTTCTCCACGTGTAGTCTTAAATTAAGTAACAAAACAGTCACAATGGCAGGCACGACCTGTGTGGATGCTGTGAAGAGGAAGATTCAGTGTTTGCAGCAGCAGGCTGACGACGCAGAGGACCGGGCTCAGGTCCTACAGAGAGAGCTGGACTGTGAACGGGAGCAACGAGAGAAAGTGAGATAATGAAATCCGCTACTTTCTTCACGTTTTTTCTGTCTCTTCTAACGCCTCCTCTCTGCTATCACCTGTCAGACTCATTTAATGATGTTAATTTGTTCACATTCACCTCTTGGGCTTTAAAAAGTCAAGTTAGTTCGTGTATTTGATTCATTCGCGGGCGTGATTGTGCCACAATGCAAGGCGTTGGTCTGCAGTGAAAAAAGTTTGGATTCCTGCAGGTCTGTGCGCATGCTCAGTTTTGTCTGATTTACAGGCCGCTGTAGAACTACTGTGAATAATGTTGACCACGTAGACAGCATTCAACCCAGTGTGCAGAGTTTAACATTTATTTATTTGCACAAAAACAAAACAACAACGGAAATACAACAAAAAATCAATTCAAGGTTGTGCAGTTAAGGTTATAGGGGGCTTATAAGAAATCTCCCCTCAATAAAGATAGGGTTGGGTATCTTTTTTTTCTCTCTCTCTCTCCATACCGGTGCTAAAACGATACATTTCAAACGATACTGTTAATGACAATAAAGAATGGCTTTTTTTAAAAAAAAAAAAAAAGTATTGCAAAGGCAAACTTAAACATGAAGGTTTAACAGTATACTGAACAGTTTAAAGTATACTTAAATATATGAATGTGGATTAATTTAAAGTATTATTAAATAATGCCCCCATAAATAAATTAGTAAAGGAAAAAAAATGTCAAAAAATTAAAAAAAAAATTCAAAATCGTCAAAACATTTTTAAAGGAAAAAAAAGCCAAAAATTCTATACAAAATGAATAACTAAATGAATAAAATATTTCTAAAGAAATCATGCCTTCCAAACCCACAGGCCCGCTCACTCTTTGTCTCGCCACTCACACAATTTGGCACTTAAATGAGTCACCAAAATCGACATCATGATATGGGTCGGGGATTTTTTGGTTGATACCGGTTGTATAGAATTTAGGTACTCCCCACACACACACACACACACGCCCCTCCCTCCATATTGACAAGAGCATACCAGAGCCCAATACATAAAAAAAATGGGAGGTGTAACCCTTTGCATGTTTGTGTTATGGTTTTGTACATCACAGTTGGGTTGAAAGAATTCTATAAAGGTCTCGGGTAGCATTTATGCATTAAAATAAGTGTTTAATATTTATGTTAAAAACTGATAAAAGATTTAACTGATTTAAAAGAGAGGCTGAGTTTTCTGCCCTGCTGCTAATTGTGGCAATTCTACAAAACATTTTTTTGGAGAATACAAAGCCTACAAATGAACATTAAGAATAAACATTTCTGATGAACCAATTAGTTTCGTAAATCTGTTTGACCGACCAGACTACTTCATATTAATATAAATCATGTTACTTAATGATATTATAATTATAATGACTTATTAATTAGGCCTGAGCAGCTTTTAGAGCTGCCAACATTTAGATTAAGGGGATAATGTTTTGACTCTCCAGGGAAATTTATTCCTCACAGTCTTAATGGCGTGCCCAGTGGCACTTCAGTAGGGTGGATGTGTGCCAGCAGCAGCTGCCTGGTTGGATGCCCAGCCACCATACCTCCCTGTCTCCACTGATGATAGGAAAATAAAGGACATATACTTAAAAGCATGCCTACTCTGTTATTAGGGATTCAAAAGAGTAGTCTGGAAAATGTTCCATTTTCAACTAGAGCTGAAACTACTACTCATGTAATTGATTTGTCGATCAACAGAAAATGAATCACAGTGTGTCTGCAAGTCTTACTTTGTCTTATATTCAAATTTTAAATAATAGCCCTTAAAAGTCATGAAATAGTATTAAATTTTCATTTGTGAGGTCATATTAGCCACAAACATTTTATCTTATTTAATGTATCCATATGTTAATTTCTTTTTGTCAAAATGAGTCGAGCTCTGCTGCATGAAACTCTTTATTACTGATTCTACAAATCTCTAAACCCAATACTTAACTTCATACTCACACTAACTAATTAATGTAGATTAACCTAACTCACTATTACTAAGTACCATTTAAAGTTACCTGCAATGCTTTCATTAAGTCTTAAATTTTGTTAAAATGATCTTGAAAAGAATCGGCAACAATTTTGATGATCAATGTCATGTACGTTTGTAAAGCTAAATCGACAAAAATCCAGTGGTTGCAGCTTGTGAATATCATATTGCTTATTGCATTCCTTTATTATATATTTAATCATTTTTATTTTATTTTTATTTTTTTACTGTTGGTCAGACAAAACGAGCTTTGAAAATGTCCCTTTGGGATCTGGGAACTTGTGGGCATTTTTGCCATTAGCTGAACAAACATAATCAGTTGATTAATCGATAATGACTATAATTGTTAGCTGGATTCAAGGATTTAAGGTTATTTATTGTCAAATGAACAACAATTACAAGAGATGGCGTTGCCACTGAAAAACTTGGGTCACAGACTATCTCCAACAATGCAATTAAGTATAAAAAAAAATATAAAATACCACAAGTAGAAACAAAAACAGAAACTAAATATGAGGATATAAAGTAATGCAGGTTGCAGCAAGGGCTGGACAATGTTGTGTTATGAGACTGCATATTGTTGAAGATTTTAAATGCAGTAATGTCGAAAGTGTTGTCCTTTCCTGGTTTTAAAAGCTGCATTACAGTAAAGTGATGTAATTTTATGAACTTACCAGAATTTTCTAGCTGTTCTATTGTTTGACTACCCATTTAGTCATTATATCCACAATACTGATTATTATTTATCAAAAATCTCATTGTGTGAAAAATTTGTGAAAGCACCAATCATAAACCCTACAGTATCGTAGCAATATCAGTATCAAGCTATTTGGTAAAACGAAATATAGTGATAATTAGTTTTCTCCATATCACCCTGCTTTCAACACTTTCATGTGTTTACATTTTGACTTACAATATCAGCCACAGTTGCACGACTTGGCTGTAATTTGCACATCTAAGTTCCACAAGTGTGTGGTTTTTAACACCACACATATGAGTATTTACCCACGTCTGTCACCTGCCTGTCTCTTGACTCTGCCCACATCCGAGTTTTGTAGCTTCAGAAAAAGTAGAGATTTTATTGGAGAGAAAAAAATGCTTAGCAGCACAGTTCGGCAACAGTCTTGACTTGTTTCACGTGCTGCTTTATGGCATTCGGTGCCATATCCTTTGCATAGGAGCTGGTTAATGACAGGACAAGAAGAGAGATTGAAGGAGAGTGGGAGGGGAAGGTGTGGCTGTAAAGATATGGGAGCTGAGATGATGAAAGGAGCTGGTGTGCTATAGGACTTACCCCTTTGTTACAGACTAGCTATTAGGTAACAGTGCAGTTTGACAAGTGGGTCAGCTCATGGGTCATCATTTTGATTTGAACTTCTATATTCACTTCAGTTATGTCAGTAATCATTATTTTAAAAATAATTACAGTCTTAAAGTTAAGGTTGAGGTCATAGTTGTGCACTTGTTGGAACATATAAAGTACATTTAGTTCAGCATTAAGCTTTCCGTTGTCGTGTAATTGTCTTTTAATGTTTATTTTGCTCAGAGAAATCTTCATGTCCAACCTTAATTCATATACTAAACCAAAAGCATTATAGTAAATAGACAGTGTACATTAATATTTTATCTTTTGGGATAGTTAGACACACACCTCCTATTCATTTCTGAAGTGAAATGAGGATACTTGTAATGATTTCCCACCACATTTAAGAGTTCAGTAACTGCTTAAGATCCAAAAGTAGTTACTCATGCACATAGTTTGTGGTCGAATGTTATTTTCATAATTGATTTTTCTTTCTTAAAATAACAGATCCACCATTTGGAGACCATGAAACATCTTAAAGCTTTAAGGAAAACATGCGCTTTCAGAACTTGGCTGACGGTTGAAATTTGCATTTTAGAGATATTACAGTAACTGAAACACTTAACTCTAATCCCCCCTGTCATTTAGTGCTAGTAAATTCAACTTTATTGTAGACAGGTCCATATCAGTATAAAAATAAAATAAATAAAATGAAAATAAGATAAATATGAGGACAACAACACAAAGATACCATCGCAGTTCATGAGTCTACAGTGATTTTGTGCCCATCTTAAAAAAACAAAAAAACCATAGAGGATATTGTTTTTAACACATTACATTCTTGTTGTTAGAAGCAGATGTTATGACATTTTAAAGTATTTTCCACGATTAGTAACAACTTCTCCAATAACTTGCAGCTGCTTGACGTTATAAATGCTTCAGAAGAGGAGTTCAAGATGCTGACAAACAGATCAAAAAACACAAAAGGACCCCACGTCAGCTTTTGGGCTGGAACTAAAGACCGTTTTCACTGTTGTTTAACCTTTTTATTATTTTCTGTAAAATGCCAGAAAAAGGTGAAAAATGTCAATTAGTTTTCCCAAAGCCCAAGATGGAATCTTCAAGTGTCTTGCTTTGTCCAAACCCCAAATATATTCAGTTTACTGTCACAGAGGAGTAGAGAAACAAGAAAGTATTTACATTTTACAAGCTGGAGTCAGAGAATTTTGACTTTTTTCTCAAACTGATTAATCTAATAATTGTTGTGGCTCCAATCATCTTACAACATTATAGTGTCTGTAAACAACTTACTAAAAGTCTTAATACTACTTTTAAATGCTCAAAAAGGCTTTGAAGTTGTCCTGTATACATTTTGGTTTAAATTCTTCCATTTCGCCAATGTGTGAGAGCAGTCTCAGCTGTCACACAGCTCGCTCCATGTGCAAAGTCAAACAGAGCGGCACACTTGTGTGGCAGGGTTGGTGTGGTCCCATATGTGAATAATTAGGGCAACCTGGAGTTATTCCATGGCACAAAAACTCTTTTCATTGGAGCACGGGGAGATCAAAACAGGAACCTTGCAGAGCATGTTAATGTAATGAATCATTGTTTGAAAATGTGGAGGCATCAGACAAAAAAACACTTGACCACATATCTAACTGAAAAAGCTAAGTAATTGCTTTGTGTTATTTCTTGTGTGGTTTTGACGCCTCTGGAGACGTTACTTAACAGCTCAATAACGCTTTAAGGCTCTGTCAGTTTACAGAGACTTGACACAGTCTCACAGAAAGGCTCATTTGACTCGCTTAGATGTGTTTTATTTACGGCTGTTATTCTCAATGAGCTGTTCATTCTTCATAGTGGTAACAGCAGTTACTTGTTTGGAGGTTCAGAGTTGAGAGTCAGACCAAAGATGATGATTTGTATTTCACTTATGCCCCTAAAAGCAACGCAGATGAACCAGACTGGTTGATTTTTATAATCTGAAAGCAGATGTCTCATTTCTGCAATTGTGATAGACATATATTTTATATTTGTGTGACTAAATAATGTGTTAAAACGACACAAATCAAATTATTAAAAGCTTAAAAATATCTATTTCCCTTTTTGAAGTTGAAGTTTTTTTAAGCTGTGTTGGACGCAGTCATGTTACCATCAGACAACATCTGGTTGTCATGGTGATAATTGGTGTTTCACCACATAGATTGCAGAAATGCAGTTTGTAGCATACTGATCTATATCTAAAACCAGATAAAAAAAGGAAGTGGGACTCAAAACTTCCACTGAGCTGAGGTATAAGTGTTGGGAAGCAGGTTTCCTTCCAACACTCCTTCCCCACCAGCCCTGGTTGCCCCTCCCAGGATGTCGTCTGCGGACTCTGGTCCAGCACTTCCTGTGCTTCTACTCCCAACACTTCCTGTCCCTGAGCTCTAGCCCTGATCAACAGGAAGATTGGTGTGTGTGGTGGACTGAGAGTTTCTACAAGACTTAACAATGATGATCAACTCAAGACAAAGTTTAAACACATCTTGAATGTCCACATTAGCTCTTGTCAGTTCACTTGAAGTTAGTTTTCCTGTGACAATGGAGACCAACTGTTGATGTCAAACTATCTGCAGTGAATCTATGGCCTTTTTCACAAAGAGATCATGCTATGTCTTTTACAAAGCCCCTTCTTCTTACCTCCTTTACATTTTTACACAGAAACAAATGATAGTGGTATCATCCCTCTCTAGTGTGTGATAATAGACAGCTTGCCGGCGTCACAGAATCAAAAGAGTTGTGACAGGCATGACAACAGCATCGGCTTTTAGTTTTACATAAAACACATACGACAGCAGAGCCTTTAGAAAAAAGGGCATAACATGCCAATAACAATCATTTACCGTCTTAATAATATGGTGGCTGATCTTTTCCTTTGCTCAGAGGATAAGATGCTCTGGGATCTCGTTGTTTACCCAGTTTGCGGACTTCTTTGGCTGCTATTATTTTTCTTTGAGTTAGCTGCTAACAGCTGTTTTTTAAATCTCCTGCGATGGGTCACGTGTATAACACATAGTCAAAATGTCACACCCGTCCTGCCCATGATCCCGTCCTGCTGGCTGTTTGTACAGACACTGTTTCAGCACTCTTATTCCCCCCCGCCCAGCCTAAAGGTGAGACAACTCTGTTCTGCAATGTTTTGTTTTTGTATCTTTTGTACCATTCTGTGTCCCCTCCCTAAAATCAGACGTTTTTCTGTGAATGCAGCGCAGCTGATAGTTTTTATTCTTTTTTTCCTCAGCAGCAGTTTTTAAAAGTTGAAGGGTGGAGAATTGATCAGTCAATCCCATCAACTGGATAACAGGAGCAGAGCTGAGGAAATGCAAACTTTTAGAATCAGCGCCATCAATGTTTAAGTTTCACTTTCACTGCTTCTGGCGTTATGCTGCTCTCACTGTGCCCAGAGTACACTCTACGTTCCCAAGAGTGTGGTGCAATAAATAACTGAACAGTATATTTCATTTTAATAGCGCTCCTAATGTCGCTCCAGCTCCAAAAATAGAAAATCAATACGTGGCGGCAGATGTTTTAATCGTGGCAGGCTGCCACAAATAAATGAATGCGTGTGAGAAACCCTGATCTGCCTGTATACACGGAAGTACTTCATCTTCTGTAGCATAATAACATTGACATTGGATTTGTCAGACACAACTGAAGTTGTTTTTGACATACACGACAACTGTGCTCATTTTACACCACTTACGTCTCATATTGAAAGCTAATTGCAGGAAGTAATGTAGACATACTTCCTTCAGCTCATCAGTTTGTCTAAATGAACTAGAAGTTTCATCTGTCTGCTGCTCAGTGTGGTCAGTGGGCTTAACGGTTTCTCTCCGGAGGCCTCTCACAGACTCCTGCAGATTCTGTGGAAAGATTTACTTCCTGGTTTCACTGTTTTCTTTGGACATTGTCCCTGGGAATAGCTCAACTTTCCAAATATAACTGCCACATGTTGATATGTTTTGGCAGTTGTCGGCATTCTGGAGAAAACTCCCATGTTAGTGGCTTGTGGCTGAGCTGATTATGCAGGCCAAGGTTGCGGTTGGTGCTAGCAAAGCTAAATTTGCTATAATGCCATTAAGTAGCATTTAGAGAGTGGAAATGATGTCCGTCTTTTACTTTATTTATGCAAGCAAGGCTGAGTGAGATACTTAGAAACTTTTCAGTGCTGCTTTTGTCAAAGCAGGATCTGATCATCTGTTTGCATATCAGTGTGTATACTGCAGAGTGGAGGTGCTTAACTCTTTGAAACCTGGAGCGACATCGCTTTTCTTATGCTTCTTTCAGATGCCTTTCATAAATGTGTAAATCTTTGAACCCAGAGCAAATTGGTGCAATTTCCTTTAAAAACATGGAGAAATAAAGGCAGTGAACAACTTGGTAATTAATGTTCTACTAATTGCAAGAAATTTCTAGATTTAGAAAATTAGAAAAATGTCCATAACTTTTTTTTCATTTTTTTTTTTAAACTAATTTTCAGGTAATTTTCTTGTACGAATTTGTAATTCTCCCCCCATTTTTTTTTTTTTTTGAAGAATTTAATCCAGGTGTTAAAGGATTAATTTAGTCTGAAAAGACTGTATAAGAAGTTTTAATGTTCAGATAAACTACTACTAGAAATTCTAGTAGTTAAATCAACTGCCCTTTATTTGTTCAGAGGTCACACAATTGAAGACCTATGTTTTTTTCCCAAAAATGTCATTAATGTTTATGAAAATTCCAACCAAACCAAGTAGGATAGGTGTCCTGAACTTGTTTTTTTAGAAATAAGTTGCGATCAATCTCTTGTCAGGATTAGACACGTCAATATTATGCCTCAGAGCCTAAACAAAAGAACTGTAAGAACGTCTGACAAATTACTTTCTGCACAGAGCGATCTCATTGTGATGCTTGTCTGGAAGTTTAATGACCTTCTTTTACATATCGCACTTCATGACAGACTGGCTTATACATTGTATGCGGCTCTCTTTGCATGCCAGATCATTATGAGAAAAGATTACCCGCTCAGACACACATTCACACTGAGAGTAGTGAGCAGTGTCAGGAATAACTTCCCCTGAACCCCAACAGCATTATGCAGCTCATTAGCCCACTGCCCTGGAATCAGCCAATAATTAGATTCCTCTTTCACTTGTCCTTGATCCTCCTGTCTCTAATGCATGTAATACACTCAGGTATTTCTTAAGTCGCTCCCAGTAGAACTGTGCCGTATCTTTGTGGTGGACTGTTTACTAAGTAGACGCCAATGACAAAGATGTAAAGTGAAAGGCACTAGAGTCTTGAATTCCAGTGCAGGTTGTGTTGATGCAGCTCAAAGGAATAGTGTAATGAGAATTGGGCAATTCTTACCTCTAGTCTTGTAATTAGATGAGAAGATTGACACCACTTAATAAAGAATGTGAAGTGATGTCAGGCAGTGTTAATTGTTTCCTATGGGGGCACCAGCTTGTGAGAATAGCATTGTGTACCTGTAGGGCTGCACAATTAATTGAATTGTGATAAAAACTGCAATATAGCCAAGTGCAATAGCCAAATTGAAGGAGCTGCAATTTATTGATGAAGGTAAACAGTGTGCATTGTGGTGCTACTGAGATGCGTTGGCCCACAAATAATATTTCAGACGTAAGGGAACATGCTGCTTGTTTGGTATGGACCTCAGCAAAAATCACACACATCATTTTCATTTTTTTTTCTTTCAGTGAAAATGAAATGCTAAAATTACCATTCCCACTAAAATCCCAACTCATATCACAATCACAATTTTTGTCAAAATAACCATTATTATTTTTATTTATTTATTTATTTATTCATTGTCGTGCAGCCCTAGTTACTTGTACCTGCTACTGTGGTCATGCATCAGTATTTTGACAAACTTATCATGATAAACGACAAATATCCATATGACATGGCAGCCCGAGGTTGGATTATTGGATCTGATGTAATACCTTCACGCACATACCAACACATTGAACACTACATGTGCTTTTGGACTGAGTGCATATACTGTTGGTATAAGAGATAACAGAGCACCTATCTGACAAGACTGCACCCTTATCGCACACACTGTGTTGTACTTCTGTGTCCTCTATATGAAAATACAGCCAGCAGCTAGTTAGCTTAGCATTAAGACTGGAAACATACAGTCATGTAGGCTCTGTCCAGAAATAACTAAATCTGTGAGCCTCTGACAGAGCAAGACTAGCTGTTTCCCCTTGTTTCCAGTCTTTGTGCTAAGCTAACCACATGCTGGCTGTTGCTTTGTATTTACGGTACAATCACAAGATTGTCATCAAGCTTCTCATCTAACTCTTGGTGAGAAAGCAAATAAGTGAATCTCTGCCAAAAAATTAGACAGCTTGTTTAAGAATATTACAGCTGCCGTGACTCAGTGTCCTTTAATGCACTAACTGGTTTAGAGAAGCTGTTAAGTAGCCAGCTGACATACTCACCTCTTGGAAAGCACTGTGGTGTTACATATTAAGCCAGCTTGATAACAGAGCAGCTACTTGTCGTCCAGTATCTTTTACATCTGTGTGTGTGTGTGTGTGTGTGTGTGTGTGTGTGTGTGTGTGTGTGTGTGTGTGTGTGTGCATGCTCGATGCCACAATCTTGCTGATACTCCACCACAAATATGCTCCATAGTTTGTTTTACCATATAAGGCGGTGTGCGTCCTTGGCAGCCAGAGAATGCAAAGTGGTTGCTACAGGAAGGGGCACGGCCAGATAATGAGAGAATACCAGCTCTGAAAGAAAGAACAATCAAGAGGGGGGAAATGAAAGGATGTCGGGCAGCTGACTTCCTGTCAATTTTTTTTTCAAGATCCTCTTTTGAAAAGTGATGTTAGAATCTATTTTTAGAGTAAATCACTCTTGTTTTACTCAGTTGTTCTAACCTTCACCTTAACATTGTAGTCAGGTTTGTTATTTTTTTGCAAAAGTATTGATTGCTGAAAGAGCTTGTGTTTCTGTATTTCGGCTGCAGACTCGACTCTATTTTCATCATTACCTTCAGGACGTTCATGAAAAGCTCTTCTTTGGTCATGCCTGAGTGAATTAGAGGCCTGAGAGTATGTCCTGCATGCACACAAGCTTTTTTACTTGCCACAAGGCTGTCTCTGTGTACAAGGGGATTCCCCCTGGTGATTGTGAAAATCTGATAACACGCTAAGTTGCACACATTTGATTGTGAGCATAGATATACTACGACCATAGTATTAGCCTTTGGTTTGGTAGCAGTTTGGCCTTTGGCCTGTTTTTTTGTTCATGTGTTACTTGATAACAAACATTTCACTCGGCGGGAAATTTTTCTGGTTACTAGCTGCCTTTTAACCCCTTGTAACCTGAGCAGCAGTTTGATTTCCACCAAAAACATGAAATGTGGCAATTAGTAAATTAAGAAGATTTGACCCCAAAATGATCAAGAAATTACAAAATAGGTTATAAGAGAAAATAAATTGATAAAAAAAAATAGAAGAGAAGTAAAAGAACATAAACAGAAAGTGACTGGATAAAAGTGCTAAAATAAAATAAAATATACTAAATATAAACAATAAATAAATGATTATAAATCTATTTTTTTAAATATTTTCCCTTGTTATTTGATAGTTTAATGATGATTCTATCCCTCTCTCTTTTGCTTTTTTTAACAACCTTTCAGGCCATTTTCTTGTCATCTTTTACATTTTTTTTTTGTAATTTGTGGAACATTTCTTGCCTAGTTGCCTTTTTGCATGTTTTGGAAGTTATTCAACCAATTTTCTCAAGTTTCAGAGCTTTAAATGCCCGTAAAGGCATCTGAAGGCAGCACATAAGACTGATGTAGATCCAGTTTTCAAAGGGCTCTTGACTGTTTATGCGAGGCAGAAATGACAGAATACGAGTGTGCGTTTGCATGTTTGCAGAGTGTTCGTTTCTCTGCAGCTGCATTACAATGTCTGATGCACCAGTGTAGCCGACCTAAACCTTATGAATAGTATGTTTGTTTGTGTGCAGATGATATTCTTCACAGCACATTGCTTCACTCAGGACTAAGGAAGTAACAATATCTGTTATTTCAGGCTCTGGTTTAATTCTGTTCAACATTTCTCAGCAGCCAGATGTAGTGTCGACAGACGCAGGCCTGTGTGAAGGACATGGCTGATGAGATTTCAAGATGTTCAGTGGATTTATGACTTTTCATTCATTCGTTGTCGCGTTTGGTTTCCCCTCTATCAAGTGCTGGCTGTTTTAACGCATGTCAACGCTCGCCTGACAGACATTTCCTGCCTCATATCAGCGGCCTCCCCTGGCAGCTCTGGGTGCAGTAGGGCAGGACCGGTGAGAGGACAGACAGAAAGAGAGAGAAAAAGAGACGTGGAAAGACTGACTGACTAGTCAGCAGTCTATGACATGCAGACGAGGGGGAGAAAATCTTAAAAATTAAAAAAAATAGGGGCCTGTGCCAGGTGCCAGCAAGCAGGAAACCATGCTTTCATTTCCTGAAATATTGAGTCTATGACTGAATGGAAGAATAAAATGGATATTTATTCTCACCACAAGCTGACTTAACTCTTTTCCATTGAGCTCGCTCTTCCTCTCTCTGCACTTTCCTCCTCACTCAGTACGTTTACATGTTACGGTGAGAGCTTGATCAGGTTGTTTAATTGGACTACAGTCCTTGTCCCAGTATACAAGCACTGAGGGAGAATCGATTTATTGTCGGAACTATTTCACGAACACAATGTTTATTCAAAAAAACTTTGGGGTTGAAAACCGCCACGTCATGTACATATAATCAACCTGCACTGAGCAAACTCTGCCTTAACTGATATGTTTTAAGCCACTTTAAAAAATTGGCATCATTTTAACTATATGCTATTTTCACCGCTTTACCTTGTTGTAAGACAGCCTTTACTGATAATATATTAATATATTAAAAACACCAGACTCCACTGAGAAAATCTCCACCGAATGGTGGAGTTGCTGGTCTATCGCTGCCTCAGTCAGCTTTTGTGTTGGTAAAGAAGATCAAATATTTAGATATAGCATACAATGAAAAAGATATTTATTTATTAGATAGTTAAAATATTTTTTGCTGCTGCCCCGTTTACAGTAGTACATCGCTTAGCTTCTGTGCCAGTGCTGTAGGACTGTTTCATTAACCAGAGGAGGGGGTGGCGGGGATGTGACTTTTTCTATTTGAAATGAATATAAAATAGTTCCTATTAAAGATGCGCGTCCCTCACCAAAGCCAAAAATAAAAAACACAAGTCCTTCCTCAGTGCTTAATTTAGAAAAAAGTGCCTGAGCCGTTTTGCAGCATCCCTTCCCACCTCATAAATATCAAACAGTCCCTATTCCTAACCACTAAGGGAGGCGGACGCAGCGACTAGGAGCATGCGCAGAAGGCCTTGTCCAGTTAAAGTCTGATACAGGTGTCTACATGATGGAGGAAATGGACTTCAAATCACATTATCTGGATGTATTAGTCCGAGAAATTTGATTTAGTATGATTTCAGTCAGACTACCATGTTAACATGTATTTGAAAAGTCTTGTTTTAGTCAGACTAACACAATTATTCGACTTTTTCTAACATAATGTAAACATACTGAGTGCCAGTCTTTTCTATGTTGTCACTCAATGATTATTTGTCTCTAAATGCCTATTGGGATGACTCACCTACCTGTGAGCTGAACTGCAGACACTTTGACTGTTGATCTGACTGGCGACCTGACTTCTGGACTGAATGACTAAGCTAATGAGTCACTGACCTACTAACTGCTGCCCTGCAGCCGAGCACAGAATAACGTCTGTTTGTCTAAGAAACCCCCGGCTGCTTCGATTTAGTAACAGGGAGTAAACTTGTGTGAGGGTTTGAATGAATAATTCAGCCTTGTAACGGTTCAAAAGTGCAGTTATGTGGCGCTGTTTGAGCTGCCTGCTTGTAAACTTTTAACAGTGGACTCTCTTTATGGTAACCTTTGAATGAAAGCTGAGTTGGGCTGGTTCCTAGTTTGAAAGCAGCTCCCCAGGAGGCTGTGGTTGGATAAACTCCCTGTCCAACAAAGAGGAAATGCCTGTATAGTTGTCTGTTTGCTTTCTTTTTCCTCTCGGTGCTTATGTTTACTGAAGGCAGATGAGAAGGAGCCCTTTTGTCCACGCTGCTTGGCCCGGTTCTTTGGTCACACTCACCGGAAATTTAGTTTTTGTTTCATTCAAATTTAAAGTCCTGCGATCTTCAGATATTAAGAAGGATTACACTTTCCAAGCAGACTCAGCAGTTAGCAGTTGTGTTTATTGGAGGCAGGCACCGCTCCTACACAAGGTCCTCCGGGGACCTCCAGCTGTCTCTATTACACTTATTATTCGCCAGTGAGACAGCTATTGATTTGTTAAACATGAGCGTCCCCAGAGGGCATGATTTAGAGATTACAGTATCTCACTTAAAGATGGAATTGAATGTATTTTACTTCTCTTGGAGTCAGACTTCTTATTATGGATTAAGTCTTTGTGTCACAGTATGAGCGTGCAGAACCACATCCGTTTTTGTGTAATTACTGACTTTTATTTTTAACTGGAAAAATCTTTTGAAGTCTGCAAAAAAGTGGAAGAATCAAAATTTTATGAGACAGCAATAGGTAATGGTTATTTTTTCCATTCGTTTTCAAAGAGTTTTTATGCTGTTTTATTTATTTTTTTTCTGGAAAAAAAACCCTTAAGATTACAGAAATTATTTCTAGCTGGCAGAAGCAACACCCAGGCAGCAGGCCAAGACTAATTTTTTTGCTCGTTTGCAAATACTGTTTGATTTTTATCTGAGAATAGGTAGGCCTAAGGCTGAAGGAAATTCTTTGTGATTACCAGTTGCCCCAACCAGTGTAGGGTAGCATAATATTTTTTTATTTATGAAATATTGTTATGATGTACACAATTCTATTGATGGGAATTTGATTTTAATATAATATATGAGCAGAAATAGCCTTCTTTTCAATAGCATATCATAAATCCTCATGCCTTCATGATGTCTATCAATTGTTTTTAAGCTTGATAAACACAGATAAACTTGACTGGAACTTCTCCTGTTTGTTTGGGACATTGACATCTTTCAGGACAAGTGAACCAGAAACCCAGCGCATAACAAATACACAGTACAGAGTGATGAGGCAAAATGTCTCCGTATAAACACGACATCATGGTTATATTCAGTTGATTGCATCTAAACATATTTATCAGTGGGTATTTTCAAAATAAGAGTTCTTACAGGTATTTTTGCACAAACCACCACTCCCTCTCCCCCAACATGACTGCCTTGATCGACTGGCAGCAGCTTTATAAAGAGGATGCACAGTCTCTACGCAGTAGTAAAATAGGTGTAAAAATTGAAAAACACCACAGTTATTGCTTTACTCATAACAAGCTTAAAAATATACAATAACAACAGTATTTTTGCATATTTCTTTTGCATATATACAGAGAAGCTTGAGGTAAAGTTTAGGTGAAAAATCTCAATCATAAAAAAAGCCGTAACTTATTATTTATATTGTTATTATTATTTATTTTTATTTTATTCCATTTTCAGCATGGTCATTATAAGCTGTAACAACATTAGAAATGAAAAAGCATAAAGTATTTAACTTACTTTCGCTGTCTAATAGCATTAATTCACTTGTTTTAGAGTGTACTGCCTCTCTCTCTGTTTTATGGTGGGGAAAGGGGAGACAAGCTTGGATGATTTAAAGTTGAATGAGTGAATAACTAGATTTCTCTCTTCTCCCTTCTTCTTTCTCCTCTCAGGCGGAGGGTGATGTAGCAGCTCTGAACCGTAGGATCCAGCTGGTGGAGGAGGAGTTGGACCGAGCTCAGGAGAGGCTGGCCACGGCACTGCAGAAACTGGAAGAGGCTGAGAAGGCCGCAGATGAGAGCGAGAGGTCAGTTTAAGTCATTTTAAACAAGATTCACTCAGATTACTTTGATGTGCATTCACGCCTGCAATTGCCCGTGTGTGTGAGAACGTGCTTTCACTGCACTGCAGTGCATTTTTTGAATTTGCATCAGAGTCTTGTGTCCATATGGATCCCACAAGGTCAGACCATCCAGTGCAACAGCTTGATCCGGGATGTTAGGGGTTAACCATATCTCTGTGAAGATGTGCGTAGAGCAGTCTCTGATCTCCTGTTGCTGAGTGAGCCTTAATCGCATCTCATCCTCTCCACTTTCCTGCGACCAGACTTTAGCCAAAGGAACAGCTCATGGTCCAAGTGGGGCTCTCCTCCCTCTCTTTGTTATCATTACAACATAATTTAAAGAATTATTTGTATCCTGTCCAATCAGAGGAATGAAGGTGATTGAAAACCGAGCGATGAAGGATGAGGAGAAGATGGAGCTGCAGGAGATACAGCTGAAGGAGGCTAAACACATCGCTGAGGAGGCTGACCGTAAATATGAGGAGGTGAGATTTTGACTCCACTTTTCAGGTTTTTTCTTTCGCCCTTCGTCTGACTCACTTTTGTCTTTTGGATTATATAGTTGTTCAAGTCCAGAAACTTTTTATCTTTTTTGTCCCAGGTGGCCCGTAAGCTGGTGATCCTGGAGGGAGAACTGGAGAGAACTGAGGAGAGGGCTGAACTCTCAGAAGTGTGAGACCACTTAACGCATAAACATGAGTAAAAATACACACATGCCCTCACCCGGTGCTCTTCCATTAAAACCAAACATGCATCGATCTCTCTCCACAGTAAAGCAAGCGACCTGGAGGAGGAGTTGAAAAATGTGACCAACAACCTGAAGTCCTTAGAAGCCCAGTCTGAGAAGGTGAGAGTGTCAAGTTGCATGTGAGTGATATGCATGGTGATAACTGGACCCAAGTGTAAAGAGCCATCAGAAGAGCTGGTTGGGCTTTATTTCCTTTTGTAGCTACCCAATAGCAACATGAAAACACCATAAGGCCACTAATCTAAACTTTAAGAATACATTTATTGGGGTGTCGGATGGCTCAGTGGATAGGGCAGATGCCCCACATATGAAGGCAGTGTCCTTGCAGCAGCAGCCGTGGGTTCATTTCCGGCTTGTGGCCCTTTGCTGCATGGCATCCCCTCTCTCTCCCACTTTCACGCTAGCAATCTCCTGTCCTATCTAAAAAAAAAGGAAAGAAATGCCCAAAAAAAATCTTTAAAAAAAAAAAAGAATACATTTATTATTGAGTAGTATATATATTATATGGAGTACTCACATAAGTAACTGCCATAACTGCCAAAATTAGATAGTGGAGGTCTGTAGACACAGCTGTTTCAGTCTTGCATCTCTTTGTCTTTCTCCCTTTATCTTTGTCTCCCTTTTCCTAACTGGATGCAATGCAAATGCAAGAACCAACAAAAAAAAGCAAAATCAAAATACCCAACATGATTTGCCAGTCATTCAACAATAGGCAACATTTGACCAATCACGAGAATTATCTCACAGACGAGTGAGACGTATGATTGTTTCAGCGTTAAATCTGGAATACCCTGACACATTTATAAGTAACACTCCCTGAGGTACCAGGTCAGTGGTGTTTTTCCATTCAGAAAAAAAAAAATGCAGCAGACTGCAGCAAACTATTTTTTTTACCAACAAAGTGTTTGTAAAAACCTCTTGTTTACCCAGCTGGGATGCATTCACTGACTGTGACAGCATCTTGATGAAGGTATCTGTTCAAAATGCTTTATGCAAGGTTCTCACGGCCATGGAAAAACAAAAAAAGTCATGGGTATTTCACAATCACATTTTCCAGGCCTGGAAAAGTCATGGACTTCGTGAAAATAATTTAAAGTTTTGGAAAAGTCATGGAATTTTGTGATGTTTAATGAATTTGTTACAGTAATTTTACATGGATAACCCTATTTAATGCAACATAACATCAAATTTATTTTCTTTAGCTGTGCACGTAATGTTGCTTACTTAATGTTGTTTACCATCATGTATGTTTCTATATTTTCTTGCTGCGTTCCCTGCCTCCATCTTTATGTAAGCCAGCCAGCTGAAATTATGCTTAATTAGGATTTGAATCTAATATATTTGAAAAAACGCAGGGCATTAGCACAAGCATTTAATTGTCATGATGATAGGTCCTTTAAAAGTCATAGAAAAGTTTTGAGATTTTCTCCATGAATGTGTGGAAACCCTGTAGATGGTAAAACTTAATTTACTAAAGCGAATATAGTTACGAAGCTGTCTGATGGAGTTTCTCTAATTCTCTTTCACAAATAAACAACCTAAATGTAAACAACAGTATATACTGAGCCAGAGATCTGACAGCCAGCACATCTCCACTTCACGTATCCTGTCATTTGGGCTTTTCTCCTGGCTCAGTGGACAGTAATTTGAGTGCATAGGAACAGATACCACATCACCAAAGTATTGTTTCATACTGCCACCATCATAATTATGTATCATTTAACCCCGCATACAACGCAGTCATTTATTTTCGCCTCAGGTTGTTTAGATAAAAACCTCAATTTATCAAGAGTGCAAGACCTGAATCTTTGTGATGTAGCTGCTTGAATATATGTTGGTGAAATAACTTATCCACCACACAACAAATTAACCACTGAGGCTGTTTTGTGTGGATTAGCATGAGGGGGTTTTTGGTGTATGTGAACCAACAGCAACCTGCAGCACATTCTTCCTCTTTGCTACATGAAATTCCTCTCCAGGCACAGACAGGCAGCATGACAGCATGCCAGGCTAACCACATGACCGCTCTCTTTTAGCGACACATGCCACGGCTTTGTTCTCTCAGGCCAGCCATGGATGGCATCACAGCATAACTTGTTCCCAGGCCACGCCAACACTCTGCCACCTTCGTGCCACTATCTCCCTCTTTACATGTCACTCCTCAGAGGGAGTGGTGCCAAAGCTGTGGGAGCATCTATACAACCTTGGCTGATAGAGAGAGTGTGTGTGTGTGTGTGTGTGTGTGTGTGTGTGTGTGTGTGTGTGTGTGTGTGTGTGTGTGTGTGTGTGTGTGTGTGTGTGTGTGTGTGTGTGTGTGTGTTCACTCTGTGGGCATCTGTAGGTGAAAGCATGTGTTTGTATTTCTGCCACTGATGAGGTGATGTTTTTTTCTGTCTGTGTTTGTCAACAGTACTCAGAAAAAGAGGACAAGTACGAGGAGGAGATCAAAGTCCTCACTGACAAACTGAAGGAGGTGAGATCCTAATTCTAGTGATCCCAAAGCAAAAGGGAAGATTTTATTTAAAAACAAAACAACAAAAAAAACAAATTACATATATAAGCATATGCTGTATGTTTTTAGAGCAAATCAAATCAGCAGTGTCATTTTTGTTGCATTTTTAAAAAGCTGCGAGACAGGCATCACAATTGTGCAGTGATCAAATTAGGCCAATGACCTTTGCTGCATGTTGTCCCGCATACTCTCTACCTACATTTCCCATCTTCCTCTACTGTGCACATCATTTCAAAAGTTAAGACAAGTTTTGATTTCACACTTCAGACACTTTTTGTTACTTAATTGATGATTTAAATCTGTAATAGCTAACTTTAAAAACAACAACTTTTTGTCAAATGTAATGAAACTATCACAGTATCCTGACAGTAGTACATGAGACAGATAATCTGTCATTCTGTCATTCTTCCTCCTCCCTCTAATGCTCGTAAAGGCATTTACAAGAATCCACTGTGAATGAAAACAACCAGTCAGAGCTGAAGAGTCTGTCAGTCATGGCAATCACTGTTAGTAAACTGCAGTCAATCTGTCAAACGAGGCAATGCTAATCAAATATGACTCAAGATTGCATTGCCTATTTATTGCCTCAGATGTTTTCAGAAACATATTTTAGTGTACTGTTTAGAAATGATAAAGTTTATGACCCAACTGCCATGTTGGAAACAGACAAGACAAAACTCAGCACTGCCCACCGGCAGGAGCAGATTTCTCTTTTTCTTGCTGATACCTTTAGCATGAAGAGGAGGAGCAAAATGATTTTCTCACAGATGATCTGTATCATGTATTACTGTCTCATATAGTGACAATTAAAGCAAATATACCAAAAAGTTACCAATTTTCAGCTTTTAGTATATTTACATCTATCTGTATATCTGCATGCATTGAAAACCTTAATGTAAAACATGTAATTTCTATTATTTCTTTTATAATTTTGGAGGGAGCAGGAAGGCTCTTGAGAATCTGTAATATTCCAGTCCTGTATGTTGAATTTACGGTGTTCTAGGTTGTTTTCTTCACTTTGTAATAAACTGTCTGTTTGTTTCCGTCAGGCTGAAACCCGTGCAGAGTTTGCAGAGAGAACAGTGGCCAAACTGGAAAAGTCCATCGATGACCTGGAAGGTATGAGATCAGCACCACTCATATGTCACATTGTAGCACCACTTTGTTTCCACCAAACTGTACAAAAAACATAAAAACGAAGGCTTTTCATAAGTATCTTTAAATCTACAACCAGTTATCCAGGCCTAAGGGTGAATTCAACTCCACTAAAATAGGACACTATTTTTAAAAATAGAGCTTCTGATCAACTTTTTATTATGCAGTTACAAGATATGCATATATAATGACAGCAAGGATATGTGTGACACATAGCATTGCAGTAAAAAAAAACAAAACAAAACAAAATAAATTGAATTACGACCCCTGCACCCACCCCAGGAGATCTCTATATTATTAAATAAGACAATATGTGTGGCAATAGTTTAAGAAAAGAAAGCTATTAGCATGTTGCAAGTGTTCTACTTCACAACAGTTTGTGCAGCATAATATATATCATAAAATCACAGAAAGTCTTATATTTTACTACGAGCACTAAAATAGTTCTACCTTTAGCACTATGCATCCTAGCTACTGAAAGTTCCATATTGACGACATCGATATAACATTTAATCAATGGGACTTTGAGAGTATGTGGAGGACTCCAACATAAAGCAAGCTTTTTTTTTTTTCTTGCTGCAGTAAGACTAGCTAGTAATGATCGAAACATGTTTGTAAATATACCATAAGCAAATTTCTGTTGGTCATCTCTCAGACGAACCCATCGTAACGAACATGTGCACAACTACATTCAGTTAGACAAAGACCCCAGAGGGAGTGTCCTATTTCAGCAACACTGGAAATATTTTCTGTGGAAAAGAGAGGGCTCCCTGCCAAATGTATGGAAACCCCTAAGCTAATGAAAGACCCTTGTTTCTGAAGGACAGTTAGTCCGTGTCAGCCACACCACAAAGAGGACACAATGTACTCAGATGTTTTTAGGTCATCATCATTTAGCTGTCGAACCACAGGCAGTTGAGTTTATAGAGTTATTGGAGCAGTTTTATGAGCAGAGCAGGCTTAAATGCTCAAAGCTCACCCAGCTAAAGAGCCGCAAGCGTAATTAGATATGCATCGTTCTTTTCTTCCAAGCATTTCTGCATCTTTAAAAAGCCTGACCTATTTTTTTCTTTTGTCTTCTCCTTCCTCCCTCTGCTTTTGCCTCAATCTGCCTCTCATTCTTATCGTTCTTGTGGCTTTTGGTTTTGTGTCGCTGCTGTCCCTGACACCTTCCTGTCGACCTCTGACCTTCAGATGAATTGTATGCTCAGAAGCTGAAGTACAAGGCCATTAGTGAGGAGCTGGACCATGCCCTCAATGACATGACATCTCTGTAGATGCTTTGACATCTCTCTGTCTCTCTGCCTCTCACTTCTCTTTCTGTCTTTTGCTCAGCTCATCTTCTCTCTCCCTGTATGTGCCTTATTCCATCTTACCATGCAGGAAATAACTAATTAAAAATCATTTTCTTTCCTACTTTACAGCTTTTGTCTTTCTGTTCTTGATTATTCTTGAAGTTTTATGTCTTATTTGATGCATAAACACCGCTATCTAGTTTAAATTCTCACGTACTTGCGATAATTTGCTATGAAGTAACCAACAGTTTATGAACATCGAACATCTAATTATCCACAAGTTTATGTGACAAAAGGTGAGATTTACTCTGGTTTTTGTGTGAATTTATGCAGTTTGCAATCCCCTTTGACCCTTGAAAACACTCTATTGGTTGTAACAAATTTTTTGATGGTTTATGATATGATACATTTACATCTGTCCATGAATATTTAGGGTTTTATGGGCAATAACTAAATATATAAATACATAAATAATGATATAATTGAAATGCTTTAGTAAATTAATAAACATATAATTAATTGATTACATGCTTGAATAAAAATGAAAAAATAAATAACATTTCAGTTAATTCTTAATAAATGTATAATTCTATAAAAAGAGCATGTGTAAATGTACATATAAATTAATACATTCACAAACTTACTTACTTTGTAAATGTATTTATAAACGATAAGCATTACTTTACATTATTATTTATTCAGTCATTTAATCATTTTTATAATTCTGTATTTATTAAGAATTTATAATTTTGTAATTAAATCCTTAATTGTTAGATTTTAATCATTACAATTTAATTATTAATCAGCATTAAACATATATAAATGATGCATATATATTGTGTATTATTTTGTATATATTTACACATGCATTTTATTATAATCATAAAATTATAAAGCATTAACTTATATAATTATTTATTATTTATTTAAGCATTCTATTATATAATGTATTTATTATTTTATTTACGACTTTATAGACTTTAATTATATAAATATTTACCTATTTTTATATTTATTTATAACCCTTAAAACCTTCAACACATAAAGTATATACTGATATTCTAAAAGGTATTATCTAATACAACAAATGTAGCGGACAAGTCCCCTAAAAAGCCCGCACTGTAATCTACTAACAGTTTTCTGGCAGAGGATGAGTCAGCATTTTGTGCATGTAAGGGCACAGTGTTGTGGTTGAGGTTTTATTTGCATGTGGCACAACATTAACCAAAATAGTTATGCAAAACATCTGTTCAGTAAAACGGTGCTCATGCTGTTTAACAAGGGATGCTGTTTGACAAACCTACAAAGGAGAAAAAGTTGGCATGACATGAGCGGTTTTATTTGCTGATGATCAAGGCCTCACCATGTCACTTTTCCTCTTCTTTCCAGAGAGATTAGCGTCCGCCAAAGAGGAGAATCAGGGCATGCATCAAGTCCTGGACCAGACCCTGCAGGAACTGAACAGCTTATAAACACACAGAGATGAAGCTGGAGAGGATGAGATCGTCATGTAACATTCCTTTAATGTTCGACTCCATTCCACATTTCGAGCTGTAAAATCTTCCCTGTGTGAAGGGGGATTAACTTAATGCTTGTCCCTTGATGTTTTTTTCTAAGGCACAACTTTCTTTCTTTTTTTTTAAAGATGGGAAGTCATCTTGACCCCTCTTTTTATCTCCAGCTGTGATTGCAGAAATTCTCCCCAGAAATGATCTTTGACCACTTATATCTTAGAAAGAACTGGCAACTAACACACCCAAAGAAACCTCAGATTAGGTCCCTGAACCACTTAAACTGGCTCAATTCTGCATTTTAATGTTCACATACTCCGCGCTCTGTCTGTTTATTTTAACCCTTTAACACCTGGATCAACGTCAGTTTTCTTGTGCTGCATTCGGATGCCTTTTACAAGCATTTAAACATCTGAAACCTGAGAACATTGGTTAGATTTCTTTCAAAAACATGGAGAAAACATGATGGAAAATTTGGCAAGAAATATCCAAGAAACTGAGAAGAAATTAGTAAAAGGTGACAAGGAAATTATCTGAAAATTAGCTGGGGAGATTATTAGATACGATCAAAAAATTAGGGAAAATGTTCGGAAAACTATGTTTATAATACTCTTAATATCTAAATATAAATATATTTAGAGTTATTCTATAGACTAAAAAAACTTCTTGATTTTTTTTCTTTTTTTAGCTTAATTTCAGGTAATTTTCTTGTAACTCTTTACCAAATTATTGCTTTTTTTGGGCCATTTCTTGTTAAGTTGTAGAGAAATCAAGCCAATATGCCCAAGTTTCAAAGGGTTAATACATGTGCTACAGATGTGTTGGGTTTTGCTCAGCCTGCATTAGTGCGGCTCTGAAGTGCCACCCAGTGGTGATATGAAGTTTAGTCAACAGTCTTGTTTTTCTGATCATGCTGTACTATGCGTGTTTGAACAGCATGGTGAACTTATGGAAAGGTTTCATTGATAAACAGGTTAAGGCAAATACTGCTCCAGGCTCCCTTACATTTGATTAAAAAGTAACGCCTCTTTTGCCAATCCTCGACTACCCCGGGGCCTACGATGCACGAGTATTTATGTGCATTTTTTGTCTCCTCTATTTTCAGTGTGGGAATCTGCAGAACCTGAGAGCTGTGCATGTACAGTATCAAGCAGTGACGTGCATTTGTAAGCTGCACTACCTTTCCCTAAGCTCGCCTGCCTGTAGACACATAAAGCATCATTGCCAACAATATGCCATAATGTAGCCAATATTAACTAAATTTACAATATGTTGAATTACATGGACGAGCTAAACACCAAACCACTGGAAGCTCAATTCAAGTTTTATCATCCATGGATACTTATTGTATATAGCAGAATAATGTTAGGTATATGAGAAATTGTATTGCTTTGATTTTTTTGTTTTGTTTCATTTACACCACTTCTTTTTGCCAGGGGAACTCTCAAGACCAAAGAACACACATAACACAGACAATAAATTCTTAAAATGTTTTTATTTTTGTTTGTGATGGTCATCATGGTTTCATCTCATGCCAGGGCCATGAAAAGAGCCTCACACGCAATTGAGACCATTTTGAAATATTTTTCATTCACCTATCCCCCTCTATGTCAACCTAATAAATGTTTTACAGAAACCATGAACCATTGGACCGTTTTTGTGCATTTTAAAGATTTCAGTACATGTTTTACTTATTCAAAAGAAGTAGCCAAAACTACTCTATATGTAGTGCTTCAAAATATCGATCTGATATAGATACAATATCAATATCATATATCAATATCAAGATATATGGATATATAGGGCTGGGCAATATATCGACATTATATTAGTATGTGATATGAGACTTGATATTGTCTCAGATTTTGAATGTCATAGTAATGTGGGTTTTTTTTTTTCTTGGTTTTAAAGGTTGAATTTCAGTAAAGCTATTTAATGTCTGAACTTTCCAGACTGTTCTATTATTTTTTCTTTATAGCCACATTACTGATGATTATTTACAGGATCCCTGCGGCTTAGATCGAGTTAGAGTTAAGACTTTTTAAGATTTTATTGCCTCTGAACGTAAAATTGAAGACCAATTTTACAATAGCCAAAACTTCAGGGACAATTTTGCCTAAATGTTGACTTTGTTTTTGGTCAAGTCAAATAGATTATCGACTTCAAATGCTGAAAAAAATTCACTCTGTCTAGGGTGAAACATGAAAAACAATGAGCATTATATGATAAAAGTATCAGTTTGGTTTGCCTTGAAAAAAGGTCATTCTTCATTTAATTGGATGTGGTAAATGTATTTGAGTGTTTTTGGTTCCTCTATCCTGATCTGCCTGATGTCAAATTTAAAAAAAATAATTAACAGATGTTACCAATAATTTTGAAATTTCACAATGCAATGTCTGAAAAAAGAGATCCATAAATCCTAGCATTTTTTAGACTTTTGAAAGAAACTTGATCTATCAAAAACTTCTGTAAAAGCAAAAGTAATCAATCACTCAGTATTGTCGCGATATTGATGTCGAGGTATCTGGTCAGAAATATAGTGATGTTAGATTTTCTTCTCATTGCCCTGCCCTCAGATAGATACATTTCCCTACTAAGGATTACACATCATGGAGTGTGAGGCTCGGATTCAGTTTTCACATGGTCCATTCTTCAATTGGGCTGCTTTGTGGATGTTTTGCACATTTCTGCTCAGGAGTATTTCCTTCTGAAAGCACAACCTAGACAGGAAAAAAAAATCCAACATGTCAATATTTCACCACAGCCCAAATAGAAACAATGATAGAATTGAAGCCGACATCAGGAAAAAACAAACCAAAGCAACATCTGAAAAAAAAAAAAATACGTATATATTTACCTGCTGTTAGTCTGCATTTCCCCCCTCCTGGTTGGCAAAGGATTAATGAGCAGCCTGAACAGGGTACAACTGTCTGGGAATGACTGAAGATGGTGGTTATCCTGTAACAGCCTGATGAGTACAGAGATCAGGCAAAATAATCATTTAATGCACATAATCAATCCAAATTAAAAATAACAGTATTCATGTTGCAGTCCTTACCTGTGCATTTGACATCCATGAAGAAGGAGTTGGGACTCTGCACCAGCCTCTTCTTCTTGTGTCTGCTCTTCTCTCTGGCAAAGCTGGGGTACAACAGATCCTTGTCCTGCAACCGACATCAGAGGAATTTCATATTTTTTCATTTTAAAGAGCTAAATTCGTATTTTGTGTCATGTGTTTCCTTGTCTTATTTATTTTATTTTATTTATTTACTTTTACACTTTGGGTGTTTATTACACCGTAATGCCCTCTACAGTCTAATGAATGAACTGCCGTTTAGAGCTATGACACAAACATGTCCAGGCAAGCCCAGGCATCATCCTGAGGCTGCACCTGTGTGCTACATACACACCATGAAGATTTTTAAAACATAATTAGGCACATTTTCTCCATGAGTCCCATGTATCAGCTTGTTAAAAAATCTTTCTAGTTCTGTTTCCAAATAATACTGTTTTGTTGTCATCATCTATTAATAACAACCTGTCTATGCAGCTTTCTTTCAATCACAGTTCTATAAGTTCTTCTGTTTATAACGAGGAATTAAAACATACTTACAGCCATTTTTGCTCAAATCTCTCAGGTTTATCGTCCGAATAAGATGTAGAAAGTGTTATCTCAAGTGCGTGTCTCTCAACAGAAGTGGTTTGTTGTTGTGATGAACTATTGAGAACCAGAAAAAAACCCGAGCAGGCGGGGCCTCTCTCTTTAAGGGAGGCGCCACAGATGACAGTGGATGAACTGGTCCATGTGGAGCACATGACTCTGATCATAACTTTTGTAAACAGTACACATTAAGAGTCAAATATAACTATAAATAGATAACTAGCTACATGTTCTGATTGTTCTAACTACAGCTATTTTTCCTGAACAGACTTTTAAACTGTATTTAGGCTCTGAACAGGGGCGTAGCACCAAATACTGGGCCTTATGCATAAGCAGTCTCTGTGCCCCCCCCCTGCACATCCTCTATTAACCCATGTCTCTTTGCACTTATTGTTATTTTGCAGTCACTTTACTTTCTTTTTGGAACCCCAATTGCCATTTCTTGGGGAAAGATATGAAAGTGTACATCGGTGCTACAGCAGCAAAAGCAGTTGTTCAATGACTAAAACCATTTTGTGCCTTTTCAGGGTAAGGGGGGCCTTGGAGAGTGTCTATTTTTTAATTATTTTATTTTAAAGGACAAAGTTCAGTCTTTCAACCAATTTATGCCGAATTATGCCTAATTTATGCCAATTTGTTATAGCACTAATTATTTAGATTTTCTTTTTTTTAAAAAATCAATTAAAACCAAACCTTTCATGTAAGGGTTTTCAAGGTGAGAAAAACATTGGACATTTGTGTAAAAAAAAAGGAAAAATGTAAAAAGAACTAAATATATATTTACAGTAATTATATATTTACTTATATGTCACAGAAATATATTTATATGTTGTTTTAGAACTTTCCTCAGGTCATTTACTGGTTTGTTTTTGTTTTTAACTTTTCTTTTTTAATGCTATTTTTCAAGAAATATTCTTGTAATTTTTATTAATTTCTTGCTAATTTGTTTTTTGTCTGTAGAGTTGCTACTTAGCATTTAATTATTAAATTATATTTTTGTTCATTTGCTCAAGCATGTAATTATATATTTATGTATTTATTTATTCATTAATTTTAAAATTGAGTCATAAAATGATGTATGTATTTATATATTTATTCACAACCCTTTAAAACTCTCTATGGAGAACAGTTTTTTTTCCCCTTAAAACTTTATTCCTAATCAAAAACTGGCTTTTTCATTCATGAACAGGTATAACAAGTAAAATTACAGACTAAATGACATTTAATTAAATAAACAACAACACAAACACACAAATATCAAAAGAAATAATAAAAAAAGAGAGAAAATAAACACAGTTAGAGATCTAGTCAGGAATTAAGATATGAATCAAACTATTTATGTGCAAGGCCTGTTTAGTCAAATATATTTCAGTGTTTTGTTTTTTTTTAAATTTAACAACTCATTCATAAAGACAGGAAAAATTGGTCTGATTTTCATAAATCGACACCTGTGAATAAATTGTTTGGCCAAAATAAATACAGTGTTATACATATTTTCCCAATTAACAGATATGTAACCGGGTGACCAAGGACATCAAAACGAGCAAACCCAGCGGGATACAGCGGACTTCCGGAGCCACGAGGACAGAGCAGAGTGACAGTTGATTTGACCCAAAGAGAAGCTCGCGAGCGGTGACGTCTCTGTCTCCACAACGGGCGGGATATCCGTAGTAGTAAGCTAGCTAATAACATGGCGAAGACTTACGATTACTTGTTTAAACTACTTTTAATCGGCGATTCGGGCGTCGGAAAGACCTGCGTGTTATTCAGATTTTCAGAAGATGCCTTCAACTCAACGTTTATCTCAACTATAGGTGGGTAAAAGTCGTATTTTCTGCGTTGTCTTTGCCGAAAAGTGGCACAGGAGCAGCCCATCCCGTCATGCTAATTTGTTGCTAACTTTTCTGGCTAGCATTCAACATGTAGTGGCTACTCAGGAAGCAGCCCAGCCGGCTTGTTTTAGGGGCTTTTCCAGAAACGACAATAATATTTGAAGGTGTCATTATAGGTAGAAAGTCCCTGTATATATGTACTGTAAGTGTGGGTACTCCACACAGTGTGTATCAGTAGATATTTATTAACTATGGCAAGCTGAACTAACAAGCTACAAAGCTGTCAGTGAGCTAGTTGGCAGTGTCATTTTCCATATGACCAGCTGCCTGTACTTCGTACTCTCTTAGCCAACGTTACACAAAATATCAATAAACTCTTCGACCACTCTGTTCTTCTAAAATCCATTTCAAAATCAGACAATTTCAGCGCGAGATTACAAGTGTGCCTAAATTGGATTTGTTTCTCTTTTGTTTTTCTTCAGGTATTGATTTCAAGATCAGAACAATAGAATTAGACGGAAAGAAGATCAAGCTACAGATATGGTAAGATATGTTACATAAAATGCTTTCACTGCACAGCTAATGTGGCAGAAGAAAGATTTATGATTGATTATTATTAAACTCAGTTGCCAGTTTATTAGGTACATCTAACTAAAATGAACACAGCTCGTATACAATAGCTCTGCAATATAATTGAAGTTATTGCATATTGGTTGTTAGTTTTAGCATTTTGTCTGATAAACTGAGTTTACATGACTATAACTGTTAATCTTATGTAGAGGTCAACTGATATTGGCTGATTATTATTAATTAATGAGACTGTTAACTGATGTTTGGAACCGATATGCATTTACATTAAAAATATTTCGTCCAAAATTTGGAATTTGGAATATAAGAAAATAAAAAAACGTTTTTAAAATCCATTTAGGAAATGTTTAATTAAAAGTGAAACTATCAGCATCATATACAGCAAGTTCTCAGCAACTTTTTTTATATATAAGTTAAGTGAAAATTTAAATTAAAAATGAATAAATAAAAATAATTCCCTGATGTTTTACAGAGAAAAGGTTTCTCCAATGCTGACTTTCTCTGCACTTTTTGATTAATTATTTTTACTGGTGATCATTAAAATGAAACTCAGATACATATAATCAGCAAAATGCCAAATACTTGCCTCAACAATTGGACAGGCCGATAATCTGTTGACCCCCACTCTTATGGAAGCTTAACTTAAAATAAAGTGGCTTGTTTTTAAAAGAAGCTATGGTACTGTGATATTCCCATACCATGTTACACATAGAGATCATTGTTTTTTTGTTTAATTTATACTTTGCATTAAGGTTATGTGTTGTAGCTGTTCTTTAGACAGTAAGTTTGTAATTTTGAATTTATATCAACTGACCATTATTCCCTCTATATCAGAAACATTTTGCTCCTAAGAGTAACCTGTTCTGGAAAATAAATGACAAGTCGTTCAAATAAAATACTGATTATATGCAAGTTTAACATTACATAGCTTGCACTGCACATTCATTTTGTTTATTATTTTGAAAAACTACCAAAGATCACTCCAATACCATATGAATCTGTGCAGAAATTCATATATAGCAGTTACATTCCTGCCTCTTGTCCAAAAACTGTAAACTTTGTTTATTTAATTTAAATATGTATAATGTTTTCTTGGGATTACTATTACTCTTTACGTTGAAAGAATCTCCAGATCATATACTTATGTACTCATACCCACTCATAGTAAATATATACAACATTTGACTATGACTTTGGATGATACCCTGTTCTATTATCTCCAATATTATAATCTCTAATATTATAATCACGCATCATTAAACAAGACAAACATCAGGTTTCTTTATAAATTTGTGCCACTTTTGTGTCCTCTAACACTATAAACATTACAATTCTCCTTGTTTTTGATATAGAAAAATATCAGCTCATGGTTAATTTTAAAAGTATGGATAACTCTTTCCACTGACTACTGATGAAACAACTTTGTACCAATATATCCTGAGCAAATACTGCTATATCAGGGGAATATTTGGGGGATTTTGCTTATTCTTACCAAAGCTTAGATGATAAGATCTGCTTTCTGTTCTCTCTATACAGAAGTAGCTTGTGATATGTTATCTCTTTCACAAATACTGGAACCATGGAGAAAACACCAATCTTAGGGCTGCCAAACATGTCTTCCATCACTCTAAAGCTGGCATATCTACACTCTGTATATGTGTCTTTAAAGGGATACTTCGCTAATTTTTCAACCAGCTTTGTGTCATAGCAATGTGGGTTTATGTGTAAATGAACTGTGGTAAACTTCACTTCATAGTTTTGCTGGCTCTTGGGGTTGTTGCTTGAACTACAGGCTGTACTTCTGCATTTTCATATTGCCCCCCACCCATGGCACCACCACGGACATAAGGAGTATAGAAATGGATCAGTAGACAGACCTGCCCCTCTCTCTTTCTCACAATTAAAACCAAACTCCGATCAAACGGTAAAATTAGGTAGTGATGATCAAATATAAACCAAGCTTCTGTTACTGTGTTGCCTATTTCGTGTATAAAATGTCTTCAGAAACATATTTTAGTGCACTGTTTAGCTGTAATAGTGAGAGTTTGTGTAAAGGGAAGTGGGTACCATAATGCTTCCTGCACAGTGAAAATGGAGTCTGAAAAAGTGAGATTAAACGGTAAAACTAAGCAGCACTGATCAAATATAAACCACGATTCTGTCACTGGCGTTTTGTTCTTGCGTATTGACGCCGATGGGCACAAGTCGTAGTCTGCGATCCAATAGGAGATGTCATAGCACAGTCTGCATACAATAAACTTGATTTCGCACCCAAGTTTATTAGATCCACGTCCCACAGTGTAGCTTGCACTAAACTTTTAAGATTGCAGAAAGTCTGAGTCTGCAGGAGGCTTTAAATGTTTTCAGAAGCATGTTTCAGCTTACTGCTTAACTCTAATACCGGAGTTCGATTTTATTTTATCCTATTGTGTATTGTGTAGTTATTGTGCTTTTTACCTTGCTGTGCAGCACTTTGGAAACCTTGTGTTTGTTAAAATAGTGCTATATAAATAAAGTGGATTGGATTGGAGTGTTTGTTACCAGCCTTGTGCCATTTTGTCAAATGGACAAGTTTGCATTACGTCACTTATCTGCAGGAGCGTTTATTGTTTCTGTGCAGTGCTGTGCATTCTGGTAGTTGTAGGTTTTCTGCCTCTTGAGCAAAAGCAAATGCCACAGCCCTTTTGCTGTTTTCTTTGGTCATCATTTGGTCATCTATCAATGGCATAGATAGTAGTTTTATGAAAAGACAATTTTTCCAGCAGTGAAATACTTCTTTGATACTTGTAGAAGGAAACAAAGGTTTGAAGAGCTGCTAGCATTTGAGCTGTGTCATGACCAACAACAGCTGTACCTTGTGGTTGCATGAGACATCGCACAAGTCCTGTCCTTAGTGTCCTCAAAGTTGCTGGTTTGGCAATTTTCAACAATAGTCAGCCGACTCTTGTATGTAATTGTGGCTAGTTTGCAGTATAGTAACACAAACCAGAAGAGTATGACAGTTAGAGGGTTATTTTCAACCGAGGTTCACTGTTTCCTTTTGCTTCCAGGGTTGTTGTTTGATTCACAGATAAAAATTTAGCTAAGTTAAAAAATCTGTTTTCTATGTAGGGACACAGCAGGACAAGAGAGGTTCAGGACCATCACGACAGCCTACTACAGAGGAGCAATGGTAAGTTGTTTGTTGCATCTTAACAACTCATACTAATCCCGCTGAATGGTTGAAGTGGTGGTTGTCTCAGGTGTGAGCTCTGCAGCACCAGCCTTAACCAGAACCACTCCCTGCATTGTTGTTATTGTTGTTACATTTGAACAGTGAGTTGTTATGGTATGTTTGGTGGCCTCTCCTTTAGTTCAAGTTTGACTGGATGCCTTTGTTTGGATTTTTACTTCAGGAACCCAATCAACCCTTGTTGCCTTTATTCAAGTGTCATGCTTTTATTTGAGACTAAAAAATCATGTGATCCATCACTATAAGGGGATAAATGGAGTCTTGACACTTAATTTTTAAGTCTATCTCTACGGACCAATAATAATTTCTATGAAGGTCTCATTGTTGTCTTCCCTGCCGATTGTTTTAAATCTTTTTCTCCATAAACTTTCCAGGGCATCATGTTAGTGTATGACATTACCAACGAGAAGTCCTTCGACAACATCAAGAACTGGATACGGAATATAGAAGAGGTAACTGTTTAACATTAGCGAGAGTTATTATGTGTGTGTTTGTATGGACAAAAAGGGATATCTGTGTATCGTCTGTTTTGTGTGCATGTGTGAGTGTGTTTTATTTTGGCATTGATGGTAACAGCAATCTGTCATCGCATTCCTGTTTGTTCACCATGCAAATTTATCCTCCACAGCATGCCTCAGCAGATGTGGAAAGGATGGTCCTCGGGAACAAATGTGACGTCAATGACAAGCGACAGGTGTCCAAAGAAAGAGGAGAGAAGGTGGGATGGTGAAGTATTCAAATGAATGCACTGTGACCTTGATCAAAAAAGTACGACTGAACTAAGCGGTGGGCGATACATCCAATATACTCAATGTATCACGGCTTGTACCACGTGCAATGTTTAAAATGACTATATTGTGCACATCGAGTTTAAATTGTCACAGGGTTTTTATAAGCCACCAGTGTTTCGGCTCATTTCGCTCTACACTATGTCTTTCTGGCTCTCAGAGACACACACACACACACACACGCACACACACAGAGCAGGGCTTTTGCAGAGCTCCAGACTGTTACCATTTAGTCACAATTTGCGACCATGGAGCACTACTGCGATTTGCAAATAGTATATATTAACTGGAGAGCTGTTAGTCTGTTTCCAGCTTACAGCGAACTTAATGAGTGGTAGCGTCGGTAGAGTGAGCAGGTGAGTTGTGTGTTTGTATCTGCAGAGCTCTGCTTGCGACTATTTAGTCACATTTTGCCACCATGGAGTACCAGTGTAACTTGAAAATATTGTATTTTATTCTTTTATTATTTGACAGTAGATACTTTATTTAACTTAATTGTAACTACATATTATTGAGTATTTTTTTTATTTTAGTGGTTATCATTAGTTAACATTAAAAGACATTTAGAAATATCGCGATAATGTTTTAAAGCCATTTTAAAAGCCCAACTTGAGCCTCCCTCTCTTGAGCTGTGTTTCCATCAAACTATTTTGGTATAGAACCCTGTGAACCTGTGCATAACTTGTACGTACATTTAACTAATCCCTAGATTGGTTTTGTGTTTCCACAACAGACAGCACTCTTAACTTAAGGTTGTTATCAGATGGTAATTGCTGCGTCACTGCTCGATCCAGCCGCTATATTTCCTCTTGACTGATGACACAGAGAAACGTCTGTACCTCACTGATCTTCCACAGAACAGGCTGATCTGTTTAGAGTCTCTGTCGCAATCAATTTGATAAAAATAGTGGGTTTGTTGTTTGTGTACCGAGTCCTTGCCAAACAAAAATGACGACCCTTTCAGCCAATAAATGGACTGCAATGTTTTTAGTATCAGATCTGTGTGTGACAAAAAAACAGGATGAAAGTGAACGATTCTTTTGCTACAGTGCACAACTTCTGACAATGGAAATGCAAAATTAACTTGTCAAATGTGTAACGAACTGGACTGGAAACGAGGCTTTGGGATACATACTGTGTTTATATCTTGGCTACTTATTCTGTGTATTTCCTCCTGCTGTCAGCTGGCACTGGAGTATGGTATCAAGTTCATGGAGACCAGTGCAAAGGCAAACATCAACGTTGAGAACGTGAGTTCAGATTTTTTTCTATGTTTATTCATCCACAGCTCAAAGTATTTTTGCCAAAAGTTTGGCTTTAGGTCATTGTTATCTGTATGTTTAGCTACAGTCACAGAGTTTGAGTAATTCACTGAACAGAAAGGATGAGATGAAATTTTTATCAATTTACGAGAATATCATTTATAAAGTGCATAGAGGTTGTTCACCATGAGACTAAAGATAAAGTAGGAATCATAATAAAAATCCATTATTTGTGATGGTTATTGTTTATTAAAGGATTCCCATCAGCTGAACTGTAATTAGATTATGTGCCAGTCCATATATGACACAAAGGACAGCACTCACACTAAATAATTCAGTTGCAGGCATAATTAGATTTAAACCACATAATCTGTTCACTGCAAATCTGCAGACTGTCTGCAAATAATGTAAATTTTTTGCTTCCTCTATGCAGTTAGACAGGATTAAGCTAGTTTTGTTGCTTTATTTGAAACCCACAGTCTTATTTGTCCAAAACCGTTAGTCCCGACCAGAGTAATACCATTAATGTGCTTTATTTGACTTAATTTCAGTGATATTTGTTTAATCTTTCTTTTCGTTTGCAGGCCTTCTTAACCCTCGCCAGAGACATCAAAGCAAAAATGGACAAGAAGCTGGTAAGAATTGTAAAGGAGCAGAAACTTGATTTTTTATAAAGTACTGTTACAGTGTGAATTATCTGTAGCGATTAATACTGTAAATATGAATTAAACTTAAATCAATGGCTTTTTCAGGCCACTAGATACATGTTGCTGCAATAAATATTATTGAAGTGAGATAAACAGACTAAAAACTTCAGAGAAAAACAGATGTTGACAATTTTTTCCTTAATTTGCAGTTGAGAGAAGGTAATACATCGCAATATATCACAATATATTTTATCGCAATAGCAAGCATATTGCAAAATATTTAAAAATTGCATTACTGTATCGTGACCTAAATATTGTGATAATATCGAATCAGGTGGCGTCTGGTGATTCCCACCCCTGATAGAAATGTCATCAACACAGTTTTCCACAGTGAACTCTCTGGACAATTATCTGCTCTATTCACACATCTTTTAAATCGGACATTAGAGAGACGTTGCATTATGGAGCCGTCTAAGATAAAGTCTGTTCAGTGTCAGATCCACCTGATACAGACATTTGTGTTTTCACACGCAGCTAATGTCTAAATATTTTCAGGTTTGTGGTGCATGTATGGAAGAGCCTGTGTTTTGTCTTGACCTGGTGTTTCTGCTGTTCTCATTTTTGAACGTGTGTTCTCATCTGTGTGTATTTTAGGAGGGCAACAACCCGCAGGGCAGCAGTCAAGGAGTAAAGATTACAGAACAACCCAAGAAGAGCAGTTTCTTCCGCTGCACGCTCCTGTGAGGAGACGGGAGCGTCGGCATCCACCATCGCCTTAACTGTGTCCCCCACTGGACAGAACTGGACAGAGCACACTCTGATCTTCTCTTTTACTTTTCTTCATGTGTCTTCCTCCCGCTCGTTCTCTCTGTTATCGCTCTCTTTGTTCCCTTGACAACTGTGAATCTAACTCCTGTGGCCTCTTGGATGCTAAATCTGACTTCTTTTTATGGTTGCTCATCAGATTGACAGTTACAACTTCCTTAGATTTTATTGACTTTAAAAAATGATCAAACCTTTACTTCTCACAGAAATGTCTCGTTCCTAGATGGTTTCTTTCACCTGTTTTTCGTTTCACTTGGTGAATTCTTATTTATTTGATCCTTAAAACTAAAATTAGCCCAAATTATAATACCAGAACAGACTTGTTTCTCCGGTGGGCTTCCTAATTTTGAATTTGCTCCATCTGTCGAATAACACGACGTATTTATCCAAACTGATGAGAGTACAATCTGAACTAATATACCACATTTGTGTACTGATTGGGTGGCCTAGACTTTTATATATCAACATTAGGTAAACGCGACATGTAAATATATATCATTGATTATGGTTCATTGTATGAAACAGTAGTGCCACGCATTTTACTCATATCAACATTGAGTGCTCCAGGGATGACGTTTTTCTGTTTTCCGACATGGAAGTTAGCGTCTCCCTGGTTCCTTCGTCAGAAAGCCTTTGAGATTTTGCCATTGGATTTTGGATTGTTGCAGAAAATAAGCTCTGTGGCAAACAAACATTTATGATACCACAAATGAACACCACTTTAGGAGTTTTTTTATCAGCAGTATTGTCCAGAGAGGTCTCTTCTTCTCCAAAATAAATGGACGCAGTGATTTAAATAAGTAAAAACATAGAATAAGAAAGTTTCATGTTTAAAAGAAAAAAAAAGTATTTTTCCAACAATGCTCTTTGCAGACAGGCTGCTGACTACAGCGGCTGAGGCAACACACACATGGCCTTATCTAAAGCCAGTGTTTCATTTGTCCATTCCAGGCTACTGTAGAAACCTGGCGGTGCAACATGGCGTACTCTATGGAAGAGGTCTCGTCCCCTATGGAGATATTGATGGCTCATTTTAAAGTAACAAAAACGCAATTCTTATTTTAAGGTGATAATACACTAAAGAGAACATATTTATTATATTATGTTCCATCTCTGCCAAGATAAATTCCACACACACCGCAGAAGTCTTTTCAGCTTGTCTTAACCACAGACCTTATTTCAGGCATTTAACCGAAATACCCATCAACTTTGAGATGAGGAAACTGGGAGTCCCTAATGCCAACAAATTTCCAGTTTTAAGGAATCATTCCTGGGGCACTCTGTTGAGGTTTACATGTCCTCTGACCACCTTTTCCACTTATGTCTTTATCTTAATTTCTTAGGCTGAAACATTCCTCTTGTGAACACTTTAATGTGCAATGTAGTGTGTATTTGGGGCCCAGATTTAAGTATTCACGTTTGCAGTCAGACTGGGTTCTTGACAAAGTATGCTTGATTTAAGGGCACACAGATTCCTCTGTAGTTGCTTGCCTCATAGTTTTTGCTGTTGCGATTTCTGTGGCTCAGATTAGATGTGATTGGTGTGAGGTTCATTTGATGCACTTCGTCTGGTGGATTAGCAATACCTGACTCTTGACACCTGGAGGCAATACAGTTACACCACCGTGGCACCGAAGGAACCGCAGTGATGATGAAATCATTGTTTTATGATCCGTACTTCTTCCTGTTGTCAGTTCCGATGGGGGAACATGTACACAACTGTTTTCTGGGCCTTGGATAGGGGCTGTGTAGCAGTATTTATGGAGTGAAACAAGACATAGCACCAAAATGACAAAGTGCCCTTTTATGTTCTTATTGATTATTATGCACTTTTTCCTTTGTTCTTTCTGTAAAAAAAAGTTCTTAACATTTGTTGACTGTGTTTGTTGCAAGTCTTAACTAAAAGCAAAGAATATACATGCACAAGTTTTCCATGTACCCCATCTGGGCTTCCTAAAAACATCTGAGCACTGAAACCTTGTCTTTGACAAAAAAAAAAAAAAATACAGAAGGCCTTTGGTTTAGAGATGTTTTTCCTCTATAGTAACATTCCTATTTCACTTTTTTTTTTTGCTTTTTATGCATCTCTGTTGATGCTTTTGGGAACCCCAGATGCACCCAACCTTACCCAGCTCTCTTGTTTCCTCTTCTCTCCAGATATCCCTCGTCTTGTTTTTGGCTCAGTATCATGGCCATCTGAACTATGCATTCTGGGTGCGTAGAAAACCTCAAAAAGCTTTGCACATTTGACTTGACAAGCTTTATTTGAGATTAGAAATGTGCAAAGGATCCTTGCTGTTTTATTTTCTGCTGTCACTCCAAATTCTGTTGTGTTTGAGCTGTTGGGGCGTAACAATAGGAAATTGATAATGAAAATCACATCTGACATTGTTCAGTGAGAGCAAATCATTTCTAGAGGTGCTAAGGAGTCATTGAATTAAATATGTAACTTTAACCTGTGGATTTAAATCATTGTCGTTAACATGGTTGGACTTATGGCACAATTTTGTCTCTCACCGATTAAATTCGTGGCTTGGTAAAATGCAGATTTTGGACTTGGGTTTGGCCTAAATTTCACCTGTAAAATGAGCTCCGTAGTTCTTTTGATTGGAGTCGTTTGTAATCCTCGCCAACTATAAATTTGCCAGGTGTTTGTTAACATATCTTTAGCATTCCCACTTGAATTCGGATTCCATCGCTGATTATTGATGCATTTCACAGGGAATAAATAAAATAATTCAGCAGTTGTAAATAAAATCTACAATGATTGTACTGAAGGTTCATAAATCTTATTGATCTACACATTTTGTAGATATGTGTTTTGATGATTTATTAAAAATGAGATTCTTAAAAAATGTTTAGTCAACTTATTTTTTTTTTTATTCGTGTAAATTCATTTAGAAGATTAAATATATGAAACAATTTGGGGAAGGTTACTTTGCATGCTTGGTTTAGGTTGAATATTTAAATCTGAGTTGAAGTTAAAGCAAAATTGAATTAAAATTTCCATCTTAAACCCAGTTTATACACAAAAAAATCTATTTAGTAAACTTTCTGCTGAATTATAAACATTACCAACCATAATATATGGAAGACCTGTGACTTTTAGGAAATAAGCAACTGAGCACATAAAATGTTGAAAACAAACAAAACCATGAAGTTGATTTTAAAATAATTTAATTTTAACAATAACCAATAACCAGCCACAGCACCCTGCCAACATGCCCTCTATCCACAACTCACCTACAGTTTGAAAACTGTTTTCATGTGATGGAGAAGGGCTCCCTGACATTTGCACTGGAGTGCATCACTTCCTCTTTGCAAACTGATGCGTAGGGGTATTTAGGCAGCTGACCTTTTCTTCCTTTTCTTTCAATCAGCACGTGGGAGGAAAACTACCTAGACTGGTTCTTTTACTTGATTGGCTCTCCAGCTTTAGGCTAACGGGAATTTTCATTGAATCGGTTAATTTAACAGGTAATATGTAACAACAGCACAGACCGTGAACTTTTTTGTTAAAATAGTTCCTGTCTGTGAGAGCTTCCTCTCTGATTAGAAAAGCAGATGGGAGATTTTGCACATGCATACATTTGCCCAACATTATTATTATTATTTTTCTTCTTCTTCTTCTCTTTATTATCATTGTTAATGTTATTGCTGTTGTTGTTGCTATTGTTATATTTATTCTTGTTATTATGAATTTATCAGCTGAGCAGCAGCTTTCTTATTGACTTAAAGAACCCACAAATATTAAATAGATCAATGTACTTAATTGATCTCAAGTTGAAAATTATTTTGTTAGCATAAGGCACTGAACAGCACAGTAAAAACACAGTGATACAGTATATCATACTAGAAGACAGTACAGAGGCTGAGATAGCCCATGCATGTGTACTTTCCCCACTCTGGCTCTGAAGTTAAGTTTGACAGCTCGTAAACATTAAATTACAAGATACAAGGTAGATTTATTGTCATTAAACGTGGTTTAAGAAGAAACGAAATTGAAGTTGATCCTAAATCCTGCTACGTCTTAGGTGATGTTACTGAATTCTAACCTCTCGTGTGGTCTCCCACCTCAGTAACCGATACCTGAGGAAATGTAACATTATGCAACGGTGGAAAAGGTCTGAAACCTGTCGTGTCATCTGAGCTGCCTCCTCTCTGGCAGACTAACCCATTTCACACACCTGTGACTTTAGGGTACGTTTATATATGTAGGTTACATGCCTATAGTTTTTATATACACTGTTACACAAAGAGATGACTGTTTACCTTCTGTCTAACCTTTCAACCCACAGGATACATGCAATGTATTTTTCTCATTTGGCTACGTTATGTTGTATTCTTCTGAGTTGTGATGTTAAACTCCTGCTCACAGAGAGCTGAGTGTTGCCTCCGCCCCCTGACAGGTGTAGTCAGCTGAGCGAGATCTGCTGTGTCATTTTTCACAGAGCTGCCAGACAAGGTGAGTAACTTTCACTATGTTGAGTTTAGAAATCTCTTTGTTCTGTTGTTGTCATTAATGATCTGAATGTTAAAACTACACATTAAGATTAACTGGTATTACAAGTAAAACTGATGCAAATAGGGATTGAAGTACAATATCCTGTCTCAGCTACAGTTTGTGTTGTAAATTATCTTTAAAAAGATGGTTCAAACACAAATCCTTGGATATGTGGGTTCTCTTTATGTAAAAATTAAGCTGTAAAACAATGTTCACACTTCATAACATGTTTTTTTTTGAAGTGACATTATGTGTTATTGAAAGACGTAAAGGGGAAAAAGATCAAATCACTGGCTCTTGAATGCAAAATCTGCTTGTTATCGATGGCATATCAGATCATTTACTTAAAGCTTATCTATCTGTTGTTTGTATTGTATATCATGTGTTTGGACACAATGAGCTGTAGATGACACATTTGTCCTCTGTGAATTTTCCAACAGACCCAACAGTGGATTAAATGAACTGTTTCCTAGGATGATGGAGTGGAGTCAGCCGTCACAAGCACAGCGCAATGCTTTCATCTGGTTCACAGAGTCGCAGCTGCGGGTTGTGATCAGGAACGGTGTCGTCCCAGAATGGTTTCATGGGATCATTTCCAGGAAGTAAGTTTGCACAGTCTGTCATTGTCCGCCATCTGTAGCAGTGGATGGTAGACAGGGAGGAATGTGGAGAGCCATGTTTTAAAAATCTTACATGATAAAGGTATCAGTGTTGTGTTTCAGCATGCTGTGATCGTTTCTAGTGAACTGATTGACTGTAAAAGCTGAGCGGTTAGGATGCAACGTGTTTTTTTTCTGCTGTGTTGTAGAAATGTAATGTAATGCATTATATAGCTCATTTAGTGTTTTACAAAAACAAAAGTAAGACATAAAATAAAGCTATAATGTAAGAGCAGAGGGGGGAAAAAAAGATGTTGAATCTCCAAAACGTCAGGTTTTTAGGAAGTAATCAAAACTTTTCAGGAAGTTTCTGAACCCAGATCAGGGCCAATGTAGTTAGGGGAACAGTGGTTTACTGATTACCCAAAGCCCTATTTAGAGGGGGGCCCGCAAAAAACCTGGAGTTAAAATTTTGGTTTTCTTTGCTATTTTCTTTTATTCCCTAAGTAACTAGTGCAATAGCTAAATTAAAAGTGGCAGAATTAATCATTTGTCAGACTGAACTCATAAGAAAAAAAATAGGGAAAACTGTCTGAGGCCCCTCACAAAATGGTTTAGTCCGGCCCTGCACTACGAATTGTCTTTGAATGCAGCGACTGTAGAGCTGATTGAGTGACTGCTCATATGGTGCTGGAGCAGGAACAACCATGATGGAAGGCACGCACATCCTTAAAACCTTTACAGGTACTGGATCAAAAAATTAAACCAATGCAAGAATCACACAGGGCATCTATATAATATATTCATTTTTAATAGTGCAACGTTTTGATCTAACAAAGATCTTCTACAGGCATTTTCAGATCTTCAAATCTTTGAAAATGCCTGTCAAAGATCTCTGTTAAATCAAAACGTTGCACTTTTAAAAAACACTGAGCTTTTCATTGAGCGTACCAACGTACACTGTCAGGTATTTCCCTAAAAACAGATTCCGAAAAAGATGAGACAGAACAGAAGGAAAAAAGCAAACTGACTTTGTAAATAAATAAATAAAAAAATAAAATCAGAGCCCAGAAATTGGTGCTACGCCCCTGACCACAATACAAGCCGTGCTGGGAGCTTATCCTACTTTTCCTCCATTTTTTCAGCAAAACAAACAAGCATAAGTGGATCCCTGTGTCTTTTACCTACAGGTTTACATAATTAAATAAGAGCACAAAACATAAGTTGTGCACTTATTAAGCACGTTAGTCACAGATCTGTCAGCAAAGAGGCTTCTTGAGTGCTGACTTAACCCCTTTAATAATTAAACAGATTTGTACTTAGAATATATTTTTTGCTTCCTCCACACCCAGTGTACACGTTCATAACTCTGTATAATGGATCATCTAGTATGTGGATTACTGTAAGGCATGGTGTACTGCGTCAGTTTACTTAACTGACATGATTATAATGCACAGTATTTATTAGACTGTTCTTTTTAAAAGTTAAGTTCATGTACGGTGAGAACATTATGTTATGTGTTGAAAGCTAAAAATCTTACACATTTCCAGGGTGACTGATTCAAGCTCCAGTTCACATGCAGTGCTACCTGATCCCATCATTCACAGATTAAAGTGCACGTGCAAAGTCCTTGCCTGTGCTATTTTTTATTGCGATTATTATTTTTTATTATTTAGTTGCAAGAATTACACACTACCTTTTTTAAATCACTATTCAAAAAATATTTTCATTGACCTGCTTTAATATGATTCCATCTTTTTATTTCTTTTTTCACTTATTTTATCTTTTTTATTTCTGTTTTATCTATTTCATTTCCCTTCTATTTGTGTTTTGATTGCTTTTATTGTTTCTGTTGTTGGTTTTGTTTTGGTCTTTTAGGTTGTATTATTTTATATTGACATTTTGCATCCTGCAGCTAACATTATTTGGCCTCTGGTTTTAATTTTATCCTATCTCTACCATAATTTCTTCTTACTTGTATTCAGTAGGGTTGTTCGGCTTTCCCTTGTTGTATTGCCGTCTATATATCCTATTTCTGCTTTGCTTTGTTTGTCAAAGCATTTTGTAAACTCTGTTTTTGTAAAGTTGCTATATAAATAAAGTTATTATTATTATATAATGACAGCAAAGATGTGTGACACGTAGCATTACAGTAAAACATTAAAAACTAAACAAAACAAAATGAATGTCAATGGCCTCCCTTCCCCACTTGCTAATGATTTGTGCAGGATTGCAGAGGATCTGCTGATGTCCAAGCCTCCGGGCTACTTCCTCATCAGAGTCAGTGAGAGCCGGATCGGCTACACTCTCTCGTACCGGTGAGCTTCATTTCACAGTTTACACTCGGTTTAGCTGTTGAAACACCTGCTCAGTTCACTCTTCTTGGCATATTATTTCCTCTCTGTCCCTCAGTGCTGGGGACCGCTGCAGACATTTCATGATCGATGTGTTGGAGGACAGCCAGTACATCATAGTAGGAGAGGACAGGCCTCACCGGTCTCTGCAGGACCTGGTGGACTTCCACCGTAGGACTCCCATCATGCCTTTCAATGAGGTGCTGACAGTCGCTTGTGGACAGGTGAAGAGATGTTTTATTATCCTACCTGCATATAAGTGACTTGACTGAATCGTTTTTCCATACATTATAGATTTGTGTAGTTTTTTTTTTGCAGTTGTTTTGCTCACTATGTAAAAGAAACAATTTTACTGTGTAAATTCCAAAAAAGCATCAGGACAACATATTTGCTTTAAGGCATTCACAGTGTGTTCATTCACAGTTATACCGGAGTCATCTTTACGACACAAAACTACAATATTTGCTTATTTGCGTGTCACCGGTGCACCATGCAAAAAGCAAACAATCACAATTTGTTCTGTTTCTCTCACTGTCTCTCTGTGTTTGATCTCTCTGAAGACCTCGAATGACAAGACGGACTATGCAGAGCTGCTGTTTCCCCAAAGACATCAGAATCCAAACACAAGATGGCTGCTAAACAACCCCCTGCATCCCAGCGTAGGTCAGCCAGCCTCACCAGAAGATATCCCACCTGCCCTTCCTTATCGACCAAATAACTTCAGGAACCCTGCAGACCTGTCTCTGAACAGACTTTACCCGAATTTGGAAGAGGAGTTTCCTAACGTCACCTCCCCTCTCTCAGCCACGGTAATGGTGATCTTGTTCGATTGTTGCTACATTTACATCATTCTCAAGATATTTTGTATGATTTTGTCTTCTTGTTCCAAACAAGATGCTGCTGATGTGGTTCAGTATGAACACGATTTTCTCCCAAACTTTTAACAGTTATGTTTATTGCCCATGAGAGATTTTTGTGGGGTTTTTGTTGCTTTTTTTTAGCACCGTAAAATCTGACAAGTTGATCTGAATTAAAAAAACCTTGGGAACCAATTACCTTGAAGAAGGAAAGTAAATATAACTATACATTTTAATTCTTTATATCTAATTGTTAGATTTACTCAAGATTTAGCTGCATTTACTTAATTTTGTGAAGTTGTTGCAACTTTAAAATGATTGCCTTGTTCTTTTTAAATGTTAGCAACTTCAGTAAACCAAGTTAGTCTGACTTAAACTGATTATCATAAAGAGAATTCTTCTTCAATGATAAGGTTAGGAGATCTGTGAGTTTCGTCTTTTTTTTTTTTTTTAAAAAAGAAAGAAAATACAAATATGATTAACTAGTTTTCAACCAGAAGAATACAGATATATAACGCAGTAAACTTGGATTACCGAAGTTGTGAAAATTTGTAAAAGATTGATTTAATTAAACTTGTCATTTTTAAATTGCAGAAACTTCACAAAATTAAGTAAATAAAACCAAATTTTAAGTAAACTTAACAATTAGATACAAAGTTAACATGATTAAGACTAATGGTTAAATTTACTTACATTTTTCAAGGCAAGCCGCTTGTCAGGTGACACAGTGTACTGATTTGGAGTGGGCTCTGAAGTAAAATGTATTTTGATAACATTTCCGCACAATTTACAATCAAGCAAACTTTAAATCAAAATCCAATGTCAGTTGTGGAGGTTGTTTCCATATTCAGCCACTGTCATCTGATCAAAACACATCCAGACAGTCCAGTTTTTGACTGTTGTGTGTCCGTTGCTTATTAAGTTATGATTAAATATACTTAAGGTTTGAAATCAAGTTTTTGTAGCCTTGATGTTCCCAGCTGGCACCAGACATCAGTTTAACTTTAGAAAAAGATGTTGGACTCTTATGTCGGACTGACGTTAAATTTTTAAAATTCAAAAGTCAGTTTGACAATTTTTTAAACATTTAACAGCATTGCAATTTCATGCTGTGAGGACGTTAACGTGACTTTTTGCAGAGGTTGGGTTTTGTTCTCCATAACTTCTGACTAAATGTTGTTATTCTGTGTCGAGATTATATTGGCATGAGACATCTGGAAGATGTTGGACTTTGGTTATTTGAAACAAACAAAATATCAACATCACCCATCTTTTCTACGCCAGATTAACGTTGGCAGTAGATGTTGACCTCAACAATAAAAAAAAAAAAGTCTGCACACTGTAGTTCCCCTATGTTTAATTTATTTACATATCCACAGGTGACGTTTCATTCTGGTGCCTGAAGAAGAGAGGGAGCTAAAAACGATTCTTGTGGATGTGTCAATAAGTTACACTTAAGAAAGCTACGGTGTGCTGACTTTTTTCTTGCTGTTGACTGCTATTCTTCTTGTTTGACACCTGTCTTACAGGGGTTTTTGGATGTGCGTGACGATTATGCTTTTTATCCAGTAGATGTTGTCCTGACATTGAACTGACATAAAACTTTGGTCTCCTGATGTCACAACCTAAATTCAACCAAATATCAACATCTAACAACATTGGTCACCAGCTGAGTTCAAATGTATTTCTTGTATTTTCTAACAAATTCCTGCTGTATGTTTCATGTTTTGATCTTCAGCCTGTGCCCAAAAAGAGATATACAGACTTCAACCTTCCACCAAACCAGCCTCCCGAGGTCCCGGCTCGGAGCTGTGTCCCTCCACTGAAGCAGAACCAGGCCTGTATCAGAACTGTCTCTGCACCTGAGAGCGCACCCACCACCACTGCACACCCAAAGCCGTCAGTCGTCTCCAACCTGAAGAACCTCAAGAAGAAATTCCAAAAGAAGGCCAGCACGATGCAGGAGGCGACTGAGAATGATTACGAGGAGATCGCAGGGGATCAGACCTTCAGCGCTCCACCATTTTTCTACAATGTGACTGATGGAGCATTACCTCAGGAGTACCTCCCACCTCCACCCTTTGCTCCAGGCCACTACTGACACACTACTACTTCCTCAGAAATATAACGCACAGATGGATCCAACCTCAAGTTTGTGCAGGACAAAGGCGACATACAAACAAAAAAAGGAGCAATAGTTCGCACATTGAATATCGAAACCTTAAAAAAGTTTAAAAAAGCGTCATTTCAGCTTTCAAGTAAATGCTGTTTTCACTGCCATTTTTCAATTTTTATTTTTTTTTTCATTTATTTCCTTGTTTATTCAACAGAAACTAAACAATTACATAAGTAGTAATGCAACAAATGCACTCCTAAACACATCTCTCTGAAGCTAATTACTAGCCCAATTCCCGGCTTTAAATTCCAATTCAATGTTTTATATCCCTTTCTGTTGATGCATTGTATAAAAAGTATGAAAAAGCAGCAGGAGGAAGCTGGTAGAGCGTATGTAAATCAGAAATGACATGGTTTGCATGAGCTGCTTTGAATGCAGGTTTGATACAGATCTGTTATCAGCAACATGACGATGAAGCTGGAAGAAAATGGAGCCGCTGCTCAAACTTGTTTCACATTTTTCCGCCAATGTCAAACCCTTTTTATTATTAACATCTGTTTTATTTCAAATCTATGTATACAACTAGATAATATATCTGTGTAAAGCATCTGATTTTCTGGCACAACTGAGCCAATAAATGACCTCTAAAAAAATATGTTATATTTGTATTGGTTTCTGGACTCTTATGGCTGTTCTACAAGCTTTTGTTTCATGGCACATTATTAATAACACTCTATCGTCTGTCTGCAGTTTTAAACATGAAACATATGTGATTTGAATCATGACAAATCAGGCACACACCAGTTTATTCAGCCAGTGAAAATTTACATGATATGCACTTCCTCTGGCCCCCTCTCCTCTTCTTCTGTCACTTCTCACTCTGATTTCTGCATGTTATGGCGTCTCTGTTGTCCCGATCACTCAGTTATGAGGTGCGTGCTGTGGTGGTGTAATCACCTGTGTTTTAATTTATTTAGAAACCTGTATGACATAGCAGTCCCTCTCTATCGCTGTGTTTTCTATCTCATTTTACACTTATATTCTCAAAAAATGTTAATGCATGTTATGACTTGCAAGTTGATCAGTTCCTTATCATTTTGTAGTTTTATCTATCTATATATGTATATCTATATATATATATATGTATGTATGGTAGTCAAAACAGTTCAGAAATCTCATACTGATCTAATAGAAAACACTTGTCTCATTATAGACTACCATCTAGTGGCAGTAAACCACATCAGATGCTCATAGTGATGCTTTCAGATCCTTTTTGAAATACCACAATGCAAAAGTATGCAATTTCAAGTCTGCTTTTAAATATGCACTATAAAGCAAATGCAGCAATCATATAATTTAATCATATGTTTTGTTTACATGCAAAGATACTATGTTAAAAATGGAAGTGGAGCTAGAGCTCGATTGTTTGCATCTGAAATGTTGCAGAGTAAAAATAGAAAGTGGTCTAAAGAGGACTTACTGTAAGTGAAGTAGGCGGCAAGCACCTCAGATTGCTTTCGTTTATAACAATTTCTGTTCACAAAGTTTAAAAAATGCTGGAAAAATCTTAAGATTTGTTTCTCTGATGTTGTGTTGTGAAATCTCGAAATTATTAGTAAAAATGTATTTTAAAATAATTAATGCAATGCCTCTCAGTTTACCATCACACAGATGAGAATAGAGGAACCAACAACACAGATACATTTACCACATCCAATCAAATGAGAAATGAAAAAAGGTTTTTTTGTAAAATCTGGAAAACCAGACGGATACTTGTATGATAATACATATTTTCCATGTGTTCCACTCTTAAAGGTTTAAATTTTATTTTCAGCCATTTAAGTAGGTCATCCAACTTTTTAACTCGTCCAGAAAAAGTTGCCATACCTACCACCGAGGTCACCGAGGTCAGGACCTCTGTGTTTTCTATAGGTATCTGGTTGTATTTTCTAAATGGCAGCTATCTAAATAATTATTTAATTAACTAAACGGGTTCACCAAATTATTATGCTTGCCTCTGCACACTCCATCTAATAATCTAGACTAATGCAGGTGGTGTAGATGTGCAGGAAATTTATTTTAAATTACATTTTTTGACTAAAGGAGCACCCCCAAAGCCTCCCACCAGTAATGTCTTGTATGATTGATGCTACTGCCCACTGACATGGTTTTAAAGCTATTGTTATCCAATCATCGCTCCCCAAATGTCTCCGAATGCAGATACTGGGGTTTTTTTTTAGGGGAGCATGCCCCCGAACTATAGCACGCTTGGTTTTTGGACCTCAGTGTTTCTAAAATCCTGCATACGGCCCTGTGCATGCTCACAAAGAGGGTCACTATTGGCCTTTTAAGGAAAACAGACTCGGGACACGGGGGGGCACAAACAACCCCTTGGAGAGTTTGATTGATTGCGCATGCCTTCTCAGAGACATTAGGGGCGACGGCCAACTGTTAAACACCGCCCTCCCCTGCTGCCCCGTGCTACAAAACGCGCTGGCCTGATAGGCTGGGGGGTGAAGGGACGTAATCTGGGAAGCAGTTGGTTTCCAGCCAGGGATCAGCCTGCTGTAACTCACGTATTAAACTGGGAAGTTGCCCCACTGCCGAAACCCTTTCTTTCCGTGACCTCAACAGCAACCGTTGCGAGTTTCTACGTTTTTTCAGGCTAAACATCGGAGCGACACCATGTCCTTTAACCCTGGACAGCCGCTGGCTGTTGTTGTGGTAAGTTTGAAAGTAGGGCTGTGTCCATTCAACCAGTCTCCATTGTTCGGCGTTTAGTCCGACGTTAACGGAAAACCGCGTAAGTACAAAACTCAAAAGCAGCAAATGTTTGGCGGTCTAAATGCGCTTGCTAACAGCAAATGTCGAAATTAACTGTTATATTACTTTGTTTAGCTAGCTGAGGTGCTACTCAACAAAGCTAGCCGTCCCTTGCATCTCCGTGGTCGTGCTACCCGCCCCTAAAGTTGGAGTGCGCCCGTGCTCTTACATTTACGGTAAACGCATTGATAGACAGAGAGGGTTAACCTGTCCGTTTTGACCACTTTCCATAAAAAAAAAACTATTGCTGTACGTAAGTCTTACCTATTGATTGGCTTTACAATCTTAAAGCTAGCGCAACACATAAAATTTATCACATTGTGTCGGATTTGTCACGTCAGCTCACGACTCCCACAGATGGGCGTCAGCGGCTGAGTGATTCAGTCTTCCTGTCTGACTTCACGAAAACTTGGTTGAGTGTAATGCAAACTTACATAATATAAAGTACAGTTTATCCAGCGCCTACAATTGATACACGAATTCTTACACTTTAAAATACATCTTTCTGATTATTGAGACAAAAGTGGTAGATAAGACTGCGGCGGGGATTTAGCCAGGTCACAGTTGCACAGGTGTCATGTAAGGGGCGGGGTGCAGGTAAGGAAGCAGGCACTAACTTCCTCCTTGTATGTGTATTAGTGTGGCAATACATCCATGTGTGGCACCCACCACCAATAAGGCACCATTAATTTTGTTCATCATGGGTGTTTCAACTTTATTGCCTTGTTGTCAGGTAAAGAAATTGAAGCAACACTGAAACTGACCAGTCTATAATTTTTTAAATTTCAGTGATGTCTCTAGCCAAAGAGACTTTACTGTCAAGATGATAATCAGCATAGCCTGCACTGATGGGCAGACTGATTCTTGTTACAGTGTCGTCTCCTTTGAGCTGATACATGTACATATACCGAACCTTTCAAGTTTTTATACTTTTTTTGCAAAACATAGCATCAGTTTACAGAAATATAGACAAAATATTAATTGTAATACATTGATTCAGCGCCCAACTACCTTAGTTCCTGATTGTATTTTATATGCTTTTCTTAATAAATATGCTGTTCAAATGCTCTCAGCATTTTCATAGTGTCCCCGATGTTTCCACAGTACAGCTGAAGGAACCCTGGTTTGCTGACATGTAAGCAAATACTGATATATGTGCAATAAGGTAACATTAGCCAGTGTACTGAACTGCCCATTCTGTTGGTCTGATATAAATTTCCACCTATAAATAATTACTAGGAACATTGTCCCGTCTCGGGGAACATATGGGTCTATTTGTTTACAGGTATTGTCCTCTTTAGAGATTGACATTTTTTGGATTGGAGAATAATCCCATAGTGCTCTATAAATAAATTGTGCTATTATTATTATCAGGCAGGCTTATAAACCTGTTTTTACTGGAAAGAGAAATGTGATGTTGCGCATTGAAGTCCTGACTGACTCAGTAAAGTTCCAGACAGTCCTCAGACTTCATTGTATCGGCCTCAGCCATACCACTGAATGTGAATGTCTGGTTATTCATCAACGCACACACAGGCCGTCTTTGTGTTGAGGAGTGCTACTGTCAGACTCATCCATCCATCTGGTTAGAGAGCCTGCAGCTGCTTGTCAGTTTCAAGGGCAGGGCTGCACTAATAAAGTCTCTGTTCCAGTGTGGACTTCAATCACCAGGAAACCGCCTCCGAAACCCTCCATTTGTCATGCATTGAAATCTGTCTGTGGTGGATAAATCACTGCTCACTTTGTTTAATTTCCTCAATATTCCTCTTTTTATTTTGCATCTGCAAGGTATTTTTCAAAACAGATTAACACAGTTAAGCTCATGTTGCAGTTATGGGTTATAACAGTTATAGGAAGACCTAAACTGAAACATTTCCCTGAAAAACATGTATTTTTTATGCTTTTGAGACAAAGAAAAGTCAGTTTAGGAGTGATGGTTTGATGCCAGTATCCATTGTCTTCTGGTCAGTGACTTGCCAGTATATAAGAGGAGTTAAAAACAAATATTAAGTGCATTTTGTGTGTTGGGAAATGCTCTATGGAGATGGATCTAATTTTCTTTCTTTTTTTTTTGTCCAACAGCAACGAGTTGAGATTCGTAAATTGCGGCAGGGAGATAATCTAATCCTGGGCTTCAGCATCGGAGGAGGGATTGACCAAGACCCTGGACAGAACCCCTTCTCTGAGGACAAGACTGACAAAGTAAGGACCAGGACACATACTGCGTCTATAATCACCTAGAAAATATAAAGTTTGCTACTCTTGTGCTTACTCTGTGAAAACTTTCAAGGGTGCTGAGGCAGGTTGGATTTGAGGACCATAACCAGCACCACACCATAGCCGTCTTACCAGAAATCCAGAGTTCGGAGCTTTGTTTTCTAAGTGTTTATTAGACCTAAAATGTCATCCATGGAACATATTTAAAGCTCAGAGCTTAAAAACAGGGGCTTGGGAACACTTGCGTGCCGCGACGGTAGTGCTCTTGCTTTTAAGCGTGCCTTCTGCACGCCTACGTGGATCTGAGGATGCAAAAACGCAGCTTGTGTACAGACCCTAAGTCTATATGTGTATCTATACTGCACATGTTTGTGCCCATCAGCACTTTGAGGACTTTACCAACAACAAAATTGCTGTTTCTGTATTTATGGAAACATCGTTAATATATGACAAGTTTGTGCTTAATTATGCAATATGAAATAGTGAAAAGTTAAACTTATGTTTATCCCATTAAGTCAAATATATTTAAGTATATCTCCCAAACAAAACTCTTTAATTCTCAATGAGTTTGTATTTGTTACCCACAGTTAAGGGTCCAGAAATACAACAGTGGGAACCCATAAAAACTAAAAAAAAACTGATAACTAGTGAAATGCTGCCAAGTAATGATGTTTAAAGGACTGGGTCATGTTACTTCTCAGACTTCTCACATATTCAAGGTCTTTTTTGGGAACAAAAATCTACCAATAGATTCACAATGTGATATAACTCGCTGCCTGTCTTGTCTTATGTTTCTTGTCATATCCCTGTCCTGCTGAAGCAGTAAAGCAGCACTTCAGGATAAATAAGACATGCCTGAACATATTATGTGGAGCCTCAGGTGGGAACAAACCAGGCTCACCTAACTGATGTCATAGAAAGGAAGACTGCAGGTTTACACAAAGTTGTGTCGCACCCGCTGACTGCGCATACATTGTGAGCTGCCAGACACAGACTCCATGTTAGAGAGGAATTACAACTTTTTTTTTTTACATTTCAGACTTTCCTGTAGATATTATTGACATGTTTTTCAGCATTATTGAAACAGCTGTTCAGGTGATCTTATGTAATACCACTTAAATTTTTTAGTGTGTAGGTCTTAAAAGGATATATTTGCAGTAATGGAATGTAGTGTAATAAGTATATATTTTTTAGTGTATTGTCACTTGCAAATAAGCATCGTGTTTTCATTACCTTGTGCAGAATTAGTGACTTCTTTTAAATCACTTCTTAAAACCCATTTTTATACACTTGCTTCTCCGTGATGTCGTCCTTTAATTTGTCTTTTAATGTTAAATATTTTCTTTTAATTTTAGCTTCTAATTGATCTTTTTACTTATCTTTTAATTCTGCATTGATCCTGCTTATTATTATCACTATTATCAATGTTCTGTGTCCACTGCCTTTATTTTGTTACTGTATTTTTTTAACATGTTTCCGCCTCGAATATCCTGTTTAATTCTGCCTTAACTCTTGACTGGCCTTCGTTCGGCATTATTTACTAACTTCTGTTGTTTTATTAATTTTGGAGGTTTACTGTCTCGACTTTGCTTTGTTTCTCAAAGCTCTTTGTAAACTGTGTTTTTAAAGGTGCTATATAAATGAAGTTATTATTATTATTACCTTAGAATAACCCGTTTATATCTACAAAGGGAGCGGGCCGTCGTCTATGGAGATTGCAGTGTTCACCACCATGTTTCTACAGTTGCCCAGAAAGTCAGCAAACTTCCATCTTGTGTACATGCATCCTCCTTTATTTATCATCCCCTTTCTAAATTCAGATGTTTTTGCGGGTCCATGAATTTAGTGCAGACAAAACTTATCATGACTTGTTTTCCCTAAGCAGCATTTTTTTCTGGGCAGAGCTGATCAGGTCAATGGATGAGAGGGGAAGCAGAGTGCAGAGTGAGTGAAAGCAAACTTTTAGACCCCAGCACAATGAACATTTAAGTTTCAGTGTCACTGCACCTGGTGTTCTGCTGTTCTGGGCTCCGAGAGTGTGGTGCAATGAATAACCACCCGCTCAATAGCGCTATAATAACCATATATATATATATACAGTATATAACCTGTTATTGTTGGTTTATGCACTGGATATTAGAAGCCACTTGAATTACTACATCATGAATACTAATCAGTATTAGAGTCTTGTATTCTGTGGCATTGTATAAACTGTCAACCTATCATCTTCTTCGGCTGAATTTAAACATGTTTTGTCACATTTTGTCACCATCATAATTTGCTGTTTCTATAAGTCAGAGGTTACAGAAAAAGGACATTAAAATGTACATAATTAAATAAAAAAAACAATTTGTTACTTCACAAGTAATATTGGGGTTTTCTTAGACACACATGCTGATGATTTTGGCAATGAACTCACTCCTGTTTGTGCTACCAAATGAATAAAATAGAATTAATAAATAGTAGTCTTAGGGTCACAATAAAACCAGGCAGACTATGTAATATTATGTGCGATTTATTTTTGTTGAATGTTTCAGATTCTTAAGGTGTCTTTTTCTGTTTGTTTGAGGTTTTCAGATTGTCTGTATTGCTCTCACAGCTATGATAATATAAAATAATAAATGTGATTTTTGTTTTCCAAAGGGCATCTACGTGACCAGGATAACACCTGGAGGACCAGCAGAAAAGGCAGGCTTGAGAATGGGAGACAAAATAATGCAGGTGTGTAGTGAAACTGATCTTTGGTGAAGATCCACAAGATGGCACCGTGTGCCCGCTGCAGAGTCTGTCCGCCGCCGTGCATCTGCAGAAGTGCTCACCCTGTTCATCAGTTTGAATCAGAGAAAACAGCCACAGCTTTTCTGAAACAAAACATACGTCTCCTCTTCTCAGGTGAACGGCTGGGACATGACCATGGTGACCCACGACCAGGCCCGCAAAAAACTAACAAAGAAGAGTGAGGACGTCGTGCGGCTACTGGTAACCAGGAAATCGTTGGAGGAAGCTGTCAAACAATCTATGGGCGGTTACCCCCGACAGTAACGAGGTGACTCTGCTTTAAACCACAGACTGATGCAATAGCCAAGGACCCAACACTCTCACATAGTGAGACCCTACAAATTCAGATGATGGTGTCACCGTGGCCTTTATAACTACGTCAATGCAAAAATATCACACGTAGGTGACATATCCAGAGTCTGAGTCCGCAGCCCAGTCTGGACAGTCTTCGGACAATGAGAGGGTGCTCTTTCTCTCCACACACACTTCAGCTCATCTCAAAGTGATCTGCTTTACTCTCTATATGTCTGTGTAGCACATGCTTCCCAAATATGGAGCAATTCTAAACTTTCAGACTTTCCTACAATTCTAAAATACTTTTAATCCATACCTTTTCTTAAATGAAAGGTTCAGTGAGTGGGATTTAGGTTGGATATATTGGCAGACATGGGATATAATATAATGTTTTCATTAGTTTAGATCACCTGTAAATAATAATCTTTTGTTACACTATAATGAGCGGTTTGTATCTATGCAGGGAGTGGGTCCTCGTCCACGGAGTTCACCATGTCGCACCACCATGTTTCTACCCAGAAATAACAAACCAAACACTGGCTCTAGATAGGGACATTTTGTGTTTTTGCATCAGCCACTGAAGTTAGCAGCCCCTCCGCAACAAGAGCGTCAAACAAACACTGATTTTTTTTTTTTACCTGAATCTGCTTTGTTCAGTGTTCTTATCACCAGGTTAGTTTGTTTTGGAGAGGAGACTGGTTTCAGCTGGTGCAATCTGCAGTCTCCACCACTAGATGCCACTAAATCCTACACACTGTCCCTTTACACTAAGAATTCACTGTCAGAATTTTTTTTAAGTAATGAGTCCATAGATCCGCTTCAGCATCCAGTTATTGCTGACCTTTTCTCATGAGAGGAAGTGTTTCAAAACATGCCGGATCACATGATCCTGACAACAGAGAGCTGAAATTAGTTTTTTAAAAACGTTTCACAAAACAGTACTTCCTGTCTCCGCACTATACGTCAGTTTCAAATTCACGATAGCACAGCATTTCTTATTCATTCTCACTTTGGAGATATTTGCCAAATGTCCTCATTCCATAATTTTACAAGTTATTTGGGAGCAATCATAAATGTTGATCCTTTTTCCTACAGCTGACCAAAGTTGGTCTTGATGGTTTGAATACATCAAGAATGTTCAATAGTGTTTATTTTGTCATTAATGAGCATTTCATCTCATTTAAATTAATAATAATTAATAAATGCTGTCATTCCTGTCGAGAAACAGCATCAAAAAGCCAAAGTAAAAGCCAAGGCGCTGTGACGTGATCAAAATATGAACAGCAGTGTTTGTAGTTATTTTCTTTTTTTAAAAAAATAATCCTTTTTTTATAATGGTACAGTACAAAATCTGTGCAACAAAACACACACGTGTATGCACAAAGATTTCCTGCATGCTACTGTATGTCTTTTCGCTTATCATTATTTGTGTTTTATTTATCTTTCTTTTTGGTTATGTCTGTGTCTCACGTGTGGGAAAATAACATCCTCTCTCTTTCTGCGTCTGCTAAAATATCAACAGTTCAAAATGCACATTAAGTTACTTATGTCTCATACAAAAACATTCCACAAGCTGGACCTTCTTTTGGATAACGCCTGTTATATCATTTCAGGTATGTTCTCTATCAAATCAGATTTTATTGCATTCAGCTAAGGAAAGTTGTTAATTTGCTGCTTTGATACAAACAACTCTCTAGTTTCACACTGGAATCAGCTACATTCAGAGAACGGTCTCAAAATGTTTTCGAGTTTTTTAATGTCAAAGACCAAAAGTCAAAACTGTAAATCTGAACCAAGCAGGAGTGAATGTTGTTTGATGTGCACAGCAGCCTTAAAAGAATGCTCAATACCACTAAGTGTAATGATACCTATTTGTTTCTGTTTTCTGCAACATAACAATGATTTACTGCCTCTGATACACTGCATACTGCATTAATATTGTAGATGACTGATTTAGTACTAATCATTAACAATATTTTGGCTTTGATTTGCTTGAGGACTAAAAATAAGAAAATTACAATACTATCTCATATCCTTGGGTGATCTTATTGACTGTTTTTTTTTGCTAGTAGTTTATATAATAATAATATATTTTGTATTTCTTTAATAAAACCATATGATTTGTATAACATTAATAATCGTATCTAATAATCAAATGTGTAACATGAAAGTTTTCATTCCAAAATTAAATATCCCAAAAGCTGGTATAACGCATTAGGAAGTCAACATTATGTTTCTGACAATAAAATAGCGTTAAAGGTAGAGCATGCGTAAAAGTTGTCAAAATATGAAATTATTGGAGTCAGTTAAACACTTCTACAATACAACATTTTGAATTGAAACTTTTCAATACTGAACAAGTGTTTCACAACCTTTTGGGCTTGTGAGCCCGCATCGACATAAATAATGAACAGTTTAATCTATTTTTTGTCCTCAAATCTTTACATTTAAAGGACTTTTAGAGGCCTAACAAAGTGAAAGTATCGAGTATTTTTCATGAAATGAACAATTTTTTTTAGAAAACCCAGGAAAGAAACAGTTGTGGTTTTTTGTGTTGGGTTTTTTTATGTGTTTTTTGTTTATATTCCTTTCATAATCTTGGGACCCTTTATAGGTTCCCCACTCTCATGTTTGGAACCACTGTTTTACAGGATTTTCACACCGTAGTACATCTAGAGAATAGTGTGATGTCAGACAAATCACTTGCAGTACTTCCTGTATGAATTATGAGAGATTTTGTACATGTACACTACCAGCAGAGCACAAACTTTGCATTTGATTGTATACAGTTTACTGTATGAATGTTCTCAGATATAAAAAGACTGAAAATGAAATATGCCTCTCTACCTTCTATTGATAAAGCACCAGCATAATACCATCTGAAATAACATGTTATTTTTTCACCCACTCCCTCTCCACGCTGAAAAGTCTTCTTTTAATCTAACGGGCTCTTCAAATAGCTTCATGTCATAAAGTAATCAGCTGACATTTCAAAGCAAAGAATCTATTCTCTGACCTTTCAGTGTTTACCGAGGCTCTTCGATACAGAGAGCTTTTCTACTTTCATCTCTTAAATATGTGAGCCTGGAACCAATCACTCGCCTTTGAACCGAGGACTCGGGGAGACAAACGGTCTGCAGCACAATTAGAAAAACGATTCACAGAAAGCAAGTCACTATTAAAAAAGCTTGTGAGAAAGTTTGTTGCACTCGTTCATTTTCATGTAGGCTTTTAGAAACACACATTGCTCCATTTTCCAGGGTTCCCAAGATCATGAAATTCACAGAAAAGTTATGAAATTAGAAAATCTGTTGTCCTGGAGATGGTATAAAAATCCCCCAAACTGTCCAGCGTTACGCAAAATGCATTCCTACAGTACTATTTTAAAATCTTAAGTGCTGGGCTGCGTGACTGTTAAAACGTCCCTAGTGTCATGTAATACACACACATCTGTTCATGTCCGGATCACGAAATAATGGCCAGTGTGTTGGGTCATAGAGCCCCTTGAATGGGGAAAGATTAAAGCAACATCGAAGTAATCAACATTCATTTATTAAGGTCGCAAAACAATTATTACACATATCTGTAGAAGAAAAACAAGACATAAATGCAAGATTGTCAAAATTAAATCTAAACACATAAAATTATATTGACAGCTACGAGACTTTAATTTTTCCTTACGTTTTGCGAGGTACACGGTCTGGTCCATAAGCATGTGCAGCTAGTTGGTGGCAAGAATGTCTAACAAGCAGGTAAAGTTAGAAAGCGCTCGCAGTTTGCTTATCCGTGAATGCCTGGAAAGTTTGATGAAGTATTAATGTATCGCTATAGGCCTACCCATTCTGAAGTACTGAAATAAAGTCGTGGTAATGGGGTAACTTTAAGAACAAGCCAACTAATTTGTGTCATCATCTTTGATTGAGGCAATTGCAGTTTGTAAATTTTACTGATAATGTTAGTTATCAGCTTTGTGATTGCAGACAGTAAATAATGTAATGTGTTACCAGAAAGTTCTCTGTTTTCTGAGGGCCAGTCGAAGCTGCGCTGAATTTGCTGTGCAATGTTTTTTAAGTCTTAAAATAACACCTGGTCTGTGTCACATCATGGGAGAGGGTCGATTTAGGGCAACGCTGAGCTAATATCCCCCTTTGAGAAATAATTGATGAGCTAACCGTGTGTGTGTGTGTGTGTGTATGTGTGTGTGTGTGTGTGTTTCTATTACTTGTGTTGCAGGGACTGAGGGAAGCATGCTCCATTCCACTTGCCTGAGCATCATAATACTATGATACCATGTTATGAGACAATAAAGCGGCTGCACGAACAGCCAGCAAGCACCAATACCGCAACATGAACACGTTGCATGTTGCTAGGTAACTAATGGGCAGCTATAAGTGGGCGCTATGACCAACTTCATTACAGGAGGTACTGTGTGCTATAATTTAATCTGGATTTACAAATTATGGTTACTCTTTGTAATTGTGTTGCCATGGTGCTCAAAGGGACTTAATTGATTTGTTTGACCTGAATCGGTGTAAACACATTTCAATGTATTAATTTACAGATTTATCAAACCGTTTGTAAATGCACAATTACAGAAATCACATCAAATTAAACAATACAGTTAATATGTCGCACCAGAAGAATGCAATTTCCATGCACTAAAAGATAACACGGAGATAAACGTTCCTCCCTGCAGGCGGGTGAATAATTACACTATCTAACCGTGGATCATACATGATCCTTGCCTCCCACGTTATGGCAGCATAATTGTGTTGCCATGGCGATGCAATCTGCTCATATCATTTTGGTCCTGCACCAGATTGTAACCAGAGGGAAGTCCACCGCCTCAGATTCATCTGCATGTTAGGCGCAATAAACGGCTCCCTGAATGTCTGCAGTGAATGTACAGGCACGCAGAGGTTTGCCTTTGTGTTATCAAATAGCAGATATATAACATACACAACTTTTAATTTCCAAACATACAAAATATGTTTGGTTAAATTTGGAATACAACATTTGAAATATGTCCATGTAGCTATACAAAAACATCCTTTTGCTACTAAAGTCTTCACAAAATGTAGGAATCAACAACTTCAGAGAAGTTGAACTGTTGCATCACAAGGTCCATTTAGTGACATCTCTGAAGCTTTGATTGTATCGAGCAATCTTGGAGTTTTATTATTTTCCATTCGCTAGAATAAACGTTGGGAGTGTATGTTTCTGCAAACCACAGATTTGTCTGTTTCATAAGTAGCGAATATGTTGAAACTTTACAGTCCTTTATGTTTCATTTTTTTAAATTTTATGTTATGACAGAGCTGTGGTAAAAAAAAATATGGTTAGGTTTAGGCACAAAAACACTTACTGAGGGTTAGGAAAATATGTTTCGCCTTAAAGTACTCACTTTTTTAAAACAACAACAAAACACAACAAAGACAGCTGAACATGCCCTGAAATGTGTAACAAGACCCAATTTAGTCTCTGCAAACACAGCTGGAAATGTCCGAAACTCCTGTTAAAGAAAACAACTGCATTTGTCACTGAAAAAAAATGGCTGGACACGTCCCAAACTGTTGTGTGAAAGACCCAAGTTAATCGCTACAAATGAAGCTGAACATGCCCTGATCTCAGCTGCTTTTGTGGCTACAAACACAACTGGACACGTCCCGAGTACTTGTTAAAAAAGCACTTGTTTTTTTGCTGCAAAAGTGGCAGGACATGTCCCGAACTCTAGTTCAAAATACCGGCTTTTGTCTCTACAAAAACGGAAGGACTTTTCCTAAACTCTTGTCTAAAAAGAATACCTGCTTTTGTTGCTCAAAAAAAAAAAAAGCCCAGAATCCTTGTTAACAAACATCGACTTTTGTTACCATGAAAATTACTGGACCTGTCCCAAAAACTTAAAACACCTACTTTTGTCACCATACAAATGGTTGGAAATATCAAATTCTTAAAGTGCAGAACTTTTTTTAAAGAATCCCTAAAACCCCAATAGGACATTGCTTTAGAATTTATTTGATAACATTAAACTATAGTGTTGAAATTTAGCCTATTGTAATTTTTATGCTTTTTTTTTGTCTTTGTGCAAACCCACAAGCCACCTGTAACCTGCACTTGCAGTATCATCCCCAGTTTGTGCTAATAAAAAAAAATGGTGCAGCTCATGCATATCAATACAACTTCTGTGAACATGATGAGTGGGTGTTGGAGTTGGAAAGCTGCAGCTGGGTGCCAAAGGGTTACAAATACACCATCTCCCCAGAGTTGTACAGAGCTAAGAGTACTGCTGAGTGTTTATGCGTTACTGCAGGCTCCTCCAGGACCCAAAATCAGCCTTTAATAGGCAGCATGGCTGCTGGTGTCTGTGTGTGGCCTCATCATGTAAAGCCACATAATGACGCTATCATCAAGTGGCTAATTCTTCCAACATGTATCTAATTGTGAATTAAGACAGCAGCTAATCGGGAGTATTTCACACAGGCGTCGTGGCTGTGGACGGGCAGCAGGTGGTTTTTCTTTCTCTCTCTCGTGAAGGCTCCTTAACCTCTCCTCCTCCCACGCGGACCTCCCGGGCGCTCCTCTCCGCCGGAGGCTTCACGGACGAGCGCACAAGCCGCTTGATAGTAAAAACGGGAGATACAGTAACAGTGAAAGTGATGAGAGGATATTCAGTGTGTGGGCAACAGCAGTTCATTACCGGCTGCGAGAGAGAGACACAGAGAGTAATCCACACGCCGGTGTGAGGAGCGTCTTGGACAGACAGAGGTGTGTGTGAGATTTGTAATTAGTCGCATATTAAGTGACACTTTGCAGATAACTCTGACACAGTTTGCGTGGAAGTTGTGTGGAAGATTGTAAAGTTTGAATATCTGTTTTTTTTTTGCAGCGTCTTCGGGGAGGACAAACAGCAGAAGACGGACGGGTTTGTCTTCTTATGAGGGTTTGACACATCCGAAGGCTGCAAACAGGGTATCTGACTTTATCTTTTCTCTCCTTGTTAAAACTTTTATGTAACGTTAGATGATGCAATTAATCATGCATTGTGAGAAAAGCTGTTTATTTAGTGTTTTTGGTGCATCTATCTATCAATCTAAATATCTGACAATCATTTTTATGCTTACTGGATTTTTGATAGAGCAAACAGCTCAACTGACTACAAATTAAAGGGATATTCCAACAATTTACTATTACACTTTCATGAAGTTTGGGGACTTGCACAATGAAGATTTAAAAATGAATGGTCAAAATCAATACAGTAGCAACTGAGATATCTTGATATTTAAACCTGTGCACACATGCCGTCACTGAACTGAGAAGCTTGCAAGTGGGTATTGCATTGATGAAATTTACATTCAATTTAAATGCTTAGGTCTGAATAGATCCGTACGTTTACATGCACGGTAAAGGCGAGTTACAGTTATAGCTGGATTGTGCCATTTAACTGAACTACTGTCCTTGAGAATGGATTTATTTATTTATTATTTATTAAGTATGTCCAACTCAGCTACGGTAGGTGGCGGCTTGGCCCCTTTCAGCTACTTGCTATCGGATCTTCTTCTGGTTGACCTATTACGCGATCAAACAAGTTAGCAAACTGCGATCGGGTTGCATTTTGAACAGTGGCAACACGTATAGCGCTTTCCATGTTGATACCTTTGTCTTGATTTGTTTTCTTACCTTCTTCTTTATTTATGTTGGCCGAATTTCTTCTAGGAGTTTATACAGTTTGATTTCCGGGTCAAAGCCGAGCTCTGGGACTATGGCCCATGCAGTTCCAGTTCAGGTCTGGTTGAGGCGTATACATGAAAGAATAAATCAGATCCCCGACCGCATTATCTAGGTGTGTTAGTCCGACTTCGAGAAAGTATGGTTTCAGTTCGACTAACATATTTACATATATTTTAAATGTACAGTTTTAGTTGGACTAACACAATAATATGACTTTTTCTAACATCATGTCAAGGTACTGACTGGCACTTGACTAAGCTGGTCTTTTCCTAACATGTTACCGTCATTTTTGATTGTCATTTGTCTCATCGAAGTCTCAGCTTGTTAAATTTTAACCATACAAACGGTCGTTTGACCATGACAGTTTGCTTTTTGTCTGTTTAATGCACTTTTACTGCTTGTCAGCACAAAACTATGCTACATGGAGCTGCTTGATTGATGTATATTGATATTTTTGTATTTGTTTTATTTAAAAAAGGAGGCACATATTATTTAAGGCATAACCTATCGTGTTTCTTAGACCGAACAATTCTGATTACTCCCGAAAGGAACCGCCCACTGATGAGCTCCCAGTGATTTTCACTGTAAAATTGTTGTCACTTAAAAAAGCCTGGATTTTCGTTAGGATGTTTGGTTGGGTACGTCATGTTGTGCAAAATGTTGTTTGGTGTATTATCATATGAACATGATTCTGTGCAAAGTGTTGAGAGAAGTAGATCTGTAGTGTAAAGGAAGTTTGCTGAGACTGATCAGAAGAATGGAAACTAGATGGATGGATTTGACTTTGATGGACTTGTAGTGGACCGCAAAAGGTTGTGTTTGTGTGTGTGTGTATGAGAGTGTGTGTGTGTGTGTGTGTGTGTGCGTGTGGAGTTGTGAGAAGGTCAGGCTGTATGAGAGGCCTTTTCATGTCTGTGTGCTTATGAGAACAGAGCAGCGAGACACCCTGTCACTGTGTCGCTCAGCTTGGGACACTCTCACACGCCGTCCTGGCTCTCTGTCCACTTTGACTTTGATTGGACTGTTTGACACCATGAGTGGTGAGTAATCAACAAGCAGCTCATTGAATCATTGAAGTCTGCAAAGCTTAGAAGATTTTTCCAGCTCTGCATTTTGTGCGATTCAGTGTAGAAATTTGCCAGGACAGAAAAATTTCATTTATATTGAGGAGTTTTTCAGATTGTAGCACCTTCATGGCCGCGTATACAGTGCTCTGTGTCTGATTTTGAATTCTTGTTTTATTAAATAAGACCTGTGAAATAAATCACCTGATAAGTCATAGCTTTTGAGTGTAGCTTTACTGTGATGCAGGTACAGAAAAAAATGGGTTAGACCGTAATACAGAATTAGAAATGAGTAACAGCTTGAGATGAGATCCCTGTGTGCCAGTATGTTTTAACATGGCAGTCTGAAGTGACTTTCTGTTGAGGTGTGAAATTTGCTCTGCCTTACAAGCTGCGTGCCCTTCTAACAAACTGACACTGAGTTCAAAATGTTGCTGCAAAAATGTTGTGAGATATGTATGACTATCTAAGGATTAATGATGCTTTCCATTATTATTATAGTCCACTATTTCCTTGTTGTTAATGCTTAAATGTTTATCACTGCTCTGTCTTGGTTTATTGGTGGATATTTGGGTTGTCAGACAGAAGAGTGCTGAGCAGTTTGAGCAGGAGCTGGTGGCTTTAGAGTGGAAGTTGCTGCTTTGGCATGGGGCTTGCGACACAGCTGCTCAGAAGAAACTCAGAGAAAAATGTAATAAAACAGTGTAATACATTGGACACACGGTTAAAACTGAACCTGTTTACTCAGGCTGTGGGTATCATAAGAATCTAGCATTTCAAATAGAAAATTCTGGTTGTGTTTCTTTTCATTTCTCAAACAATCAATGTTTAAAATTGGCATGTAGCTCTTAGTGTTGGCCGGGTGGCAGTTTATCAGTTATCAGCCCGTGTTACGTTTATTTTGTGAACTTTGACTTAGGCATGAACATTTTTTTTTCATGCCTCCAATGTGAATGAAGAATCCAAAATCACTTACCCTTTTAAACACCAAAGACACACAATAACAGACTAACTGAGGCAGGGGTAGCCCAGCAGCTCCAATGTTCAACAATGTTAAACGATGTTTTTGTCAGTGGAGTCTTCTTTGAAGAGAACATAGATCAAAGTCCACTTTTTGTTCGGTTTCCTGTTGGAGACGACTGTCCGATTGGGAAGTACTGAACATATAACTGGATAAATGACATTTGGATTATACTGCATGAGTCATGTGAGAGTTTGCAAAGAGATGTTTTGGTATTTTACCCCTCTGACTTAAATTTTTGGATTCTTCGTTCACTGCGGAGGCATATGAGAAAAAAGTTTTAATCACAAATTGAACGTATAACAATGTGAGTTATTGAACTACAAATGATTATTTAGGGGCTGAAGTATTCCTTTAACCCCTGCCATTGAGGCAATGACAAAAACAAATTTAATATTATATTTATGTATTAACAAATCTGTATATTGATGAATAATATAAAATCTGCATGTAGTTGCTGGCATGATTAACATTATACTGCTGATGGGTATTTTTCAATTAAAAATGGTTGGAAATAGAAATTCTTGGCGATGCAGAGTATGTAGATAAAGACTACTTTAAAGTAATAATGACTTAAATTAAAAGTGTATAAGCACAATGGCGTTTTGTCTTTATGCAGATGTTTTTCAGTTTTACTCCTTCACCTAAAGCTTCATTGTTCCTTCATTGTCTCATTTATGTCATAAGTAGAGCATGATATTACATTTTGTTATTATAGGTGGTCGTTCATTTCATTGCTAAAGAAGGTAATAGAGAAGTTTATAATAACCAAGCTGCCATGCTCTCATCCATTCAGCACACAGAAATAATGAGAAAGTATCATCAAACTTGTTGTGAAACACAGTGACTGCAATTCACATTTTGTCAGATGTTTCCTCTTGTGCTTCAGTTACACACACACACACACACACACACACACTTATTGTTGACAGTTGAGTGTGAGCAGTGCTGTGTGAGATCTGATTATTCTGCATCTGACAGCGAGCTAAATATTGGGCTTGGATTATCTAGGGTCATCTCATAACCCGCTCAACAATGGGTCTATACACCGTGTATGGGATTTATTGATAAACCACAAAACAATGGACAAAAGAAAATCAATTGACAGAAGCAGAATAAATGAAGTCTTTGGAGATCATATGGTGAGTGATTGTCCTCCAGGGAAGAATATAAATATACATGTGCTGCTGCTCAGAGTGATTGTATTTTAAAGGACATGCCGATGAAGAGGCTGGCCGCACACTATATTGTTCTTCAAGCGCAGGTCTGTTTGCAGAGGGTTATTCAGAGGAAACGTAGATAAACAACCTAGATAGATAAGGAGAAGTGAGAGCAACAGCCACGTGCTACACACAGACCGCTTTGTGTTACTCAGCAGAAGGAAACACGGTAAGATTACAGAACCTCTGTGCTGTTTCAGATCTTATCTATTTATTAAAACAGTATAACTGGAAAGATTTTGCTGAAATTCATGTTCTTGCTATAGTACAAAAAAGGCAGTTAATACAGCTTTAGTCACGTAATTATTAGGAAACCAGAACTACACGTGTATCTTGCCACACATTCAAGGTCATGCAGTGTAATTTAAAGTTGATCATAATCTCTATTTACGTTTGCTCTGCCAGGAAGAGATGACCAGTCTGTAGATATATTCTGCTTTTATATGCATCTATAAGTTTTTATTGTGCTTTCTCTTGTTTATTAATAATCTTAATAACTCAGACAAAATCGCTCAGTATAGTACAATCTGATGTCATGAACAAGTGCTTTTTTTCAAGTACTTTATTTATATGTTTTTATTACAGCAGAGAGTAGAATGAATAGAAATGGGATGTTGTTACAGATCATTTTCCCTCCATTTCTGGGAGTTGTGTTAGTCATTTCTGAGTGATGACTCAATCTGTAACGGACTACTATCGGTCCAGATTATTTCCGATTGGAACTGCAGCTAATTTTTTTCAATATTGATTACTCTGCTGATTATTTCAATTCATTGTTTAATCGTTCTGTATTTAAAAAGACCTAAAACTGTGGAAAAATACAGCTGAAAATTCACCAAAGACAAATGTTTTGTTTTCTCATTGCTTGCTTGTCCAGTAAAAAGTCCAAAAATCAAAGATATTTAGAATACAATGATATAAAACAGAAAAAACAAGATACATTGTGTTGTTTACATGGTTTCTGTGTTTCCACTGTTATTTTATTTATTTATCTATTTATTCAACTGTGTGTGTTTTTGCTGTTTTTCTATGTATTTTTTAAATTTTTTTTACAGCACTTTGGTCAACTATTAGTGTTTTTAAAGGTGATTAATGAATACATTTGGATTGAATTGGATGGATTAGATATTGCCACATTTGTAAATTTATATGAGGACTCATTTACTTTCTGGGCACTAAGAAGAGAAAGTCAGTATCTGGAGATTCACCAAAAAAAAGCCCCTTATTTCCTAGCCAGTATTGACTGTATCAGTCTCCACATATTAAATGCTCTCCGCGGTTACATGAGCCTCATTTTAGCTCTAACTATTGTAATCTGTGTGACAGGTACGTCCAAGAAAAGAGCAATCTAAAGACAAACAGAGACACTGTCCCACTTACTGCTGACATATTTATTGAGTGGAAAAAATGAAGTTTCGGTCGAGCAGATTATTTAATTATTCCTCTAATTACTGTGTCACAGCTTGGTTTGGTTTATTATTTTCAGTCTTAATCAACTGCTTTGATCGTTTAAACACACCAGCAAACACGTTTGATGGGAAACTCCCTCCTGTTTACTCTCAGTAATTTTCCATCATCTGTTTTTGGTTTGACAGCGGATGCTTTCTGCCTGTTGGACAATATCAATGTGTGTGGACATTCTTTAGGCCTGTTCTCTCCTGCCAAAAGTTGCACATGAGAGAAACGTAATATGTGACTGATTATCTCTCCCTACGTTGTCCTCTCTCTGCATAGTTTCCCACGAGACCTGCCTCCTGGACCAGGTGCTGGAGCTGATTATGAACGAGAAGCCCCCCAACAGTGCTAGTCTTTTCCTGAACGAGGACGCAGACAAACCCCCACTTCCAGAGAGAGGAGACCTGAGGAGACGCCTACGCAGGACCATGGAGAAGAGAGCCAGCAGCATGAGGGAGAGGATGAGCTCCATCAGTCGGGACAGCGTCAAAGGTTTCCTCAAGAGGAACCTGTTCGTTCTGTTCACCGTCGCCGCTGTGATTCTGGGTGAGTAAAGACAGAGCAGACGTTAAACAGTTTTCTCTGCGGTCAGATAACCTTATTTGACTTTGTCTACATTTGTGCTTTTGCGTGTATGTGCAAAAAATATTCAGGTGTAATCCTGGGCTTTGCTCTACGTCCCCGCAACCTGTCCCTGAGGGAGATCAAGTACTTTGCCTTCCCAGGGGAGCTGCTAATGAGAATGCTGCAGATGCTGGTGCTGCCTCTCATCGTCTCCAGTCTGGTCACAGGTTGGCATTTAACGAGCACAAACACATTGATAATAAAATCTTCATTTGCTCGTGATAACATTCTCTAATGAATTTCCACTGTTTCAGGTATTTCCTCCTTGGACAGCAGGGCGTCAGGTAAAATGGGTGTGCGCGCAGTGGTGTACTACATGGTGACCACCCTGATTGCCGTGGCCATCGGCATCGTCACTGTGATGATCATCCGGCCAGGGAGGGGCAGCAGGGACAGTCCTGTGGCCAACAGCGGGAACATCGAGCCAGTTCAGGCTGCTGATGCTTTCCTGGATCTCATCAGGTGACAGCTGAGAAATTTTACTCAATTTACTTGTGAACACACAGATGTTGTTACTGTATCAGCTGTTTGGAGCCACAGTTTGACATATTTCACATCTAAGGAGTAGTGTGTAGGATTTAGGGAGATCTGCTAGCTCAGTGATTCCCAGCTGGTCCAGCCATGTGGTCCAGATTTCTCCTTAGTCATCAGTTTAGGGTCTAGATGCTTTAATATATTCTGCATCATACCTGCGTTTGGCCATGTAGTCAAGCTAGTTTGCTATGTTAAGTAGCTGTTAATTATTCTCTCACCTACAGCAGAAAATGGTACTTTAGATTAAAAGGTCTGTGCTGGAAATTCGTTGTACTCCAAAATAAATTGTTTAATCAATCTTCTTATCTAACTCAGCAAAAAAAAGTTTTAAGTGCATTTCCAAAAATGTCAAAGTACCCCCTCAAAACTTATTACTTTTGAGGACAGAAAAAGAATAGTTGGAACAGCGGGTGTGTAAATGCAAACACTCATTCATCCAAAATTATCACATGATTATTGCGCAGACTGTATGGAAGAAGTGGGGCCTCCGGGTCTGACGGGTGAAACCGGTGCAGAAGAGCCTTAAACCTGCATTTTTTCTTAATGGCCAGCAGGGGGCGACTCAGATTCTATAGAAGTCAATGAAAAAATTGCCCAACTTCTCACTTGATTTTTTAACCTCAGTAAAAAAATTTCCTTATGGGTTTATGGATTTATGGCTAGTTTCAAGTCCTCTCCAGTACAACATAATGGTCATTTTTTAAAAAATTATGGTCCCATGTAAAGTAAAATAGACAATAGAGCATGGTCTGCGTTAGGGTGTGGCTGCTTTGTGATTGACAAAATAACAAACTTGAGGCTTAAAAGTGCAGTCCACAAACCAAGTGGTGATGTTTTGATAACTACATTCATTTCTTATATAAAGTCTATGGGTTTTTGATTAGCGTATTTACACCATTTACAGCCTTTTCCAACTTTTCTTGAAACATGAGCACAAATTCATAATTTCTCCTTTTTATCACAGGAACATGTTTCCTCCCAATCTGGTAGAGGCTTGTTTCAAGCAGGTGAGGTTGTCTTTTCCCATCAGTTATATAATATGAATAGAATTTCATTTAATATATTTTATTTTAATTTGTAGAAACAGTAAACACAACCATTTCATGTAATACAACTCCCATCATCAATCTCACCCAACCCCAAAGAGAATACATCAAAGACAAAAAACCCACCTTATTTTATTGTGAAATTTATTGCCTCATATTTCACTGTTGGAAACCTAAAAACAAATATAATCCATGTGTTTTTATTATTTTCCATGCTCTATCTTGCAGTATAAAACGGTATACAAGAAGACTGTGCACACAAGGAACGTGACAGTGACCCTGAATCTCACTGACTCGCTCAACGTGACCGACTCTAACCTGAGCGTGAACCTCAGCAGGGTTCTGCACACCATACAGGTGGGTGACATCTCCTCTGGGGATAACAAGATGTAAGTGGAAAGAAAAATAATTAAAGACCCATTCTTATCCTCTCACTAGCGCTCCATTAATCCTGTAAGGGTGTGTCTTTTCCTTTTACTAAGTCTTTTGTATTTCACTACGTCTTATGTTTTGTGGGAAGCACTTCAGCAGGAATACACATAAAATTTCCTTACATGTACTTTCTACTCCACAGGAGACAGTGGAGGAGACTGTGCCTGTGTCCGGCTCCTCTAACGGTGTGAACGCTCTGGGTCTGGTGGTTTTCTCCATGTGCTTCGGTCTGGTCATCGGCAACATGAAGCAGCAGGGCCAGGCCCTCAGGGACTTCTTTGACTGCCTGAATGAAGCCATTATGAGGCTCGTGTCTATCATCATCTGGTCAGTAAATATGTTTCACTGGCAGTTTCAATTCCTTGTTTTTAAGACACAGCGTCATTCTCTGATTAAATGTGCTATAATAATAAAGGCCGACTTGACATGACGTGATTATCTTCTTAAAACACAGCTGACCCACTGTTTTATCATTCAGTATTAACTTAGACTGTGCAGCCAGATGTTTCAAACCAACAGACTAGAGATCCTAAAGTTCCCAAAGATAGGCTATCAAATTGAAGTGGAGAAGTAAAATATTAAATTTGATTGAAAGCCATAAACACATGTGGTTTAAACATATGGATAGATACATAGGTTCAACGGAGAGTTTGGACAAGCTGATACAGAACGTACTCTTGATGATACTGTTGGACAGACTGAAAATAAACTGATTAGCTTTCAACTTAAAGCTATTAAGGGAAAAGTAAAACAAGAAAACTGGTTGTTTGGGGGCTTAGATGAATACTTCACCCCCTAAATTACCACTTGTTTATTAATCTCTGCCCTTGTTTTACATTAAATTTGTGAAGAAAATTGTGTTTTTCCCATGTGCCTCCACATTAAATGAAAGATCCACACACAGAGAAAACTCTTGATGAACTGAAATCATAGGGGACCACATTTAACAACAGAAAACTCTTACACAATTTGTGCTGTATAATCCGAGTCTCGTTTATTTACTCATCTGCTCAGTGCTTCCCAAGCGGACAGACGCACGGCCTTTCCAACGGGGAACTGAAAGTGAAACTCAATTTATGGTCTCTTCAGAGCAAGACTTCGCTGACAAAAACAGCAGTTTTCCTCGCTGAACATGGTCTACCTCTGCTTCGTTAATTTGGTGAATCTGAACTAACACTTTAAACCAACAAAGTGACGTAACAACACAAACTAACAATCAAGGCAGGAGCAGACCAGCAGTAGACCAGCAGCTCCAGCGTTCAGCATGTTAAAATTAATGCTTTTGTAGATGGAGTCTGGCTTTGAAGAGTCCAGTCAGAGAGAGCCGTCTGTTCGGGAAGTACCAAGCAAATAACTGATTAAATGAGGCTTGGATTATACTGCACAAATTGTGTGAGTTTGTAAACTGAGATTTTGATATAGTTTTGCTGTTGTAAAACATTGAGTCCAGGACTTCAATTTGTCAAGAATTTTCTCCTCTTTTTGATCCTCATCTCTCTATTGTCCCAATGCACAAACATCTCACCTCTCAGGTATGCTCCAGTCGGCATCCTGTTCCTCATAGCAGGGAAGATCGTGGAGATGAAGAACCTTGCAGAGGTGGGCGGCCAGCTGGGGATGTACACCGTGACGGTTATTGTGGGTCTCCTCATCCACGGCCTCTTTATTCTGCCACTACTATACTTCTTGGTGACCAGGAGGAATCCCTTCACCTTCATCGGTGGACTGCTGCAGGCGCTCATCACTGCTTTGGGAACCTCATCTAGGTAAATCTTATCCTCTGTCCTTCTGAAACAAAAACTCAACTTACTACCTTTAGTTTAAGTGGGACCTTAATCTTAGTAACATTGTCACAATACGATACGATACATTACGATACGATACGATACGATGCGATGCGATGCGATACAATATGATGCGATACGATACGTCACGTCAAGTCACGTCACGACGCATTACCATTACCGACCTACGACCGCGACACGACATTACCTATTACCATACCTATTACCTACGACACAACAGGTTATGTTACGTTATGATACGATACAATATCATATGATGCCATACGATACAATATAATACGATATGTTGCAGTGCAATACTATATATGATAGGATAGGATAGGACATTTATAATGAATACTGTGTAATGTATTGTTTTTTGTGTCTGACATGTTCCAAATCTTGATTTTTAAATGTCTCTCTCTCTGCTCCTTGCAGCTCTGCCACCCTGCCCATCACTTTCCGCTGTCTGGAGGAGAACAACCGTGTGGATAAACGGGTGACTCGTTTTGTCCTCCCAGTGGGTGCCACCATCAACATGGATGGCACTGCACTCTATGAGGCTGTGGCAGCCATCTTTATTGCCCAAGTCAATGACATGGACCTGAACTTTGGTCAGATTCTCACCATCAGGTAACCCCACTAGTTTTGTTGGTTTTTGGTTTACGCCACAGACACAAATACTGTAGATGCTAGAGGAAAAAGTTGCATTTGAGTCCACTGCAAAGACCACATTCGGCATCCAACAAACATGAATTTTCTGTGCCTGCAAAAGAGGAAATAAACCTCCACACCAACAGCTGGCAGTAGTCTGTATTCAGCGTTAAAAAAGGGAACCCAGAAGCACGACAGGACTATTTGTGTACTCAGCTGAGCTGGCAATTTGAGTGATTTCATTCATGGATGGGCTCTGCCAGCTCCAACGCTGATTCAACAATCAGTGTTGGAGCTTAAAGGGCCAGCTGGTGTTAATGGTGCAGAACATACTGCAAAGATTAGGTCAACAGACGCTCGGCCCGACATTTACCAATAGCTGGTGTGTCAGGGCCATTAAAGACGTGCAATGCTAAATTAGTGGAATACTTTCTTCTTTCTTGCCTTCTAGTGGTTTTCTCTCCATCCTTTTATTGATCTTCATCTTGTTATTGATCTGTTACTATTGATCTACTCTGTTTTGTTCATCTAAAATATACTGTAGTTTATTGTTTTGAAAGGGGATATACATAGAAGTAGTGACTAATGGTAAGACAGACCCTGGCTGCACAACCCAAAACAACTGATGTAAAAACTATATAAGTCTTAGCAGCACCTTTCTCAGTTGTCAGCCTGTTCATTAACAGAGCATGTGTTCTAATGTGTGAATTTTACAGAGTTTCTGCAGTATTGTACTAAAATTGTCTTCATAGTAAAATCCTCTTTGACAACATGTGCACAACTCTGTACAGTTTGTAGATGAAATAGCTGTGTGATCAGCTCATAGATAATTTTTATAATTCCTCGTGCTTTTATCACTCTACTTCTCCCATCAGGAGTGCACATGTGCTGTTTGTTTGTTTCCCTTTTTTATTAAATGTCTTCACTCCCTCTCCATCCCTCCCACCGCCCACTCAGTATCACAGCAACTGCTGCCAGCATCGGAGCAGCAGGCATCCCTCAGGCTGGCCTGGTTACCATGGTGATCGTATTGACATCGGTGGGACTGCCCACAGAGGACATTACACTGATCATCGCTGTGGATTGGTTCTTGTGAGTTCCCACTAAATGTCAGCTTGATGGGGATTGGTCTGTGTGCTGTTCTGTGGGTCTGCCGGCCTAAATGTCATTGTAAAGCTTCAGAGAGCCCAGAGGTCCCACCACTACAAAGGTTATTGATGCATAATGCAGAGTGACAGATTATAAAGCACATTGTTTAGAGGCACATTTATACATTTTGTGCTGTGATTGATATTATAGCAGACACACAATCATGTTTTCCTTGTTTGTAGGTTTCTACCATAAACTGTATATAAAGATGGACAATGCTTCTCCACTTACTTTAGGCCCCAAGGAACAGCGCTGGGCCTTGAAGCCAGTTTTTGCAGTGGCCAAACAGTGGTACTGCAATGTCCTGAGTCCGTAATTTGATGCCACTGGGTTTATAAAGACTTTTCCCCATAGACTTACATTGGGAAAGTATGACTGAGGATTAGGCCCATGTTACACATAAAAAACCTTAGATTTCAAGAATAAAGCTCATAATATTATGAGGCAAAAACTCATAAATTTACGAGATTGAACTCATAATTTTATGAGAAATAAAGCCAAAGATTAAGACCTTAGAGTTGGGTAATATGGTAAGATCTCCCATCCATAGTTTCCATTTCTTATGTTTTCAACATTTTATCTCGTAATTGTGATCATTAATCCATTACTTCTGATCATTTATTTATAATTTGTCACTTTTTACACCATTACCAGACTCTCCAGTCTTAGTCTGTGACTTAATTTCATATAAAATTGCAAGTTTAATCTTATAATATTATGAGTTTAATCTTATAATATTGCAGTTTTTTTTTCTCGTAAATTTAAGAGTGTAATCTCGTATTATACAACTTTTGTCTCATAAATGTATGAGTTTTTGCCCATGATATTACTTTTTTCTTGAAGTTGCAACTTTATTCTCATAATATTATTAATTTATTTCTTGAAATCTAAGTTTTTTTTGCTCTTGTTGCTTTTTTTTCATAAAAATGGCCCTAGTCCTCAAAAGCAAAATGACTCACTCTAACCCCACGATTTGATCCATTTGGTCCTATAACATTTTGAAAGTCCAGAGGAACCGCACCATGAAATCACTCTATCCTTTTTCAAGTCAGCGGAGTGCTAAACCAGAAGTTGGTTGCTCGGCGACCGTAAGTCTCCAGTGCACATGCTCTATGGACCCCACAATGCTGATGATCTGGGTACTTTCAAACTGTAGAAACCGAGTATTTTTGGCGTCATGTGCCAGTGAGCAACTTTCATAGATATCAATGTTGTATCCAGTTCTCTAAAAACATCCATGACTTATCCCCACTGTACAAAAATGAAGCCAAAATATCCGGATACGGCCGCTGCCATCTTGTGCTGTTGACTTAATTTGAGGGCAGAGTCTGCACAATCACAATCTCTGTGGTGTTGGACTTGCTGCCCATACACCAGTCCAACTAATCACGAACAGCGCCGTTGATTGTGAGCACACGAATTGTCACAAATTTGTCATTTATGACATAAAATGCCCCTTTTAAAGCATCAAATAACTAATTTAAACCAAACTTATCAGAAAAAATCACTTGAACAAACATCAGGGTGATAAGAACCTCCTAAAATGACAGAGATAATCTTTGGGGAAGAAAAATTCAAATGTATTTGATGTGTAGTCTGAGTTTAAAGTTTGGCCATGTCCCATTCACTAACAAAGAGAGGGCGGGGTTTGTGACCGGTACTGCAGCCAGCCACCAGGGGGCGATGGAGATGTTTTGGCTTCATTTTTGGGGAGCTGTCACTTTGTACATTTTTATATACATTCCATGGTCTCTACTGTACATCTGTTTTTTTCTGATTGTCTTTCTTGTCTCCCCAGGGACCGCTTGCGTACCACCACCAACGTGCTAGGTGACTCGCTTGGGGCTGGCATCGTGGAGCACCTTTCCCGCGGAGAGCTGCAGAGTCAGGATGCTGAGGTGTGCAACTCTGTAATTGAGGAGAACGAGAAGCCCTACCAGCTTATCTGTCAGGAAAACGACTCACACAACCATCGCAACAGCGAGACCATAATGTGAAGTCACCCTTAAGGGCTTCATGTACCTAAAGCATATTAGCTAGAAAGTTGGCTTGCAATGGTGCAGGGACAGTCTTAGAAACCAGTAGCTCATGGTCAACTCAGCCAGTGCTTGCGGTTTGAAGATCATTTCTTACAGTTACTCAAAATTGCATTTTTCTTTCAATACAAAAAATTCTCTGGGAAACAAGGAGCCCGGCCCAGTGGCTGCTTCATGACAAAAATAAGTACACATGCTGTTAAGAAACAGATACACATCCGATACCTACAGTCGGGTTTTTTTTGCGTACGGTGCCAGTTATTTGGGGGCATTTTGCTGCTGAAGCTCAATATGTCAAAGACATTTTAACATCACTTTTAAAAAGTTTTCAGCTTCATCATGTTTTCAAATATTTGTATCATTTATGATCCATACAATCAGAGCAGCATTAACTCCTTACCAGCATCAGTGTTAGAATACAAAGTATTATTTAAGAGAAACATCACTATTCATGAATAACAAGCAAACCAGTTGATTTTCCACTCATGTGAATATGTAAATCTGCATAAGTTGGCTATTGCTGTTGCATGACATAACACTTAATACACATTATTTCTTTTGGAAAAACTTATTTTTTTGTCCTTCTTATTACAACTACCTCTAATAGGACTTAGATACGGGGCTACTACAGTGCTACACACAAAAATAATCAATGGAGCATATCAGCAAGATGTAAATACACCAGTCTTAAAATTGTTTTGAATATTTTTTACGTTATTTAAGTTTGCTTGCACAGTTTGACTGTGCAGTTTTAAATGTACTTGACTGTTGAACACTGGAGGATGACGTGAGGGAGAATTTTTGCTACTGATTATTCTGAAGTGGATATATTTTAAGTGACTTGGTAGAATGTTTTTCACTCAGTGCTTTCTTAACATATAATAATATTATATTTGTTTGTATTTCCTATATTTTGTGGTGCTATTGCTTTTTAAATTATGGGTAAAGGACTGTACTACTCACAGGAATACCTGCAGTTATACTGTTTCTTTTTTTTTACTGCAAAAAATAATTAAGTTTTCCTAGTAGAAGGAAATATTAAACAGGAAAATGATCAATTTTTTTTTATCTTTAATTTGTTCTTTTTAAGATTACTTATTCATTACTTATTCATAAGTATAAACAACTATTGTTTAAAGTTTAAAGACTTTTTGTTGTTGGTTTTAATAATATGCTTATTAGACCTGCCTGTCTGTGTTTTCTGCTTTATGAGTCACACTATCAACATTCAATTTACCTACTGGCCTATTTTGACTGGAATAACATACTGCAAGTTCATGATTGATTTATTTTTATTGTTTTGTGAAAAGGTGCTGTGAAGAAAGTTAGTAAATGCCTTGAGGAATTGAATGTACAGTAGCTTTATGCTTTTTGGTGTTGATAGTTTTAGAGGAAAGTGTTGTGTATAATTATGGAAGTTTGAAGTTATGTACCATTTATAGTTCCTCTGACTTTGTGTCACTTTTATGCTATGAGTTTAGTTTTGAGGCTTGATGTTATTTCAGTAAAAAGCTAGACATTGTTGATGGACAGATTATGGAAAAAATGTGACAAATAAATGGCTCAGGAATTGAACTGTGATTTTCATTATTGTGTTTGTGGCTACCCCTGGTGGAGGATATCCTCCTTCCCAGAAGCTGTTGAACACATGGTTAAAATTTAATATGAGAAAAAAATTACAGTTGGGTGACTTCTATGTTAACACAATTGCATTTAATGATTGTAGTTTACACTAAAAACAAAACTTAACTTTTAGTGTTTCACTTTAAATGTCAACATTTTCTGTTGTCATTTTAATGTCTTACATCACCAATGTTTTATTTTGTAATGGATCCAGGTGCCACTCCAAGGAATGGTTATGAAATGATCTTTTTGTTTTCTTCATTTGCATAAATAATAGGCTACTCAATGTATTTAAGAAACAAGAAATAAAACCCCCTTCACTCATCTTGAAATATAAATCATATGACATCTTAGTTACTTACAAAATTGGTAAAACAAGAGTCTTCAGTCAGGCTAGCAGCACTGTGAGGCTACACAGTGGTACTTTGAGCTAAATGCTAAAGTCAGCATGCTAAAATGCTCACAGTGACAATAAAGAATACATACAGAAAAATGTGCAATGTCAAACATGCTCATCATCATAGTTAGCGTGCTAAAATTAGCTAAGAACTAAACAAAAGTACAGCTGAAGCTGATGGGAATGTCACTGTGACTGTTTGGTATTTAGGCATAAACCAAAATATTGGACAAATTCAAAATGTACCTGCTGCGCTGTAAGCAATGTCTGACTCAGCTGGATGTATAAAGAGAACTGGATACAGTGCTAGAGGTGGGGCCTTCTTCCTTCCTTCATCCAATGTAATGAGAAAAACCAACCCGTTCTCATTCTGAAATACTGCCTTTTTCACAGTGATACTGGTGTAAGATCCCGACGCAAAAAGTCACCTTTTGCAGATGTATGATACACCACCAGATGGCCAGACGGCACCTGTGAGGTGAGGTAGAAATGCTGTAACGACGTGATATAAAGAGCACTAAAAAAAACCTGGAGTTTCATGCAGTAGTCAAGTGTTCACTTCCCATCTGAATGTGATGGTTTCCTAAATATATCCATCTGTGCCTTTGTTGCCTAATCCTAAACATGCTATTTTTGTCCAAACATACCATTGTCCCACCTTGTACTTTTTTTGACGTCCCAGCTTCAGTAGCAGCATCCCAGAACCAGAGGCTAACATGTCGATGTGGAAGTCTACTGACAAAGTTGCAATATATATATATAACTTGGGATGAGAACATGTTGGAATTTCTCACCTGACACATATGCCCAAAAAGTTTTAAGGATCCCAGGTTCAGGGTGCAGTAAGTCATACACTTCTCTAATACAAGAGTGATGCTTGAAGCCAAAAAAGTTTGACTTGACTATAAATTAACTTGAATATAAATTAATTATAATTATTAATTCTTTATTAATAGGCTCAATGGCAGCTTATAACAGACCCAGAAGTTGTAACAACAAGGTTTGGCCACTATTTCAATTTGGCTTCAAAGCCTGACATGTATCTAGTTCTACATTCGTGGTGGACTCCTGCTTACTTTGCCTCTCCGTCCCTCTCTTCCGGTACATCTCCACTTTCCCAAACTCTTACAGTTTTATTCTTCACCTGTCCACCAGATGCCTCCACACTCTCCTTTTACTCCTTATACTGCCACTCCCACCTGCACTGCAATCACCTCACCCCCCTCACCTGGGCCTCCCTGCCCATCTCCCCACCTGCAGCTTGTTTCATCATCAATCCTGCAGCACTGTCCTTTGTCAGTTGTCATTGTTGGAATTTCCTTATTGCCATTTTCCTTTGCTTTTGAGCCACCTGTACCTGCACCCCCTTGCCTGTAAGTGTACTTTTATCTTCATCTGGTCATTAACAGTCCCTTTCTGCCTTGACTATCTGCATTTGGGTCCTTCTCTTTACCTGCTTGACAGCGTGGCTAAATAAAGTTGTGCAGACACACAAGATACCAAAAAAAAGAAAAAGACAGTGAGGCATCTCTCATTATTGTTTCAGATTAATTTATAAAATAGCTCACTTGAGATACTGTGTTTTTACCATACAGTGCATTCTTCTACAATACAATACTTGTGTGCTTCACACACAGTTGAGCCCTCTAAGTTTTAACAGCCTTGCCATGTGGTGAGTTGAGACATGAATACTTTGGCATAGTTTAGTGACAGACTATTGGTGGAAAAGACAAATGTAAACTGTGAAGATATTTCAATCTCTGGTAGATGCCTGAGGGCCTCATTGTAAAAGATTCATGCTGAGTTTACAAACAGTCAATATACAGAGTGGACGGAATATCAGGAACATTATCTCTTTATGTGACACAGGAAGTTGTATCCAGGTGAAATCTTCTCTGTGATCCCACTTTGACTTCACCTGTCTAACAGTCAAATACTTCAGGTCAAAGCCTGAAGGAGGGTTTTTAATACAACTGGAACCTGGATCAAACCAAACAAAGTGCAAATCAGTATCAGTGAGATGTTCCCCAATATTCTGCACACCGTGATGAAACCCCGTCCTCTTAACTGTGTGCAGTGTTATAAACACATTACTGAAGGTATACAAGTCACAAAAGCATAGAGTATCCTGCTGATATACAGTATTCTATAAATATCACTGCTCGTTCGTCATTTGCTTAATTACACCTTTTCCACTGACTTCACATCAGCCACGGGTAGCAATGTTACAGAAGGAGACACTTCCAGGCAGACTCTGGCAAATAACAGTATGAGCCATTGAAAAAAAAAAATCAGTTCAACTTATCTTACAAGTAAATACTCCTCTGCTGTGACTGTTCCAGCCATGTGTTTGAGAATATTTCAAGCACAGTTCATGTTTAAATATCTAAAGCCATTTAAATATGTATTGCTGCCCAGGTCTGGTCCCAGGGAGACAGATAGTGTGGATAGAGAGAGACACAAGACGACTGGAGAGTCAGCAAGCTGCGCCGAGTAAAGATGACGAGCTGCTGAAAGTTTACTTGGCCTGTGGGAGAAGAATGCAAAAATATGAGATCAGACATTTGTGAGGTACGTTCATGCATTATATATCGCACGCTGAACTTGCATGGGTTTCAACATAGTCAAATGGCATAAAAAATGTACTTATGACTATGAGTTTTCGTCCATATTTGACGGCGCTCCATCACTCCACGTTGAGAACCGCCCAGTTATCTTTCTTGTCCTGATGATCACAAGAAGAGGAAATGTCGATGGTAATGTAGAAAGAACATGAAAAATCCTATCTCAAATCAACCATCGCATTGTCTGCTTTTGGCTGAATCAATTGGATTTAATCGCATTCTATTGGAGGCACCAAAATAAAACAAACATAAGGGAAAAGTGATCCAAAGATCTAATGCTAACACTCGGTCTGTCGTAGGGAAACCACCTCTGGTCCATCTAGTTCAGCAGTCAGTAAAATATATCCCTTTCTCACCAACAACAGCATGTCCACGCTGGTTTTTCAAAAGTGCATAAACCCACTAATTATAGGTGATACACTGCATTCCCATTGCCAGTGAACACACCACTGCAGCAGACGAGTCTGCCTCTCGGTCAGCTTTTGTGTGTTGGGGGGAGGGTGTTTTGTTGATGTGTCCATTCTACGTCATGGACAGGCCATTGATCAGGTAAACAGCAGACAGCAGCATGAACAGAGGTCATTAAAAACTTTCTTCTTTTTTTACGTCTCTTACTTATTCAGTGTCTCTTTTAAACTCAGTGCAGATTTACTGAATAATGTTTTAGAGCAGCTTAGGAGGAGACACATGGTAATTAGTGTTGTTGCATCATTTTAACTCACCAGTTAAGGACCTGAAATGAGCTCCTTAAATGAGCGTGTTCACCAAGGTGTGTTCCCATCAATGCTGATTGGAGCCCGAGGCAACAAAAAACGGTGTTTACTGCAGTCATTTGACCCGGGTGTGAATGCCGATTGTACGCATTCCCATTGCATTAAAACGCCAGATGTTAGTGGGTGCAAGCATTTCTGTTTTTGTGCAGTGGTAATGAGGCCATAGACTAATAATGGATGTATGATGATCTATAATAATAATAGTACATTTTTGAATGTGCTAGGTTTGACAACAATTACATTCAATATAAACTGTACTACATATTGTACTGCTGGAGGTTGTGATTGTTACGTAGCCAAAAAGCAGTTTGTACCTCTGACATGACAGGCAGGTTGTCATGAGGAAGGAGCCACATGGTTCGGTGGGCCTTGGCTCTCTGTCTCTGCAGGAGCTTTCTCAACAACCGCTTCACCTTCCGGTCTCTGGGGTCTGCACACTTCACCGCCTTCTTTGTGTAAAGACTATAAAAAGAACACAGTACTTGTTACAAAATACAGCACTGGAGTACAAGGTGCTGCACAAACCCCAAATTTTAATATTCTGGAAGCACAAGAGCGGAAGAAACAATGATTCAGCAATGATGTCAAGGACTTGCAATGATGTCTGTCAGGTGAAGCCTGTGAGAGCCCAAAAGAATCACAAAGAAGAGACGCTGACTGGATAGATAGATTTTTTTTCAAACTGTGATCAAACACGAGGAAAGTTTAAGAGGTTGGGAACCACTGAAATAGAGAGGACCAAAAGAAACTATTGTATCCACTGTACAAGAATTCTATGTTTTTGTTAACTGGACCGCATGAAAAAGCAAGCTCCTCATTCCCTAGCTACATCAGATTTCTCTGACCCGCTGGAAACAATAGGTATCACAACGCAGAATGGTTTACTTAACTAAACCCTGCTGTTCTGACTGAATGGCTGCGGCGGGGCTCAGCTGGCTCGGAAGGTATTTTCAGATGGCTTGTTATTCCCACATATTTCCTTTCTTACTTCCCTGGCAAATACAGCTCTGAGCCCTGCCATAACAACATGACCTGGAAAGATGACAATGCCTCTCAGCCCCGGCTCTGCCCTCTTCTAACGAGAGGCATATTTTCCATGCCTGCAGATTGCTGTGTGCTCTTTAGCTCCAGGAGTGGATAGTTGAAATACTTGCATGATGGCTTGTATACTGCAGTCGGGCCCCTCCGTCTGCACCTCAAACCGCAACACATCTTTGGTACGCACCTTGCCCTGGGAGTACAACATGCAGCACTGGACATCCCTTTGCATCTGCACGCCTTTACCTAAAACAGACAAAGACATGTTGGTTTTGCTGTCTTCTGTTTCACACCTTTTCATTTTAGCTTTACCGGGTCATTCTTAGAGTGAAAACAGTGAGGACAAGGCACTGAAACAACACTATTATAGTGATGCAAAACTTCAAACAGTATGTGCTGCATATAATAACAAATAACATTAGCATTAGATACAAAAAGTGGTGAAATGTAACTAAGCACATTTTACTCAAGCACTGTACTTAACTACAGATTTGAGGTACCTGTACTTTAGTTGAGTATTTTCTTTTAATGTCATCTAATACTTTTACCCAGCTACATTTCAAAGAGAAATGTACTTTTTACTTCCCTGCATTGATCTGATAGTTTTAGTTACTTTGTCTTTATTTTTACATACACACACACAAAAAAATACTTTTTTGTAATAAATTAAACTTAACAGTTTATCTAAGTTCAGCTGCAATGATCAGTTGATTAATTGTCTTTTGGGGTGGTTTATTCATGTTTTAAAATTTTTGAGGGATTTTTTATTTGTCTTTTTAAATCCTTTTAAATAATCAAGAGTTTTTAGGTTTAGGTTTTAGGTTTTATGATTTCAAGGGGCTTGGGGGGTTCTTTTTTTTTTATATATAAATTTGCGTTCTTGTTTTATTCTAATTATTTTGAGTTTTGGGGTATTTTTTAAAAATGTTTTAACAATTTTGTTTTCTTTTTTTTTTTTAACAGGTTTTGGCGTGTTTTGTTTGTTGTTGTTTTTTAAATGATTTTTCCGCCTTGGGTACTTTTACTTTTAATACCTATATTTTCCTATTCATACTTACTTGTATAAAAGTATAATTTTCATTGCAGGACTTTTACTTATTATAGAGTATTTTCACTGTGTGGTATTACTACTTTTACTTAAGTAAAGAATCTGAATACTTCATCCACCACTGGATACAGAGGCATTTTAAAATCACATTTTCTGCACAGAATCGTGATTTTTAAACACTGTGAAGTCAATGTTGTGATGTAAGCGAACACCTTTTCAGCCAAATGTTTGCTGTTCTGCAGAATGTGCACATGCCCTCTTGTTCCATATACACACACTCACTTATGGACACACGCATGCACACACAAGAATGTCAGAGGCATTACAATGGCATCCCATTGTGCTGCAAACACATACTACCATGGCAGTGAAATGAGAGACCGAGAAAGTGAGAGAAAGAGAGGAGGAGTGTGTGTTTGCATGGAGGGTGTGCCATGGATGCCTCCTCATCCAGAGCAAATGTGTAAACAAATTAAAGTGCGATGGAAGCAGCAGGAGCAATAAGAGCTGTAAAATAGGACAGTGACGCTTTGCTATGCCACAGATGATTTTGTATCCGTCCTCGGGAACATGACAGCACTTCTAATGCTTTCACAACACACGAGGCGACACCATCACGCAGACTGAGCCATGAGACAGTTGCTTTCTTTCTGTGTTGAGTGTTGTGTGATGCTTGTCCTCCTGCCCCTCTGTTTACATCCATGCCTTCCTCCCTGCTGCTGCTGCTATCCCTCTTTCCCTCTCCTTTTCTGTCTTCGCCATCGCTCTCTTTGCTACACTGTCCACCTGCAGGGTGCACGCAACACACTCTCACACATACACACACACACTCACACACACACACACACACACACACACACACACACACACACATAGTTAGTATGGCTGTGTCCTACCTTCCACAGATGCCAGGAGAATAACAGTCAGAGAGATAACAGTCAACATCTGCAACATGAACATGATGAGGCTGGCAGAGAGGAGGAGAGGAGAGGAGGATAATCTACTCTGTCACCTCTCCCTCTATGGCTGCCTCTCTTATATTACTCCCTCCCTCTCTTTATACCTCCCTGCCCATCTCTCACTCACTCACTTCCACCACCTCTCTTTTTCTGTCTTACCGTCTTCCCCTCCCACCCTCTGTTTATCCATTTTCAGTCATTCTCACGCTCAGCTAAACTCCCTCCCTCATCCTCTTTTTTTTTCTTTCACACTCATCTCACCTCTCACTCATTTCTCCTCTCTGTGCTTCCTCACTCAGGATGGCAAGCCTCATTTGTCTCATTTCAGGCTTTACATTCCTCCTTCATCCTGCCTCTTTTCTCTCATTTTCTCCTCCAGGACTGAAACAGATTTAATGAAATCAACAAGGATTCACCCCGTGGCTTTCAGATTACAAGATCAGTCCTGATTTACCATTTAAAGATAGGATTGCAATCATTCATTTTCAAATAACATCCAATTAACCCTGGTTTGCAGCTGTATAATGTAGTTGTGGAAACTCTCAGACCGAACAGTAGCCGTTTCTGCCATGTGCATCTGGATCGGTGTTGCAGCAGAGTTATGTTCTCTCTGTGGGATTCCAGACAAAATGCCAAACACACCTAACTGTGATAAACTGAATTTATTAGCCTGACTTAACCCTGGAAGACAACATGCACAGATGAATCATGTTTTAAAAATGCCTGTTGTAGATAGCCTTTCTTAGATCTACAGTGTAAGTTATTCTTTTACTGAGAACTCTACTTCTCATCGGGCTTTTGTTGCTGCTGACCATGAAACGACCTCTCTCAAACTCTTAAGAGAAGCCTACTCAGCGTGCATCATAAAAGCTTGGCTTTCTCTCTATTTCATACCTTGTATTTTCTGGGTTGTACACTTAATTGGGCTTGTTATTTTCATTATTGTCTCCTCTGTCTCTTTTATCTACGAAATAAAAATGCTATACTGTATGAAAACCTTGCTTGCCGAGTAATGTTCCCTCTTTCTTTGCTCATTTTGGAAGTGTTGTTTGACAAGGTGCAGTCCTTGGCCCCTTGTTGTGTTTAGTTTTTATACTCCCACCATTTAAGGTTATTTCTAAAATTATGTTTTCTTTCTACGCTGATGACACACCGCCGTATGTTCAGTTATAAACTTAAGATGACTACGTTTACATGCACAAAATATTCCGGTTTTTGCCCTTATTCCAAAAAAGACAACATTCCTACCGAGCTCTTACATACCTAATAAAAAAAAAATGCAGCGATGCATACTCTGATAAATGTGCTGGCACTTGTTTACCACATCCAAATATGGCAATGTGAAACAGCTGGAGCTGCTTGTGCCACTTTGGTTCTTTGCATCAAAATAGGATTTTTTCAGTTTTTTAGCTGTGGTGAACTTGTGAGATTGAATATTGTAAACATAGCCCCCCTCTTGCATTTCTTTAACCACTGTCTTGACAATGTTATTGTTGTGATGATTCTACATATCCAAAAACCTGTTGAAATCCCAAGTCTTTCTTAATGTTTAAAAGTAGGTGTGTTTCTCATTCCTAGCAGAAATGTGGACTTTTCTTTTGGCCGTTGGTTTGTGTACATCATATCCATGACAACATACAGAGCTCACTGTGAAATGGGCAAGATACCGTGTGTCGCAAACTAGAAATACCAACTGACACAAATATTCCGAATGCGCCGTACACATGTCCAGAAAATGCTCCTGACACCCAAATAATTACAGTATAACCATATGCCTAAGTTGGAAAATGCTACATTCAGAAAAAGTCCTAATTTCAGAAACTTAATATGCTGTTTAAATGTCCTGTATCAAATTCAGAATATTATTATATTGCTCTTATGTATCTTACATTCTTTTGTCTGGCCTTTCTAATCATGACTCTAATTTACAGAACAAACTTTGAAGTCTGGCAGCCAATATAAAACCAAGGTCCAGACATCATTTGATTCCAACCTTTGTTTTTTTTTTTACTTTTATTTCTTTTTTATGGCTTGGCTCATACCATTGCACCAATGTCACCAAGTAAATGTAATATATTTGGCCAATAGTGATTCAGATGTTTGAAAAATATGTCCTTAATATGTCTTTGCAGCCTCTCCCTGTCTGACTATAAATCATAATAAAATTGTTACTTGGTTTCCATAACCGAACACCACAAGAATAAGCTGGAGGCTCTATCTGACAGTCCAGCATGTACATCCATTACAGAGAACCTTCAACAGAAAACAGCATCGGGACCTAATTATACTGAGAGAAACCAGAGAAATTGATGTAGGCCTGCATCTGTTTCAAGATATTCCTTTGAACTGACCTTGTGGTAGAGAAAAATGACAAATAGAGATGCCAAAGTCAGACGATGCCGCCAACAACAACAGTGTATAAAACGTTATTGATCAAAGGCCTGATTGGGTATGACAGAAACACAGATGTTGCTACAACTCATTAGTGATACATTAAATTGACAAAGTGTTTGAGATGTTTGCTAATTACTAACTTTAGCTGAGCTGTAATTCTTGTTAATAAGGACAGGATAATTCAGATAATGTCAATCTTTTACATGAAGAGGTTTTGAGAGACAGCAGAATATCATTTAAGCTTTAGAAATGCCAACAGCAATGTTGGGAAATAATGTAATGGTTACTTACAGTATTGACCTATAGACCTCATTAGTTTACAATACTTTTTCACTATAGCTTTAAATTGTTGAGTAAGGCGGCGATATATTTGCTGTTTACTACGCGTACACATGATGACTGCCACACATCCCCTGATCAGTTCGGCACATCGGCTGTCCGCATCCTAAAAAATTAACATGACACTGACCTGAGATGCAGTATCCATATAAACAGCAGGGGCAGTGTAGAACCGTAGCAGACATGAGAAAGTACTGAATATGTGTACTTCTCTTTTAGGCACGCATCTTTATCTCTATCGAAGCCTTGGAGACTGTTAGATATTTGGGTTGTCTACAACGTATCCATGACAACACAGAGATCTGACTGTAAACAACTGAGAGGCCGTGTGTTGCAAACTGCGGTAAACACCCCATCTGAGACGTATATTCTATATGTGCTGTATACATGTCTAAAGAATGCTAATGAAACCAGAATCATACTGTCATATCACACTTATCTTAGTCAGAAAAAATGCTAAATTCAGAAAAAGGCCTAATTTGGAATATAAAAAGGAAATATGCAATGTGTTTGACCTGTTTCAGACTTAGAATATTGTTATTCTCTGATTAATAGTAGAATATTAGTGTGCATGTGATCGTAGCCACTGACTATGTTCAGAATGAATATATTTTGACATGATAAATAACATGTTCGGGCCATTAATTCGAGTAAACATGGTTGCATGTAAACAGGAATATTAGTAGAATATTCTTCTTTTTTTTAGCCATTAAAACAGCTTTAGTAGGTGTATAGTCTTTTTCTGAAAAAGGGCAGAACCTGGAATATTTTGTGCATGTAAATGTAGGCACCAACTACATATGCAGTCATTTGAGATCAGTCCTCTCATTCACCTCACCTGAGCCCATCTCCCCACCTGCATTTCATCCCCTCATCAGCCAGTCTCTATATTTACTGGCCCAGATCCATTCTTCTCCTTCCAGTTTGTTTGGTGTGCTTCACCAAGCTTTCCAGTATTGTTTTGCCTGTTTAAACCTTATTTTCCTGGTTGTTACACTTTGAGTTCCCCTGCCTGCTCCATTTCAGTTTCGTAGCTGCACTTATTCTGATCTAAAGAGGCTCCAGAAACTCCCTTTGAGTTATCGCTGTTGGATTGACACCAAAGTCTGACATTTATTGTAGATGGTTTAGATAACTGAAAAGTCTTTGCCTATTTTTTATATTGAAGATATGCTAAGCAACTTCAGACGTGGAGCCATGTTATTTATGTTGGCTGATCTGCAAGGAGAACCAAGATGCATCCTCAAACAAAAATAACACAGGAATGCAAGATACATCACTGATATTTAAAAAACTGTCTCACTGAAACTCCTGGGGTGGTTCCATGAAATGACAAATTACGAGGGGAAAGCTGCTCCTAAGCATGAAAATACATAAATTAAGGTTACAAATTAAAACAATACATCAAACTTCATCAGCCAAAATGCCTTGGACATACTGTACTCTGGAAAAAAACAAATGTAGTCAAATGTTAAGTACATTGGCAGGGCGATACTGGAACTGTGAGTCACGGCTCATGCAAGGACATATTGCTTTAGACACTAATGTGGGACATGTAATGGACACATTTTGTAAGGGTAGATCAATATGGGCTTGCCTGAGTTCCTGTGGTTAAATAGATTTTAACATTGGACAAATTATCCTTTGGCTCCTGAAACACTTGGTGGAAGAACTGAGAAATATCCAGACAATAAGGCAACAATATGTCGCTTATGGGCTTACATACCCAAACCCTGGATGTGAAAGTATGCAGCCTGTGTACTGAGGGGTGAGACTTGGGTAAAAAATCTGTGTATCAGTGTGTGTGTGTGTGTGTGTGTGTGTGTGTGTGCGCGCGCGCGTGTGTGCATGTTGGAGGTGGGGTTAACTGCTCAAGAAATTGACCCAAGAAATCAGGTTGGAATGTCAGCTGCAAAAACATACCTTTCACATGACTACAGGTCTGCATATAAGCCAGATACATTTTCTGCATATCTTTGCAGCAATTAAAATATCTCCTGTCAAGGTGTGCAGACTCTCAAACATGTGGGCAATCAGAAATAAAAGCAATAGCGGTGAAAAGTGAAGCTGATGGGGTAATGTCTTCCTCTTTGGGGGGGGGGCTGAGATACATGGAGGGATAATATGGCCTCCTGCAGATGTTGGAGGGCTCTGTTCACTACGCAGAATATGCAGCCTGAGAGATCTTACCATACCTGAATGGGATTTCCGAAGGATAAAATGCGGGGGGCAATACTTGAACTGATCCTCGAAACGAGGCAAACAGGGAGGTGTATGAGACAGACAACAAGCTGAGTGGAATGCAGAATGATGAACAGCACATTCTTTCATTGTTTTCTGCACAGCAGACATTAAGCTTATCTGGTAATCATTTATATGATGTCCTCAGACAAATGTGTGCTCCCAATTAAGCAACAGTTCCAGTGCATAACTCCCTTATTTTACCTTTATTCAACCAGGAGTAGTCCCACTGTGATTCCAAATCTCTTTTTCCAGGGAGCCCTGGCCAAGACAGCAGCATGAAGAATTTCTCATAAAAGAACAAACAGGCTAAAAACACAACAGCAAAAGTTAAAACAAACAGCATGAAAGTTCACACACAAGCAAAAGCAAAACAAATTAAAAACAGTCAATGTGTAACAAACAATAAATTGCAGTGTTCAGTAACCAGACATGTGCATTCAATGTTCAAAAGGTCCTTAATCCTGTTTTTAACATCTCCCAGGCTTATAATAGAGTCTAGTTTAAGGTGACTTTGAGTTCCATTATCCATACTACCACACTATATAGTATGCCAGAAAAAGATTTAGTATGTCCCAATGCATGCTATGTCAAATGCAGTATGCCAAAAATACTAGGATGTTCTACTAAGTGAAATGAGCGCACAAACTATCTGCAGTTTGTCTCTCAAATTGGCCAAGCCATTCTAAAGCATAACATTAGAAACCTTCGCAAGCCAAATCCATATTTTTCATGTACATTTAAAAAAAAATCCAGCATCAGTCAAAATAAATTGCACACAGAAACCTTGCAGACTGAATCCAATGTGTTTTATTGGTCTTTTTTATTGCAAAAATCCACAATATTAGGCAAAGCAGAAAGACACACAGACAGACAACACACCTCTCTGGCTGTCGCCACTCTCTTCCCGTGTCTTTCATTTGGCACCATGGCTAAAGGGCTGAGCTGTCCTCCCTTTCTGTCTCCACACTGTTGATCTGACTGTGTGCGGTCTTCATCCTCGATTAAATCCTCTTCTCCATCAGCATCTAACCAGTGTGCCCTTTTCCACCCGCTTGTTTCAGATTTGTCTCACAGGTTACATCAAATTTTCTTTAGTGCTTCTTGGTCAAACAACTATCTAATTATCTAAACCAGTTCTGAAAACTTTAATGATGGACGAAAGTTTCTGAGTCAGTGTGCAAGCATGACTTGGCGTGCAAAGAGCTTAAGCCATAATAAAGTTTAAATGATTGAGTTATATAAAAATTCACCCACAGTACAGTTGTCATTAATGGGAAAATTAGCTTAGCGATCAAACTGTTTTTTTGTACCAGGCAGTAAACATGTTTATTTTTTCTGTAAAGTTGGATATTTTAAATTTGGGGTCTTTGAGCACTGACTTGCTTCTGGAGCCAGCCTTAAGTGGCCATTTCTGAAGCTGCAGTTTCCAGCACTGCTGTGTTAATTTTTCCAGACAGTAATAAGTCTATTTACATTTTAATTAATAAAAAGGTCTCAACAATTATTGGATGGGTGGCCATGAGTACAGAAACCCATGGTGTGTCCAGTCAATGTGTTTTAGTGACTTTTCCTGTTGCGCCACCATGTTCACATTTGTAGTTGTAAGTGAAATGTTTTAACAGCTATTGGCTGGATTATCAATAAACTGAGAGAGCCAGGCAAACTGTTTCCTGTCTTCAGTCTTTATGTTGAGCTTAACTAACAACTCTTTGGTTTTAGCTTCATATTTAGCATGAGAGTGCTATTGATTTTCTCATGTAATTCTCAGCAAGAGAGTAAATAAGCATATTTTCCAAAGTGTGAAACTATTCCTTTAAGATCGAGGCTCTTAAAGGATTATTAAAAAGCAGAATGTTCAATCCAGTCGCCAAAACAAAATTTTGGCATTGTGGGTTTCTGTAAACCATGGATGTGTTACATTTGTTTGTTTCGTACATATCATGTCATTTCAAGTGATGTAGTTCAGATTATGTGTACATGAGCTGAGTTTCTCATCAGTGGGGGGAGGGGATGCTGGATGTGTGAAACCTCGGTGAGACGGCTGCCAAGCAGCAGACAGCAGCAGACCTGCTGTGCGAAACCAACAAAGAAACAAAAAATCTGGGTCTTTTCAATTAGACACAGGGACATTTCATGTTTGTAGCCACCAAACTGGGTAGTTGAAACCAAAACATGATGTTTTCCTACAATATCCATGTGGTTTATATCAATATCCATATGGAATATCCATATTCCTGATTGCTTTCAAGAGCATTAGGAGAAGAAAATTTGGAACGTAACCCAACCAAAAACAAGGAGATAGCCTGGAAAAAATGTGCTAACATGGTATATTTTTAAAACATATACACATACAAATACCTATGTTTAAATACATTATTATGATTAGTAAGAATATGGTTTTCTGAAACTTTTTGTTCCTAGTTTCTTTATTAATTTTCTCTCTCTTTTATTTTTTATGCCATTTTTTCTTGTAATGTTTTACTAATTTCTTGGATTTTTTGGTCAAGTTTTTCATTGCCTCATTTCCATGTTTTTAAAATAAAGGAAACCAAATTGCTCATGTTTCAAGGATTAAAATACTTGTGAAAGGCGTCCGAATGCAACACAGGACACCTGAGGTCGATCAGTGTTGTAAAGTATTGTCACAAGTGTTGTCTTACATTGAAAACTGAAACATTGAGAAATGTCAAGTTTCAAATATCCACTACATATGAAACATACAAGTGTAACACAACAGTGGATTTCAGGAACATTCAATGCCAGCAAATAATTTTTTTCCCGATCTGTACCTGTGATCTAATTAGAAATTTCACCTTAATTAGTTTTGCTATCTGAAAAAAAATTAAACAAACAAAGCCACTGGATTTAAGTTTTTCTCTCAGCACGCCATTTTCCCATCAAACTAAAGAAGGAGCATCAAGCCGGCCGGTCCCAGATCCTGTTCATGTCCTGGTCTGGGCAGGGGGAGCCTCTACATTTTCTTTTCACATGAGATTTCCTTAATGGAATGTCTTTATTGACTGTGGAAATAAAACGATGTCCAATCCTTCGACATGTGATTATATTTTATTAGAAAAGAGCACTCGGTGTTCCCCTGTGCCAGTCAGGCATTCCTCTGCAGGGAGTTGACTGGTGCTCTTCTGGAACCAAACATCTGTGCTTCTCACAGCTCTGTTTCATTACTCTCCGAAACACTAAACCCAGAAAATCAGCTTAAACACACTAAGGCATTTATTTTTAAAATCCCTGCTGCAAAAACTCAAGGGGTCTTGACTGTGCCTAGAGTGTGAAACTGAACACTTTGGATGTGTTTAACAAATGCTGCCAGGAAGAACAACACACATCTCAGGTCTGTAGAGAGTCAGATACATTCCTAATGCAAACTCAAAGCTCCGTGTGATTTTCTCAGTGTCATACAACAGTCACTGTGTTGAGCAAGACATTTCAGCACTGGCTTGTATTGCAATTTAATGTACTGCAGCGGAGGCAAAATTGATTATTAAAGACTTGAGTACATTTTTCCTTGAAGCAGAATACGTCACCGGCTGAAAGAGATGAAAAAGCTAGCATTATTTTTTGCCTGACAACTAAGATGTACATTTGAAATAATATACCTTTTTTTATATTTATCTGACTATATAAGCCTCAAAACATTTGACCTTAGCAGTTGTAAAAGCGCAAGTAAATCAGACTAAGTTCATCACTGAATTGCAAAACAACATTTTTTATAGGTCTGAATGGCACTGACGGCCCCATGATTATCACTGATCCTCACAGTCGACGGTCCCACGCCATCCACAAAGATTCTGGCCTCTACAAAGACCTGCTGCACAAGCTGCACATGGCTGAGGTTGGTGATTGCATTAGTGACAGTGACATTTATGGCATTCAAGGAGATCCCAAATACAAAGACGTGGATGGTCGGCTGTAGAGAAGGTCGAATGTGGACAGTAACAGCTCTGGGTGTACCAATGGGAGTGCAGTCAAGGAAGAGAGCATGAATCAGGAGGCTGGCAAGAAGCCTGGTCTGTTTCTGCAGATACTTGCTGCGTGCTTTGGCTCTTTTGCTCACAGAGGGAACGATGTCAGGTAGTCAGCGATAGTTTTCTCCTGAGGAATTTATGTTAGTGCTGTTTGTTGTATTTTCATGAGCTGTTTTTATCAATAGCAATGCAATCGATTGACTGGTGGCTCTCCAGCTTCTGTATGAGAGCGGCTCTGTGGTGTCCAATGAGTGAGTATCTGCGCTGGACTCTGGGTATGGAGCCAAAGAGTGTCAGTAGTAGTTTATTGTGAACCCGATTCTACAAGTTTCATACTACAATACAAAAACTGAAATCTTTTTCTAGCAATAAAGCAGCTACCCCTGCTAATGTAGTACATTAAAAATATCCACTAGGTGGTAATGTTGCTGCAGCAGCCACCACAGTTAATGATTAGTTTTACTTCAAATACTTCAGATCCACCACCAGTGGAAAAAGGAGCTCTAAATAATCACTGCAGTACATCAACCATCTGCAGCAGGCTTCTTTTAAGTTTATGTTCTTAACCAAGGTGATTTCTGTGTACTAATACTCACATAGGCCTTTAAACTTTAGGCTGCTCGAAACAAATTAAGTTGAAAGCAGGGTTTAAGATAATTTAATACATTTGCTCTCGCTCCTTTAAGTCGTTTTGTGTACTTGTACTTCTTTGTAGTTGTGGAAATATGTAATTTTACTTAAAGTCGGTCTACTATTTCTCATGTAGGCCTATCTTTGTCTACGTTTAAATGTATCATTTATATAGGCCGCACCACCAGGGGGTGGCAGTCGCATCCGGTCTAATACATCCATGTAGCGAATATTTCAAATGCAACGACTAAATCAAATAAGGTTTGCTAACGTGTAAGTTATGGTTAGCGTTACTGTGCCTGGACATAGCTCTAAGAAAGGTTGCGTCTACCTTAATTATTGACCCATTCACTGTTCAACGTGCCGTGTACGCTCGTGACCAACAACACATCTGTGACGCTGCGTGACGCAGCCGCAGGTGCTAGCTTAACATGCTAAAGTCCCCGTGCGTCCGTCAGAGCTTTGACTCGAGGGATTTTACATTCAACGGACTGTCAGCTCAACATTTTGGAAAACTTTGTGGGGCGCAGCGGCACAAAAAGGACGAGTGGACTGTTATATTCACGTTAGGCTTTAAAATGAACGAGCAGAGAAGTTTGACAAAGCGCAGACTAAACGGGGGACTTCGCGTGGAGATACAGGTGAGTGCAACAACTCAAAATGATTTTAACAACAACTACAGGCAACGTTGAGTAGCCTACAGTCTCTCCTTTTGCTCCTCTTTGCTGTAACGTGTTTGTGTTGCTGCAGTTAAAGTTTAAACAGCTCCGTGTTGTCTGTCTTGTGATGGTTAGGATATATTTTGATGCTACAAAATGTGTGGGGTTGGCTTATTTAGCCTAATTCACGTAGCTCAATGCTAGGCTACTGTTTGCAACAACCACTAGTGTCCACAGAGTTTTTATTTGTTGGTGGTATTTTTTGTCTTTTTCTGATTTATTTCCTGTTGGAAAAAATGGAGTCATGTTGCTTTTGTTGTTCTACTAATGTGTACATGGACATTTAATGGGGCTAAGATGCCCACTGTTTTCCCTAGATTTTTTTAAGGTCTGGTGGTAGGCCTACACACCATAAAAAAAAAAACAAAAAAACAAAAACCAAAAACAAAAAGTCAGTCTGACTGATTGTTAACAGACAGAAGAGCCACAGTAATTATTGTGTCATTTTTGGCATGTGTGACATCAACACAATCACACTGTACATCATTTAATCGGCCATGTCGCATCCCATTAACCAGTCATAAATATGGCATATCTTTTTATTAGCCTATTCATAATAAATAATTACAATGAGTAACTGTCATGTGGCATAAGCCATTTGGTACCAGCAGGCATAATGTAGGAATGATAGATGTCGAGATATATTTTCTCACTATGATCTATCGGAAATGATGGTATGTACTGATTACAGCTAATGTAGTTTTACTGTAAATTAAAACATTGTCTGGAGTCTGCAAATAATGTTACATTAGCCTGGGGAGTAAATTAATATACAACTGCTGATCAAATAGCAAATGCCACTGCTGCAGGAGTGGTCAGGTGGTGACTGATCACTCCTACTACAGTGGTATATGCAGTCTTGTATGTGACTGACCAGTCCTAACCAAGTTCCTCTATAAAATAATGAAGACTGTATGAAAAATGTTGAAAGCTCTGGGATTTAGTAGTTGTTAACATGAATGAAATTACCGACTGTAAGTTACCCCTCAAGGCTGATGAAACATTATTTGCAGACTCCAGTCAGTGTTTTAATTTACAGTAAAACTATTTTGGGTAATCACATACACATTGTCATTTCAGATGGATAGATCATAGTGGGAAAATATCCCGACTGGTATCATTCCCAAATTATGCTGGGGTGGTTTATGCCATATGCAATGATTGCATCCTGATACTTGTTCAAAGTATGGTGAATGAGAAATAATATGCCTTACTAATGCCTGGTTAATGTGGTGTGACTATCATTAAACATGCCAAAAGTGTCACAGTTGTCATTATTATTTGGCCATAACTCTCTGTTATCAATTAGTCAGACTGGCAAAATCATAGGGCTGTGCATTGAATAATCAAAAAGAAATAGTTGTTATAGTCATTTGATTTTGCCATAAAATAGTTTGTCTAACAGTAAAAACTAACCTTAATGTATTTACAAACTTATTTCCCACTTTGTACATATTGTAGTCACAATTCTTTAACAACCAAATTTAAAGGATCAGTATCAAATATTTTGTTATTATGTTAATGTTAAAAAACAAACATCATATGGTATATCGTCATCTGAAATTTTTACTCTTTTATAATATATATATATATATGACAGAGTAAAAAATTCTGTAACCAGGGATGTAAACTCCCTCAGGGCCCCTCCAACTTTCAGCAATGCAAAATAACCCAGGCAACCTTACAATGTCATCTTCTTTTAAAAAGACTGACATGATTAATGTCTATGTACTTTTGTCCCAATTCATATGTGAAACAGCCTATTTAAATCTGTAAAAATAGGTAACAGTGACAAATTAGCATTGAGATGACCAAGATGAAAAAAAAAAACATCATAGTGATGCCCTGAAATAACAGAATAAACAAACAAGAAAAGCAGAATTTACCACCAATTTTCCCACAAAAAAAATCAGTTTACCTCAGCAAATCCAGTTAAGATTAAACCCTGTGATTCCATGTACGCCTTTTACAAGCTATTTAACCCTTTGGACCTTGAGCAAACTTGCTTGATTTCTTTTTAAAAAACATAACAGAAAAGGCAATGACCAACTTGGCAAGAAATAAACCTCAAATTACATATATTTAAATGTGTTAGAAAAAAGGAAAAAAAAATATATATATATATTTTTAGCTTTTTTTCTGGGGTCATTTTTTTTTTTTTTTTTAACTTCACTTCACTTCACTCTTTCTTTCTTTCTGGATTTTCTTGTAACCTTACTTATTACTTGCTAATTTTGGGGCCATGTCTTTTTAAGTTGCTTATTGCCTTCTCCCCATGTTTTTTAAAGAATTCAAACAAATTTGCTCAGGTTTCAAAGAGTTAAACATGTCAACAAGGGCAGTACCCTGGACAGCTCCTGCATCCCTGGAGGTCCAGGATCAGCACCTTGGACAGAGGTGTTGACACACTTAGGTGTAAAATGTTAACAATGATCCACCTGAGCTTTTTAGGAAGACAGGAGGAAGATAAACAACGTTATAATGTATAAATACGTGGTTTCCCAACTGAGTGAATGTGAGCATTGCTTGTATCTCTCTAGTAATATCTCGCCTGCATTTTTTTCGTATTTGCAAGCTGTTTGATTGAGTGGAAGCATAATATATTTCAGAATAAATTAAATATGAGGCAGTTACTGTCAAAGTTTGGAGCTACACTTTCATCCATCTTTGATGATGGTTAATGTGACATTAAACAGGAGAAGCTACCCCTCAGCCCGATGAGCTCTATAATGCCGTTTTTACTGAGCAAGACAGCCACACTTTATATGCCTCTCATATCTTTTGATAATCTGATCAAAAGTTTATTTGGCGCCCACTCCCATAAAACTCCAGATTATTTTTTCTGAGGGTGTGTGTGAGCTGCTGCATTTAATTCAACAAAATTGGCAAAAGAAAAAGACAGGGAGCTTCAGAGGAAAGTAGTAAAAAAAAGCAAGCTATGCCATCCCCAGCACATCATAATTTCACAATTACCCTCCCCAAACTGATGCACTGTTTTTAAAAAACTGATATGGCAACAAGATTCCCAGACTGAATCATCAACCCAGTTCAGCCTGGGACTTAATACTAATTGTTACATTGGGTTTAAAAGTGTGCAGCAGATAGTCTTCCTCTTCTTTTTTGTTTTATGTAATAATACATTTAAATTTGATCTGTCTATGTTTTTTGTCAGTGTGGAAAATCTGCAACCCTTAAGAACTGGTACTTCACAGATGGAATAATAATGTTTATATTGCAAATCCTGATGTGACAAACTGATGAAGATGGACTCATTCTGACAGAAACAAGTTGTTTAAAACTTACATTTATTCAATTGTACAGTAGTATTTCACAAATATTTACAAAAAATGTACACATTCCCACTGAATTCCTCAAAGTTAAGTATGAAAAATCTTAATGGCACATTGTAGAAAAGCATTTATAAATATCCAATTTGAGAGTTTGACTTAAAAAAGTATAGTAGAAGGATGTTCAAAACAAACAAATTGTGTCCCTGTAATACAATATTTCTTGGATGGTTGTGGATATTCAATGTTCTCGTCTTCTGAAGCAGCGTTTAATCGAGTGTGCCTGCAGGGAAAAGTAAAGACAAATCAGAACAAAGAATACTGATATAAAAAAATAATAAAGAAATGTGGTCAATGAAGTCTATGTAACATTTGCACATGTGTGCATAAGCGTGCTGTATGTTATATAGTTGATATTCTTATTTTACATGTGGGAAGTTTATTCAAGTTGAAACTGGTGAATTTAACTGAATTCAGGCATAAAAAATGCAAACTTTTAAGTCCTGGCAAGACTTACCTTCAAGAAATGCAAATTCATCTATGGCCTCTATTGCGTTGTCTGTGGAGATAAAAAAAAGAGAAGAGAAATGAAAGATTAAAAACAGATCAAAACAAAGCTGTGCTATAAAATATAGGTTTGTCAACATCCAACTTAACATTAAAACAATCTCCTCTCTCTACAATCAGCACAATATCAACTCAAGTGAGAAATCATTTATATTTTAACACTCTAATCTAAACTGTCACAACCTGGTCTGAGTCCATCAGCTGAAGTACAATAACACCAAAAACATTTTTTAGCCCACGGACTGTGTGTATTTGCAAACTGCACTCAGAATTTCTTAAAAGCACTTACCCAGGTCTTTTCTTTGCAAAGTTTTCCGCTTCCCCTGCTGGGCGTACACCAGGGAATCTTTGGCAATCATCTCAACAAACAACTCCTGGAAGAGAGAAATGCATTTATGTATTGTCATTTCTAACTAATAGAAATAACTGATGTAATTGTACGCTGTATATATTGTCATTAAAAGACATTTTGCTATCTATCTCAACATGGACCTGAACCCAAATGAACCCAAAGGAGATGGAACCTGATTTTATAAAGGATATTTGACATTCCTGACTTGATTTCTTTTTTTGTCAGTTATAGGAAAAACTTATTTGCCTGTTGTACCTTGTTATATTCGTTCTGCCTATTTAGTTAGAAATCTAAAGACTTAAAAAAATGTAAATTCCTACACACTGCTTGCATTGAGCAGAGGAGGTTCCTTCTTACAAGAAATAGGGAGGAGGCAATGAGTAACATAACATAAGAAAAAGAAAATGGCATAAAGTATCAGAAAAGTACTTAAAAATTAACAATAACAAAAAAGAGAAAAGAAACAAAAAAGTTAAAAAAAAAATAAACAAAGCAATGATGTGGAAAAAGTGCTTAAAAATTATAATTCTCTCTCAGAATTTTATTTAAAAAAGTGTAAATGTGTAATTGTGATAATTATAAATATAGTTTTTCCCTAGCTTTTTTTTCCCCAAAGACATTTTTTTAAGGTTTAGACAAGGTTTTTAATTGTTATTATTATTATTTTATTTTTATTTTATTTTATTTTTTTTTTAAATAATTTCATAAGTCTTCCAATTTCTTGCAATATATGGAACTTTTCTTGCCAAGTTGCTGATTGCCTTTCTCCCATTTGTGAAAAAATTGCACCAATTTGTTTAGGGTTCAAAAGTTTAAATACTTCTGAAAGATGTCTAAACGCAATACAAGAGATAAAGAGATCCTGGTTTTTGAAAGCTAAAATATGGTAAAAAAAAAAAAAAAGTTTAAAAAAAATAATTAAGATAAAAAGAGATAGAGAAAAAGAATTATCTTTATTATATACTTATAATATTTTTACAGAATTATTATTTAATTAATCAGCATAATTTTGATTTTCAAGCACCTTTTTTTCCAGGTCATTTCCTTGTCTGTTTTTTTCTTTCTTTGTTACAATTTGGTTTGTTGTTAGGTTAAGTTATTTATTTATTGGCTAATTTCAAGGTATATTTCTTGTACCAGTTTTTTTTTTTTTTTGTAACATTTGGGGTCATTTTTTCCTAAATTGCTAATTGCCTCCTTCCCATGCTCTTGAAAGAAATCAAGCCAATTTGCTCAAGTTTCAAAGGGTTTCAGGTTTTTTTTGCAAACTCTACCGATCCCATCGTTACATATTACAGATATTTTTTATACTGCTAAGTCAGACTGAAAATATACTAACTGGCTAGCTTGATATCAGATCTAAGTAGTATCACACTGTGAGTACTCGGGAGTAATTCTGTGTTATTTTTTTTTGTTTGTTTGTTTTTAATTACCGTGGCTTTAGCGATGATGAACACAGACTCCTGGCTGGCGAGTGACACGTCTGGGTCGGTCTTCATGAGCGCCTTAATGCGGGCCAGCGGCAGTTTGGACAGGCGGCTGTGGCTCGCGGCGGCCGCGGGGCCTGTCTGCTGCTGGCTGCCCTCCTCCTCCGCCTCGGCCCCGCGGCTCTCCTCCTCACTCCCACACCGGTCAGGGTCGTGCTCTGCCGGGGTGACGGGTGTAGCCACTGTTGCTGCCATTCTCTGTTTTCTTACACGGTCGTATTACTTCAAAAAACACACAAATCACCACCGTTTTCTAGCAACATGTCACAGATGACAACAACATCACTAACAGCGCGCCTGCATGTGCTTCCGGTCCTTCGGGGAGAAGCCCGCGCTGATTCGTCAGCCAGGTACTCTAAAGTCCCGCCTTTTCCTCTCCCGCCAACTAATCGTGGTCTGTGATTGGCCAGAATGTGAGCCAACGTATGGCTATTGGATAAAAGCGAACGTCAATCAAAACAAGTTCCCTGACGATTATATAGTGAAGAAATGTCACAAAGGTATTGCTGATTTGGGTGGCGTGAATGAATCTGATATTTTAATTTATTTTGAAAAGAAGACAGTGGATTAGGAATGTTATCGTCTTACTTTAACCGGTAATAAATTTAAGTGGATAAAATCTAAATTTACTCACTTTCTGAAACCTTTCTTTCCACTTGGGGGCAGTCGAAACAAACTGTAAACACAACCGTGTCATGTTTTACCTTCATAAAGTTTAGTTAATATGGTAAACAATTAACATTTTTTTGCATATCTTGCAGACTTTGAGCAGAACAAGCATTCTTTAGGAATCATGTTTCTGGTTCCCCAAAGGATGTAAGTTCAATATTAACTCGACTTCTAGCCCTGTTTTGGTGTTCAGCAACTCCCGTGGAAATGCCAAAGCTAATTCTCTAAATTCTCTGTATATTCACCATCTTGATCACATCTACATTACACTGTTATGTTAAGTCTTTAGCTCTTTAACTCCCTTACAAACCTGAGCAAATTAGTGTTTTTTATTTTTTATTTTTTGTTAGTCAACTTGAAACTTGACAAGAAATTACTCAAAATTAGCATGAAATATTATTGGAAAAGACATCAATAAAAAGGGAAAATGGCCTGACAATTAGCACAAATACAATAATAAAAAAACAAGAATAAAATTGAAAGGGATTACTTGAAAAAAGTGCTAATATACAAATGTGTACATATTTCCGTGACATCATTTTAAACATGTAAATATTATTATATTTTCTGAAAATGTCCCCTATTTTTAAAATATACTGCCAATAATTTCATCTCTCCTTTTAAAAAACAAACGACCAAACAGATTTAATCCCTTATTACTTCTTGCAGTTTGCAGGGCACCTTATGGCAAGTTGCTCATCACCTTTTCTTTTTTTTAAGAAATCTTTTTTTTCCCCCCAAGTTTCAGAGGTCTTAATGCTTGTAAAATGCATCAGAACGCAGCACAAGAAAACTGACGACGGTTCAGGTGTTAAAGGGTTAATTGTCCACCTTAAGCAGATGAAAGTGTCTGAGCTTCTTACATCCCTAAGACTTAACAGAATCATCTCAGGATACCTAAAAAAAATCATCACAATGTGTAAGGCCATGTTTTTTTGTTGTTGTTTTTTTAACACAAGCGTCATTTACTTGTTATAAAAAGACAGGAATTCAAGAATATTCATGAAATACATACTACATATATATTATAAGAGCTGAACTTAAGTTGAATACAAAAAAGTGAGGTGAGTCTGAAAATACTGCTTAGTCATTCCCAAAATGATCACAGCACCCTGAGACCCCCTGAGGGTTAGATTAGCTAAACAAAGAAGCAGCAAGGACCCAAAGTATTGAGATTAATTAATGAAATAACCTCTTTACCTTAGGTTTTCTTTTTTCCCTCCTTTAAACTAATTATCTTCTAACTTGTTGAAATACAGGGAGCTCCCTTATTTACCCTTATATTTAGTGCTTATATGTGTAATGTTTAAATAAATTAATTCATAGTTGATATTTGTTATATGATTGTGGCTTCACTTCATGCTAAACATTTAAGACAGATTTAATAATAGGCTAGTAATAATAATTATAATAATAATTTTTAGACTTTCACATCTTTTAAATACAATTTTAAAAATAAAACTTCATTAACAAAGAAACAGGTCAAATATAGATAGGAAGGGGGGGTCGGCACAGGTGAATAACAGAAAATTGAAAGAGAGATTAACTGAATGTGCATGGAGAAGCTGTTTATTATTACTGTGGGGAAGTAGCTGCATGGAGATGGTTTAGGCAAAAAAAGTGTTTGAGTCAATATTTGTGGTAGTAGTAGTAATACAAACAAATGGACAGTCAGTGAAAATAAAATAAATGTGATTAATGAGTACATCTGGATATGTTTCTGTGCCTGTGAGAGTGTGTCTCCACTTGTATGTTTCACAAAAAGGTTTACACTTAATGTACTATAGGTGTACATTTATCTTATAGCGTACATCTATTAATTCCCACCAGTTATTCAGTATGGACATTACTTTGAGTGGTGATGAGTTTATTCTCTAGAAGTGTTTATACAGCATTTCCATTGTTTTCGTGTGTGTCAGATAACCCAATGAGCAGTCCACTAATACACTGTGTTAATAGGATTGTGAGGAGCGATTTAGTCCTCGGAGGCTCCATTCACATATTCAGTCGCAGCCAGGTGAGCCTGAGGGACAGACATGAAGGACCCGCAGCTCCCAGGTAAATGCATCTGCTTTGTATACTTTTCTAATATTTCTGTCTCAATGGATTTGTGGAAATGTTTTCAGAAAGTATTGTTTAAAAATGCCAATATCACTTTCTAGTAAGGCACTCTTCATAAAGAGTTTATAATCTGAAATTCATGGCTTCGTTAATGGCAAATAAATTAACTTATGCTTTATTAATCAGTTATTGGCCATTAAATACAAGAACTTTGACGTTACCAAATCATGAATGAATGAATCGTATTGGTCCTTCAGCATCACAAATGTTTTTGTTTATAAATTCAACAGTAATGTGGATAACAGCTGTTTTTCTTGGCATTCATTTGGACTTTCACATATGAAATTGATTTTGTTAACAGTGGCTCAGCTCCACTAAATGTTCCAGTAAACTGTGACGGTGAGTTAGCATGCACAGTCCCGTCACCCTGAAACTCGCCCACCTCGATGAAATGCAGTTGTTTATAACGCCATCAGTGACACCTGTGCTTTTTCTACAAGAGCAAGTCTAAATGTCTGCTGTATAAAAGGTCTATTGTAAACCCTTGAGGTAAAGATGGCAGCTTATTAGAAAGTGAAATCTGATATTATCATAAAGTTATGGTTTACCAAGATACTGCACTTTTAGCAAAAAGGAAGGATAAACATCAGCCAAAAGTATTCTTCATAACCTGGCAACCCAAAAATACTTCCCATGAATGGCTTTTAATCAATCTGTAAGGCACTAGTGAAATATTTATCAACTGTCACTACTGCCAGTACATTTTTACCACCTTACAATGAGTATTTTATATTTATAGCTCATTTAAACTGCAGAATGGCTGTGTAGCTACAGACATATTTAGCCTAAAATTGTTTCAAATTTGCCAAATCAGTTTTATCTACATAATTTGCTGAATGTAAATGTAAAGTGTTTCCTGATTAAAAAAAAGAAAAGAAACAGTAACATTTACACAATAGAGCATATTAACACAGTACAAGAAAGTGCAGCAATAGCAAAAGTATAGCAAAAAAGTTTAGTTTGAAATTATTTCATAGTCTAATTCTATCCATTTCAAACTGACGAGACCCACTAATACGGTTTCTAAAAGAAGCTGTAATCCCAGTCACTTTAAGCCTACCAGGGGCTAAATTTAGCACGCAGTGACCAGGAGGCGGAGCAGTTTCACTACACTATAGATTTACAGGATCTTAATATCAGTTATCATTGTCAGTAACCTTTGTCTACTTCATTAAGCTCAGTAACCCATTTTCCCACACGTGCTGTCATCTGAATAGGTTGTATTTGCCTCATGAGATGCCCACATGACCTTTCAGCCATGACAGATGAACAAGTTAGTCTGACCCTGCTGGTCACTGCTCATTGTGTAATGTTGAAACCTTAATCAGTAGTTTCCTGTGAAAACAAAAGACACAGGATATAAATAAAAAGTCAAGCTACTGTCCTGATGGGAAAACATGAACATTTTGGCCAGTTGATAAAAGAAACATGTTGAGACTTGAGAAGTATGTGCAGAGAATAAGAACGTATTCCCAGAACATTAAAAAAAACAGGAAAGCTCAACACATCCTGCTTTTGTTCATAATTAAAAATGAAAGCAAACATGTTAAAACTGATGATATCAGCATCTGTCTTCAGGGCTGATAAAGTGCCAGTCCCAACAACACAACCACAAATATGTGTGAAGTCTTTGTCAAATAAAATGCTAATGACCGCTCACCGTAAATCCTGAGAATAGATTTAATGTCAGTTCATCCGTACACTGTATGCCATAAAAAAACAAAAAAATAAAATGAAATTAGTATATTTGCAAAGATTTTAAAATCAACATTATCAGTTATTATTATCATCCATCTTATAATAGACACCAACAACTTATAAATGAAGCACAGCTAGGGATAAAACCAGGTTAGGACTGTTGCGAAAGAGGCCAGACGTTTTACAACATGCCGGCTAAAGTAAATTTACATGGAGGTCAATCTAATTACAGATGCTCTCTACATAGAACAGCCACACATTGACCTCAGTAAGACTTCTTGGTCCGGTACAAAAATAACCTGGCTTTTTCTTCCAATGAAAGTAGTGTTAGCAGTACCGATTACTGAATAGAAAGTATATTTATCCTGATATTACTGCTGTTTATCAGTGTCCCAGTAACCAGTGGGGGGCTGGGCCCCCAATACAATTACTGCCTCATTTTTCAAGACAGCATTTTTCAAGGAAGTGGCATCTTGTGAAAATAGACAACGCATCCATTGGTACCAACCATGGGGCTTAATAATGCTCTAAAGCTAGGCTAAATTTTGGTATATTAACAACTGGCGTGTCTATTTTCAAAGGGGTCCCTTGAACTGTAAAAGGGTTCTGTGGGTACCCAAGAGTCTCCTCTAAACTTGAGAAGGCTTGTTCCCAGTAAGTGTTTTATTCCTTTCCAATGTAAATAATAACTATAATAATAAAACATTTTAATTGTAGAGTTTCATAGCTCTCAAATACACTTTACATACTTTATATAAGTCATGAAAGGTCATAAAATAGAGTGCACCAAAATACACACAATGTTATTCACACATTTAAAGCAGTTCTGAAAAGTTATTCTGATGTTTTATGTAATCTTTCAAATGAAAGCTGTATATTTGTCTTTTTAAAGAAAAGGACAGCCAGCTTATTTGAAGAATGAATCAGCTAGCTCATGTAAAGATGCATAACACATTAAAATAAGATTGTTGTTGAAGTGAAAATGTTAACTGTACTGGTATAAGTCTGTACACATCAGCAATTACTAACACTAACAGGCTGACATAGTTTTTAACTAGCCTCTATACTTCAACAGCATAAGCCAATTGCTTTGTGTTACCCCAAATTTTTCAGTGGCCCCATCTGGACCCCCCTACGAACAATTTCTAGGGGCGCCACTGTTGTTTAATACTGTTATGTGAAACTGGATCTATATACTCCTTTCACACAGTGTTGCCGACTCATTTTTACAGGACTCTGCAAAGAAACCACGGCTTTGAAATTCTCTTTTTTGGTTCTTAAAAGTTTCTTAAATTTCTTTCCAAGCCATCAAAGCACGCTTGTGGCCAAAGCAGAAAGGGAGCAAAAAATCCAAAGATGAGGCTCCAGTGTTGGAAAAGACAGCCCCAAAGACCCCAGCCCCCGCTGCTGTATCCGCCATCCCACAACTGACCGAAGAAGAGAGAATGAAGCAGACACCGTTTGAGAGGGTCGTCTACGACATGGCCCACAACGAAAGGGTGGTCAACGAACTGATGCTCGGTCGAAGAGTTGGCTTCTATGAGCTGCGTGGAGAGGTCGGGCAGGGGAATTTCTCCACGGTCAGGTTGGGCATCCACGCCTTAACAAAAGGTCAGGAATCATCAGTTATTTATGTAGCCGTATCCTCATTTATTCATTGTTTCTCTTTTAGCTCTTAGCAAACATTTTTTATCAGTCCTCACACTGCCTTTGCAAACTGTACATTGTTTGAAAGCACAAAGCTACAGAGACCTGTGACTCAAGCTAATTTTATTACAGAAATTCATGCCAAACACAACAGTAAAAACTAAGAATTTACGCTGTTATATCCAATAGGTCAAGTCTTTCATCAATTTCAATCATGTTTTTTTTAATCCATATTTTTATTTGTGACATTGGTTTACATTTTTTTCCCACACTACAAAAAAGAGCCTAAACACCAAATTATATAATAGGCCTTCACTGCACACTGACAAAAAAAAAACAAACAGAAAAACAAAACAAATGACAGCTCTACTTTCAGGCCTCAGACTGATCTCTTGATTTTCAGGGGCAGCCCTAAAATGGTAGAAAAAACAAATAATGGGCAACAAAAAACCTTTTTTTCCAGTTTATGCCTCATTAAATATTTCTCAGTATCACCAAGACCTGGAACCAGAAAGGTGTATTTTGGGTTTGTGTGTTGAGCTTATGGATACCAAGGGGGCTGATGGTTAATTGATGTTTTGGTCTAAAGATAATGAATCTTTAATCCAACTGGAAGCACATTGCCTGCTGTCCTGGGGCAGCCACAGTTTAGCCTTTTCTGTTATGTACACAGTTTGACATATGAATAATATTAAGGGTTTGTGAGTAATGCCCATGTCAGTAAACTGGCCCCCTCCTGAATAAGCCTTTCTGATCACATCAGATTTTCCCCGACCCCTGCAGTGCATTTTTTTTTTTTTTTTGCTGAACTGCCTTGTGAGTTACAGTCGAACAGTCAGGGGGTTCTTGGTTCGTAGCCACATTTTTGCCATACCTTAAAATAATATTGCCACAATCTTCCAATTAAAGAGAAGCCAAAAACACATTCCCTGTCCTCTTCTTCTCGTGTGCATGTAACAATCTCATGTGTTGAAATCTCTTAAGTACGTATGTCCTCATTTTGACCTGCCACCGTGTTAGACCCTCTCTAAACCCTTCACTGACATGTAATCCCCCCCCTCCTCTTCTGTCTCAGAGAGAGTCGCTGTCAAAATCATGGACAAGCTGCGGCTGGACAAGAGGAGCCACCCGATGATGTCCTCAGAGATCAGCTGCATGGAGAAGCTGTGCCATCCCAACATTGTGCGACTGTACGAGGTGATGGAGACCAGCAGGAAGCTGTACCTGGTGATGGAGTACGGCAGCAGCGGAGACTTGTTCTCCCGAGTCACCGGCAGAGGCAAACTCAACGACCTGGAATCCAAGCTGGTCTTTGCACAAATTGTCTCTGCTGTTAAACACATGGTGAGCTCCAGTGTCGGCCTTAATCATCATCGACTGCACAGTTGTACTCAGTCTGTTCCTCATATCATGGAAATGTGACGCATTCATGGTTCACATGATTTACTTGATCAAATTGAGTTAGAGCTGCATCAATTTACTAAGCAACTTAAGAAGAAAAGTCTTAGAAATTAGTGAGAAATTAGTAAAACAGGAAAGAAAGCTAACCTAAAAAATTGCAACAACAAAAATAAAACAAAACAAAACAACAGCATAAAGGGAAAATAAAAAAATCAAGACAATGACCTAAAAAAAACTGCTTAAAATAGTAATAATAATATTAATAACAACAACAACAATAATTATAATAATAATTCTGTAGAAATAATTTAAAATATACAATTACTATATTAAGTTCTTTGGACATTTTTCTTTGGAAAAATATTTTTCAAAATCTACTAATTTCTTGCAATTTGCGAGACGTTTCCTGCCAAGCTGCCTTGTCCCACATGCCTTTGAAAGAAATTAAAGCAATTAGTTCAGGGTCCAGAGGTTTAAATACTTGGGAAAGGTGTCTGAGAACAGCACAAGAAAAGTGATGTTGATCCAGGTTTCAAATGTTAACTGTTTAAAGGCTCAGTCTATCAATGTTTTAACTTTATTAATTATACGTTTATTTACATGCATAGATTTATAGGTGTTTTTTTTGGGGGGGGGGGTTGCCTTTACTTTTATAGTGGCCAGTAGAGAGGTGACAGGAAGTGAAGGGGATAAGACAAGTAACAAATGGTTCTCAGTCAGCCTTAAATCAGGAATGTTTTAATTACAATAGACCCTGAAGCTACCATAGCGCCATATTACTCAGGACTTTTATTCAGAATAACAAAATTAATCTTGTTTTGTCTTTGATAGTAAGATTACTTCAGATTACTTCTGCAAACAAACATTTTACAACATCGCACAACCATTTAAGACTTGTTGTCAGAGAGCATCTGTAATGAGAGTTGTTGTCTATAGTTGGAGAAAGAACACAGATCAACCTAAGTAAAAATACCAGAACAAAAATGTTAAAATAAAATCAGAAAATCTTAAGTAAAAGTACAGAAGTATTTTCAGTAAATTATGTTTGAATTGTCAAAAGTTAAATGTATTAGTGCTGCCCCCCCCCCCCCCCCTTCTCTTTCTCTGCAACTTTATTTATCTATACAGCACCTTTCATGCAAAATTGCAAAACAAGGTGCTTAACAATACAATAAATATACAACAATATAATAAAAGTACAAAAATACAGCAAAACAATAAAAAAATATATAAAATCAAGGACAATACAGTAATACAATGGATAAAAAGGCTATATAAGGAAAATATAAAATAGGAAATAGGAGGGTGTAGATGCAAAAAAATGAACAATACTTGTCAAAAGAATTAAAATTTAACATTAAGAGAATTCCCTTTTTGAAAGACTGTGATGCCCTCAGCTCTTCCGGCAGACTATTACACTAAATACCGGCTGCCTGTATAATTTTGTCCTCACCCAGGAACACCTAAAAGGCTAGTGTCAGAGGACCTGAGTGATCCGGGGGAGCATACGCTAAGACCATGTCTGACAAGTCTTCAGGCACTAATCCTTTAAGAGAAAAGACACCAATAATTGGATTTTAAAATCTATTCTAAAACCGCCGATCTCAGGGTCAGACCCCTCCAAAGAGTCTCAAGATGAATGTAACTGGCCGTGAGATTATAATGGGACCAGAAAGGAAAAAAATTACAGTTATTTTGTTCTTGACTTTTTTATTTTACTAGTGTAACGTTTAACAACATATTGTACTTAATAAGTTTACAAAATGTTTTTCATGTCAAATCTTAACTGGAAAGTAAGTAGTAACTACAAATTTAAGATAAAAAGAGCCGAAATTATTAATTAATTAGTTGTTAATTATTCAATTAACCCCCAACTTATTTGATAATCGATTAATCAGTTAGAGTAATTTTTAAGACAGAAAAAAATGTCTGATTCCAGCTTCATAAATGTGAATGTTTTCTTTCCTCTATGACAGTAAAGTGAATATCTACTTGTTGTATCCAAACAAGACATTTGAGAATCATCTAGGGCTTTGGGAAACACTGATCAATGTTTTTTCAGGAATTAGTTGTTCTTGAGCAACTAATTGATTAATCAGTAAAATAATTGACAGATAATCAACAATGAAAATAAACTTTGGGTGTAGCTTGAAAGATGAATGTAGTGGAGTTAAAAAGTAAGGTGACCTCAGAAATTTAGTGAGGTAAAAAGCATAAAAAAAAAGAAGAAATTGCCATTATTAGTGCCTCAAATATGTACTCGGAGACATGACTTGAGTACATGTACTCAGTTATATCCCCCCACTGTACTTTATTTATCAGAGGAGGGAATGGCTGGGGTATGACTTCCTTTTTTTTTTTTAAATTGGCCCTGCCAAAAGCTACAAATATTTTTCCTTGAGCCTCCCTGAGTGACTGGGGGAAAACATAAATAACCATTTTAAGTGAGACTTGTAGAATAAAGTGATTTTGATGATGGAACAATGTTTTCAGATACTGTGGGAATCTGAAAATCTTTCAATAATTTCTGTTTTTACAGTTCAATTTTGGTGATTTTTAAAGAAAACATTTCAAACCCAGAAGTTAGGGTTCAAGGGGTATTTAAAATACATTCAAAATACAGCCATTTAAAGTTGTACTTTGCTACCCTGCTCCATGATACATAACAAACAGTCCCTAATGATAACAAAAATTGATAGAATGCTATTTGTACAGTGCTTTAAAATATGTTAAACTGGAGCAATGACAAGTAATAACAATGAAAATATAAAAGTGCTTATTGTTGTTCTATATTTTCAGTGATTGTCAGTAGTTTCTTTGCTCAAAAGTGCATGTAAAATGTTAAAACAGAACCCGTTCTGAGATTTCCTATTCCTTGTGATATTTCAGCATGACAACAACATCGTCCACAGAGACCTTAAGGCGGAGAACATTTTCTACACCACCAGCTACTGCATCAAGGTCGGAGATTTCGGCTTCAGCACAGAGACGGGCCCTAATGACCTCCTCACCAACTTCTGCGGCTCACCCCCATACGCTGCTCCTGAACTGTTCAAGGACAAAGGTTACATTGGACGCTATTCAGACACCTGGGCTTTAGGTATTCTGTTGTACTTCATGGTGACGGCCACCATGCCCTTCTTCGGGGACAACATGGGGAGGCTGAAGCGCTGCATCCTCCAGGGGGCGTACAGTATCCCTGCTTATGTGCCCGATGCGTGCCAGCTGGTCATTAAGGGCATGCTGCGGCCTGTGCCTGTCGACCGCTCGTCTCTCACACAGATTACTAACAGTACTTGGCTGAAGGGGATTGAGTACCCCGGTCCATATGTCATGTTAACGCAGTCCCCAGCCCACTTTGCCCAGGACAACCAGGCTCTGTGTGTGGAGGAGCAGGAGGTGAAGAGCTTGCTGTCAGATCTGGGTATTGTGACAGTCCATTTCCAAAATAATCCCTGCGTGGACTGTAGGAGCCCGTTGACGGGGACCTACCGGATCCTTCTCCATCGGGTGCAGAAGAGGAGGTCAGTGGAGGCTGTGGGTTACTCAGCGCTTCACCCTGATGAGTACGGGAGTCAGAAGCCGTGGTCTGTGACACCAGTGGACAAACACACTCCCACAGCTGTCTGTGTTTTACTGTGAGGAGGAGTATTTGGACTGGACTTGCTTTAGCTGTGGCACTTTATCACAAACACACGTCCATGCGCTTACTGACACTCCCTCAATCACTTCAGGCTCCTTTCATCTGCGAGGCGTTTTGTTACATGCTGAGAAATACTCAAGTTCTGTTGAGCAATACTGCGGAAATGTAGAAATGTCAAAAGGAGTCTGAGGTTGGAGTTGGAGGGCTCTTCTGACCCACGGTGTAAGTCAATTATGGCTTAGGGGCTAGGGCACATCTCAAGTAATTAGCTATGGCTTTGTGTTCTAATTATTCACCAACAAAAGCTTACTGACGCACAACATTCATCAATCACTGTATGACTATCAGCATCTTCCAATCCCTTTCAGTCAGGTATAAATCTACCCAACTAATCCAGAGCTACAGGTAATCCTAATAAGATAAACACTGAGGACAAGCTTGGGTAACTGAAATGAAACTTGAGACTTTTTAAAAATTTCCTGGGAAAAACACCATTAGGCACAGAACAAAATTAGGATCACATGAGGCCAGAACAACAGAAAAACTGTAAAACCAGTTTACAGTCGTCTTGAGGCTCATTTAAGCTCCCTTTACATACGAAAATATGTGTGTCCGTTTCAAAGGTTGTGAGAGTCATAGCCCTCACACTTCCATGTGTCCTTTCTGATGGTAGGACACAGCCAACAAATGAGGCGACAGCGAAGGAGGTCATGATAATGTACAATTTAATGGAGGCAGCGTTGTAGGTCCGTGAGGCCATTAAATACATCGCAACATGTGGTTAGAGAAGTCTTTTCAATATGTTACCATTTTTTGAATATCTTCGTTGTCTCTTACGATCGTATCTCACTTGAAACATGCTTTACTGCCGCCACGATCTCCGTCGTTACTGCTCTGTCACATCTGTATCTGTGCAGAAAACGTGCACAAATACGGACAAAATGACCGCAGAGTACGGACGGAGGATTCCGTCCATGTCTGTCTCAAAAGTTGAGCATTAAAGAGCGCTTAATTGTGTTGTTGCTACACATTCTCACTCCTAACTTGACAAATACTGACACTTGGTCAGTGGCCCTATATGTCACACTACGATGCTCTAAGTATTAGGGACAGCACGTCAGTTTACGGTAATTACATGCATTGTGTCTTTTCAAAATCCAAAACCTCCATTTTTACAGGAAATGTACAGTTTCTGCTCATTAAATGCCTGCATGTCTTTTCAAAATAAAGTTAGATTGAGAGTGAAAATCAATTTTTGGTTTTTGGTTTACCTCTTTAGGTCTAGGCTATAAAAATATGTGGTTAGTTTTAGAAAAAAAAACCATTATTGTTTGGCTTAAAATGGGTCAGTCTCTCCAGGATTTCAAGGGCTGTTTTGGGGATTGTTGCAGCCTGAAATGCCTGATTTCACATCAGCTTTTTTAAAAAAGGCGGATGCGTGTTGCTGTGTTTAAAGGCATTTTTCTTGCAATTAAATTTTTGATGCTGTCGTGGTATGGAGCGTATTATTATGTGAATTCAGTGTTTCTTAAAGAAATAGATGATCATCTTTTGCTGTCGTTCGAGGGCTCAAGGACAGTCTCTGTGAGCTGCTCTCTTCCTGCTGTCTCGGCTCAGTTGGCAGGAGCCAAGACGCATCTAGATCGCATCATTGTAGTTATTTAAATTAACTGATTGACTTTTGGTCACTTTTGGTAAGGGTGAAACCAGGTTTTTGTGTTTGAAGAAAAAGGATGCCTAAAATGCCTTCATTTACTTAAGTTATTTGTTAAAAAAATGTAAATATGCACATTTTGTGAAGTCACAAAAGATCTGAAGAGATTGTTTTTGCACAATTGAAATCCCCTCTTGCAGATATCCATGTCAACTATTGTGCAAATATTTGGTTATGTTTTAAGGCAATACTAAATGAATATTGCGTGGATACTGGCCTGAACTTCATGCTATTCTGTATTAATTATTATAACAACAAGTAAGGCCAAATTTATTAATCAGAATAAAACAATTTCCAAGCAATGATTTTAAACCGTTTCCTCTCAAAACACTTCATCCTTCCTCCGAAAAGGACAATATTATTGTTTCTTTCTGCTGCGTGCATGAATCCAGCCAAGATTTCCACCGTTTACAGAGATTTTCATCAGGATCTCAAATGATTTCTTGCTTCCTTATAAGCCCCGAAGTTTAAAAAAGCTTTCTCCCTTGAGCCAGTTTTCAGGAACTTATTTTGGAGCCATCTCAAGCACTTTCAGGAAAGGATCTGACGATGTAACATGAAGCATTTGTTGGTTCTACAGAGTTGTGAAATCTTAACACGGGACTGCTTTGGAAGCGATACTTTATTTTATTCCAATCTATGAAGTCAAACTCTCAAAACATTCCTTCACTTCTTCTTCACCCCTTGTTTTTGAGTTCTCCGCAAGGGTACAACAGCCTCTGTGAGTCAGGTAACACTGCTGATTACCGTCACCTCAAAATTTAACGCCAAATCTGCACACACCTGCTGTATCTCTGATCAGTGATTTGCACCATGATAAGCATCATATAGAGCAATACAGTGTTGAGCCCACAGCCTTTTCACACAGGAATGTGTGCTCACTGTGTGGGCAGGAGCAGACAGGGATAAATTATCAAGGCCCCTGTGAGTGCCAAGAAGGAGTCTCGCTGTTTATTTAGGAAATCTGTTCTTGCTCAACATCACCGGTGAGAAAATCATTGTCATCATTTATTATTTTGACTGTGGGATCAACTTTAAACTGATAAAGGAGCAAAGAAGACTGTTCTTTGTGACAGCGAAATGAAAATCAAACAACCAGCAGTATCCTTCTGCGGCTCCTATTTCAGATTTCAAACGGATGAATGAACTGAACTGATCTGTCGAGGGAAAGCAGGTTGTTTAACCAGAGTAAATCATTTACTTTGAGGCGATCAACAGTGGGCGAGCATGACATGCCAATCAGGTTCATTAAACATAGGAGGTTGCCTTTAGCTAAATATTTACAGTCTAAAACCAAATCTTAAAAAGACACCACTTATTTTGACATCACAAAGAAGTTTTTATTTATGAGGGAAGAATTGTTTTTTAATCTATTTAACATATAATATTTATTGTCTATTAACAAGTCATATAAATGCCGCAAAAGATAATAAAATCTGTTTCATCATAAAACATGTTTATTTTAATCCAGTCATAAATCTGCCTGATTGAAATTAAAAAGTGATAAGAGAAATTGTAACCATATTTTTTTAACAACTTTTCTTCCACATTCACACAAACTATGTTCTTTACCTTTCATTACCCTCTGGGATTAACATACCGAACCAAGACATTAACCCCAAAAACAAGTCAGCATTTGTTTGCAATTGCATTTGGCAGTGAAAGAGCAGCCTTGAGCTCTGGATGATTGACAAATCTGTCCAGTTCATAAAAACACAGTTTGGATGGTTGCGAAAGAGTAACCACTTTGCCTTTTATGGACAATATCCTTTGCAACTGCATGAGAGTACAATATGACCGGGAGACTGTTTTAAAGAAAAATGCAAATAAAAAAAGTGATGTCTTACAAAAAGATGACATTATATAGATCATGTGTTTTTGTCATTGTATCCACATCTGTATGATCGCTTATACTTCCCTGCTGAACTTCTTGAACCCGAGCAGAAGTGAATAAATGCTGCTGCTTTTACCCTAAACCATTAGGTGAAGAACTGAACCACCAACCTTTTTTAACATTTATTGGTGCATGGCGTTAGTAATCAGCAACTGGTGATGTTTAAAGCCATTTTATACTGTTTGTGTAATGTTCCAGAGAGGCAAGAAATGGTGTGTGAATGTCTTTAAATGGGGCAAAATTAGAGCGAGATCCAACATGTCTCTTATGCAGCAGCAAATGCAGGTCATGTCTTATTTCAAAGGACAGTTATAAAAACTTCCATCAACTGTGCCAGAGAGGTGGGGACGAAAGAAACAGCTTCAGGGATTTAGTCATCGTCAGTCAGCATTTACTACGTCATACATTTTTGTATCAATAGACTGATCCAAAAGAGTGTCATCTGTCACACTCTGTTAAGTGCTTTGTTAATGTGTCCTGGTGTGAAAAACAGGGACAGCTTTCAACAGCTGCACTTTTTATGATTTCTTTCACAGTCTCTCATGAGAAACCTGTACTTGATTACTTAAAAGAAAGGCTTTATCTGAAGCTGCTGATTCATTTGCATGAATGTAGCGGAGCTAATTTTTTCTGCAGAATATCAGCCTGCTTGACAAAATTACTTAAGAAATTAGTCACATGCTGAGAATATTCCAACAAAAGACACTCCCACATCAAATATAATCAAGTTTCTAAATTATCTGTATTGCACATTGCACAATCAACTCTATGAACATCTTTTTTTTGGGGTTTTAAAAACGAAAACATATGTATGAAATTTGAATATGGTCTGAACAATATTTGAGTGTTCACAATTTCTAAATCTTCATTTCAGTAACAGATTGCGATCTTATATTTTGGGGCCCCTCTGACAAGCAGCTAAATGAGACTGCAGGATATTATCACATTAAATTGTGCCGAACACAGCTTTACAGCCTCGTAGTGAGGGTGAAGTGCCCCTGGCATAGCTTTTTTTAGCCTAGCAATAGCTTTTTACTTCTGGTGATTGCATTTAGGCTTTAAAAACCCTGAAAGTGGTGTTTATATGTGAAGATTCTGGCTGAACAAAACATGGATCATAAACGCTTGTGCGCCACAGAGCTTATTTTCTGCAATGATCCAAAATCAATGAAAAAAACCCACAGGCTTTTTGACGAGGGAACAAGGACAACTTCAACAGGGCTTACAGAAAAACTCAATCTAAACTTTAACTTTATAAATTTGTTCATAAGTTTATACAAAAAACAGTTTGGGTCTCAGCCAAAATACCATTGTCAAGGCTCCAAAATGGCAGTCCATAAACCAGTGACATCATGATAGCTACGTCCATTATTTATACAGTCTTTGGTCCTAAGTTCATTCTGTATAACACCGGAGAAGTAGACTCAAAAAAAGCCAGGATGCATACTTAAGAAGTGCCCGACTTTGAAAGCGTTGCTGATGTTCCCCATTGCCCCACAGTGCAATGGAGGAAATGGAGGAGCTGCTCACAGCTGGAGGACATTAAAAGTAATTGCAGATGGGTGGTGGTAAAACAACTCTGGAAAGACCTCAGAAAACAAGCTAAAAGTATTGCATCTTTGGAAAAAATGTTGTTGTCTGTTTAACTGGCAGAATCTTCAAAGCTAACAGATGTGTTTGTTAGCCCATGTCTTATATGATTTCCTGCTCCCACAAAAAGGTAATTTACGTCAATGTGGTTAGATACTCACTGTAAAAACAATTAACGTGTGACAAGGGGACATAATGCATGATGTATGGAATTAGGACGCAGTGTGGACAAGGTCTGAGTTTTATGCTTTTTTGATTAATAGTGTATAGTTGAGAAATAAGCAGGAATGGTAGAGTGATAAGTGAATGACATGCAACAAAGGCCTCCTGCTGGATTTGTCCCAGGGACATTGCGGTTTAGATGATACTTGCCTTTGCCCCTAGGCCACCATGATTTTCCCAACTTCTCACTCAAGTGAGTGAGATCTTTGATGAGGGCTGAATAAACTCCCCAGTTTCACTGTGTCAGCTACTTATCCGTAATGTGATTTATTTCTCAATATCAGTATGTTCCGGCCTTATTACATAATATGTGTGGTCTTTGCCAAGGAGTGCCATGTGAAAATCTGGCTCTAACATCTTCATCTTTTTAGTTTGGTGCTCACATGATGCATTTTCCTAAAAAAACACCCGTTTTGAATGTTATCAGCTTATTGTTGGCTATTATCACTTGAAATTAATACCATTACTATGCTCCAGACAGGGCAAACTGCACCCATTAGTAGGCCAGAGAATGCTTATCCATCCAACACAAACATGTCTGGTTTCCCTCTAAATGTGTTTATGTATATATATGTCATATAACTTGTTATAAGTGCTATTTTTAGTGATTTTCCCATATTGCCCAGTAAGAAAAAGCCAAATACCCTAGCCTATATAGCTAACGTTAGTCCTGTCATGCAGTGTGACCATCACTGATGCATATTTCTGTGTGTACTGACAAGCCAAACAGTGTAACATTAGGTCCAGAGGTGGAGGGAGCTTTCAGATCCCAAATATTAGAAACTTGAATGCAGTAATACATTTTCACATTTTCATTTTTGTTTTATGGAAATTTTAACTAATAAGCTTTACACTAACCACATTGACTTTTGGTTTCACATGGGACACAAACAACAGTCACCTGGGTGAAAATCCTGTGTTGGTTTGACCCATCCATTCACCCTGACCTCTGGCCTACATGGACTTTATCGCTCTTCTTTCTTTGCTCTAATCATAATTCCTATGACCATTAGAGCAATAAATGTAAATATTTGAGGTAGAGTAGGGCCAAACTGTTCGACCTACAATCAATGCTCACTGACGTTATTTTGAATTACACTTTGTTCTTTTATCATCCATTTATTCAGTCTGTTTGTTTGTACATTGTCTGCTGTCACATCAGACCCTGCTGCTCTCACTGTCTGCCCTCATCAGTAGATTAACTCCACCTGCTGATCATCACTCACCTGTTCCTCATTCCTCCTTTAGCTCCCAAGTATATATACTGGTCCCCTTTCCCTTTCACTAGCTCTCTGCTAGGTTGTCTTCGTGCCTTGAGCCTTAGCTTTCCAACATTTCTCATTTGCATTGTGACCTTTTTGATCTAGATTTTGACCCTGCCTGCATTTTAAACATTCTCAGCCCGACCCCTTGTTAAAGTGCTGATTAGCTGGATCATTTTGCATCCTTGTACTTTTTTTGTGTCAGTAAAGACTCTTTGCTTTGTTCACCTGCCCTCTGAGTCATGCACTTGGGTTTTTCATCTGTGAAGTTTAAGAGCTCCTGACTGAAAATAGCCATTTAATAAGCTGATAACAGTCCTATTACATTAACACAAACTATAGCCTGAAGAAAACCTGCAGCCAGTTAGACCACCAGTATATTTCTTGGCGTAAACAATATAAAGCTGCCATCTATAGCGTGCTGTGTGCACTGTCTGTACTAGGAACTTTGTGGCAACAGGCGCCTGATAATGACTTCATTAATCAAGCAAAACGTGAGTTAATTTACCTGATTTAATTTCACCTGAATATTGTTTAAAGAGGGACTCGAAAATTGCAAATTTATCCTTTAATCTGGCCTCATTGCACAGAATAGCAGAGAATCTTAACAGACTTGGCAGATTTAAATTTCAAGTCAATCCTTTGCCACCAGCATTATTCTCAAGGCCATAAAAAACAGCTTTGCAGACCAACCATCCCGAGAGCCAAGTTTTTAAGTGTTGATGGACGGCTCATATTTTCAATTAGTGGCTCAAATTGATGCCAAATGGAGACTGAGTGAGAGATGATCAGACTAAAGCTGCGCCTGCTTTCATGGACATCCAGTAAAAATGTCATTAGGGAGGAATGGTGCAAATTACCCCAAAGTCAACAATGGTATCAACAAATCAGGACAGAACTGAAGTAAAACACAATAATGGAGTTTCCTTAATAAGTGTAAACCATAATTTAAAAAAAACCCAACAAAATCTGGGTAGCATAACTTCTTTATTTGATACAGGATGACACAAGTTATAATGCTGATATAAAAATATGAAAATCTGTTGTATAAAAAAAACTCCAAGCTTATCCCCAAAGTATTCTGTACAAATACACCACACACACTTATACACATGCGCACAAACACATTCTGCAAATACATTTCAAAGCTGCCAAACAGTGGCTCATTCCTAGCAGGCGCTACATTTCACAGAGAAGTGAAAAGAATCAAAGCGGTGGCTCATATTCATCAATTTTGCTATACTGGCTATTACATTGAGGATGTGGTTCTTGTTATAGTGAACCGTGCACATTCACATTCTCTGTCAGCAACAGGAAATACCAAATTTACTGAAACATGATCCATATGGTTAAAAGTGATATATAATGTCTGACAGGGAGGTGAAACATCTGCTGCCCTCTCTTTCAATCTTCTCTTCTTTTTCTCCTTTTAGTGGTCTGCAGAGACAAAAGTTATGATCAAGATTAATGCAGTAACTCAGTTTCTCTGTCTTGAATTTAAGTATGTATCTCTGTGTGTTTTACCTAAATCTTCCTGTTGTTCAGAATATCAATCTGTGCCTGGACCCAAATGTCATTTGGATTGGCGCAGACAGTCCGCTGTCTTTCATGTGAAGGTCGCTTCTTCATCAGAAACCTGCACATTTTATGATTATTGTTTAATAATATCAAGCTCACTGCACAACTTTTGCTTCAAAGACACCAGTGTAAACACCTAAAAGTGCTGCTATAAGCTTGGATCAATAAGCAGGTTGTTTCTTTTTCCATTCGTTTCTGCCAATTTATTATTTTAGAAAGTTTCAACAATGCAAGAAAGCAAAAGGTTTGCTGAGGGCAATGAAGGACATAACATTTTTCACTCACACAACGGCTCTGATGTTGCAATCACCATCTGTTTCCTGCATCCTGTAACTTTCAATTCTTTTCCTCACGTTTGCTTTCATTCCCGTAACATAGCCGATGCAGCAGTCACCATATGAGCCTGAAGAAACAGAAGGATTCAGTTACAGAGGATTAGAGCAAGATAAACTGCCTCACTTAAAAATGTCACTCACTGAGGCAATCACTCAATTTGTTCACTCTTGGGGTCAAACAGAAAAAACTAAAGCTAATTTGGCAAGAGCCTGACTCTTTATTAGGCTTTTTATGAGTATTTCTGTGCTTACTGGCAGAACATATGTCAAAATGACCACTCTTTAGTCTTGATGTTATGGAATATTTGTAATTTGTGGACTTTTGACTCAATATTAACAGGAAAAAAAAACCACAATCATGAGTCTCACAAATTGCTATGTCAATCAATTATCATGAACATATTTTGTATCAACAGACAACAACAAAAAGCAAAGATCTCAGGATTGAATTTAACTGTTAAAATGCATTAATTATAAAATATCCAAAAACTTTGGTGACTTTATTTTGTCAAAATCCACTGGGGTGGGGAATGCACTGAATGGACCCATTTTTGCGATCCTAATATTTATAAACTCTTGGCTACAGTCCTGTTCATATGGTAATGAGATACTTACTACCTGACTTTTAATTTGGGTTACAGAATTTGTAATTTGTCAGTTTGGGAAATAGGACCCCAAACGGTAACACACCCTTATTGTGTTTGTTGACATACACATGCAGTGATTTCCCAAATAGCTCAATATTTCTTCCTAATCTTACTCTTTTTGTAAAAGTAATAATTCAGTTTTTCATACTTTGCCCTCTCCCTCAACTTGTAATGTATAATCAACTGAAAACCATCTATTTTATTCATTAAATTGATGCCTGTTGTTTTCTAGTTTTTCAAACCCATGACAAGATTACAGCATGAAAGCAGTCTGTAGAAGAAAGCCGAGACGGATTACACTTTGGTATGAAGTCTTTCACTAATAATTCTGCTCACTGAAACAGAGGATTTAGCTACAATATAAAGGAATGTGGATTGTGAAATACAGCTGCAGTCATCATTTAACCAAGTTTGGTTAAAGCAAGACTCCATATATTCTTCACAGTGATTAACAAAAGAACTCAGTTCCACTTAAACTAGTTCCCTTTTTTGTAGTTTGCAACTTACATAAAATGCTAAAAGAGTTAATAACTATTATTAAAAAATGCTCAGTTAAATCTGTGTGCAGTGTAACCACACATTGCTATTACAGTATGATGGTTCTGGTTTGCATCTGTTGTACTTACCTTGAGCAAGACTCAGGTACATGCAGGTGAGGAGCAGAAGAAAGAAAAGAGCCTGGAACTTCATGGCTGCTGCTTGTTGTCTGGATTTCTGCACAGACACAAACAGATTAAACCACAGAGCAGAGCAAAAGAGAAAATGAGAAGCAGAGTCTGCCACCTCCCCCTACCTTGTACATTTTCTCTGCTTATGTAATGTTGTCTATCACAAACCCCCTCCATCTGAACTTTTGTGAAAATGGAAAAGGCTGTATCTTTGACCCTTGATTAAATGTTTTTTTAAATCCTTGTCTGGTTTCCAGCTGTGTGCAGCTGTTTCATCTCAGTGGCACTGAGTGTAGTGGGGGCTGCACTGCAGAAACCAAGTGAGTTTGTGACAAATTATGGCTGGGTTCCCTCTCTACAGTTATCTTTTAACAAACTAAATACCTAAAGCAATAAACAACATATTTACAAAAGCACCAAGAATATGATGGGATTAATTCATAAGCATGCACAGCAACGTACCTGCTCACAGTCAGTATTTCACCAAACCTCCTGAGATGGAAAACCTTTTGTCCAGTGCAGCAGCTCGCAGTGACTCTATTCTCTTATAGTGCACACATGAAATCTGCCCTCCCTCCTTTACCACACCTCCTCTGACATGCCAACAACACTCCACGTTTTACAACTGCTCAGTAAAAGTGAAATTTGATCATTGAATCCCATAAGGCCACCTCCCTGCACACACACACACACACACACACACACACACACACACACACACACACATTTGAACAAGTACAAGGACAAAAATATATTTGTCTTTTCTGACAACTATTTTGAAATTGATCCGGTATTGAGAAAGAGGACTGCAGCCAGCAGTGGGAAAATGGGGGCACGTGTGCACCATAAATGTACGTCTGCTAAAAGTGCTTGTGTTTGCTCAGTTATTATTCTAAGTGTCTGGCAGTTTATTGGAAAGGACACCTATGGTGATAGACTTTTATGCTAAAGAGTGAAATCCTTTTTGTCTAACAAGAAACAGCCCTGAAATTCCTATTGCTAATTCCACTGGATCCCATTTGAATAAAAAGTGATTTTTAGCGTGTTTACATGTTTAAAGCAGGAATATTTTCACATCTAACTGGGTGCATTTGTGACAAAGCTAAAACATATTTTGTCTCAATCATTCCAGTATTTTCAGGACATATAATGTCATTTTGGGTTGGAAATGTGTATAAGGACTGGTAACTGTTAAGGTTATGCAGCCACAGATATAAAGGGAGGACCACGGATAGGGGATGCAGATCTTTGTCTGTGTGGGTTGAATGCGCTTTGATCCGTTGGAGATGCCTCGGGCCTCCAGTAGGGCGATCTTGCTCCTCTCCCTCAAACTAGTGAAGATGCTTTTGTTGACATCATGGTATGCTGGAATGTAAATAACAGACGCAGATGGTTACCTACTTGTAAATACGTAAACCATGAAGTCCAGTGACAAAGCAGCAACATCTTTCACGAGCTGAGGTGAAAACATGTTGACTACTCCCCCGTTTAAGGTAATTATGGACTGTAAAGCGCTGTAATTCTGTGAACATATGTTTCTAATAATGTGTTATCCTTTATTGATGTTCATTATCAGAGAAAAGAATGCATTTTGAGAGTGCATGTTGGTTCAAAGTTTCTGGATAATGCTATCTGTTTAAGCTTGCTGCCAGAGACCTCATGGTCCCACTGTCTGGTCCAACTGTTTACCTTGCTTGATTTAAGCAAGGCACATTCATGTGTGTATTTAAGTGTTTATTTAATCACTAGTGGTCTGTTAATTTGTAGAGTGAGCTAAAAAGTTAAAAATACATTTCATAAGCAAGAATCCATGTTGTAGTAGGATTTTAAACTGTCAGAAAATTGTTTAAAAAGATAATTAAAATAGTTTAGATAAAGTTTGAAAGATGCCTTTGTTATGATAACTGTGGTCTTGAAATTGAATTTGTTGGTGCAAAATGGATAAAATGTATGGATTTAGTTTGCATTGTTTAAAATGAAACTCAGTACACACTAGCTAAGGCCAGAGCAGTGTCGGAGTTTCCCTTAAACTCTCTCACAAAAATATTCCTAGTGTTTAAGGGCACAACATATTTAGGGCTTATTTAAGCCAAACCAGAGTTTGTGATTGTTGGAACAGTGGAAAGACCTTTTTTTAGTTAAATTTCGTGTGTCACCTTTGAAGAAAGTGTTTTTAGGATGATAAAGTAACTGTTTTGGGGGCTGTTTCTGGTAGGAACAAAAATAATCTTACGCTTTAACTCAAAGGTCTATCTCTGTAGGTCTATCTCCCCTTTCCATAATCTCATCAGGCGCTTAATAATCTGCTAATAATGTCTGCTGCAAAAACGGGCACTTTTACTGGATGTAAACTGATGTTGTAGCCTGTTGCTGCTGCCGTCTGCAGCAGTCTCACTCAGTACTGGACCATTTTCGAAATTTGTTGTTCCCATTTGTCACTTGGACACACATAGTACTGTGCAAGTCTTTTTGGGCATTCCAAGTTGTTGAAGCCCTCTTCTGTGAGTGTGCCTTTATCTGTCAAATATGAAAACAAGTAGTCTATACCTATAACTTAGATTTGAGATGGTATTCAGGAGTGGTTGGTATTCAATGACCTTGGTCATAACGACTTCTTCCAGGCTAGAGTCAAAGATGCAAGCATCCCCTTTAACAAGCTCCCCTTTGGACTCTTCACTGACCACTACAACATCTGGTGTAATGGTAGACTGATGTGAAAGAGTACCTGAGTTCATGTTGCAGAGATAGAACGTGAGAGGTTTGACACTGATTTTTTTTTTTTTAATTCTCACTGCGGGTGGAAAATGGTTTAAGTCCTTTGCTATGAGGTTCATTGTTCGGTTATGATACGCTTTGTACATTCCTGTATAAGCATGACTGCAATTCAAGATGTGTCATATTGTCTTAGTAAGGTTTATAAAGTCTGTCCAGATGTTTGGCTTCAGTGTTTCTTTACAGTGATGTTTCTATCCCCTGTTCCTGATAGCATGACAACATTTCCTGAGATTTGGCTTTAAACTGCTTGTCCTAGTCATATATCTCTGCACTTTTTAAAGCTGTCCATAAGGCCCGCTTTCTCTGACACACTTGAGATGGACACTCCTTGCATGTATGGTGTTCCAGTCTGATCGTTTTCTACATATATCTGTATGCAAACACTAGTGCCAGATATCTGGACGGAAAGACTTAACTACAAAAACATGCTCTGAAGCAAACAAAAGATAGATTCCAACAAGTGTAACCATTGTAAACCCTGCACAAATGAAATACAGACCAAGACATTTACAGATTTTACATGCTAAAAGGAGCTCATTTATTATTTCATTAACCATCAAACCTCATATGTGATATATAGACTAGAACTTCCCACTGACTAGAATAAACTTTTAAATGCATTTTAACAATTAATAAAGACTGATTTTAAAAAGACTGATGCCATAGTTAACAGTGGAAGCACATTTCAGGGGCTCACCTCACAGCTAATATGAGCAAGAGGAAAGTTTAAATGCAAAACCTTTTTTAATGTAAATACCTTATAGGCTTGCAAAAATGAATTTTTCCCTAAATCTGGAAATGTTGGACTGGATGACTCTGAATTTTAACAGACATTTTCAACATTTTTGACTTTCAAGTCAACCCTCTACGACCAATGTTATCATTGAGACAATGAAAATCAGCTTTAAAGTGTTATTGGATGGCTCACGTTGTCAATTAGTCGCTCAAGTTGATGCCAAATGGAGACTGAAACACTGAGGATTTGGTTCGTGCTATAGTGAACCTTGTACAGTTACATTCTGTCAGCAATAAAAATGTGGAAAATCAGAATGAGAAAACCATAGATAGATTGTAAACATATATGAAGAATATGGATTCAGAACGTTGAGCATGTTCAGGTGCCGTCAAACAGATCTGAGTCAGATGACTTCTTCTCCACCACGGAGACCTGGAAAGAGGGCAGACTTCCTAAATACACAAGAGACAAAGCTTTCTCTAAGGTATGAGTATACATCATTGTAAAAGAGTGTGTGTGTTTTACCTAGCTCTCATTTCTCATATCCAGAGTACCAATCCGTTCCTGGACCCATCTGTCGTCTGGATTGGCACACAGCAACTTCTTTTTCTTTGTCTGAAATCTGCACATATCAGTAAAATGGTTTCATAATATCAAGCTTTCTGTTTTATATGAAATTAAAGAAACAAATGAGCACATTTAAAAGTCCAATAATCAGGTTGTTTCTATCTCCGTTAGTTTTTACCAGTTTATTATAAAAGAAGGTTTCAACAAGGAAAACAAAAAGGCTCATCAGGAGCCAACAGTGAAGGTCATAACATTTTCACTCACATAACGGCTCTCATGTTGCAAAGCCCAATCTCCTGGATCCTGTAACTTTCAATGTTTCTGATTGGAATCACAGTCCTTGAGTATACGAGGCAGCATTCAAGAAAGACTGGAGAATGGAAAGAAGTTACTGAGGATTAGAGAGACAAAAACTGCCTCACTTAAAAATGTCACGCAGATGAGGAAATCATCCAATTTGCCTACTCTATTTAGGGGCCAAATCAAAAAAATAATAGCTCAGTTTTAACGTTGTGAACAGGGTTGGAAATTAGCACCAGCCAACAGCCAAATGCTGGTAAAATATGCAAGTGGCTGCTAGATTTGCTTTACTTATCATCCAAATAATAATGGCAGTCTATTGAGTGGTGTGTAGATTTTGGAATCTACTAGAAGCAGTGGCTGGTGGACAAAAATGTTCATTTACAACCGTGATTTTGAAGTGGTAACTATTTTTTGTACCTTTTTTATATATATAGACATACAAACAAACATATGTATACAGTATATGTTTGTTTGTATGTCTAAAAAAACAGGTTTTTTTTATCTTGTTTTGAGCTTTTCTATTTAATAAAAGAACACTTATTTTTTACTTGTCTCTGCTATCCCTTTGTGTTGAATTAGTTAAAGAACTGTCTGAAATGGTCTCAACACCCCCCCCCCAATCACAGATTGGCACATTTTATTATAACAGTATGTTGGTTCTGGTGTGATTTGAATCTGATCAGTTCCATTTACCTTGGGCAAGACTCGGGTCCATGCACGTGAGGAGCAGGAGAAAGAAAAGAGCTTGGGACTTCATGGCTGCTGTTGCTCTTGGTGTGTGGATCACTGGAATGCCACAAACATTAAATCAGACCAGAGAAAAAAACAGAAAATTGAACGCAAAATCAGCTACGTTCCTCTGCCATGTAAATTTGGCTGTTTATATCATGTTTTCCATCACAGACCTCTTCATCTGCACTACTGTGAAAGAAAAATGGCTAGGTTTTTAAATACTGATGAACTATTTTTTTTAAATGCTTGTCTGGTTCCCAGCTGTGCAGCTGTTTTATCTCATTTGTATCGCGTGCTGTTTTACAGAAACTAAGTGAGTTTGTGATAAGTCATAGCTGCAACCCATAACAACATGCTTACAAAATCATCAAGAACAAATTCCGCAAATGGAATTGATTCATAAGCATGCAGAGAAACGTACCTGCTCACTTTCAGATTTTCACAAGATGTCCTGGGAGGTAAATCTTTTGTGCAGTAGCTCCTAGTGACTGTGTTTTCTTATAAAATCTGCCTTCCCTCCTTTACCCCACCTCCTCTGACATGTCAACAGCACTCAAAATTTAACAGTGCAATTTGATCATTAAATCACACAAGGCCAACTCCTTCAATCTGGATCTTTTTTACAATGTTTTTCCACAGTTTTTAATATTTGTCCAGTACTGAGATCGCTGCAACAAGCAGCAACAAAACACGCTACAGTGTAGCCACTAAATTTACATCCACTCAAGTGCTTGTTTTTGCTGCTCACATGTTGGGAATATGATTTTGGAGTTGGTTTTAGAGCCTAGAATGTCCCAATCCCCAAATCTCTTCCACTGGTAGAACAAAAAGACTTTTGCAGGAGAGGATGGCAAGACATAAATATGCCATTCACACAGGGAATGTAGACTACTCAATATCTGGACTACCCTAACAGTGACCCCTTCCACCCTTTGGAATGGACCACATCCCATCTTCCATGTAAAAGGTGACAAATGAAACTTCACAGACAGGAAGCCTTTGGGATTAACAAATTACAGACTACTAAACACCTAAAGGATCTAGATTGTACAGCTTTTTTGTAAATGTTATGCAAATGTTAATTTGATTTTGTGTTTTGTAACCATTGTTACTGTTTGTATTCAGAAAAAAATGGCAGTATGCACAACTTCAGAATTTGACAGCATCAAAAAGGTGCATGGTAAAAGCAAATATTGTAAAAAAGAGAAATACCAGCTGTAACGCGTCTCATGAGTGACGGTGGTATTTTTCTTTTCTTTTTCACTGTTTGTATTCACTATATTTATTACAGCTTTGATTAATATTTTGGGCCAAATGACTCAATCTACTGAAGTATTTTAGATACTTACACCCTCTCCATTAGTGACTGTTTTCCTCCATCAGTTAAACCGTTGTAGCGCTGTAAGTGGAATAAACTTTCTTTTAAATACATTTTTACACTCAATGAAGACTGATTTTATCTGCCATCAGCAGAGTCAGTATGAAGAAGAGGAATAATAATAGAAAGCAAAACCTGTTTCAGTGTAAATATGGACACCTAATAAGCCTGCAAAATTGTGAATTTATCCTTTAATCCATCCTTTTTAGACTGGATTTCTGAGAACCTTGACAGACTTTGAACATTTTTGAACTTTCAAGTCAGTCCTTTACCACAAACATTATCATCACAACAATGAAAACCAGCTTTCAAGAGTTGGTTGATGGCTCATGTTGTCAATTAGTGGCTCAAGTTGATGCCGAGAGAGAGAGAGATTATCACACTAAAGCTGTGCCTGCTTTCATGGATATCCAGTGAAAATGTCATCAGGGAAGAATGGTGCAATTTTCTCATCAAAATCAACAATGGTATTCCCAAAGCAGGCCAGGACTGAAGTAAAACACATTGGTGTAGTTTCCTTAATAACTGCAAACAATTATACAAAACATTCTGTTTTTTTACTTCTTTATTTTATATCACAAAAAGTAGCATACAATTAAGTGCTGTTATAATGGTATGGGAATCTGTCATGTCTATCACACACATTTACGCAAACGAACAAACTCCGCTAATACATTTCAATACTACAAAACACATGGCTCATTACTCACAAGCGCTTAATATCACAAAAAAATGAATCAAATCAAAGCAGTAGCTAATATAAAGGAATTTTGCTATACTGGCTATTACATTGAGGGTGTGTTTTTTATTATGTTCATGTCCAAAAGTCTCTATCAGCCTCTGGACCCAACTGTCATTTGGAGTGGCACAGACAATCCACTGTCTTATATGTGAATTTATGATAAATTATGGATTCCCTTTCTGCAGTTATCTGTTTTAAATTAAATACTTGGAGCACATAACAACACGTTTAAAAATCAGGATTACGAAACATGCAACTGCTTACATTCAGTATTTCATCAGATTTTTGGAGTGAAAACCTTTTGTCCCTTGCTGCAGCTCATCTGTGAAATCTGTCTTCCCTTCTTTACCCCATCTCCTCTGACATGTCAACAACTGTCCAACGACCGCTCAGAGGAAGCAAAATTTAATCACTGAATCTGATAAGGCCACCCCCTGCACAAACCTGATATGCCAAAACAACCTAAGGATATTGTAACCCAAAAAGTTGGGAGCAGTCATGGCCTCCAGCTTGTCTTTAAAAATGTACTGTATGTGGCCCTCCATACAATTTTGGTTAAATAAAAAAGTAGTGAATTTTGTATTTTTTCTGTTCACCTCGAGGTGGCAGAACACACAGAATCACACAGTTCATTGACATTCTCCAAGCAGGACCTATGCAGGAACTAATGAGTTTTCATAAACAGATGGTAAACAAGCAAATAACCTGATACCTAACTTTAGGCATTTCCTACTTGGTAGAAAACATGGCCTAAGCAAAAAGGTGTAGACTGCCTTAAGGAGCGCTGGAAAATTGAGTGTTTTCAATGAGAGATGCCACATTTGCAGTTGTCTGATATGTGATTTATTTTTAAATAACCCATATGATAAGAATAGTAGCTGGCCCCAAGGTAATTTCATATTATCTAATGTGGCCTGCATTCCAAAAAATTTGGACACCCCTGCTTTAATATTTCCATTTTAAAAATCTATTCTTGTTTGTTATCCTCCATGAAAAGGTCAGAGGTCAGGGTTGTTATGCTGTAGCACCTCTGAACTTGGTAGACATGTCAGTGCCTTCCACTGAATACTTCCTCACGGAAAGGTAGATCTAATCTGTCGGCACTAAATCTGTCCACATGTATGGTGCCCTCTCAAAGCTGCTTTATTGTGTGTATAAGTATAGTTTACATCTAATGACCTGGGCAGTGTATTATTGGTTATCCCTATCAGTTCCCTCCACAGCTGCAACTATTTTCCAAGCCTCCCCTGCTTCAAATCTTATTTCTAAAGAATGCTTAATCAGCCATGATATGTACTTCACGGTCCATTTTCTGTCTTATATTGTCCCTCTACAGTTGTCCCAACACAGTCTGTGTCTATGGGAAATTCTAGGGCACTCATTTTCTTGCACCACTGTAACCAAAGTCAAACTTGCTCATTTGTTTATGGTGGTGCTGCTAAATCTGTTTCCTGTACAATAAATATTATTAAAGACAGGAAAAGACAGGTAGAGTGTAGAGGGGTTTCTATATGCATGATAAATGTTCCTGTTGTTTTCAAGCTTCATAAGGCAACATGTTCATTAAAAATAATTAACAACATATGTGGGTGATTGTGTGTAACTGTGTGCAAATGTTTGTACAAGTATATTTTTGTTTAAGTGGTTAAAGTGGCACTGGCAGCGTGGGTGGTGGTGGTGCTGGTTCTGGGAGCATCTGGACTTCTCAACTTTATCCAAACATGGGAATTCATATAAAAATACTTTTGACCACTTTGTAGAGAAACCCCATTAAATACTAAAAAAGCCACCTAATAAAATGTTCTTTAAAATAAACTCAAAATCCTGCATTGTAAAAAGCTTACTTGACTGATGACTTGTCTTCATGCTTTCTAAACATGTTGCATAGTCTGGCATGTCTCAGTAGAAGCACCGTCAATGATTTTGTTTTCGGTGTTATGGTGCATTTGCTGCTGCATTTTTGGACCCTTGTCAACATTCAAGGCCCCTACATTTTCTATCAGGGCTGTGGCCAAACTTTCAGAAATACTGAAGTAATGAAAACAAGTCACTCTGATATAACAGCACCCTAAACCTTTCAAATATTTTCATTAAATTTTTCTTTCCATCATTAACATGTGAATGCACGGTGAAATCCTAAATACTTCACCTTTAAAGGCGATAAAGTTTGAATTGAATTGAAAAGCTGAGGGCCATTTACAGTTGGTGTGAAGACCACAACTATCTCCCTGGCCAGACTTTGGACATGCCTGTTTAATGTAATGAAAAAACAACTATGTCATTATACATGAAGGCAATATATTCAACTTCTGCCTTTTTAGCCCCCTAAATCCTACACACTGGTCCTAAAAGCACAGTAGTTAAGTAGTTGTTTTTTTCATTCTGCTTGAGAAAACCAGACACATATCGATCCTGTGGAAAAATAATTAGACTACACCACCATCTAGCGCTAAGAAATGGAACCGAACCAAAACAAGAATCCATTCCAATAATCCAGTTCCGTGTTATGAATGTAGCCCGTTACTTAACACGTCCTGACCAGGTTTTACCAGTCAGTCTCCAACACCTCCGTGTGGGCGTAACGGACCGGCTTTCCACCATACCAGCCACTAAGCATCCACCAAACCAGCAGGTCAGTCACCACCGAGTGCAAGTCATCCTGACTACATCATTTTATAACAGTAGAGTGGGCTGTACTATTTTCCGCCAGCCTGCAGTTACAGTGGCACGGAGCGTCTGAGTGAACGCGCACTTCACTGGTTAGAAACCTGTTAGCTCAGCACCGACAACCACATGGATACTCAAAACACCAACATGACCACTGAGGCGAAGGTGTTGTTGAACCACGCTAAGACTCTCAGGCTGCACACCGGGAATTTAGTCAACCGAAGTCGGCTGAAAAAGAAATGTCCGGGCTCTCCCAGCGAGGAGGTGAGATAACATAAACCTGTCTAATGTGTAACAGCGGCGGTTGGTTAGCTAGTTGTGTTGCGCTGTGACAGTTTAGCTTATTAGCTTAGCCTTTAAGTTGACGCCAGGTCATCTGGCTAAATATTTAACTAGCTAACGATACTAGTGTGGGTTAACTGATTATATAGCATTTGTAGCGTCACATGAGCACTCCGTAAAGGGAGATAAAGATTTTAAAAAGAAGGAGTACAAAATTGTCCCTGTCGAGGTCCATGGTTACAGGACTATGCTAACTTTGAGTGAGTTAATGTTAGCTTAAAAGTTTGAGTCTTGTGTGTCTTGTTTACGTTATGAAGGTATGTAACATAATTAACTGTATTATTCAGCCCCAGGTGGATTTCTCACAGATACTAAGTGGTGATGGATGATTATTTTAGACTCCATACAAAACATACAGTAAGCCTGAAAAGATGAAGCCGGTGACATACATCACCTGCAGCCAGGTGGGGTGTCGCAACGGTATTGTTGTACCTAAATATTACTTTTCACCTTAAGTAATAGGCCGATATTTTCTTTAGTATAATATAGTTTTTGTCTGCATGATAAGATAGTACCAAATGCCAGTCCCAGTGTAGTTAATTTCAGATTATGTTGGTCATTTTCCAATTTATGCAACTCAAGCATACAACAGATAATAAATAAATAAAAATTCATTAATTATTATAAATTATTAATTATAAATTTAAGCAACTTTTGCAGACCGAAAAGGTGTAGGCTGAAACCTAAGTTTATTGCACTTACCTGTTTTAGTTTTTACAGTTTTGGTAATTTTTTTTTTTTTTTTTAAAGAAAGAAACAGTCACACAAACATTCATATTCATATAAATATATACTGCACCACTAGTTTATTGCCATACCTTAATCTGTTGATCTTTTCTTCTGTTATTGTTGTGATGAAGGGCAAATAAATACAGCATGATTACAAAACAATGACAGCATTTCTTTTCTTGGCTAGTAGCAGAGAACAGCAGAATGACTGTAGTAAATATTAACAATATGTCAAACTTAACACTAATGAACTCTGCAGTTGTGAGATTGTCTTACTCCAGCAGCGATGAGGTCTGTTAGCCACATGTTGAGTTTCTATGATGTCTGTTTAGGCCAGCCTTACTCCCAGTCTGTCTCTGTCTTTGCTTGGCCTCACATCTCCAGGTTTTTGTTTCCCTTCAACCTTCAACACTCACACGAACATCTATTACTCTTTAATACAAATCTTACACTGCAGATGCAGCTGGCCTCCTCATCACATGCTTTTCCTTTACAAAAAATGCCAGATTTTAAATTCAGCAATAAAAAGCAATTAAATAGCAATTAAACTCTACTTTTTCTTCTTCTCTTTTCCCAAACTTTGAAGTGGTGTGGGACATTATGGCATTTGTCCAACCGATTTCATTGTTTATGACACACTAGGGCCCATGAGTTGGCAGAGCAGTGTTTTGCAGCTGTCCAGATGTGGTGCTGACGATAAAAAGCTGTTCAGCTTTAGCTTAGTTAAAGGGATCCTTCCTGAAAATATGCATGTTTCATGGATGTTGATTCAACTTTGTTTTTCTGTTTAATATTTCAGCTTCAAGACTGCATTCAAGCCACACTCAGTGACTGGTTTTCAGCAACAAAACCGCCATCCAAGGTAGGGAGACATTTACAGTTTTCATAATGTTTTAATATAGGGCTCTTCTCTACCAGTTTTGCATGTTTTTATTGACACAAAGACATGAACCACAGTATTGTTGGTCATTTATGGTCAGACCAGCAGTATGTGAATGAGTTGTACTAAAACTTACACTGTCAACCATTCCAGTGCTTGGGAAAATAAAATAACTATAGTGATGGACATCAAAGGATGGCTGTAGGCATACTGAAAAGAAGCTGTCATGATGGATCTTCATGCAGTGGTGGCTGCCAAAGGCGCCATTCCAATTGTGCGTCTGTCTGTCAGGAATGGGTGGAGGCACAAACACTTTGCTCTGGGAGGTTTTGTTCACTAACTGTGATAGGATTTCTAGAAAAAAGTGTACATTGGATGAGCTGTTTTCATCAAACTAATATGTTCTGAAAGAAAGGACTGTAGTTTAAAAAGGCTGCAGGATCAGATGTAGTGAAGCACCATTCCTGCTGAACACACCCCTGCTCTGGCTGTTTTGCTGGGCTCAGCTAATCTGCTTCATCTTGTTACCACGCCCACTGGACTCAAATGGGGATGGGGGAGGTTTGAGAGCTGAACTTGGGACACTCCAATAGTTGCAATTACAAAGCTTAATACAATGGAAAAAATTGGCAGGTTGACTTTATTTTAGAAAAAAAATCAAGGAAACCCATTGTAACCCATAAATATAACCGTTAATTCTAACTGATGTTTACTTTATATCTAAGTGTTAAGTTTATTTGCAATTTAGTTGTATTTTCTTAATTTTCTAGAGTTGTTGCATGTTTAAATATGGCAGGTTTAATTAAATCAGTCTTTCTAAGTTTTAGCAACTTCAGTAAACCAAGTTTGCTGTGCTTTATATCTGCATTCTGTCAGTTGCAAACTAGTTAGTCATATTTGTATTTTCCTAAATGTTGAGAAACCAGAACTCGAAGATCTCATAACTTTGTTACTGGCAAAATCCTCTTCTAGGTGATCTAGTTTAAAGCCAGACTCACTGGATTTACTTAAGTTGCTAAAACTTAAAAAGAACAAAGTAATTCCACTTGCCATTTTTAAGTTGCAACAACTTAACAAAATTAAGGAAATAAGGATAAATTTTAAGTAGACTGAACAACTGAATATAAATTAAAGTAATTTGTAGTTGTATTTACTTTTCTTTTTCAAGGCAATCAGTTTTCAAGATTTTTTTAAAGTAAGATCAACTTGTCAAAGTACAAAGTACATTTTACTTTGAATAAGAAAATCTGTTCATGTGGTCCTGCCTCCCGGTCTTGAATGGTGCGGGTGTGTCACATGTCAGATGTCACAACTTGTCAGATTTAACAGAATGTTTGTTTTAATCGTGGAGTCGTTCTCTTTACGCTGTCTGGTGCGTTCTGGCAGAAAAACCAGTTTTGTAATGCTGTGTCCATGTTGTAAACTTGGACATTTTCCAAAGTTTATGCCCCATTAAGCTACTCCACTTTCAACAATGAAAGTAAATGAAATTTTCCACATAGATCTCAGAAGTGCAGAATCACTTTTACATAAAATTCTTGACTGCAATCTTACATGGTTGGATCAAGTAACATGCTAGTAACACATTAGGCACATACTTTATTTTACTAGTTATTTGTGCTTATGTGAACCACTCTGAATTGCCTGTGTCTGAAATATGTTCTATGAATAAACTTGCCTTGCAAGTCAGATGCTAAATTTCTTTCAAGCATTTCATTGTTCTCCATTTCATGTCTAAAAAGGGACTTTTGTCACAACATGTTATAAATTCTCTAAATAAAGTGGTTTTCTTGTCATGTAGGACCTCCCGGACACACTGGACTGCTCCATTCCTCAGGCAACAGACGCAATTACACCTGAGGAGAGGGAGGAACTCAGAGTTTCAGGTCAGTACTGATAAAACGTCAGCGTCTCAGAGGAATGTGTCTGGTGACCAGATTCATGTCAGCACAGGAGTTTCTAGGTTATGCAACAATTGTAAAACTTATATTCCAGTTCCACCTGGTTTCTCCTAGATAACATTTCTGCTCTTAAAGGTATACTATGCAGGATTTCTCCCAAAAACAGTGTACTGATTCATACAGAAGTAATCCCTTTATTTATCACGTATGACCCACTGGAAATTTGTGGCAGTGTATTTTCTGCAGAGACACTGTCCTCTGCCTGTACTGTCTTGTTAGTTTTCCAGTTTTGCCTTAAAATTTGCATTTAAGCAAAGTTCCAGTTCTGTAGGTATGAGATCACCACACAACATTTCAAAGTACATTTTACTTTGAATAAGAAAATCAGTTCATGTGGTCCTCCCTCCCAGTGTGGGTGTGGGTGTGTCACATGTTTGCCTGTGCAACAAAAGCATAGTGTCAGTTTCTAAGTTGTAGGGATTTCCTAATGTCTCCTTGAGTCTTTGCAGGGACTCATTCGACAGCTCCTTGCCCTAAATGAGTCGTAAGTTAACTCAAACTGTTGGTCTGGCAATAAAATCTGTCGTAATTTAGTTCTGCAGCCCAGAGTCATAAGTTTAACTGGACAATTAGGTCCATTAGCTGACCCCGAGGGTCATCTAAGGAATCTCCAAAGGAAGTTGTAGTTTTGGGAAGACATTTGAATATCTTCTTGTCAAGAGATGTCCTAATCATTCTCTACACAAGTAATAAGAAGTTGTTAATTACTAATAAGTAGTACCACTGATTTACCAAACGCTACATACAGCTGCAGTGTGTGTGGGACAGCGTGTTTATTGTTGCCTTGTTTTCACAGTCAAGCTGTTCCTGTGTGAGTCGTCTCAGTCCTCCATCAGAGACGCAGTGGAGATGGGTGAGCTTTAAATCTCTTCAGCTAAATCTTCATGTGCTTTTAAAGTGATAAGTGATATGAAACTGATCTCTCCTCGTGATACTACCTTGTCTGTCATCACTAGTGTGCCAGACGCTGGCAGTGTCCCAGCTTGACTCTGTCATCATAGCACCACCCTGGCCTCTGGAGGGTGAAAGCCAAAGTTTGGCTCACCTTCAGCCCGCCTGGGAGGAGCTGGAGGCTCTGGTCAGAAGCCAGCGGATTGCCGCCATTGGCACCTCCGACCTGGACAAAGATCTGCTCGAACAGCTCTACAACTGGGCTCAGGTGAGTGGGAATCTTAATTCGTGTCATGTTTATGCCGGTCAGACATTATGTGTTTAATTGTGGACATTGTTTTAAGTCATACTACATATTTTATGCAACCCTTCTGCATGGCCAGAACCTGAGACTTATATATTCCCTCTGTAGGGTTCATTTGACCACCCATGACCTGTTGCTTGTGCTGAACACAAAAACAGTCTATTTAAACAAGACAACTCCACCCACCAGGATGTTGACCAAACCAGAGAATTGCAGCATTATTTTGTGCAATATTACTATGAATGCCCCATGGGGAGGATGGAGACAATCTGATCTGTCTGTTCTACTGTAAAGTTCATCTTTATATCACAGCTGTGTCAGGCATAACACTGTTTTAGCTACAACATGAATAATGCCTTTCCAGGAGTATATTGTGATGGACTCATGAAGTCTTCTGAAGCTTTTGGGCTTTTTTTTTTGCTGAAAATTCGATTTGAAGCTTGAGGGCTGCAAACATAGCAACATCTGGTGGCTCGTAAGACTCATAGCAGCCATTTAAGACAGGAGCTGAAACACCACACCTCAGTGACTGAAATAGTTTTAGTCTCACAAGTGCAGTAAGCTCAACAAATCTGCATCTAATTATTAAATCTGTGATACTTTTGCTCAGAAGTGCTGCATGTAAATGTAGATTGTGTAGCTTAACATGGACAGGGTTTTATTCAACAGTAAAATAATGAATTCATTGTTCCAAAAGTCTAGATGTAAATTATTTTTTGCTGACAGGAAATATAAATGTTACTTACTGGTGTATTTAGGCTCTCACTTACTTAAAATAAATACATATACAATAATAAACATTCAATATGAGTTGCAATGTGATGTGATTGGAGAATGATATTGTTTACATTAGCTTATTACTTTTATTATGTTACTACTTGGTATGAAGTGGAAAGGTGCCAATATTTGTGTCTCATGTGCACATCACTTTATTTCTCATCACTGTCATTTTATCCCACTAAGGTGTCGGTTACAACGTTTAGCTGCAGAACTGCAAAAACTGCCGACAAAGAGAATGAAGCACTTTCCAAAGCACAGTGACCGATGAAGCTTCAGACACAATCAGACATCTGTTACTGTGTCATTTGACACAAGCTCCGACACAATGTAATGAAACGGTGCTCTTTACAGGAGTCAGGTGATCTCGAGTGATATTCAGACAAGGTCACTGCAGTTTTTAACTGACTTTCTGCCAAGCCAGAAATCAAGAAGGTTGTCCTAGAGCCCGTTCATTGATTGTTAAGGTAATGAGTCAAGAGCTGTGACCCCATTAAACTGAACGTCAAACAACAACCCATCTGGTAGACATTCAGCCCAATTCTGGAATTATTGGAGGGCCAATTTGCAGATTCTGAACCTGCAAGCGGGAAAGTGCTCTTCTATCATGAGCTGTTTGACCAAATAAAGCCGGTCACTGACCACGTAGTGCTCTCTCGTACCAGGTGAAGCCCAGCAGTAACCAGGTCAACCTGGCCTCCTGCTGTGTGATGCCTCCTGACCTCACAGCCTTCGCTAAGGAGTTTGACATCCAGCTGCTCACACACAACGATCCCAAAGGTGAATTTAATATGTTTATTTATTTTTGTCTGTCGTCAGATGTGTTTATAGTGAAGTTTGTAAATGCAACACAGTTGCAGCCCGAATCAAGTGTTCTCAGTGATTTGACAGTGAAGATAAAGCCTTGGGACGCCAAGTGGCTTGGCTGGTGGAGTGGGCGCCCCATGTCCAGACGCTGCATCCTCGCCGCAGCAGCCGCTGGTTTGATTCCAGCCTTGGCTCTTTGCTGCATGCCGACCCCTCTCTCTCCCCCTTTCACACTTACACGGTCCTATCAAATGATAAGGGCAAAAAGCAAAATAAATTATCGTAAAAAAAAATCTTATCTTATATTTTTGAATTGTAAACAAATGCAATGAAAAGACTAAAACTAACAATGATTTGATCCTCTGTGTAGAAAAATGTTATTCCTCTGTATCATCCATTGATGCCCCACAAATAATTAAAAAACACATCAATTTTATTGTGCTGGGGCCATGTTTCATCACTATCATTAAACTGGGCACTGTAGATTATTTTTATGTTTTACACACACTTTTCTGCTGTCAGAAACACTCACTTACAACACCAAATGTGAATTAATGCACACCGGAGCAAAGCCCCCAACAAATACACTATTTACTACTGTTTGTTAAAACTACACGTTATGGAAAATTACTTGGCTTTTTAAAAAAAATATAAAACTACATCTATGTGATGTTTTCAAAGATGTCTTAAATAGAACCAACTGAACTTGGGCCTCAGATCCACATAAAGGAAAAAAGTATGAAGACAGACTAATACAATGTGGATTTTGGTCTTTTTATGGATACTAAAAAAAATTTAAGAAAATGCCAGCCTTGCTCTTCAAGCTTTTTCTTTATAATCAATTAACACACTTAATGTTATTAATGCTAGTTTCAACTGCAGTATCACTAAATGTTACAGTTCTTTGCACAGTGTGAGCCACACAGTTCACTTGTGCTGTGAATTTTTTGCAAAAGTTTTAAAAAGCTGCTGCCTTGTCCTCGTATTTCCATCCACAGAGCTGATGTCAGCAGCCACATTCCAGGAGGCGGTGCAGGAGGGAACGCAGGACCTGAACATCGCTGACTGGAGGCTGGAGTGGGTCCTGCGCTACTCCATAATCGTCAAGAGCAGGGGCATTATCAAGGCCAAGGGCTACCTCGTCAACGCGAGGAAGGTGACCCCCTAGCAGCCCCCACTAGTGATGAAGACACATGGATGAAGCCATTTTCCTCCTTTTTCATTCTCACACACACAAAACATGCAAAGAAACAGCTCCGGATAATGGATGCTGCCAGTCACCATGAGTCTTGACATCATTGTTTTATCTTACAGATAAAATTCTTGATCATGTATGATTTCTTCAGTTAAACTTCTGCAGGTATTCATGACCCTCGTCTCAGTGAGATCTAAAAGTGTCAGTTTTGAAAGAAAAGACTGTGAAAGAGAACATTTCGCAGATGACCATCACCTTGACACAACAGCCAGTTATCAACACAGTCGAGGCTGCTCTAATGATGGAAACTGTCGGTTGCTAAACTTTGATCCAAGGTGAAGCTTCCTTAACCTTGTTCTGACTTGAAGTGCCTCTCATCTTTTTCTCCTCCTGTCCCCATACCTGCTTTGTCTCCACTGTGTTGGTGTGAATCAAGCTTTAAATATATCAGTGTGAATTAAAAGATTAAGAGTAGGGAAGGAAAAAAGGAAAAAGGTAGAGATTTATTGTTTTTTTTTTATTATTACAGAATGATTCCAAACATTTTGACAGGGTAAGTGGGGAAAAAATACACCATTTGCATTCCTCAGCTGAGAACAATAATTCAAATCAAACAACATATGAGATGGTTTTATGATGCTGATTGACTCTATATGGTAAAGCAGACAACCGTGTGAATATATGCTGTAAAACTTTATTCTATTTTGCATTTTTTTTTCTAACCGTGCGCTGTTTTTGACGATGCGTTGAAATTCTCACCCACTCTGCCCGTGAGATTGAGAGTACAGCAATATTTTGAGATTGACGTGCATAGCCAGCTCATGTGCTCTATATGCATCGTTGTTACAGCACTGGAAACTCCATGCCGAGGAGATGTTAAAATGTGTTGACTCTGTGGAAGACGTTTTTATTTAAGAATCATGGTTGTTTTCTCAGACAGGATCCATCTCACGAAGACAAATTATCTGTTGTGCTGTTAACATATTTAATGTTGTCATATATCTGTATATCATGAATTGGCTTTATTAAAATTATGAAACAGATGTTTGTACCATCAACATTGGTGTGAAAGTATTTACGAGATGGGATGAATTAGGCTAATGTTGCTGTTTTTACACACGTATGTTTATTTGATTTTCACCTAACATAAAAAAACAGGCAATTCACATGGACATAAAAGGTACACACAAAAAGACACTTAAACAGAACACAAAAGGGCACTTCGGATATAACTGTTAGACATGTTCTGCTGTTTTACTTTACTACTAAAATCACACATTTGGTGAGAAAAAAGGATGAACTGATACTTAATGACAACAACTGTGCTCAAAAGTACATGATAATAATCAATAATAATAATCAATATTAATAATAATAATAATAATTAGCAAAACCATGGCTAATTCTGAAAAATCTGAATTTGTCTCCTGACAAAATCAGAAGTCCACTACAATGTCCTTTTACGTTTTACTCACATTTATTTCACCATCATGGCGCACATGATCGTCCGCTCGACTGCTCGGCCTGTAGGATATCCCCGCTCATCGATTAATCGAGTCTAGCCTTCACACCGGAAGTGAAGCAGCTAGCATCCGAGATGGTGGCTACCAGGAGAGGAGTGCGCGTGTACTCCCCAACTAAAACAACCCCGGAGCAGTCCTCTGATGTCCAGGTTTGCATGAAACATTTATGTTATTTAAACCTGTAAAAGTTCAGAGATCATATAAATATTTAGCACGAGGTGAATGAAACCCGTCGCGTGCCGGCGAGCTGATGTGTGTCGGTGTTGAGTTGCTCCACGTGGACACCATCTTTCCTCTCAGAGTTTGTAAACGTTTTGAAAACTTGTGATACGATATTTAATAACAAACCAAGTAGAGGATACTGAATACACCACACGGGCTTTCAGTCCCCCGCCCCGGACCCCTGTTCAGTATCACTGCAGATTCTCCAGGATGCAACAGACAAATTATTAACAGGAAGAGAGCCTGAGCTTATTATTCGTTTGTTTTTGTCTCACTTCGGCCGACAGAGTGTTTTAAAAACGGATTTGGAGATCTTACTCTTTTCTGTAAAGGCGCTTTATGACCGTGACTCAGATCAGGATTTAGGGTGTGATATACAGTTGCTTTATTGACAACATATGCTGTGGAAATCAGACCCAACAATCGATTATTAACAAGAAATATTTGTGAAAGTTGAGCCAATACAGTTTATTTCACTTTGCCATAGAGCTCCATGTAAGTGCATTAAGTAAAAAACAAAATATCAGTGAGTAACACTTTTGCAGTAGGAGACTTATCAGAGCATCAAATGTGTATCAATCCGCTGGTGAAAGACCCAATAACTTTGGACCAATACGGTTTGTTCAGGGCCGATACCGATTATTTTAGACAATGTGATAGATGACAGATGTTATGAACCAATATGCATTTATGATAAAAAAGAAAGCCTTTATGTCAGTATTTATAATTTGGAATATAACACTCCAACACAAAACTTTGTTAAAATGCTTTTGGCAAATATTAAAACAAAACAGAAAACTTCAACATCAAATACAGCAAGTATCCAGCAACTTTTTCATGAAGACAAGATAAAACTTAAATAAAAAAAAATAAAAATAAAAATAGCTACCTGAGGTTTTTACAAAGTTTCCTCAATGCTGAAACTTTATTTGCACCTTTTAATTAATAGATTTTATCAACAATCATTAAAATGAAAGGCTGACTCAAATAATAAATGCAACTTGCCAAATATCAGCCCCAGTAATCAACCTGCCCAATAATCTATTGACCCCTACCAATAACCTCCAATAATCCCCAATGAAGACCCCAGTAAATACTTTAATACTTTAGTGTGTTTGAGTAACATCTGATTACATAAATATTATGCCCTGCTTTTTAGAGATTGGTTTTGCCCCTTAAAAAAGAAGCTATTTATTTTTTTCATTTTAAAAATACATATCAATGCCCTGATGTTGTTGGACAGAGTCCAACGTACATGTCATCACACAATATGCGGAAAAAAGAAAATGGTAAATGGAGAAAAGCAGCAATAGTATCTTGCATAATAAAATCATCATTGTGGAAGACAAAGTTGATGGATCACTCGCAGAGACATTTACTGTGTAGCACTATAAAAATGAAAATAGGAACTAATTATACAGTCCATGTTGCCGACTCGACAAAATTGGCACACTTAAACACATCAAAATTTAACACCTTTAACAACTCTCTTTAGTCATAATAGTTTGGTGATGGCAAGAGGAAGAATACTAGCTCTCAGCTGTGTGATGAAAGGTGTATTTAAAACCAGTGTAAAATGTCATTACCCTTATTATTTGGTGTCAAGCTCTCTGTAAAACCAAGTGTACTGATAACTGTCTTATCTCTGCCTCACAGGCTTCTCCCTCCACTGGTCGAAGAACCAGGAGCACAGCTAAACAAGCGGAGACCCCTTCCCAGCATGCCTTGGTGGAGGCCAGCAGGCATCTTGAAAAAAGCAAAGGAGGAGCTCCGGCATCTCCACCTTCCTCCCAGCTGAAAAGATGCACCAGAGCCTCCAGACTCCACAGTCCAGAGCATCCATGCACACCTGTGGGCTCCACTCATGAGGGGGACTTGTCTGATGTGGAGTCCTGCTGCTCCGCGGTGTCCGGCATCGAACCACTGAAGACACGCACCAGGGGAAAGAGGAGACAGCCCCGCACAGTGAGTCAGGAAGATGAGGAGGTATCTGAGGTGGAATCATGCTCCTCTGCGGTATCTGCATCGAAAGTTAGTCAAAGTAGCCGTCGGAGCACAAGAAGAAAGACGATTCCTAAAAGCCTTAAACCGACTCAGGTTGAGACGGGGGATGTCAAAGTCGAGTTGGCGCTGGAGAGCGAGTCCTGCGGCTCTGTGGTGTCTGAATCCCAGAGGGTCACCAGAAGTCAGAGAAAAACTGCTCTCAGCAGATCATCAGCCAGACAGCAAACTGAGGACTCAGAGCTCTCAGACGCCGGCAGCTGTGTATCCAGTGTCTCAGGAGCTGAGGTTGCAAAGTCCACCTCCCGCAGAGCTACGAGATCCAGAAGACAAAGAGGTCCCATCCCCATCCACCTAGACGAAGCCTCAGAAAGCTCTCAGTCTCCTGCCCCTAGAGCTCGCAGGGGCCGGGCAGCTAGAGGGAAAGACGGAGATACTGTAGATGTGAGTGAGCCCCCGTCTTGTGACTCTGAAGGGTTTGAGTCGGGACCCACGTACAGTAAGATAAGTCGTTGGCGTGGAAAGAACCAATTGGCAGCTCCCAAAGGTGCAGACTCGGACTCTGACTTGACTGACGTGCATTCCCCAATGGGCAGCCCCTGCTCCACACGAAGCAGAGGAACACCCTGCAGCAGCCGCACCGGCTCGGGGAACAGCAGTCGAGGCACTCGCGCCACCAGGCAGTCAGTCAAGGATTGTAGTATTATTCTTGAAAAACCCAGCGAGCAAACTGAGGAGGACACGTCTTTAAATGAGTCCAGGTTAGAAAATACAGTGATAGCTGAGGACGCAGAGTGCACACTGTTGGAGGAAGATGAGAACAAAACATCCGAAGATAAAGAAGGTGTGAATAGTATTGATGAAACACCAGATGAGGCAGATACAATGAGTGTGTCAAAAGGAGTAAATGTAATTTCAGAGGAGGACTCTTCCCTGGTATCAGGCGGTCTTGTTAGTGCAGGTGAAGCTGTTGTTACACCTGCAGTGACTGTCTCACACCAGCAGGAGGAGCCGTGTGCTGAAAATAAGGTCGGGTCCACCTCAGAGATGGAGATGATGCAGGAAACGGCCCCACCATCAGAGCCTTCAAAGCCGTGCCAATCAGTTATAGTAACAGAATGTGACAGTGCTGCTGAAATCACAGAGGAGACTGAAGAGAAGGTTGAAGTTACGGAAGTAGCTGCTTCAAACACCCACTCATCGCAGGGAGATGAGGCTGCTGCTGTGGAAACAGGCCCCAGTGAGGAGGAGAAAATGGAAGTCAGCACATTGGATGGAGACGCTCAGCAGGTGGTTGAGTCCAGCGAGGTCCAAGTTGAGTCCATTCAGGTGATGTCCAGTCAGCAGCAGAACATCACGGTGGATTCTGCTCCTGAACAGGAACCTAATGACGTCGTTGTCCACAGTAAAAAGATAATCAGTCTGCTGGAGAGCAGCGAGGATGAGGATGAAGATCTTGAAGAGGAGGAGAGGGAAGTTTCTGAAGAGGATGAAGAGGAGGATTTGGAGTACCATGCGGACGACAGACCAGGACCCTCCCAGAAGTGTGAAGCAGCGGCTGCATCAGTTGACGGACTGTTTATGATTGACACACGTCCCGGACAGGAGGCCGATGAACAGTACTACAAGGAAAGGCCAACAGAGGAGGAAGACGCCTCAAAAGAGCAAGGAGTTGAGCAGGAGGAGCAAGATGAGGAGTTTGTAGATGAGGAGGGGGATGATGATGAGGATGAAGATGCAGAAATCCTCTTCCTGAGCAGAGATCCTAAGTCGTAAGTATATGACGGGTGCCACCCTCAGATGGGCTCATTCACTTACTGTAGAATACACACATGTACACACTCTGTTTTAAACAAAGCAAATTAAAAGAATAGTTGCACATTTTGGGAAGTACACTTACTGGCTTTCTTGCTTGAGTTAGATGAGAAAATTTATACTAATTTTGTGTTTGCATGCTAAATTTGAAGCCACAGGCAGGAGTGGATCAGTATAAATGCCAAGACACACCAAACTGACATCTGAGAACTAACAGGGACAAAAGCCCCCCTGCTGTGTCGCCTCATGTCGCTGCTCTCGGCCAAAAAGCTGCACGTAAACACACCACACCGATGGGCAACCATGATGTGCACCTGTGTAAGAGGAAACAAGCCTCCACAGCAGCAGATGCTGCTCATCTGTACTCATCATTCAAAACCGGAAACCAGAAGATGTTAATTAGCCATTTAAAACATTAACAATACAATCTAATTTTGAAAGAACAAAGCATATTTACTGCGCGGCAGTGAACAACAACACAAACCATCAGGAAACATTTCTGCTAAAGAGCTCAATGGCAGAAAAAAAAACACAAGCTTACCTTTTATAACACGTGTTTTGGTCTCACTATCTCTGGACTTTAGGCCTTTGTTTACATTATTTCACCCTTGTTTGGCTGTCCAGCTCAGCGCGCGAGAAGACATACAGAGTTATTTCTCTGACGGGACTCTACAGCCACTGCTGCTGATTTAACATGCTGAATCGACAAAAAACACCCGACGAGGGCCAGTGGTGAGGACATTCTGTGGCGACGAGAGTTGCGGATGCTCAGCGTCAGCCCAACGTGGGTTGACACCCAACCGTTGGCTTGGTGTGCCACAACCTTAAAGGCTGGAGACAAGTGGAAACAGATAAACTGGCTTAGTCCAAATGATCACCTACTAGCACCTCTACAGTGGCCCCCGGGATGTCCACTGGTTGCTTTACCAAGTCCGTTAGATGGTATCTTACATAGAACCATCTGAGAATCCCTCATTAGGAACTCTAAAAGCCAAGTATTTACTTTAAAATAACATACGCTAAGCGAACAGTCTTCTTGCTCCAGCTTTATTTAAGGACAGATAGAGAGAGGACTGGTATTGGACTTCTCCTCTAACTCTTTGTAGGAAAAGCAATAAGCCTATTTTCCAAAATGTTGAACTATTCCTTTAAAGGATCAAACCCATTGTCTGTCACAACACTTTATGTTCCTGTCTGTGGCACTTAGCTCATATATTCCTACTGATGAAAGAAATCTTGATGAACAAATTACAAATATGTAGCTTTATTAGAGTGGACTTGTCCACTAGTAGATGGAAGGAAGTGGCCTGTGTCACAAAAATAAGTTTATAAAAAAGCTGGTTCTACTACAACAAGGTTGATACCCAAGGAAGAGGCTGTTGTATGTATCTTTTTATAACAAATCCCACAAAAAGACCAAAATCATCTCTTAATACTCTACTTTTTAAAAAATATTTCCTTGAGATTTGTTTACAATAGAAAATATATATATATAATATGACCAGACTTGAAGAACAGAGCACATACAGACAGTGCAGACACACTCATTATTATTATATATTATCATTATAACTGTGTGCAGAGGTGAGAAATGAGACACGACTGCTCTTCCTGAACACTTTCCTCTGTGCCAATTTGTTTCAGGAAAGAGTTGTCCAGCCGTATTGACCCTGGCATCAGAGTGAAGGAGCTCGGGGGTTTATACATCAATTTTGATGGCAGCAAATCAAAACCCGTCTCCAGTTCGCTGCAAAAACTAAAGGAAAAGAAGATCCAAGATGAGGTAAATAAGTGATTGATTTTTTTTTCCCTTTTGAAGGTGATCTGTGATGCTGAATGAATAATGAACTTTATAGTTATGCAAGGACGAGTAAATCCAATAACACCTGAGATGGTGTTATTCATGGTCTCCCTTTAGTTCTTAGTGACTTTGGCCTTTTATCTTGGAGAAGTGGGGCGTTGATAAAGTTTGGTGTCTTGCAGTGTTTCAGTTTTTGTTGTTTTCCACAGTTGATGAAGAAGAGTGTGATGGGACCAGACTTTGAAAAAAAGGATGCAGTGCCGCCGTACAGTGAATCCAAACAAGCCTTAAAGCTGAAGCACAGAGTAAGTTTTACAAAGTTATGCTTTGGTTTATAGATTCTCAGAGTTACTGTCTGCTTCTGTTTTATTACTTGGATCATGTGTCAGTTGTAGAGTTAGTTATGATGACACATGATGCCCAAAATACAAACTCATTAACATGTAGTCATTAATACAGTGCAGCTGCAGTTTTTATTTCTAATCTGTGCTTCAAAGGCATTGCTTATGTTACATTATATTATATTATATTATTTTGCTTATGTTACATTATATTATATTATATTATTTTGCTTATATTACATTGCTGATAAATTTTCCTGGGTTTTTCCCAGATGGAGAGGGAGAAATCAACAGGAGATGGTTGGTTTAATATGAAAGCCCCCGAGCTCACTCAGGAGCTAAAAGGAGACCTCAAAGTCCTGAAGATGAGAGGCTCCATGGATCCCAAGAGGTTCTACAAGAAGAATGACAGAGATGGCTTTCCCAAATATTTCCAGGTCAGTGAAAACCACACGTCACCTGCTCCTCAAGCAAGTCATGTTCATGCTTTTTTTTTTTTTTTTTTTTAAAGAAACACAGCCATGTTTCTCGAGGGTGAAGTTAACACAATACTTTGGATTTTAGCTTGTTTGACTTGTGAGAGCGCAGGTGGTCCCTCATCCTCCTCTTCCTCATGTTCAGCACTGCTGCTGCTCGTGACCTCGCTATCCTCTTCCTCAGTGCCAGGGAGGCCGTTAAATGCTTTTATCATGTTGCTGGCACTGTCAGTCACAACCCGTATCACACGCCACTGCATGTTCCAATTTTTCCGTGCGCTTTCGTACTTTTGGATCCCAGATTGAATCTTTACCGACTGAAAAGATGAACCACATTCATTTTCTTGTACAATATCATTGTCATCTGTTGCTTTTAAAGGAGTAGCACACCGGTATGTATGACTTCTCAGCTTCATTTTTAAAGTACTTTCTGGGTCAGACATGCTTCAGATGCATGGTGTGAGCGGTACTGGTGTAGATGGCCAGATTAACCCCCACCGCCAAACTATACCAAGGTATAGTCTGGCATAGCCTAAAGTGTAACCCGGGGTATAAAATAACCGAGGCAAGCATGGTGAGAAGACATCTCTCTCTGTGTTTTTATAACTTATTGTCACTCACACTATGTTAATGCATACAAATGTCCTTCAGATGGGAAAGATTGAGTTTTTTGCTGTCATTTCTAAAGTATTCAAGCAAAGTGTAATATGTCGCCCAAAATGCTGAAAAAAATCGGTATGTTTTTGCCAAATGTTGGGGAAAAAAGTCATGGTATAGTGTGTTCAAAATCATGAAAAATAGTCCTGGAATGTTGAAAAAAAATAATAAAATGTCATCGTATGTCATTTCAGTTAAATGCTGTATCATGTAACTGTGTACCTTGTGTTTGTATGTGATACAGGTTGGTACAGTGGTTGATAGTGCAGTCGACTTCTATCATTCCCGCATCCCTAAGAAGGAGAGGAAGCGAACCATGGTGGAGGAGCTGTTAGCAGATGCTGAATTCAGACAGTAAGTTAAACTCAAACGTTTGATTGGATGTGGCTTTATTACGTCACAGTGATTGAATTATGCAAAGACTAATGGTTTGACCAAGTTCTGACAGGTGATTTCTTAGTCATATATAGCCAACATATAAACAACAGCATATTTCAAAACCATAGCCTCACAGTATTTATATATGATTATCAAAATACCGTATGTAACCATGATGAACTTGAAATTTATCATCCAGTACAAGATGCATATGTAATTTCCTTGTCTTACCAGGAACAACAAAAAAAGGTACCAGCACATTGTCATGGAGAAAGCATCACAAGGAGCTGGCAAAAGGAACAAGAAGAATAAATTCTGTAAAAAGTAACTCTGAAGGACTCTGAGTGACTTTTCATAGATGCTGACATCATGATTTTCCAGGGGTGGGTTGCTGTTGAATCATCAAAAATTATCTGCTTGTACAGTTACCAGAGAAATTGTCTACATGCTTATATTGAAAGTAACACTTAAACCAAATAGAAAAAACTTCCTGTAACTAATCATTGTCTTTTGAAATATACATTCATAAAATGAACATTACATTAATTTCTTTTGACTGGCACCAATGTTTGGAAAGCTTCTCCTTAATTTAACTTGTAACATCCTGAAAATGGCTCATAAAATATATTGTGTGATGAAATACCACCATCACCCTGTCATTTATTGACTTTTTGGACTTTTATTTTGAAATTCTACTGAACTCAGAACTTCTTCTAAGAAGAATAGGTGCAGTTGTAGTTAATTTTTTGGGGTTGATGTCATTACTCAAAAACCGCTTGAGCTATTTGGATACAATTTTTATGTAGGTAACTTGTATCTGTGCTCTACGTCTTGACAGCCATCACTTTTTTTACAAGCAACATTAGAGTCACAATAGTGATTGAAACACAGGAAGTGACATGTTACAATCCCCCCCACTTGCGTGTCCAGCAGCTGTTTTTTGGACGTCACATTTTGACATTTTTCAGCATACTAAACTGTTGCATTTTCGTGTTTTTTCGACATACTATATTATGGTGTTTTTGGCTGTTTATTTTGTGTGTTTTGGCACACTATTTTATGTGGTTTTCACACAAACAATTGGAACAGACATCAGCCCGTTCATGCAACTTTCTATATTATGGCGTGTTTCGGCACGCTATTTTAGGTGGTTTTCAAGTGTTTTTAGCTGTTTTTGGGACGGGTCAAATTTTGAAATTTTTGCCTTACTATAGCCTTGCTTTTTGGGTCAATTTTTCGACATGCGATTTTATGGTGTTTTTGGCGGTTTGTGCAACTTTTAATGCTATGGCGTGTTTCGGCACGTTATTTTAAGTGGTTTTCAAGTGTTTTCAGCTGTTTTTGGGACGGGTCAAATTTTGACATTTTTGCCTTACTATAGCCTTGCTTTTTGGGTCAATTTTTCGACATGCGATTTTATGGTGTTTTTGGCCGTTTGTGCAACTTTTAATGCTATGGCGTGTTACGGCACGCTATTTTAAGTGGTTTTCAAGTGTTTTTAGCTGTTTTTGGGACGTGTCAAATTTTGAAATTTTTGCCTTACTATAGCCTTGCTTTTTGGGTCAATTTTTCGACATGCGATTTTATGGTGTTTTTGGCGGTTTGTGCAACTTTTAATGCTATGGTGTGTTTCGGCACGTTATTTTAAGTGGTTTTCAAGTGTTTTCAGCTGTTTTTGGGACGGGTCAAATTTTGACATTTTTGCCTTACTATAGCCTTGCTTTTTGGGTCAATTTTTCGACATGCGATTTTATGGTGTTTTTGGCCGTTTGTGCAACTTTTAATGCTATGGCGTGTTACGGCACGCTATTTTAAGTGGTTTTCAAGTGTTTTTAGCTGTTTTTGGGACGTGTCAAATTTTGAAATTTTTGCCTTACTATAGCCTTGCTTTTTGGGTCAATTTTTCGACATGCGATTTTATGGTGTTTTTGGCCGTTTGTGCAACTTTTAATGCTATGGCGTGTTTCGGCACGCTATTTTAGGTGGTTTTCAAGTGTTTTTAGCTGTTTTTGGGACGTGTCAAATTTTGACATTTTTGCCTTACTATAGCCTTGCTTTTTGGGTCAGTTTTTCGACATGCGATTTTATGGTATTTTTGGCCGTTTGTGCAACTTTTAATGCTATGGCGTGTTTCGGCACGCTATTTTAGGTGGTTTTCAAGTGTTTTTAGCTGTTTTTGGGACGGGTCAAATTTTGACATTTTTGCCTTACTATAGCCTTGCTTTTTGGGTCAATTTTTCGACATGCGATTTTATGGTGTTTTTGGCCGTTTGTGCAACTTTTAATGCTATGGCGTGTTACGGCACACTATTTTAGGTGGTTTTCAAGTGTTTTTAGCTGTTTTTGGGACGTGTCAAATTTTGACATTTTTGCCTTACTATAGCCTTGCTTTTTGGGTCAATTTTTCGACATGCGATTTTATGGTGTTTTTGGCCGTGTTTGCAACTTTTAATGCTATGGCGTGTTTCGGCACGCTATTTTAGGTGGTTTTCAAGTGTTTTTAGCTGTTTTTGGGACGGGTCAAATTTTGACATTTTTGCCTTACTATAGCCTTGCTTTTTGGGTCAGTTTTTCGACATGCGATTTTATGGTATTTTTGGCCGTTTGTGCAACTTTTAATGCTATGGCGTGTTTCGGCACGCTATTTTAGGTGGTTTTCAAGTGTTTTCAGCTGTTTTTGGGACGTGTCAAATTTTGACATTTTTGCCTTACTATAGCCTTGCTTTTTGGGTCAATTTTTCGACATGCGATTTTATGGTGTTTTTGGCCGTTTGTGCAACTTTTAATGCTATGGCGTGTTTCGGCACGCTATTTTAGGTGGTTTTCAAGTGTTTTAGCTGTTTTTTGGGACGTGTCAAATTTTGACATTTTGCCTTACTATAGCCTTGCTTTTTGGGTCAATTTTTCGACATGCGATTTTATGGTTTTATTGGCCGTTTGTGCAACTTTTTATGCTATGGCGTGTTTCGGCACGCTATTTTAAGTGGTTTTCATGTGTTTTCAGCAGTTTTTGGGACGTGTCAAATTTTGACATTTTGCCTTACTATAGCCTTGCTTTTTGGGTCAATTTTTCGACATGCGATTTTATGGTGTTTTTGGCCGTTTGTGCAACTTTTAATGCTATGGCGTGTTACGGCACGCTATTTTAAGTGGTTTTCAAGTGTTTTCAGCAGTTTTTGGGACGTGTCAAATTTTGACATTTTGCCTTACTATAGCCTTGCTTTTTGGGTCAATTTTTCGACATGCGATTTTATGGTTTTATTGGCCGTTTTTGCAACTTTTAATGCTATGGCGTGTTTCGGCACGCTATTTTAAGTGGTTTTCAAGTGTTTTCAGCAGTTTTTGGGACGTGTCAAATTTTGACATTTTGCCTTACTATAGCCTTGCTTTTTGGGTCAATTTTTCGACATGCGATTTTATGGTGTTTTTGGCCGTTTGTGCAACTTTTAATGCTATGGCGTGTTACGGCACACTATTTTAAGTGGTTTTCAAGTGTTTTTAGCTGTTTTTGGGACGTGTCAAATTTTGAAATTTTTGCCTTACTATAGCCTTGCTTTTTGGGTCAATTTTTCGACATGCGATTTTATGGTGTTTTTGGCCGTGTTTGCAACTTTTAATGCTATGGCGTGTTTCGGCACGCTATTTTAGGTGGTTTTCAAGTGTTTTTAGCTGTTTTTGGGACGTGTCAAATTTTGACATTTTTGCCTTACTATAGCCTTGCTTTTTGGGTCAATTTTTCGACATGCGATTTTATGGTGTTTTTGGCCTTTTTTGCAACTTTTAATGCTATGGCGTGTTACCGCACACTATTTTAAGTGGTTTTCAAGTGTTTTTAACTGTTTTTGGGACGTGTCAAATTTTGACATTTTTGCCTTACTATAGCCTTGCTTTTTGGGTCAATTTTTCGACATGCGATTTTATGGTGTTTTGGCCGTTTGTGCAACTTTTAATGCTATGGCGTGTTTCGGCACGCTATTTTAAGTGGTTTTCAAGTGTTTTCAGCTGTTTTTGGGACGTGTCAAATTTTGACATTTTTGCCTTACTATAGCCTTGCTTTTTGGGTCAATTTTTCGACATGCGATTTTATGGTGTTTTTGGCCGTGTTTGCAACTTTTAATGCTATGGCGTGTTTCGGCACGCTATTTTAGGTGGTTTTCAAGTGTTTTTAGCTGTTTTTGGGACGTGTCAAATTTTGACATTTTTGCCTTACTATAGCCTTGCTTTTTGGGTCAGTTTTTCGACATGCGATTTTATGGTTTTATTGGCCGTTTTTACAACTTTTTAATGCTATGGCGTGTTTCGGCACGCTATTTTAAGTGGTTTTCAAGTGTTTTCAGCAGTTTTTGGGACGTGTCAAATTTTGACATTTTGCCTTACTATAGCCTTGCTTTTTGGGTCAATTTTTCGACATGCGATTTTATGGTGTTTTTGGCCGTTTGTGCAACTTTTAATGCTATGGCGTGTTACGGCACACTATTTTAAGTGGTTTTCAAGTGTTTTTAGCTGTTTTTGGGACGTGTCAAATTTTGACATTTTTGCCTTACTATAGCCTTGCTTTTTGGGTCAATTTTTCGACATGCGATTTTATGGTTTTATTGGCCGTTTTTGCAACTTTTAATGCTATGGCGTGTTTCGGCACGCTATTTTAAGTGGTTTTCAAGTGTTTTCAGCTGTTTTTGGGACGTGTCAAATTTTGACATTTTGCCTTACTATAGCCTTGCTTTTTGGGTCAATTTTTCGACATGCGATTTTATGGTGTTTTTGGCCGTTTGTGCAACTTTTAATGCTATGGCGTGTTACGGCACGCTATTTTAGGTGGTTTTCAAGTGTTTTTAGCTGTTTTTGGGACGTGTCAAATTTTGAAATTTTTGCCTTACTATAGCCTTGCTTTTTGGGTCAATTTTTCGACATGCGATTTTATGGTGTTTTTGGCCGTTTGTGCAACTTTTAATGCTATGGCGTGTTTCGGCACGCTATTTTAGGTGGTTTTCAAGTGTTTTTAGCTGTTTTTGGGACGTGTCAAATTTTGACATTTTGCCTTACTATAGCCTTGCTTTTTGGGTCAATTTTTCGACATGCGATTTTATGGTGTTTTTGGCCGTTTGTGCAACTTTTAATGCTATGGCGTGTTTCGGCACGCTATTTTAGGTGGTTTTCAAGTGTTTTCAGCTGTTTTTGGGACGTGTCAAATTTTGACATTTTGCCTTACTATAGCCTTGCTTTTTGGGTCAATTTTTCGACATGCGATTTTATGGTATTTTTGGCCGTTTGTGCAACTTTTAATGCTATGGCGTGTTTCGGCACGCTATTTTAAGTGGTTTTCAAGTGTTTTAGCTGTTCTTGGGACGTGTCAAATTTTGACATTTTTGCCTTACTATAGCCTTGCTTTTTGGGTCAATTTTTCGACATGCGATTTTATGGTGTTTTGGCCGTTTGTGCAACTTTTAATGCTATGGCGTGTTTCGGCACGCTATTTTAGGTGGTTTTCAAGTGTTTTTAGCTGTTTTTGGGACGTGTCAAATTTTGACATTTTTGCCTTACTATAGCCTTGCTTTTTGGGTCAATTTTTCGACATGCGATTTTATGGTGTTTTTGGCTGTTTGTGCAACTTTTAATGCTATGGCGTGTTTGACACGCTATTTTAGGTGGTTTTCAAGTGTTTTCAGCTGTTTTTGGGACGTGTCAAATTTTGACATTTTTGCCTTACTATAGCCTTGCTTTTTGGGTCAATTTTTCGACATGCGATTTTATGGTGTTTTTGGCCGTTTGTGCAACTTTTAATGCTATGGCGTGTTTCGGCACGCTATTTTAGGTGGTTTTCAAGTGTTTTTAGCTGTTTTTGGGACGTGTCAAATTTTGACATTTTGCCTTACTATAGCCTTGCTTTTTGGGTCAATTTTTCGACATGCGATTTTATGGTGTTTTTGGCCGTGTTTGCAACTTTTAATGCTATGGCGTGTTTCGGCACGCTATTTTAGGTGGTTTTCCAGTGTTTTAGCTGTTTTTGGGACGGTCAAATTTTGACATTTTGCCTTACTATAGCCTTGCTTTTTGGGTCAATTTTTCGACATGCGATTTTATGGTGTTTTTGGCCGTTTGTGCAACTTTTAATGCTATGGCGTGTTTTAATGCACGCTATTTTAGGTGGTTTTCAAGTGTTTTTAGCTGTTTTTGGGACGTGTCAAATTTTGAAATTTTGCCTTACTATAGCCTTGCTTTTTGGGTCAATTTTTTAGACATGCGATTTTATGGTGTTTTTGGCCGTTTGTGCAACTTTTAATGCTATGGCGTGTTTCGGCACGCTATTTTAGGTGGTTTTCAAGTGTTTTTAGCTGTTTTTGGGACGTGTCAAATTTTGACATTTTGCCTTACTATAGCCTTGCTTTTTGGGTCAATTTTTCGACATGCGATTTTATGGTGTTTTTGGCCGTTTGTGCAACTTTTAATGCTATGGCGTGTTACGGCACGCTATTTTAAGTGGTTTTCAAGTGTTTTTAGCTGTTTTTGGGACGTGTCAAATTTTGAAATTTTTGCCTTACTATAGCCTTGCTTTTTGGGTCAATTTTTCGACATGCGATTTTATGGTGTTTTTGGCCGTGTTTGCAACTTTTAATGCTATGGCGTGTTTCGGCACGCTATTTTAGGTGGTTTTCAAGTGTTTTTAGCTGTTTTTGGGACGTGTCAAATTTTGACATTTTTGCCTTACTATAGCCTTGCTTTTTGGGTCAATTTTTCGACATGCGATTTTATGGTGTTTTGGCCGTTTGTGCAACTTTTTATGCTTTTGCGGGTTTCGCACGCTATTTTAGGTGGTTTTCAAGTGTTTTTAGCTGTTTTTGGGACGTGTCAAATTTTGACATTTTTGCCTTACTATAGCCTTGCTTTTTGGGTCAATTTTTCGACATGCGATTTTATGGTTTTATTGGCCGTTTTTACAACTTTTTATGCTATGGCGTGTTTCGGCACGCTATTTTAAGTGGTTTTCAAGTATTTTCAGCAGTTTTTCGGACGTGTCAAATTTTGACATTTTTGCCTAACTATAGCCTTGCTTTTTGGGTCAATTTTTCGACATGCGATTTTATGGTGTTTTTGGCCGTTTGTGCAACTTTTAATGCTATGGCGTGTTACGGCACACTATTTTAAGTGGTTTTCAAGTGTTTTTAGCTGTTTTTGGGACGTGTCAAATTTTGAAATTTTTGCCTTACTATAGCCTTGCTTTTTGGGTCAATTTTTCGACATGCGATTTTATGGTTTTATTGGCCGTTTTTGCAACTTTTAATGCTATGGCGTGTTTCGGCACGCTATTTTAAGTGGTTTTCAAGTGTTTTCAGCAGTTTTTGGGACGTGTCAAATTTTGACATTTTGCCTTACTATAGCCTTGCTTTTTGGGTCAATTTTTCGACATGCGATTTTATGGTGTTTTTGGCCGTTTGTGCAACTTTTAATGCTATGGCGTGTTACGGCACACTATTTTAAGTGGTTTTCAAGTGTTTTTAGCTGTTTTTGGGACGTGTCAAATTTTGAAATTTTTGCCTTACTATAGCCTTGCTTTTTGGGTCAATTTTTCGACATGCGATTTTATGGTGTTTTTGGCCGTGTTTGCAACTTTTAATGCTATGGCGTGTTTCGGCACGCTATTTTAGGTGGTTTTCAAGTGTTTTTAGCTGTTTTTGGGACGTGTCAAATTTTGACATTTTTGCCTTACTATAGCCTTGCTTTTTGGGTCAGTTTTTCGACATGCGATTTTATGGTATTTTTGGCCGTTTGTGCAACTTTTAATGCTATGGCGTGTTTCGGCACGCTATTTTAGGTGGTTTTAAAGTGTTTTCAGCTGTTTTTGGGACGTGTCAAATTTTGACATTTTTGCCTTACTATAGCCTTGCTTTTTGGGTCAATTTTTCGACATGCGATTTTATGGTGTTTTTGGCCGTTTGTGCAACTTTTAATGCTATGGCGTGTTTCGGCACGCTATTTTAAGTGGTTTTCAAGTGTTTTCAGCTGTTTTTGGGACGTGTCAAATTTTGACATTTTTGCCTTACTATAGCCTTGCTTTTTGGGTCAATTTTTCGACATGCGATTTTATGGTGTTTTGGCCGTTTGTGCAACTTTTAATGCTATGGCGTGTTTCGGCACGCTATTTTAGGTGGTTTTCAAGTGTTTTAGCTGTTTTTGGGACGTGTCAAATTTTGACATTTTTGCCTTACTATAGCCTTGCTTTTTGGGTCAATTTTTCGACATGCGATTTTATGGTTTTATTGGCCGTTTTTACAACTTTTTATGCTATGGCGTGTTTCGGCACGCTATTTTAAGTGGTTTTCAAGTATTTTCAGCAGTTTTTCGGACGTGTCAAATTTTGACATTTTTGCCTAACTATAGCCTTGCTTTTTGGGTCAATTTTTTCGACATGCGATTTTATGGTGTTTTTGGCCGTTTGTGCAACTTTTAATGCTATGGCGTGTTACGGCACACTATTTTAAGTGGTTTTCAAGTGTTTTTAGCTGTTTTTGGGACGTGTCAAATTTTGAAATTTTTGCCTTACTATAGCCTTGCTTTTTGGGTCAATTTTTCGACATGCGATTTTATGGTTTTATTGGCCGTTTTTGCAACTTTTAATGCTATGGCGTGTTTCGGCACGCTATTTTAAGTGGTTTTCAAGTGTTTTCAGCAGTTTTTGGGACGTGTCAAATTTTGACATTTTGCCTTACTATAGCCTTGCTTTTTTGGGTCATTTTTCGACATGCGATTTTATGGTGTTTTTGGCCGTTTGTGCAACTTTTAATGCTATGGCGTGTTACGGCACACTATTTTAAGTGGTTTTCAAGTGTTTTTAGCTGTTTTTGGGACGTGTCAAATTTTGAAATTTTTGCCTTACTATAGCCTTGCTTTTTGGGTCAATTTTTCGACATGCGATTTTATGGTGTTTTTGGCCGTGTTTGCAACTTTTAATGCTATGGCGTGTTTCGGCACGCTATTTTAGGTGGTTTTCAAGTGTTTTTAGCTGTTTTTGGGACGTGTCAAATTTTGACATTTTGCCTTTACTATAGCCTTGCTTTTTGGGTCAGTTTTTTCGACATGCGATTTTATGGTATTTTTGGCCGTTTGTGCAACTTTTAATGCTATGGCGTGTTTCGGCACGCTATTTTAGGTGGTTTTAAAGTGTTTTCAGCTGTTTTTGGGACGTGTCAAATTTTGACATTTTTGCCTTACTATAGCCTTGCTTTTTGGGTCAATTTTTCGACATGCGATTTTATGGTGTTTTTGGCCGTTTGTGCAACTTTTAATGCTATGGCGTGTTTCGGCACGCTATTTTAGGTGGTTTTCAAGTGTTTTTAGCTGTTTTTGGGACGTGTCAAATTTTGACATTTTTGCCTTACTATAGCCTTGCTTTTTGGGTCAATTTTTCGACATGCGATTTTATGGTGTTTTTGGCCGTGTTTGCAACTTTTAATGCTATGGCGTGTTTCGGCACGCTATTTTAGGTGGTTTTCAAGTGTTTTTAGCTGTTTTTGGGACGGTCAAATTTTGACATTTTTGCCTTACTATAGCCTTGCTTTTTGGGTCAGTTTTTCGACATGCGATTTTATGGTATTTTTGGCCGTTTGTGCAACTTTTAATGCTATGGCGTGTTTCGGCACGCTATTTTAGGTGGTTTTAAAGTGTTTTCAGCTGTTTTTGGGACGTGTCAAATTTTGACATTTTGCCTTACTATAGCCTTGCTTTTTGGGTCAATTTTTCGACATGCGATTTTATGGTGTTTTTGGCGTGTTTGCAACTTTTAATTCTATGGCGTGTTTCGGCACGCTATTTTAAGTGGTTTTCAAGTGTTTTCAGCTGTTTTTGGGACGTGTCAAATTTTGAAATTTTTGCCTTACTATAGCCTTGCTTTTTGGGTCAATTTTTCGACATGCGATTTTATGGTGTTTTTGGCCGTTTGTGCAACTTTTAATGCTATGGCGTGTTACGGCACACTATTTTAAGTGGTTTTCAAGTGTTTTTAGCTGTTTTTGGGACGTGTCAAATTTTGACATTTTTGCCTTACTATAGCCTTGCTTTTTGGGTCAGTTTTTCGACATGCGATTTTATGGTATTTTTGGCCGTTTGTGCAACTTTTAATGCTATGGCGTGTTTCGGCACGCTATTTTAGGTGGTTTTAAAGTGTTTTCAGCTGTTTTTGGGACGTGTCAAATTTTGACATTTTGCCTTTACTATAGCCTTTGCTTTTTGGGTCAATTTTTCGACATGCGATTTTATGGTGTTTTTTGGCCGTTTGTGCAACTTTTAATGCTATGGCGTGTTTCGCACGCTTATTTTAAGTGGTTTTCAAGTGTTTTTAGCTGTTTTTGGGACGTGTCAAATTTTGACATTTTGCCTTACTATAGCCTTGCTTTTGGGTCAATTTTTCGACATGCGATTTTATGGTGTTTTTGGCCGTTTGTGCAACTTTTAATGCTATGGCGTGTTTCGCACGCTTATTTTAGGTGGTTTTCAAGTGTTTTAGCTGTTTTTGGGACGTGTCAAATTTTGACATTTTTGCCTTACTATAGCCTTGCTTTTTGGGTCAATTTTTCGACATGCGATTTTATGGTTTTATTGGCCGTTTTTACAACTTTTTATGCTATGGCGTGTTTCGGCACGCTATTTTAAGTGGTTTTCAAGTATTTTCAGCAGTTTTTCGGACGTGTCAAATTTTGACATTTTTGCCTAACTATAGCCTTGCTTTTTGGGTCAATTTTTCGACATGCGATTTTATGGTGTTTTTGGCCGTTTGTGCAACTTTTAATGCTATGGCGTGTTACGGCACACTATTTTAAGTGGTTTTCAAGTGTTTTAGCTGTTTTTGGGACGTGTCAAATTTTGAAATTTTTGCCTTACTATAGCCTTTGCTTTTTGGGTCAATTTTTTCGACATGCGATTTTATGGTTTTATTGGCCGTTTTGCAACTTTTAATGCTATGGCGTGTTTCGCACGCTTATTTTAAGTGGTTTTCAAGTGTTTTCAGCAGTTTTTGGGACGTGTCAAATTTTGACATTTTGCCTTACTATAGCCTTGCTTTTTGGGTCAATTTTTCGACATGCGATTTTATGGTGTTTTTGGCCGTTTGTGCAACTTTTAATGCTATGGCGTGTTACGGCACACTATTTTAAGTGGTTTTCAAGTGTTTTTAGCTGTTTTTGGGACGTGTCAAATTTTGAAATTTTTGCCTTACTATAGCCTTGCTTTTTGGGTCAATTTTTCGACATGCGATTTTATGGTGTTTTTGGCCGTGTTTGCAACTTTTAATGCTATGGCGTGTTTCGGCACGCTATTTTAGGTGGTTTTCAAGTGTTTTTAGCTGTTTTTGGGACGTGTCAAATTTTGACATTTTTGCCTTACTATATCCTTTGCTTTTTGGGTCAGTTTTTCGACATGCGATTTTATGGTATTTTTGGCCGTTTGTGCAACTTTTTAATGCTATGGCGTGTTTCGCACGCTTATTTTAGGTGGTTTTAAAGTGTTTTCAGCTGTTTTTGGGACGGTCAAATTTTGACATTTTTGCCTTACTATAGCCTTGCTTTTTGGGTCAATTTTTCGACATGCGATTTTATGGTGTTTTTGGCCGTTTGTGCAACTTTTAATGCTATGGCGTGTTTCGGCACGCTATTTTAGGTGGTTTTCAAGTGTTTTTAGCTGTTTTTGGGACGTGTCAAATTTTGACATTTTTGCCTTACTATAGCCTTGCTTTTTGGGTCAATTTTTCGACATGCGATTTTATGGTGTTTTTGGCCGTGTTTGCAACTTTTAATGCTATGGCGTGTTTCGGCACGCTATTTTAGGTGGTTTTCAAGTGTTTTAGCTGTTTTTGGGACGGTCAAATTTTGACATTTTGCCTTACTATAGCCTTGCTTTTTGGGTCAGTTTTTCGACATGCGATTTTATGGTATTTTTGGCCGTTTGTGCAACTTTTAATGCTATGGCGTGTTTCGGCACGCTATTTTAGGTGGTTTTAAAGTGTTTTCAGCTGTTTTTGGGACGTGTCAAATTTTGACATTTTTGCCTTACTATAGCCTTGCTTTTTGGGTCAATTTTTCGACATGCGATTTTATGGTGTTTTTGGCCGTGTTTGCAACTTTTAATGCTATGGCGTGTTTCGGCACGCTATTTTAGGTGGTTTTCAAGTGTTTTCAGCTGTTTTTGGGACGTGTCAAATTTTGAAATTTTTGCCTTACTATAGCCTTGCTTTTTGGGTCAATTTTTCGACATGCGATTTTATGGTGTTTTTGGCCGTTTGTGCAACTTTTAATGCTATGGCGTGTTACGGCACACTATTTTAAGTGGTTTTCAAGTGTTTTTAGCTGTTTTTGGGACGTGTAAAATATTGACATTTTTGCCTTACTATAGCCTTGCTTTTTGGGTCAATTTTTCGACATGCGATTTTATGGTGTTTTTGGCCGCTTGTGCAACTTTTTAATGCTATGGCGTGTTTCGCACGCTATTTTAGGTGGTTTTCAAGTGTTTTTAGCTGTTTTTGGGACATGTCAAATTTTGACATTTTTGCCTTACTATAGCCTTGCTTTTTGGGTCAATTTTTCGACATGCGATTTTATGGTGTTTTTGGCCGTTTGTGCAACTTTTAATGCTATGGCGTGTTACGGCACGCTATTTTAAGTGGTTTTCAAGTGTTTTTAGCTGTTTTTGGGACGTGTCAAATTTTGAAATTTTTGCCTTACTATAGCCTTGCTTTTTGGGTCAATTTTTCGACATGCGATTTTATGGTGTTTTTGGCCGTGTTTGCAACTTTTAATGCTATGGCGTGTTTCGGCACGCTATTTTAGGTGGTTTTCAAGTGTTTTTAGCTGTTTTTGGGACGTGTCAAATTTTGACATTTTTGCCTTACTATAGCCTTGCTTTTTGGGTCAATTTTTCGACATGCGATTTTATGGTGTTTTTGGCCGTTTGTGCAACTTTTAATGCTATGGCGTGTTACGGCACACTATTTTAAGTGGTTTTCAAGTGTTTTCAGCTGTTTTTGGGACGTGTCAAATTTTGAAATTTTTGCCTTACTATAGCCTTGCTTTTTGGGTCAATTTTTCGACATGCGATTTTATGGTTTTATTGGCTGTTTTTGCAACTTTTTATGCTATGGCGTGTTTCGGCACGCTATTTTAAGTGGTTTTCAAGTGTTTTCAGCTGTTTTTGGGACGTGTCAAATTTTGACATTTTGACTTACTATAGCCTTGCTTTTTGGGTCAATTTTTCGACATGCGATTTTATGGTGTTTTTGGCCGTTTGTGCAACTTTTAATGCTATGGCGTGTTACAGCACACTATTTTAAGTGGTTTTCAAGTGTTTTTAGCTGTTTTTGGGACGTGTCAAATTTTGACATTTTTGCCTTACTATAGCCTTGCTTTTTGGGTCAATTTTTCGACATGCCGATTTTATGGTGTTTTTGCTGTGTTTTGCAACTTTTAATGCTATGGCGTGTTCGGCACGCTATTTTAGGTGGTTTTCAAGTGTTTTCAGCTGTTTTTGGGACGTGTCAAATTTTGACATTTTTGCCTTACTATAGCCTTGCTTTTTGGGTCAATTTTTCAACATGCGATTTTATGGTGTTTTTGGCCGTTTGTGCAACTTTTAATGCTATGGCGTGTTTCGGCACGCTATTTTAAGTGGTTTTCAAGTGTTTTCAGCTGTTTTTGGGACGTGTCAAATTTTGACATTTTGCCTTACTATAGCCTTGCTTTTTGGGTCAATTTTTCGACATGCGATTTTATGGTGTTTTTGGCCGTTTGTGCAACTTTTAATGCTATGGCGTGTTACGGCACACTATTTTAAGTGGTTTTCAAGTGTTTTTAGCTGTTTTTGGGACGTGTCAAATTTTGACATTTTTGCCTTACTATAGCCTTGCTTTTTGGGTCAATTTTTCGACATGCGATTTTATGGTGTTTTTGGCCTTTTTTCAACTTTTAATGCTATGGCGTGTTACGGCACACTATTTTAAGTGGTTTTCAAGTGTTTTAGCTGTTTTTGGGACGTGTCAAATTTTGCCATTTTTGCCTTTACTATTGCCTTGCTTTTTGGGTCAATTTTTCGACATGCAATTTTATGGTGTTTTTGGCCGTTTGTGCAACTTTTAATGCTATGGCGTGTTTCGGCACGCTATTTTAGGTGGTTTTCAAGTGTTTTTAGCTGTTTTTGGGACGGTCAAATTTTGACATTTTGCCTTACTATAGCCTTGCTTTTTTGGGTCAATTTTTCGACATGCGATTTTATGGTTTTATTGGCCGTTTTTGCAACTTTTTATGCTATGGCGTGTTTCGGCACGCTATTTTAAGTGGTTTTCAAGTGTTTTTAGCTGTTTTTGGGACGTGTCAAATTTTGCCATTTTTGCCTTACTATAGCCTTGCTTTTTGGGTCAGTTTTTCGACATGCGATTTTATGGTGTTTTTGGCCGTTTGTGCAACTTTTAATGCTATGGCGTGTTACGGCACGCTATTTTAAGTGGTTTTCAAGTGTTTTAGCTGTTTTTGGACGGTCAAATTTTGACATTTTTGCCTTTACTATAGCCTTGCTTTTGGGTCAATTTTTCGACATGCGATTTTATGGTGTTTTTGGCCGTTGTGCAACTTTTAATGCTATGGCGTGTTACGCACACTATTTTAAGTGGTTTTCAAGTGTTTTTAGCTGTTTTTGGGACGTGTCAAATTTTGACATTTTTGCCTTTACTATAGCCTTGCTTTTTGGGTCAATTTTTCGACATGCGATTTTATGGTGTTTTTGGCCGTTTGTGCAACTTTTAATGCTATGGCGTGTTTCGCACGCTTATTTTAGGTGGTTTTCAAGTGTTTTTAGCTGTTTTTGGGACGTGTCAAATTTTGACATTTTGCCTTACTATAGCCTTGCTTTGTGGGTCAATTTTTCGACATGCGATTTTATGGTGTTTTTTGGCCGTTTGTGCAACTTTTTAATGCTATGGCGTGTTACAGCACACTATTTTAAGTGGTTTTCAAGTGTTTTTAGCTGTTTTTGGGACGTGTCAAATTTTGAAATTTTTGCCTTACTATAGCCTTGCTTTTTGGGTCAATTTTTCGACATGCGATTTTATGGTGTTTTTGGCCGTTTGTGCAACTTTTAATGCTATGGCGTGTTTCGCACGCTATTTTAGGTGGTTTTCAAGTGTTTTTAGCTGTTTTTGGGACGTGTCAAATTTTGACATTTTTGCCTTTACTATAGCCTTGCTTTTTGGGTCAATTTTTCGACATGCGATTTTATGGTGTTTTTGGCCGTTTGTGCAACTTTTAATGCTATGGCGTGTTTCGCACGCTATTTTAGGTGGTTTTCAAGTGTTTTTAGCTGTTTTTGGGACGTGTCAAATTTTGACATTTTTGCCTTTACTATAGCCTTGCTTTTTGGGTCAATTTTTCGACATGCGATTTTATGGTGTTTTTGGCCGTTTTTGCAACTTTTAATGCTATGGCGTGTTTCGGCACGCTATTTTAGGTGGTTTTCAAGTGTTTTTAGCTGTTTTTGGGACGTGTCAAATTTTGACATTTTGCCTTACTATAGCCTTGCTTTTTGGGTCAATTTTTCGACATGCGATTTTATGGTGTTTTTGGCCGCTTTTGCAACTTTTTAATGCTATGGCGTGTTTCGCACGCTATTTTAGGTGGTTTTCAAGTGTTTTAGCTGTTTTTGGGACGGTCAAATTTTGACATTTTGCCTTACTATAGCCTTGCTTTTTGGGTCAATTTTTCGACATGCGATTTTATGGTGTTTTTGGCCGCTTGTGCAACTTTTAATGCTATGGCGTGTTTCGCACGCTATTTTAAGTGGTTTTCAAGTGTTTTTAGCTGTTTTTGGGACGGTCAAATTTTGACATTTTGCCTTACTATAGCCTTTGCTTTTTGGGTCAATTTTTCGACATGCGATTTTATGGTGTTTTTGGCCGCTTTTGCAACTTTTTAATGCTATGGCGTGTTTCGCACGCTATTTTAAGTGGTTTTCAAGTGTTTTAGCTGTTTTTGGGACGTGTCAAATTTTGATATTTTGCCTTACTATAGCCTTGCTTTTTGGGTCAATTTTTCGACATGCGATTTTATGGTGTTTTTGCCGTTTTTGCAACTTTTTATGCTATGGCGTGTTTCCGCGCGCTATTTTTAGTGGTTTTCAAGTGTTTTAGCTGTTTTTGGGACGTGTCAAATTTTGACATTTTGCCTTACTATAGCCTTGCTTTTTGGGTCAATTTTTCGACATGCGATTTTATGGTGTTTTTGGCCGTTTTTGCAACTTTTAATGCTATGGCGTGTTTCGGCACGCTATTTTAAGTGGTTTTCAAGTGTTTTTAGCTGTTTTTGGGACGTGTCAAATTTTGACATTTTTGCCTTACTATAGCCTTGCTTTTTGGGTCAATTTTTCGACATGCGATTTTATGGTGTTTTTGGCCTTTTTTGCAACTTTTTAATGCTATGGCGTGTTTCGCACGCTATTTTAAGTGGTTTTCAAGTGTTTTAGCTGTTTTTGGGACGGTCAAATTTTGACATTTTGCCTTACTATAGCCTTGCTTTTTGGGTCAATTTTTCGACATGCGATTTTATGGTGTTTTTGGCCGTTTTTGCAACTTTTTATGCTATGGCGTGTTTCGGCACGCTATTTTAGGTGGTTTTCAAGTGTTTTTAGCTGTTTTTGGGACGTGTCAAATTTTGACATTTTTGCCTTACTATAGCCTTGCTTTTTGGGTCAATTTTTCGACATGCGATTTTATGGTTTTTTTTTGCCGTTTGTGCAACTTTTAATTCTATGGCGTGTTTCGCACGCTATTTTAGTTGGTTTTCAGGTGTTTTGAGCTGTTTTTGGTACGTTCCAAATTTTGACATTTTGCCTTACTATAGCCTTGCTTTTTGGGTCAATTTTTCGACATGCGATTTTAAGGTGTTTTTGGCCGTGTGTGCAACTTTTAATGCTATGGCGTGTTTCGGCACGCTATTTTAGGTGGTTTTCAAGTGTTTTTAGCTGTTTTTGGGACGTGTCAAATTTTGACATTTTGCCTTACTATAGCCTTTGCTTTTTGGGTCAATTTTTCGACATGCGATTTTATGGTGTTTTTGGCCGTTTGTGCAACTTTTAATGCTATGGCGTGTTACGGCACACTATTTTAAGTGGTTTTCAAGTGTTTTAGCTGTTTTTGGGACGTGTCAAATTTTGACATTTTTGCCTTACTATAGCCTTGCTTTTTGGGTCAATTTTTCGACATGCGATTTTATGGTGTTTTTGGCCGTGTTTGCAACTTTTAATGCTATGGCGTGTTTCGGCACGCTATTTTAGGTGGTTTTCAAGTGTTTTTAGCTGTTTTTGGGACGGGTCAAATTTTGACATTTTGCCTTTCTTTAGCCTTTCTTTTTGGGTGAATTTTTCGACATGCGATTTTATGGTGTTTTGGCCGTTTTGCAACTTTTTAATGCTATGGCGTGTTTGGCACGCTATTTTAAGTGGTTTTCAAGTGTTTTAGCTGTTTTTGGGACGTGTCAAATTTTGACATTTTGCCTTACTATAGCCTTGCTTTTTGGGTCAATTTTTCGACATGCGATTTTATGGTGTTTTTGGCCGCTTTGTGCAACTTTTAATGCTATGGCGTGTTACGGCACACTATTTTAAGTGGTTTTCAAGTGTTTTAGCTGTTTTTGGGACGTGTCAAATTTTGACATTTTTGCCTTACTATCGCCTTGCTTTTTGGGTCATTTTTTCGACATGCGATTTTATGGTGTTTTTGGCCGGTTTTTGCAACTTTTAATGCTATGGCGTGTTTCGGCACGCTATTTTAGGTGGTTTTCAAGTGTTTTTAGCTGTTTTTGGGACGTGTCAAATTTTGACATTTTGCCTTACTATAGCCTTGCTTTTTGGGTCAATTTTTCGACATGCGATTTTAAGGTGTTTTTGGCCGTTTGTGCAACTTTTAATGCTATGGCGTGTTTCGGCACGCTATTTTAAGTGGTTTTCAAGTGTTTTTAGCTGTTTTTGGGACGTGTCAAATTTTGACATTTTTGCCTTACTATAGCCTTGCTTTTTGGGTCAATTTTTCGACACGCGATTTTATGGTGTTTTTGGCCGTTTGTGCAACTTTTTATGCTATGGCGTGTTCTGACACACTATTTTAAGTGGTTTTCAAGTGTTTTAGCTGTTTTTGGGACGTGTCAAATTTTGACATTTTTGCCTTACTATAGCCTTGCTTTTTGGGTCAATTTTTCGACATGCGATTTTATGGTGTTTTTGGCCGTTTTTGCAACTTTTAATGCTATGGCGTGTTTCGCACGCTATTTTAGGTGGTTTTCAAGTGTTTTTAGCTGTTTTTGGGACGTGTCAAATTTTGACATTTTGCCTTACTATAGCCTTTGCTTTTTGGTTCAATTTTTCGACATGCGATTTTAAGGTGTTTTTGGCCGTTTGTGCAACTTTTAATGCTATGGCGTGTTACAGCACACTATTTTAAGTGGTTTTCAAGTGTTTTTAGCTGTTTTTGGGACGTGTCAAATTTTGACATTTTTGCCTTACTATAGCCTTGCTTTTTGGGTCAATTTTTCGACATGCGATTTTATGGTGTTTTTGGCCGTTTGTGCAACTTTTAATGCTATGGCGTGTTACGCACACTATTTTAAGTGGTTTTCAAGTGTTTTAGCTGTTTTTGGGACGTGTCAAATTTTGACATTTTGCCTTTCTATAGCCTTTGCTTTTTGGGCAATTTTTCGACATGCGATTTTATGGTGTTTTGGCCGTGTTTGCAACTTTTAATGCTATGGCGTGTTTCGCACGCTTATTTTAGGTGGTTTTCAAGTGTTTTAGCTGTTTTTTGGGACGTGTCAAATTTTGACATTTTGCCTTACTATAGCCTTGCTTTTTGGGTCAATTTTTTCGACATGCGATTTTATGGTGTTTTTGGCCGTTTGTGCAACTTTTAATGCTATGGCGTGTTTACAGCACGCTATTTTAAGTGGTTTTCAAGTGTTTTTAGCTGTTTTTGGGACGTGTCAAATTTTGACATTTTGCCTTACTATAGCCTTGCTTTTTGGGTCAATTTTTCGACATGCGATTTTATGGTGTTTTTGGCCGTTTGTGCAACTTTTAATGCTATGGCGTGTTTCGGCACGCTATTTTAGGTGGTTTTCAAGTGTTTTTAGCTGTTTTTGGGACGTGTCAAATTTTGCCATTTTTGCCTTACTATAGCCTTGCTTTTTGGGTCAATTTTTCGACATGCGATTTTATGGTGTTTTTGGCCGTTTGTGCAACTTTTAATGCTATGGCGTGTTTCGGCACGCTATTTTAGGTGGTTTTCAAGTGTTTTTAGCTGTTTTTGGGACGTGTCAAATTTTGACATTTTGCCTTACTATAGCCTTGCTTTTTGGGTCAATTTTTCGACATGCGATTTTATGGTTTTATTGGCCGTTTTTACAACTTTTTATGCTATGGCGTGTTTCGGCACGCTATTTTAAGTGGTTTTCAAGTGTTTTAGCTGTTTTTGGGACGTGTCAAATTTTGACATTTTGCCTTACTATAGCCTTTGCTTTTTGGGTCAATTTTTCGACATGCGATTTTATGGTGTTTTTGGCCGTTTGTGCAACTTTTAATGCTATGGCGTGTTACGGCACGCTATTTTAAGTGGTTTTCAAGTGTTTTTAGCTGTTTTTGGGACGTGTCAAATTTTGACATTTTTGCCTTACTATAGCCTTGCTTTTTGGGTCAATTTTTCGACATGCGATTTTATGGTGTTTTTGGCCTTTTTTGCAACTTTTAATGCTATGGCGTGTTACGGCACACTATTTTAAGTGGTTTTCAAGTGTTTTTAGCTGTTTTTGGGACGTGTCAAATTTTGCCATTTTTGCCTTACTATAGCCTTGCTTTTTGGGTCAATTTTTCGACATGCGATTTTATGGTGTTTTTGGCCGTTTGTGCAACTTTTAATGCTATGGCGTGTTTCGGCACGCTATTTTAGGTGGTTTTCAAGTGTTTTTAGCTGTTTTTGGGACGGGTCAAATTTTGACATTTTGCCTTACTATAGCCTTGCTTTTTGGGTCAATTTTTCGACATGCGATTTTATGGTTTTATTGGCCGCTTTTGCAACTTTTTAATGCTATGGCGTGTTTCGCACGCTATTTTAAGTGGTTTTCAAGTGTTTTTAGCTGTTGTTGGGACGTGTCAAATTTTGACATTTTGCCTTACTATAGCCTTGCTTTTTGGGTCAATTTTTCGACATGCGATTTTAAGGTGTTTTTGGTCGTTTGTGCAACTTTTAATGCTATGGCGTGTTACGGCACGCTATTTTAAGTGGTTTTCAAGTGTTTTAGCTGTTTTTTGGACGTGTCAAATTTTGACATTTTTGCCTTACTATAGCCTTGCTTTTTGGGTCAATTTTTCGACATGCGATTTTATGGTGTTTTTGGCCGTTTGTGCAACTTTTAATGCTATGGCGTGTTTACGGCACACTATTTTAAGTGGTTTTCAAGTGTTTTTAGCTGTTTTTGGGACGTGTCAAATTTTGACATTTTTGCCTTACTATAGCCTTGCTTTTTGGGTCAATTTTTCGACATGCGATTTTATGGTGTTTTTGGCCGTGTTTGCAACTTTTAATGCTATGGCGTGTTTCGGCACGCTATTTTAGGTGGTTTTCAAGTGTTTTTAGCTGTTTTTTGGGACGTGTCAAATTTTGACATTTTGCCTTACTATAGCCTTGCTTTTTGGGTCAATTTTTCGACATGCGATTTTATGGTGTTTTTTGGCCGTTTTGCAACTTTTAATGCGATGGCGTTTTACGGCACACTTTTTTAGGTGGTTTTCAAGTGTTTTTAGCTGTTTTTGGGACGTGTCAAATTTTGACATTTTTGCCTTACTATAGCCTTGCTTTTGGGTCAATTTTTCGACATGCGATTTTATGGTGTTTTTGGCCGTTTGTGCAACTTTTAATGCTATGGCGTGTTACAGCACACTATTTTAAGTGGTTTTCAAGTGTTTTAGCTGTTTTTGGGACGTGTCAAATTTTGACATTTTTGCCTTACTATAGCCTTGCTTTTTGGGTCAATTTTTTCGACATGCGATTTTATGGTTTTTTGGCCGTTTGTGCAACTTTTAATGCTATGGCGTGTTTCGGCACGCTATTTTAGGTGGTTTTCAAGTGTTTTTAGCTGTTTTTGGGACGTGTCAAATTTTGACATTTTTGCCTTACTATAGCCTTGCTTTTTGGGTCAATTTTTCGACATGCGATTTTATGGTGTTTTTGGCCGTTTGTGCAACTTTTTAATGCTATGGCGTGTTTCGCACGCTTATTTTAAGTGGTTTTCAAGTGTTTTAGCTGTTTTTGGGACGTGTCAAATTTTGACATTTTTGCCTTTACTATAGCCTTTGCTTTTTGGGTCAATTTTTCGACATGCGATTTTATGGTGTTTTTGGCCTTTTTTTCAACTTTTTAATGCTATGGCGTGTTTACGGCACACTATTTTAAGTGGTTTTCAAGTGTTTTAGCTGTTTTTGGGACGGTCAAATTTTGACATTTTGCCTTACTATAGCCTTTGCTTTTTGGGTCAATTTTTCGACATGCGATTTTATGGTGTTTTTGGCCGTTTGTGCAACTTTTAATGCTATGGCGTGTTTCGGCACGCTATTTTAGGTGGTTTTCAAGTGTTTTTAGCTGTTTTTGGGACGTGTCAAATTTTGACATTTTGCCTTACTATAGCCTTGCTTTTTGGGTCAATTTTTCGACATGCGATTTTATGGTTTTATTGGCGCTTTTGCAACTTTTTATGCTATGGCGTGTTTCGCACGCTTATTTTAAGTGGTTTTCAAGTGTTTTCAGCTGTTTTTTGGGACGTGTCAAATTTTGACATTTTGCCTTACTATAGCCTTGCTTTTTTGGGTCAATTTTTCGACATGCGATTTTATGGTGTTTTTGGCCGTTTGTGCAACTTTTAATGCTATGGCGTGTTACGGCACACTATTTTAAGTGGTTTTCAAGTGTTTTAGCTGTTTTTGGGACGTGTCAAATTTTGACATTTTGCCTTACTATAGCCTTGCTTTTTTGGGTCAATTTTTCGACATGCGATTTTATGGTGTTTTTGGCCGCTTTTTCAACTTTTAATGCTATGGCGTGTTACGGCACACTATTTTAAGTGGTTTTCAAGTGTTTTTAGCTGTTTTTGGGACGTGTCAAATTTTGCCATTTTTGCCTTACTATAGCCTTGCTTTTTGGGTCAATTTTTCGACATGCGATTTTATGGTGTTTTTGGCCGTTTGTGCAACTTTTAATGCTATGGCGTGTTTCGGCACGCTATTTTAGGTGGTTTTCAAGTGTTTTTAGCTGTTTTTGGGACGGGTCAAATTTTGACATTTTGCCTTACTATAGCCTTGCTTTTTGGGTCAATTTTTCGACATGCGATTTTATGGTTTTATTGGCCGTTTTTGCAACTTTTTATGCTATGGCGTGTTTCGCACGCTTATTTTAAGTGGTTTTCAAGTGTTTTAGCTGTTTTTGGGACGTGTCAAATTTTGACATTTTGCCTTACTATAGCCTTGCTTTTTGGGTCAATTTTTCGACATGCGATTTTATGGTGTTTTTGGCGTTTGTGCAACTTTTAATGCTATGGCGTGTTACGGCACGCTTATTTTAAGTGGTTTTCAAGTGTTTTAGCTGTTTTTGGGACGTGTCAAATTTTGACATTTTGCCTTACTATAGCCTTTGCTTTTTGGGTCAATTTTTCGACATGCGATTTTATGGTGTTTTTGGCCGTTTGTGCAACTTTTAATGCTATGGCGTGTTACGCACACTATTTTAAGTGGTTTTCAAGTGTTTTTAGCTGTTTTTGGGACGTGTCAATTTTTGACATTTTGCCTTACTATAGCCTTGCTTTTTGGGTCAATTTTTCGACATGCGATTTTATGGTGTTTTTGGCCGCTTTGCAACTTTTTAATGCTATGGCGTGTTTCGGCACGCTATTTTAGGTGGTTTTCAAGTGTTTTTAGCTGTTTTTGGGACGTGTCAAATTTTGACATTTTGCCTTACTATAGCCTTGCTTTTTGGGTCAATTTTTTGACATGCGATTTTATGGTGTTTTTGGCCGTTTTGCAACTTTTAATGCTATGGCGTGTTTACGGCACGCTATTTTAAGTGGTTTTCAAGTGTTTTAGCTGTTTTTGGGACGTGTCAAATTTTGACATTTTTGCCTTACTATAGCCTTGCTTTTTGGGTCAATTTTTCGACATGCGATTTTATGGTGTTTTTGGCCGTTTGTGCAACTTTTAATGCTATGGCGTGTTACGGCACGCTATTTTAAGTGGTTTTCAAGTGTTTTTAGCTGTTTTTGGGACGTGTCAAATTTTGAAATTTTGCCTTTACTATAGCCTTTGCTTTTTGGGTCAATTTTTCGACATGCGATTTTATGGTGTTTTTGGCCGTGTTTGCAACTTTTAATGCTATGGCGTGTTTCGCACGCTATTTTAGGTGGTTTTCAAGTGTTTTAGCTGTTTTTGGGACGTGTCAAATTTTGACATTTTGCCTTCCTATAGCCTTGCTTTTTGGGTCAATTTTTCGACATGCGATTTTATGGTGTTTTTGGCCGTTTTGCAACTTTTAATGCTATGGCGTGTTTACAACGCTATTTTAAGTGGTTTTCAAGTGTTTTAGCTGTTTTTGGGACGTGTCAAATTTTGAAATTTTGCCTTACTATAGCCTTGCTTTTTGGGTCAATTTTTTGACATGCGATTTTATGGTGTTTTGGCCGTTTTTGCAACTTTTTATGCTATGGCGTGTTTCGGCACGCTATTTTAAGTGGTTTTCAAGTGTTTTCAGCTGTTTTTGGGACGTGTCAAATTTTGACATTTTGCCTTACTATAGCCTTGCTTTTTGGGTCAATTTTTCGACATGCGATTTTATGGTGTTTTTGGCCTTTTTTGCAACTTTTAATGCTATGGCGTGTTACGGCACACTATTTTAAGTGGTTTTCAAGTGTTTTTAGCTGTTTTTGGGACGTGTCAAATTTTGACATTTTTGCCTTACTATAGCCTTGCTTTTTGGGTCAATTTTTCGACATGCGATTTTATGGTGTTTTTGGCCGCTTGTGCAACTTTTAATGCTATGGCGTGTTTCGCACGCTATTTTAGGTGGTTTTCAAGTGTTTTTAGTTGTTTTGGGACGTGTCAAATTTTGACATTTTGCCTTACTATAGCCTTGCTTTTTGGGTCAATTTTTCGACATGCGATTTTATGGTTTTTTTGGCCGTTTTTGCAACTTTTTCTGCTATGGCGTGTTTCGCACGCTTATTTTAAGTGGTTTTCAAGTGTTTTAGCTGTTTTTGGGACGTGTCAAATTTTGACATTTTGCCTTACTATAGCCTTGCTTTTTGGGTCAATTTTTCGACATGCGATTTTATGGTGTTTTTGGCCGTTTGTGCAACTTTTAATGCTATGGCGTGTTACGGCACACTATTTTAAGTGGTTTTCAAGTGTTTTTAGCTGTTTTTGGGACGTGTCAAATTTTGACATTTTTGCCTTACTATAGCCTTGCTTTTTGGGTCAATTTTTCGACATGCGATTTTATGGTGTTTTTGGCCTTTTTTGCAACTTTTAATGCTATGGCGTGTTACGGCACACTATTTTAAGTGGTTTTCAAGTGTTTTTAGCTGTTTTTGGGACGTGTCAAATTTTGACATTTTTGCCTTACTATAGCCTTGCTTTTTGGGTCAATTTTTCGACATGCGATTTTATGGTGTTTTCGGCCGTGTTTGCAACTTTTAATGCTATGGCGTGTTTCGCACGCTTATTTTAGGTGGTTTTCAAGTGTTTTCGGCTGTTTTTGGGACGTGTCAAATTTTGACATTTTGCCTTACTATAGCCTTGCTTTTTGGGTCAATTTTTCGACATGCGATTTTATGGTGTTTTTGGCCGTTTGTGCAACTTTTTAATGCTATGGCGTGTTACAGCACACTATTTTAAGTGGTTTTCAAGTGTTTTAGCTGTTTTTGGGACGTGTCAAATTTTGAAATTTTGCCTTACTATAGCCTTGCTTTTTGGGTCAATTTTTCGACATGCGATTTTATGGTGTTTTTGGCCGTTTGTGCAACTTTTTAATGCTATGGCGTGTTTCGCACGCTATTTTAGGTGGTTTTCAAGTGTTTTTAGCTGTTTTTGGGACGTGTCAAATTTTGACATTTTTGCGTTCTTTAGACCTTGCTTTTTGGTTCAATTTTCGACATGCGATTTTATGGTGTTTTTGGCCTTTTTTGTGCAACTTTTAATGCTATGGCGTGTTACGCACACTATTTTAAGTGGTTTTCAAGTGTTTTTAGCTGTTTTTGGGACGGGTCAAATTTTGCCATTTTTGCCTTACTATAGCCTTGCTTTTTGGGTCAATTTTTCGACATGCGATTTTATGGTGTTTTTGGCCGTTTGTGCAACTTTTAATGCTATGGCGTGTTACGGCACACTATTTTAAGTGGTTTTCAAGTGTTTTTAGCTGTTTTTTGGGACGTGTCAAATTTTGACATTTTGCCTTTACTATAGCCTTGCTTTTTGGGTCAATTTTTTCGACATGCGATTTTATGGTGTTTTTGGCCGTGTTTGCAACTTTTAATGCTATGGCGTGTTTCGCACGCTATTTTAGGTGGTTTTCAAGTGTTTTTAGCTGTTTTTGGGACGTGTCAAATTTTGACATTTTGCCTTACTATAGCCTTGCTTTTTGGGTCAATTTTTCGACATGCGATTTTAAGGTGTTTTGGCCGTTTGTGCAACTTTTAATGCTATGGCGTGTTACAGCACACTATTTTAAGTGGTTTTCAAGTGTTTTTAGCTGTTTTTGGGACGTGTCAAATTTTGACATTTTTGCCTTACTATAGCCTTGCTTTTTGGGTCAATTTTTCGACATGCGATTTTATGGTGTTTTTGGCCGTTTGTGCAACTTTTAATGCTATGGCGTGTTACGGCACACTATTTTAAGTGGTTTTCAAGTGTTTTTAGCTGTTTTTGGGACGTGTCAAATTTTGACATTTTTGCCTTACTATAGCCTTGCTTTTTGGGTCAATTTTTCGACATGCGATTTTATGGTGTTTTTGGCCGTGTTTGCAACTTTTAATGCTATGGCGTGTTTCGCACGCTATTTTAGGTGGTTTTCAAGTGTTTTAGCTGTTTTTGGGACGTGTCAAATTTTGACATTTTGCCTTACTATAGCCTTGCTTTTTTGGGTCAATTTTTCGACATGCGATTTTATGGTGTTTTTGGCCGTTTGTGCAACTTTTAATGCTATGGCGTGTTTGCACACTATTTTAAGTGGTTTTCAAGTGTTTTTAGCTGTTTTGGGACGTGTCAAATTTTGACATTTTTGCCTTACTATAGCCTTGCTTTTTTGGGTCAATTTTTTCGACATGCGATTTTATGGTGTTTTTGGCCGTTTGTGCAACTTTTTAATGCTATGGCGTGTTTGACACGCTATTTTAGGTGGTTTTCAAGTGTTTCAGCAGTTTTTGGGACGTGTCAAATTTTGACATTTTGCCTTACTATAGCCTTGCTTTTTGGGTCAATTTTTCGACATGCGATTTTATGGTTTTTTTTTGCCGTTTGTGCAACTTTTAATGCTATATGGCGTGTTTCGCACTATTTTAGGTGGTTTTCAAGTGTTTTAGCTGTTTTTGGGACGTGTCAAATTTTGACATTTTGCCTTACTATAGCCTTGCTTTTTTGGGTCAATTTTTCGACATGCGATTTTATGGTGTTTTTGGCCTTTTTGCAACTTTTAATGCTATGGCGTGTTCTGACACACTATTTTAAGTGGTTTTCAAGTGTTTTAGCTGTTTTTGGGACGGGTCAAATTTTGACATTTTTGCCTTACTATAGCCTTGCTTTTTGGGTCAATTTTTCGACATGCGATTTTATGGTGTTTTTGGCCGTTTGTGCAACTTTTAATGCTATGGCGTGTTTCGGCACGCTATTTTAGGTGGTTTTCAAGTGTTTTAGCTGTTTTTGGGACGTGTCAAATTTTGACATTTTGCCTTACTATAGCCTTGCTTTTTGGGTCAATTTTTTCGACATGCGATTTTATGGTTTTATTGGCCGTTTTGCAACTTTTAATGCTATGGCGTGTTTCGGCACGCTATTTTAAGTGGTTTTCAAGTGTTTTCAGCTGTTTTTGGGACGTGTCAAATTTTGACATTTTGCCTTACTATAGCCTTGCTTTTTGGGTCAATTTTTCGACATGCGATTTTATGGTGTTTTTGGCCGTTTTGTGCAACTTTTAATGCTATGGCGTGTTACGCACGCTATTTTAAGTGGTTTTCAAGTGTTTTTAGCTGTTTTTGGGACGTGTCAAATTTTGACATTTTTGCCTTTACTATAGCCTTTGCTTTTGGGTCAATTTTTCGACATGCGATTTTATGGTGTTTTTGGCCTTTTTTTGCAACTTTTAATGCTATGGCGTGTTACGGCACACTATTTTAAGTGGTTTTCAAGTGTTTTTAGCTGTTTTTGGGACGTGTCAAATTTTGCCATTTTTGCCTTACTATAGCCTTGCTTTTTGGGTCAATTTTTCGACATGCAATTTTATGGTGTTTTTGGCCGTTTGTGCAACTTTTTAATGCTATGGCGTGTTTCGCACGCTTATTTTAAGTGGTTTTCAAGTGTTTTTAGCTGTTTTTGGGACGTGTCAAATTTTGACATTTTGCCTTACTATAGCCTTGCTTTTTTGGGTCAATTTTTCGACATGCGATTTTATGGTTTTATTGGCCGTGTTTGCAACTTTTAATGCTATGGCGTGTTTCGCACGCTATTTTAAGTGGTTTTCAAGTGTTTTAGCTGTTTTTTGGGACGTGTCAAATTTTGCCATTTTGCCTTACTATAGCCTTGCTTTTTGGGTCAATTTTTCGACATGCGATTTTATGGTGTTTTTGGCCGTTTGTGCAACTTTTAATGCTATGGCGTGTTACGGCACGCTATTTTAAGTGGTTTTCAAGTGTTTTTAGCTGTTTTTTGGGACGTGTCAAATTTTGACATTTTGCCTTACTATAGCCTTGCTTTTGGGTCAATTTTTCGACATGCGATTTTATGGTGTTTTTGGCCGTTTGTGCAACTTTTAATGCTATGGCGTGTTCTGGCACGCTATTTTAAGTGGTTTTCAAGTGTTTTTAGCTGTTTTTGGGACGTGTCAAATTTTGACATTTTTGCCTTACTATAGCCTTGCTTTTTGGGTCAATTTTTCGACATGCGATTTTATGGTGTTTTTGGCCGTGTTTGCAACTTTAATGCTATGGCGTGTTTCGCACGCTTATTTTAGGTGGTTTTCAAGTGTTTTTAGCTGTTTTTGGGACGTGTCAAATTTTGACATTTTGCCTTACTATAGCCTTGCTTTTTGGGTCAATTTTTCGACATGCGATTTTAAGGTGTTTTTGGCCGTTTGTGCAACTTTTAATGCTATGGCGTGTTACAGCACACTATTTTAAGTGGTTTTCAAGTGTTTTTTGCTGTTCTTGGGACGTGTCTAATTTTGAAATTTTGCCTTACTATAGCCTTGCTTTTTGGGTCAATTTTTCGACATGCGATTTTATGGTGTTTTTGGCCGTTTGTGCAACTTTTAATGCTATGGCGTGTTTCGGCACGCTATTTTAGGTGGTTTTCAAGTGTTTTTAGCTGTTTTTGGGACGTGTCAAATTTTGCCATTTTTGCCTTACTATAGCCTTGCTTTTTGGGTCAATTTTTCGACATGCGATTTTATGGTGTTTTTGGCCGTTTGTGCAACTTTTAATGCTATGGCGTGTTTCGGCACGCTATTTTAGGTGGTTTTCAAGTGTTTTTAGCTGTTTTTGGGACGTGTCAAATTTTGAAATTTTTGCCTTACTATAGCCTTGCTTTTTGGGTCAATTTTTCGACATGCGATTTTATGGTGTTTTTGGCCTTTTTTGCAACTTTTAATGCTATGGCGTGTTACGGCACACTATTTTAAGTGGTTTTCAAGTGTTTTTAGCTGTTTTTGGGACGGGTCAAATTTTGACATTTTTGCCTTACTATAGCCTTGCTTTTTGGGTCAATTTTTCGACATGCGATTTTATGGTGTTTTTGGCCGTTTGTGCAACTTTTAATGCTATGGCGTGTTTCGCACGCTTATTTTAGGTGGTTTTCAAGTGTTTTTAGCTGTTTTTGGGACGTGTCAAATTTTGACATTTTGCCTTACTATAGCCTTGCTTTTTGGGTCAATTTTTCGACATGCGATTTTATGGTTTTATTGGCCGTTTTTGCAACTTTTTATGCTATGGCGTGTTTCGGCACGCTATTTTAAGTGGTTTTCAAGTGTTTTCAGCTGTTTTTGGGACGTGTCAAATTTTGACATTTTGCCTTACTATAGCCTTGCTTTTTGGGTCAATTTTTCGACATGCGATTTTATGGTTTTTTTTTGCCGTTTGTGCAACTTTTAATGCTATGGCGTGTTACGGCACACTATTTTAAGTGGTTTTCAAGTGTTTTTAGCTGTTTTTGGGACGTGTCAAATTTTGACATTTTTGCCTTACTATAGCCTTGCTTTTTGGGTCAATTTTTCGACATGCGATTTTATGGTGTTTTTGGCCTTTTTTTCAACTTTTAATGCTATGGCGTGTTACGGCACACTATTTTAAGTGGTTTTCAAGTGTTTTTAGCTGTTTTTGGGACGTGTCAAATTTTGCCATTTTTGCCTTAGTATAGCCTAGCTTTTTGGGTCAATTTTTCGACATGCAATTTTATGGTGTTTTTGGCCGTTTGTGCAACTTTTAATGCTATGGCGTGTTTCGGCACGCTATTTTAGGTGGTTTTCAAGTGTTTTTAGCTGTTTTTGGGACGGGTCAAATTTTGACATTTTGCCTTACTATAGCCTTGCTTTTTGGGTCAATTTTTCGACATGCGATTTTATGGTTTTATTGGCCGTTTTTGCAACTTTTTATGCTATGGCGTGTTTCGGCACGCTATTTTAAGTGGTTTTCAAGTGTTTTTAGCTGTTTTTGGGACGTGTCAAATTTTGCCATTTTTGCCTTACTATAGCCTTGCTTTTTGGGTCAGTTTTTCGACATGCGATTTTATGGTGTTTTTGGCCGTTTGTGCAACTTTTAATGCTATGGCGTGTTACGGCACGCTATTTTAAGTGGTTTTCAAGTGTTTTTAGCTGTTTTTGGGACGTGTCAAATTTTGACATTTTTGCCTTACTATAGCCTTGCTTTTTGGGTCAATTTTTCGACATGCGATTTTATGGTGTTTTTGGCCGTTTGTGCAACTTTTAATGCTATGGCGTGTTACGGCACACTATTTTAAGTGGTTTTCAAGTGTTTTTAGCTGTTTTTGGGACGTGTCAAATTTTGCCATTTTTGCCTTACTATAGCCTTGCTTTTTGGGTCAATTTTTCGACATGCGATTTTATGGTGTTTTTGGCCGTGTTTGCAACTTTTAATGCTATGGCGTGTTTCGGCACGCTATTTTAGGTGGTTTTCAAGTGTTTTTAGCTGTTTTTGGGACGTGTCAAATTTTGACATTTTGCCTTACTATAGCCTTGCTTTTTGGGTCAATTTTTCGACATGCGATTTTATGGTTTTATTGGCCGTTTTTGCAACTTTTTATGCTATGGCGTGTTTCGGCACGCTATTTTAAGTGGTTTTCAAGTGTTTTCAGCTGTTTTTGGGACGTGTCAAATTTTGACATTTTGCCTTACTATAGCCTTGCTTTTTGGGTCAATTTTTCGACATGCGATTTTATGGTGTTTTTGGCCGTTTGTGCAACTTTTAATGCTATGGCGTGTTACGGCACACTATTTTAAGTGGTTTTCAAGTGTTTTTAGCTGTTTTGGGTCGTGTCAAATTTTGACATTTTTGCCTTACTATAGCCTTGCTTTTTGGGTCAATTTTTCGACATGCGATTTTATGGTGTTTTTGGCCTTTTTTGCAACTTTTAATGCTATGGCGTGTTTTGGCACGCTATTTTAGGTGGTTTTCAAGTGTTTTTAGCTGTTTTTGGGACGTGTCAAATTTTGACATTTTGCCTTACTATAGCCTTGCTTTTTGGGTCAATTTTTCGACATGCGATTTTATGGTGTTTTTGGCCGTTTTTGCAACTTTTAATGCTATGGCGTGTTTCGGCACGCTATTTTAAGTGGTTTTCAAGTGTTTTTAGCTGTTTTTGGGACGTGTCAAATTTTGAAATTTTTGCCTTACTATAGCCTTGCTTTTTGGGTCAATTTTTCGACATGCGATTTTATGGTGTTTTTGGCCTTTTTTGCAACTTTTAATGCTATGGCGTGTTACGGCACACTATTTTAAGTGGTTTTCAAGTGTTTTTAGCTGTTTTTGGGACGGTTCAAATTTTGCCATTTTTGCCTTACTATAGCCTTGCTTTTTGGGTCAATTTTTCGACATGCGATTTTATGGTGTTTTTGGCCGTTTGTGCAACTTTTAATGCTATGGCGTGTTCTGACACACTATTTTAAGTTGTTTTCAAGTGTTTTTAGCTGTTTTTGGGACGTGTCAAATTTTGACATTTTTGCCTTACTATAGCCTTGCTTTTTGGGTCAATTTTTCGACATGCGATTTTATGGTGTTTTTGGCCGTGTTTGCAACTTTTAATGCTATGGCGTGTTTCGGCACGCTATTTTAGGTGGTTTTCAAGTGTTTTTAGCTGTTTTTGGGACGTGTCAAATTTTGACATTTTGCCTTACTATAGCCTTGCTTTTTGGGTCAATTTTTCGACATGCGATTTTAAGGTGTTTTTGGCCGTTTGTGCAACTTTTAATGCTATGGCGTGTTACAGCACACTATTTTAAGTGGTTTTCAAGTGTTTTTAGCTGTTTTTGGGACGTGTCAAATTTTGAAATTTTTGCCTTACTATAGCCTTGCTTTTTGGGTCAATTTTTCGACATGCGATTTTATGGTGTTTTTGGCCGTTTGTGCAACTTTTAATGCTATGGCGTGTTTGACGCGCTATTTTAGGTGGTTTTCAAGTGTTTTTAGCTGTTTTTGGGACGTGTCAAATTTTGACATTTTTGCCTTACTATAGCCTTGCTTTTTGGGTCAATTTTTCGACATGCGATTTTATGGTGTTGTTGGCCTTTTTTGCAACTTTTAATGCTATGGCGTGTTACGGCACACTATTTTAAGTGGTTTTCAAGTGTTTTTAGCTGTTTTTGGGACGGGTCAAATTTTGACATTTTTGCCTTACTATAGCCTTGCTTTTTGGGTCAATTTTTCGACATGCGATTTTATGGTGTTTTTGGCCGTTTGTGCAACTTTTAATGCTATGGCGTGTTTCGGCACGCTATTTTAGGTGGTTTTCAAGTGTTTTTAGCTGTTTTTGGGACGTGTCAAATTTTGACATTTTGCCTTACTATAGCCTTGCTTTTTGGGTCAATTTTTCGACATGCGATTTTATGGTTTTATTGGCCGTTTTTGCAACTTTTTATGCTATGGCGTGTTTCGGCACGCTATTTTAAGTGGTTTTCAAGTGTTTTCAGCTGTTTTTGGGACGTGTCAAATTTTGACATTTTGCCTTACTATAGCCTTGCTTTTTGGGTCAATTTTTCGACATGCGATTTTATGGTGTTTTTGGCCGTTTGTGCAACTTTTAATGCTATGGCGTGTTACGGCACACTATTTTAAGTGGTTTTCAAGTGTTTTTAGCTGTTTTTGGGACGTGTCAAATTTTGACATTTTGCCTTACTATAGCCTTGCTTTTTGGGTCAATTTTTCGACATGCGATTTTATGGTGTTTTTGGCCTTTTTGCAACTTTTAATGCTATGGCGTGTTACGGCACACTATTTTAAGTGGTTTTCAAGTGTTTTTAGCTGTTTTTGGGACGGGTCAAATTTTGACATTTTGCCTTTACTATAGCCTTGCTTTTTTGGGTCAATTTTTCGACATGCGATTTTATGGTGTTTTTGGCCGTGTTTGCAACTTTTAATGCTATGGCGTGTTTCGGCACGCTATTTTAGGTGGTTTTCAAGTGTTTTTAGCTGTTTTTGGGACGTGTCAAATTTTGACATTTTGCCTTACTATAGCCTTGCTTTTTGGGTCAATTTTTCGACATGCGATTTTAAGGTGTTTTTGGCCGTTTGTGCAACTTTTAATGCTATGGCGTGTTACAGCACACTATTTTAAGTGGTTTTCAAGTGTTTTTAGCTGTTTTTGGGACGTGTCAAATTTTGAAATTTTTGCCTTACTATAGCCTTGCTTTTTGGGTCAATTTTTCGACATGCGATTTTATGGTGTTTTTGGCCGTTTGTGCAACTTTTAATGCTATGGCGTGTTTCGGCACGCTATTTTAGGTGGTTTTCAAGTGTTTTTAGCTGTTTTTGGGACGTGTCAAATTTTGACATTTTGCCTTACTATAGCCTTGCTTTTTGGGTCAATTTTTCGACATGCGATTTTATGGTGTTTTGGCCTTTTTGCAACTTTTAATGCTATGGCGTGTTACGGCACACTATTTTAAGTGGTTTTCAAGTGTTTTAGCTGTTTTTTGGGACGGGTCAAATTTTGACATTTTTGCCTTACTATAGCCTTGCTTTTTGGGTCAATTTTTCGACATGCGATTTTATGGTGTTTTGGCCGTTTGTGCAACTTTTAATGCTATGGCGTGTTTCGGCACGCTATTTTAGGTGGTTTTCAAGTGTTTTTAGCTGTTTTTGGGACGTGTCAAATTTTGACATTTTGCCTTACTATAGCCTTGCTTTTTGGGTCAATTTTTCGACATGCGATTTTATGGTTTTATTGGCCGTTTTTGCAACTTTTTATGCTATGGCGTGTTTCGGCACGCTATTTTAAGTGGTTTTCAAGTGTTTTCAGCTGTTTTTGGGACGTGTCAAATTTTGACATTTTGCCTTACTATAGCCTTGCTTTTTGGGTCAATTTTTCGACATGCGATTTTATGGTGTTTTTGGCCGTTTGTGCAACTTTTAATGCTATGGCGTGTTACGGCACACTATTTTAAGTGGTTTTCAAGTGTTTTCAGCTGTTTTTGGGACGTGTCAAATTTTGACATTTTGCCTTACTATAGCCTTGCTTTTTGGGTCAATTTTTTCGACATGCGATTTTATGGTGTTTTTGGCCTTTTTGCAACTTTTAATGCTATGGCGTGTTTTGGCACGCTATTTTAGATGGTTTTCAAGTGTTTTTAGCTGTTTTTGGGACGGGTCAAATTTTGACATTTTGCCTTACTATAGCCTTGCTTTTTGGGTCAATTTTTCGACATGCGATTTTATGGTGTTTTTGGCCGTTTTTGCAACTTTTAATGCTATGGCGTGTTTCGGCACGCTATTTTAAGTGGTTTTCAAGTGTTTTTAGCTGTTTTTGGGACGTGTCAAATTTTGAAATTTTCTTCCTTACTATAGCCTTGCTTTTTGGGTCAATTTTTCGACATGCGATTTTATGGTGTTTTTGGCCTTTTTTGCAACTTTTAATGCTATGGCGTGTTACGGCACACTATTTTAAGTGGTTTTCAAGTGTTTTTAGCTGTTTTTGGGACGGGTCAAATTTTGCCATTTTTGCCTTACTATAGCCTTGCTTTTTGGGTCAATTTTTCGACATGCGATTTTATGGTGTTTTGGCCGTTTGTGCAACTTTTAATGCTATGGCGTGTTTCGGCACGCTATTTTAGGTGGTTTTCAAGTGTTTTTAGCTGTTTTTGGGACGTGTCAAATTTTGACATTTTTGCCTTACTATAGCCTTGCTTTTTGGGTCAATTTTTCGAAATGCGATTTTATGGTGTTTTGGCCGTTTGTGCAACTTTTAATGCTATGGCGTGTTACGGCACACTATTTTAAGTGGTTTTCAAGTGTTTTTAGCTGTTTTTGGGACGTGTCAAATTTTGACATTTTTGCCTTACTATAGCCTTGCTTTCTCGGTCAATTTTTCGACATGCGATTTTATGGTGTTTTTGGCCGTTTGTGCAACTTTTAATGCTATGGCGTGTTACGGCACGCTATTTTAGGTGGTTTTCAAGTGTTTTTAGCTGTTTTTGGGACGGGTCAAATTTTGACATTTTGCCTTACTATAGCCTTGCTTTTTGGGTCAATTTTTCGACATGCGATTTTATGGTTTTATTGGCCGTTTTTGCAACTTTTAATGCTATGGCGTGTTTCGGCACGCTATTTTAAGTGGTTTTCAAGTGTTTTCAGCTGTTTTTGGGACGTGTCAAATTTTGACATTTTGCCTTACTATAGCCTTGCTTTTTGGGTCAATTTTTCGACATGCGATTTTATGGTGTTTTTGGCCGTTTGTGCAACTTTTAATGCTATGGCGTGTTACGGCACACTATTTTAAGTGGTTTTCAAGTGTTTTTAGCTGTTTTTGGGACGTGTCAAATTTTGACATTTTTGCCTTACTATAGCCTTGCTTTTTGGGTCAATTTTTCGACATGCGATTTTATGGTGTTTTTGGCCTTTTTTGCAACTTTTAATGCTATGGCGTGTTTTGGCACGCTATTTTAGGTGGTTTTCAAGTGTTTTTAGCTGTTTTTGGGACGGGTCAAATTTTGACATTTTGCCTTCCTATAGCCTTGCTTTTTGGGTCAATTTTTCGACATGCGATTTTATGGTGTTTTTGGCCGTTTTTGCAACTTTTAATGCTATGGCGTGTTTCGGCACGCTATTTTAAGTGGTTTTCAAGTGTTTTTAGCTGTTTTTGGGACGTGTCAAATTTTGACATTTTTGCCTTACTATAGCCTTGCTTTTTGGGTCAATTTTTCGACATGCAATTTTATGGTGTTTTTGGCCGTTTTTGCAACTTTTAATGCTATGGCGTGTTACGGCACACTATTTTAAGTGGTTTTCAAGTGTTTTTAGCTGTTTTTGGGACGTGTCAAATTTTGCCATTTTTGCCTTACTATAGCCTTGCTTTTTGGGTCAATTTTTCGACATGCGATTTTATGGTGTTTTTGGCCGTTTGTGCAACTTTTAATGCTATGGCGTGTTTCGGCACGCTATTTTAGGTGGTTTTCAAGTGTTTTTAGCTGTTTTTGGGACGTGTCAAATTTTGACATTTTTGCCTTACTATAGCCTTGCTTTTTGGGTCAATTTTTCGACATGCGATTTTATGGTGTTTTGGCCGTTTGTGCAACTTTAATGCTATGGCGTGTTTCGGCACGCTATTTTAGGTGGTTTTCAAGTGTTTTTAGCTGTTTTTGGGACGTGTCAAATTTTGACATTTTGCCTTACTATAGCCTTGCTTTTTGGGTCAATTTTTCGACATGCGATTTTAAGGTGTTTTTGGCCGTTTGTGCAACTTTTAATGCTATGGCGTGTTACAGCACACTATTTTAAGTGGTTTTCAAGTGTTTTTAGCTGTTTTTGGGACGTGTTAAATTTTGAAATTTTTGCCTTACTATAGCCTTGCTTTTTGGGTCAATTTTTCGACATGCGATTTTATGGTGTTTTTGGCCTTTTTTGCAACTTTTAATGCTATGGCGTGTTACGGCACACTATTTTAAGTGGTTTTCAAGTGTTTTTAGCTGTTTTTGGGACGGGTCAAATTTTGCCATTTTTGCCTTACTATAGCCTTGCTTTTTGGGTCAATTTTTCGACATGCGATTTTATGGTGTTTTTGGCCGTTTGTGCAACTTTTAATGCTATGGCGTGTTTCGGCACGCTATTTTAGGTGGTTTTCAAGTGTTTTTAGCTGTTTTTGGGACGTGTCAAATTTTGACATTTTGCCTTACTATAGCCTTTGCTTTTTGGGTCAATTTTTCGACATGCGATTTTATGGTTTTATTGGCCGTTTTTGCAACTTTTTATGCTATGGCGTGTTTCGGCACGCTATTTTAAGTGGTTTTCAAGTGTTTTTAGCTGTTTTTGGGACGTGTCAAATTTTGACATTTTTGCCTTACTATAGCCTTGCTTTTTGGGTCAATTTTTCGACATGCGATTTTATGGTGTTTTTGGCCGTTTGTGCAACTTTTAATGCTATGGCGTGTTACGGCACACTATTTTAAGTGGTTTTCAAGTGTTTTTAGCTGTTTTTGGGACGTGTCAAATTTTGACATTTTGCCTTACTATAGCCTTGCTTTTTGGGTCAATTTTTCGACATGCGATTTTATGGTGTTTTTGGCCGTTTGTGCAACTTTTAATGCTATGGCGTGTTACGGCACACTATTTTAAGTGGTTTTCAAGTGTTTTTAGCTGTTTTTGGGACGGGTCAAATTTTGACATTTTTGCCTTACTATAGCCTTGCTTTTTGGGTCAATTTTTCGACATGCGATTTTATGGTGTTTTTGGCCGTGTTTGCAACTTTTAATGCTATGGCGTGTTTCGGCACGCTATTTTAGGTGGTTTTCAAGTGTTTTTAGCTGTTTTTGGGACGTGTCAAATTTTGACATTTTGCCTTACTATAGCCTTGCTTTTTGGGTCAATTTTTCGACATGCGATTTTATGGTGTTTTTGGCCGTTTGTGCAACTTTTAATGCTATGGCGTGTTACGGCACACTATTTTAAGTGGTTTTCAAGTGTTTTTAGCTGTTTTTGGGACGTGTCAAATTTTGACATTTTTGCCTTACTATAGCCTTGCTTTTTGGGTCAATTTTTCAACATGCGATTTTATGGTGTTTTTGGCCGTTTTTGCAACTTTTAATGCTATGGCGTGTTTCGCACGCTATTTTAGGTGGTTTTCAAGTGTTTTAGCTGTTTTTGGGACGTGTCAAATTTTGACATTTTGCCTTACTATAGCCTTGCTTTTTGGGTCAATTTTTCGACATGCGATTTTATGGTTTTATTGGCCGTTTTTGCAACTTTTTATGCTATGGCGTGTTTCGGCACGCTATTTTAAGTGGTTTTCAAGTGTTTTTAGCTGTTTTTGGGACGTGTCAAATTTTGACATTTTTGCCTTACTATAGCCTTGCTTTTTGGGTCAATTTTTCGACATGCGATTTTATGGTGTTTTTGGCCGTTTGTGCAACTTTTAATGCTATGGCGTGTTACGGCACACTATTTTAAGTGGTTTTCAAGTGTTTTTAGCTGTTTTTGGGACGTGTCAAATTTTGACATTTTTGCCTTACTATAGCCTTGCTTTTTGGGTCAATTTTTCGACATGCGATTTTATGGTGTTTTTGGCCTTTTTTGCAACTTTTAATGCTATGGCGTGTTTTGGCACGCTATTTTAGGTGGTTTTCAAGTGTTTTTAGCTGTTTTTGGGACGGGTCAAATTTGGAAATTTTTGCCTTACTATAGCCTTGCTTTTTGGGTCAATTTTTCGACATGCGATTTTATGGTGTTTTTGGCCTTTTTTGCAACTTTTCATGCTATGGCGTGTTACAGCACACTATTTTAAGTGGTTTTCAAGTGTTTTTAGCTGTTTTTGGGACGGGTCAAATTTTGCCATTTTTGCCTTACTATAGCCTTGCTTTTTGGGTCAATTTTTTCACATGCGATTTTATGGTGTTTTGGCCGTTTGTGCAACTTTTAATGCTATGGCGTGTTTCGCACGCTTATTTTAGGTGGTTTTCAAGTGTTTTAGCTATTTTTGGGACGTGTCAAATTTTGACATTTTGCCTTACTATAGCCTTGCTTTTTGGGTCAATTTTTCGACATGCGATTTTATGGTTTTATTGGCCGTTTTTGCAACTTTTTATGCTATGGCGTGTTTCGGCACGCTATTTTAAGTGGTTTTCAAGTGTTTTTAGCTGTTTTTGGGACGTGTCAAATTTTGACATTTTGCCTTTACTATAGCCTTGCTTTTTGGGTCAATTTTTCGACATGCGATTTTATGGTGTTTTTGGCCGTTTGTGCAACTTTTTAATGCTATGGCGTGTTACGGCACACTATTTTAAGTGGTTTTCAAGTGTTTTAGCTGTTTTTGGGACGTGTCAAATTTTGACATTTTTGCCTTACTATAGCCTTGCTTTTTGGGTCAATTTTTCGACATGCGATTTTATGGTGTTTTTGGCCGTTTGTGCAACTTTTAATGCTATGGCGTGTTACGGCACACTATTTTAAGTGGTTTTCAAGTGTTTTAGCTGTTTTTGGGACGTGTCAAATTTTGACATTTTGCCTTACTATAGCCTTGCTTTTTGGGTCAATTTTTCGACATGCGATTTTATGGTGTTTTTGGCCGTTTGTGCAACTTTTAATGCTATGGCGTGTTACGGCACACTATTTTAAGTGGTTTTCAAGTGTTTTTAGCTGTTTTTGGGAGTGGTCAATTTTTGACATTTTGCCTTACTATAGCCTTGCTTTTTGGGTCAATTTTTCGACATGCGATTTTATGGTGTTTTTGGCCGTGTTTGCAACTTTTAATGCTATGGCGTGTTTCGGCACGCTATTTTAGGTGGTTTTCAAGTGTTTTTAGCTGTTTTTGGGACGTGTCAAATTTTGACATTTTGCCTTACTATAGCCTTGCTTTTTGGGTCAATTTTTCGACATGCGATTTTATGGTGTTTTTGGCCGTTTGTGCAACTTTTTATGCTATGGCGTGTTTCGGCACGCTATTTTAGGTGGTTTTCAAGTGTTTTTAGCTGTTTTTGGGACGTGTCAAATTTTGACATTTTTGCCTTACTATAGCCTTGCTTTTTGGGTCAATTTTTCGACATGCGATTTTATGGTGTTTTTGGCCTTTTGCAACTTTTAATGCTATGGCGTGTTCTGACACACTATTTTAAGTGGTTTTCAAGTGTTTTTAGCTGTTTTTGGGACGGGTCAAATTTTGCCATTTTTGCCTTACTATAGCCTTGCTTTTATGGTCAATTTTTCAACATGCGATTTTATGGTGTTTTTGGCCGTTTGTGCAACTTTTTAATGCTATGGCGTGTTTCGCACGCTATTTTAGGTGGTTTTCAAGTGTTTTTAGCTGTTTTTGGGATGTGCCAAATTTTGACATTTTGCCTTACTATAGCCTTGCTTTTTGGGTCAATTTTTCGACATGCGATTTTATGGTTTTATTGGCCGTTTTTGCAACTTTTTACGCTATGGCGTGTTTCGGCACGCTATTTTAAGTGGTTTTCAAGTGTTTTTAGCTGTTTTTGGGACGTGTCAAATTTTGACATTTTTGCCTAACTATAGCCTTGCTTTTTGGGTCAATTTTTCGACATGCGATTTTATGGTGTTTTTGGCCGTTTGTGCAACTTTTAATGCTATGGCGTGTTACGGCACACTATTTTAAGTGGTTTTCAAGTGTTTTAGCTGTTTTTGGGACGTGTCAAATTTTGACATTTTGCCTTACTATAGCCTTGCTTTTTGGGTCAATTTTTTCGACATGCGATTTTATGGTGTTTTTGGCCTTTTGTGCAACTTTTAATGCTATGGCGTGTTTTGGCACGCTATTTTAGGTGGTTTTCAAGTGTTTTTAGCTGTTTTTGGGACGTGTCAAATTTTGACATTTTTCCTTACTATTGCCTTGCTTTTTGGGTCCATTTTTTGACATGCGATTTTATGGTGTTTTTGGCCGTTTGTGCAACTTTTAATGCTATGGCGTGTTTCGGCACGCTATTTTAGGTGGTTTTCAAGTGTTTTTAGCTGTTTTTGGGACGTGTCAAATTTTGACATTTTGCCTTACTATAGCCTTGCTTTTTGGGTCAATTTTTCGACATGCGATTTTATGGTTTTATTGGCCGTTTTTGCAACTTTTTATGCTATGGCGTGTTTCGGCACGCTATTTTAAGTGGTTTTCAAGTGTTTTTAGCTGTTTTTGGGACGTGTCAAATTTTGACATTTTTGCCTTACTATAGCCTTGCTTTTGGGTCAATTTTTCGACATGCGATTTTATGGTGTTTTTGGCCGTTTGTGCAACTTTTAATGCTATGGCGTGTTACGGCACACTATTTTAAGTGGTTTTCAAGTGTTTTTAGCTGTTTTTGGGACGTGTCAAATTTTGACATTTTTGCCTTACTATAGCCTTGCTTTTGGGTCAATTTTTTCGACATGCGATTTTATGGTGTTTTTGGCCTTTTTGCAACTTTTAATGCTATGGCGTGTTTTGGCACGCTATTTTAGGTGGTTTTCAAGTGTTTTTAGCTGTTTTTGGGACGGGTCAAATTTGGAAATTTTTGCCTTACTATAGCCTTGCTTTTTGGGTCAATTTTTCGACATGCGATTTTATGGTGTTTTTGGCCTTTTTTGCAACTTTTAATGCTATGGCGTGTTACAGCACACTATTTTAAGTGGTTTTCAAGTGTTTTTAGCTGTTTTTGGGACGGGTCAAATTTTGCCATTTTTGCCTTACTATAGCCTTGCTTTTTGGGTCAATTTTTCGACATGCGATTTTATGGTGTTTTTGGCCGTTTGTGCAACTTTTAATGCTATGGCGTGTTTCGGCACGCTATTTTAGGTGGTTTTCAAGTGTTTTTAGCTGTTTTTGGGACGTGTCAAATTTTGACATTTTGCCTTACTATAGCCTTGCTTTTTGGGTCAATTTTTCGACATGCGATTTTATGGTTTTATTGGCCGTTTTTGCAACTTTTTATGCTATGGCGTGTTTCGGCACGCTATTTTAAGTGGTTTTCAAGTGTTTTTAGCTGTTTTTGGGACGTGTCAAATTTTGACATTTTTGCCTTACTATAGCCTTGCTTTTTGGGTCAATTTTTCGACATGCGATTTTATGGTGTTTTTGGCCGTTTGTGCAACTTTTAATGCTATGGCGTGTTACGGCACACTATTTTAAGTGGTTTTCAAGTGTTTTTAGCTGTTTTTGGGACGTGTCAAATTTTGACATTTTTGCCTTACTATAGCCTTGCTTTTTGGGTCAATTTTTCGACATGCGATTTTATGGTGTTTTTGGCCGTTTGTGCAACTTTTAATGCTATGGCGTGTTACGGCACACTATTTTAAGTGGTTTTCAAGTGTTTTTAGCTGTTTTTGGGACGTGTCAAATTTTGACATTTTGCCTTACTATAGCCTTGCTTTTTGGGTCAATTTTTCGACATGCGATTTTATGGTGTTTTTGGCCGTTTGTGCAACTTTTAATGCTATGGCGTGTTACGGCACACTATTTTAAGTGGTTTTCAAGTGTTTTTAGCTGTTTTTGGGACGGGTCAAATTTTGACATTTTTGCCTTACTATAGCCTTGCTTTTTGGGTCAATTTTTCGACATGCGATTTTATGGTGTTTTTGGCCGTGTTTGCAACTTTTAATGCTATGGCGTGTTTCGGCACGCTATTTTAGGTGGTTTTCAAGTGTTTTTAGCTGTTTTTGGGACGTGTCAAATTTTGACATTTTGCCTTACTATAGCCTTGCTTTTTGGGTCAATTTTTCGACATGCGATTTTATGGTGTTTTTGGCCGTTTGTGCAACTTTTAATGCTATGGCGTGTTTCGGCACGCTATTTTAGGTGGTTTTCAAGTGTTTTTAGCTGTTTTTGGGACGTGTCAAATTTTGACATTTTTGCCTTACTATAGCCTTGCTTTTTGGGTCAATTTTTCGACATGCGATTTTATGGTGTTTTTGGCCTTTTTTGCAACTTTTAATGCTATGGCGTGTTACGGCACACTATTTTAAGTGGTTTTCAAGTGTTTTTAGCTGTTTTTGGGACGGGTCAAATTTTGCCATTTTTGCCTTACTATAGCCTTGCTTTTTGGGTCAATTTTTCAACATGCGATTTTATGGTGTTTTTGGCCGTTTGTGCAACTTTTAATGCTATGGCGTGTTTCGGCACGCTATTTTAGGTGGTTTTCAAGTGTTTTTAGCTGTTTTTGGGACGTGTCAAATTTTGACATTTTGCCTTACTATAGCCTTGCTTTTTGGGTCAATTTTTCGACATGCGATTTTATGGTTTTATTGGCCGTTTTTGCAACTTTTTACGCTTATGGCGTGTTTCGCACGCTTATTTTAAGTGGTTTTCAAGTGTTTTTAGCTGTTTTTGGGACGTGTCAAATTTTGACATTTTTGCCTTTACTATAGCCTTGCTTTTTGGGTCAATTTTTCGACATGCGATTTTATGGTGTTTTTGGCCGTTTGTGCAACTTTTAATGCTATGGCGTGTTACGGCACACTATTTTAAGTGGTTTTCAAGTGTTTTTAGCTGTTTTTGGGACGTGTCAAATTTTGACATTTTTGCCTTACTATAGCCTTGCTTTTTGGGTCAATTTTTCGACATGCGATTTTATGGTGTTTTTGGCCTTTTTTGCAACTTTTAATGCTATGGCGTGTTTTGGCACGCTATTTTAGGTGGTTTTCAAGTGTTTTTAGCTGTTTTTGGGACGGGTCAAATTTGGAAATTTTTGCCTTACTATAGCCTTGCTTTTTGGGTCAATTTTTCGACATGCGATTTTATGGTGTTTTTGGCCTTTTTTGCAACTTTTAATGCTATGGCGTGTTACAGCACACTATTTTAAGTGGTTTTCAAGTGTTTTTAGCTGTTTTTGGGACGGGTCAAATTTTGCCATTTTTGCCTTACTATAGCCTTGCTTTTTGGGTCAATTTTTCGACATGCGATTTTATGGTGTTTTTGGCCGTTTGTGCAACTTTTAATGCTATGGCGTGTTTCGGCACGCTATTTTAGGTGGTTTTCAAGTGTTTTTAGCTGTTTTTGGGACGTGTCAAATTTTGACATTTTGCCTTACTATAGCCTTGCTTTTTGGGTCAATTTTTCGACATGCGATTTTATGGTTTTATTGGCCGTTTTTGCAACTTTTAATGCTATGGCGTGTTACGGCACACTATTTTAAGTGGTTTTCAAGTGTTTTTAGCTGTTTTTGGGACGTGTCAAATTTTGACATTTTTGCCTTACTATAGCCTTGCTTTTTGGGTCAATTTTTCGACATGCGATTTTATGGTGTTTTTGGCCGTTTGTGCAACTTTTAATGCTATGGCGTGTTACGGCACACTATTTTAAGTGGTTTTCAAGTTTTTTTAGCTGTTTTTGGGACGTGTCAAATTTTGACATTTTTGCCTTACTATAGCCTTGCTTTTTGGGTCAATTTTTCGACATGCGATTTTATGGTGTTTTTGGCCTTTTTTGCAACTTTTAATGCTATGGCGTGTTTTGGCACGGTATTTTAGGTGGTTTTCAAGTGTTTTTAGCTGTTTTTGGGACGGGTCAAATTTTGACATTTTTGCCTTACTATAGCCTTGCTTTTTGGGTCTATTTTTCGACATGCGATTTTATGGTTTTATTGGCCGTTTTTGCAACTTTTTATGCTATGGCGTGTTTCGGCACGCTATTTTAGGTGGGTTTCAAGTGTTTTTAGCTGTTTTTGGGACGGGTCAAATTTTGACATTTTGCCTTACTATAGCCTTGCTTTTTGGGTCTATTTTTCGACATGCGATTTTATGGTGTTTTTGGCCGTTTGTGCAACTTTTTAATGCTATGGCGTGTTACGGCACACTATTTTAACTGGTTTTCAAGTGTTTTTAGCTGTTTTTGGGACGTGTCAAATTTTGACATTTTGCCTTACTATAGCCTTGCTTTTTGGGTCAATTTTTCGACATGCGATTTTATGGTGTTTTTGGCCGTGTTTGCAACTTTTAATGCTATGGCGTGTTTCGGCACGCTATTTTAGGTGGTTTTCAAGTGTTTTTAGCTGTTTTTGGGACGGGTCAAATTTTGACATTTTTGCCTTACTATAGCCTTGCTTTTTGGGTCAATTTTTCGACATGCGATTTTATGGTGTTTTTGGCCGTTTGTGCAACTTTTAATGCTATGGCGTGTTTCGGCACGCCATTTTAGGTGGTTTTCATGTGTTTTCAGCTGTTTTTGGGATGGGTCAAATTTTGACATTTTTGCCTTACTATAGCCTTGCTTTTTGGGTCAATTTTTCGACATGCGATTTTATGGTGTTTTTGGCCGTTTGTGCAACTTTTAATGCTATGGCGTGTTTCGGCACGCTATTTTAGGTGGTTTTCAAGTGTTTTTAGCTGTTTTTGGGACGTGTCAAATTTTGACATTTTGCCTTACTATAGCCTTGCTTTTTGGGTCAATTTTTCGACATGCGATTTTATGGTTTTATTGGCCGTTTTTGCAACTTTTTATGCTATGGCGTGTTTCGGCACACTATTTTAAGTGGTTTTCAAGTGTTTTCAGCTGTTTTTGGGACGTGTCAAATTTTGACATTTTTCCTTACTATAGCCTTGCTTTTTGGGTCAATTTTTCGACATGCGATTTTATGGTGTTTTTGGCCGTGTTTGCAACTTTTAATGCTATGGCGTGTTTCGGCATGCTATTTTAGGTGGTTTTCAAGTGTTTTCAGCTGTTTTTGGGACGGGTCAAATTTTGACATTTTTGCCTTACTATAGCCTTGCTTTTTGGGTCAATTTTTCGACATGCAATTTTATGGTGTTTTTGGCCGTTTGTGCAACTTTTAATGCTATGGCGTGTTTCGGCACGCTATTTTAGGTGGTTTTCAAGTGTTTTTAGCTGTTTTTGGGACGTGTCAAATTTTGAAATTTTTGCCTTACTATAGCCTTGCTTTTTGGGTCAATTTTTCGACATGCGATTTTATGGTTTTATTGGCCGTTTTTGCAACTTTTTATGCTATGGCGTGTTTCGGCACGCTATTTTAGGTGGTTTTCAAGTGTTTTTAGCTGTTTTTGGGACGGGTCAAATTTTGACATTTTTGCCTTACTATAGCCTTGCTTTTTGGGTCAATTTTTTGACATGCGATTTTATGGTTTTATTGGCCGTTTTTGCAACTTTTTATGCTATGGCGTGTTTCGGCACGCTATTTTAAGTGGTTTTCAAGTGTTTTTAGCTGTTTTTGGGACGTGTCAAATTTTGACATTTTGCCTTACTATAGCCTTGCTTTTGGGTCAATTTTTCGACATGCGATTTTATGGTGTTTTGGCCGTTTGTGCAACTTTTAATGCTATGGCGTGTTACGGCACACTATTTTAAGTGTGTTTCAAGTGTTTTTAGCTGTTTTTGGGACGTGTCAAATTTTGACATTTTTGCCTTACTATAGCCTTGCTTTTTGGGTCAATTTTTCGACATGCGATTTTATGGTGTTTTTGGCCGTTTGTGCAACTTTTAATGCTATGGTGTGTTACGGCACACTATTTTAAGTGGTTTTCAAGTGTTTTTACCTGTTTTTGGGACGTGTCAAATTTTGCCATTTTTGCCTTACTATAGCCTTGCTTTTTGGGTCAATTTTTCGACACGCGATTTTATGGTTTTATTGGCCGTTTTTGCAACTTTTTATGCTATGGCGTGTTTCGGCACGCTATTTTAAGTGGTTTTCAAGTGTTTTCAGCGGTTTTTGGGACGGGTCAAATTTTGAAATTTTTGCCTTACTATAGCCTTGCTTTTTGGGTCAGTTTTTCGACATGCGATTTTATGGTGTTTTTGGCTGTTTGTGCAACTTTTTCTGCTATGGCGTGTTTCGGCACGCTATTTTAGGTGGTTTTCAAGTGTTTTTAGCTGTTTTTGGGACGGGTCAAATTTTGACATTTTTGCCTTACTATAGCCTTGCTTTTTGGGTCAATTTTTCGACATGCGATTTTATGGTGTTTTTGGCCGTTTGTGCAACTTTTTCTGCTATGGCGTGTTTCGGCACGCTATTTTAAGTGTTTTTCAAGTGTTTTCAGCTGTTTTTGGGACGTGTCAAATTTGGACATTTTTGCCTTACTATAGCCTTGCTTTTTGGGTCAATTTTTCGACATGCGATTTTATGGTGTTTTTGGCTGTTTTTGCAATTTTCTATATTTAGGTAAAAATGACAAAATTTGACCTGTCCCAAAAACAGCTGACAACTGTTGAAAACCACTTAAAATACTGTGCCAATACATGCCATAGGATAGAAAGTTGCAAAAAAAGCCAAAAACACCACAATATAGCATGTTGAAAAAAATGACCCAAAATACCAGGCTACTGTTAGGCAAAAATGTCGAATTTTGACCCGTTCAAAAAACAGCTGAAAACTGTTGAAAAACACCCAAAGCACTGTGCCAAGATATGCCATAGAATAAAAAGTTGCAAAAACGGCAGAAAAACACAATAATATAACATCTCAGAAAAACGATCTAAAATTCAAGGCTATAGTAAGGAAATCATTCCAAATTTTGACCTGTCCTAAAAACAGCTGAAAACTGTTGAGAACCACATAAAGTAGCCTACCAAGACACGCCATCGCACATAAGGTTGCAAAAACGGCCAAAAACACCACAATATAGCATGTTAAAAAAAATGACCCAAAATGCAAGGCTACTGTAAGGAAAACATGTCAAAATTTGACCCGTACAAAAAACACCTGAAAACAGTTGAGAACCACCTAAAATAGCGTGCCAATACATGCCATAGGATAGAAAGTTGCAAAAACAGCCAAAAACACCATGATATGACATGTCGAAAAAATGACCCAAAATGCAAAGCTATAGTAAGGCAAAAATGTCAAAATTTGACCCGTCCAAAAAACAGCTGAAAACTGTTGAAAACCACCTAAAATAGCGTACCAAGTCATGCCATCGCACATATTGTTGCAAAAACAGCCAAAAACACCATGATATAACATTTCAAAAAGATTTCGAAAAATTTGACCTGTCCCAAAAACAACTGAAAACCACTTAAAACAGCATGCCAGGACACGCCATTGCACATTAAGTTGCAAACACGGCCAAAAACACCATAATATAGCATGTCGAAAAAATGACCCAAAATACAAGGCTATAGTAAGGCAAAATGTCAAAATTTGACCCGTCCCAAAAACTGCTGAAAACAGTTGAAAACCACCTAAAATAGCGTGCCAATACATGCCATAGGATAGAAAGTTGCAAAAACAGCCAAAAACACCATGATATGACATGTCGAAAAAATGACCCAAAATGCAAAGCTATAGTAAGGCAAAAATGTCAAAATTTGACCCGTCCCAAAAACAGCTGAAAACAGTTGAAAACCACCTAAAATAGTGTACCAAGTCATGCCGTCGCACATATTGTTGCAAAAACAGCCAAAAACACCATGATATAACATTTCGAAAAGATTTCGAAAAATTTGACCTGTCCCAAAAACAACTGAAAACCACTTAAAACAGCATGCCAGGACACGCCATAGCACATTAAGTTGCAAACACGGCCAAAAACACCATAATATAGCATGTCGAAAAAATGACCCAAAATACAAGGCTATAGTAAGGCAAAAATGTCAAAATTTGACACGTCCCAAAAACAGCTGAAAATTGTTGAAAACCACCTAAAACAATGTGCCAAGACATGCCATAGGATAGAAAGTTGCAAAAATGGCCAAAAACACCACAATATAGCATGTAAAATAAAATGACCCAAATTGCAAGGCTATAGTAAGGCAAAAATGTCAAAATTTGACCCGTCCCAAAAACAGCTGAAAACAGTTGAAAACCACCTAAAACAATGTGCCAAGACACGTCATAACATAGAAAGTTGCAAAAATGGCCCATCCATACATACATTTTCTTCTGCTTATCCGGGGTCGGGTTGCGGGGACAGCAGCCTAAGCAGGGAAGCCCAGACTTCCCTCTCCCCGGCCACTTTGTCCAGCTCTTCCCGGTGGATCCCGAGGCGTTCCCAGGCCAGCTGTGAGACATGGTCTCTCCAGTGTGTCCTGGGTCTTCCCCGGGGCCTCCTACCGGTGGGATGTGCCCTGAACACCTCACCAGGGAGGCATCCTGGAGGCATCCTAATTAGATGCCCGAGCCACCTCATCTGGCTCTTCTCATCGCGGAGGAGCAGTGGCTCTACTCTGAGCTCCTCCCAGATGACTGAGCTTCTCACCCCATCTCTAAGGGAGAGCCCAGCCACCTTACGGAGGAAGCTCATTTCGGCCGCTTGTACCCGCGATCTTGTTCTTTCGGTCACTACCCAAAGCTCGTGACCATAGGTGATGGTAGGAACGAAGATCAACTGGTAAATTGAGAGCTTTGCCTTTCGGCTCAGCTCCTTCTTCACCAAGACAGATCAGTGCAGCCTCTGCATTACTGCAGACGCTGCACTGATCCACCTGTCGATCTCCCGCTCCATCCTTCCCTCACTCGTGAACAAGACCCCGAGGTACTTAAACTCCTCCACTTGGGGCAGGATCTCGTCCCCGATCTGGAGGGGGCACTCCAGCCTTTTCCGGCCGAGAACCATGGCCTCAGATTTGGAGGTGCTGATTCTCATCCCAGCCGCTTCACACTTGGCTGCGAACCGATCCAGTGAGAGCTGGAGGTCACGGCCTGATGAAGCCAACAGGACCACATCATCTGCAACGAGCAGAGACCCAATCCTGAGGTCACCAAACCAGACCCCCTCAACACCCTGGCTGCGCCTAGAAATTCTGTCCATAAAAGTTATGAACAGAATCGGTGACAAAGGGCAGCCCTGGCGGAGTCCAACCCTCACCGGAAACGAGTTTGACTTACTGCCGGCAATGCGGACCAAGCTCTGGCACCGGTCATACAAGGAACGGACAGCCCATATCAGGGGGTCCGAAACCCCATTTTCCCGGAGAACCCCCCACAGGACTCCCTGAGGGACATGGTCGAATGCCTTCTCCAAGTCCGCAAAACACATGTGGACTGGTTTGGCAAATTCCCATGCACCCTCAAGTACCCTGCCGAGGGTCCAGAACTGGTCCACAGTTCCACGACCGGGGCGAAAACCGCATTGCTCCTCCTGAATCCAGGGTTCGACTATCCGGGGGACCCTCCTCTCTAGTACCCCCGAATAGACCTTACCAGGGAGGCTGAGGATTGTGATACCCTATAGTTGGAACACATCCTCCGGTCCCCCTTCTTAAAAAGAGGGACCACCACCCCAGTCTGCCAGTCCAAGGGCACTGCCCCCGATGTCCACGCAATGTTGCAGAGTCGTGTCAACCACGACAGCCCCACAACATCCAGGGCCTTGAGGAACTCCGGGCGGACCTCGTCCACCCCCGGGGCCCTGCCACCGAGGAGCTTTTTGACCACCTCGGCAACCTCAGCCCCAGAGATGGAGCCCACCCCTGAGTCCCCAGGCCCTGCCTCCTCACTGGAAGGCGTGTCGGTGGGATTGAGGAGGTCTTCGAAGTATTCCTTCCACCGATCCACAACGTCCCGAGTTGAGGTCAGCAGCGCCCTGTCCCCACCATACACAGTGTTGACAGAGCTCTGCTTCCCCCTCTTGAGACGCCGGATGGTGGTCCAGAACCTCTTCGAAGCCGTCCGGAAGTCGTTCACCGTGGCCTCACCGAACTCCTCCCACGCCCGGGTTTTCGCCTCAGTTGGTTCCGCTTGGCCTGTCGGTACCTGTCTGCTGCCTTCGGAGTCCCACAGGCCAAGAAGGCCCGATAGGACTCCTTCAGCTTGAGGGCACCCCTTACCGCCGATGTCCACCAGCGGGTTCGGGTGTTGCCACCCTGACAGGCACCGACCACATTATGGCCACAGAACCGGTCGGCCGCCTTAGCAATGGAGGCACGGAACATGGCCCACTCGGACTCAATGTCCCCTGCCTCCCCCGGGACATAGTCGAAGCTCTCCCGGAGGTGGGAGTTGAAGCTCCTTCTGACAGGAGACTCTGCCAGACGTTCCGAGCAGACCCTCACAATGCGTTTGGGTCTGCCAGGTCTGACCAGCGTCCTCCCCGACCACCGGAGCCAACTCACCACCAGGTGGTGATCGGTTGACAGCTCCGCCCCTCTCTTCACCCGAGTGTCCAAGACATACGGCCGCAAGTCCGACGATACGACTACAAAGTCGATCATTGAACTGCGGCCTAGGGTGTCCTGATGCCAAGTGCGCATATGGACACCCTTATGCTTGAACATGGTGTTCGTTATGGACAATCTGGCAAGCGCAGAAGTCCAATAACAAAACACCACTCGGGTTCAGATCAGGGGGGCCATTCCTCCTGATCACGCCCCTCCAGGTCTCACTGTCGTTGCCAACATGAGCGTTGAAGTCCCCCAGCGGAACAAGGGAGTCTCTGAACTGCTGTTTGGACCATAGGCACAAACAATAGTCAGGATCCGTCCCCCAACCCGAAGGCAGAGAGAGGCTACCCTCTCATTCACCGGGGTAAACTCCAACGTACAGGCACCGAGCCAGGGGGCAATAAGTATTGCCACCCCTGCCCGGCGCCTCTCACCAGTGGCAACTACAGAGTGGAAGAGAGTCCATCCCCTCTTGAAAAGACTGGTTCTGGAGCCCATGCTGTGTGTCGAGGTGAGGCCAACTATATCTAGTCGAAACTTCTCAACCTCGCGCACCAGCTCAGACTCCTTCCCCACCAGAGAGGTGACATTCCACGTCCCCAGAGCTAGCTTCTGCAGCCGAGGATCGGACCGCCAAGGTCCCCGCCTTCGGCTGCCGCCCAACTCACACGGCACCCGACCACTATAGCCCCTCCTACGGGTGGTGAGCCCATGGCCAGGAGGTCCCACGTTGCCTCTTCGGGCTGTGCCCGGCCAGGCCCCATGGGTAAAGGCCCGGCCACCAGGCGCTCGCCATCGAGCCCCACCCCAAGGCCTGGCTCCGGGGGGGTGGCGGGAGGGGGGGTGGTGACCCTTGTCCGGACCATTCGTCTTGTTCATCATAAGGGTGCGGTGAGCTACACTTTGTCTGGTCCCTCCCCTAGGACCTGTTTGCCATGGGTGACCCTACCAGGGGCATAAAGCCCCCGACAACTGAGCTCCTAGGATAACTGGGACACGCAGACCCCTCCACCATGATAAGGTGGTAGCTCAGGGAGGGGGCAAAAATGGCCTAAAACATCATAATATAGGATGTTGACAAAAAAAAAACCAAAACGCAAGGCTATAGTAAGGCAAAAATGTCAAAATTTGACCAGTCCAAAAAACAGCTCAAAACTGTTGAAAAACACCTAAACAGCATGCCAAGACATGCCATTGCACATAAAGTTGTAAAAACGGCCCAAAACACCATAATATAACATGTCGAAAAAAATGACCCAAAATGCAAGGCTATAGTAAGGCAAAAATGTCAAAATTTGACCCGTCCCAAAAACAGCTGAAAACAGTTGAAAACCACTTAAAACAGTGTGCCAAGACACACAATAGCACATAAAGTTGCAAAAACGGCCAAAAACACCGTAATATAGCATGTTGAAAAAATGACCCAAAATATAAGGCTACGGTAATGCAAAACTGTCAAAATCTGACCCGTCCCCAAAACAGCTGAAAACAGTTGAAAACCACCTAAAACAACCTGCCAAGACACACCATAACATTAAAAGTTGCAAAAATGGCCTAAAACACCATAATATAACATGTTGAAAAAAATGAACCAAAATGCAAGGCTATAGTAAGGCAAAAATGTCAAAATTTGACCTGTCCCAAAAACAGCTCAAAACAGTTGAAAACCACGTAAAAGAACATGCCAATACATGCCATAGAATAGAAAGTTGCATAAACGGCCCAAAACACCATAATATAGCATGTTGATAAAATGACCCAAAATGCAAGGCTATAGTAAGGCAGGACGTCAGGTTTGGCTCAGCGGGTAAATCAGGCGGAAAGTGTGCCTGAGGTTGCTGGTTCAAGTCACATCTGGGACACATGGCTTTTTAAGGCAGCTGTCCAAAGCAAAGGGGTTGACAGACAGGAAGGACAGTCAAGAGACAGGAAAGTAAGTCAAGTTACAGGCAGTTGGGTTGATAGACAGGAAGTTAAGCTGAGAGAAAGGAAGTTGAGTTGAGAGACAGGAAGTTAGGAGGAGGTAGAGGATGGGAGTATAAGAGATGTTAAAAAGAATAAGAACAGGGTAGTAGAAGGGTCAGAAAGTAGAAAGTAAGGGACTGGAACAGGAAAGAGTAGTAAGGTAGGAAAATCAGGAACATAGCACGATGCAGCCTAGCCTGAGTCTGGAAAGATGAAAGAAGGGGATGATACATTCCTTAGGTCTATAATGACAAGGAGCAGTCCTAAAATGAAGAAAGTCCGAACCATCATCAATGATGTACATTGCAATAAACACACTGCAATTGTCTCCTTGTCTCCTGAATTTATATTTATTTATATACTGTATGCTAAATTTCCCCTGCCGAGAACATTTTCAACAGATGTCACTGCCGATACTGAATTTTCTGTTTGAAAATATGACCATACGACCTTAACGTCTGACTTTACAGACAGATATACCAGCCAATATTTCATTTTATTTATGCCATAAAATGTCATTTGGCTGTAGATTCACACATTTTAGACACTGATCATGATATTGCAGAACAAATTAAGGCACGTTAAATTGAGAAATGTATCCTTTTGGCCAATAAATAGGGCGAAGTTGTCCCGAAACCAGTAAGTAAAATCAAAGTAATTAAAAAACTGTGATGTAATAACATACTTTATCCATTAGAGAGTACTGACATGTTTTAATATTCAAGTGTATGGTATTTTGTTTTTTTGGTGACACAATTGTCTCCCTGTCTTGGATAAGAATAGTTTTGGCCAATTCTGTCATTATCCAATAAACTTCAGTCATGGATTTTGTACTGCTGCATAACCCCTTTGCTTGTGAAGCTTGAACTGCCATCCTAGAAGACGCCAACTGGCCAACTTTTCCCCTGAGCCACTCAGTTATTCATGCCATTCTGGATGTTCCCTTTAGCTTTCACATTTGGACAAAAACCTTTAAAAGTCACCTGTCCCAAATAAGGCTCGATCCCAAAACCTCAGAGACAACAACCAGCCATTTAAACCACTGAGCCAAACCTCCTGACACTGTTTTCATTGTTCTCTTTCACACTTTTGTTTGGACAACAAACTAAAGACTTAAAATTCACCTGTTTTGATAAAATTCCCCTGTACTGGTTGATGTTTGCACTAATGATCTCATAGTCTGCAGACAAGCCCTCTAACCAACTGACCTAAACCTTCAGATATTCCAACTGTGTTTTAAATGGCACTTTAGACTCTTCTCCAGGGAGCGGCCTGTAAAACCTACCTGCCCTGGATGAGGTTCAAACTCAACACAATAGTTTTTTTTGTTTAATTAATTAATTTACATGAAATTTTTAGGGTTTGGTCTACAAATGATGTACATTAAGATGACGTGGAATTTATGTGCCCTCCAGTGCCAGTGGGTGCTGGAAGTACTACATAATTTAAAATAGCTCACTGCAGGGTCCATACTTTTTGCATGCATTATCCGAATTTCACAGAAATATACAGCCGTTGTAGCTGGAGTTCACCAGTACCCAACATACATGGGGATGTGAGGGCCCTTTCATCGCTGCTTGCAGCCTTAATTTTATTATGTTTTGTCCATCATGTATATCTGGAAAATAAAACCACTGTATGTGATGTATGATTTTCAGTAACCCTATACTTTCACAGATCCATCTTCAAAATCAAGATAAACGTTATTGTCCCCATGGGGAAATTTGCATGCTACAGACACCAATACACATCCAACAGACACAACTGAGAAACAAAAAAAAAATACTGTTGTAAGTGCAAGATGAAGTCTTTACTTAAAGTAACTGTTACAAGTAATAGTCCTGTATTTACAATACTGCTTAAATAATAGTATAAAAGTATTAATTACAAGATGTCCTTTTTTGTCCTTGTTTAAAAAAAAAAGATTTTCATGAGAAACTTCTATAAACTTCTACACTATAATGATATAATATATATCATGTCATAGTATAGTATGTCCTCCAGAATCATAAAAAAAACCGTCCTAGTAAGGTATGTTGTCCAAAATCATGAAAAAACCTCATAGTAGTGTGTCGTCCAAATTCATGAAAAAAACATCATAGTATAGTATGTCTTCCAAAATCAAGATAAAAATGTCATAGTCATTTATATAAGGTCATATCTGAATGATGTTTTCAAATGATTTTGGAGGACTTAATGTTCTAACAGCAAATGTTTGAAAATCTATCACAATATTAACATTTAAAGAAAAGCCCCAATTTGTATCATTGAAAATGAAATACTGTCATATTTAAAATGAAACGGATTTTTTTCTTCTGTAGAAGAAGTGTTGGCACAGTTAATAAAGAAGGTGAAGCAACTGAAGGTTGTACAGTTTGCACTATAATTTACTGGATTCCTAGTTAGTATGAGTCCCAAAGAGAAATACAAAGGGTATTTTGTTCTACTTTCATTTAATTCCTACGGAGCCCTTAAAGGGTCATGGCAAGAATTCTGGATAGCACTGCTCAGCGCCTTTAAAAAAGAGAGAGGTATGACCACAAACTTTCTATAAATGTATGTATGTAAATATGTATATATATTTGGTAACACTTTCTGTGAAGTCCATGTCTAGATTTCATTATAACGCATTTTACACTTGTATATATGTATATATGTATAGTCTCTTAGTTTTTAGTTTTTTAAGGGTATTCCTTTATATTCTTTTAATATTGTTTGCTCTTTATTCTCTTTGTTCTTACTGTATGGCACTGCTACACCCCAATTTCTCAGTTTTGAGATTAATAAAGTATATCTATCTATCTATCTATCTATCTATCTATCTATGAACACACTTGCCTCTATAGTGCTGTATAATCATAGTTATAAGTACTTGTGGTTATTTATAATGCTTTATACAAATAATCATAAGTGAAAGTATTGTGAGGGAGTGCAAAAATAATCCTAAAAAAATTTTCGCCATGACCCTTGGGGGATCTGTACGATCCTGCTCACACATTTAGGTAAACTGTACCTACTGCATAGAAGAGAGCTCGAGACTATCATCATTCACTGTATTACTTTACTTTAAAGAAATGCAACATCCATTTAATTTCATCATCTGGGCATCTTAAAAGTAAACGAACAAGAAAAAAAACAGGCCAGCGGATGAGTGGGAGGAAAGCACTGCTGCTATGCTTTTGAATGTAACACCTACAAATTCCCTTTTTGAAGAGAGATGACAAGAAACACAGCACAGCTGCTGCTTATAAAGGGTTGAAATTTAAATGTACATTCGAGGGGGCAAATTAAGATACATGTTAGCAGGATGTTTCCACTCAGCAAATGATAAATTGTGGGGTTAAGAAAAGGGTGTGTGCATGTGCATCCACTTCTATAGACTTAAAAAATTAATTATTAGAGTGGTGACTTAAAAGTAAATAGTCACTTGTTTGGTCACCTTGTGGGCAAATGAGTCAGTTAAAGGTCAAGAGTCACTTGGTGGTGGTTCCAGGTGGTTTTGTGTGTCTGAAGAATCCTCTGGACACGGCTGTGGATCTGCTCGCAGTAGGAGGGATGGGGCTGACTGGTCTGGAGCCTGAAGACAATAAATACAAAGAAATTACACATTAATAAACCATATTTCAATAAGCTGACTGACTTAAAAATCATACAGTTGTATACAATAAAAATATCAACAGCCATAGTACAGCATGCTATAAAACAGTCACATTATAGTAAGCTATGCAAAAATCATATTATGGAATTGCATATTTTAGAGTATTTTTAGTAAGATATTATATATAGCATGTCATGAAAACTATATATTGGTGTATATATATAAAAATATATATATAATATTATAAAGTCATAGTATATCATCCAAATTCATGATGAAAAGCCTTAGTGTATAGTATGTATTGTAAAATCATTAAGAAAGATATAGTATGTTGTACATAATAATGAAGAAAGTCATAGGAAAGAATGTTGTCCAAAATCTTGGAAAAAAGTCAAAGTATAGTCCCAGTAAAGTAAGTCGCCAAAAATCATCCAAATACTATTATATGAAGTATTATATGTTATATAGTATGTTGTCCAAAATCATTAGAGATCAGTGTACAGTATGTAGTCCAATGTCATGAAAAAAATATTAGGCCATCAAAAATCATGAATAAAAACGTATGTCATTGGAAATCATACAAAAGCTATATTTAAGCATGCTGTCCAGAATCATGGAAAAAGTTATAGTATGTCTTCCAAAATGATGGAAAAAAGCTATTCTGGTGTATATAATCTAAAATCATTAGAAAAGGTCATCTGTCATTCAAAATCATGAAAAAAGAACATCGTAGTATGTCTTCCAAAATCATGAAAAAACTCAACGCATAGTATATTGTTTAAAATCATAAATAAAAGTCAGGAGGATAGATTTTATGATTTGTTGTCCAAATCACGAAAAAGACTAAAATTATGAAAAAAAATCAGAGTAGGAAATGTCATTGGACACCATAAAACAAAGTCATAGTATAGTATGTCATCCACAATAATGAAAAAAAGTCATAGTACAGTATGTTGTACAAAATCATGTAAAAGAAAGTAATTTATCCCATTCAAAATAATGAAGCGTTCGTCTATAGTATGTCATCCATGTCATGAAAAAAGTCATAGTATGAAAAACTTGTAGTTTAGTATGTCATAAAAAGTCACACTATAGTCTATAGTGCCTATAGTCACACTATTGTACAAAATCATGAAATCATGAAAAAACTGCTGTTCAGAAACTGCAAAAGGTAGTGATAGTATGGTAAGTTGCCAAAGATCAATTTCAGTGATATAAAACACAGAAAAGCAGCAAAATCCACACATTTGAGAAGCTGCATCCAGGGAACGTCAGGCATTTTTCCTTGAAAAAATGACTTCAACAATTCACTGATAATCAAAATCACTTTACATCATGCCTGTGTTTTTTCAAGTTGTTCTCACAGATACAGATATTCATTTTGTCCACTAGTCTGTGCTGTAACACAACACAAGATATGAGAGTTGATTCAAAATGAAACTACATTGACTCAACACTGTTTTCAATAACATACTGTTTTCTCCATCTAAACATTAATTTTCCATCTATATTCAACCTTTCGTGCAAAAAACAAAAATGTGATTCAACAACTGACAGAACCAATGGTGCATTTGAACTGGAGACATAAATGTGCTTCATCAATACAATATAAATGTGTCTGCAAGTTGGCCAAAGGCAGTTATGAAATCCTGCACTGACAGACAGACGGAAGTGAACAGTAATAAATTTCAGTATTGCTTCTCATCCCCATCTATTTGTTGGGAGCGGGGCGGTGATGACTGTCTGACTGACTGGTGTCTCGGCCTGGCTCGCAGAGAGGGAATGGAAGCTTTTCATCTGTAATCAGATAAACTCGCTACCTGCTTCAAAAAGTCATCAAGGACAAATCATCCAGAGACATGAATAGACTGAGACTTCGGGGCTTAGGGAGCAAACGTTGCCACTGGCATCTGTCATTTTCTTTATAGATCAAAGATTCTTGGTAAGACGTGCCCCTCTCCCTGTCGGAGGGAATCTACAAAGGCCTGCTCTAATCTCCCACCCTGCAACTCCTGTCGCGTTTTCAATTGAGAGAAAAGTATCATTCATTTCCTACAATTTACTTTGCAGTTTAAGATTGTCTATTGATTTTAATGTTTACTTATGGACTGAGGAGAAGGGAAGGGGAAAGGAGAGCAGAAACAAACAAACAAACAAAGCGGAACATCGGTCGCGTTGGTGTGTTCAACTCACAGCTGCCGTGATCGATGACAAGGTCTCTCTGAATGTATTAAAGCGTGCATCGGGTCAAATGCATCAGACTCAAGCTGAAACACAAATCAATACCATTTTCCTCTTTTGTTTTCCCTTCTCTCTGCCTCCCCTCTTAGTAATGAACAAACATGACAAGACATCAGCTCCTGTAATTTAAGAGGTGGAGGGGAATTCATCCTGCCTGTCGAGTGTGATCAAAATTAAAGATTGGATGTGTATGAGCTTGTGAACATGCGCATGCACACACACACACACACACACACACACACACACACACACACACACACACACACACACACACACACACACACACACACACACACACACACACACACACACACACACACACACACAGCAGCAGCAGCAGCAGCAGCAGCAGCAGCAGCAGCAGCAGCAGCAGCAGCGTATGACCAACATCTCATGGGATTGCCATGTATTTGTCATATACTGTAATTGGAAACTCATACAGGTGCCTCTTTTTAAGATCTTTTGAGCAAACACCAATGATTTACACAGATGGATTGGGATAAATTCAGGGCAAACACCACAAATAAAGAGGATTATGCTTTCTCCTGCTTTGGTGTGAGTGTGAGCAAATCGGCTGGGTGTGTGGCCAGAACGGTCCTTGCTAACTGGTGTGAGAGCCAAGTCAATCACCATTTTTAGGTTCTCCTAAGAAAACAAAGAAGCTAAGATCACATTTTATGGCTGTAACATTGATCCTCATGCTATGCAATTTTTTTTTTTTTTTTTCAATTAAAGTGGTTTTAATTTTAACATGATTTACAAGCATCTAAAAGGTTAAAAAAAACACTTTTTTCAGGTATTTTCAAGGTCAGGCTGAGGGGAAAGGTTGTATTATCTACAGAGCTTACCTTTCTCTCAGGGAATAGCTGAGATTCAGAGGACTTCTGGAGTTGGACAGGGCGGACGGAGCAAAGGCAGCATCCCTCACAGGGCTTTTAGTCTGAGCTTCAAGTCTGGACTGTGTCTCTGGAGACGACTGGATGCTAACAGAACCTGATTTCACCTGGAAGAGATCGCAGGGCAACAGGGTTTAATTGAATTAACGGTTTTAACCAGTGAATATACTTAATCATTTGTAAGATGTTTTGCCTTTAAGCTTTGAAGATTTAAAAAAATGTTTTTATTAGGTCACGTTAGAAAATTGTCTATGATGTGAAAAATGTTTTTGGCATCATCACAATCAATATAAATTACAAGACATTAGTAAAAATAACAATAAAAGCATTAGGAGAGCTTTAAGTTAAAACATATGCAAACTCTTAGAATAAGAATGAGTAAGAAGTGTATCAAATCAAGTCAGTAGAATATTATAGCTTTATAGAGACATTAACAGAGAATTTTTCTATTATTTTACATTTCTTCACAATATTAAGGAAATCTAAAACAAAATGTGACATAGCACAATTAGTTAACATTATAAACACTTTGAAATCCCTTACAAAATGTAAAAAATTAGCCTTACTCTGGCTGTTCTTGGTCTGTAACTCCCCAGGAGAGAAGAATCTACAACGACAAAGACAAGATAAAAGTTTTATGAAAACAGAAAGCTCAGCTTTAAACTGCATTACAAACTACAGTAACTATTACACCTCATTCCAGGGTTTGAACCAGGGACCCTATTACTGTGAGGCAACAGTGCTAACCACAACACCACCATGACACCCTCCCAGTCAACAGAGCCATGCTATTTGTATATACCAAGCCGAAATAGCTCTGAGATTTGAGGCCAATTTTACATTGTGGTCAAACATGTAACTGCAACTTTCCGGTCCATCATGTAATGTCATGGGGCCCGAAAAGACTTTTTCCCACAGACTCACATTGTAAAAGAGACATTTATAAATCTGTGGATACTTTTGTTTAGCTTCACAACTCCTGCTAGATGACTCATTTCACTATCAGAATTTGATTCATTAGGTCAAATAATATTTCAAAAGCTCACAAAGCTGCACCATTTAATTGTTTCCATCCTCATTCAAGTTAGCCGAAAGCTGAACCAGAAGCTAGCCGCTCTGTCACAGTAAGTCTCAAGTCAGACTCAAGTCCCACAAGGCGGAAGATCTGGGTAATTTTATACCACGAAACTTGAGCTTTTTTGGCGTCATGCACCACTGAGCAACTTTTACAAGAATGGTGTAACAGTATATGTATGTTAGTTTTTGCAATCGAGCATGAAGACCTGCCTGTGTGATGAGCTCTGAAGCTGACGCGGTGTTGGTGAATGCTACCAATCTGCGAGGAGGAGGAAGGAGTTCCCATCACAGAGGCACTACTGCAACGAGAGACCTGGGATAAAACATAAAAAAAATCTGCTGTCAAACAGTATAATAAACTTAACACCACTGTTGTTTGAACTATTCTGTCTACATAGTAAAACACAGCAAGGTTGTTTAGGTACTCAGGCGCTTATTCAGGAGTACTTTGTTCTTCACTTTTAAAAAGCATCCGGATACAGGTACATTAATCAATCACACAATCTAACTACTTCAAATAAGAAATGCTGCAACAAAAGCAGAAAAAGGTTTGGTCTGCTGTATTGCGTAAATGAAATCAACAACATAATACATTCATCACATTCACTCATTTTTTTCATTTCTTCAGTTTGCGCAGAATAAAGGAAAAGCTGTCAAACAACACTTTCACCGTTAAGCCATTTGTCTGTCATCTCAACCCCAAATTATTTCACCAAGAACATCACAGTAAGCAATAAAGCAGACAAAGACAACATTTTGCAGAATAATCACCTATCTCAAAGAGCATGGGTGGGGAATGTGCTTCCCTCTACACAAACAAACAGGGAATTGAGGCTCTGATAATGCATTCACCATGGGGCTAAGCTACTTCATTAGGTATCTATTTGTTAATTGCAGCTTGACTCTCAATTACTGGGGTTAATTGTCGACAGAAGATTCCCCCAGGAAATCCGGAGCGGGAAAACACGCTCCTCGCTTTAATAAAACGCCCATTGTATTCTAGTAAATTCCATTCATGTGTGTGACAAAAACAAACAACTCTCTACCTAATCATTTCTTTTAATAACAGCATGCTAGTGTGGATTTTGATATTCATACCTCAGGATTGGATTTGATGTAAATGAAGAAGCAGAAACACAGAGGGGAGCAGAAGAAGGGAGGAGCACAGAACTAGAGGCTGTGTTGTTCTTGTCCATCAACTTTAGATTCCCTGCGGCTGTGTGATCAGAAAATCACTCCCTTTTATATGCAAATCTCTCATAGCAGTGATATGGCCATAATTAAAGTGTTAACAAATAACCGTGTACCAGCCTGAATCCAGGATGTGTGCTATTAAAGCGCACTCAAGCCCCTCAGTGAGGATAATAGGCCATATTACATGCGCACACATTTTCGTGACGTCAAATTCCATTAACGGCTCAGGTAAAAAGATTAACACTGCTCTCTTATTATGCCCTCCACTTAATCTGCCCACTAGATTATGTTAAATTTTGGGAAGCTCCCGCTGAGGTTTGAACTACATCAATTCAGGATCCCATTAATTTTAACCCCTGTCCACTGAACACATGTATTATTAGCATTAAACAAACCATTGCATCACTTTTTTTTGTCAATTGCCTGCAGTTGGGAAGAATATATCTAATGTTACCAACCAAGAAGGGCGGCTGGCTCTCAGTCTCCTTCCTGAAGTAGTGTGGCCCCAGCTGGAGATGTCTGAGCCTCTGCCTGGCATCCTCTGAAAGCTGGCACATCTTGCGGTGGGTATAAGGGGACAAGGCGCGTGTCTTTGAGGAAACTGTAGGCTGCTGGTAGCCAGACTCTACAGGAACTCTAGGAGAGGTGTTTATTCTTTCTTTCTTGTTTTTCTGGGGACTTTGGCCAGATTGGGATGAGGACAGGGAGTGTCTGGATGTTGAGGATGATGCAGAGTTTGTAATTCCAGCATTTCCAACATTCATCTTTTCCTTCCCACCTTTCTTAGAGACACAGTTTGCATCATCTATTTTGGAAAAATGCCTCCTGGATAGTGAAGACTTTTTTGATGAACTCTGTCTGGATGGGGTTAAAGATGTCCTCACTGGAGAAAGACAGCAAGTCTGTGGGTGCAGGGACAGAAATCAATGGAAAGAAAGAGAAAGAAATAAGTTGATATGTTTTAACTTGTCAAACTACCCTTACAGCTCTCCATGTTGAGGTGACACATAACATCTGTCTCTGCAGTTCAGATCTCGATGCAGACCAAAGTGTTGTTCCTTTACACAAGCATCAGCCATTTCAGCCATTAAGGCAGCTGCTCTCACTCTCGACACAGACTTGTTCTCCCTGGACAGAACCATTAAACCATTAGCTAAATCATTCAGCTTAAGTATTACAACAACAACAGCTCTCGCAGTCGGCACTGCCATGGAGACAACCTCTGCAGAATTACTTCAATAACTCTAATGGCCACTAACATCATTCTCCGATGCAATATCCCACTTCCTGCGGGTAATGCCAACCGGGGATAAATAAGTTAAGATAAAATGTTAATTGCATTTGATGGCCATCTTCAGTCTAATATGATAAAGAGGCATTACCTGGCTGTAAAACAAAGATAATCTAAATGCTAATTAGGGAAATCACACAACATTAAACTATTTTTAAGAGAAAATAAATGATGAATAAATCCTCATCGAGGCTGCCATTTGAGATTGGTCTGATTTAATAAAATCACGCAAAGTATGCTCTCCCACCCCCACATCTACCACCATCTCTGCCTTGTTTTAGCTCCTCTATCTTTCCACTACTGGAGGGCAGTGCTTTGAGCTAAATGCTAACTTCTGCATGCTAAAGACATCCATCACTCTAACATGCTCATAATAGCAATGCTAACATGCTAATGCTAAGCTGGTGTAATCTTGACAAGGATCAGCACCAAACACAAAGTACAACTGAGGCTGATGGGAAGGTTGTTAGTTCTGCAGGTAATTGGTCATTATATCATACAAAAACATTTTTGAATATGGTGCTGGATGACAGAGAGAAATGGACTGTCTGTACCAAATTGCATGGCAATCAATCTAAAGTTAACCAGTCAAACTCAAGGACTTTCAAGTACTTTTTCGAGCACTCATTTTTATTTTCAAATATGAAATTATTTTCTCCACAAATACGTGTTGTAAAATATCCTGGAGCTGACTATTTAATAGTTTCAACAAGCCTGTTGACACACCAATCTCTTACTGCTCATATGGCATTAGAAAACAACTGCAAGAATGACTCTTCTTGGCTACCTTGTTTAAAACACATATGTAATACTTTTCATGAAATAAATTATAATTCGATTAGGGTTATGTTAGGGGTGTTATTATATTCAAGTATTTTTTACAGACCATGTTAAAAGATGTCGATATTTCAAGGTATTCCAGTACTTAAATATCTGAGTGTCAGATTCCAGTACTTCAAGCACCTCAAGCACCTTGTACGATCCCTGGATAGAGGAAAAGTCAACTCATCAAAGTCAATAAGATGCATCGCCTGAGCACAATGAATGTTGGTACAAAATATTATACCAATCCATCCAGTAGATGTTGACCTATTTTTTACGGAAAATGTTAAAAATACAGACCTGCTGGTGGCACAAAACTAAAAGTCAGGGGATCACCAGAGTCATTAGGGTGAATGCTCTGGAAACTCTGGATATCTTTACAAAATTTCACAGCAATCCATCTGACAATTGTTGAGATATTTCAGTCTGGACCAAAGTGGTGGGCTGACAGGCTGACAGACAAACCAAACAAAATTGCCACCCCTAACTGCTACCACGGCTAAAAATGACTTTTGGATTAAAAACTGTATTTACCTGAGAATGATAACAATGAACAAAAGATAAGAGCACCTCAAAGAGTAAGACATTGCTAACACAGTGTATGTTCATCACTACTGTTTCAGACGTTTTGTAGAAGTTGCTACTCTCACTCTAAATCTCTATTAAAGTAGGACAAGGTTTGTCAGCTGGGCGGGCAGGCAGTCACAGAAATGCCTATGCTGAGGAGCCATTAGGAGAGAGAAAATGGAGAAATTCTACTGTCTGACAGCCACAGCGGTGCTCTGATCCAGACATCTCCCTGAGGGGCCAAGAGAACACTCTGACAATCTGCTTCGCTGTCAATGACATCCCATTTAAACAAATAGCTTAGCTTAGGTTACTGCACCTGGGAAATGCATGGTAGTGTTTTTGGCAAAACATGCCAACCGCTGCCTGATGGATCATATGTTACAAAAAGGACTGTTTGCGAAAGATTTTCACTCTTGCTATTTTTTTTTTTTTTAAGTAACACTCTTTTTTAGTCTAGAATTGGAGCATTATACTACCTGAGACTACCTTTGTATGTACAACACCTCACACACAAGTAAGTCACACAAGACCATGGAGGAGTAGATTAAATTGAAGTCCGTCTTTAACAAAGGATTATTATTATCAATTGATCTGACAGTTCTTTTTTTGACTAAACATAGACAACGAAAAGAAGCCAATCATGACAATTTAGAGCTGGGACCAGAGAATGTTTGTCATTTTTGTTTAAACAATTAAAAACATTTTTATTTTGCAAAACAGTTGATTTTATTTTTAGTCAAGTGTTTGAGCTCTTTACTGAAAAATGCAACATGGAATGTGATCATGTTGTATAACAAAACATGAGAATGCCCATACAGGGGAAAGAAGAGGCGGTGAGAAAAGAAAATTCAAAAATTTTAAGAAATGAAACATGATTTTATACAGCTGAGCACAGTTACCCTTTAAAATCCACAAGGGCACAGTGGCAGACGCAGGTGACCCACCTATCGGATAATTTATGTAAAAAAACATAACTGGCTGACTGGTTCTGTGACAAAAATCCTGTAAACTCCCAGCTAGTTGGAGATGTTAGAGAAGCCTTGCTATCAGCATCACAGATCTGCCTCCCCGTAATTACATTCACAAGGAGAGAACAGATACCCTTGAAACACTGCCAGTATGGATAGATAGTTGCAGTAGCCATGGCAACAATAGAAGGTGGGTATGTATGGTGAAAACAGAAAAATCTGATGGTAAGCGATACCACTCATTAGAGCCCTCTAGAGATGAATCTGTTATAGCTTTGGTCAACACTTACACAGTTGTGATCAAATACTGGATGTTTTGAGCTGCCACACAGTCTGATAAACACTCTCTTTATTTGACTTATGAGTGGCATTTGGATGGATTTTTACTGCCTAAATTTTGACTAAGCTGGTATGAAAAACCACGCACTGACCGCAAAATGTATGTGTAAAGAACAAGTGTTTTATGAATCAACAACAGACATAAAGCAGACAAACCAAAAGCAGATAAAGGTAAAATAAATCTGAAAAGCTGGCCACGGTGTTTTTGTATGTCTCTGTGTATTCGGGTGTCTGTACTGATCTATGAGATGTAATAAAAGCACATACTTACTGATGAGGCAGGCCAGCTGTCTCTCCCATCACTTTCTTCTATGACTGATGTTGTGGCGAACTCCACTTTGGGGGAGATTCCCTAGAGGGAGCAGGACAATAGGAACAAACACAACACCTTTAACAGGGAGATGAAGCCAAACGGACAGATAATAGCACTGCTTGGAACACCAATTTACAATCACAAATCTTCAATCTGCTTCTGGCTTGAGAAAAACAAATTGCAGAAAAGAGAAAGGCTCCAGTGATGTTTAAATAATATGGCATTTGGAGAGAGACATCTAAATTGCTATGTAGGCCTCAAACACAAACACATAAAAGCAGCGGTGAGGGGAATGGTGTTTAAAGACATTTAAATATGCCAGTTAGTGCCTCGGAGGAAAGGGGAGGATAGAAAAGCAACCCGCAGCCACAGAGAGATGAAGGAGTGAAAGGAGGAGGAGGTAGGAAGAGAGAGATGATATATGAAGAGGAGGACGGAAAAGCAAAAATGACAAGATGGAGAAGGACTGAAAAGAGAGGAAGTTCTATGTTTGGTTTTTTCTGTCTGTTTAGCAAAGGCAGTCAACATTTCTACATGGAAAACATTTCTGAAGACATTATTTCATTTTGTATAAGACAGAGCCGTGTCTTTGAATCCTGGAATCTTGGTAGTGAACCTTCCTGCCATGTGCACAGACAGCCATTAGGAGAGGACTCACTTTAAGAAAACAAAAATCTTCTGTCTATAAATGACACGTGTAACATTGGTGCCAGTCAAGCCAGATCACATAGTGAGCACACTGTGGGGTCGCTTTGACACATGAATGTTTAAATGCATTAACTGACATCCCTACTTTAACCAATTCACAGGGTTCCCACACAGTTTCATGGACAAAATTTTTAAACTTTTCAATGACTTTTCAAGAATCCATAAGAAAAATGCTTTTTTTCACTTGCCCCACTTGCATGGCCTTTTTCCAACATATCGGACTCAAACTTTATTTAATCATAATTAGCACAGCATGAGGAAACGTATGTGATGGTAAACAAAATGTTGTACAAACTGACACATATTACAGCTACATTATGTTGTCAGCTACAGAAAATGAATTTGCTGTAATGTTAGATTACATAGGAGGTTATTCACAAAAGATTACTGTAAGAATTTTCATTACACTAAAAAAAAATTCCAAAACTTTTTAAAAACTTAAATGACTTTTACTGATTCTATGACTTTTCCAAGCCTGGAAAATGTAACTGTGAAATTCAATGACTTTTACAGGTTTTCAGTGACTGTGGGAACCCTGAATTTCACAGTGAGCAGAAGTGGAGGTACCTTTGCAAGCTAGAAATACAAGTGATACACATGCGCCCATTTTCAGCCTTTAGATAGCTGTTTGACCAAGAAGCAGTGAAGGAAATGTGGCGTAACCTGCAGGACACATACATCCATCCAGCCCTGATTTTGTTTTCAAACACTTTCCATGCATCTTTATTGTCCGCACTTATTAATGTGGTACTCTTTTCTCCTTAGTATGCAATTTCACTGACATAACTCATCTTATCTGGCACCCCCAGATTCAAATTCATAATAGGAATTGTATGATTCCATCAGCAGCAACATCACCACCAGCATGTCCAGATCCCCAGCAGAGGAAGAAATATCCTGGACCATGTGTATACAAATATTCCTGACAGCTACAAAGCCCTCCCATGCCCTTACTTAAGCCTGTCAGATCATATTTCTCTGCTCCCTCTGCCGACATATTATCAGCTGATAAAAAGGGTCAAACCAACTGTTAAAACTGTGGACAGATGAAGCCACAGCAGCTCTACAGGACTGTTTTGAGGGCACAGATTAGCAAATGTTTAAAGATGCTGCCACTCAAGATAACAGGATCAATCTTGAGGAATATGCATCTTCTGTGACATCATATATCAGCAAATGTGATGATGACGTGGTGATTACAAACACGGTGAGATCAATCCCAAACCAGAAAGCCTGGATGAGTGGGGAGGTGATGGCTCTTCTCAGAGGATGCATTATCGCAAGAGCACAACTGAGAGCTGGCATCAAGGAGGCTAAGGGGAGATATCAGCAGAGACTGGAGAGAGACCTCAACAGCAACAGCACTAGAGATATGTGGTTGGCGATTCAAAATGTCACAGGCTACAAAAGCAGGAGCACCCCCATCATATGTGAGGCCACTCTGCCGGACAAGCTGAACACATTTTACACTCGCTTTGACCTCCTCAATAAGGACTCAGCTGTGAAGTCTACTCCGCATCCAGAGGACTGGCCACTCTCAGTGACCGGAGCAGATGTGAGAAAACTCCTGCTGAGAGTGAATATAAACAAGTCTGCAGGCCCAGACAACATTCCTGGATGTGTACTAAAAACTTGTGCTGATCAGCTACGTAATGTTATAACTGACATTCTTAACATCTCACTCTCACAAGACATTGTACCCTCCTGCCTCAAGAAAGCCATCATCATCATGCCTGTACCTAAAAGATCTGCTGTGTCTAGTCTTAATGACTACTGCCCAGTGGCTCTTACCAACATCCTGATGAAGTGCTTTGAGAAACTGGTTCTCCAGCACATCAAAGACAACATTCCTGCCAGCCTGGACCCTCACCAGTATGCTTTCAGAACTAACAGATACTGGATACTGGATTTCCTCACATGCAGACCCCAGAGAGTTTAGACTGGCAGTCACATTGCCTGTACATTGGTGCTCAACACCTTAGCCCCCCAGGGCTGTGTGCTCAGACCCCTCCTGTTCACACTGTACACCCATGACTGCACTCCCAGACATAAGGAGAACTCTAATGTAAAGTATGCGGACGACACCACCATCATTGGCCATATTACAAACAACGATGAGAGTTCATACCTGAAGGAAATCAACAATCGTGCAGAGTGGTGCACAGAGAACAACCTACTGCTCAACGTCAGTCAAAGTAAAAATAAATACTGTGCGATTCAGAACACACCCGTCTTTCAACCCAGAAACCAAACCAAAACAGTGAAAACCATTTTCAGATTGAACGTGCCCAAGGTGCCAGGTAAATCAATATCTCTAATTGGCCTCCTTCCTTCTCTAAGCAAACATGTGATCAATCATGTGATCTCTAGAGAGCTGCTCTTAAAAGTAACTTTTACACTTCTCTGCAGGTTGATAAATGTGTCTTGTTGCTCACACTCAGCAAGTAATTTTTTTACTCTTATGTTGACTCTTTAGAGCGTTCTTTAATACAATTCTTAGAAGTTTGATGAATAAAGGCGCAGGTGTTGGAAGGAGGGTTGAAAAAATATATAAAAAGAATAGACGGAAAGTAGCTCACAGGAAAGGAGGAGGATCTCTTCATCAGTATCTCTCTCTCTGCAGCTCCTTCCCTGGAGCTCAGTCTGAGACCATGGTACAGGAAATCTCTGCTGCTCGCCTCAAACGTGGCAAGGACCTCGCCCTCTAAAAATCATACACCGACAGACAGTAAACAGGAACACACACATACACATAATCCAAGTTAGAGATCCTGTTTTTGCAGAGTAATGACTAGATACAGTTGGGACCTAAAATGCCCATATGGCATCATCAGAAAGCATACCTGGAGGCACCAACTGAATCAGCTCAAAAGATGTTGTGTCAGCTAAGAGGAAGGAAAGCACAAATAGACTGTGAGCTAATGATCAGTATCACAGCTAATATCCTATAAGCTTGCATAGCAGAGGATTCAGGGCTAGAAATGAGGAGGCAAATCCCAAACGGCCGTTTACCTTCCAGGAGGTCAGCTACATCAGCAGGGTCAACAACACCGGGGAAAGTCTAGTAAAAAAGAGTACAGACAAAGCAAATCAATACTTATAACAAGATGAGGCAGACAGCCCGGTATCTAACTCTGCCTTTCTCCCCCGGGGAAAGATGGCCTCTTTTATCGAGAGTTAGAGCAGTCATGTTGAAATTGAAAGGTTGCTGGTATGAATCCGCAGAGTTAAAAAAAAATAAGCCAGTAAAAGCCTGCAGAGTATGCAAGAAAAGAAGTAAAAAAAGAAGTACTAGGAAGGAGATTTCTTTACCCTTTGTCCTTTGTAGATAAAAGTACAATCAATAGATGTTAATAGGAGCCGACATAAGATCTGGTACATGACATGAAGATGTGATATGCATCTCTTTTTGATATCTGAAAAATTTGCACTACTCCTCTCACCATCTCTCTGGCTATATCTGACAAAAACAGCCACATACATATGGTAATTCTACATCTTGTGCCTCAGTAATGGAGACAGCTCTTGTTTCAGTAAGTTATTATTCTCACCTTGACAAATACCATTTTGTGTTGGAAGAGTAAAGGGAACACAGGTGGCAAACATGGAGTCTTCCTGTACTGGCCCATGATACACACACTGAGGTAGACGTGGTTGTTTCTGGTTAGGAGCACTCCTGGACATGTGACCTGCACATTAACAGTGTAATGAGGGGACAAAAGTGACAGGACAGGCATTCTGTTGTTTTTGTACATGTCCTTCATTGGCAGATTTTTTTTTGTCTCATAACACAGTTATATCAGCTATATGAACAACAGGTGTGCAGTTCTCTGAGGAAATATCCATATCACTAGGACCTTTGTACTAAAATAAAAGATTTTTTTTAGCTTGCAAAACTAGTTAAAGGTCTCCAGTGTGTAGGATTTAGGGAGATCCAGCAGCTGAGGACTGCAACCAGCTGAAACTTCTCCCGCATGTAGGAGCTATGAGCTATGGCAGCCGACAAGAAAACACAAAAACACTAGTGACTTTATCTAGAGTCAGTTTTTGGTTTGGGCTAAAACATGGCAGACTCCATGGAGGAGGACCTGCTCTAAATTAGAGACAGCTATACACTCTTTGTAAAATAAATCAGTCTCATACTCTGTTTTGAAATGATTATAAATTACATCATCTATATCAAGCAAAATAAATTCAAACTCAAATGTAGATATAAATGGCTAATTCTAAGGTAACAATAATACAATTCTTGCCTTTAAATCCCCCTAAATGCTACACACCGGACCTTTAAGCTGAATAACTTCTGAGTGGAAATGAGACCAAATCAGCTTTCAAATGAGATCATGCACATTAAAGGGAGCATAACATTTTTAAAAAAATCAGTGATCTCTATGTGGTTGTAATTTAAATTTGCTTTAAAGACAATTTAACCTTTTGGTTCAAGATTACTAGCACATGCTCAAGGGGATTTCTATTAGTTTATGACTGAAGTAAGAAAGCAAAAAAGAGTTAGCAAAGAAAATATCTCAATTGGATATGTCTTAAACAATTTAAAAGAAACAAGTTAAATATGTTAATTTTGTCCGCGTGATTAAAAGCAACATGATAGACAGGCAAACATTTAACTTTAGCCTTAAAGGTGATTTAATTTTAAATGTCTGTTATCTCAAACACGAAAAGAAAGTGAAGTTACTGCATACTCCGTCGTATTCGTGATGTAAAGTGAGATTTGGGGAAAAGCACTGACGGTGAGCTGATACACGTTAACTTAGTCATATCTTTACCTTTTACACACATTTACGCTAACCTTACAAGTTGTGTTACAGCCGTTAGTTTACGTTAGCTACGTTAGCTAGTTGACGGAGGGTTAAGGAAAGGGAAGAGGATGTGAGTTCGCTAGCTAGCTTAACGTTAACTAAGCTAACGTTACAGCAACAAGTCTGAAATTTGGAGCGAAGAAGCAGTGTTATGACACACTTACTGTCTGAATGTCCAAGTATACGGTACATTTCAGAGACTTTAGGAGCACTTTAGAGGAGGAAAGCTTAGTCTTCTCTGAGGCCATTCATCCAACTTTCAAACAGCGTTGTCATGGCTGCAGAATAGAATTAGTCACAGGGCGTTTGGTTTGAACAGTCACGTGACCAAGCAGTGACAAATCAAAACCTCTCTCTGCACGCCGGCGCAACACACATACGCGCGCGCGCGCGCATGCACGCATACACACTCACGCACACACGCTCACGCACAGACACGCATGCGCGCACACGCTCACATGCACACACACACGCACGCACGCACACAGATTTCTGCACATTCAGAGTGCATCACAATCACTGTTAAATCTACCGCTACCGTTCAAACATTACATATCATCCACAAAGCAGTGTTAAGATACCCTGGAATCAACAGATATATATTCAAACAGTACATTTCAAGGGGCAGCATGTCGGGTTTAGTGAAATCTTGCACAGATTGCAAACAGCTGAAACTTCACAAGCTTGAACTTTCAGCTGGGATTTCTTTAATGATCATCGTTCAGGAGGTTTTTACCAGGTGATGAATTATATGCAAAAGTCTCCTTTTCTCCAAAACAAATGGATACATTGATTAAAACCAGTTAAAACACTTTTTTCCTTCTCTTTACAAATTATTGTTTTTCCTACTCTGTTAAGCTGGTCGCACACAGACTTCTACTTTAGCACCTGTTAATGCATGCTAAACCATTTTTAACTGATAACCAGACGTTCAGAAGATTTTTTTTCGGGAGCTGAATTATCTGCAGAGGTCTCTTCCTTCACCAGACAAACCAACACAATAATTTAAACCAGTAAAAACACAGAATAAAGCAGATTCATGTTAAAAACCAGTGTTTTTCTAATGCTGTTTAGCTCATTGTGTAGGGACTGCTAACTACAGCGCCCCATAAATGGCCCTATTGAGAGCCAGTGTTTCGTCTGTCTATTCTAGGCTACTGAGTGCAATGTGGTGGACTCAGTGGACAAAGACCTGCAGCCTATGTAGAAATAAACATCTCATTCTAAGACAGAGATCCAAATGTTCCTTATATAGCCTCCTCTGTCTCATTTTTATGAAGACAATCATTAGTGTTATCAATATTGAGATAATAGAGCAACAGGTGATTAAGTGATTCAGTGTTTAATGACTAATTACAATACCAACAGAGATAATTACACCATAAAATTACACCATATAGTCATAAAATAAGTCGGTTAACAGCAGGGAAGCATGCATTTATTTACAACATTCAATTAACAACAAAAGGGAGCTGCTGAATGAAGGCCTCAGATGGACTTAAGATGGGGAACCAGTCTGTCTTCCTTTGCCATTCAGTCGTCCACATTTTATACTTGCTAAATAACCCAAGAGGAAACTTGTTCTGATTTTAGTCCTGCAAGTACCAGTCATCCCACTGTTACAAATCTGTGAAAATGAGTCTTTATAGCCAGGGAGATGTGGAGCTTCTAAAGGCAATGAAGTGTGAAGGATCCTCCTGCTACGGTGCTCTGCATTTTATACATGCTCAGTCTGTGTCCGTCTGTCCGTCTGTCTGTTTGTCTAGTGCCTGACACCCTGGCTCTTCGCCGTCTCTCTGTCTGCCGCATCCCTGCCGACACCGTTGCCCTTTCTGTTACTTTCGCCTGTCTGGGACATCACCTCAGAGCTGGAGACAAAAATATATCAATATAAGTGAATGAGATGGAAGGGTATACCTCAGGAAACAGTGAAATAAAAATACACTAATTGGGCTGAATATAAGCAAAATGTCAAATTTGATAATTGATTTAATTTCATGTTGATTTATTCATAATCACACTGCTTTACCTTTGAATGTAAGTTGGCCTATTATCCTTGATAAGGTTGTTAAGTTTGTAGTAATCCAGGAAGGTTCGAGCCACATTCCTGCCCAGTTTCGTGTCTGAGGACAAGGAGTTAAAGCTGATCGTCTTTGGAAGAACATTGCTTAAAACATTTCTCAGAACAGTGGTTCCCAAACTGCATGAAGGAGCCATTGCATTGCAGAGTGAAACAGTGTTGCACAGAAAATTATCTCTTGACTGCGGTTTATCATTTGAGCATGTTTTAGCTTATTGTTTTGCTTTTATGGGTCATGACTTTAGTGTTTGGTCTACTCTCACCCCTTTAACTTCCTCCTGTTCAACACCAAAGCAGGTAGATAAGGTTAGAGATTAGCTGTGGAGTATTCGGCAGCTGTAGAGCCAAATATTTCTCTAAGGAGTCAGAGAGTGAATATTGGACTTATTGAATCAGACAAAAACATGATTCAAAATAAATGCTGATGTTGCTCTGTGTTTTCCGTATATGTAAAAGGACTAAATCACCATGTTTGTTTGCAATAACTTCCAGGTAGAAAACCCTCATGCAGCCATGCCACATACATTAATAAACCAGATTTTACCGCCATGCAGTGTATGCCTCTGCACACCAGTCATGTTGCACCTTTGACCTTTTGCATATAATATGTCAGCACGTCGTCATTATATCCTGTAAAACATTTGTGTAAAATGTTAGCGTATGAATTCTTGAGTTATGGCCAAAAACATGTCTTGTGAGGTCAAAGTAAAATTTGATGTTTGGCCACCAAATCACCAAATTCCATTCAGTTCATCAGTTTGCGTCAAATTGGAGGAAATTCCCTCAAGGCCTTCTTAAGATATTGCATTCATGAGAATGGGATGAAAACATAATGCCTTCGATCAAAAATGTTGCAGGTGCCAAGGCATAAAAACAATAGTTCTCTGATGCTAGCCAAAATGACAGACAAAGTTTATTCAGAGCCCACAGCCATAGATAAAGCTTAGAAAATAACGAGAAGTTTCCAACAATTAAAAAGAGGGCGAAAGATTAATTATGATTTCAGACATTTACCATTTTAATATCTGTTATGTATATTTTGCATGACAGATGTAAGCCACTTAATCTCCACTTCTACTTTGGATATGTTTAACATAAAGTTAAAGCCTTAAATTCATCCTTTCTGTCCTCACCAACACAGCCAGTGCACGACAGTGAATAACTACCAGATAGCTACTGGAGAAATGAGCAGCGTAAATACTCAAGGCGCTAACACATTGCGTTGAATGAACTGAGGCTAAATCAACTGCATTTCTTTCACCTCAGCTAAATACACAAGGCTGGGATGAATCACACAAAAACAATTACTTATACACTGAGGCCTTATTTAAATTCAGGGGTGAGCGCACACATCATCCCTCGGCCCAATCGTCCCTCACCGCATTAGGGACAATATCAATAACGTCTACTGCTTTTATAAAACAGCTGAGCGCCTATGAGTGCTGTTGCTAAGCCTGTGATCATTAGGCTAGCAGAGCAAGTAATGATGACAATCAGGTTCAGATAATGAAGAAGTAGAGAACCGCAGAATGCCAACAATGTTCCCAATCAACGAGAGCGAGGATAAAGTAAATACAGATAAATAAGAACAATGTTGCTAACGTAAGTAACTTGCATCAAGTCACTGAGGCTGAAAAACACCATCAATATCATCCATCCAGCCTTTTAGACACATGTCCATCATCCTTATTCCATTATTGTCCATCTATAAAGAATGTACATTCATACTGCTCATATAGATCCCAACACAAACAAAGACATAATGAATTTTTTTCCCCTCGATTTTGAGGCATTGATGTTTAGCTACCTCCATTCTTTACCAGGTTGGAGCATGATGGAGCAACACAGAGACATAATCTGTCACTTTCCCCTGTCATTACCTTCTTGATACTCAGATACGGCCTGTCATCCGCTGGACTATTTATCTGTCACAAACCTGTGATTGAAACAACTGGCATACAGAAAAAGATTTTTTTTTTAAAGGATGGAGATTCAGTCATTTTTATTTCTTTTTTCCAATTTCTTGTAATGATCAAAAAATAGCCCAAGCTTCATCAATCCTGGTTGCAATACAGGTGAAAATCTATTGTTCAAAGCCTGTTAACTTGTACACCATCCATCCTTGGTTTGAACGGGCTGTCTGGGCGTATTCTTCAGCCTTTGTAGTTTTTCATACTTCAAGCAACACACACACAAACACAAGGGCGTGTAAGTAAGGCCTGTAAATATGTGAACAAACCCCTCGGCAGCGAGTCTGTCACCTTGGCCTTTCAGGGCGTGTTTTTGCGTATGTTCAGGAGTCTGCAAAGGACTTCATTCTTCACCCGGCAGGCTGATGGCAATGCTCTCCACACGACTCCAGAGTCTATATTTACATCCCATCTGGCTGTTTGTCTGTGAGACCTGCATCAGGCCAGACTTGTTGTGAGTGTGTGTGCACGGACGGACAGCACAGTCTGTCTCATTACAGCTAGCTGATGATACTGATTAGGTTGAGATAAAACTACAGATGAACAAACTAAGGTTACGTCCTTCTGAATCTTGCTTTTATGCTAATTTTAATGCATAATAGTTATAAACAGGACTAAGAGTCTGCAGCCATGCTAGCAGGACAGCTGTGCTTTCAGCTTAATGGTAATTGCCTGCTTTCTCAGGACGACCATGCTAATATGCTGATGTTTAGCAGGAAAGGATGTTTACTGCACGTTTTTAAGCATCTTAGTTTAGCAAGTTACCATGTTTGCTAATTATCACAGAAAGTAGAGCTGAGGCCGATTTAAATCAAACTGACATAAAATTAACTTGGACAAAATGACCTCAAAGAAACATAAAATCACTACAAAGACACACAACAAGACACAACAACAAAATGACTACAAAAAGACACAAAATTACTTCAGACTGACATATTAACTCAGTCAGACACACAAGTACCTCAAACAGACACACAAAAACCATAAGGAAACTACAAAGACACATGAAATGACCTAAAGGAACACAAAATGACATCAAAGAAACACAAAAGTAGAAAAAAGAGACAAATCACAACCAGAAAAGACACAAAACGACCTCGAACAGGCACAAGATTGCCTCAGATCATGCAACACAACCACAAGGATACACAAAGTGACTAAAAACACACACGAAATAACCAAAAAAAGACACAAAATTACCTTATATTGACACAAATGACCTCAAAGAAACACAAAATTATTATAAAGAGACACATAACTACCACAGGGAAGCACTAGATGAATACAAATGCACACACACACACACACACACACACACACACACACACACACACACACACACACAAAGATGCAAAATTGCCTCAAAAAGACACAATAATGATGAAAAGAGATACAAAATAACCTCAAAGAGACAAACAAGACATACAAATGGATTACTAAGACACATAAAATGACTCAAAATTGCATGAAACTGACACAAAACAACCAGAAAAACAACCACAAGGAGACACGATGCTACCATAAAGAGGCATACAATGAATATGAAGAGACACGAAACAACTAAAGATTACCACAAAATCACAAAACAACCTCAAAGACACACAAAATCGCTTCAAGAAGACACAAAACCACAAACAGATTCATAACAACTACAAAGATATGCAAAAGCAAGTCTATGTGCTTTGCTCCTTAGCAGAGGTGGTAGAGCCTTTGCATATCTATGCCCAGGAGCCTATATTCTCATAATCCACCAATCCACTGTATCAAACATAAAGAGATCACTAAGGTTATTATAGTTTATCCTGAGGGGGCATGAATGTGTTTAACAAATGTCATGGCAAATCTAGTCAAGTATACTGAAATGTCACAATATAGGTGGAAACTTTGACCTACTGGTGACACTAGAGGAAAAGTCAAGGGATCATTTAAGTCATTAGGATTAATCCTCTGAGAACCATGAATGTCTGTACAAAATTTCATTGCAATCTGTTAAACGACTGTTGAAATATTTCAGTCTGGACCAAAGAAGAGCTCCAACTAACTGATGGACCGACAGACAGCGGAGATATTCCCATCTCTAGAGCCCCTGCCACGGTCAAAATAACACAAACGTAAACGATGTAAACACACTCACATATACCTGTATGCTGTCTACATTAACAAACTCCTTGATGTCTACTTTCTGACCTCAGGAAAGTTTTTGGTGTTTTCCTCCTTTCCCTTTCATCAGCAGAGCTCGGTGCCAGTCCTGAGCTCTTTGGCCAGGCACGCTCAGCGACAAAAATATCTCCCGGACCCCACCGAGCGCAGATGGCCTCTCAGCTTGGCTTGTCACGACTCACCGTCTATTACAGGAGGTTTTGTGATGGACGGTCAGCTTCTGAAGGAGAACTTCATCCACGTGGTGAATGCTCAGAGACGGAGGGGATGCCCTGACTGCTGTCTGGACCGTTGCCGGGGGAAACCATAGGGTCTGGAACGAGGCTTTTGCTGCAGCAGGAAGTGATGTGCGCAAGAGCCAGGAAACAGTTGGTGGGCTGCAGCTTGGATTACAGAGGTGGGTGGTTTTTGAATTTGTTTTCGTCCACATCTGAATTGACAAATGCTGATAATAGAGCTAGTACTCTATCATCATCTTAACTAGATCTGAAAGCATTATCATTATGGTTTTGTAATCATGCTGATCCAAAAAGGTCAAAAAGTGTGCGTGCTTCAAACAACCTGTCAGCATCTTGCCTTCCTGTCACAGAGGTGTATTCTGTAACATCCCGATACACATAACGTTCTTGTCTAATCAATAGCAGGTCACTGTCATGGCTCAAGGGCATGGCAGCTTAGGCGCTGATGAGATACGTGAGGCAAAGGGGACGGGGACGACACAACTTGTTTACTGCAGCTGTTTACTGTCATCACGCCATTTAGCGGCTTTCACCGTCTTGTCCCTTGCGCCTGGTCCTGGCAGACAGACAGACAAGGTGACGATCAGACAACAAGGCCCCCAGTGGTAAAATGGACAAGACACGCGGAGAATGCTGTCCAGATTGGATGGGAGTTAACAAGGAGACAAGCAAGGGGACATTGGAGCCATCAATACGGCCACTGACAGGTCCTGTCACTGCACTGACACGTAGAGAACTAATTATCAATGCTAATTAAGCGGCTAGTCAACAAAAGCAATACAGAAAAGGGACATTTTTGTCCCCAATAGCAATTCAGCAGACTGAAAGACCTCACGTCCCATGGCCCAAAGGGACAAACACGGGTTGATTTAAATCCCTGACAAGAGGAACTGTCACTGCCAAGGAGACAAGCTCTGAAACTTGAGTAGTGAAATGAAATAAGTGTAAGAATTGCTTCTGTTTTCTTTCAGTGTGCATCAACAGGAATACAAGCCTCGTCTGATCTATGCTGCTCTGAGTAATGAGGGTGAACTCTCACTAACTGTCCCTGTCATGGTGCTCACACTCATGCACAACCCACACAGCAGCGCTGTGTTTTGACAGAATTAGCAAAAATTCTGTCAATACAGAATACAGAAATTACTCTATTGGTACCACTTTAAGGGTACTGGTATCATCATTTTTTTTTAAATGTTACCCAGCCCTACCGTTTACAACAGATGTTTATGTGTTTGATCAGCAGAGTTAAAGTGAGCAAGTACGCTCAAGCTCAGGACGAGCAACTGAGGGGTGGGGCTAATTTCGAAGTTCACAGAGCCGCGCATACTAAATGAGGCAAAGGTGTAAAGTTACTTCTAAACCATTTTAAGGCATTAAGGTATTTTTTTCATGGAAAAATCTTCTAAATGTGTAATAATGATGAACACAGATTAGTTTTTAGGGGTTTAATTAATGAGGAACTCTAACTGGGGAGTTCATCTACTTTCAGTACACTTCAGCTGACACTTCCAGCTTAATGACACTTCAATTCATACCAGCGCTTAAAACGTCTCTCAGCACTTTCATTTTAACTGCCACTTCAACTACTTTCAGTATTGTAACTCCAAAATGCTTCAACTGTAAATTTTCAGCTGTGAGCACACTTCAATTTTCTTTCTAACTTTTTCAGACTCTCTAAGAACATCAACTTTATCGACATACACAACAACTACCACAACACATCTGCAAGGTGTGCAGGCGTGCATCTTTCTGAGTGCTCATGTGAGGACACCTGCTCAACCGAGCATAGCAACAATATTTGTGCAATCAACGGTGTGCTTAAACGTGTGTGTCTGTGCGTGCGCTCGTTTCCACGTGTGAGCACCTATCCATTTGTGCATGTCTGTGTGATATGATGTGTATGATGTGTGGTAGTGAAGCATATTTGCCTCCAAGCTATATCATTTGCATACTTCTCACAGCCTGCCCATTGGGTGTCAGGTTCACTGATGCATGCTGTGTTCCACTGGCAGCTCTGGTATTCATGGAGTCCCACTGTTATGGTGAGGTGCACGTCTGGGTGTTGCTGCTTGGCAGACAGACATCACACACATATAGAAAATGAGGGATACAAGGGTGTGTATCTTCAAGTTAGCCAACACCCCACAATCCTGTGGGATAACCCAACACTGACGCTCCTGACAATAGACGTGGAATACATGAGTGAGCATCTTGGATAAGAAGACCCGAAGCCTCTGCATGTCTTTCTTTACTTAAGGAAAACAGCAAATTTGCATGAATCAAACAACGAAAGAAGAAAATTGCACTTTTCTTCCTCTCAGAAGTGTGAAAATCTTGAAAATCTGCACGTCTGAATGACAGAAAAAAACCAACCGCTCAACTCAGCGCAGGAGAAACAAGAGCAAAATCTTTCAGGGAAGCATTACAGCCTGAATGGCTTTTTAAAGTTTTTGAATAATTCTTCAAAGTCACAGAGAAAACTGTCTCTCCACAACACACAAAAAGCACCCACACACACCTACAAGGTAAGTAGGCCCCAAAAGCTCACATAAATGCACGTACTGAACACACACAATGGAAAGCGTCAAGCTGAGTTTTGAACGAGGTCCCAGATTTTCTCAACCTTGATCCATTCCACTTTCCAGTTTAAACTTCAGAGGTCCATCACAAAGCGCAGGTGGACTATGAAAATAGAGAAACTGGGACAAAAATAACGGGCCAAAATGTTTAATTAAAGTTCCCAGACTTGGGGCTGAAATGAAATACAGCATAAAAAAGAGACATATACATTTAGGAGGATGCACACACACAGACACACACAGGTGTTAATGATTAGAGGACAAAGAGAAGACAGACACACAATGGAGGCTGTCCCTGCTGTTTCAGAGAAGAGGATTCTCAGCTTGACTAAATGATATAATGAGCTGTTATGTTCTGGGTGACGAGATGAGAGGAAAGGACAGAATGGAGGAGAAGGGAGGACATGAAAGGAGAGATCAGAAAACAAATGCAGACACACTCGGCATTACACCTTTTCCTGAGCACCTTCAAACTGTGACAAAAGTCTCAGCTGTGCGAAAGGTTAAGATTTCAATTTTGCTGGCTACAAGTCACAGCGGTGGAGAAGCAGAGTCAGGAAAGACTAAAGGGTAAGGGCGGCATGTTTTCAAGGTGGTAAGAGTTAGGGGCTAGGTTATTACTCATTTGTCATGTATTAGTTTAAAGGACTGTGTGTGTGTGCCTGTGTGTGTGCGTGTGCATCAGGTGAGAAAGGTGGAGGTGGGGGGCGTCGAGATGCTAAAGGTCTCTGTTGATGATTTGCACGCTCCATCGAGCTGACTGCTGGGGCGTATAAAGCGACATGGTCGGTTCCTTCAACCTGCCTGACCCCAATCTCCACTCTACACCAGGTCCCCATGCTGCCTGCCCACCCTGCGGAGCCCCTCCTCCTTGTACACCTCCCCTTCTCATAGCCAAACACACATGCACACACCTGGAAAACAAAAAAGATCAAACAAGCCCTCCCACAAGGGCTGAGTTTTCTCCCAATTTGACCTTCAGATGAAATGTCCCCTCTGGCTCCCCGTTTCTTATCCTGCTCTGAACCCAGTGCCACAGACTCAAATGAAAACACAATGGGATTTGTTTATCGCAACAGCCAGACACCTGTCTCCTCCTCGACGTAAGGCTAACTATTTGTTTTTGGCTGTGGTGGCACCCCATGTATTTTTCCATTGGTGCATCAGAACAGTATTGCAAAGACTTTAAAACATTACTGCAAAATATTAATGTGATTAAAGGCTACAGAAAACACACACCACACTCTTATTTGCACAATGTATCATTTCTTCCACAAATTTCCATTTATCAATATGTAGCATTCACCAAAATGTCACAAACTTTTTAAGTCAGATAGTCAGACTGTGCCAGCTCTCAGCACTAGAGGGCACTAGGGGTACATCTATATCCACCCTGCCTTCCACCTGCAGAGTATGTGTAGGGGAGCACATACTTTTCATATGTAGGGTCCTTATCGCTCTCTCTAAATCTCTCTTTCTCTCTCTTCTCACTCACTCTATCGGTAAGATCACACCACCATCGCCCAGCTCTCAGGAGCTCTTCAGCCCCGAGAAGGTCAGCTGAAGGAAAACTTCCTCCCATCTGGCTCCATTAAGGCACCTGTGACCTTCGGTTCCCGTGACAAATGCACGTGTGCACTCCTGCGTGTGTGATTGTAGTCGACAAGAATCATGCTTGTTCCATTGTGCCATTGTTTATTGCAATCAAAGCCTCGACTGCGTACACACACACACACGACACTACATATGCCAACACAAGCCTCTTTCTCCTCTCTCCTTTGTAAATGAAATCAATAGACGCAGCTATCACATCCTTATTCTGTCACTGCACATCTGTCGCAACAAGAGGCAACAAAAGAGCAACATGGCTTTCTAGTGAGCACACATGACCTCACACACACACACACACACACACACACACACACACACACACACACACACACACACACACACACACACACACACACACACACACACACACAACCATTTACACTCAGACATGCACCCACACTCGCTACCAGGGACACAAATATTAAAATAATGACTTGAATGATTACAAGATCAATTGGCTTGATTTCAGTGGGAGATTGTCACTGCAGCAACATTGTGTGTGTGTGTGTGTGTGTGTGTGTGTGTGTGTGTGTGTGTGAAGAGAGGAGATATTAAAGGAGACACAATGACTGCTGTTCTCTACACTCTGATGCACTTTCACACAGATGCATGTACACTCACACATCACATATAAGGATACACGTCTCCTCAGTGTACGGTACAGGGGCGGTGCTGCCGGCCGTCATGTAGCTGTAGAAGGACACCTCCAGAGTGTAGCAGTAGGACGTGTCATCAAGAAGACCACCGAGGAACCGTCTACCAGTACCAGCCTTCACCACGTCCCGGTTAAAGGACGTATTGGACTAGAGGAACAAAAACAACATATCAGACATGGTATTGTTGAGAGATGACACTTAAGTGGGAAGATGTGGATTCAAGTCTGTGACAGCAAGCATCTTCCCTGTAAAAGCATCTCTAAGTGAAACTCTGGTATCTGGAGAATTTCCCTTTGGAGATCATTCGCCACAGCTATGACATACAACCTGAAATACTTCTCAGGATTCTGAGTACCTCTATGAAAATTGTTATGAGCAACAAATGGTTGTTCAGAGGCATTGCTAGCTGGCCAGTGTTTCACAGATGAAACTTTCCAAAATAAAATGTTTTCTGAAGCCCTTGAAAACCGGAATTACAGATTATTTTCTACACAAAAAAAACAACAACCAAAAAAACTCACATTTGCCACAGTTTACATAGGACTGTACAAAAATCTGCAGAGTTGTACACTATGGTACAAATGGGTCTGATACTGCCAACTTCTGTACAATCACAATGCAACTATTGTGTTGGACAAATCTGTTAAGACCTGTGGGTGTAAAATAAAGCAAGTTTGTTTATATTTTTTTGGCATATCAACAATCAATTACTGAATATTTAAATATGGTAAACTGAAAAATATTAAGTTGGGAGAAGACATTAATATTATTAAATCAAGTTAGAAGAGTTTGTACTGACTTCTCTGAAATGGGATTCGGTAAAGGCATAATTTCAATATCACATTATCACGGTAGTTTTGTTTAAAGGGATAGTTCACCCCAAAATCAAAAATACATATTGATCCTCTTAGCTGCAGTGCTGTTTATCAAACTAGATTGTTATGAAGTGAGTTGCAGCTCAAAAAAAGAAAAAAAAAGAAAAGTTGAAAAATTCAACGTCATTGTCTCTTTCTAGAAATCATGATAGGTTACTTAAAGTAATCCACAGACCTCATTACATTACATTACATTCAAGAGAAGGTAGACATCTCTACAGCCGATCTACACTGATAAATAGCACGAGAGGTCAAAGGAAAAATATGTAATGTTATCGGAGGTGGAGCAAATGGAGCAATGTTTAACATTGTGAGTTCAGTTGCGCATGTCTCATGTAAGTTAGTTGTACTACCAGTAGTGCATGATATACTGCAGGGTCTTGAATCATTTAGAGAACCAGCCTTTGACAAACTAGATTAAAACAAACCTCTTTTTGCATTTACAATAATAAATCCATCCATTCTGCAGAGTATTTGACTCGCATATTTTGACTATATTTACTTGTTTAATAATAAAAAAAAGACAAAACAGCTATAACGCATTAACATGCAGTGATTTTTCCCCGCAATAAGCTGCATTGGTAAGCCTCTCGAGGATCCAGGACAGACGATGAAGGGTACACTAGCTTATTTGAACAGATTGACTTCATACAATGTCATTACAAAGCTGTAAATGGCTACAGCAGAAAAAAAAGCCAAGTCTATTTTGGGTTTCAGCGTGTCAGCTATACAACACGAATATGATGCTGTCTTGGGAAGAGTGTGGAAAAAGTTTCCATTTACTGTCACTCCACTCTGCTGCAGTGAGAGTTGCCTTGCTGAAATGCAAACTTGGCGGCCACCAGTGGGAGTTTGCCATGATTGTGTTGTGCTGCTGCTGCTGCTGCACTGAGCTTTAGGTAGTGCTGAATGGGCAGAGGGACAAAAGCGCAGAGAGGGAGATGACCCCTGGGCCAGCTGTCACACAAGCAATACAGGGGAAAGAGAAATTCTCCTGAAAAAGCGTTTTACTCGTCCTTCGTAACTGCATACTGTATAGACGCTGACAATCAGTGACATTTCCATACATGTGTGGGTGAACATCCACCTCTTTGGCTTGTCTCTGTATCCACGTTGGCATCGAGTGTCAATGGGCGATAAAGGTTATTCTTTATGATGTGTGTAAGTGGCTTTGCTATGAAATGTCACTGTCACTAAGAAAACGAAGGTCAGTGAAAGTGACACCAGGCTGAGAGGAAACGTTTGGTGGATAATGCACCTGTATAAAAAGGTGTTATTAGGTTATGCATGTGTGGTTGAGTGGAGGAACATCGAAGTCAGTGAATGGATGCTTTCTCCCACATGCTATTCTTTTCTTTGCTTCTCTCCTTTATTCATTTTCTATACTCTCATTTCCTCCTTGGTTCCCCTCCACGCTGTTCTCAATCTACACAGTCCTGTCCAAATAAAACCAGTTTCAGCCACCTAAGAGGTTGCTATAGCAGAACACCTGTACTCCTCATACAGAATATACTGGCCTACTTTTAGTACAGTACAGTCTTGTGCTTCATCACGACCAATGCAGTTTGCTATTTCTGTTCTGCACACACAAACATTATAAATGTATATTTAGATTAATAGTTACATGTCTGGAAAACTGTTCTGTACATCTTTTGCATTGCTCTGTTTGATTTTAATTTTAACCATTGTTTGTAAATTTTCTTTTGCGTTGTATTTTTGCTTTTTAAAATGTTATCTGTGTGTTTTATTGTGATTTTATGTGTGAAACTCTTTATAACATTGGTTGAGGTAAGTGCTATATAAATAACCTTTTTTATTATGATTATTATTATTATAAACTAAATAAATAAACTTTACTATATAGGATCTCTTCACACCTGCAACAACAAGTGAATTAAATGGCTGTCCTGGCTACCATTTTTAGGCTCCGGAGCTTCTGTAGTAATCAACAGCGAATATTGGAAGTTTCAGTCGGAGTGGCGGTGGGTGCAGGTGTTGCACATAAACGCTCATGTTAATAGGATCCGAATCTGAAACAACGCCAGGCAAAGCTATGAAACAGAAGCGCAGAAACAGCATACTAACTTGAAAAAATTAAGATTTAAGATTTATATTCCACAAGATTCTATGTTTCTTTCAACATAAGTAAAATCAGTAGGAAGACCATCACTTCTTGGTGAACAGTCAGTTCATCATCTACCCCAGGACCTGAGGAAGTGTGCATGGCTTTGAAGCCAATTTTTGTAGAGTGGACAAAGCTCTACAATGAAATAAGAATTTATCCACATTAAATTGTAATGTTTATATTGTGGCAGGCCACAATAAATAAATACTGCATGGGAAACACTGAATTTATATCTAATCATCAATAAAATAAAATAAATGAAAATATCAGAATTCCAAAAATGACAACTGTAAACCTCTCAAACTAACAAATATCTGAATAATTGAATATTTGGGTCAAGCCCTATGAATTTCACATTATATATGTTTTCATAAGTTTTTGTTAGTATTCCTCTCTTACTTGTTATATTGGGTATACAGTATAATGATAATTCGCAGCTTACTTCATACCCCATTTTAAGGCAGATGGTGTAGATTCTCATACATAATTTCCATTCATATTTTTGCTCCTCAAGGACTTCTGCCACCACTGCTGCTGTTGGCTTTGGCACACCAAAGTTTTGCATACACACCTAATACTGAAATTTTGCTGTATTTTTCTACATAATTCATACATTTTTAAATCTATTCTGGAGTCGAAGTCATTGGCTGTGTGCTTTAATTCAGTAATTCTGTGTACTGTTACAAGTTAATTGAACTCAGGGTTTATAAAGTTTCAGCCTCTCTTCTTTCATCCTCCCTCTCGCCTCCTCTCTTTGGTGGTCAAGGTGAGAATCTCTGTGCACAGCTGGAGCTCACTGCTTCCTTCTGCACACATATCCCCTTAAATAATTTAACACCTCCTGTGCCTGTGTGTTTACACCTACCAATTAATACACACATGCCAGTCTATGTGTACTTTCTCCTCAAATAAAAACAACTAAGCAGTTGTTTTTTTCTTCTTTTTTAAATCAACACCTTGTCTTAAATCCATGCAGTTACATACATTTATGCCTGGGAGTTGCCCGGTGCAACTAAGGTCTTCAACTGTGTGGCACCAAGAGTGCAACAGTTGGCAATTAAATGCCTCGCTGAACACCACCTTACCAGCAGTTGCTGAGATAGGACTATTTCATGTTCTCTTTCCGAGCTAGCCTCGGGATTGAAGCTGGGTGAAACTCTAGTCCTGAGCCCGCCTCTCTGGTGTGTTCGCATGTGTCTGTTTGTGTGACTTACAAAGGAGAAGTCTGGTGCATTTTGGCACAACAGTCTGGGAAAGACAGCCTGTCTCTGGACGCGCTCCTCGTCCTCGAACACATTGCCGTACATGAAGCCATTCAGCATGGTGGAGTGGGCATGGACATCAATGTAGAACTCCAAACTAACTCTCTGATGGAGGAAAAGAGGGAACAGAGAGAACAGAGGGACAGAGAAACAGAGAGACGCACAGACAGAAGATAAAAAAAAAAAAACAGCAGGTTAGTGGGAAAGATAGGATATTTTTCTGACAACAGCAACTGTCCTAACCAGAATTTTTCTGCTGGGATTAAAGGAAGGCCTTTCTTTGCTTTAGGGAGAGTGTTCTGGGGAGAGACTGTCACCCACGGGACGACTACAAACCCTCCAGACACTGTGGACTGACAATATGTTTACTACCTGAAAGAAGCCAACCACCCACACATAACTTCAATCAGACTGTCCTTCTGAAGGGCACATCTACAGAACATGGACATGGACGGTGGGCAGAGATGAATATGGTGTAAAGACACACACATACACACACCCACACACCCACACACACACACACACACACACACACACACACACTCTCATGTGGATGTCACAGATTCAAAACACACTCACATACTTATTCATCAGGTTAATTCTGGCTTCGTATTGAGTGTGTAATGTCTTTTCTCTCCTGCATACACTGTGTAAAATGGATTTGATAAGATCTGTTTCTCCTGCTCAACTCTGTTATCACTTGATACACACACACACACACACACAGACACGCACACACACAGAGAGACCTTTATCTTCTGATGAATAAGGTGCTTGCATTGACTTATTCTCCAACTTCTAACTATAACCCCTCACTAAGACACGTCTAACTGCAGGACTATCACAGGGACAGTTCACCCTAAAATTAGAAATACATATTTTCCCTCTTACCTGGAGTGCTTTTTAACAATCTAGATTGTTTTGGGGTGAGCTGCAGAGTGTTGGAGATATCGGCCATAGAGATGTCTGCCTTCTCTCAACCACATGGCACTCAGCCTGTGGTGCTCAAAGATAATCCACAGACCTTGTTATGAGCAGTTTCGCATAGGACCTAATTTCCCTCTACTAACCACACCTGCCAATTGTATCACCGTGCAGAAGGAAGTGTGCATCTACTGCTAGCTCACTGAGCCCCACGGAGCTAGCTAACATTACAGCTCAACTGAGGAGGACACCATTGCAATGTGCGCTGTCACTTGCACGAGCCTCTTATAGATGCTCGCTTCTTCCTGTGCTGTGATATGGTTGGTGGGTGTTATTTGGCAGACAGGAAATAGTTCCTATATAAAACTGCTCGCAACAAGGTCTGTGGATTATCTTGAGTAACCAGGTCGTGATTTCTAAAAAGAGACATTGCTGCTGAGTTTTCCAAATGTGTATTTTGGTAATTTCGTTTCGAGTGCCATCTAGTTCCATTACACTCAAGAGAAGGCAGACATCTCTACTGCCAATTTCTCCAACAATCTGCAACTCACACCAAAACAATCTTGATTGAGAAAAGGCATTACAGCTAATAGGTAAATATGTATTTTTGATTTTGGAGTGAATTGTCACTTTAAGGTATTTAATGTTTATAAAGGTCTGCAGTTTGAGAGATTTGGTCTTGTTTGAGTGTGCTGTGAATGGAAACTGTAGTTACTAAATACAACACACAAAAGACAGAGTAGAGCTGCTCACAGTGTGACAGCACCAGAAACATTAATTAACATTTACACAAATCGCAGCCTAGCTTTGAATGCAGAAAAGAACAAGTAAATGGTATTCTCCAACTCCACCAGTGACTCCAACTATCCTGCCATTAAAACTTTAAATGGCACCCATATTGCTCTTGCTGAGTCATACAAACACTTAGGAATTTGGCTTGACAGTAGACTGTCATCCAAGATTCATATTCAACATTAGACTGAAACATTAAAAATCCAACTAGGCTTCCTGTACAGAAGTAAAGGATGTCTGTCTCCTTCCAACCGTAAAACTACAGTGCAGTCAATCTTCATGTCTGTCCTTGACTATGTAGATATTCTGTATTGTCATGCTGCCCCATCAACGCTTAAACCCTGTGTATAATAGTGCATTTATTAAAAATGACAAATTTTGTACTCATCATTTTTCCCTGCATGGTTGGTTGGACTTCCTGACAGTCAAGAAGAACTAGCCCTCTCATGTTATTAATTTCTAAAACTCTACTGCTGAAGCTTCCAACAACCTCACATCTCTTGTCATGTCATTTAAATCTAGCTGCAGTACAGTTTGCAGTAACCTTAAAAATCCCATACGCACCGATGTTAGCAGAACTGGTTTCAGGTACGAACTGAAACTTCCCCTTAATCTTGAGTCTTATATTCCTCTTGGAGATCTTAACGTTTCATTATCTGATGTTTCTGATTCTTTGTAATAGTTTTTTAGTATATTTTGTAGTTGTGTCATTTCTGTTTTGCTGAGTATGTTCTTGTAAATGTATCTTATTCTCAGCTCTCTCTTGAAAAATGGATCTCAATCTCAATTAGACTGCGTAATTAAATAAAGATTAAATAAAATAAAAATTACTTTAAAAAGTCTTAGATCTTTGTTTAAATGTTTTAGTATTTTATGGAGTTGCAGTCTGATGTCCATTTTATTGTTGTCCACCTATCAGGGCTGGGTTTCCAGGGGAAACAGGCTGAGCAAAGCACTCCAGACGTCCCTTTACCCAGCAATGCTTTCCAGCTCCTCCTGTGGGACCCTGAGGTGTTCCCATGCCAGATTAGATATAAAATCCCCCCAGTGTGTTCTGGGTCTGCCATGGGGCCTCCTACCAGTTGGACATGGGCTACGTAGGTCAATTCACATTTTGTGTCGGCCACTGTACGCCTAGTTAAAAGCCCTTCTGTGACCAGCTGTATCGGAGAAACACACAATATAGAACTTGAAACTTTCAGTGTTTTTACGGCTTTTAATCACCTGGTCTGTTTGTTTTGGAGAATAATAGACCTCTGCGCATAATTCAGCTCCTGGTATAAACCTTCTAACTAATAAACACTGAAAGAATTCTAACTGGAAACTTTCAGCTTGTTGCAATCTGCAATCCTCACCACTAGATGCCAGTATATTCCCCTTAATCTTACACACTGTCTACTGCTTTCCATTATATTTAACATACTTAACATATGAATAAACTATTGCCCATCACATTCATTTACTGAAGAAATATGTAAAAGTGTGTATTTTAGTTCAAAAATGCACTATTTCCATGTTGCATATGATTTTTAAGAATATACTGCAAGAAAATGCCATATTTAGCTGCACAATTTCAGATTCAAGTTTTTATCTTGCTTGCATTTGAATGGAGCAGCAGAGGACACAAATGATTTTGAATGATCTATTGTTTTGCTGTTTATGCTACCACACAGTCCAGCCTTAAACTCCCTAAACCTTCAGCCTAAACCAGCCAGGATCTGAAGACCAGCAAAGATGACCTCACATGGCAAAAAATCCCTCCTCACTTCAGTGGTCTTAAACTGGTTCTGACAAGCGCACACACACACACACACACACACATACACACGCACACACGTACACACGCACACACAAACACACACACACACACACACACCTTCTGACCCTTAACTCAGCAGCAGCACCCACCAACATCCCTCCTCTCTCTATCTTATCACTCCATTCTTCTGGTTTTATCCTTCCCTCTTCTTCTTCTTCTTCCCCCTCTTTATCTCCCTCCCTCCCTCCCTCCCTCCCTCTCGCTCTGTTCATTACACATTCAGCACCACACCTTGTTCCCTGTGGGTCGTAAAGAGGAGGAGAGGAAGGGAAGAATGAGAGGATGGAAGAGGAGAGGGAGAGATCGTGGGAGACGTAGGGGAGAGGGGTGGGAAAGAGAGGAAACAACAAAGACGGACAAAAGACAAAGAGAGAAAACGATGCATATGGGTTTGTGACAGTGTGTGTGTGTGTGTGAGAGAGAGAGAGAGAGAAAGAAAGAAAGGTAGGGAAAAGCACACAGAAAAACATATAGAGATGGGGATGCAAAGAGAGAGAAAGAGAGGAAATAAGTACATAAGAGCGAGAAAAAGAGAGAAAGACAGAGAGATACAGAGAGACATAGAGATGTGTGTAGGGAGGTGTAGAGAGATTGACAGGAGGGAGAAAGAGAAAGAGAGAGAGAGACAGGGAAGCGGTGCTTGGGCGGCCCGGGCGACGCAGTGTGCCTGTGTTTGAAATTCCGCTCACAGCCAAAGCAATTTCCTGGCGGTGGCTGTGCTGTCAGCTGCTTGGCTGGCTGGCGGTGAAATATGGTGGCTGGGAGTCGGCCGCTAGCAGCCCCCGACAACCTGATGGATGGAGCCCCAGAGGAGAGGAACAGCAGCAGGAGAAGGTGGAGGAGGAGGCGGAGGGGGGTGGAAGAGGACAGTGCGAGGGAGGAGGGAAGGAGAAACAACAGAAAAACAAAACACAAAAAAAGAGCAAGAGGAGGAGAAAAAAAAAGCTAAATGCAGCCAACTGAGCAGTAGACAGAAGGAGAAATACATATAGAGACATAAAGGGAGAGTTAGATAGGGGGTGAAAAGAAAAAGGGTAGATGGAGGAGGAGGAACAGCGAGGAGGGAGGGGGTAGTGAGGGAGGTAGATCCAGCTCCATTAGGCAGAGAAAGGAGGGTGGAAGGAGTTCCAACCAACCAGCCGAGGTCTAGACGTGGGAAACCAGCCTAATAATCACCTGGGTCTCTCCCCTCTGGAGGACACGGAGGCTGGGAGGAGGGAGAGGGATAAAGGAGGAGGAGATAGAGGTGGATGGATTGGAGGGTGGACAAGCAGGTGATCAAAAGTGGCAGATTGCTTATAGCAGAGAGTTTAACTGGCTGTTAGAGCCCCAGACACACCAAACTGACATCACCGGTGACGAAAGCCCCCTGCTGTGTCACCTCACGTGCCATGTCTCAGCCAAAAATTTGCACATGAAAACACCAAACCGACGGCCAATCAGCAGGTACGTTCTGCGCCTGCATGAAAGGAAACATCCCTTCATACCAGCAGATGGTGGTCGTCTGTAAATGTCATTCAAAAAGGAAAACCGGAAGGCCGTCAATCGAGAACCCCAGAAATGGGTCCTAAAACCCCGAGATCCACATTTCAACACTTTTGATTCCCTCATCTCAAAGTCAATGGTTTTTTTTTTAAAAGGGTTTTTATTTATAAGCCTTAAATAAAGTCTGTGGTTGACACAAGCTGAAAAGACTTTCACATTTTGTTCTACAACATAAATACATCAGTAAATACTTCACTCAGAAATTGTATAACTGTAAAGTCTGATTGTCAAGCCACAACCTCACACTGTGTCACATGAGTCCTCATGCTGTATATGTAAAATAGACAATATAATGATCTGCTGGCCCTTGTGGACAGTTCTGGTGATTGACACTTGTCAAGAAAGATTTGTGTGGAAGATTTGGGGCTGTGGGAGGGCAAGAGTTTGTTTGCTACTGGAGTACAGTTCACATATGTAGAGACAGACGTCCCATAAAGAGTTTATAAGACCACTTCTGTAAAACTGTGTCAAAGTTTGATTCCCTTTCTCTTTCTCTCACTCACACACACACAGACACAGACACACACACACACACACACACACACACACACACACACAGTCACAGGATAAATGGACCTGCACTTGTATAGCGCTTTTCTAGTCATTTGAACACACAAAGTGCTTTCTCACTACGAATCGCATTCACTGATTCACACATTCATACACTGGTGGCTGAGACATACAAGGTGCCATGCAAACACACACAAGTTAGCATGTAACAGCACCAAAACTAGCTTGGTATCCGCTACAATGTACAAGTTATTGAGAAAAAAGGCAAGAACTTTGGGGAATCAACTTGTGGCTCTGTGAGAGAGCCTGATAACGACTGTCCAAAATTTCTGACATGAAATTAATCTGAAAGTCTGACAGCTGGTCATGCCATGATCTGTCCTCGCTCCCCCATGTGCACTTCACAGTAAATGATGCTCAACAAAACTGAAATTTGGTCTGATGGTAAAATGAGTCGCATGATGCAAAACCTCAGGCACAACTTTAAATTGTACAGTGTTTGCCCAGCTTTAGTTAAACTAAGGTGCCTATCATAACCCACGAAAACCACAGGTGCACTGAGGAGCAAACTCAGGTCCAGTCACATGATACAAAAATCTTTATGCAGTGAAAAGAAAGAAGATCATCTGGAAGAAACCCTCACAAATGCAGAGAGAACATACACAGAAAGAAGGTGAAGGACCTTCAGCCTCAAGTTTGTTGTGGGCGAAGACACAAACTAAGTTCAGTTCAGTTTAGTCTGTCTCTGTCCTGATTCTAACCCAGAAGGTTTCTCCTTCACAGCTTCATGTGAAGGACAGCAGAGGAGCAGCAGCAACAGTACTGTCAGCCATGGAGCCCCCACAATGTCATGTCCAGGCTTACTACAATACTCAGTTAATGCCCTGCCAATCAAACTGAGACGGTTCTGAAGGCCCCACCACTGTGATTGATGCTTCAATTAACAACCCGCTCTGACCTCCAGAATTGTTCATTTGAAATTGTAATTAAGCAATTAGGGGCAATTAAGAAACAGAGACTGCTGAATGAAAGTCAGAAGACAATTTGAGAGAGTGAGAGAGAGAAACAGAGGGGGAGAGCAAGCTGTCCAAATTAAACCTCTCAGAGAGAAACAAAAGCCCCATCTCGCTGCAGAAACTCCAGGGAACTCTCAACTTGTGGTGAACTTGCAGCGGCCGCAAACAGTTTAGTGTAAAACCTAGAAGGTCAAACGAATGAATTTTGTCAGACAAGTACTTATCTCCTGCATATTAATTAGAGCGGGGTGCGGTGAGGGCCGTAAATGCCGGGCTTATCTTTACACGGGAAGGAAAAGGAGCTGATTGAAGCAGGATTACAAGCTCCTGAATAAAGCTCCTGGCAACAGCAGCATACCTTTTGAGGAGAAGGGAAACTGCTGCTTGTTCAAGAGAAGAAAGTTGAACTTACTTGCCATGTAATGCACATTATCCAATATTAAAATATTCCTGTAATGCCTGTGGGAGGAGTGACACAGATTTCTCCACGTGTAAGATCTAACTGGGAATTAATGCTGCTGTAGAAAGCAGGTGGGTGATTGGAGGGATGCCCATTGACCACATCCCTTTTGTTACTGTTGCTGCTCTTGTCAAACTTTACGTTTTCGCAGAGCACATATGAAGTTTACAATCACATTAACAGATGAATCACTTAAAATTCACGGTAATGTCTGCAACAATAGGTCCTTGATTTCTCATTTCTAGGGGGTGACTGCTGATTTTTTTGGTGCCACCAGCATTTATTATCAGTCATAGCTAGCTCGCTATAATCCTAGCTTTATAGGGCTTTACCATCTGCACTTTTGGCTGCACAGAGTAAAACCATGCTGCATTCATTTATGTTTCCATTACTAGCTGTGCTAAGTTGTGCCTGAGATGATCCATCTTCGGAGTCGCGTCATGGTGTGCCCGACTGCCTCTAAGCTTGCTTTAGTCCAGACTTTGAAATACGCCCACTCAAGTCAAGAGTCTGGTACATAATGAAGGGTTCTCTGAGAAAATGTTGCAACATGTGGCCACCCATATACAAGAGCTGGACTTCCCTGATATTAATCCTGTACTTTTGGGACATTAAATTGTTATGTGACAGGCAGTTTTCCAACCGACCGTTGGTCTGTTTAAATATTTTTATTATATTTACATATTTTATTTTATGACAATTTTTTGATTTTTGTTTTAGTCTGAATACTTATTTGATTTGTACCATTTGTCTTGTCTTAGTCCTGTCCCGGTTTTGTGTTGTTCCTATTTTACTTACTACTTACTCTGTTGTTTCGTCTCTATTGATCTGACCAAATATTGCTGTTTTTTTCTGTCTGTTCTATTTGAAAAATTTCAATAAACATTGTGAAAAAAAAGAAGAAATGTACCCACTTCACTGAGTTGACTGATTCATTTGGCATCAGAACATAAAGCAGCAGGGTTTCTCGGATGACAAGGAAAAAAAACAATGAGCAATGCAGGGGGACTATGATTATCCAATCAGCACCGAGGACAGGACTAACGCTGTTGTCACACTGTTGTCTTTTGTTAAGCAATGAGGAGTAATAACAAAAATGGCTGCAATACAGACAAAATAGACACTGCTGTCAAGGGTGTTTAATATCAATATGTCTTCTCAATATCAACCAACATTGTAGTTTGGTTTAATTTCACTCCGCTCCACTTTTAAAAATCAGCATGTTGGCACGGCTACCCAACAGTGTGGACTTAATCTGATTCAGGAGAATACATTGGTTTCTAGTGGGTGGTTCGGGAAAATCGAATCCCTCCTCCTCTCAGAAATGAGTTAGAGTTGACACAATGCCATTAGGGTAACAAGTTAACAACTTTGCCTAATATCTTATATTCTTGGATTTAGAGATTGTTGGTAAAAGAAAACACCATCTCAACTCCTAATATACTGTGTACTGCTCAGTACACACCATTTCAACAAGTGGAGAAATTCAGCTATTAAACTATTATTGGAAAATTGCTGTTATGGAGAGTAATTTAGCAATCACTCAGTTCCAAACTCAAGTCAACTAGTTAGTCTGGTTAATGTATTATGGGGTATGTGCAATATTTTGCCTTAATTTTTGTGTCCAAGCCATTCGATACCATGCTGTCCACTGCATATTGTTTGCACTGTGGTTAATGTATTGTTAATGTATTGTTATTAATTGAATTCCATGCAGCAGTGAGTAGCATTTCTTTGCCCAAGACAAATATCCTTATCTCATCTCATCTCATCTCATCTCTGGACAGTAAAAGTAAGAGTGGAAACCTCTCATTTACCTATGCAATGACTTATGAAGTGCCCTTGAGCAAGGCACTTGCCTATTCCAGTGAGGCCAACCAGGTGTAAATTTGTGTGCTGCTGCAAACATCAAACATTCATACTGAGTCAAACTTTCCCACACAAAAAGGATGGAAAGAAAAACTGTCATATCACTTGTACACTGTAAAACTCTCCCCAACATTTCATTAGTCAGAGAAGCCAATTCAGGTCACGGGGGCACGTGGTCAGTGACCCTCTAATGATGTCGCAGTGACAGAACATGGCAGATGGCATGACCTGCTTCATGGACACAAAACTCTCCCTCCGTCTGTCTCCGTCTCTCTTATTGTCTCCCCCTCCCTCTCCCACTCAACCGGTACTGCACTCTCAAATTGATGGCGGTATTTGTCTGTTTATGAACACAGAGGTGACTTGTAATCAGCCTGAACGGGCGCAGGCAGCCCTCTGCTTCAGGCCTGTTAGTGCCACATAAGCTGCCACATCTGTTGGGAGGGCCTGCCAGGAGAGCAGGTGAAGGAGACGAGAAAAGGAGGCTGATAGATACAGACAAGAAGAGGCGGTGAGAAAAGGCAGCAGAGAGGAGAAAGAGGGAAGGTGCTGAAAAAAAAATTCGTACTATTACGTAAAAAATTAAGATAAGGTAAAAGCCTGTGAACTAAATTGATAAAAAGGCATAAAAATTGCCGGAGTGTGGGAGCTTCATCTGTATCTTCCTGTGAAAAGCAGACAATTCAGCATCCAACGGTGAAAGAATAAAAAGAGGGATGATGGAGGGATTGAAACGACGCAGGGATGATGGGGTAAAATTGGCTGTAAATCTCAGAAATGGATCAGAAATGGTTGGCTGACACCAGAGGACAACGCGCATGGGGAGAGAGGAGTGGAGAGAGAGAATAAGACACAAAAAACACACACCGAGACAGATCTCCTGCTCTACACATACAGTAAAATACAGACCTGACCGCTGAACAAAGACACAGGAAAGAGTGAGGCTGTAGGAGTCACAGGAGGAGGGCATTAGGGAGGATTTCAAGGTGCAAGATTCATCTAGGTGCTGTGACAGGACCTAATGCATTTGTTTCAGATAGAAAATTAATTTTCTAATATTAAAAAGGTCAAAAAGAAGCCAGGGCAACAATGACCTCTTTGTCATACTTAACAAATTATCCGAAATGGCAGTGTCAAATTGGTGGGGATACGTCGGCCGGTGATGAATGCTTCTGGTAATCAGCCAATCAAAAAGAATTCTTCTCCTGCTTTTGATAAATGAGCTGGAAAAGCAACGCTTTAGGAAGGAGATGGGTCCATTTGTTTCTTTGGTCTCTTTTCCTTTTTTTGTCTTCCTCTCCATTTCTCTCTTTTCAAAACAAACAACAGGGTGGCTTGGGAACAGATTATAGCTCCTTGCATCACTGACTCTTTCAGCCATTTTCCCTGCTGACCAATGTTCGGCTGCAGATGGTAAATGATGGAATTTTATGAAACAGCTTGAGCAGGCTTGCCTTCAGATGGATGGAGAGGAAGTTTACAGCCAGCTTTTGAGCATAGCTGCCATTCACACAAAAGCTGTACTTGATCACACCTCTATTTTACATTTCACATTGTTTTTATTTTGTGACGAATATGTGCAAGATCAGTTTAAAGCTGCTTTAAGCCATTTTGGGCCACCAAGAGCCAAAAAACAAACACCAAGCCAACTTTGATTTACTATCAGCTGAACATCTGCTCTTATGGCTCACATGGTAGGAAATCATCGCCCTATTACACGACCAGTAAACACAGTACAACATAAGCATCCCAGTGGAGTACTCTTTTTTGTAACCTGATGAATGTAAGCCTAATTTTCCCTCCACCAACTGGCCCATTAAGTCATAAACCACCCTGGTCTCTTAGGTTGCCTAAAGAATGAGGCTGGTATATCTAAATATATTTCTATTTTTACTATAAACAACATTTCCCCTGACAAGACTAAAAGCAAATGTGAATTAATCCTATCAGAAAGTATAGTGTGTGTGTAGCTGCCTAATATAGCTGGTGTCTCTGTGCTGTAGAACTCCACTGTTGTCTAAAAACTGTTAAAACATAAAATAGCCATAGTTAAATTATGTGACTTATATTGTTAACTCGCTTTCCAAAGTAACTGACCTTGGTGTTATTTTGTGGCAACAGGTAAATAAGCTTTTGAGAGGAAGAGTCTTTGGGATTCAAACACATAGGCCCACAGAGGAGTCGAACATGATATTAAAAAATAAAAAATAAAATAAAATAAATATATATATATATATATATATATATATATATATATATATATATATATATATATATATATATACATATATATACATTCGCTTCTGCATATGCATCAATCTTATCTGATCAGCTCTGATTGGATCAACTGATCAATTATCCACCCTGTGACTCAAACTCCACAAACTGCTGCTGAATTAACAGAGGGGATAGAGAGTGATACAACAGGACACACACTTAAAAAAAACTAAAAACTAAAACTGAACTTAAAAAAAGGGATTTTTGTTTCCTATTTTTCAATGTCTGATTGCAATTTTCCAAGAGACAAAGTAGAAATGTTGCCTTTGTGCGAAGAATGCAGCAGGCAGAACAATGGCTGAAAGTAAATACATAAAAACAGAAAATTTCAGGCCACACACTACAGGTCCTGACCAACAACATGCAGAGGCTTTCCTGAAAACTTCTAGCACGGACTTTAAATGTAGCAAAGAGAAACTGTATCTGGGATTTAGTATCTCAGTCTGTTAGTGTGCTTTGTGCTTCAGTTACTGCTAATTCTCTAAAGATGCTAACAATTTCACTGTAAATGTGTGTGGCTATTAGCACTGGTCTTTGTTAATTTAACTATTTTTGACATGAGACTCCTTTGCATAAATAGGGACCAATTTTGCGCCAAATGTATCCATTTAATTTTATTTTAAATACATGCTAGCACAGGAGCACCGAGACACTATTTGCTTTACAGCGTAGTTAGGAGTACATTTCACTCTTTGTGGGGCTTGTGAATAATATGGTTTGCTTTTGACCTATCTGTGCAAGTTTAGTGGCCAAAAAAGCCACGCGATGCTTTTGAGAATTCACATTGTGCTCCTCTTCCACTCCACAAAACACCTATAAGCTAACTGCATGCAGTGAGGATTGACGAATGTAAAGCCTCGGAGCCAAACTGTAACTGTACATACTCTGCATACATATATTAATGTAATCATTCAAGTGAGCTGGCTGATGGGACTTTCAGTTATTGATTTTAAAACATTGTTTCTTCAAGACAGAGTTTGCATAAACACACAGTGAGTGCAAATGTTCTGAGCAGTGTTGAATTTATATACAAATATTTGTCAAATAAAAGTTTCCGGCCATCAATACCAATGCAGCTTAGATTGCTCCTGCAACAAGCTTTGATTTAAATGGCACTTGTCTGCGAACTCGCAGCCAGTTATTGAAGTTATTGCCTGAACAGAACAAGGAAGCTATTTTCCCAGCAGAAAGAGAGTGCTGCTGAATTCACAATGATGGAGAATCGCTTTGGAGTGACGAGGGTGTCTGTCACAAGAATGGTTGATGGGGTTTCAAACTGAATGGGCTCCTTTGTGCAACGGAGGGCAATGTGACTTTGAATTATGATGCCTTACACACAGAACTGTGGGTATCTAAAGTAGTAAAGAAGTCGTGATTGACAAAAAGTCAGGGTCAGATTTATGTACGGAAAGGCACGAAGAGAAAATCTGTACTGCATCTTGAATTAAGTTAGTCTTTACAATCTGCATTAGTTTGAATAAAGTTAGGTACATACCTAAAGATTACCAGAATTTATAAATTCTAAACAGCCTGCAAATGATGACTCATTGACGCCAGCATACACAGTGTTTTCAGGCTTTACACTTAGAAAAAAGCAAATACTGAAATAGTAAATAGAGTGGACAGCACGCCGAAGAGGGGTGGGAACTGATGTAGTTTCAATGATACCAATATTATCGATTCAGATTACTATTCCAATGATTTATTGATTTTTTTGTACTGATTCTTTATGGAAAAAAATAGTCCTTTATAGGTTCTCAGCATCAGTGTAACTGCTTTATGATATCTGAGTCTGAACACAGTGTAAATGAAATGAGAGCATATTCTACAGCCTTAAATTCATTTAGGTTTTTGTGGAGAAAGAAAAAAATCTGCTAAGTCCTAGTTCCTAGTGTTTCCACCATTACTTGAAATGATCATTTTGCAGACATTACAAGCATCACTGTTGTCATCTTCCTTCGTGACATGAAGTCACTCTTTGAACTGTTTCCTTAACTTTATTTCCAGTGGTGTAGATGCATGAGTTTCATTGTTTTGCATTGCACAACCAACATCAATAAAAGGAATTGATGAGCTCGGAGGCATATGATTCTGATGGATCAGACAATTTGGAGCTGGTTCTCAACTGGAACCGGTTCTCAATTCCCATCCTGAGCGCTAAATGAGTATTATTAGACTGATAATACAAAGCAATCACCCAAATCATGCAAGACCATGAATTCTCATGTGAGATGGTACCTAGAGACACACAACTACCAAAAACACAATTTAACATCCTGTTTTGCTGTAACAAGGATATCTACTGCAAAAGAGGCCAAGTACAATTTCAGTATGTTATATATTCTAATGCAAAGGTCATGGTTGAGAGTTTACTCACGAGGATATATTTTACTAGTTTCTGGTTTTCGAAAATACATTTTTAGTGTTATAATACTGAAATTATTAGCATTAGAACATGACAGTCTCATGCCTGCCATCACACTTAACTTAAAAAATGAAGCTGCAACACCAAAAGACAACCCCAACCTTGGTGGTATTTTTTAAATATTGTGCTTGGGTTAATTCCCTCAGTGCAAGAGGAAGATTATTTCATTATGTTGTGAATGGAGAAAAATTTAAACAAGTCTGCCTTTAACTATTTAACTGTGCTTCCCAAGAACAATCCATTACAATTTACTGTAGCCTAGAGACACCATTAACATTGACTGTATTTGTCCTTTTATAACATCAACATGAAGATCTGTATTCACACAAACACACAGATTTACAGCAAGCAACAACAATGAAAAGACAAATAAGGCTGCTGTTGGCTACAGCTAGCTTGTGGCCCCAAGCCACCTGTTGGCTTTTTCTCAAAACCGGCATCTTTTTCAATTGTTTCCAGTGAGGAGAGACTGAATGCAGTTGCATGTGGCCGCCAAGACAAAGAGAGCCGCGCCCAGTGTCTTTTTCCAAATCTCTTATTAATCTTTGAACTTTCCTGAAAGGCATTAATGATTTCACTGCCGCTCTTTTAGCTCAGGTACTGTCACAACAAAGACAGAAAAGCCCATTTTTGGGAGCAGATTGGCTGGTGGAAACTGGATTTTGCTGCAAAGTGTTGTGCTCTTACCACTGCACAGTTGTAAGTTTGATAACTGTGTCATCAGCCATCTGTTAAAGTAGCGTTACATTAGCTACCTAACGCCATAAGCAGTGTGTTATTGAAAAAAAAAATCACAGGGAACGCTTTTTTAGGAAGCGCTGCATCTCCTTTTCTGGTGAAGAAAAACGCAATAAGGACACATGCCCTAAGAAGCTGAATATCTGGGAGGTGTTCTCCACACTTAAAAGAGGATGCCTGATCACAAAGTATCGGCTTATGTCTTTCTTTCACAGGTGATCAGTTTAAGGTTACAGTAATATATCTATGTTTGATTCAGAACCACCCACCCCTTACTTGCAAACTGTAGATTTTAGGTACAATTGTAAAGTTAAATCACTTGAAAACTGATAATAAACCCCCAGTCCAGCTTCCTCTCAGTCTCCTCACTTTCAAACAAATGACCACACAGAGTTTGCAGCTAGTAAAAGGGCCACATATGCTAGTTTAGCCCAACTGTTCTGCTCTACGTAGCTGCTGCTGATCTCCTGTTAATGGAGTCCTCCAGCGGAGCCCTCCAACCCTGGTAGCCTCATTAGACTCTATGCCCGCTGTGTGAGATGAGCATGAATGGAGGGCAGCAGCACAGGGCCTCCTGGCTGCAGAGTTGGCATTGAAACTGGCATCTGGGAGCCCCAGACATGAGTAGTGTGTCTGATGGGATTAACTGGCTGTGGCGAGAGAGAGACAGAAGAGGAGAGGTTGCCCAAGCCTCCAAATTAACTCTGCAAGACTAAAGGCAATCATCAGGGAGAAGGGGGGGCTACAGGAGGACAAGTGCTGGTGGGATGGTTATCAACAGTGAAGGAGAGGGAATGGGAGACATCTGACCAGCAGGAGTGGACTTTGAAAACATAAGGCCCAATATTGTGTTGTCTGGAGGCTGCATTTACCCAGCTAGAGAATTCAAAGTCAGTGTGGTGGCAGGCCATTAAGTTCCTTTTATTAGGCTATATCTGCCATGAATTTAATGTGTATGGAACTGAATTTATGCCAATGTAAAGACAACGACTCTACATCAACTGTCGCTGACTTGTTTTTTGCATGTAGCCTCACAAACAAGTATTTCACTGCTGGAAGGACTGCCTGTTAATAAAACTAGGATGTCTATGCAGTCGAAAGTAGCAAATACTTTTGAAAGTGGTGCTACATGACCAGAGAAAACAGAGGAAAAGGGTGCTTTTGCTCAAGTAGAAACCTACAAGTAACAGAATGCGCCAGACCAATAAATACTCCTGCTGGTAATGCAAACTATGTGATAAAATGGTGGCTGGCCAGCAAGAAACAATCTCATATTACAGTTAAATGCTTTGATACAAAGCTGGTTGAAAACTGGTGAAGTACCCTTTAATATGACGCAATGTCTGCATGTGAACTCTAGTCACTTTTTAAATTGAAATAATTTTTAAATATCAAATAATATTCCACAAGAAAGAGCAAAGGTTGATGAAAAGTCTGCAAAATAAATTTAATTTGGTGTTCTTTTATTTTTAGTTCTTACACCTGCAATCATCTCGTGACCTCTTAGCTTCATCCCCTGACCCTTGAGAGGGGCTCTACCCTCAGGTTGGTAACCTCTCCTCTATATAAAGGTGTGACCGTTGCAATTTATCTATAAAACTATGCGCCTTAGAGAAAAAACACCTATGCCGACAGGGGAAACTTTTGAGAGCACCTGTTCCTCTGTGCATTGCCGTATTCTCACTGTGCTACGAGAGAGTGTTAGTATGTGTACGTGTCTGTTTGCACAGGATGTGTGTGTTTGCCCATGTGAGCATGTGTGAATGACAGGCATGAGTGGATCACCCTGCCATGACAGAGTCTATCGATCAGTGTGTCAGCGCCGGGGGAAAAGGTTAATCTGCCCGATGCCAGCCCCGCGCCTCACCCCATCTCTGGCCTGCCCTGCATCCCGCTCCAGCCCGCTCCCTCTCTTATCAGGATTAGAGGAGTGTACAAAAGGGCAGAGTATTCCCAGGACACACACTGACCTTCAGTAATCCCACCAACCTGCCGCTCTGCTTATAATTAACATCAGGAACAAAGAGAAAAATCCCCGGCCTGCCTGTGTAGCGCTCCTCTGACTGAAAGAATAAAACTGGGGAAGGAAAAAGTTACAGTAGAGTTAGAAACTGACAGCACAGAGACTTGCTGCAGTAATATGTTTTGAATGGCCAGGAGAGCCGAGCTGACATTCTGGAGGTGCTGACTAGCCTATCCCTGCTCCCCAGTGCACACAATCCTAAACACAGATTGGAGGAACATGCTGAACCAAGCAGGGAGTCAGAAAACTGTTCTCGGGACCAGCAGACATTACTGTGGTGAGGGAATGTTGAGCACAGTATGGAGGGCGTGTGTGTGTGTGTGCATGTGTGTGTGTGTGCTTGCTCACTCACTGGGTCTTGGTTCATCTGCACTATGAGTTGTTTGACAGCGTGCAGTGTGGGGTGGGCCCATGGAGAGGGATCCTGCCAGTGGCGATTCAGGTCGAAACCCATCAGAGAACACCTGTACGCACACACAAACATATACACACACACACACACACACACACACACACACAGACACACACACACATGCACACACAGATTTTTAATGGGAAACTATAACCCAGGAGGCCAAATGCTCTATCACACAGTGTTGAAGGTGCAGCATACGATGTTCAGACCATTGATATAAAAGCAAACTGTTGTTCATGTCCACACCGGCCAGCTAATCGCTGCCACTCTGCACTTGCATTTGTATAACTCTTTTTCAGTTTTTTGAACACTAAAAGCACTTTTACACTACAAACCACATTCACACACACATTCATACAATGGTGATCAAGGCTACCATACAAGGTGCCACCTGCTCATCTGTTAAATATTCACGCAAACTCACACAATAATGGCACAATTTGGGTGGTGGAAACTATTGGGGGTTCAGTATCTTGGCCAAGGATACTTCAACATGTGTTCTGAAGGAGCCACAGATCAAACTGCTGTTTTCCCAATTAGTGGACGATGTGCTCTACCTCCTGAGCCACAGCTGCTCCTCGGTGTGCGCTGGAGAGTGGGGCTCATTGCCATATGACCACACTGTTGGTGGTTTCAGTATAGTTGCTGTTGTTAGCAGTGTTAGCACTTTTAGCATGTTGTCCGGATGGCCTCATTGTGGAAATGTAATGCCCAACCTCCGGCCCATGATTCAGGTCTGCACCAAAATTTAATGTGATCTTCCTTGGCCAATACTTCACCCTTTCAACAATTTTCATGAAATTTGGGCCCGTGGTTTTTTGCAACCCTGCTGATAAACACTTGCAAATTGAGCCAAATACCTTCTTGACGGAGGTAATGATTAAAGATACTCTGCAGAGTTTTCGACCACTCGCAGTTCTGCGGAGTGATGTTTCAAGGAGTGGGTTTTATGTTTATCTTGTACACGCATACAGTCCTGCCAAACATCACTGTGTCCAAAATCACAGCCTCAGTATAGACACTCAGAAGTTTAATCCGGAGCTCAAGTCAGGATCTTAGACTTATGTATCATAATCATTTTGATTTATCACTGAAACTGACAGGGGAAGGGCCACCCGAAGGTAAGTTTTTCATATATTAAATCTGACATAATTGCATTCTTTTAGTGTTAGTAGACAGCTAAGTTACAAGAAGAAAATGTTGGCATTGTAGGTTTCTGCAAACCATGACTATGTTGCATTTGCATTTGCAGGTGTCAGTATCATATCATTGTTTCTAAAGTGACAAAGCATATGAGCTTGCTTTATCATCACACAGTCGAGGGGAGGGTGGATTGCGGTGGCACCCAAGTAAGATGCCCATCGAGCTGCAGGCCATTGTTTCTGACCAACAAACTACAAAACTGGTTGTGATTTAGTAAGTCATTGCTGTGTTTCCTGCAGCTTTTTAGTCAACAAACAGTGGGTGTTTTGTTAGCGGGATTGTGCCCCCAAAACTAGGTATTTTAAGCCAAAACTTGACCTGTTTCTAACCATGATCAATTAGCTCTTGTGCTTAAACATGACCAAACGTTAACACAGCATTGTTAAAAGATAAGGTTTCAGCATATCTGCTACATAATATTTAACATCCAAATGTAGCATATCCGTGGTTTGCAGAAATGTAAAATTTCACTTTTGTTCTGGCGGTTGGTTTGTAGTAGAAAGTAGTGTACATGACATGGACTTTTTTGTTCCATTGTGAGAATTTGTGGGGGCACTATGCAGCACATAAATTTCACACTCAGATTTCTTACACTCATAAAATGGTGGATGTTAAATTTAGTGCACTATATAGTAAATGGAGAGTGATTGTGGAAACAGCCAACGCAGGTTTCAGCTAGTGCAAGTGCTTTACAGGGAAGGAAATGCATTCAACACTTTCATTAGGCTTAAAAACACAATACATTTCCAAAAAGAAATTAGGAATTTTAGCACAACTTGTTTACAAAAACACTCCACACAATACCTTAAAGCAGATATATAAAAATAGATGGATGGATATAATGGAAAGGTGTAAAAAGGTACTATATAGTAGATGAGGATTGCTACACTCAAGTGTTATTACTTGTGTTAACCAGCAATAGCCATAATGGGATATTTGCATGTAAAGATTCACTCTGTGCTGCTCTATTTGTTGTCATGTGTATCTTTGACATTTACTGGAGCCCTTGGTAATGATACAGGAGTTACTGATACTCTCTAGAGCAACTGAGCAGAGCAGTGAGCCATGAACAAAATTCTCATCCCAGGTTAACTGACATTGATTCTTTGCTCTGCATGTATCCATTACAGTCCGCTCTGAACTGTATCCTGCAGGGACGGCTGTGTGGTATCAGTGTGTGTTAGTGTGTGTGAGAGAGATGCATGTGTATAAATGAGCATGTGTGGTAAGTGAGGTGAGGACCATCACTATTCACATTCTGTCAATGCGCTGCTCATCATGACTCAATGTGAAAGCAAGCTAATGAAAACAGCCTTTAAGCAGGCACCAATCACAGTCGATGATATTATAGAGATTGTCACTGTTGGGGAGCGACTGACATTCCCTTAACATATTTTTGGAGGCAGTGATGAGGCACCGCCACTAGATGGCACTCACAAACACACCGAGAGCTCACTGCTGATGCTTATCTCAGTGTGCATTAGTATTCCTGGGGCTGAGCCTATTAAGTAAAAGGCAATTATGAAGAAGGGAAAGAGAAGAGAGGAAAATAGAGAAGAGGAGGATGCCCACAGAGCTGCAGCAATAGTGTTAAAGACAGAGAGGAGGAGAGGATGGACACAGAGAACAGCCCTACGGCCAAATACTATCTTCTAACAAATGCACTGCTGTGAGCTATATGAATTCATTAAGCTCCCTAAAGGAGGAGTTAAGAGGATATAATCCCACGTAGCAGGATATAAAACCGTGTAATGTGTGAATTCTATGCAATGTAGCGATGCATTCAAATTAAGAGTTAAAAAAATGTTTGTGTACCTGTAGTTGCCCAGGTAGACTCCGTCAGGATTCAGCATTGGGACGATCTTGAAGATCACATGATCTCTCAGGACCTGAGCCACAGGGTGCTGGCTCACCAGGAAGTCGATGACACCTATCAAACACACATACATAAATCAGCACAGATGCACACACGCACAGAGGGAAATAGACTTGAAAAGAAAACCGAAGACGGGCTGGCAGTTAATTGAGTTTTGAGAAACAAAAGGAGAAGGAAGGACAGCGAGGGGGCATCGTCAGAATCGGAGGAGGAATAGGAGACGTCAAGCCTAAATCGATACAAATGGAATGGAGCTGACGGCGGTGGAAAAACAGACAGCACACAGCGGGCTAGAAGCCAACTCATCTGATTCATGATGATGCACACACACACACACACAATGATACTGTAGGTAGATCAGATAGACAAGTAGATAGATAGATAGATAGATAGATGACAAAGACATTCTTCTGTACCTCTCTACTTCTATCACCTCTCTATCCCTTCATCACGAGCACCATCTCTACACCTCGTTAACGTTAATGGACCTTCCTCAGTCTGTCTTACTGAGTCAAAGTAGTGGACAGGGACCACCACTAAAAGTAAGGCCTTGCCCTCCGTCCCTTTATCGCCCCAGCCCTCACCTCTTCAGACCGGCTCCCTATAAACAAGAAAGTGGGACCCAGAAGATGCGAACCTGCCCACTCACCTCAGTCTGAGCAGGAGGAAGGGAGCAAGGAGTCATTAAATCCTGCTAAAACTATTGTACTGCACAAGGAGACGATTTCCCAAAAGGCTCTCAGTTTTCAACCTGTTTTATTAGTTTTGAGACGATGCAACCCTTTGATGTGCTCAGATTGTGTTTCCTGTGATTTTATAAAGAAACTCTTGTACCTATTCCTGTAACATTCAGACATCACAGGAGCAAAGAAGAGTTTAGGACTCTAATGACATTTATGTTAAATTTAAATTTAAATTTGTTTTATGCCTGATGTTCAGTGTACGAAACATGGGGAGTTCTCAGCCCTTTGAAAACATCACCTGTGGCTCTGGAGGGAGCTTTCTAAAGAAAATGATGCTGCTGTTGTCAGCAGGGGTCTTATCCCTCCGGGTTTGGACACCTAAAATGTATAACATTTTTGAAGCTCAACCCATACTATGGACTTAAAATTGGAATATCTCGACTTCTGCTGAATTGTTATGACAATTCTTTTTAATGTGTCGCAAATCCTTCAAATGTAGGACTGTAATGGAGTAACCTACCTCTGTAATCTGGAGGGAAAGGCCTCAGTATTCAGGCTGCCCTCACCAAAAAAACAACCATATCGACTGTGCAAGCAGCTTATTACAATCCACACTTCCGTTTATTCTGAGGAGGTACCCTCTAGCAGCCGAAGTAATTATTACGGGAGCGGAACAGAAAGTTAGGTGAGATAGTACAGAAAGCAACAAAGTACTTGTAAATTTGAATAAATATGAAAGAAATACCTAAATGGTGGGCGGGAAGTGTAATGGGTGGGTCAAACACGCACAGGTCTTTCACACAGGAGACCAGTGTTTGTGTCCTGCGGCCAAAGCTGACTTCTTTAAATAATAGTGTAAAAAAGTTGTAATATGTTAGTATGTCTATCATACTGGGCCAGTTGCATGTGTAAAGTTACTTTTTTCTTTAAATGCTACCACCTTCTTTTCTTACCTAAACCTAAACACAAACAAGTTTGATAGCATAACAAAACCTGCTTTACAACGCTAAGTCTGTGTTTAAAACTGCAACCGTTAGGACAATCATTTATTTAATTTTGGAGCCAGTTATATATGTCATTTTGGCAGTTGAAATTGACCTATTCTGTCATTTACGTATGAGAGCATCGAATCTGCTGTAATGTGCGGGGTTTGTTGGATATTCGGGTAAATTATATAGAAAAGCAGTTGGCCTTTTTTTATATTGCCCTTTATACAGTGATTCAAGAAAGATGTCATACAATAAAAGTAATAAGATATTGATTAGAGATTATTTCTGTGAAAGACTTTGCAAGACAGGCATTTTTGCATTATTTTTGATAACACATGGACATTGAAAAAAATGTGTTGTGCAGCTTTATGTTTTAGGTTTCTGGTGTTCATGTGTAAAACATGTTTAACTACCTTTTTTTCTTTAGGAACATGTACAGTATATCACATCTTTATGTCATCTTTACGTCTTCATTTTTATGTCAGTATATATATCAGAAGCAAACAACAGCTAGTAACTGTTGCTAAATACAGAACATACATCATTATTATACAGTGACTATTAATAATGTCAATAAAATGTATAAACACCACATATATTGAACTCCATGGGACATGTTGATGTGCAGGACCAAATACATACAGACCAGTGGTGCTGCATCTGAATCAATGAAACAGGGCGCTGACCTAACATTAAAACTTTACCTTGACAAATAAAGGAGGCAGGAGACTCTCCAGGGTGAACACGAGCTGTAAGAAATACCAGCTTCTTCTCCCTCTCTGGACTCAGGTGGTCTGTGGGGGGAAAAGAGGGGAGTGAGAGAGGGGGAGGGAGGTGTAAAGAAAGGTAAAGACAAAGGGAAAAAGAAATGTTAATGCAGAAAAATTCCACTTGATGTGTAGAAAGCAACTCTAAAACTCCTGTTTTAGATAAGACTAATAACTGATCATCTTAAATTGGTATTTGAGTTAAAGACACATGTAGCCAATCACAGTGCAGTATGAGAGGCTGGGTCAACACACACACTCTGACCTGGCCGTCCACTTTCAGACAGACACACATGAATCAAACATCAAACCAACACAGGCCACAGAATATTCAAAGGGCCAAGGTGAATTATAGATCTACAGATCGGGATAAGGCAGCAACAGGTGTGACCTGATGGAGGTCTTCTTTGATTTAAGTCTTCATGTCTGTCTGAGGACTTCTCTCTGGCTAGACACTTCTCTCCTCCATCACTCTTACTCTGTTGGACAGATGAGTTGTATCTTGGGAGACTTTTCTTGGGCATTTCCATGATCATTTTTTGCATAAACAAAGGTTCATGAACCTTTCAACATACTTGTCAAACTGAAAAATGTTTAAATGGAGAGATTTTTTTAAGCAAAGTGAGAGGTTTTGGATTTTGCCTTTAGAACGTAGACCTTTGTCATTCTGCCTTCTGGAGATATTAACGACTGCACGATGTGAGCATGGGCAGATTATGAGACAATGTGCCTGGGCACAGACATGCAAATTAAGGCCCCACCACTGCTCCAGAGGAGCAAGACACAGACTTTGAGGTGGTGTTGCCTCTTTTTCTTGTTGTTTTGTCTTGTCTTGGTAGTTATCATTCATATTTTTTGCGTATTTGAGTTTCTATGGTAATTTTCTGAGTGGTAATTTTGTGTGTACTTGGGGCAGTTTTGCATCTATTTGGAGTTGTTTTGTTTATCTTTGAAGTAATTTGTAGCACCTCACCTCAAAAGACAGATTCAAATCATCAGTCATAGACCCCAAGATTCCTTCACGCTGAGCAGTCAAAACTTTTTTTTTTTTTTAGGTTAGTTATTTTGTGTCTCTATGGTTGTTTTGTGTATTTTTGTCATAATCTGGATCTCTTTAAGTGTCTTTGTGGTTGTTTGGCCTGTTTTTGTAATTTTTTTGTGTCTCTTTGCATCTCTTTTTGGTTTTTCTGTGTCTCTTTTGGTCATTTTGAGTCTGTTCCTGGTGGCCATTAAGTAACCCATCCATGACTGTGAGATGCATAAGGATTAATTCCAGAGATGGTCAATGGTGAAAATACCAGTTCTCTATTCCAAAAGTCAACCTTCAATTGTAGGAGGTTATATCACTGTCTACATTTTGAAGATCACTTTTGCACATTTTCCTCATATACTGTACAGTAGATGGACCAAATAACCATCAGTCTCCATTCTGCGTTCCCAGCCCAGTTAAGAATCACGGAGGTCAAAGTTTTGCTGTTTTCTTGGCCGGTGTTTCTCCTCTAATCTCTTGTTGCTAATGGGTGAAAGTGATTGCGTGCCTCATCGCTATACACAAACTTAATATCTTATCGATTCTTCCACCCGCTTGTGCTGAGCAAAGAAAATGCTAATTAGCAACAGGCTATGCACCTTTCCTTCTCCTTAATTCCAATTTAGCCTCAGAGCAATGTGTGTGTGTGTGTGTGTGTGTGTGTGTGTGTGTACATGGTGTGTCTGTTTGAGCGGTTAGGGGTCGTAAACAAAAAAAAAAAGCGTTGTTCCATTTAAGTACTCTCCCTCTGATTTTATTTCGCTTTTCTCTCCCTCTGCCCTTCACAGAGACAAATGGCTTTGCCATTCAGGAGTCTCCGTGGAGCGGGGCGGGCCGTTTGTTGTAAATGTGAGTGCTTGCGGTTTGGCCAGCCGCTGGGTGCTCGGAGGCTGTGAAATTCCATCACTTAGAAATTCTACTTTGGCCTCGACCCCAGGCCACCACACAGGCTGCTGATACAAGAACACACACACACACACACACACACACATTGTACAGTAGAAAGCTGCAATCAGGAAAGAAAAAAAAAAGCGTAGACAGACACGCAGCCATTCTCCCTACAGTAAAACCAAGAAGCCAGAAAGTTGTGAGCCAAACCAGAGGCAGCTGCCAAGGTCCCGACTGTCGGGGAATTCAACCGTCGTGGCCATGCTACATTTAGTCTCAGTGCTAGTGTGCCCTTGCTGCTTCATCAAAACAATCTCTTACAGCAGGCTCCTGGAGCTTACAATGGATCCACTGTTTATCCCACATCACTCTGTGTCTGTGTGTGTGTGTCTGTGTCTGTGTGTGTGTCTGTGTGTGTGTGTGTGTGTCTATGTCTCCTCAGGGCTCCCACAAACGCTCCCCAAGTAGTTGTTGTGTTTATGTGTCTGTATCTCTGCATTCCTCTGTATCTGGCTGTGCCCAGCCAAGCATTGTAGCACAAAATTAAGTCCCACTATTCCATAGTCACCTCAACACCCAGAGGGAACCTGCAGGAACTAAGTACCACAACTCGGCTGTATGTAAAGGAAAATCACTTTTTTCTTTTTTTTTTTTGGCTCAGGTGTGGGCAGCATAGAACATGAAGGTTAGGGTCAAGTTGTGGTTGAGCACAGCGCTGCAGCAGCATCTCTTGACCTCAGGGTGTCAGTAGAGATCAGCAGGCGGGGCGCCGTCATGAGAGGGAGAATAAAGAGAGAGAGCGATAGACAGAAGTAGAAGAGAAAGAGAAGGCGAGGGATTTGAGTGAAAGCTTTCGAAGGGAACACAAATGATCCTTGCTGGAACTCTTTTTCTGTCTTTGCAAACAGTTTTTTAGGAATGGTAGTGGGAGGGAAGAACAACTAGAGCAGAGTTTCAGCAGTAAATGCCTCCCATGCTGAGCTGAATGTCAAACCAACATCACTGCTATTTCACCTATATGAAATCCAATTTATCATTTTTCCTCTTTAACTGTGTTATGATGATTGGGTTTGCATTATCTGTGTACATTAGCACTGCAGCTAATGATTATTTTAATTATTGATTATATTTTTGATTAGTGGATTCATTATTTAGTGAATGAAATGATGGCAAAAAGTCAAATATGCACAGCACAATTTCCAAGAGCCAACTGTGATGTCTTAAAATTGGCTGTTTTGTTCAACTTACAGTCATTAAACCACAGATATTTAATTTACGTGTACATTTACGTTTATATTTAATTTAAGAAACTGAAAACACTTTTGCTTGATAAATGACTTAAACACTGAACTAATTAATAGTTGTTGAATCATTCTCTGTACATTTAAGTAAATTGGACTGTGTTGGGTGTTTTTAGTTTGTGGAATGGAAGTAAAAGAAGTATATCATGTTTTTCTGTACTCTGGACATTCAAAACCACTGAATATTTTTTGAATGTACCTTAAAGTTTATGGTGCACTAAGCACTAAAATTAGAGGATGAGGATGGCCAGGAATGTTGGTGATACAGTTTGCATCTTCACTTCCAGCATGTGTGTCTGGAAAGGAGGTTACAAGTATCTTCTGCTCTATGATTTTGATCGAAAAATAAATGCAAACACATTTGGTTTAAAGAAACATTGCGCAGGAGTAACCGTCATCTAGAAATGAGGATTGCAGTTTGCGGCCAGCGAAAACCGACCCCATGTGCCAAAAGTGAATTTTTGGTTAGGATACCTTTAATGTTCATTGTTCAGGAGATTTTTAACAGGAGCCGAATTACAGCCATGTGATTAAGACCGGTAAAAATACTGAACGCAAGTAAGTGTTCCTCTAACACCGTTTGGCTTTTTTCGCAGATGCCCAGCACCTGCTAATATGTGCTCACCTTTTTTCTGACCTGGACATTCAGTAGGTTTTTAAGAGCCAAATTATATATATATATATATATATATATATATATGAAAGAATCTGGCAGAGAAGGAGAAAGACAGTGAAAGAAAGTGAGAGAGGGCTACAGTAAGAGGGGTGGGGGCCAAGCAGAGGAGGGTAGATGTGACAATGAGTGAGTGAAAGCAGGAGAGGCAAAATTTATGCCCACACTTCCAAATCAAAGTGCTCCCTCAGCATATTTCTCACCTGCCAAAGTCACGCGCTGCACTGTACGGCACATTACTGCTCATTCTCTCGCAGCTTGCCGAGAGGAAAAAAAAAAAAAAAATTAAAGGATGTCAAACTACGATCAGCTCTGATAAATATGTAAATTACTGGAGAAAAGAAAAGTGCCTGTGAAAAACAACATGAATCTAATGGATTCTGAAGGTCAGTCCTGATTTTGCTGGTCAGCTCTTTCTGTGACAGCAGTCCTGGGAACTTTGGGTTCAATCTCATAAGTTGTGACGTGATGTAATTAACTGAGATCTTCTTCATCATTCTTCTTCGGCAGGTACAAAGGAAGCCCTGTCAAGACCTTCTTGAAGCATCATGGCATATATTTAAATACATTTAAAAGTAAATTTGATTCAAGGAGTTAGAGGCAGATTTTGCTTACTTTTTTAATATCGTCGGTGTCCAAACTTTGTGACATTGAAGGCTGAGGGACAATTCTAACACTGTACGACTGAAGTTATCTTATTGGATACTAAATAGCATCTTAGGTTTAATATTAAACCGGATGAAATATGAAATATTTAAACTCTTCGGCACACTATGAGGAGGGGATATGGGCTCTAGTGCAACACGCTGCAACCACAGTACACAGTGATACAATAAAAAAAACAATGTCATGCTGGCCACAGCTTTATAACACATTATACCACAAGTCTCAAACCAAGGCCTCTCTATATCTCGGCCTCCCCCCTCTCTCTGCTCTGTGGGTTTTACACTGTAATAAATTAGCCTCACTTTGGTGAGATGGCAACAAGACACGCTTGGCGCCCTGCTCAGTGCGTCATATCGAGGATGGGCGCGAGCTGTAAATTGTCACTGGCGTTGAATTTATACAGAGCCTTGGGACGAGATGCAGCACCGTGTACTGCCCAGCTGAGTGAGCCCCAACAAGCATCAAAGCTCTGCACCTCTTCACACCCCGCTCGCCCCACCCGCTGACACCACCCTCTGCCACCTCAAGGACAAACAGCGAGAGAGAGGGAGAGAAAGCAAGAAGAAAAAGACTGAGAGGGATGGGGGATATGCGCTGAAGTGCGGAGGGCTCTAAAGTGATAAGAGTTTTATGATGCTGTTTTCTTCCCCAGGAATTGACCAGGTGTGTGCATGTGTGTGTAGGTGCCGGAGAGCCTGTGGCGTGTCGCAGATTTATTCAGCTCATCTTATTGTGGGGAGGCAGGGGCACTGCCAAGGCCTCCTCACACATTCATAAAGCATCCCCTGTCACTTCACACACCACACATTACACAGCTAAACTCCGGGTGAGGTGAGGAGGGAGGAGAGAGATGCAAAAAAAAAAAAAAATCGTGATAACATGTGGCCACGGTGTTTTCACTGAACTGACAAAGAAAGAGAGCTACAGAGGGTGTTTACACAGACAGGGTGATGGACAGAGACACAGGGGATGATTGATACAAAGACAGAGGACAGCGAGGGGGAGACAAACAGTGAGACAGAGGTGAGGAGAGAACAAAGACGAGCAGAGGATCAGGGGAACAACACATGAAACTTTACTGAGCTTCTTTAAAAACTCACGTCCGCTTTTTTTAAATTTTTTAAATTTAATCTCTTTTCCTCTATGGTTCTTGAACCATTTCATTCAACTGTTAAAACTATTTGATCTTATCCTATCTCTGTTCAGCTGTACCTTCTGTAAATTTAATTTCCCAAAATGGAGGCAAAACTGCTGTTTTAAAGCCCTCAAAATTTTGGAGTAAAAACCTGATCGGGTAATACTGAATTCTGTTTTTTTGTTGGCCTGAAAGGAATAAAAAAGTGTTTCGTATAAAATAACTCGAATCTGCCAATTAAGTATCCATTATTTCTAAGTTATTGTTTATCTTTCACAATTGTAAAATTTCCCTTCAGGAAATGCTGATACTAAGACCCTGTCTGGACATAAACAGATATTTTGGAAATATCGATATATAATATAGATATACATTTTGGCCTCTCTCCCATACGCAAAGAGTTTTATATAACTCAAAAAGCTAATTTTTAAAACACCTTGTTAAGTGCAGATTTTTTAAAACTCCAGTTGTGGACTTGTAACACAGAGCATTAACACATGCCCACGTTGCTTTGTGTAATAAACATGTTAGAAACAAAACACTAATGTGGATTACAAAGTAAACAAACATTTTATTAGTGCTGCTTCGTCTAATGACAACTTTACACTTAAACTTAGTATTGTTCCACCACTTCAAGGATAAATGGAGACATCTGCCGCATCTAATGTTTTTGCTCCCCCTCAGCTTCTGCGGTTTAAAGTCTCTTAGAAACGACAGTTTTGGATCAGACCTGGTTGAACCAGCAGATGGTGGGGTAATTTGGGACAATGGGACAAATTTCAATGAGGAGTATAAGGAAAACTTAAGCATCAGAGCATCGCGCTTATCTTTGAGTGAACTCCTTCATCATTATATCAAAGTGGAATCAACAGCGATGAAATCTTCAGCAGGTGATTTGAAAAAGGACGTTAGTGCAGGTGAGTGTTTGGACTCCTTTTTGTGTTGACTGTGACATTTTGTGGACAGATTTCAATTTTAAAAAATGTCTGTATACGTGTTGACAAGACCCAAAACTCCATTTAATTACCATAATTATTATTTATGTCATAATTTGATGTTTGTTTACGCTTGTTAGGCTATGTGATTAATTTCCATGAATACAGATTTCTTTTACACTCTGAACTATGTTTTTGTTTTAACACTACACAGGCGACGTGCTTTGTTGCCTGGACACATTTAGCTCTGGCAATTTTTTCCTAGATGAGACGTGAAGCAGAAGAAGTTTTACTCTCTGCTTAAAGATTTTAGAATTTAAAACTTACATGTCATCAACTGTTTTGAAGTTTTATTTTTGGGCGAAGTGGACTCATTCCCTCCCATTTGAGTGCAGCCAGCGAGTTATGTTTATTTATCTGTTTTAAGTTTAGTTGTGCATATTAATGGCCCGGTTTATATGTAGTGCGAATGATTATTCGGTGCATTGCCATGTATTTAAAACAGTTCAACAGGGGATTTGATAATGGCGATGCTGACTGAAATACAACTGAGACCAAGACAAAGAACCATGGTGTCATGCATTTCTTTCAGATAATGATGCTCCAGAAAGAAAAAAAAGTAGCTGTGTGCAGCAGCATAGTATACTTGTATGTCGTTTGTGTTTTTTCATTCATCATGAATTATTGTCTTGTGCAGCCTGCTGTAACAAAATGTACATTTATGTACTATAATCGCAGTGACGCCAATATAGAAAAAGTAATTTTGAATTGGATATATGGACAGAAGAGAAAAACGGGTAAGATAAGAAGCAGCAAGGATAGAGAGATATACTGGGTGACGCCACTCTGAGGTATCTGTTGGGTCAAGTCACCTCTTCCTCTGAAGCATCTCTCTGTACCTCCGTCCCATCTTCTACTCATCTCTACATCTCTGTACCCGCCTCCCTCCTTCACTTTCTCTCCGTCTCCTTGGCCATCGTAACCATCTAGGATGTGTGTGTAGCTGAGGAGAGCAATCAAAAGCAGAAATGCAGTGGTCAGAGTGTGTGTGTGTGTGTGTGTGTGTGTGTGTGTGTGTGTGTGTGTGTGTGTGTGTGAAAGAGAGAGACAGAGCAGGTCTAGGGAGGGGATTACAATGGCCGTGTCGAGACACTCAGATTGGCATCACATCCAGACAGAAAGGGGAGGGACAGAGAGAAGGAGCAAAAAGAAAATTGGGAGAGCCATAAAGGGGATGAAGGATGGGGAGAGAGAAATAAAGAGAAAAAGAGAGAGACAGAGAGAAGGGCGGGAGCAGAGGAAACCCTTGAGATGACAGCATGTAAATACGCCAACGGCGGGCCTCTAAAGTGGAGATGAAGAGGCGGCAGGATAAAAAGCTCTGAGCGCTGTGTGATTATGGATCAATTTGCCGCAATCAAGCCCCCTTATGGCTGGTCCCTGTGAAATGGAGAGATTTCTGCTCCTCAAGGGCAGCCGTGATGACAGTGGAGGTCAAAGACGATGGGAGTGGCAGAGTGACAGAGGGAGACACGCTGACAGAGGGAGAGGAGCATCGGACGGACAGAAAGAAGGAGAGACAATCTGTTCTAAAAAGGTGTCAGCCAGCCATCAGCATTCGAGCCTGAACTGAGGGGCTTTCTAATTATGTTCATGATGATGAGGTGGAGGTTAGATGTGGACCTTTGGCCGCTGTTGACCAGGGAGCAAACTGCTACCACTGTGAGCTCTGGTCCTCTGAGGGTCAAAAATGAGTAGCCAAGTGGAAGCACCATGACAATAATGATCTAAATGACGATCATTTCACACAACATCAAAAACACCAACGTGATATTGAATTAGAAGCTGCAGCTGTGACCACACCCAACAGCGATGTCATAATGTAACGACAACGTACATATCTACATCGCTACAGCAAGGTGAGTCATTAAACCACTGGAGGGCAGCAAAAACAAGACTTTCAGTGGCGATTAAGCAGCTCCTTAACATCTAAGCACAACCCAGCAGGCTGAACTGCCCGAGGCATAGAAAAACAATCAAATGCTGTATGTTTATCAATATGCTTCTGAGGGTGAACCATATTAAGACATAAATGTTTAATTACCACCACGGAGCTTTGCTGTCATTCACTGGATCAGAGCTTGTAACAAAACAAGGTTGAAGGAACCATTATGTACGTCAGTGTGTCAGTCTGTCAACATGACCTTGTCAGACGAAGTCAGTGGAGGGTTTCCATAGAAATAAAGGCTTCCCACACATTTTACCAATTATTTTTTCGAAACTTTTCAATAATATTTTACTCGATTTCAATGACTTTATTTAAATAACTTAAAAATAGGTAGCTTTATATAGAGAAACAGCCATACACTATTAAACATGCACTTCCAAGGCATTTGCAGATAAGCAAACTGCTAGCATTTGCTAACTTTACTCTCTTGTTTTTCGACATTTTCGACTAGCTGCATATTGCTGCTGTCGTGTGCTAACCTCCTATCTCCAAAACTGCTATTATTGGAAAAAATGCTGCGTTTTAAAAAGGATCCAATGAAGATAGGTTTAGTCAAGAGCTTTTTTAAAATACATTTCATTGGTTAAGAAATGGTAAAATCCACTGATAGACATAGAGGGGGACTGATAGAATTACTTTCTGAAAAAAAAATTAAAATAGTGAAATGTCCAGATAAAAGATTTTCGCCTGACATCGACGATATGCAGATAGAGCAGACCGTAACATATGGATACTTTACAAAACGTCAAAGCCGCGTCTCTTTCTAGGGAAAAAGAAAAACTAAAAGATTGTAAATGGCAATGTAATTTCACATGTGTTTGTATTATAATTTGTATTATAATGATGTCTGTATGTATTAATTTCTTCTGTTTTTTTCTACTGTTTTTGACCCTGCGTGAACCTAAGCTTTCATGTAACCTCAATAAATTTGGCTTGATTGCCCCCTTCAGGCATCCTCCATTAAAGTGGTTCACTTACCCAACATAATGTCTGTATATTTTCTATATGCAATAACAATACCTGGTGATTCAATTAAACATTGATATTTTCAGTTAAATGGAAATGCCATCAAATTCAATCCAATATTTATATTTATATTTGATTAAATCAATAAAGTTAGTTTTATGAATATATCTTAAACAATAACCAAAATGATGTATATTCAAAAGTCAATTCTTAAACATTTCCAGACCTTGAAAAACATTTTTCTTATGTCATAATTTTCCCAGGAATGTCATGACCATATAAACCCTGGAAATAGATATAAAGGTAAACTATACAGAATTAGGGATTATGATTTATGAACGGGCTAACCAGCAAAAGTGAGAGGAAAAGACAACTGCAGGTTCAATCTCATTTGGAGATTTGGCTCTTTATATTTGCGTTTTTACTGGCACGGTGTGTCTTGGATGCCTGCTGATAACATTCTGGCACCTGGCTGCGACCTTTTTATGAAGCCCCAACCTGACCTGAGCACAGGGGGAACACACCTATAAATGTCCTGAGCACAAAAAAATAAGAAGAAAATGAGAAAATACAGGCAGAGCGCAGAGTCTGCAGAAAAAATACACAGCCACACACTTTTAGTGGGTCATAACTAATGATTTAGAAGCAATGCCTCTGTGTCAGTCTATAATGCCTGTATATATATTTAGGAAGCAAATTTCATTTTTTTAAATAATTACTTTAAATGCTGAAGTCTAAAACACGTAGTTACAGACCAGAAAAGGTTGGAAAAAATTCAGCCTTATGACCACTGTGTCCATACTGTGTCTATTGTGCGAATGTGAACCTTTATTCTTTGTCAGGGCCAACAACAACTTCAAGCTTTTCTTCATGCCTTTCAGAAGCAAGCCCGTATCTCTTACAGTCACACACTGTTTTATGGAGCCCTGTAAGTGTAGAGAACGAGTGTGATAGACAGTTGGCACAGAGGGCGAGACAGAGATTCACTGAGAGAGAGACAAAGAGGGAGCTCTGTCAAGTATCAAAAGCAATAGGCCCTTTTAGCGATATGATACGGACGTCTGGCGCAAAGTCAGAGGCGGGGACTGCTTAGGGTTTCAAGGCATTGGTCACAGGCGTTTCTGAAACCCTGACTTCTCCTCTCTTGCCTTCAGAAAATGATGACAGGAGGAGAGGAGCATAAAAAGGAGGGATGGCTGGTCTGTGCGCGGCATGATACAGAATCAGAGGCAGCCAGTAATAGCCTTTTTTGAAGAATGCGCCACTGAACTTTAAGGGCCGTCTTGCTTGAAAGGACAAGTTACAAATAGGAAGAAAGGAGAGGGAGAAATGATTTCCCAGGGATATACCCCCTACTGCGCTGCCCTATCGCCGCACCACAGTGTAGGAGTGTGTTTGTGCGTGTGAGTGTGTGTACTGTTCATATGTTGTGTATTTGGAAAATGCAACATACCAGAGGGAAAAACGGCTGAACGTGCACAAGCACACATACAGGACACCTGCACTGGAGCACTACATGGACAAAGAGGACACAGTTTGTTCTTAAATGTCACTCGGAGCAGTGTTGCTTTTCAGAGAGAAGCTGTAACTAAAGCCCATCTGACAAGCAGAGCAGTCAGACAGTCAGACGTACAGACATACTGATGTGTAGTTCTTTATTACTCCAACTCTTCCTACCTATCAATAATTCCTGAGCCACAACAATACAGCCAGGCTGAGGTAAACAACCATAGTGCATCCCAGCTTTAATAACCACCGTCACACCTCCCAGCTATGTCTTTCAGTCAATTTTTCTTCTTCTATTCTGTCCGATTCTACCTATTTTCTTGTCTCTCATCTTTTTTTCTCCTCACATCTCTACAGCAACTTAAAGTTACTGCAGCACCTCCGTTCACCAGCCTTAACACATATATATTTGTGCACAGTGTGTGTGTGTGTGTGTGTGTGTGTGTGTGTGTGTGTGTGTGGTCATGTGTGCATTTGGAGCATCAGCTCGGCTCGACTGCAGCGACAATGTCATTCAGCAGTTTAGTAACAGGCCATTACCTTGTTAATACCAGCCTAATGGGCAGTCTGCTATTTTAAAACCACAGTCGTGTTTGTGCCATTAACAACCACTTAGTGCTCCGCTCAAATCAACAGGCCACTGGGACACACCGAAAACAATAACAGAACAACAAAGACGACGTGATAATATGCCCGTGTCTTCATTAATGCCAGAAACATAAAGAGTTTAAGTTACTTTACACATGAGACCAATTCCAGAAATGAAACAAAAGCAAAAATGTAGTAGACTGAGAAAAATAATTATTTTTTAATTCTCAATTTCTACCGTTTTGATTTGATTTTTTTTATGTAACAAAAAGTGCAAATATACCCCATGTCAGCCAAGATAAGACATTTTTTCTTCTGCTTACAGCTTATGATCTTTGTAGCTGTTTTATTGTTTCTAAAAACAAAATTTACAAATACACAAACACATATGAGATGAAATATAACAGTGTGTGTTGCTGTCTGTTGTGTTTCTTAACTCTGTCATCCTCTTTTTGTTTGCTTTGGTTTATCTTTGAACAGAAATATATTTCCCCTTATTCAAGTGCCATAACTATTTCCCCGCCCAGTACTTATGTGCAACATCTCGGCTGGTTGCTTAGCAACCTCACTTTGATGACACCAGGAAGTCACTGTGCTGGACTTTTGTTTCCTGAACATAATAACAGCATGTAACTCCCTGTAAAAACACATATCAGATGTTTGAAATTTGACATTTTTGTTTGAATATGGATTAAAGGAACATTTCACTGAAAAAATGATCATGCAATCTCAGATCTGTAAAGAAAACTTGCCTCTACAGTCAACAAAGACTTAAAAAACTGCTAAAATTCCTGATGAATTAAAGTAAAGGGGGTCTGGATTTATCAGCAGCAGAACTATATCAAAATCTGTGTTTACAAATCCTCACAAATCTCGCGCAGGATAATCCAAGTCTCATTTAACCAGTTGTATACTCAGTACCTCTTAAGCACATGCATTTTCGCTAAAATCTTACTATTTAAAACACTTCCACACAAACACTTACGCACAGAAGAATAGCGTGGTTGAGCAGGTGTGGGCGTTTGAACTGAATTGAAAGCACGAGCAGAGTATAAACCCACAGCCTGCCAAGGCTAACCTCATGTGCTGAAGTGTTTTAATAGTGAGGTTTTGTGTGTGTTTTCTGTGGTGGAAGAAAGTTCCCTCACTTAAGTGAAAGCACTAATACCACACTGTGAAAATATTTTTTCAAGTCAACACTCCACTGAAAATGTTACTTACGCAAAAGTAAGTATAATCAGGAAAATGTACTTAAAATATTAAAAACTCAAAGTAATCAAAGTAGAAAAATCATAAAAGTAAAATAAAAAACAAACAAACAAACAAACAAAAAAATACACCCAAAAACTTCCAAATAAAAGAATTTAGAAATTGTTTTTCAAAATGAATTAGTGTTCTTTCAAAATGGCAAATTAATTAATCAACTAATCATTTCAGTTGTACTTTTACAAATTGTTTGGTAATTTCAATACACAAAACATGATATTTTATATACTCTTGAGTTTTTAATGCAAAAATTTTGTTTTTTTTTAAGTAACTAAAGCTGTCAGATAAATGTAATAGGGTAAAAAGTACAATATTTCCCTCTGAAATGCAGTGGAGTAGATATATAAAGTGGCATGAAAAGAGATACTCAAATTAAGTACAAGTACCTCAAATTTGAACTTAAGTAAAAACTTAAGTAAATTTACTTAGTAACATTCCACCACTGGTTTTAGTGAATATGCATTTGAGCATACAACTGAACAAATGAGTCTTGGATTACACTGCAGAGGTTGTGTGAGAGTTTGTAACAGATGTTTTGATATCATTTTGCTGTTTTGAAAAACAGCCTTTTCTTTTACTCCAATTCATCAAGTCAATTCACAGCTTTTTTAAATTCTTCATTCGCCATGGAGGCATGTAAGAAAAACAAAGGCTTCTTCACAAATTCAATGTTGCACACCATGAGTAATTGTTAAACAAAGGATCATTTTAACCAAACAAGATACAACGTGTTCAGCTACAAACTTTAGAGGTGTTGATGTGTGTATTTTTCAACTTTTGACAGGGCTGTTTCCCTCTGTTTCCAGTCCTTATGCTAACCGTCTGGCTCTGGGCACACAGACAAGAAAATGGTATCAAACTTGTCATCTAACTCTCTGGAAGAAAGCGAATGAGAGTATTTCCCGAAATGTTGAAGTATTCCTTGAGAACATTTAAAGCCCCCCTCGTCCCACAAACACAAAATTGAAGTGAATGGGGTTCTGTTGCTTCTGTTCGCAGTTCAGTCTTTATCGCCTCCCGTCGTGTGTCCCATCTTAAGAGCTACACTGTTCTCCTTAGTTGGCCAGACAGCTCTAACGTCAGAAAAAGACTGTGAGACATGAGGACAGAGCCACTGTCTCCAATAGCGTGCTGTCCAGGGGAAGAGTCTATTGTGACACCCACAGGTACTGAAGGCTCAGTGGTGCTGCCGTTTCACTGAAGAAAATATGTGTGGTTGGAAAGTAAACTCAGTGTTAGTGACTGATGTAAAACTGTGCAGATGGTTTCTCTTAGCTATAGTCCCATATAATCTAGAAAACACTTCAACTGTTGTGGCTGTTTAAAAACTGAACATAAAAAGCAAAAAGAGATGTGGCAGATATTTAACGATTAAACAAAATGCATTAAATTATATCAATAAAATGATATATGTATGATAATCTTGTCCCATTTATTGAAACAAACATGACAAACTATAGCCTGCAGGTCTTTCTAATTCCATTTTAGCATCTCAAAGAGAATCTGCAGCTTCTCTCTGAAGTCTGAGCGGAAGCGCCGGGCAAGAACTCCTGCAACGGAGGCACAGTCCAATTCAGCGCATCAATCGTTCACACAGACTTTGAACTCGATTGTGGGTATGTTCAGCTCTTTAGTGATTTCCAAAGCTTTCAGTTGAATATCGGCTCTGGTAATAGGCATTTCTTCATTCCGTTTTGCAGTCAGATAGTCACACTCTCTCCTGTCAAGCCTTTGAAATCAGCCTGCTTTGGGATGCTGGAAAGATTTAAGACTTTGATTTGAGTCTTTAGACTCGTTGCATTTTTAAGACTGTCATTTAGGACTTGCAGTCTTGACAGTTGTTAGATGACTCTGAATCATTGATCACAGTGATCTTAAACTGGCTCCGTAATTCCTTCAAATCATGATTAACTTAAACTACAAGTTGAGTACAGCGACTCCGTCTTTCCCTGCTCAGATTACAGCTCGCTACAGTTAAAAGAAAACTTTGGAAGCAAATCTTATACAGACATTAACATGCTGTCATACAAAGACGTTCACTGCATTCCAAAGATGACATAAACATTTCCTTTTATCAGGTTTAAGCAATTAAAAACGACTTAAGATAGAGACATATATTTTGTTTGTTAAACCAATTACAGTTTGGCTTCGGGCGTCATGGCAACAGTCAGACTAATATTAGATTCTTGAAGCCAGTTCAGGGTTTCCAACACACAGATTTATTTGTGGCGGCCCGCCACAAATAAAAAATCTGCTTTGTGGTGGACAAACTGTGGAATGACTGTTTCCACTGTAGATTCTTGACATCTATTGTCTGCCATTTACACAAATGTGTAAATGATTATACGTTTATGTTTTGTTCAGCAAGATAATCTTCACAAATGAATGCCGCTTATCAGATTTTTGAGGACTACATTCAATTCCCAGAGGTAAAAAGCTAACGTGAGGCTATAGCCGAACTACACCACGGGCGCATGACTTAAAGTTACCTCAACATTAAGGCAGTGTTTGACACAATGACGTGCTGTAGTGTCATTTAGCCACGTGTTAGCAACTGTCTTTTTTAAGACACATTAAAGCTTCAGAGTTCACAAGTTGGGTTTCACTAACGTACTTTATGTCGTGGAACAAAACATGAAAGTCTCTTCAGCTTGTGTTAACCGCAGACCTTATTTCAGGCTTCTAACCAAAAACATGTTCAAAAAACCCATTCACTTTGAGACGAGGGAACCGGAGGTGTTGAAATGTTAAAGAATTTCCAGTCCAGTTTTAGTACTCATTCCTGGGGTTCTCTATCGGGATTAATTTGCCTCCGGAGGAGAGGAGTGTCGACAGACTTCTCAATGTGTATCGATCATTACTCCTACCATTACAGATAGGGCTGAAAAAATCATTCCTTCTTCAAACTGGAAGTAGCCTCCACCATTACGATGAGACTCCAAGCAATACGACACAATTTACCACGGAATAATGAAACATAAAATAAAAATAAAAATTATTTTCTGATCTCAAACTGAAGATAATTGATATTTATGGCACGTTTTACATTCTAGCACGAGTTCATACTGCAAAACAACTTTCATTCCACTCACAGTGTAAATCAACAGTTTTAGTTTTGTTTCTGTGATTAAAAAAAGGTAAAAAAAAAAATTCTAGGAGTTATCCATCTCCCTAATCTCTCTGTAAGTTAACTTGAAAGGATTTAAACGCAGCGTAACACCTGCTGTTAATACAGCTCCCTGATAAAGCTGACATCAAATGTCTCAGATAACATCACAGCTTATCTCTGGAAATTAAATGACTTCTGGAATATCGAAAAAAAAAAAAAAAAGAAAAAAAAAGATTTTTTTGAATTGTTGTATAACTGCTAAAAGAAAAAAAAAAGGTGTAGGGAAGCTGGAGAGGGGGAGAAGACAGCCGGTGAATTTAAATGAAACCAGAAAATCTGCATCATTCAATTATACAAATAGCTCGAATGAATGTTAACATCAATACTTTAGGGTATAGCTGTATTACTGTATTCATAGCATAAACAATGAAAATAAACTCCTACATTTGAAATTAATTGGGCATTGAAATGGTAATTGAGCTCATGACTCCTGTTTGTCTCGTTCTCCTGCCACTCCTGATTGGCTCGCCTGATGCAACAACTGCATGCTGGTTGGTTTAGGATTAATGTGGTTGCCATGACAACATGCTGTCCGTAGAGCTGTGTTGGAATGGATGCGTATGTGTGTATCCGTATATGTGCTCTCACGCGCATGTGTGTGTGTGTGTGTGTATACTTTGTTTGAAGTGGCAGGCCTTTTCAACAGCTTTGATCAGGGAAATGTTTGTAGTGGGGGCAAACCTGGAGAACAAACAGGACTTCAGAGAGATTAGCGATCTGTGGAACACACACACACACACACACACACACACACACACACACACACACACACACACACACACACACACGAACACGTACGCTGTCTGGAAGTCAGCTTTCTGAATAAAATCAGCCACACGTAGACCGACAGCTCCTCAGCTGAAAATTACGCTCTTTCAATCTTTCTCATGTGATGAAGCAAAGACGAAGAGGAGGAGGAGGAGGAGGAGGAGGAGGAGGAGGAGGAGGATGTGACATAAGAAGTAGCCGTATCTGCTGGCTGACATTCCTCTGTTCTTTCACTCTCCGTCACAACCTCCAGGCTGATGTTTTTGAAGAATCAGACCAAGAACAAGTGATCTAGAGTACAATCTGTGTGTGTATGCCAACCCTGCAGGGCCTGCATAAATCCATCAGTGCTGAGGAGAGGCCAGGTGAGTTCTTAAGCAGCTAAGGTGTGACACATGGCCCCCACGCTCCTCCATCATGCTATACCGAGCAGCAACATGTGTGTCTGTACGTCAGCGGACTGTATGTGTGTGTACGTGCAAGAGGGAGAGTCAAATGTACCAGCCAGGAGCTGTGATTCAGACAAATACACTGCACCTCCCGGGCTGCTCCCGACCCCAACTCAGACGGACAGCACTGTAGCTATTCTCAGAGCCACAGGAACATCACTCAGTCCCCAAGGTAGGAGGATAAGTCATCCACTAAGGTCCCAGGAGGTGTTATGTCTCTCCCTGCAAGTAGTTCAGAGTTTGAAGAATGGAGGTACAAGGCCGAAACAAATGGCAATGTGCCCCTCATCTCAGTTCCAGCAATCAGACAGAGTGGTAAGTCATGTTCCCAACTCCCAAACTATCACAGGACATCAGAATGATAAAATGTGTCAACATTGTGAAGAAATCCATAACATAATCTCTCTCTGATCGGCCTGTCTTAAGCTCCACATGTCAGAAAGAGATGGATAATATGTAATATTTCACTTACAGTACAAACTTAGTGGCTCAGGACACACTTTGTTTAATTTAGGGAAAACTTGTACAACATTTATTAGAGTATCAAAATTGTGCCCCAACAGATGACAGCACAATATCTTTTAAGGTGGTAATACTAAAAACTATTTATAGGTCCAGTGTGCAGGATTTAGGGGGATATATTGGCAGAGACGGTATATGATATTCATGTCTATGTTTTCATTAGTTCATAAACACCTGAAAACTAGAATTGTTGTGTTTTAAATACCATAGAATAAGCTGTTTACGTTTGGGGTGGGAATCACTAGAGATCTGGCAATACGATATTATCAAAATAAATAGGTCACTAAACAATATTATTGCAATTTTAAATGTGTTGGGATATACTGAGTATTGTGATAACTAGGTATAACGATGCATTGCACGCAGTTAAAAATCGATAAAAAAATATCTATACATTTAAATCGCTGACATGAAAAATGAACCGTGATATATACTTTTTTTGAACAGCAGAGGCCGTGATCTACTTTTGACTGTGCTGGCTCAACGTGCCACGTCACTATGTGTTTAAAGTCCTACGTCATGTCCGAGACTTGAGACAGCCAGTGCCATATGGCACTGCAGACAGCTAGCCAATGGCAATAAGACGAAGCAAAGGCTACGCGACAGGCAATATTGAAATAGAGGATGCACCCTCCAGTTTCAAATCAGAAGTGTGGCGGCATTTGACCTTCCTTAAGTCTGAAAATTGTAAAGGCAAGAAAATAACAGAAAAGACAAAAAGAGTCTGGAAATATTGCAACAGGGTGCTGAACTACATAAATAGTACAACTAACATGATGCAACATGAGAGCTGGCATCATAGTGAGGATCTTTGGTCAGCCCCGCCTACGCACGTTCCCCCTTAACAACTACAAGACCAAACCACACTGACAAGCGCGCATTTGCAAGCCTGCTCGCCAAAACGAATGCAAGAGCCAAAGAAAGTGCCAAACTTATCACCCACTAGAAGGAAATGGCCAACTTAGTTCTTTAAACTCTCTTCTTTCCCCTCCAGTAAAAGCATACCTTTCCACACCAGCCACCTCAGTCCCAAGTGAAAGGTTGTTTTATTAACAGCAGGGGACATTGTGAATGTCCAGAAAAGCATTCATTGCATCATTTGAATTTTGCATTTATACCCTACCTCAGAAATAAAAAGGGATTATTTAATATGATATAGAAAAAAAGAGAAAAATACAGTATTTTTGTATATTTTTTGTTGGAAATAGTAATTGAATATTTTTCAGTCATATTTTTTCTGTTATCTTATTTATTTATTTGTGAGAAAATCATAACGTGAACCAAGTGAACCGTGAATTGTATCGAATCGTGAGTTGAGTGAATCATTACATTCCAAGTGAAAACAAATACTGTGATAAATTGCAATATATATCCTTTCATCAACTGCAAATTATGTCCCCAAAGGAAAACTTTGTTAACATCTGTATTTTCTAAGGCTAAGTTTTCAGTCTGTTTATCTCACTTCAGTTGCAAAATGCATCTAATGGACTGAAAAAACAATTCTTTATATTATTATCGTAGGCTACCAAAGGTTTCATTTATATTTGTGATATTAATAATTAATATAATTTAAAAAGAAAAAATCAATGCTTAGCATCCCTGTAAAGATACAATAGCACTGAACAAAAGTATTGTGATCATATTCTGTGCAGATGTTTTCCCCCAACCCTAGTTTACATCTACATACGGGTCTGCCAAGTTGTTTCTGCAGTAGCGCAGAACAGACAAATCAAAGCCTGGCTCTATATAGGGCCATTCGCATTGGCCACCATAGCTGTCCTACACGTTTCAGTTTCAGAAGTTTCAGTATTGTGGTGACAAAATCTGTCCACAGTCAGAAACACATATAAACACCTGGCAAAAATTTTCAAAACTGCTTCTGTGGTAGTTACCATTAAAATAGGTGTTTCCAAGAGCACATTCTGCCATGATGACACACACACACACACACACACACACACACACACACACACACACACACACACAGACACACACACAGGTGAAAACAATAACAACCCTGTTTTCATGTCTGGTAATAATTTAAGGAATAGCCAAATAAATTTAACAAGATGAGGTTTAAAAAACATTGTAGCAGCTCTGTGAGGCCGAACATCAGCACAGATGTGCTTTGAGCTTAATACTAATGTTAGCATGATATCAATATCACAAGGCTAACATGCTGATTCCAGTGCTTGCATGCATTTGCTTTTTTATCACTCAACACAAAGTAGAAGCTAGATAGACACAGACAGACAGACAGACAGACAGACAGACAGACATATAGATAGATAGATAGATAGATAGATAGATAGATAGATAGACAGACAGATAGATAGATAGATAGAAGGTTAAAGGATGCCCATCTTTATCAGTTCATCCTGGGGGAGACATGAATGTGTTTGGAACATTTCTTGGAAACCCATTTAATGGCTGTTGAGATATTTCAGTTTGGGTCCCTAGAGCCAAGTCGCTAGCATGGTTAAATATAACTTAAAACTGAAGTGCAGCAGCAGATACCCCTCATGGCCAGTTGACATTAAATCACTTTGCACTAAAAATAATGAAAAGTTACTCTGAGTCCATACACAGTGATGTTTGGCTACACTTAACCTGAAAAAGAGGTTTGTTCAGTTTAAAACATAGAATAAACAAAAACTAAAAAGTTTCAAAATATAATGAAACCAGATGTGCCAGATGTAATGTAATCTATTTTTTTTAATCTGAGGGTCCTTTCCCTGTTATGGAAGGAGACTGGGGGAAGTCGAGACACAGGGAAATGAGGTGGCCTAATCACACCCTGAGAAGTAGACCCAGAGGGAGCAGATTAGAAAATGGTGATGCAATATTAATTGGTGACGGTGCGTGCCAGGGAGTGCAGGGTTGTCCGGGGTTTGTCTCCCTAAGGGAAGGCTGTCAGGAGCTGAGAGAGACAGGCGGGATGAGTCCCTGACCTTGTCTGTCAGCTGGTGGAGGAGAGGAGGGCTGGGAAAGGAGACCCCCAGTCCCAGTGACACTCAGATCAACACTCTGCCAGTCTACGGCGAGCCTGCTGGGACACATGCCAACAAGCAGGCAGAGTGACACAGTGAGAGAGACAGACAGAATGAATGTGATCTCCATGGTCATACATAAAAATAATAATATCAAAAATTAGGTGGGTGTTGTAGATAGAAGTTATGTAATTTTACTAATGTAATATTTTGTACAATTTACCCACAACAACTGACAGTTGAGCAGGGAAGTGTAAATATGATGGAATAAATTAAAACTAGAAAAGACAATCTTTACCGGCACTTTCCCAGTAATAAAGGGGATCTTGACCATTACGCAAAATAGAGAAAATCGAAAATATCGTCAATTTTCAAGACTTTAGATATACTTTATACGGAGGTTCTTGGTTTTGCAAAAGCAGAAGATGTGGCACACAGCACATTCAGTTTGGTTTTTAACTGAATTTTGCAAAATAATATTCAAAACAAGTGACCACAAGTCAAAGACAGAAAATAAAAAATAAATATTATAAATAGTCAATCCAATAAAAAAAATACTAACATGCTTGAGGAGGCTTAATTGATACTGAGGCTATGCAGGTTTGTGAGGTGGCTACAGCACCCACTAGCCCTGGTGTTACACTGTACCTGCATTCTGCATATTACAATCAAGCATTAAAAACATTGTCACCTATTTTATGTTACTTTGCACTAAATAAAAAGACAGCAATAAAGAAATTCTATGAAAGTGAGTTTTAAGAGGTGATTCTAAGGACATGGAGTCACACGGATGTCCACACAACTGTAGCGTGTTAAGGCCCTGACACACCAAGCTATGTCGGGCCGTCAGTGTGCGTCTGTCGCTCAGGTCATTTTGGTGTGTCCTGCATGGTGTGCCCTCATTGTCCCTTGCTGGATTTTTTTTCAGTCGATTCATTAGCATCTTTAGCATGCTATCATGGAGAGAGAAAAAAAAAAATTGGGGGTTTGAATGGCAAAGGCCGAGACCTGTGCTGTCGTCAGTTAAGCCTTGGCTCATGCAGGATTAGGGGGATTTGTGTAAAATCAGGAAGAAGTAATATAGAACATTGTCTACAGTTGATCGGACTGCTTTTGGTGCCAGATTGAATACACCCACACATCTTTCAGAGATTGGGACGCTGTCAAGCTGCCAGTATGCTTCACCAGACGCAAGACTTGAACTTTGAGTGTTGGGTCTCTTTTTCGTGCTTTACACAAACATTCCAGTTATTTTCATGTTTACAAATGAGTGTAAAATGCCTTTCTGGAGACTGTGTCTGAAAACATGTGCCGTTACGCCTTGTATTTGAACAATATCGCATCTCCCCCCTCTCTCTATGTTTCTCAACATGGTGGACAACATGTTGTTAACACAAAGTCTTTTCTAGTATAACTGCACCCTTAGAGCTGGCCGGGGTAACCTGTGAAGGTGGGTGAATGGCATCCGAGTCCCAGATAAGAGCTCTGCTTGCTTGCTTGTTACAAAACAGTGGATGAACTTGCCTTTCTTCTTGAAATTGGGCTGGGCAATATATATAGATACAATATGAAAACTGTAAAGGAGACTAGATATTGTCTTAGATTTGAAAACGCTGCATGACAGTAAAGTTATATAATTTTTTGAACTTACAAGACTGTTCTAATATTGCTTTTATCACTTACTAAGTCATCATATCCACATTACTGATGATTATTTACAAAAAAATTGTCATTTTATATTTTTTGTGCACTAATAGTCAGCTCTACATTATTGTTGCAATACCGATATCAAGGCAATTGGTCAAAAAAATCATGAAACACAGTTATCTTCTCATCGTCCAGCCCTTGCTTGAAACCTAACTGGGTCATTAGCAGCTGCAGATGGTTTTGGAGAAGACAGTAGAGTTATAAAAAACATACCAGACACAGCGATTCATAATGATTTTGTATGTCGCCTTTTTCATGGTGTGAAAACTGCAAATAGTGGTGGTGGAGGGAGTGAACAAGGCAACACGAGCATATGGACACGAGCCACGTGTCATCTGGGGACACGCAAACACTGGACACATGTCAGCTTCAATTAACCCTCTCCCATCTGTCTGACTATCTTTTTTTCTCACTTTCCCTTCCGCTACTAGCAGCTCAACTAGGTCAAGTAAATCCCTACATACAGGATGCAACATAAAAATACACATACACCTGCAAAAAGACAAGAAACTTTATTTTTTCTCCCTTGTGTCACACCAAACGCAAAGCCCAATTTCTTCTCTTTCTCTATTCGCTTAAGCCATGCCCTGTCAAAACAGATCTACTGTATTAAATTATCAATGCTATGGACTTCAATAATTCAGGCTACCCAGCAGTGTGTTATGCTGACAGTGTCATGGAGTTCCCTGACATACTGTTGAGTGTCCCTCCAGAGAGCTTGTCTAAGTTTCGGCTCTGCAGTCAGCGGCAAACTCGCCACTGCTGCCAAAAGGTTAACAACAGCCAATGAATGCAGAGCAGGGGAACTTATGGTATTTGCAGCAACACATTATCTTCTTAGTGCACCTCATATGTGCAGCCCGGCAACATTATACCATTAGACAGTCAGGTAAGATAAACATAAAGACAAGTAAGAGACAGACAAATGGAAGGGAAGTTAAACACACTTATTTTCCCTGTCTTACAACCCTGTTTTGTCTTTTTAACTCTAATTAAATTCCCTACCAGGTTACGCTAGCATCAGTGGCACACTTCCTCCCATGCTGAAGCAGGGGGTTGTTGATGTGTGTGCCAGAGACAGAGTGAAACGTCACGCCGTAACGCTATTTCCTTGAGTCTGACAAATGAGGCCCTGGCTGCGCTCTGGTGTTGGCAGTTACCTATGAAAGAATGCATCAATCCAATTGGCTCTTCCGTCCCGCCTGTCACACAGCTGCACATTTTCCTTCCACTTGTGGCATGCACAAGCACACACACGCGTACGTACAAAAAAAACCCAAACGTATAAACAGGAATTATATGTCACAGCCACGCCACCTCTCAGAGCTCCTATCCTCCGTTCCTCACCTCTCACGTCTTTTCTCATCCACCCACATCACCTCGTGTCGGATCCCTTCCCTCTGCCTGTCCTCCCCTCTTCCTTCCCCTCTTCACCCCCCCATCTGAGATCAACACCTAGCTGTGTGCAGGTGCAAGGCTGCTGGCAAACTGTCAGCTTGAGTCTCCTTTACTTAAACACACACACACGCAGACACACACACACACACACACACACACACACACACAAACACACACTCACAGCTTGGCTCCAACACGGGCGCTTCCCACTCTGTGAATTGGTCTCCACACAGCGAGCTAGATCACACTCTCACTGTCAACACATAAAGGAAGACTAACAGCGAGTGTGCTAAAGGTTGGAAAACACTGACTGGGGACACAGAAGGAAAATAACACAGCAGAAAAAAAAGTGAAAATGGACAAAGGATCTCATCTAAAAAAGGCTTTATCGTATAATAGTTCAAAATTTGCATTTTAAAATCTAATTTAATAATTTATTATAGGCTATTACATGAGATTCACAAATTACACCTCACATTTTCAGATGTAGGTTTAAGAGAGACACTTGTAATTATTTGTCAGCTACCCCTTGTGTTTTTTAAGTTTTAGGATTCATTGAGACTGAAATTCCAAGACTGGAAATGATCGATGGTATGCTTTAAGAAAACTAAACCATAACTTTACCTTGAATTAATTAATCTTTTTTTCTGGGTGTGTCTTTTTTAATAATATTCACATCATGTCAGCCGGCTCCAGGCGCCTACAGACTGCTCACAATGTGGTGCAGAACAAGAGAGCACACAGACACACAATGAGAATGACCCTTTTCCTGCAGATTGTGAGAATAGACTACACAGATAAGATTTATTGAGATTAATATCAACTTTACTGATTGAAAATTAAACTACCAAGATTAAAGATTTGCTGATATGGTGTTAATGTACTGACTGGAAAGGTAATTAGGTGTAATAAATGGTTATGTCTGTAGTGTCGACACATGCAAACCCATTCATGAACACACATACATGCACTGTGTGGTGACCTCTGGAGCTGTGAACATAGAGTTGGTGTCGGTCTGCATGGCCCAGGGTCATCTGACAGCTCTAAACAAGACTCTCATTAACACCAGGCCATTAAAGGCGCCTGCTGGCAGGCTGTGTGTGTGTGTGTGTGTGTGTGTGTGTGTGTGTGTGTGTGTGTGTGTCTTAGTTGTGTACTTGGGGTTCAGGTTGACAGTGAGAGGGTTGGACAAGTGTGAGGTTGCTCTTCAGATATGAATCCCATCAAATATCAGAACAGCACTCAAACACAGTGACGTAGAGAGTAAGTGGTGGTTGTTTAACCCTTGGAAACCTGAGCAAAATGGCATGACTTCTTTCAAAGTAATGAGAAGAAGGCCGTGAGCAAGAAAGAAGAAATAACCCAGAAATTAGCATTAGTAAAAAGTAAAAGAAACCTACAAGAAAATTACCTGAAAATAAAAAAAAGATGACAAAAAGACAGAAATGACCTGAAAGAAATGCTTTAAAAATCATAATAATTCATATTAAATGTATTTTTTTTTTTAATTTTTTAAATTTTCTAATTTCTTGCAATTTGTGGAATATTTCATACCAAGTTGCCCATTGCCTTCTTTCCTATGTTTTTGAAAGAAATAGCAGATTTCATAGGTTTACATACTTGTGAACGCCGTATGGAACTTGAGCAAGAAATAACGAAAAAGTTACAAGCAAATGACCTCAAAAATCAGCAAAAAAGAAAAAAGGGCTAAAAAAAAAAAAGAATTAGTAAATGACCTGAAATAAGTGCTAGAAGTAGCGTTTTCTATGTTTCTCCTCCCATAAAATGTTTGAAAGAAATTAAACCAATTTGCTCAGGTTTTAAAGGCTTAAATGCTTGTGAAAGGCATCTGAATACAGCACAACAAAACTGATGTCAATCCAGGTCTCTAAGGGTTAATCTGTGGTCCACTGTACTGCAGCACAGAGCAAGATTGTCTGTTTGTAGTGGATCTCAGTACTTTACTGTATCTTACTACAGATAAACAGTTAATCTAAATCTCACTGCAGATACAAATAAATTCAGAGCACAGAGTAGATAAAACTTCTTAGTATTTTTTTTTTCATCCCACTGATGAAAAAAGCTTCTTTGCCATCAAGGTGCTGCAGTCCTTTTAAAGTGTGCACTTACTGCGGAGGTGAAGTGGGACTCACCAAGTATGAAGATTTTGTTGAAGCACAAGATGTGCAGAGAGTGAATTTAAATGTCCACTTTTGCTTGAGAAAATGGTTATAAAGTGGAAGCTGTGTTTATTTGAGAAGAAGCAGCACTTCAACAGCTGCCTTGACGAACCAAGATTCACAGTTATGTTTGTGAGGAAACAAGAGACTAATGCAACAAAACTTAGTTTTTCTGTTTTCTGTTTCTGTCCGTATTTTTTACTTTGATTAAGCACTGTAATGTGTTATTTTAAAATTAAATGTTGTAGTTTATTATCGCATCCTTTTCCCATTAACGATAATGAAATACTTTTGCAGAAAGTAACATTTTTGGGTTCAGCTTTCATTTAGTTCTGGTTTAATGGCCTATTTCTTTTCGACCCTCTCTCACTTTTATTCATCACCTTTATTTGCAGACTTGTATGTTTTATGTTAGTGTTGAGTTTTGATTTTGCTTTGCTTGTCCTGACTAAACAGGGTGCCCATAAAAAATCCCCAGTGTGTGAGAGTGAACAGCCCTCACTGGACAACACATTCTCATGCCTAACTCCCCAAATATGGCAGCTTGGTCAGTGGACACAGAAACAGAAAATGTACAGTTTCTGCTCATTACATGCATACAGTGTCTTTTCAAAGTAAACTTCACAGAATTTGAAGAGTTTTTGGTGCCGAAACTACTAGGTTTAAGCAGCATTGTAACACAAACACATGAGGCCCTGCCGCAGCTAATCCTGACTGGGCTCCTTTCCTGCAGCACAGAGCAGACAAATTTTAACATCTGTCATGGTGGAGATACTTATGATTTCAAACATACAACAAAATTTAACAGACCAGTTTAGAAAACTGGACACAGATTATTAAGTTAACTGAAAATGGTAAATTTCAAACTATTGGAGTCCAAACTATGAAGTTTCACCACTGCTGTCAAGCTGTCAGGGGCACACGGTAGTCTCTCTCATGTGATGCTTATATCACTTTTTCACCAAAATGAATGCATGTATGGGTTTTTCAAACATGGGTAAACCCGCTAAAAATAGGCTGTAGACTTCTTACCCATTACCTGTTGGACAGAGCTGTGTATACAGCTCTGCAGCCGACAGGTATGCCTCTTTGTGTGTGTGTGTGTATGTGTGTGAGTGTGTCACGATCGTTGTCATAGACAGGCAAGAGAACAGGCAAACAGCAGCAAACAGCATGGTCTTTGAAAACTTTATGGTGATTAATTCTCTCTATATCTCTTACTTATTCTGTCTCTCTTTAGAACTTGGCAGAGACTAATTCAGGTCAGTGTTTGAGTGCTGCTTAGGAGGAGATGGACAGTAATTAAAGGTAGCATGTCATTGCATCCTACTGGTTAAGGAGCTGAAATTAGCATGTTCACCTGAATGGCAGGCAAGAATAAACAAACTCTTGACAAGTTCTGATGCATTCACAGACCAGCAAACATGTCCAAAGAGAGTGGACAATAATTTATTAAAAAAAAAAAAAAAAAAGGACACACACAAAAGATGAAAAATGGAAGTTGGCTAGAATATGAGGATGCAAGAAAAAAACAACAAAAAAAAAGAAAGAAAAAACATAACTAATCTTGGAAAATATTACTGGATGTTTTTTATTAATTAAAATCCATTGTCCAAAATGCTGCTTTTCTTGCTATTTCTTATGAAAAATATTGTGTTATTGTGACCTCCAAAATTGAGAGCTATGCTTGTTATTAGAGCACGAAGCTCTTCTGAAAGAGGTGGAAAACATTGTATTACACTTTATGAGTGCTCAATCTGCACATTACATTTATTGACAAATCTTTCTTAAAAAATAACATTTACATTTAAAATCTCCTAGATTTTAAATAGACTGCAAATCGACAGTTAATCTATGTGTTTTTATGCTTTTTACTTTCAATTTCTGGCATACAACAAACTGAGAGGGAGGACAGAGAGTTTGCAAAACTGTAATGGTTACCTAATGGGGATACTGACATGCATGTATTGCCATATATGTGTGTGTGTATTTGTTTAAGTGTGTGTGTTACAGGGTGCATATGCCAGCGCTGCCAGGCTTTGCGAGAAATGGTATAATTTATCACACCTAATTAATTATTCTCCAACACCAAGAAGACTTATCCTTGTCGCTCAATCGGCTCCCAACTCTGCCTCCCTCTGTCAGTCGACAGGAGGAAAGACCCAGATAAACTCCCAGAGCCTGAAACACCACCGCCTTTTTTTTTTTTTGAAGTCTGGCTCTTCTCAGGCTGATTCGCCATGCCTGTTTAGCCAGCTTCACATTAGCATTTAAATAAAGAGTCTAGCTAAATGACCACTGGTAGAACATAAAAAGAGAAATTAAATTGTTTTTCTGTCTCACGGCTGTTTATTCTTTTCTCTCTCTAGCTCAAGCTCCTCATCATTTATAATATGTTTAATCTGGGGGAGTGGTTGATAAAAAAAAAAAGTGCCAAAGAATCCAAATGCAAAATGTACTATTCATCTTTGATTACAAGGTAAATTTAATCTCTTTAATGGATAACAATGACTCACAAAGCTAAGCAGACTTGAAACAAATGCAGGTATGTTAATTTCTTGAGGAGAATTGATTATGATAAAACCAAAAACAACAAACAAGAAAACAGTGTGAACAACCACTGGGCAGAAAGTTTGTTTCAAAACAGCCGCATGATTAGAAGGGATAATGTCAAACTATAAAGCTGACAAATAAAAAAGGCCTCTGGGGCCTAAAATGTATGTAGAAGTTATCTTGAGCTGCAGCAGCCGTGATCTACATGCAGCGTTTCAGGCACAAGATGTGTGCAGATAGCAATAAGAAAACGTGAGAAGAAGCGTAAAATATAAAACAGATAATAGTTAAAACGGGACATGTTTCTGTCACGTGAAAGACCAAAAACTCATTTTGTGTTTTGAACTCTGCTCTATATGCTGGATGTAAATGATGAGCTGCTGCTTCACACTGAATATTAAACTTAAATGTGATTATCACCTCCTATCATCTTGATATGGTTGCAAATGTTACATGTTATTCATGTCTCCAGATTGTATTTTGAAGCATATGAGATTTACCATTGCTGTTTTCTTTTGAGAGTAAAAAACATGATAAAACTGACATACTAGCTCACAACAGTGTCAGACTTTGAAACAGATGACTTGGATACAGAGTGCTGCAGGAATGAGTTCTTAAATCTGGAAATGAGTTAGCATTTTCACGCTTCCAGTTCCCTCATTTTTAAGTTAATGTAGTTTTTTAGTCTGTCATGCAACTCATGCAACTGTGGTGTTGTTTGCTTATAGCATTACGTTAGCTTTTTATTTCTGGTGATTGCATTTATGTTTGAAAAATCTCAAAGTTGGTGGTTATTTGTCGGGATTATCTTGTTAAAAAAAAACAAAAACTTTTGAATCACAAACTTTTGTTTGCCACAGATCTTATTTTCTGCACTTATCCAAAATACAATAGAAAAATCCCGATTGGTCTTTTGTGGAGGGAACCAGAGAAGCACTAACTTCCAGGTTTGCCTACAAAAAACATCATCCCTGCAGCACTCTTCATAAATTAAAATTGGGGGATGAATGTGTAGCGATGTGTTTGTTTTCTCTAGTTCTGCATCTTATTACGTATCTATAGATGTTGACATGAATATAGTTTGATCTGCGTGTGTGAAAACATGCTGCCGACATCTCACTCACATCATTAAAGAGGTGAGCAGATTGTATCGGACACAGATTGATTGCCCTTGAAATCCAACAAAATTGCTTAGCTTGTAACAAGCTTTATTTACTACATTAAATTATCATTAAAATGCTATTAGCGCAATTAGTCGATTTCCATTTTAAACAACACATCTATGGCGAGAGAGAGAAGCGCTGAAGGAGAGAGACGGAGAGAAGGGAAAAGGGTGTGGAGGACAGTAGAAAGGACAGAAGTTAAGTTACAAGAGGAGGAGAGTGAGAAGCAAGGCCAGAGTGGGAAGGAGAAAAGAAGAGAGGATGTGTGAGGAGAGGGGAGGTGAGTCAGGAAGGAGAGAGCAGTGGGAGATGAATATTAAGCAGCTGTAGTGATTAGGGTGGTGGTGCAGAGTGGCACTGTGACAGTGACATTGGCTGCCATTGGCAGCCCCTGCCATGGTGATTCACTGGAACCTGCTTCATTTGGGCCATAATTAGCTTAAATGTTCAGAGAATGAAAAATTCATCATCACTTTGAATCTTGTTAATTGGGAGAGCCGTCTGCATTAATAGAGGCCATTTGGAAGCTCTGTGCTTATGAATGCGTGTGTGCGTGCGCATACACAGGTACGTATGTGTGCATGCGCATGTGTGTTTAGGGTGAGAGAGCTCAGTTTTGCATCCACTTACCGGAGGGGCTGATGGATTCCAAACTTTACCAGTTTTTATCATTGAACAAGCCAAATAAGCTTCTTATAAATGATAAGGACATCTGAATAACGCTGGCAGCGGGGAGAAATTTAACAGCTACAGTCGAGACTTACCAGCATATCTTATCATTCACACAGTTAACTGACAATGCAGGGACATGCAGCTGGATGGAACTGGGTGGATAAAAAGTGAGCTAAGTAAGGAGCATGGGCAGAGGAGCCAATGTGAGTTTGATTGGTAGCTCGTCCATGTGCATTACCGACTTTGAAGAGCAAAGGCAGAGTTAATCAGTATCAGCACATTGTATGTTAACCCCGCAGTCACTTTTCAGATGAGCACAGAGATAGGAATATAGGAAGAGATAATGTATGTATTCGGCATCATTACTGGCAACAGAGATAATGTAATGAACACGCTTCTTGTGTATTTTGCATACAGATGTGAGTGCCATGCTGGAAATTAATGTTGTGGAGATTATGGGAAACAAAAGAAAAATCTCTGAGAAATTAGACAATAAAGTCTTCTACATACAATCATACCAACAGATTCAATTAGAACAGTATGAGCTCGACTGTTTTGTTACTTTCTAATTATTTGTAGTTATGAGAAAGCTTTCTGTGCTTTCATGGGATGAATATTGCAGTATGAGCAAATGTGTGCGTGGATCAAAAGTACAAAACGTCAGTGTGTTGTATCAATTTGTTATAGACAAAGTAGGCAAAATCTCCTCCAACAATGACCCAGAGGCACACCACGAGGAGAGGCAAGCCATGCAAATGTTCCGTCCCTCCACAAAACATTGTGAAAAAGGGGCCCCAGAGGGCCACTCAATGCATGCATTTTCTAGTAATGACTATAAACCTCTTTAAACTCCATAAAGTCACTATACAGTGCAACGTTACCAACACAAAAACTGTCAAAGTGGGGCCCCTAAAGAGAGAGAGGGAGAGAAAAGAGCATGTGTGAGCTGGCGACACGACAGTGAGGCTGCGGTGGCCAGAGCAAAGGGAATCAAGTGATACGCAGAAGTGTGATGTGTTTACAGGTTATTTGTAAGTGAATAAATGCTACATCTCCTCAAGACCCAAGCCAAGTTGAAATCAGCCTCCCATTGTAACAAAGAGGCAAACTCTGCAGCTGCAAAATGAAGCCAAGATGAAAATATCAAAATCTATTTGAGTCTATCCCCCATAGACCCCCATGTTAAAATGTACAGCAGAAATAAACATGTTTACAGCCTGGTACAAAAAACAGTTTTGGTCTCTATGTCTGATTGCCCCCTTCTGGACAGCTGCACAAGGGGTTGATTTTATAACTCAACAGTTTACATTTTTGAAGGCTGAAAGTTACACATAATTAAGAATGTGTTTGCTGTGAGTGACAGGCTGTCTGCTGATAGTGTTCTCGGCTCCTCAGTCAGACCCACCCCTCGCTCCTCCACAGCAAGCCTCTCGCCAAGATGTGGTCACTTCGGACTCTAAAAATACAAGATGGCAACGGCTGAAATGCCAGACTTGAGGCTTCAAAATGGGAGTCAACAAACCAAATGCTGATGTCACGGTAGCTACGTCCATTACTTTTACAGTCTTTGGTTGAAACCTGACCAGGCTCACTTAAGACTGGCTTTTAAGGTGGACCAGTTATTCTCCTTGTAGTGACAATCTCAGCCTCTCTTGAACAGATGATGGAGAGAAGTCTGGCTGAGTCTGCTGAGGTAGGAAGACAATTATTGATCCCTTCTAAAAATATATTTAGTATTATAACTTTTGGAGTCATTCCTGAAAAAATGAATGTGGGATGATAACCAGTTCTGTGAGCTCATCGCCGTGTCATGAGTATCTCTATATAGCTGGGAAGCATTCATGCACTGACAGAAGTTGCTAGACAGAGAATCACATACAGTTTTTTGACCGCAACGCCAGGCCGTGTCAACCAAGGTGTAAGCTCATTGTAGTCGTGAAATATTGTTCTTTTGAGAAGTTTATTGACACAGATTGGTGGATTCTTGCAAGTTCGTACAGAAGACAAAAATGTGAGCAATAAATTGCATCAAAAACAAGAAGAAGTGGTACTCTTTGTTTTCACCTGATGATCAGCCGTCTGATACGGCCAGGGAATGCTATAATATTTATTTAGTGTGAGACTATTGTTGGTTAGGTTTTATTTATTATGTGAATAATGTAAAAAAATATTGTAAAAAAATTAATTCTTTAATTTCTTGACCATCATTTTGTGTACTTTGTTAATGGACTTTTTGTCAGGGACCTACAAGAGTGAAAGGTCACCACTACAATGAACCATTCATGCTTTTGCATTTAATGCTGAATATGTTATGCACGTTATACACACTGCATGTTACACTCATGTGCACTCTGATAAACCACACCCACACATGAGAAGTGTGTTTCTTGTGTCTGTCAGGGCAGGAGGGGTTAACAGTTGCTGCTGCAAACACTAAGTAAATTAAGACTAATGTCTGTTTATTTCCCCGCAGTGGGGCCGGAGCCTGACCACCGTGACGATGTGCGGCAGCAAGAGAGACTGAAAAGCCTGCAATCAAGGACTGAGTGTTGAGTTTAGACTTTTAGTTGGTGGCCAGTGTGCCGTTTAGTTTAGTTCAGCCTCAGTGACTGTGTTATATGGGGTGTGTTTCATATTCAGTAATAAAACATGCAACTGTGTCCTTCCTCTAAACCCTCTGTGTGTGTGTGTGTGTGTGTGTGTGTGTGTGTGTTTATATATATATATATATATATATTCCTGGAAGCATCAAACCTTGTTACGTGGTGGTAACATATGCACCCGGTGCACCCTCTCTGAACTTCCCCTTGCAGGAGGCAACAAAAGCTGTTATATTTTCACATTCAAAACAGTAACAATGTCATAAAGCAAACACATTACTGCCACCTATTATGCGGCGCTGCTGTGTGCACCGTGTCTGCATGAAAAGCAAAAGGTGGACAAGATGAATCAGACGGTCTTCCGAGAAGCTCAATAAAAGCACTGAAATGACCATATTCATTAGGTGGTGTGTGTGACATAAATACGATATGTCTCCCTCTATACTGCAGTGTGTGAGGAGGACACAGTGTTTATGCGACAGACAGCCGAGGCTGCAGAGCTCAGCCCAGTCTGGACCAGCTCAGCCCAGCCCAGCTCGACCCAGCCGGCACTAATCCATCATCACCACCACTGAATCATCGCGCTGCCAATAAAGCCAGGCGGCAATACATTACAGGCATGTGGCAGGCTTTAGCGATAATGACATTGAGAAGTCCCCTTGGGCTCTAGGAAAAGCCTGGGCGCATGACACACTTGCTTACAGAGGCAATAATATATGGAAATGCATCAGTGTGCCAGACAGGGGAGAGGAATGGGGAGATGAAGGAGTGAGTCGAGTCTATTCATAAGGAAAAGAGGGAGGAAACGGCCTTCGCAGTGACCGCTTCCGATCGGTTTCCAATGTGGACTCATGCAAATCCAGCATTCAAGGATGGGGCTCATTTTAGATTCAATCCTCTCTAAACAAGCCATCTTACAAGCAATCTCATGTGTCAACACCCCACTTTCTGTCTTATCTTGCTCTCACACAGCCGAGTTGATATTGCAATATGGCTTGGACATGCGACATGTTAGATACAGCGCCGCCAATCATCAGCATGCCGTGTGGCACAGGGGCAGGCCAGGGGACTGAATGTACAAACACAGCACAGTGAACTGTCGGTCTCTTGCTTTCCTGTTTTCTTAGGGCTGACGTTGAGAACAATCTGCCTGTTAGTCCCTCACCTTCACTGCCGATGCACCCAAAAAACACACCTAATGTGAAAATATCGGGGATGTGAAGGAGGAGGGGGTTGATCTTTATGGTGATAGAAGTTAACTACAGAGCAGGATGGAAAACCGGTGTCAGGCGTGGCGTGAATAGACACTAAGAGCTCACACAGCTACACCAATCTGTGCACGGAGAAATGAGCTGTCAGAGAAATAACGCTGCAGCTCGTCTGCCTAGAAATCTGTCTGTCTTCACAGTGTCACACTCCTGGGTGAGATGTTTAAAAAGTAAATTGTTACCATTGTATGGCAAACTCAAACTCTAATTTTAATCTTTGCATTTAAATGAAAAGTTTACCGGGTAACTGTGTGCTGAGAAATTTGCATTAGCCTAGGGTTCATTAAGGTTTTCTGAAACCCATTCAGCACACGCAGCCATCAATTTGAAATAAAAACTCTTTTGACATTAGTTAAGTGGTATTCCAGTGTAAAAAAAAAAAAGCACTTTGAAGGTGTGAGGTAAGTTTTGTGCTCCAAGCAATTGACCAGATTTAACCCCGATTTGGTGATTTTAAAATACACAGATTGAGAGGAAAATACCATCTGTGAAAATGAAGTTACAACTCAAATTTCAGGAAATTTGTCTTAGCCGAGAACAATAGGGCACGGCCACAAGGATTTGTAAACAAAGCAGCAGAAGATTTGATTGACAGTGTTTCTGTCTGCTTCAGTTTGTTCTGAAAGTGCTTTGATGCAGGCAGTGCAAAAGCAAAAGTTTGACATTTTGGGAAACATTCCTATTAGCTTTCCGGCAGAGTTAGATGAGAAGATTGAAACCTCTCTCAAATTTGTTCAGCTCTGTCTGAACAGACAAATCACATTTGTTTATTAGTAAAAAGCCTTCATAATTGCAAGGGCTGGGTACTGTTTGAAAACTTACAATACCAGAATAATACCAGTTAAGGCTGTCAGCATTAACACATTAACCATGATGCAATTAAGGTCTGTACATAACGAGTTAATTTGAGTTTTAAAGCGACAGTGATGACAGTGGTATCATATGAAACTAGAGGACCTGAGGAATCCAGTGGTACCATCTCATGCTAGCTTCTCAGGATGGGGAATGAATAACAGCCCAGGGTTAGGCTGAATTTTGGTGATGGAAAAATGGCAATCGCCATTTCACAGGAGTCCCTTGACCACCATTAGTCTCCCCTTTACAGACATGCCAGCTCTTTTCAGTCCCATGCCGTTTTTTTCCCGTCATTTGATTCCTAATGAAGATGATCTGGTAAGAATTGCTTTATCTAGTCAATGTGGACATTTCAACTGCGTTGAAATGCAAAATAATGAAATTGAAAAAATACAATTAAAAAATTAGATTAATCATGATTAAAAAATGTATCATTTGACAGCCCTAATACCATTACAGTACTTCCATCAATGCCCATAATGTGAATAGGGTGGCACACAATTTGAGAAGAGGGCAATAAGCAACCTCAGCGACCCTCTAACCTGGAAAAAGTGCTTAAAAATAATGATAATTTGTTGAATAATTTTTATAATTTTGAATGTAGTTTTGAGAAATGTTTCCCTAGCCCCCCCCACACCATACTATACAGGGAAGATCCACCTCTTTTTCTGGAGGTTTACATTATACTCTCTAATCAGCCAAAAAGCCATTTGAACATACAGGAGAGTATACCCAGCTCTTCCACACTGACCATCACATATTTATTCACCTAGCTACCTAGCAGTTTGCCCAAAAAGGTCAGTTTCTCTGAACTTTTCTGAGACACAACAACACAGCACAAATACTGTAAGGCGGAGGCAGCGGTATCATCAGCTCTACTTACATTCAGCATTTGTCACATTGATAAGTGACTAAAAACGAGGAAACAGAAAGGTTCGGCGTGGTTTTAACCTGAGCTTTCAGTTTACATCACGACTTATTTTGTGGTGTGTTTCTTGGAGAAACGAACATGAGACAGGAAAGACAAAAAAGGCAACAACAGGTTTGTGCTGATAGAATAAAAGTCTGGATTTATTTCTGTTTATCTATACATTAAACAGGTGTTCCTGAATGCAGCAAGAGAAAACACAGAACAGGATGCTAAGCGTCAAAGAGTTGCTCGCATAGCAGAGGTGTGGCCGGTTTAGCAAAGACATGTACACTCTCTATCGCATATACTTATAACATTTTCTGTAAATGTAGGGAGGCCTCCGGGAGGCTGAAGTAGGGTGAGGGAGTGTTTACTGCAATAGTCTTCTTTTCACATTATCATACCAACTGGAAATACTCCATACAGTAAGAACCCTGTCTTTCCCTAAAGATCATTGCAATGCAGTTACAACTACAGACAGGTATATACCCAAGCAGCCCTGTATAGCTCAGTTTAATTCAGTTCCATGAGTATGAAAATGTAGCAATAGTTCAGTACGGATTTGTCATGTCGCCATTGTCCCCTTTACTCAATCTCAAGGCTGTGCAGACACATTCAAAGGTTTGAACACTCTCCAGTTTATCTCTCTCCCTGTTTGGCCCTCCACCCTACAGTGATGTGGTACCAGGTGATTACAACTCAGCACCTGCATAGGAATTCGATTCGACACAAAACTCTCTGGGACAAATCCCTGGACCAGAGCAAAGCTTAAAATTGAACCATTAAGAAACAGTCCAACAAATGGCTTAAGTGCTTCCATGAAACCAACTGCTGTGTATTTCATACACTGCTCACAGTAGAGAGGAGTTCCCCAGCACTTTACATGTTCACAGACATGGTCAGATTAAAAAAAAAAAAACAACAACAAATATTTACATACTGACATTTAGAGCAAACCACTTTAAACACACTTTGGCGCAGAAAAAATTCCATTGGTGTCACTGCAAAGGGTAAAATATAAGATAAAGCGCTTTTTGTATAGTTAGTCCACACACTATATAGTGCTGTACATATTACTTTAGCTCACAGTAAGCCAATCATGGATGATGAAATGCACTAAATTCCAATTTTGAAAACTGGAAACTACACTTGAAGTGTTTAAATATCAGTAATGGATGATAATACAAATGGGGAATCACAGATCGAAGAGGTACCTTGATAAAATCAATAATTCCAAAACTGACAGGCTAAATCATCCCAAAACAGCCATCGTGAATGTATCATGAAACTCTGCAATCTCCATTATAGCTGCAACTAATAATTTTCATTACTGACTAATCCGCCAGTTATTTTTGCAATTAATCGATTAATCATTCAGTCTACAAAATGTCCAAAGTCATGTTGTTTTCAGTTTACTTATTTTACCAAATCAATAGTTCAAAACTCAAAGACTCTCCATTTACTGATATAAATGACAAAGAAAAGCAGCAAATTCATACATTTAAGAAGCTGGAACCAGCAATGGTTGGAAAATGTTGGCCTGAAAAACGAATGACACGATTAATCAATTCTCAAAATAGCTGGCGATTCATTTTCTTTCAATCACCTAATCAACTAATCATTGCAGCTCTGATCTCTGTAATGTTTTTCACATTTTCAAACAGATGGGGCTCTAGTTCATACATTCCCAGAATCACTTCAATCGGATAGTGTTTTTCCACCATAAACACAACTACCAATGGAATCTCACCTCTGTAAAAACAAACTTTACATTGACTCAGACAGAACATGGCTTTGCTGAGGACCTCTCCTACTGCGACATACGCTGCCCAGTCCAACTGAGATTTCCTTTTATGAATATCTGGCATGCAACCAGTAAACAGTGGTATCCTTTAAATGTATCGGTCATCTGAGCGTGATTGAATAATTATGTCCTACGTATAGTGAAACCTGATCTAACCAGTAAAAATGCATATTTCTGAAAATACACTGCAACAATGTAATATCGGTAGACAACAGGTGCTAGAAGCAGATGCATCCATTGAAAGTCAGCAAGTTCTGAGGTACTTCTGAAACTCACAGCTGAGGATATAATCACTATCTACAATATTTGGATGGATAGCATATAGTTGATACAGTAATAGCAGGGTTACCGTTTTTCGCGAAATATTTTGGCTTAGAATTTGATTAGCTGAGGGGATAGTGGCGGTTGACACACCTGAATAAAACATAGCTGTATGAGGTTAAAAACATAGAAAAACAGCACCATTTGAGGTCCGATAGACAGATCAGTTTTTGAACTGTTTGCTGGTAGCACCGTCAACCAGTAAAAATCTCAGAATGCAATACAGAGACACAACCACTGATCAACTGCACGACATAGCAAAGAGCGAAGATATATATTCAGAGACGACCCCTCACGCAGACACCCCTTTACAGCAGCATCTTTAAGCAGGTAATAAAACTGATTTCTCCTAAGAATGATATTGTGTACTGAGGTGTTTTACAAGTTTTATATGCTGTACATGTTGAGAGTAACCAGGTATACCTTTCCTATAGATTTTTTTTAATATACACACATAGTTTACAGTCACTGACAAACAAACACCAGAGTAACAATGAGGTAGGACGGTGAAGTTAGATGAAGTAGAACCGGTTTGTGGATTGTATACAAAGTTACTGATACCTTAAGAAAAATATAGGCCTAACAATGTGTTCCTCCCATTTTTTTTTCTTATTTGAAGTAAGTTTGACATTGTATCTGAGGCTCAAATGTGTTTTGTGTACACTTAGTTGTGAAAACTGCAAGATGAAGCCATTTATCTTGTTCCACAAGTTAGAGCCGATCTCTTTTTCCCAATCAAACTGTCAAAAAAGCAACTTAAAGCTCCCTCACTTCTGAAGCTTTGACAGGTGTTCACAACATAAGCCAAAACACCAAGCAATGAGGACAGGATTTGCTATTATCTCGATACATGTGAATTTTTAAATCCAGTCCGTATAAATGGCAGGAGGGTAAGGAACTAGAGGTGGCACAGGAAAAGGATCACAGAGCCAGCGAGGTTACATTTCCTCCCTATCGCTACTTGAGAGTGTGACAGTGAGAGTACTGGAAGGTCTGGTATTGTGTTGCAAACTAGCCTATGCCATCCATTGATGGCTCTGCCAGGTTATGTACTGGTGTATGTTACTAATACGCTGCTAAAACCCAAACTGCTCCTTTGCAAGTGACTTAGTACATTTGCTAGAGATTGGCCTTGCCATCACAGATTAAACCAAATCTGGGTTAAAAACATACAGTACTTCCATACAGCTTTCATCCATGAAAGATGGTTTTAGTTAAAGGATTAGGCTTAATCGCGCTCCAGGAAAACCAGCCTTTGAAAAAATAAGTTCCAGATGATGTAATAGCTCTAGTAATGCTCTATCTTAAAGCATTATTTTAACCACACCCCCTTTTGGCATCAAACAACAAAGAAACAAACACAAACACAACACACGACAATGTGTCAGAATTTCAGCATGGTTGCTTTGCACAGCAGAAATCTTTTCTTTCTTTTAAAACCGCATGTATCTTTAATACATGCAAGCGCACGTAAACCTCACATGTTGCTTTGTACAGGGAACAAAACTGAAAAGGGTTATTTTTCTTTTTTTTTTTTAGGAACAAGAAAAAAAAGTCACCCTTTTGGTGTCTTACGATTCACTAGGCTCTATTAACTTGGCAGGGGCCTTCTTTTGTGCAAACCCCGCTGATTCCTCAGTCAGCAAACCCCCCTTCTTTAGCTTGATCTCAGCATTCAATACTTTGGTAAAAAATACAATTATTTCTATACAAGTCATATCTATGCATAACCAGCATCTTCACACATTAAGTTAAAGCACATATTCCAGTCAGCTTGCACATTTTATAGTAAATATTTTTAGACTGATGAATCATGTTTTGGGCTTTAAAGCCAAGAGGAGTTTTTGGCTTTTGCTTGTTATTTTGCCAAGTAAGCTGTTTATTGTTCAGGAGGCCATGATAGAGTGGAAAAATCCAGTTTCAACAGAGTGAAACTTGTGGAAATCTGGTTTTCTAAACATCCCGAATGATCATTTCAGAATTAGATTCTTAGAAGTAGTAGTAGTAGTAGTATTACCACCAAATAATAGTTGGAAGTATTAAATCTATCTAGCTTGTTTTGAAACATTGGCATGTCAGGGGAATCTGACAATTGTATCCCGTAACGCATTCTTGCCACAAAAAAACAAAACAAAAAAACCCAATAAAACCAAAATATTCTAAGGTGCTTCATGATAATACAATGATTGTTAGGCTTTATCTATATAGACATTTTAAAAAAAGGACAAATATCACAAATACATTTCTTTAAGATTGAAGAAATTGCCCAGAAGTTTAAAGTGCATTCAATGTAAATGTTTGTGTTGATCTAGCTACTGCATCTCAATCGAGTACAATGGTTTAACAATACGGATTCTCATCTTACTGTGGCAGATTAGAAGGTAGATCCTAAGTGAGGCTTATTAAATATCAAATGTCGTGAATGTAGCTTAATATATGGGCTCTGTTACGGGAAGCCTTGTCTCTCTTGTTCCACAGAGATCACTTTGGCTAAGAAAGGGAGTTTTTTTTTTTCATTTGTTTGCAGATTTCAACAATCTACATCTGGATACAACATCAAGCTTAAAGCCAACAATTTATATGAAAAAAATAAACCAAAAATATAAGTGTAAAAAGAAACACAAATAATTGTCAGGTAACGTGGAATTACAACATCAATTAAACCAGAACCTTTAAAACTGTAACATGTAACATGACTTAAAACTGAAATATTCATGTTTGGTGGAAAAAAAATAAAAAGATATGTTTATGTACACTAAAATATCTCCAAAGGTAGCTTAACAAAAGGCTGATCTGAACTTTTGAAATAACAAAAAAAAAAAAAAAAAAAAAAGGACAGACAAAATGATAGACAGAAATAAATCAACCGACAAACGAGAATCTAGAGTATGAAGAGGAGAGAGGCTTGATGGGCAGCTCTGCAGCAGATTCACAGTTAGCCACAGCTAGGTCACAGTTGAGATTTCAATCTGCAGCATTTAGTTCCAGCCTGCAGACAGCCACACAAACCATTTTGGATCAAAACAATAAAACAACTGGAGAGGAAAAAAAAAAAACATTTAAAAAAACATACAAGAAAAAAAGGACATTTTCAAAGTTCTGATGGCATAGCTCAGAAGAAATTGTCACTGGAGCGACCTTACTTTGTTCCCCAGTGGCGTGGCTTAAAAAAAGAGGGGGTTATTATGGGATTCAGCAGGCCCAGACGACTTCAAACAACACAGTAGTGTTTCAGACAGCTTTACCCACAACTGACACTGCTTCCACATGAAGATGACCTGAACCGTGCAGAGCTGTGCCCTGTTTTTTCCCCACATTGTCCCGTGCAGCGCAGCATCTTTTAACTACAAGAGGAGGGGTAAAGTAGCCCGGCTCAGCTCAACTTAATGGTGCAAATCACACAAAAAATAGTACCGAACCACCTCTCACATTCTCACAGCAAAGTGCAGGCGAAGCTTCAACCGCTTCAGCTTACTATACATTTACAATCACAGCTTACTAGAAAACCCAGGGACATACCGGCCCCTGGTGATTGCCAAATCCATTTAAGGCCTTTCTAGGCATCAACATGCCTGTACCACTACAACTCATAAACAGTCAAATTGTCTTAAAGTGACATGTTTGATTAAGAGTAACACGGGAACATCCCATCCAAGACTTTCTCACTGATGGCTCACAACTAAAAAGGTCAACATAAAAAACAAAACAAAGATAGCACTCTATAGAATCTATATTAAGAGTCAAACTTCCCATTTATTCTCCGTAAGCCATCTTTTTAATAAAGCAGTCCCTCCAGGATTTCATGATTTTGCTGTCGCAAATTTAGCTAATTCCTGTGAATTGTGCGTGACCTTGATATTTGATTAATCACCACAACTTTACCGCAAGTTTAACTATTTAAAACGAATAAATCTGATTTTATCGTATGGCAGCGTATTGATCCGCTCAGCAGCTCCTTGCCCCGCTCTCTATCTCTATTTATCATGAGACTACTGCTGCCCCTGGGACTGTAACACACACAGTGACAGGGGGAACTATCAGCATCACATGGCTGAAATTACCAAATACTTACGGGTTTAATAACTTGAGTCGAGCCATTTCGGTGTTGCTTTCTAAAGCTTCCTGACTGGCACTGATGTATATAACAAAGAAAACTATGGACCAGCAATTTCAAAAAAATATTATTTGTTTTATTTTATGCCAATATTGGCTCAGAAAATGCATCAAATCCATTCTATGTATCATCATAATGTTTTTTTTTTGAAAAGCTGCCATGAAATCAGGCATTTCAGGCTGCAACAATCACAAAACAGCCCATGAAATCCTAGAGGAACTGATAAAGCAGATGTGTTGTGATTTACTTACAGTTAAGGGGGTGCGCACACTAATGACTAACCTCTATGCGCAACAGAATCTCTGTTGCAAAATGCAATATGGCTGTTACCAATTAAGACTTGTGCATTTGAGACCCTGATGTCCCATTTTATGCAGTAAGTACCAACAGCAAACACTCCCAGCAGTTACCAAAATATCCAACTGTTCACACGTCTAAGATCTAACGCAAAGCTAGTATCATAACCTTTATAGCATCAGAAGACTTTATCTCGGGAAATAACCTTGTACTTTTTAAAAGTTTTAGGACTGAAAACTATGTTCTGACACAGAACAATAAATCAATTTAACAATTACATCTAATCTCTCAGTCTCTCTCTCGACACAAATGCACACACAACAATAAATCATGTCTCTGTACCAATCCCACTGTAAAGCTTATAAAAACACTCATAACAGCTCATATCAAACTAGTTTACACAAGTTCAACTTCTCACTGGTGGGTAAAGCTGTCTGTCAGCCAATGGGAAAACTGGGCACTGAGGGAGGTGATGGTTAGGGAGCTGGGAAAAGGGTCTATTTGTTTAAACGCAATAACCAATCCGATGTGTCAAAGAAAAACAACTGCCCCTGAAATTGTGACAAACATCCCCAACCACCCATATCAAGTCCCCTCAATATCCTGCGGACCACGAGGGGGAGGGGCAGAAGGCGCTGGCGTGACAACAGTTGATCACTACATGCCATCATAGGTGAAGTTCTCCATCTTGACTGTCTGTCTGATGAGCAGCTTGGACTCCCGCCGCTCCTCGTTCTTGATGGACTTGTTGATGTCCATAATCTTTTCACAAATGTATTTGTTCACTTTGGACAATCTCTGCGTAATCTCCGCACTGTCGGCTGTCTCTTGAGACACTCTGTCGTAGAGACACTCTGGGGAAGGAGCGAGTGTGAGCAGTCAGACTACATCAAATTAAAAAACGCTAATCTTATCTTTGTCTGGTATCTAATGAATATAATTAAAAGATTGAAAGGCATGAGTTATGAAAACAAAAAAAAAAACATTTTTCTGTACCTGATGTTCTTCCAGCTCATCTCAGCTTACAAAAAACCTCCAGAAGGATTCATCTCTTTAAGAGTCTTGATGTTATAGGTTTAAACCTGGAGTTTATCTTACCTCTGACGATTTTCAGTTTGCTGGGAGACAGTGGAGGTTTGGGCAGGGCATCCTTCTTCTTTTTGGTGGCCACTCCGGTGACACTACGGTTCTTGAGGGTCTCTGTGCCCCAGATCATTACAGCCAGGTTCTTTGTGAACTTGGAGTCTCCCTGGGTCCGCTGCAGCTGGTGCCACTTCTCCTCCTCCACCCAGATCCCTCCACCGAGGTGTACCTTCAGAGAGGACAAGTGTAAAACCAGAGAGCTGTGAACATCACATTTCAACATGTGCAGTCTGCTGAAGGTAAAAATATCTTGTAAGTGTTGTCATGTGCACAGTGCCAGACAAACTGAAAACTAATGCATCGTGACTTTTATCAGTTCAGTTTAAAAACAAAAGAACGAGTGCTTTAATGCTTGTAACAGTGCCCCCTCACACATTTTCATGGACCAATTTCAAAACTTTTCCATGACTTTTCAAGAACCCATAAGAAAACTTCGCTAACCATTCACAACGTGTAACAAGAACAGAGAACAGGGTTTCCCCACAGTCATTTATGTGGCAGACCACCACAATCAAAACATCTGCCACAACAAATAGTTGGTGCTATGAGTGACAACTGAACTCCCTCCGCTGCTCATGTCAATTGCTCGATCTCAAAAAAATCTATACAATTTACAAGAATTAGAGGGGTATAGGTACGGAAACTTTAGGATTCATGACCCAATGTGCTAAATCTCACTGTCACAGCATGATTTTTCTTGCAGTATTATTAAAAAATATCAGATTCAAACTCTATTTAAACAGAATTCTGACTGGCTGGCATGGACTGAAAGACAGAAAATGTGGAAAAAATAAAGAAAAGTCACACACTGGTGCATGTTAGAGCTAAATTACATCAACAGCTAAAGACAATAAATATGCAATTATGTTACGTTATGTGGATGGTTATCCACAGCAGATTACTGTAACAATTTCATAACACACAACAAAATTCCATGATTATTTTCTTTAGGATTTTACTAATTCGGTGCCTTTTCCAGGCCTGAAAAACAAGACTGTGGAATTTTATGACTTTTCAAGGTTCACAGTGGCTGTGGGAACCCTGTTTAAAGCACACAATGCTCTGCCCTGCATAGGACATTGTCATCTACTCCACACTTGCTTGCTCATGCAAGATTCCCACAGAGAACTGCAAAATGGAGATCTGTCTGCCTCATCCACAGAAAATAAATACTTCAAATATAATTACTGTTACCCATCTGTTTCATAACCTTCGAAAGTTATTAACAAAAAAAACTACAATAAAACAAAAAACAAAAAATAATCAAACAAAGCTTGAGACACTGAGAAATTAAAGTGGACAAAAACATGGATCCCCAATGGTTCATGTTGTTCAACAGATGCTGGAGCATTATACTTCAGAGCAGTAGTTACACTTTTATTGTTTACAGATCCAATTTGGAGCAGGGAGGCTACTTCATTAAATCCTATTGATGTTTAAACAAAATTTAGACAACAAGAGCGAGCGCAAGAAGCAACTAGGCATGAGAGAGAAAAGAACTGAACTGAGACTTAACTCAGTTTGTTAGCCTTATTGGGATAACTCAAGAATACCTTTTATTCTGCGATGATGATACTGGCCATCCAGTTGCCTGAGACATTTGTGTGACAGTTGCTGTGGGATCTGAATCCAGTTTTATCAATCTACAATGCTCCACGCGGGTGTAAAACCCTTTAAATCTAAATGGACAAGGCAGATCATAGCTCGTCATGGCAGAGCACATCTAAACCAGCACCCGCTTAGACCAAATTACAAATCCCAAGAAGCACCACTTTCACCAACTAGGATACATAAATAAGCTCAGGCCACTGGCTGCTTGTAGCCTGGATTACCTCCAATATGAACTTAGCCTGTAGCTTTCTACACACTTCCCCTGCATGTTGCATAAGCCTGCACCAAACATTCCAAGCCGATTGCCAGCCAAGCCAGACTGCCCTGGTCTTCTAGGTGAGCTAATGCAGCAAGGGGCATATGTGACTTTCCCTTCTCTACTCTCTTATCACTGTAAAGTCTTTAGGCTAGCATCCAAAAGGCTTTTCCCTGTGCAGCTAATGTGCTTTAGGCCCCCGGCCAGCAGACAAGCTTTTTACTGCCCTTAAGTTAGACAAGATTGTTTTCATCCTCCCTCCCCATTGCTCTCGTTTATCTCACTCCCTCCATCTCTCCTCCTTCTTTTGCACCTTTTATCCCCACCCTCTCACTCTCTCACCAGGGCTAACCTGTCAGTCACTTTAAATTCCTCTCGTGCAAATAATTAATATGGGGTCCCCGATGTAGGAGAGTTCTAATTTGCAAGTGTTCTTCACGCTTGAAGTGGCTGCAGGCCCCAGAGCTTGTAGTACCAATTCCCCCCCTGTCATCAGAGACAGGACGCTGGTTGAGTTACAGCGGTGGGGGGAGTAAAGAACCCTAACAGGCTAATAAACACTGATGATGCTGGCTGGGCTTGCAGGAACAATAATAATCGTCTCAACCTTGTTTACCTGCTAGGGTAGGGCAGCCAGGGGGAAAGGACTGATCAACTATGACGGCATGTTCCCAGGTCCACGGGTGTTAAGAGGAAATACAGCATTTCCTACAAAATTGGGAGACTTCCCACAGTCACCCCCAGGCAGAGAGCCAGGGATACTGGAGAGGGAACCAAAGGATTCAGGGCTCTCAAAGAATGAGAGGGGTTTTTGGGGATACTCTTTCAGTAAAGGTTGAAAGTCCCTTTCTGACCGTATAAATTACAGGTGCATTCACATATATCAGAAAATGGAAAGTAAGTCCCATTTTCTTTTATTCTGCACAAACTATGATGACTTAAAGGGAGTTAATATTCCATGAAATTGCTTGTCTAAACACTGCTATTTCCTGGTGCTCTGATGACCAAAAGCTAGAATGGTTGTTTAATTTTGATGTGTTTAAGTTTGCTAATTTTGTCGCAGAAGCCTGGAAGAGAAGGCAAGAAAGTTTGTTTAATTAGTACTTATTTTGACTTTTCTCCCAGTGCTTCACAGTGACGGTCTCTGTGAAGGATTCATGAACACTGTCCTACTTGAAAATGATTTGATTTTGTACAATGTTTTAGTTACTTTAGTTGCTTTGCTTTGCTCAATCTTCTTTACATTAATATGTATGCTGGACTTTGGTCCTGACTAGCTTTGATATTTATGGTATCTTGTAAACCCATGTGGGCGGGGCATAATTGAATGCATGAAACAATAATAAAATATTAATTAATTCATATATTGAAGATGTGGACCAATAAAGGATGTTTCTCAACTGATCATATTTAAAATACAGGCCTCTCTTACTGCTGATTGGTACATGACTAAACATTACTAACAAGCTTTTGACAGCATCAGAAAACGTGATTATTTTGTTGTGTGTTTTACTATGTTGAATGTTTGTCAATAATTTGCTGAGTGCTGGCATCTTTCAGTCTTGAATTTTAGTGTTGGGGTAACCCTTTTGTTTACATTTGGACGAGTGATGTTGCCTTCAAGAATAAATGTCAAAATACAGAAAAAAAAAAAAAAGATGCCATCCCGACAGAGAACGTGACAAAGACCACATGGAAGGTCAAAATCAAATAAACAGGAATGTGAACAGACAAGACAGTTGTAATGGTGGTATTCATCACAGTCAGAGTGAATCAGGTACAGTTAAAGGTGAACATCACCTAAATTAAGAATTCCAGTAAGTTATTTCCAAAGCCAAGGGACGTTTAATCAATATTTATAAAAATGAGCTACTCCATTAAAGCTAGAAACCAGAGATGTAAGTCTCAAACTCTTAATGTCATCAAGAATAAAGTCTGGAGCTACTCCGCAGACAATGAATAGGAGGCTAAGATTGTCTTAAAATATGCAAACGAGTTAGCATTTTAGCATCTCCTGTCTTCTTGAAGTCAATGGGTTTTTGGTTAAATGCCTAAAATAAAGTTTGTGATTAATACCAACTTAAGACACTTTCACGTTTTGTTCTAGGATACAAAATACGTCAGTAAATATCCCACTTGTGAATTTTGAAGCTTTTATCCTTCTTGAAAAAGGTGGTTGCTAACAAGTGGCCAATAAAGAGGACAGAATGTCGTCATGCTGAACACAATTGCACAGCCTCGTTGTGGTGAAGATGTTAAGTCATGGGACTATAGTGTAGTTTGTTTATAGCCTATCATGAACTTTTTATTTCAGGCAATTGCATTTGGACTTCAAAAGTCATTAAAGTGGTTCATTTGTGAAGATTAACTTGATAAAAAAATGTGTACGAATCATAGAGATTTCTTTACCACAGAGCTCATTTTCTGCCATTAGCTAAAATCAAATGGAAAAATCCCATAGGCTTTTGGACAAGGGAACCATGCAAACTTCCAGATCAGCCTACAGATAAACGTCATCACTGGAGCCTTATATTGCAGTGTTCTCAGTTCTCAAACAGAAAATGTACCCATATACTCAGGACTGCACTCTAATTTGGGGATTTGGTAGAGAGTTGTTCTTTATAACTAATATTTTTAGACCGTCTTAGACCATAGGAATAAAATATAAAGATTTTGAAAATGGGTGATTTTCTCCTTTAACTAAATAAAAAGTGTCTCTCAGTCCGGTGAGACTTACCTTCCCATCGTTACAGGTGTAAACTGTTCTGGGTGAGGGTGAGTAGCTGGAACTGGTGTTGGCTTCTTCTCTGCATGTCTCCTGGGGCTCAACAATGGGCTCAACCACTTCAGCCTTGATTGTCTGAGTGCCATTGTCATGCATAGGCTCTGGAGATATAAAGAAAATACTTAAAATTATGAAGATATGTGCAACAAATCTGTCAGCACCTGAAGTTGAAGTTATGTCATCAAAGGCCGTTTATCAGCAGCTAGTCAACTTCACAGAATAGAGGATGACATTAAAACAGAGTTCGATATTTGACGACATGCTGGTTACGAACAACCAGTTGAACTTTAATCCTTACAGTATCTAGTAATATGTTGCAATGAGTTTTCTGCTCTTTACCACTGGAACAGTTCCCACCTGCTTGTCTGCTTCCCGCCTTGGGCCAAGGCTTCCTTGTGCCTCGAGACAGGCGGTTATTTTAGCCCAGTAACTAAGCTGGCTTGGTGGCCGGCCATGCTAAGCTCCAATGTAGCTGATGAGTTTTAATATCGGTCAGTGCACTCCATCCCCTGCCCGACAGCACCCTAGGGTGCTCTAATCTTTAGCCTGTCCATTAGATGGTCCCGCCAGTAGCCAGTAGCCAGGCGCCTCTGTCCCAATCTACAGGCAAACTGAGGTTAAAAACACCAGCATCTGGCAAAGCCTGAGTGTGTTCACTGCTGCACGCTGCAATGACACCACTTTTAATCACATTCACAGTGCCTTTTATTCAACTTCCTCCATCTGATGTATTACTTTAGGAATGAATCTATTAAAATCCTACTGCTGGATTATAATCCCATTGTTACATTAGCGTGTCTATAAATCATAACACTTAACTGATGGTGGTTTTTTTTTGTTTTATACCTCCACTTTCCCACCAACTGCTTATATTCCACCCCCAGCTGTGGATCTGCCTTTAAATTTCCTTCCCCAAAGATTTCTACTTTTATTCTTATATCCTGAGTCTTCTTGGAAAGTTTGAAAACTGGCAGAGGAAACATTGCTGTTCTGGGAATACTGATATAAAGTATGTGAAACTGGGCTATACTATATAAACTTGACATAACTTACAGGTTTATTCATATGCATTAGTAGACCTATTTCACACTTCAACAGGGGAGGGTTTTTCATTTCATTTGAAGGAATGCCAATGCATGTTATTTAGCCTGACTGAACCAAAAAAACCTCTTCTATTTAGGATGGTCACTCTCATAATAAGTCCACTCTCTACACTGAGAAGGGCATATTCTGGCTGTACAGATGTGACTTTATAAGACTGACTTTCTAAGAATAAAATCTCTGATCTGCTTTTTTACTACTATAAAAGGTTTTAATTCTCAATGCCAACCAATTTGATCGTTGTGGGCATTTTTTTTAAATGACTGAAGGTTAAAGGTTACTAATAAACTTTGTGGCATACACAGCAGTAGTTTGTGTGTTGGTGTGCATGCTCCTCCTGGTCTCTCACCGCTGCCCAGTCTCATGAGAAGTACGTCTTGCAGCCTCCTGTTGAAGTCCCTCAGTTCTTTGACTTCTGTCAGCAAGCTGCCATATTCCTTCAGCTTCTTGGCCTGCTGCACCAGCTGCCTGCGGGTTCTCTCCAGCTCCTGCTGCAGCCTCCTCATCTCCTCTTCCTGTTGCCTGTAGCTATGAACCAACTCCTCATACAGAACTCGAGGAACCACCGCTGCAGCTAACCCAGACACACAATCCGTGTCCACCTCTAAATGTTGTTGTTGCTGCTGGTGATGATGTTGCTGATGCTCTGCCTCCATATCGTCATCTTCGTCGTCCGCATCCTCTCCCTCCTCGGCCAGCCGGTCCTCATCCAGATCCTCTTCGCCCTCCATGCAGGAGCTGGCTGCATTTCTCTCCAGGCGAGCCACTACTGCTGCCAGGCTCTTGGAGGAGTTGGAAAGGGGGCGTCCATGGTCTTGAGACAGAGCCTGAAGAAAATAACAACTGTCAATTCATGGAACAAATAGGGTATTGACAATAAACTAGAATTGTATTAACTTGCAAGTTGAGCATATGAACATGATAAAAATGAGTCAGGTGTTTGAAGATAAAATATTTTACAGAATTTCACAAATCTTTGCTGCACCGGTGACAACATGAACTTACTGTGACAAACTTAGAAGGCTTAACAGGTAGAAAAGTTACACAGCAATCTAAAAGTAACATGGCAGACTGCAAACAGTTTGTTTTGACTGTACGGATCTCAACAGGAACTGGGAGAAGAGGAGTCACTGAGTTCTTTGATGAGCCGCTCAGAGGATTTGTCTGTGAAAGGGCAGCTGTCCAGAGTGCTGAATTTGTGTTAATCCAGCATATGGTAAAAATAGCGTGGGGGATTTTGGGTGTCGGCCAAGTTTATGGAATTGTGACATTGTATCATCAATAGGTATTTTTAAACATAAGACTATTGCTGTGCAACCTCAACATGACTCATGTAGTCACACTGCATCCACACTTACAGTGTCTTTTTTTCAATGAGCAAAATTATTTAACGTCCTCACTGATATGACACAAGATTGTTAATGAGTATTTTATGTTGGATACTTTGTTCGTTCATTTTGTTATAATACATCATTGAAAGTAAACTTTACACTCCTCAAACATGGCTGATTTTAATTAATCATAGCATAATAATATTTTTTTTCAGTTGTGCTATCAATAAGCATAATTTCCACATGATCAAGGGGCAGCGTGATAATGTGTCATGATGCTGGCGTCACTGAAAATATTTCAGTTTGTGAGGACTAGTCAATTACCCAATGCTGCCCATTTAATAAGATAATAACACAACTACTGCTAAATCTAGGTGATCCTACCTTTTTATGCCTGAGTGGCATTCTCTCCTCTCCAAAACTGTTCTCAATAGAGTTTCCTGAATTCTTGATGGACATCTTGGGAATTTTCATCTTCTTTTGCATTATACTGTCTTCAAATTCCTCTACTGTATCTGTAAAGTGCAGAAACAGAAGCAGGAGGAGATTCATAAAGTTTCCAAAAAAAGTTAGATGAATTTTCATAAGACGTGAAAAGTACCTGCTGAATAATTTCATCCATTTGTCCAGCTCGAGCAGAGGGCGTTTTGTCTTTCCATTCTGCTAGATCAAACTAATTTTTAGCACTCTTAGCCGAGAATTAAGAGCTTTACGGTCGGCTGCGATACAAATCGTCCCGTCTATACGGCGCTTTAACATTAACATGAAGGTGTTAGTTTGATCGGACCGGTCTCGCAGCCCAGACAGCTCAGATTCGGGGATTAGTGATGTAGCTAGTTAAAGCTCGAGCATTGAAAATGACCGTGAGCAAACATTACAGACACTGGAGCTAACGTAAAACAAAATATTTCACTGCAGACTTCAGCTTATTGAAATGATGCACTGTCATGATAAAGCCATGACGTTGGCATGTTGACAGACAGGCTGCTATACATTGTCTCCATAATATCAGACACACGGCGGTGACTGCAGCACCGCATCCCCTCTGTGGCACAAACCGACAGATAAGCAGGCTAACAAGCTAACCGCAACCCACCAAAGCTCTCGGGCTACCGTCTCGACTAGATTTACAAACCCCTTAAAACTGATAATGGTTCAACCACGGGCTGCCACATGTGTTTATCATGTAGCGACAGCCCTGCGTCTGCACGCAGCTAACTAGCGCGTCAGCGCTAACATGCTAACGCGGAACGAATACACATCAAGCTAGCAGGCGTTAGCTACATGTTGTAAACAACCGTTGTGACTGGCTAACGTTGCATGCCACGTATTTAGCGAAACAAGCAGCACTCCTCTATCGAAACAAGAGCGCTAACTCTTGGAAAACGACAGCCAGAGTGTAAAAATCCGCAAAGCATTGACGACAAGGTATGACTACCTACCAAACTTATCTTAGCATATCTAACTAGCTTATCTAGCTAGCCACAGTCGAGGACGTTGTTGTGGCTATCAGTGTCAGATTCCAGCTGATCACGTCCTGACAGATCGGACAAAAGGACCTGCTTTGACACCTTGACACGTTTCGCGCACATCAACGTTACTTGGTCGGACAGAGAAAAACAGCATCAAAAAGAGAAAAGCTGATGTGTTAAAGAGGGCAACTTACCTGCAAGGGCAAGGATCTGTGCTTCGCACGGCTGGCCTGCGCTGCCATTCTCTTCAGTTCTGTGAACCAGATACACCTTCTGATTATCAAAATCTGTTTTGTGCAGAGGTCTGAAATCTTCGACATTTGAAACGGGTAACGCGTAGCACATATCGTCTTCAAAGAATCTAACAAAAGCATACATTATTTACTTCTCTTTGGTCCTGCACTTTGGATATGGTTGACAGTTTTTCCTCACAAAGTATTAAAAAAAATATACACATAGGGGGGGCTGGGGATGGTGTCTGCGCTCGGCTACTCTTGCCTGGTCCACATCACCAGGGTAGATCATCAAGGCATAAGTAATAGACATGGCATTAACTTTGCAGTTTGAGATGCTCAGATAGGGAAGTATTGAAAAATAAACTGTTTTGATTTATTTGCGTCATAAACATTTCAAACACTTTCCCCTTCCACCTATAGTTTTTATGATATTAAAAAGGTTTTTACAGTGCTGTGCAAAAGTCTTAGGCCACCATAGATTTGTTGTTTTAGCAAAGTTGTACTGAGGATATATATTTATTTCTCAGTGTCTTTATTAGGATACATACAAAGAATACAGAGAATATGTAGGCCTACAATGCATTAAACAGCAAACATTCAGAGCGAAATGGCTTCTGCAGACTCAAGAAAACACATGTGACACATTGAATCATAAACATCCGAAACAAAAGAGAGCACCAACAGTCAATATTGAGCTTTGGACATGTCCGGATATAAATACACCAGAAGATTCGTATTGAAAGTCTCATTCTGTCTGCCCAAGAGAGGAAAGGGAAGTCACACTGAATACTTGGAACCTCAGCCTGTGGTTTTACTCTGAAATATTTACATGTCTAATACTGTATACATTTTTCCTGTATGCTCTGATTGTATTTAATGAAGAAACTACTGAGAAAAAGTATGTATAACCTTGCTAAAATAACAAAGTTTAAGATGGCCTAAGACTTTGTAATTTTTCTCTTTGTTTTGTTTTTTTTAATTATTATTATTTTGGACAGTTTATTTCTGAAGGTTTTTATCTTTATAAAGAGATAGAGATGTCATTTAGTAGTCCAATACGCACAACTGTGAACATGCCAGCCAAAGTAACTAAACAACAGATCAAATAACCCCATCCCACCCTCGCCTCCAGACATAAAAGAAAACAAATAAATAAGTAAATAAAACAGAAAAGCCAACAAAAAGGAGATGCAAAGTATAGTAGAAACTGTTGCACTTGTTGCAGCAGTACTCAAGTCTAGACATAATTATAGTGTTATGTCATTTGCAGGTCTTAACATGCAAGATGAATGGCTGTCAGTAGATCCTCTAAGAGTGGATCTAACTATCTATAGTTGCAAAAACTGCATTACATCTCTGGGTGGGCAGTGTCTCATCCCTCCACTTCAAAACAATTAACTGTCTTGCAAGTACAGATGCAAAACCAAAAGTATTTAAATCAGATTTTGGAAGGTTAGATTCTTTAGCCACCACCCTCAGTAAAGCTGTCAGCAGAGACTTTTGAACACATCTCCTCAGTATTTGCAAAGTCGAGAGCAGGCCCAAAAAATGTGGTTAAGAGACCCGATTTGACGTTTGCACCTGGCACACAGGGGATTCACATTAGAATAGATACTGGCTAATTTCTCTTTAGTTTAGTGAAGTTGATTCCTCTCCAACTTCTGGCGTCCTGGGTCATTACCCTTATCAATTTAGACACCCATTACTTCTGACTCTGTCATCTGAGGGAATTGTTTCGGGGAACTGCAGTGAGAAAAGCCACCAAGATGATTACCTGCCTGGTCAGATTTCATTGGTCTCAGCGTGCTTTCATGTGTTTCCTGGTGCAGCCAAACTTCTCATCTGCTCCTTGCATCACAACAGAGAGACTTAAGGCCAGCTGACAGAAATGAACTCTTTGTTATTGTAAGACAGCTAGGTGGTTATAAACACAGGATGGATTTCTCTCAGTTGTTACTCTAATGGAGAGCACCACAGTCGATAAATGACACTAACAATTTCGTTCTGCTTCGGCTGCTGTAATTGAAAAGTAACTGATGCAGAACTATATGGAGCCTTTTTTTTCCTTCTCTGATATTTCGTTTCATAGTTTCAGGCATTTAGTTAGTTATGATTAGTCCTGATTCAAATGCCACCCTTCCAATGATGTTTGTTCACTGTGCTGTATGACCGGTTTCAGAGTCTGTTAGATGTATACAAGAGAATTTAAAAACAAACAAACAAAGCGATCACTCTCAGAACAAAATGCCAGACATTTTTATGTCAGTCACTGGAGCAGTATTTTAGGTTGTTTTTAATACAAGTGAGTGGTTACATCTGCCAGCTGCTGTGAAGAGGCACTAAATGTAAAAATAAAAAAAAAGAAGTAAAATTCATATACATTTACAGAAGCAACTCTTTTTTAATGAAAGGCATTATTAGTTATCAGTTTTTTTGTTGTTGTTGTAATTTTGTTTACATCTAATGCATTGCCAGAGTCCCACAAACTAAAACAGGAATGAGAGTGATGGATAAGAGATTTGAGCAGCTTCTCAACAAGTTGAACAGAGGATTACTGCTAATCTGAGCTACTGTTCAATGGCTCCCCTGTCCTCAAGGCTGGGCTTGTCAACATAAGGCTGCTCATTTTCTGGAGCTTTCTGTCTTTTGAAGTAGCCAGTGATTAAAGGGGAACACCACTCCATGCAAAGGTCTTACATGAGATGTCATTCCTGCCTGCAGCTGGGAGAAGTTCAGTCTTAATTTAAACAAATTTCTCCAGGAGTTAGCATTCATGTAGGTTCACCAAGAATGGAAGTCTACCCTTAAAATACAATAACAATAATAATAATAAAAACATTATTATTTTTATAGTTGAGCTAATAATAATTGACCTCCTCAATATTTTTTTAATTTTATTTTTCAGATATTTTTTGATGCGACCATGTAATTTCCAATAAAATCCCTCTGGATATAGTAATTTCTCTGCATACTTTCACAACAACTCCAAATGATGTAGCACATTTCTTGTAAACTCACCACAGTATTGAATTACTACCTGTTTTGTCCTCATATAATTCCAAATAACACAATTTACAAAACTAACTATAATCCTGTTGCATTGCAAATTCCTATTCATGCCAAATGTAACTTGTACAGTTGCTCTGCTTAAAAATACTTGTTATTTCTGAGCCATTCTTAATAAAGTACTGTACATCCCGTCAGCCTCTGTGAGAACTATTTTCATGCACCAAAAGTCTCACAACTTAACCCATGTACTCCCTTTTCCTTGCTGTAATTATTTCATGCTGTGTTGCTCCGCCACACTCCTGAGCTCTCCTGTTTGGCTTCAACCAGATCACAGTGCTTGAATGAACACACTGTTTTTGCGCCTATTTTGTGCAATATATAGGAAGTGTACGAATTTATATATGATGTGAAAGACTGATTGGACGCTTTGGCATCTATGCCAGTAGTAGCATACAAAAAGCTATTGTATTTTCTTGTGTAGATATACAATAAAAATAATCAGTAATGCTCTGTACAGTATATCCATTCATTAAGAGAATAAAGTATGTCATTGGTTTAGTAAAGATATTTAGATGCCCATGGTCCAGTCACAGATAGATAGATAGATAGGTAGATAGATAGATAGATAGATAGATATTGGTTTCTTAAAGGAATTTGTGTGCCATGCAGCAATTCTCAAATAAATCAACAAACAACTATACTAACATCTGCAACAACAACAGCACTAAAAACAAACATCAACATTATTATAGACCTATTCACCCCATATCAGCATGCAGTTGCTCTACATTAAAAGGTGTTGCATCCTCACATACAGAGCTTCAGTTATTTTTGGTCACAGTTTGTTAAACAGTGCAACACTGAGAGGCACAAATGATCTGCGAGTGTTGTTGGTGCGGAGGGAGGGCACCCTATACTGCCTGATGGTAACAGCTTGTATACACTAAATATGGAATGTGAAACCTCTCCAATATTTGCTCATTATTCAGGACTTTCGGATCATTGTCATGGGTTTTTTAAAAATTATTCATCAATTGTAAATACTAGACAATTAAAAAGAAAGTTAAAATGCTCTCCACAAAGGAGCGATAGAAGAATATACACATCTGTCCAGATGCTTTAAAGGAATACTTAACCTAAAAAAAAAGGGCAATTTGTAAATCAAGAAGTCATGCCATAATAACTTGAATTTACAATGTGTGTTTCTGGCATGCCTCCGTGGAAAAATTGGAACATATTGGTTTCTTGATCAATTGGAGACCATGTTTAATAACAGCATAACTATATCAAAACATTACTTTACAAACTCTAACACAACTTGTGCAGTATAAACCAAGTCTCATTTATCCAGTTGCATGCTCAGTACTTTTCAAGCATGCATAAAAAAAAAATCTTAATTTTGGAGTCTGGTTTTGAAGATATCAATGAAGTTTCACTTTTATTTTGAGTTTTAAATAGTAAGGTTTTAGTAAAAATGCATGTGTTTGAGAGGGACTGAGCATACGACTGGATAAATGAGACTTGGATTGCACTACAAAACTGTGAGAGTTTATAAACAGATGTTTTGATACAGTCTTGCTGTTAAACGTGGTCCCCAATCAATCAATATGTTTGTTATGGTGGTTTGCAGAAATAGAACAAACTTTTCTTCATGAATCCAAGGTAACACGGCATGACTAATTGATATACAAATGCTCATTTTTATGAGTGAAGTCTTCCTTTAACTTTTGCAAAAATAGACCCTCTTAAAACTGTAATCAATGTGCTTGAATGACATCCCTCTGACCGTCGCATTACAGTGGGTCCCAGGCCTTTTTCACATGAGTCATTTAACATGTAACAGGAACACACTCTGTCTTTGTCTCTCTTTCTCTCACACATACACACACATTCACACACTTATATTGAGGACTATATGGATGTAATTAGAGAGGGGCTGGTGCACTTTCAGTTAAGTACAAAATGACCTTTCCAAATCCGAAAGAGTATTAAATTACAACAATTTAAATATCAGTTAAATGCTGTGCCCATTGTCGTGTGTTGACTACACACCAATGAGAATTAGAAGCAAAACTACTATTCTTAAAAAAAAGTTACTCAAGCACACAAAATCCACCCTGACTTGTTGTAAACTGCTGGCACACTAATGAGCTAAAGATGCAGTGATTGATTCAAGTTGAAGCAATAACTCCAGATAATATTTTAGCGATGTTTTATCTATGGGGGCAGTTGATCGGGTAGAGTCAGGACAGAAGCCAGACATCATGTCCTGCCTATTAGCTCCACACTGCCAGGCTCATCTATCTTTATTGGTCATCCATTAGCCTGTATTAAAGGGAGACACGGGATAATAGCAGTAATGATGCTGATGATGGAATTAGACTGCGGGTACACACGTCATCATTGCAGTGTTGCGCCCGGAATCATAAAGAGTTCCCACTGACAAACGGACAGATGGACGGACAGATAAAATAAACCGCCCCTTTGGGCTTTTGATCAGTGTGTGTGTGTGTGTGTGTGTAAATATGTGTGACAGACAAATATGGCGGGAGAAGGAGAACAAGCTGAGGTGTTGCAATTTAGGTGAAAAATGTCTGCGGCGCACCGAGGTGTGTGCATTAACTTAACGGCACGTAGACAGTCAATCTAAAGGCAGCACCTGTGCCAATCTGCAGGACGGACAGATGCTGGTACAGGTGTGTGTGTGATGATGGTTGGCAGGGCTGAGCGCCAGCCTGAGCAGCGGCATACAGACAACAGACCCAGCAAAATGATGATGCCAGGCATTAGATAGCCAGGACGGAGGGATCATTAAGGCAACTTTCTGGAAAGATGCTCTAAGATCAGGCAAAAGCACCGCAGCAAAATGAAGATATGGGTGTCTGGTTCCAAGATGACGGATTCAGAGAAGCGTAAACGTCTTTTATGGGCGAAGCGCCACTACGATCAATCACGACTGTTTACAGTCCGGGGTAAAAAGCGTTTTCCTATTTTGGTCGGAGGCACGTCACCAGTCTTTCTCTTATTATGCCTCTTAATTAGCTCCGCATGAATTACTAATCAACCATGAAGAAGGCATTCACCAATTTAAAAAGTGATAGCCCATGAAATGAACAGCACAGTCTCATAAAAGCACATCAGTTACTAATGCTGCGGGGCCTGAAAACAGACCTTTGACTGAAAGAGAGGCACAGAAAGAAAGACGGACGTGGAGCACACACACAAACCTTAATGTGAATAAATCCTTCATTAAGTATTTAGAGTGGTTTCAGTGCAGCCCCGGGCATCACGCTGGGTATACTCAGTGATCCACCCAGGAGACATTGATCTTCTTCATAAGGAACATAATGACCACCAGGGAAATACTGATCATATTTCAGCACCAGTCAATTCAGTTCATTAGGGCCGCTCTACCTCCAACTGCGTCCCTGTATTGATCCTGCCACTGTCACCAGACTGTTATTCTCCGCTAACTAGATAGGGAACTCACAAAACTGTAATTTATACAGTCGAACAACAGACTAAAGAGAACAAACAAGCAAAAGAACTAATATGGCCCCATCTGTGTAGGAGCAGCATGGACTGTCTGTCTCCGTGCCCTTTCTGCGTCGGCATCAAATGTCACACGCGACACAAGAAATCCTAAAAGTATCAAGGCTGTCCCCGGGTTTCAGAGAGATTTTTTTTTCATGCCTCTAATACCTTTTCCACCGTCTACTCTCCTCTAATCTCCACTTATCTGGCAGCCAGGTGAGCTGCCGCACATGGCTGGTGGGCAGGCTTTGGTCTGCGGGAATACAGCTCATCTTAATGGTATTTCTCCCCCCTTTTTTTCCTCCCTTTGCTTCTCTCACTCTTTCCTCCAGGGTGGCTGTCAGACAGAGACGGAGGCAGCCATAGAACTTCTCATTGCTGCTGTAGCTGACAGCAGGGAGCCGCTGGGATTGGACGAGCGACCACAGACGCTCGTCATGCAGAGGGGCAGCCAGGCTCACAGGTGCGCAGCATCTGACGGATAATAGCAGATAAAAACCAAGGCCAACCGGCAGCTCGCTCCTCGCTAGGGGCTGAGGGAACCCGTGGTGGTGGTGGGTCAGATAGGGAGGGAGCATGTTGAGGGGCAAAGTGCTCTGACAACTAGCAGCCTTTACTTAACCACCGACTGGCCAGACATGGACCCCCACCCACGCAAACACACACACTAGTCAAGGACAAGCAAGGTCACAGATCTCAAAACCCTCTGCAGAATCATTCCTGCAGCTTACTGTACACTCAGAGGAGGTTAAGATTGATTCGGAGCTTAATACAGAGTGTTGGTGCAGCTGCTGCGTCTGGAAAAAAAAAAGCACATCAAAACCCAGCAGTCGTCTTATTCGTTTTTCTTTTGCCATTACGCGCTGCTCTTTTATTACTCTTGTTTTAATTTCTGTTGAAAGAGCTGCGAGTCTCCAAAGTACAATAAAATCTGTTTATGCCACAGTGCTTTTTTCCCCTTGTACCCTCATTCTATTTCATGTTTTTATTCATGTCTAAATCTGCTTTTCATCTTAGCGAGCGAAAACTCCAAGTGAACAAAATGCAAACACATTTTCATCTGTTTAAGCTAAAATAACGCTGACCTGGACCTATTTAAATCTGCAGTAAATCTGCGGCATCTCCTCCGCCATCCAGATGCAAAGTGGCAGCTGATGTGACAACGGGGAGACACTGTCTGTCTCTCTGTCACTGCTGAGACACATTTAGTTGTGTGGAGGAGAAAAAGAGTCAAGATGAATCTGGCAATCAGGTGCTGCACTGCCTGAGACACATGGCCTGACAACAGTCTGCACCTCTCTGAGCTGACACCACTTAGAGACAGGTACAAGAAGTGGGAATCACCAGAGGCCCCACAATACAATATTACCCTGATACTTTAATCATGGTACTGTGATTTCAAATGTTTTGTGATATACTGATTATTGTGATAAATTGTGATTCCTTAACTTCTTTCAACTGTAAATTACTGTATGTCCCCAAAGGAAAAAATGTCCATATCTGTGTTATCTATTAAGACAAAGCTTTATAAATAAAGTTCATCACTTCAGTTTTTTTTTTTGGTTTTTTTTGCAGCAAAATGTTTCTAATGGACTGAAAAACAAATGACTTTATCATTCTACTAGGCTACCGAAAGCTTAATTTGTATTTGTGATATCAATCATTTATATAAATCAAAATTGGTAAACTTTAAAACAGCACTGCCACACAAATGACTATGCTGTATTGACTTTTCTCCCACCTCTTAACAGGTACAGAAGATTTTAAAGTGCAATTTTTACTGTCCCATAAATTGACTGTCTGCATCGCCTGACAACAACAACATTGTTAATCAATACCTCTGCATCTAGAATCATTAGGGTTGTAACGATTCACAAAATCCGGTTTGGTTCAATAGCACAAAGTGGTAACAGTACATGGACTGCACTTCTATAGCGCTTTTCAAGTCTTCTGACCACTCGCTGTTACACCACATGTCCCATTCGTGCACTTCTTGCGCGGCAGCAAAAGAGGAGCGCCCAGCAGGCGCACTGTTCCTTAAGGAAAATTGTTTTGCTGGAGACGCTTCTCTGGCGACGCGTCTCAGCGTGATCAGCTCCTAATGTACGCTCCATTTTTAAAGTGGTGTAAGCAGAAAAAAACTTTCCTCAGTCCTCAGAATTCTGTCCACTTGCTCTTTTACTATTAGTATACTTGTACTTTTACTTTCAATACTTAAATACAATTAAGATTATAAAATCACTTTTTACACGAGTAAACATCAGATACTTAAAGACATACAGTAGTAGGTGATTTTCTGGTAAGATATATGTACTTTTACCCAAGTATGGTTTCCAGGTACTTCATCCACCACTGATTAATACAAATACATGTTACACGGGCTGATGACTGCACTCTGTTTTGGACAAATATTTCTCAGTCTAATAATCTACTATAAAAATGTCCACTGCTGGAAACATTAGCACTTCACCTTTCAGTTAGAGAACTGGCTTGTTGACCATGATTGGCCTTTGAGAATCTCTCATTCTGTGGTCTCCAATAGAGGTCAGTGCAAAGTCAAAGACACACACACACACACACACACACACACACACACACACACACACACACACACACACAGAGGACAGTGGGGTGGCTGAATTTCCTGAATCTAAAGGAGTTGGGTTCAAACAGCTGCTGTGTTCAAGTTTCTCTGAGAAAAACTGAGGCCGATCTGCCAGCAAAAGCAGGGCAATTAAAAGTAGAATTTCCCTATGGAAATCAATAATGTATAACATTTTTATTTATACATACACCACTATACATACACACCCATTGGGCCATACATGCTCCACACGTACATCTGACAGATAGACTGAGGCACACTGAGAAAAGGCCGATAATGACCTTGACCACGGCAGCGAGTACCTCCTGGCAAATGCTCCTCAAAGAATATCTTCGCATGAACAATTTAGCAGTGACAGGTTATCATATTAACTATTCATATTAGCGATAAAGCTTAACTAATAGTCACAGGTATCCATACTGTCATAGCAGATTGCCCCTGAATGCTCCGATATTTAGTGTCCTATGACGCTGAAATCAAAGACGATGCAGTAAGTTGTGAATAACAGTGATATAGTGGTTGTTTGGAGAGACAGTGTCCTGGCTCTATACACACACACACACACACACACACACACACACACACACACACACACACACACACACACACACACACACACACACACACACACACACAGAGTCCAAAAACCCAATCCACCAGCCATAACACAGAGACAGAGTGGCATCAACCTCTATTATCTAGTCCCTATGCTGCTAACACAAAAGGCTCCCTGGAACAAAAATCCAATCAGTCCTCTCTAGGAGGATTTGCTCCACAGCAGTGCTCAGCAACACTGGTGGCTCTGCTGGTGACAAAGAAATAATCTCAGAGCCCACAGCCTGTTCACAGCCTGTTTACTGCCTTCGTCACATTGCCCTTTTAGAAAGAGGACAGACAGACTCTACGCTTCTCTGTTGTCATTTACTGTCCTCTGAGTTTAGCGCTCACTCTCTCTCTCTCTCCGTCTCTGCATGCAAAAACATGAAACACATGGCTGACTGTGTGTACAGTGCGTGAAATTGCCGTATTTGCGACACAGGGAGTATTTACTCTAAGCATTAGTAATATAGGCTTGACAAAAAAAAGCCCTCAGGCATATAGGCTAGAGAGAGGTTTTATGTAATTGTTTAATGACAAATAATTTTCAAAATAATTTCAATACTGTGCATCCTTTTACTTGTGCTTCCTATCTCTCGCAGTCGTCCAGTCTTTGTCTGGTAAATTATCACACTCGTTCTCCATTCATTAGCATGCTGCTGCTTGTTTAGCTACGCTGCTGAGAAGCCTTCAACAAAATCAACTGGAAAATACTCAATATGAAGCGGCCAGCGCACCCCTCTCCCTCCCTCCCACCTTCCCTCCCATCCTCCCATCCTTCATCCCCTTTTTTGTTTGTTTTATGTGTTTGTTTTTTTTAACCACATCAAAATGGAAGCACAGTCCCACATAATGAAGAGGGGGGAGATAAAATATGCAAATTCACAGAGAAAGGATATAATTAGGGCAATAATAGGAAGAGTTGTTTTCACAGCTGCTCATTTACACAAAAGCCTGATAGTAATTTTTTTATATATAAATAATGTTCTCTCTCTCTCTCTCTCTCTCTCTATCCCCCCTCCTTTCCTCAAGGTGCAAAGTCTTATGCTCCACTAAAAACAAATCTCGGCAGCTCTTCAGCCCGAAAGCCAGTCAACCACACAGTGATCGAGCCACCCAGAGATTTCTATCAGCTCAGGTATGTACCACAGGCCTGGGAACTGAGCAGGAGGCTGCACACATGTTGTTTTAGACATTTCCACCAACTCCGGCTGGATGGAAACATTGTCACAAAAAACATTGGCTGTTCGGGTGGGAAAAATGTGAGAAAGTAGCTCATACTACAGAAACTACCAGGCACTTTGATTTTGTGTTGATATTACCCAGCCCCTGTGGACAAAAGTGGTAGTTTTTCCCAGAAAAAAGACTGAATTTAACCATGTGATGTGAAGACCTTTTCCCCGGCTAATACTTGCATTTGTTTTGGTAGTGAGGGAAGGAAAGACACATCTTACTTTTAATAATTATTTTCTTGCTACACATGGGCTTCTGTAGATGCAAATGTCAGGTCAGTTAACTTTAATCCTTTGAAACCAAGATCAACATCAGATTTCTGAGTTAGGTTTGGACGCCTTGCACAAGCATTTTAAAACTTTGAAACCCAAGCAAATTTGGTTTGATTTCTTAAAAAAAGCAACAAGCATCTTGTCAACAGGTCCTGCAAACTGCATGAAAAAGGAAAAGCTGACAAGAAAATTGACAAAAATGTATTATTTTGACAAAAAATATAAAATAATTATTAAATGATAATTATTTAATTCTAATCATATATTCAAACTTAAAAACATTTACATTTAAGCACTTTTTAAAGCAATTTTCTTGTTTGTTTGTTGTTGCTGTTTACTCAACCATTTTTTTGCAAATTCCTTGATAATTTCTTCTGCTCATTGCGTTCCTCCCATGTTTTTGAAAGCGATAACTATACTTTGCTCAGGTTTCAAGGGGTTAAACAAACTACTGTAGCTCCCCTACTTCATGTTAGTCATCATGCTTTGCATTGCTTACTTTGCTCCAAAAATGCAACTAACGTTACCTACAATCTAACTAATGTACTTCAAAGCGCTAGTTATTTTTATGTTAGCCACCAACCTAAATGCATACATTGGCGTAAAAAGTGTCTTTCAGTGTATTTCATAAATGAAACAGACATATTACATATCTGTCTCAGAAGAAAAAGGGCAATTTCAGGATTCTTAGAGTCAACGTTTGGGGGAAAACTACTTCCATTACTGTTTAAAGCAGCAGATGGTTTTTTTTTTGTAACATCAACACAACAATGACCTGCTGGATAAGCGGCTGTGCGACTGATGAGCTTAATAAGCCCACGCTTGACCAGTTTAAAGTAGCCTAATTTAGTCAAACTTGTAGGCCACCTTTAATGATATTTATCTCAAATCTTGCCTTATATCATGATATCCTTATTTCAGAGAGGGATTCAAAATAATCAAATGCCATGTTGGCCTCAATATTTTATAGCAATAACAAAAACAAAGCTCCCTCAAGTTTTTGCAGCAAAAATACCTCTGAATACACAACACCATTTCCCCAAACGAGGATGGTGGCAATCTTTCAATGAATGTTGACTTTGGTGATCAGTTTTGAATCCTTTCAAATCATTCTCTGTGTAATCTCTTAAATGACATCAAAAATTAAATTCAGAGTAAAAAAAAAAAAAACCTTCTTTCCTTAAACTGACTGATGTAATACTCAACTTTGCCGGAGAAAATGTAAAAGATGCTGTACATCATTTCGTCTGATTTTGCGATGAATTAGACATTAAAAATGAGTATATAGAAATAGCCAGTTGTCATATCCAGTGATGGTCTGGTTTGCTTAGAGGTCATAGAGGGATCAGAATTAAATTGAGCCTGTTTCACAACCAGTTAAAAACTCCTTGTAGCTTCTTTAAAGTATTAAGGAGAGCACAGGAGCTCCAGTTTCTGCTTGTTGTACATAGTCATGATGCTGCTACTGGCTATTTTATTTCTCAACAATTAAAGGCGGCCTGATGCAGTGTAACCAATTGGAGGAGAAAATGGAGTTGAAACACTTTTCTCTATTTCAAAAGGAGTCATAAAGGTCATGATTAACATTTCAGAGAAATTCAGTGAGCGTGGCTAACAATGCTAAAGACTGGTGTACACTGAACTGCAACTACTTTGTTGGCTAGATCTTTGTTGCTCAACTCTAAGATGTGCAGTTATAGAAAGATGGAAGTAAATGATGATGAAATGAGAGCTTAATGAATAAATGGAGTTTTCGGCGTAACTCAAAGAGGGGATCGGTCCAGCAGATAAGAATCAGCTGATGAAAGTCTGTACAGTTGAACAAGAAAGATACTGGTACGCATGAGGGGTTAACTTTCATTTATCTGCAAGAATAAAGAAAGAAAGATTAATGTTGTGACACCAATGTGTTTTCTTCAAAGTCAAATACTAATGCTACCACCATATAGAGTTTAAATATTCTCCCTGTTTCAGGAGTTAGAGGCGCGAGGGAAACTCTTAGGACACCAATATGACAGAGCTCCATGAGTGCAATTTGCAAAAGGACCAAGAAAAATACATCATATTCAAAACAACAGCACCACCACCACAACAAAGACATAAATACATGATATATCACTATATTGTTTGGATGGCGGCCCAGAGACTTTCATCTGAAGAAATGGAGGCTATTAAATGGCTGAGAGAAGGCCAGACTGGTGCATTGTGTAAATTAGAGAAAACTCTGTCGACCCCACGTTCACACTGCAGACAATTTTCTTCGAAGTAATACCCCTTTTCTGACACGTGTTATGCAAATAGAAAGGCACTGTTAATGCTGGTACTTTCTGGGCAAGAAAGAAAGGCTCATGGGAGTCTTAAACATAACTTCTCCTTGCAAATGAAGAATTTTATTTTTCCGTTTTACCAACTAATCTCTTTTATTTATTTCAGTTTATGAGGAATGTGTTGTTTTAGCTGACCTTAATAACTTAAATGGATGACAACTTGCTTATGGCTGAGCTTTCTGTAAAATGTGGCTATTTTTATAGTTGGCGAACACATTTGCTGCATAGTGAGGGATTCACAAGCACACGGAAGATTCCTTCAAAATTATTAGAATAATAAAAAATGTTACTGCCGACTAGAATTGGGCATCGGCTACTGTGGGATTAACTAATGGGCCTATCAGGCACAGACCCAGGGGCACAAAGTGTCATGAAGCCCTCCTGGCCTTCACCTGCAACATGTTACCAATATATACCAAAAAGAGGCTCATAATGACCACAAAGAAACATAAAACAGTTACAAAAAAGATACAAATTGACGACAAGGACACAAAATAGCAGCAAAGAGACAAATTAAAAAGAACTACAAGACAGCTACAAAAAAGGCCAAAACAACCAGAAAGACAAATGGCTGAAAAGTGATGCAAAGCAACTACAAAGAGACACAAAAAGACTACAGAGTCATGCATACAGCTGCAACAGACACAAAGATTCAGAACAACTATGCAAAGGCCAAAATAACTACAAAGAAACCAACAAAACAACTACAGAGGGTTTAAAAAAACTACTACAAAATGAACACAATGAGATTTAAACAACTACAAATAGACTCACAATGACCACAGACATGCAAAACAGCTGTTAAGAGACACAAAATAACTATAAAAATTGACAAAAGTACCACAAAGAATCACAAACAATTCCAAAGAGATGCAAATTGACTACAAAATCATGCAAACAGCTGCAAAGAAACAAAGAGATTCACAACAACTACAAAAAGGGCCCAAACAACCATTAAAAATCAACAAATCACCTATGAGACAAAAATGTAGTACAAATAATCTCAAAAAGATACAAAATGAACACAGAGACTCAAAATGACCACAAAGTCAGGCAAACAGCTGCAAGGAGACAAAGATACTCACAACAACTACAAGAAGGGCCAAAACAACCACAAAACACTCCCACGCACACAAAATGACCAGAAAGAGACACAAAACGACTGCAAAGACACTCAAACAGCTGCAAAGAGACAGAGACTTACAACAACTACAGAATTGGCCAAAAAGACTATGAAGAGACACAAAGCAACTACAAAGAGATACAAAATGAGCAGAGACTCAAAATTAGAGATGTCTTACGCCTACAAAGCAGAGATGTAAAACAACTGCCAAAAAACTACAAACTACTCTGCATATCTTTGCCCAGGTCACCACTGTTTCATAATGTGCCCATGCTGTTTTGTGAAAAGTAAACACGCTTGCGACCGAAAAGAAATTCACTATACCATCCGCCACCAAAAACTAGCTTGTATTTTTCTAGTTTTGTTGGCACACATGAAAGAATTTTGGAAAGCCATTTAATTAAGTCTGTTAAATTGTATCTATGCTTGAATTGTGCATTCAATCTCTCTGAATATCCCACTTGTTGTCATAAAAGATATAGCCATTTTACATATTTTCATATTCACTGAAATTTAAATGTAGCACCCTGAGCTGCTGTTCGTCCTGCTTTGATGTCTGATTTTTATTTAACATGTGCCCTGAAAAGGTTGTTTCCATGGAAATGATAAGGCTGAAATAATTACAGTTGTGACCATCAGCTCCATATTTAATAATCTTGTACGTATACTCATGCCACTCACATGCTGAATTTACATACTTCAATTTCCAGACCATAACTGTGTAGAATGAAAGATTCTGACCCCGCGTTTGAATGTGAGCAGCTGGCCGTGCAAAGTGTGACCTCTGACCCCACAGATATGTACAGTGAGTTTTGTCTGGAGAAAGCAAAGCAGAGAACACAAAGACTATCTGCAGAAAGAGATGCTTTAATAAAGAGCATTTCTATTCTGTTCTGACAGAAACAGCAGGGAAATGGAGATACAAAGAGAGAAGTGATAGAGTGAAAAAGAAGAAAGTGAGAGGAGAGATCTGAGAACTGCCTATTATCTCAACGTTGCTTCATTGCTTTAGACGCACACACACACACACACACTCACACGCTCGCTGCACGCATCTGTGCACAAACCTAAAAGTGTGTGCACAAGTACACAAACACACACTTACTCACACACACGACCATCCTCTCAAATCTGCCCAGATCTCATGAATATGATTGACCTTTTTTCCACTGTAATGCTGAGAGCGCATAAAGGGGAAGGCAGAAACTAAACAGAGGCAAGCAGAGTTAATTTAGAACAACACATTATTGGGTGCTGACTGCAGATATGGAAAAGGACAATCTAATCGATAAACCAAAAGAATGACAATGGCCTCTCGAATCAATGTCTGCACCCCATTTTCTCACTGTGAAAAGACAAAGCCTTCCATGCAGGTGTTTTTGTTGTTTTGTTTTGTGCTGCCTGCACCTGTGTGTGTGGTACCTGCCCTGTGTGCACGTGTGTTTGTGTGTGTGCGTGTGTGTACCTGGCTGCTGCTGTGGTGGAACAGTTGCCAGGACTAATCATTATTTAGTTGTGGCGGGGCTGGAAAGGTCAGCAGTCTGAAATGTCAGGCTGTGTTCAACAGGAGCCAGATGCAGCCGTGCGCTGCTCAAGTGTCCAATTAAAGAGGGCCGAGTGAGGTTTGAGTGGGTCTGTGTGCGGGAGTGAGTGAGCATGTGTGTGTGAAATGAGAACGAGACAGTTAAAGAGACACCGCATGTGTTTTGTCCTCCACTGTGTGGTTATATCAGGGCTATATGTAGAGTATATATGCTCTCAATTACATGTGTGCGAACACACATGTAAGTGTGCGGAGCTAATGAACACCATTAGAGACAGAGGCCAACGGAGCAGCAGGGGCAGAATCCTTATCAAACCTCTCTCTCTCTCACACACACACACACACACACACACAAACACAGCACGTTATGAAGCCACTTGAGCCTATTAGTTTGTTCACACCCTGTGATTCCTCCTGCTGTCCACACTGCGGAGACGACATGAAGGGAGGTGAAAGGATAAAGGAAGGAGGGAATACACAAACACAAAGAGGGCAGAGACAAAGGCGACGTGATAATATAAGATTACTAACAAATAACAGTAGATAACGATAGGGGCTAAGTCAAACGAGCAGAGGAAGAGGTGCCAGAGAGGCACGGGAGAGGGTGACAAGGAGAAAGGGAGCGAAGGAGCGGAAACTCCTTTAATCTGCGGGGAGAAGGATAGGGTGTCCTGCCTGTGTTTCCCTATCGGAGTCATTCATCTGAAAGCTTCACCTGCTCTTCATACAGCCATCATAATAACCTTCACTGTGTTCAGCATGCGTGTGTGTGTGTGTGTGTGTGTCTGCTCTCCCACTGTGAATAGTAATAAGCAGCAGGGCAGGATAAAATATGTCTGCCAAGTTAAGAATATAATAGACTTCCCTTCAAGGCCACACGTAACAACAGCCTGAATAATGACCTGCAATAATTTACACAGCACACTGAGCTCTACGCTGGTCAGAGGAAGAAACCTTTCACTGAGAAGTAATTGAAAGCTATTTCAGTCTATCTGGGGCCCCTCTGAGTGTAGACTAAGTCCTGAAGGAGGGGACTGGGATATACTGTAAGCTCATTCAAAGAGGAGATGCAAAAATGTTACATTTTAAGATGTATTATGATTAATGTCACGGTGACTGTAACAGTTTCATTTTTACAGAGCTTTTTATTATCACGAGTAAAACTTTCTAGCAAAAGAAGGACTTTACTTAGTATTTATTAGGTTGTTTTGCCATTTAAGAGACCGTGGAGTGCTAAAGTTTGTTGGCTAACCAACAAAGAAGAGAGGGCAAAATAAAATAACCTTGGTGACTACAGCGAGGTTGTTAAGCATTCAGGTCCCTTTACTTTTTCCTTTTCTTGTTGCATAAAGTTTCATTTACTTTTGATTGTTTTTGCATTCAATTTAGACATTATAATGAGACCATACAGAGACCTCGAAGGCAACAGGGGCTTAAATGGAAGAGAAGGACTTCCTGTGACTTTTCACTTTGTGCAACACAACAAAAGAAAAGCAAGCGCAGTGTTGGAACAGAAAGAGTCTGGGTTTACATGATGATGTACCCTGCAGTCTCTAAATAATCCTGAAAATCATTCACAAACATTTTAATGTACAATTTATGTAGTTTTATGTCATCAAGGGTCCACCAATCAAGACAATGACAACAGACGGAGCAATGCTGTCGCTGCAATCGCTTTCTTCTGGAATCTTTCAGAGTTTTTTTACCGGGAGTCAAATTATCTGCAGAGCTCCCTTCCTCACCGAAACAAACAGATCAGGCAATTAAAACCAGAAAAATACTGAACAAAGCAGTTTCACAATAAAAGTCAGTGTTTCTCAAATACTGCTGGCTTGGCAAGGGCTGGATTCGGAGTGCTTTGCTTGAAATAGAGATCCAGACATCCGGTGACTAAAATCCTTTATCCGGTTAAAACAAAAAGACAGAGATCTACAAAGTGTATCATAAAAATGTGGCTTAAAATTGGATAAAAAGTCAATTTATGACAGCTTCTGGCAGACAACCACAACCCTTGCACAGGACATGTGTCACTAACTGACAGGTGATGGTGACCAAACGACACAGTTCAATTAAATTTACAGATTTCATGTAAGTACACAACTCGACAAAATATATCTTACTGGTGTAATGATTTTAATGTCAGTCAGTCATTTTCTGTAACCGCTTGTCCTCGTAAGGGTCGCGGGGGGGCTGGAGCCAATCCCAGCTGTCATCGGGCGGAAGGCGGGGTACACCCTGGACAGTTCGCCAGACCATCGCAGGGCCGACACATATAGACGAACGACCATACACACTCACAATCACACACCTAAGGGCAATTTAGAGTCATCAATTAACCTGAGCTGCATGTCTTTGGACCGTGGGAGGAAGCCGGAGACCCCGGAGAGAACCCACGCGGACACGGGGAGAACATGCAAACTCCACACAGAAGGGCCCCCGCCCGGACCGAACCCCGTTCCAACCGGGATTCGAACCAGAGACCCTCTTGCTGTGAGGCAACAGTGCTAACCACAAAGCCACCGTGCCGCCCATGATTTTAATGTGAAAACTATTATATTAAATTATTTAAACTGTATGTTATAAAACAGAACATGATTCCAACACTCACCTTTACCTTCTTTCTCACCTCTAATATATTCAGATTGATTTTTGGTGGAAAGTTTTTTAGTAATTTACCAATGTTTTTCAAGCAACTTCCAGTTAGAGCAATGGCAGTCCAGCGAGTGGTGCATTCAACCAAACAGGTATGGAGTGGGGTTTTTTTTTGAGAATGGCTAGACAAGAGTAAATCACATTTGACAGCCCAACTGGAGTTTACCAACCTTAAAGTATTAGAGAAAATATACCCTCTGCTCTAATGAGACAAACACAAGTAAACCATATTCAAATGCCGAAAACATGAAACAGAACTGCTCTGCAGCTCAAATGCACTCTGAAATCCCATGTCTATGGACAGGACTCAATTGCAGAAATTGGAGGACATGAATTTGTGACCGTTTTTTTTTTTTTTTTACAAATCCGTCAGGAACACACCCCGCAAACACTTTATGGGGTCAGTTTGGTAATCAATTGCTGTATTTATGCAAGTTTTGTTAATCTGGTACTCTTTGTATTTCTGACTTGGCAATACAAGGTGTTGCTATAAAGTCTTTCTCACATCGTCTCCCTTATTCCCAGCGCTTTCTCTCTCTGGTTGCCCTCTGTCAAACTCTGAAGTCCAGAGGTGAGTTGTGCCTCTGCCCAGGGCCTGAGGAACAGCTGCAACATAAACCTGCTAAATTAACCCGGTCTCCACGAGCCTCACATAAGCATTATTCTAATCAAAGCATATTAGATCATCCAGATACTTTAGACATATGGGTCTCTGTATCCTCCTCGCCGTCCCCATCTGTTTCTCCTCCCCCGTTTTTCGTATTTCTCCTTGCCTTCCATCTCAGCAGATCCCTCGCTCTTGCAGCTGCTTCTACAGTCACAGACTGGCATAGACTCGGAAAAGTGCAACTACTTTGTGACACATTTCTGCAACCAGTCAAACTCGGAGCACCATATGCGTGTCTGACTAACTGCATGTTACGAGTTTGAGGTGCATGTTGGATGTAGTTCAAACTACTTCCAGATTGTGCACACATTACACCTCTCACACGCAGATTGAAAATGAAATGAGATCCTCTAACAAACTAAATATGCTCATACAGAAAAAAATATTTAATTCAAGTTCTTTACTGAAATGCTAATATGTGCAACGAAATGTGAAATGCTTCTTTTAACATTTTCTGTAGTGCATAGGTGTTTCAACAATATGTCCTGCAGGAGGGATCACATTTTCTATGTGACAGCATTTTGAAAGTGCACACAATTTATATATATATATATATATATATATATATATATATATATATATATATGTATGTATATTGCATACCAGGTGCTTTCAGTGTTTTCGTAACATTTGTAACAGATGTGAAAACGTCTTGTGAACACATAGCAAAAAAAATTGTGTTGACATGTTCAGTTAAGAGTCTACATTATATCCAATTAAGCAACTCTCATGCACATACAAACAAACAAACAAACACACACTCCAACAGAGTGGTGCACACTTATAGAGACATACACGCACTTTTACACAGTCCCGCAATTATTCAGCCACACACAGACTGCGATCAGATGTCGCACAATGGCTGTCGCGTAATAAGGGTACAGTGAGAAACCTAATAAAACTAATAATCCAACTAGATCAAAACAAACACATTTACTGGTTTGGATGTCTCAATTAACATGGTTTAATAACCAGCCTCATTAGAACAAATGTAATCCATCCCAGAAGAAACTTGATAGCTTTATCAGAAGTGTTATGACAGTCGACTTAAGATCGTGATCTGACTAATCTCGTAACAATTCCAAAATGAGAGCAAAGTCTCCAATATGCTCAAGGAAACAACACGCTCAAACACATGGAGGGATGTACGTACATGGACTGTGAAAAACAGAGTAAAAATCAATGGCAAAGTTCACCATTTTTCATTCTGTGGGTTTCTGTGTTCATGTACAGACTGAACTGGTAGATGTCATGCGTCGGTGATTTATGGCAAAAAGAGCCATTTATCTCCAGAGCATGTGTGTTGGCCAGCAGGCCACCGGAAAGCTCCGGTTTCAGCATGTGAGCTCAGGTATTTGCTTCAAAACTTCATGGTCATCAGACAAAGACAATACATTCTCACTCCCAACTGTTTAAAACACTTGGTCACTTGGTGAGTGACCTGCCTCATCAAAACATGAGGCTCTAGGTAAACCTCCTGAGTCCGTCTACGCTAGCTGTTACGTCATGTCTTGTGCACTGTGTCACCACAAAAAAACAAACTTGGTACGCTGGTTAAAAAATAGAAACTGGGCATCCAGTGGCTCACTTGATAGAGTGGGCGTCCCATGGGTTCAACTCCGGCCTAGGCCCTTTGCAGCATGTCACCCCCCCCACTCTCTCCCTTTTTCGGGCTTAGTCTGTCTATCAATTAAAGGCCAAGAGCCTGAAAAAATAATCTTTAAAAAATAAATAAAAACAAAAAATAATGTTTAGGTTTACTTCCTTAGGTTTAGGAAACAAAAAAGAACGTGTTTAGTTTTGGAAAAAAAGTCATCATGGTTTTTCTTAAAATTCATTAAATTAATCCATAAAAACCAACACACGGTCTATGCCTTTGTAAGGTCGACCCGCCTCGCCTGACAGCCATGCAGGACAGTGAGGGGACAGTGTGCCTTGACACTAATGTAACATCAGGTGACATACATCCTTAGCAAAGTACGCAAGCACACTGTGTTGTTATTAAAATAACTGGATTGACGTTTGGCTTCCCACAGGGAATGAATAGCGGACTCCCGGGTGAAAGTCTGGAGTTTGATTGACCCGTCCACCTCTGCAATGTGGACAGTCTTGTTCTTTATACTATGGTTTTGCATTACCCTATCATAAAAGCGTCAAGGCAATCCTTCCATGACATTTCATACATCACATCATGAGACAACACCCCTTAACAGAGCTCAAGTCACTGACCAGCAGCCATCAAATCAGCAAAGCTTCCGCTTCAGGGTTTTTCTTCACAGCACAAGCACCATGTCATCTGCGCCTGTCCCTCTGCCCAGCTGTGCAGCTGTGTGTTTGAGTAGGAAAGCAGCTTCCAGAAAACAGCTTGTAACACTTTTGGCGGAAATACATTAGGTGCCTTGCTGGCATGTTTCTGTCAATCTATATCATGCCACATGAAAAACAGGGAAAGTACACTGATGCTGAGCTTCCTATGGGAGCATCACAGAACATTTTGCTATCAGTGGTGCTGAAATAGAGAGGTGAACTGAGAGAGAAAGTGAAAATGTCAGGGACTTACCAGGGTTGGTGATGGTTAACAGGTCTAGACGCCGTTGTTGCTGGAATAAAAGGAGAAGAGAGCGTTAGGTCAGTGTCATAAAATGATCACCTGTCCTTCATTCATTTTAAACATTTGCATTCATTTTTATACAACATTTGATTCAGTAGCATTATTTTACAGGTTTAGATTGTATAACAGACATAGCGTCCTATTTGTTTTTTTTTACAAAATAGTCTGATAGCCTTCCTTAACAAAATTGCACTTGTGTCAAGGTAAGTCTTGGTATAGTTTAACATCCAATCTGAAGAATCTAGGAGCTTGTACAACATTTTTTTTCAAAATGCTTTCTCTAAGACTGTGTGCGCGTGTGTGTGTGTGTGTGTGTGTGTGTGTGTGTGTGTGTGAGTGTGACCTCATGGGTTTTGATGGAGTGTGTTTGAAAGAGTGTGCAATTTTACACTTGATGTCTCCAGCAGCTGAGGAGGAGTCTAGAGGAGGTGCTAGCTGGCTACCCCTCTATTTGACCTGCTGCCTCCCAAAACACACATACACACACACACACTTACAGGACACACACACTTGACTGTTGAGCACTACAGTAATCAACACCTCAGCTCTCCTCATCTACCAGTCCCTCAGGAAAGAAGATCTTCATATCCTTGGAAAGGATGAGGGGCCCATGTGTGCATGTGTGTGTGTGTGAGAGAGACCCAGAGTGGGTAGGTCACAGTCAAAGCCAGCTTTTAGGACCAGACTTCATTAATATTCAAGCACCACACTAACCAGTTGCTGAGAGGGATAAGCAAAGAGACTCTTAGCACAGTCGCAGTCCGTCTCTCCTCACATACAGTGTTGCCTGGAGTGGGACTCTCTGATAGGCTACTAAACACTTATTTCAGTATTTAGCAGATGCTCTTACTCAGAAAGACTTATAATATACCATATGAGTGGAAAAGGGTCCACTGGGTGCAATGATGGAATAATTTCAAATACAAATTCAGTAGCACTGTAAAGTAGAACAACATTAAGACTGATGGTGCTCTGACAGTTGTTCTAACATCCAAAAAAAATAACCTAAGAGTTAAAGTAAAACACCATTGCAGCAGGGCCAATCAAATTTAATTTTCAATTACGATTCAGGCGTCATGAAAAAAAGATCATCGACATAAAACAATTACTGATTTGCAATGATGCTGTCTTGTCGTGTAAAACCAACGCACCCCTTTCCTTTACAGCCGGGCACTGTGTTGCCAACTTGGCCACGTTCTTGGTAAATCTTAGTGACTAGCATCAAATGAAGTGTTTTATTCAGACCATCAGGGGAGAAGTGAGAAATATATTCAAATATATCATATTTAATTCATTCCCATGCATGCCTCTCAGAGTAATCGTAGGCTCTTCTGCTAACAGCTGGGATATTTATAATATTTATGTATCTTATTTACATTTATTTTTTAATTTGTTTTTCACTTGAGTTATAGTCAAAGTTCATTTAAAGTTCAAGAAAATGCACTGTAATTTTAAGTTCAATGAATGCATAATATTCACACATCAAATGAATAAAAGTGTTAAATAATAGCGATCTCAAACTCGACCAAAATAGTTATCATCATTATCATTATTTTTTGCATTATCCTTCTTGCAGTCCTTCTTTATAGGCTATGTTAGGGTGTGGTGTTCTGCACTGAATTTGAGTTGCTCTTCCATGTAATTTGGGGGATTCAAAAGAAGTTGCCTGAGTCGAAGTAGTCAAGGTTGAGATATCCTGAAATTTAGCCCCCAGTATGGGTGACCCTGACATGCAAAATCGGTGCAGTGCACCTTTAGAGTCTTTTATATTATAGAGAAAATAATAATAATACGCAATTTAAAAGCAAAAGAAGTCATTTATTGACATGCACTTGCTATGACTATTTTTATGTTTTTTCAAATTTGACTATTTTTTAATGTATCAAAATGTTTCACTGAGTGGAACATGGATTGTAAAATAGCTGCCTGAGCAATGAAGACGTGATGCATTTTTTTAAAATAAATTATTCCGTGTTGATGGGAAAGATGTGGCAGTGATAAAATGCAGAAAAGGTGGCAGGCTTTTTGCAGAGCTTCAGTGAAGAACTACTGAACATGGCATATAATGCTTGTGTTGTGACAGAGGGAAGATCATTTCAGCATAGAGGAAATAAGAAAAAATAAGAAATAAGATGCTTCGTTAGAATTTGGGTGTTAGATACATTGCTTATTTTGCCTTGAATTAGCCTGTATAAGAGTGCAGTATTGGCTGCAGGATGCCTGTAAAGAAATGCCTCAAGTGCATTGTGTGTAATGGAGGAGGTATAGATGCTGAGGAGGGTGACCATGTAAGCAGTAGAGGTCACTGTGACAACATGAGACACAAAGCAACAAGAGAGCAAGCTGAGATCATACAGTCCACCGCTACACATACACTCACTCACACACAGATTTACACGCGCATGGCCTCCACCCCCAACCTCCATCTCTTTCTCTTACACACACACTCTGCTACTGCCACCTGTGGAGGCCGCTGACTCTCTACAATCAGTCGGATATGGAGCCGCAGCAGGAATCAATAACATGAGAGAAACATTTGCACCTCTAGTTCTCCTCACTGCTGCCTTAGAGAGGAAAAAGCTTTGATTGGAACAACTACTTTCAGCGTCTGTAACACCCTTAACGACACCAGAAAATACTAAATCACATATGTTTGTTTAGAGTACAAATATAACATCTGCGTTCAGATTTCTTTAGCAAATCTTACTCTGTCTGCACCGCAGTAACTTACCTAACCTTAACCCTTTGAAACCTGGATCAACATCACTCTTCATGTGCTGCATTAAGGTGCCTTTCACAAGTATTTAAACCTCTGGCAAAATAATTTGGTAAGAAAAAAATCAAATAAATATCTTGCAAATGGCCACCAATGAGTTGATTTAGATCATTATTTTTAAAAGTTAAAAAAGAATGTTTTCAAGAGAACTATATTTATAATTATCCTAATTTTATATTTATAATTATTTTACAAAATTGTGATAATTTTTCAAACTGATTTTTTAGGTAACTTTCTTTTTATAATTATTTTTCTTTTTATTTACTTATTGACAGATTTTTTTTTTGTTTGTTTGTTTGTTTTCAGTTTTTTTTTTTTTTTTTTTTTTACTAATTTCTTGCGAATCTTTGGTTCATTTTATCTTAAATTGCTCATTGCCCTCTAACCATGTTTTTGAAAGAAATCAAGTCAATTTGCCCAGGTTTAAAAGGGCAAAAAAGAATCCCCAGTTAGTACACATTTTTTGTAACTTTTTCACCTCTTGTCTCAGATTGTGTTTCTATTTCCAGCATGTTTTGTCTCTTGTCTGTGGAGGGGGGTGGGGTGGGGGGATAGCAATATATGTGCAATATTGTGGCATCTGACATAGGATATATGAACTGACTTGTGCAGAGTGTGTGTGCATTTCTTAGTGTTGTGTGTGATTTTATTAGGTATAGAGCATTTGTGCAATAATCTTGTATCGCACTTTAGTGTAATTATAATCCATTAAATTTAGGGCATTGTGCAATACTCTTGGGGTGTACAGACCGGTGGGGATACTGTGGGTTAATTGTAATCTGATTGTATGTGTGTGTTCTCTTGACCTGATGTGTGGATCTGCGGAGGATAGTGTGTGTTAACTGTAGTTTGACTGTGTATTTGTATGGCTATGTGGCCTGGGTCTCTCGGTTGACAAATTTCTGCTACAGGAGACAATAAAGGCTAACCTTATCTTATCTTACTAACCACTAACTCTGCTAACTAACCAGGGTTAGTATACTAACCCTCACGCTTAAGCCCAAACCTTACCCCCAAATAGCACATTATAAAAAAATGCAAATCTGCCCTTTTCAAACTTTCTGGACATGGCAAAGGTTGATAAAATTATCACTTGGATTGTGTAGCACCCTCTACTGGCTCTCCAGTTTTCTGCAAGTGAAACTGAAGTAGATCGACTACTAAAGCATCATTTAAAAATTATTTCTAATTTTGGATTACAGTATGAATATGAATGACTGTAGACAGACGCACAGGTACAGTACATGTGCACCCAACAAACCAAGGAACTTTAAAACCTGACAGCATTTATTTTCATCTATTTCCAAAATCCTCACGTCATTTTTGCACACACACAATCTGTAACCAGCAGACGAAAAGTGTGAGCGGCGTTCAGCCTGCCAGCACTCATACACAGATAATGAATCTATGGTTGGGAATTACAACCCTCTACTACTGCTCTCTCTTCCTGCTGCTTTTGTTAGTCCTTAACATGGATAAGGTGCTTAGTGTTCCTTGGGAGGGAGAGAGAGGCAGAAACACACACAAAGAGAGAGTTGGGGGGGGGTCTTATACTGAGAGAATTACAATAGCAAAAGTATTTCAGGGCAGAAAATAGGATTGAATTAATCTTTATCAAACACGGCCAAGAGCTGAGGGATCACACCCTGGTGAAGCCAGCCCGGCCTCAGAGTGGCCCTCTTACCACCATAATGACAAAACACCCACTGTAACAAATTAAACCAACAACAATGTATTTGTTACTGGCAAAAAGACTAATTTACTATACCAGGTTGATGGGTTTACTTCTACGTAAGGAAATAAAATGATTGTCAGGATATTTTGGCAGGGGCATGCCTAGGGAGCGTGTGCTCACCGCGGCGCTCATACTTCATGCCACCCCAGCATAAGTCTGCACCCCACTTGGGCCACCCCAGAAAAAAAATGAAATTTTAGTATTTTAATGCCCCATTTTTTTCATATCTGAAAATATAGCAGATTCTAATTGGACTGACCCGATGCAGAGGGCCACACTTGTACAGATCTCCAATAAGGTCAAATTATTATTTGCAAAAAAAGAAGAAAAAAACTGTCTGGCTCAGGTACACAGATGTTTACCGCAGGTGAATCTAGACTGGACCTGCCAGTTGAAGTGTTATTAGGTCAGAAAACAAGGAAGCAGTTGGGAGCCAGAGGTGACGGCCACTCCAGCTGTCACCGTCGTCTAGCCAGCCAGCGTGGACTCTGGGGCTCTGCAGCCAGCAGAACAATAAACAATACTGATACTGACCAAAAGACTGGAGCCCTGAATTGACTTAAAATAGCTACAACGTAATATGAGAACATAATTTAGTTTTATTTTTCCAGCCATGTAACCCGACTAAGAGGCCTGCATTGGTGCTTCTATTCTTGGATGTTTTATGAGCGCAGATCCAGATAAAGTTCGATCTTTTTTTCCACAAGTGGAAAGATGCAATTTTGCAAAGACTTCAAACCAATGTGAAATTGATATTCTGACTAAAAGACAAACTGCCCAGTTTCTCTATAAATGTCTTTATCAGATTCTCTTGTTATTAGTTTCTATTAGTCTGTCTTGACTAAAAAAACATTTTCTTATTTAATAAATGGTCTTCTAATATGAGTGTGACAACCCCCACCCCCCTAAAGAAATCTATAATGTTCTAATCAGTATAAATATGGTCATTAACAGAACCAATCAGCAGACTGCGCCGCCATCCTAATCTGGGTGGGAAGGGGAGAAAAGGAGGGGGGGGGGGGTCAAATGGAGTGACAGCAGCGGAAAAGCCATTAATGTACTAAACCCCTACTTTATGACTAAATTAAATATTCATGCACAATCTACCCAAAACCCATTTGCCAACATTTCCTCCAGAATTTACTTTTCATATTTGCTGATTGTTATCACAGAGAAAAGAGAGAGAGAGAGGAAGGAGGAGAAGAGAGGAGGAGGAGCCGCCGAGCAGGGAAGGGGAGAGTAACTAAAATCCCAGCCATCATTTTGTAGCTCATTTCAAATTAATTTAAAGCCAATATGGCTAAATTACACAGCTACCAACCAACTTCTTGAACAGGTTTCAGTTTTTTTAAGAAAGAATTTGATTAGCTGGGAAATATTATATTGTGTGCCTGTTTATTTCTAGAGAAAGCAAATAAAATAATATTATCATTATAAATGTGCAATCATTATTATTATCTGTAGTAGTAGAACTACTAGTGGTATCAAGTTGTTCTGCGACCATTAACACCATGATGTGGCGTATAAATGTACTCCCATCAAATAACCAAAAAAATATTTTTTGTTCATTAGGTGGAACTGGAAATATGCAGAAAATACATTTGAATACACCTTTTCAGTTGATATGGCAAACTTGTTAAAATTCTGTTTAGGCAGCTAGCAAATACAAAACATTTAACACAAAACCATTCATTTGGTGCCATGTTTCAGCCACCAGCAAATGTCAGTCTAATTTTTTATCTCTGTTTAACTCTCAACTGCTGAGTAGCACTGGGTTTTGTTTGACAATTAGGATACCAGTACTAATTGACCCTTTGCTTAGCCCCGCCCCTTTGCACTTAACACTCCCTGAAGAAATATGATCTAATTTTGGGGAAATGAAAAAGTGATTTTACAGAGAAGCACACAGAAGGGTCTATAATATGTGTTTGAAGAATACACGCTGTCCGCCTCACTTAACAGCAAATACAGGTTAAAAAGATAAAGTGAGATGCTAAAGCCGAATATACAACCACAGTGGAAAAGTGCTTTCAGCAGTCTGTAAAAAGATAACTCCAAATGCTTGTTGAATCTATTTGTACAGTCAGTTGCACAACAGCTCTTCCCCATTTTAGATGCGTTTTTTGTGTTTTCATGGCATTCAATCTAATGCTGCCACTCGTCTTTCTGCCACTGACTGGGCGTAACTGCAGTGACTTCAGCATGACTTCAGCGTGCTCATGTCACGTTTATACCCTCTATCTGCTGTGGGTTCTTCACCACGAGCCCCGCCTTTCACAAACAAGTTGTCATGTGATCCTTTGTTAATATAAAAATAATGATAACTGCTAATTTGAGGGCTGAACGTTGCTTAATATGAGTATGTTGAGCTACTGGCCTTTTGTCTAAATGCAACATTGACATTACAGCGTACTAAGTGCATTAATTATTGCTGTGTGCTCTGATCCTGGTTTAAAACTCCCCTCTCTTGATGAGGTCATGTACAGGAAACAAGCACCTGCATCTAGTCCCACTGCTGTCTCCCATGAACCATAAACACATACACACACACACAGAAACATCCCCCTATCATATATCCAGGGTCAGGGCAAGGGTCGATGGATGATTGGGCTGTATGTGAGAGAATCGCTGTCAACAGTCTGACTCATCTTCCATCTTCCTCTGGTCGTCTCATCTCATCTTGGTTGTCTACCTCATCTGGCACCTAATCTGAGTCACTACTTTCACTATTGTGTATGCTCACACAGCTAAACCCCCACAAACACACACACACACGCCCGCGCGCACACACACACACACACACACACATACACACGCAGGCACACACACAATGCCTCGACTGATCTGTAGCACCGTCTGTGTGTCTAACTGTGTCTTAGTCATCGTCCCTTGGTAACAAAGAGGGGAGGTGAGGTAAGAATGAGCTAATGGGATGAGCTTTTTAGGTTACGTTTGGGTGGGGCTGTCTGGCCGATGAAGTACATCATGATGGCAGGGAAATACAGGTGTATAGCATGTAAAATGACAAAATGTAATAGTTGAAGATCGACAAATTCTCACATGAATACAATAATTCTTTTAATTTAAATATAAAAGTGTTTACATCAAAATTTAGACCGTTAGATATATCACAATTTGTTGGACTCAATGAAAATTATAAATGAAGAATTTGCCAGAAGAATCAATTAGAAAAAAAAATCATCATTGGCTCGTTTCCCTGGAAAAACGGCTTCTTGCCGGTCAAAATGTGATCGTGTCTTCACTTGCATGACAGTGTCAGGTAATGTGTGGTGTGGCGCTGAGAGGAGGAGAGAGAGAGGATGGGAGCAGAGGGGATGGAGAGCAGGGCGTTGTTGCGTGACCAGGAGCCCTTGGTTAAAAATACAACAAACCAAATAAAAGATTTATTCCTTCTGAGAGCGGAGAGCAGCTTCCTCTTGAGCGGAGGGAGAGGACAACCACGGCCACCTGCACAGAGCGCACAGTCCTCCCTGCTGCTGCTGTTATTGCACTCCCTCTAACACTGCAGTAATCTGATAATGTGCACAACAGCAGGCATGTGCAGATAACACATGTAGCTGATGCTGACACATGAATATGCACGATTGCAAACACACACAAGCAGTATGCATATGATCACATGCCACTGCCTTTTCTTAAAGCAGTTAAAAAACATGATTCAATTCCGCCTTGATTCCATTAAATATTCATGAGGACCAATTAAAAGAGCAGCTAAGCTGGCTGGGAGGACCCTTCTCTCCATCTTTCTGTCGTAGGCAGTCTGTCAGGTCGCCTGCTTTTTGAACAAGAACCCATGGGTTTAAGCTCAAACGAACACTACTCAATACTCAAACTAACACTTTGTCGGCAAGGCCTTTTGCAGCAGATGCAGTGATGTCAGTCAGATGATAACCAAATGTCCCCTTAGCGCATAATATGAGGCCAAGGGTGTGGCCTCAATTATGTGGGTTAACAATGTTTGACTGACAGCGTGCAAGTTTGACAGGTGTATTACTGCCTGTGACAGCCAACTATACAATACATCTCTTCACCTTTATTTAGACAAGCTCTGTTAATGATATAGATGTGGGCTGGTTATGCAATAAGGGACACCTCCTGTCTCACTACCATGAAATGATGTAAGACAAGCCCAGGCTCTGACCACTTTTAAGTCAAAGACAAAAAATTGCCTTTTCACCCTGCCTACTCCATCATGACTGCATCCTTATTTTGAAACTCGATTTTAAATCATTTTAAATGATCTTTTTAACTTTGCACCTGTTGTCTGCCTTTGTGCTATTTTAATGGTGATTAAAATCCTATTTACTCTTATATTGTAACTCTATATCCTTTATTATGTTTTATATGTCATTGCTCTGTAAAGCACTTTGAATTGCCTTGTTGTATGAAATGTGCTCTACAAATAAAGCCTTGCTTTGCCTCTTGTGCAAAAGTAACCACTGACTGGTAAGTCTTCTGTGGAAATGCATGTAGAGGACACTGATGGCTTTACAAACTAAAACACTGTTATTACACGTAACATTCTGTTAAATTTTTACAATCAGGGTGTGGTATGTTACAACAAGCCCTATGTTACCCCAGATCTGAAGATCCTGCTGTCGACCGAGAGCTTTTATGTCAGGAGGAAGATCCAGCTGATCAAGGCATAATACAAAAGAGAAGGGAGTACGACAGGAAGAGGCTGCAGCAATGTGAGGGAGGTTTTGTTTTGGTTCCAGAGGCATCACTATGAGTACAATCAGCCCAGCTGGTAAGTCAAAGATGGCCTTTGCTTTTGTCTGTGGGTCAATGGACATTTTACCAGAAGCCTATAAATCTTAAGGCCCACAATGCAGAGCCTGGGTGGCCTCTGTAGACCATGTGGCCACAGTGTAGTTGCCTGTCAGATACCAGAAAAGGGCCAGTGTCTGTAACCGCCGGAAATGCATTGCACTGCAGTTCAAGGTCGTTGGGTTGCTGGAGCCGATCCCAGCTGACATTCGGCGAGAGGCGGGGTACACCCTGGACAGGTCGCCAGACTATCACAGGGCTGACATATGGAGAGAAACGATCATTCTTGCTCACCTACGGGTAATTTAGAGTTGCCAATTAACCTAACCTGCATGTTTTTGGACTGTGGGAGGAACCCAGAGAAAACCCACGCTAACACTTGGAGAATATGCAAGAAAATGCCTTCCACCCAGGAGGGCCCCAGCCAGCTGTCCAATCAAACCCGGAACCCTCTTGCTGTGAGGCAACAGTGCTTACCACTGCACCACTGCACCATCATTTACATCATGTCTGGATCTTATAGAGCAAGAGGAGTCCTGTAGCAAACTAGTCCCAATATGGATAGCAATAACCTATTTAGTAACTCAAGGCTTCAACAGTTAGTCATCTCAGCAGCAATTATTGGGAACGTTTGCAGATTTGACCGAGAATTGCTGCAAACTGAATATACCGCAACTGTCTAACTGTTTATGTAGTGCAGCGTTTAGGGGTAGGTGATATAGCCAAAATCTTCGATCAATGTATGTTCTATTTTTATCATGAAAACGGAATACATCATGATATCATGATTTTTCTGCAAAAACAACTGCCTCACACGAGACAATGAAAACGTTCAAATTAAAGACTCAAAACAGTAGCCTAAAACTATAGTCCTTTAAAAATGGGAGTTTTATTTTGTTTCAATTCTGTTTAAAATGTTACCCTTACCCTGCATGACAGAAGGACTTGCGAGCCTCTCAAGATCACGTGATAATCCAGCTCCGGCTGCAGTGGTAGAAATGCTATTCCAAAACTCCTCAGTGGACTCATTTCTGATGCCGCACAATATATGCCATCATTTCACCCAACCCTTTTAGAGTTCTAGATTCATCATCCGCCTTGCACATTGTCATGTCATTAAATGCTGAACTATGTGTGTGTAAACCTATGCATAACAGGGGCCCACACACACATGCACGCACAAGCGGGTAACCTAAGAGCCCCTGCTGAGCCAAGAGTTTCCTCTGTGACCTGTCAGAGAATCGATGACAGCGTCTTGACACTGGGGACCAATCAATGACTTGAGGACAGTGATAGCATACTTGATAGCTCAACACACAATTGCATTTATACACACACACAGAGAAAGACTCTGTCCTATCATCATTTCCCCATTGGGCTGTGATTGACCCCTGCCTGATGGAGTGCAGGTGTAGTGACCTGGTATTTACCAGCGAAGGCTGAATCAATGCTCTCCTGGTAGGAGACACACAGACAGGACAACCCCACACACTACTGAGCAGAGATTGAGGCCTGGCTGATCCAACATTACAGGGAAAAAGCATCACTCATTTTAAACACATCGTACTCAATATGTCTGTTTAAAAGCGAGGCTTCATTTTTTTTTTTTTTTTGAGTTAGTTATATCAATCTGTAGCTTTGCAGTAGTGTTCATTATGTATTCAAGTTCTTGTTTAAGTATGTATGTAGCATCAAAATATATTTTTCCAAGCCCTTCGACAAACGTTTTTCCACGCGACCTGACATAGATTTCTGTACAATGACACTGCAATATATAAACCACCTAGCTTGCCTTATGTAGCTCTTTGTGACTGAGTCAAGTCTTTGAGAATTGTTATTGATCTTACGATTCCAGTTTGGAGAATCGGAGCTGAGAACCAGCACAGAAGCTTAGCAATCTACTACTGTGTTTGCAATCTGTTCCACAAGTCACACAATAACACAAACAAACCAGACAATCAAGGCAGTGGTACATCAGCAACTCCCTGTGTACTGCAAGGTAAAATGACTGTTTCTGTCAAAACAGTCTGGTGGCTTTGAAGAGGGGTGATATAAGAGCGTCAGCTCCCCGTTGGAAAGGGCTGCTGGACAGCAAGATAAAGTGCTAAAAATAATTAAAATATAGCGTATGCTTAAACTCATATTGATTTTTTCAGGTTGACCTTTTTGTAAGGTTGCTACAGTACATTTTGCTGCTGCCCCCATCTACAGTCATCTACATCTACATTCTTTGACCGTAAAACAGTAATTTTACCTCAAAGAACACAGAAGTTGGTGGTCTATCACTATCTCGATCGTTTGGCTCGGTTGTGTTACTGTTTGACTTTTGGAACTGAACTAATATGGCATCCACAGGAGTACAGTACATTACATAAGATTAGATTACATTACATTAGCCTCTGTGCCCTAGTAGTTGTTTAAATGAAATTATGTCTAAACATCAATCATGTCATGACTTTGTTGCTGAATGAATACTTCTCTACTACTGGTTTTGAATCACAGTAAAACAGTGTTATTTTTAAAACGTACTAGTTTGGGTTACTTTTTGAATACTTCAAGATGTCTTGCTGCGCTTATTTGTCTGGGTCTCATATTCTCACACATGAGAGTGTCCTGGCTGTGCATCTCTTCTGCCATTGTTGTGCAGCAGGTTAAATGCACACACTTTTTAGAAAAAATCTGTTAATGAGAAAGGCATGCTTCATATAAAATTTACACGTTGTAACTGTAGATGAGCGTCATTCTCTGTCCATAGTGAATCTGTTAAATGTTACATCATGTAAACAAACCAAGCAGGCTATCTATCAGCTGTGCACTCGTCTGAAGACGGAACCACTTATAGATGGGGAAGTACTTGCTTTCAGATTTTTTAAACAGAAAACACACATTTTATATTGTGATATTTACCAGAAATAGCATTCGATGTAGCCAGCAGCAGGTACGTTGTTATTACTGTGAGTCATTTACCAGAAACTTTCCGCTTTCTTGTGATCTCACTCCAGCCAGCAACAACCTTATTGAGCTTTTTGTAATCACAAGAGGAGAGGTTGTGTAGATAACTCCCCATTTTAACGTCATGAATCAGCCGTTCCTGTTGCATCAAGTTAGGACATGATGTTAGAGCGAATAAAACAAAACAATTTAAGTAATCCCTTCAAGTAATCTGTTTTTAAGGACAGTAACTGTGCTCAGAATACCACCAATTTAAAATGTAATTGTAACGTATTCCATCACTCCCCAAAACTGCACTGAAAAAAAAAAATAGAACCATGTTGACCTTCATCAAGTTTAAGAGAGCAACCACTCCATTATATTACAGCATGTGATCTCCTCTGTCTTGGGTTAAAACTTTTTATCTTTAGAAAACACTCCAATGTCAGCAGTATAGTAAATCCACCTTGGTTTTATAGTCTTATATTACCATCGTTTTCTGTTAGGGGTCTTCCATCAACTGTAAGAAATGAAAAATGGAACTGAGATTCTTCCATATAGGACTCCTTTCAGAGATATCAACAAACCTTTAAAGTTTCGCGACTAAAATAGAAACTTGGGCTCCTGCACAACAGTGAACTTGAATATTGACTCGCTGATCACCCTGTCTTCAGACCAACCCTACTGGAGTATCAATAGACAAGATGTAAGGTTGAAAAGTTCACCCATCTCTCCTCAGGGCCTAATTGGAGCTGAAGGTCAGGAGACGTGTATGTTCCTATTGGTTTATTGCCTTTATGGATCCAACAAGAGTGGTGGATGTGTATGTGTGTAAGCCGTGGAGCAACTCTCCTCGCATGTGCCTTGCCGCCTCTTTCAATTTCAAAACCTGCTATTTTTATTTTTTTATGATATCCCCCAAAACAAATTCAAATGTCTGTTATCTTCAAGTAACCAGACAGTGAGAGACATTAGAAAAGAAATGAAACAAAATGTTGTGTGACTAAAGCGTTTTCTCCAGCACAACTTTTCCATTTAGCCGAGTTCAATCAGGTATCGGAATGGAGTGCTGAATAGTTCTTTAAAGCTGAATCAGGCTGGACTGCTGTGTTACTGGTAATTAAGCGGGACAATAATTAGCTGCTAGTGGAGGCGAGGAACGGAGAGGGGGAGAGTTTGAGGGAGATGCAGTGAAACACAAATGCAGCAAACAAAAACACACACACACATGCAATGAAACTGCAAGATGTGAGAGTTTTGTGTGTGTTTGCGTCTCTTCCCCATGTCAAAACAGCCAACACCCTCTCCAGATGTTGACGTGAGGACCAGATGGATGCACTGTTTGGTGTCTGATAGCTTCTAATCACAGCTTATAGGATGAGAGTGGGAAAACAGGGGAGATGATAAGCAGGGGGGACATACTGGGATATGAAATGACAAAATGAAAAGAAGACGGAGCAGGACGATGTTCAAAGGACACTCAGCTGCTCAGAAGCAGCACCGAGTATGTCATTTAAGGAGTGAGAGAAAGTTATGCTGTGCAGTCTCTCTCTTTCTCTCTCTCTGTCAGCAAAGGGTCAGCTTGCTGCCAATGTCTTGTGACTTGGAACCTAAAAATCAATTTAACATCGGAGCTAAACAAAGCCACATTGACCATCACAGGTACCTGGCTTATGGCCAGTTCCATTAGCTGCGTGAGTGTGTGTGTTCGAGCTGGTCAAGAGGTTGAGTAGTGCTGTTGTGGAGCATGTCTGGTCTACTTCTGTATAACCTGTCTGTGTCAGAATACGGCAAGACAGGAAAAGGAGCCAGAATGAGATCTAATACGTGGCATTTCCTTTCTGCTGATTGCTGGGAATCTCGAGGCCTGTGTGTTTCCCAAGACGGCCATACAAACCAAGGTATCAGTTTAATCTGGAGAAGAAAAGCAGGCGGGCAGACAGTAGACAGCACATGGAGGAGAAGATACACACAAAATACAAACAGCACATTTGAAAGTTGAAAATGTAATAGCACTTGTTCTTAAAATAAATTGTTGGATGCAGTAGGATCCCACCACAATTACTAAGATTGTTACTTCATGTAAAGTAAGAAACACACTGGCTAATCACTAGGTCTGTAATGGTTAGTGTATTTGTACCGAACTGTCACAGCCCAGGGGTCAGTGGACGCAACAGCATGCAGAATGCACTGTAATCAGACTGATGCACGTAATGTGGAACCATCTGCGCACCAGTCAGGCTGCACTTACAGTTAACATCCATCTCTGTGAAAACATGGATGATTCATGCACACCTCCCTCCGGCAGCACAGAAGATCTAAACAATCAGCACAGTTTCCAAGTGGGCACCCATGGTTAGTGTCACCAATTCAGTGTATGATTAAATGTCTCCCCTTCTGCTCCTATGGTATAATGTTACATAATGGCAAACACGTAAAAGTCTTTCTGCAGGACATCATGATGTCACAGTGGGGCTGACCTTTGACCTTTTGGGGTATAAAATGTCAGCACTTCATCATTACATCCTATGAGGTTGGAGTATGAATTCTCAAGTGTTGGCAATTTTGAGGTCAGAGCGACCTTGAACACCATATTGGAATCAGTTCATCGTTGAGTCCAAGTGAAAGTTTGTGCCAAATTCTGGAGAAATTCACTCAAGGTGTTCTTAAAATATCGTATTCACCAAGAATGAAACAGCCAAGGTCACACTGACCTTGACCTTCGACCTAAGGCCACCAAAATCCAATCACTTCGTTCCTGAGCCCAAGTAGATGTTTGTGACGGATGAATGAGCACAATGCCTCTGGCCGCAGCTATCGCTGGGGCAGAGGCGTTACTGGACGTGCATTTGTATCGTGCTTTCCTCGTCATTTTTGACCACTCAAAGCGCTTTCACACTACGAGCCACATTCACACATTCACACACACATTTATACACTGCTGGCCGAGCCTAAGGTACAAGGTGCCACCTGCTACTCAGTTTTTAACCATTCACAAGAACTCACACACTGATGGAACAGCCATCAGGAGCAATTTGAAGTTCAGTATCTGATCATACCTGCCGACACTGGGCTGTGAAAAAGAGGGAGATTTTCTGGGGTATTGAATGGAAAGGCCAACTTGAAACATCCCCGCCCCCATATAACCCTACACCACAAATTAATCCAATAAATACAAGGATGTAAACTACTAAATTACTTTTAATGAGCCTTAAATCCATAGCTCACAGTAAAATGTACTAAAATTTACATTACAAAAAATATCAAGGACAAACATTATGAGTGTCAGTCAGTGACTGCGTGTGTTGAGGAGCCATCGTTGCCAGGAACACCTTCAACAGAAGGAATACCAAGGATGAAATGATACAGGACTGCAGTCTGCAGTTTACAGTCCAGTTGGAGGCAAGTGAGATAGGATGGGAGGCAATTATGTTTATATTTAATATGCGTCACTTGTCATGTGTCACACGAGTGACACATGACACGTCAGGCGGGGTTTGGGTTTGGTTGCCGGGTACCACGACACAAATTCTACAGTCTGGACATATCACAAGTACTGAAAAACACCAATTTGAGTCATATCGCTATGAAATCATGAGATTAGCGGGCAAAATTACCAATTGGAAGCAGGGCAGGAGAAAGGGTTAAAAATGGGGAGACTCCTGCATATATCAGGAGATTTGGCAGGTATGGTGTCTTACCCAAGGAGACTTCAACATGTTGACTGAAGGAGTCGGGGAGTCAAACTGCCAACCATGCGATTAGAGGAAAGAAATGTAATTGTGAGGCTGAAGGGCTGGTCCATTTCACCCCTTCCAAGGACAAAGAAGAGGAGTTAGCCATGAGCCTTTGTGATCTTAAGCCAAATCTCATCTACCTTGTGCACTATGTTGATGTGCTTGTTTAAGCAATTCTGATCAATGCATTTCCAGTGAAGACTTAAATACGCATGTACTGTATATGTTTATGAGGTGTTTGTCTACAGTGTCAGAATCCTTTTTGTTAATGGGTATTGGTGCCTCCCTGTGGATAGGAGTGTGCCAACACAACCTCGCCCCAGCCTCTCCCCACCACTATCTTGGCAGGCCTCGTCTCCCCTCCCTTGCAGTTGCAGATCCTACACTGCCCTAGCACCTCATTCAAGGTCTCCCCTCCTCACCGGAGTCTCTTTTTCTCTCCTGAGATAAAACAAACAAGAAAACAGTCATTTGACGCATCTGTAATCACCTTAGCTATATCCGCTGGAACTGAGGGCTTTTAATTTGCCGTGCTTTTAATTTGTTTTCACAGCAGTTTCGAGCAAATTGAATTTGTTAATTAAAGCAGCAAAATGAAATGCTGAGCATTATTGACGAGATGCTAATTGGGTTAGTGTGGAAATTGGAAGTGGGGGTGAAGTAGGGTGGGTGGGGGCTAACAAGAGGGTTGAGGGTGGGGAGAGCAGGGCATTTTGGGGTATCAATAGTCAGGACAAATCACATTACAGAACAGCGCAAGAAAGGCTACATGCCAAGTGGCCCCATGGTGGCTGCATTGTGGTCTGTGTGCATCTGTGTGCACTCACAGTACATATCCCCAGGCCTTTTTTGGCAGTCATACCCAAATAAAGATAAACGGCTGTACTTTCTCATGATTACTTTCCAGCACAAACACAACAATATGTATCCACACATGCATGAACACACACAGGCACAAACAGGCAGACACACACATGCACCAGCATCTGTCTTATTTCATTAACAACTCTTAGAAAAATACAGTCAAATGTGAAATGTTTTATATACAGTACTTTATGTTAAATGTTGGATCCTATCGGAGATGCTCAAAGCTTTTATCACAGTTGAAAAATAAAACATAGTTCCAACAGGCTACAGGGCAGACTGTGATGGGGCGTGTTTTTTTTATTTATTATTTTTTTATTATTAATGAAAGGAAGTCCCTTAGGTTCTGCTTTAAATGATTTTTGATGTCATTGCAATTTAGCAAAAAGATAATAATAATAATAACTTTATTTTTATATATAACCTTTAAAAACAGTGTTTGACAAACAAGGCAAAGCAGAACCAAGAAGGTTTTTTTGCACAGGCAATATAAGCATAAATACCAAACAATAATGCCGAACAAGGCCAGACAAAATTAAAAGTCAAACTAAACAAGAGATCTGAGGCAGAAACATATTAGAGGGAAGACGGATGATAATGAGAAATAGATAAATCAATCAATCAAACAAGACCTATGTGGGAATCATAGGTGGTAATAGACGGTTTTAATGACTTTATTAATGACTCTATTTTTCTTATTCTGGCCACAAATTCAAACTCGTACAGAAGCATACAGAAAAACCTGTGTGGCACTATCTCCAAAAGGGACCAGAGCAGCAAAAATATAAAGCTGAAATACAAATATACTACACTACAAAGATATTCTAAATAGAAAATGTTTCAAACAGGCTTTTGAGCGCAGATGATTTTCTCTTCTGAGCTGAATCTTCATACATTTCAAGATACATTAAAATCCTGGCCATGATGTTATAACCTTGTGCCAAGATGTCACAGAGTAGAAGAAAATGTGATCATCTAACAAAAAAGTTAGAGGAATAATGTGCTTTTATTAAAACAAGCTTTTATCTTAACAATGTGGGTAGTATGTGTAAATGAACAGCTTTAAACTTCTATCCAACTTACTTAGTGCCCTAATCTTCCTGATCAAATTTTTGCAGATTTTCGCTGGGCCTAAGGCTATGGCTGGACTACAGTTTGCGCTTCTGAATGTTCAGATTCCCACCACCATGGACATAAAGAAAACAGAAGCAGATGGAGAGAGAGCTGCTTCATTGCTTCAAACTCAGATCAAGCTCTGATCAAACAGTAAAACTAAACAGTGCTGATCAAATAAAAAACCCAAAATATGCTGCTAAACTTAATATTTCTTGCCTCAAATGTTTTCAGAAACATATTTTAGTGCACTTTTTGGGTGTAATACAAGAATTTGTGAAACAGAAAGCAGGTACCATTCCTGTATCTTAAAAATGGAGGCTGAAGATCAAAGGTAAATCTCAGCAGTCCTTAAAATACGAACCGAGATTCTGTTACTGTGTTACCTAAAATGTTTTCAGAAACATATTTTAGTGCACTGTTTAACTGTAATTCTAGATTGTTTGTTACCAGTCTGCCTTTATACTGTTGTCTGTGTCTAAAAAGACAAGCTTGCTTTTTGTCACCCACCAGCGGTAGCGTTTATTGGTCTGGTGTGGAGCAGTTCATTCTGTAGGTTTTCTACCGCTTGAGTCAAACGACAGTCCTTTTTTCTGTCTCTGCAGGTCATATAGCACCACGTTCAAAAATATTTGTGCCTTCTTACTGCATAGACAACCCAGTTTTATAAAAAGACCACTTCTGCAGTAGTGGGGCCGCACCTCAGAATGTAACCCAAGCCGCTGCTAAGGTCTTAACTACGAGGCGTGTGTGCTGCAGCAAACAATCTGTTTCTATTTGTATTTAGTAAATAACACAATGCATGTTTTTTCACCTGTTTTAACAGTATGTGCTCAGTCTGCAGGCAGGTAAGTGCTGGTATGAGTCTTCATGACCGATAATGCCTTTCTTTTCTGAAGTATGCCTGGTTCATTTCTAAATGCAGCCATTCTCTTCATAGTTTTGAGGCATATCTACTGTTTGGTTATGTGGTTAGTCTGCCCTGCTTGGCAATACAGTTTGTTATTTTTTCTTTGTGGAGTGCTTGTTTGGCTGTGCCACTAATAGAAATACTGAAAAAGCACTCCATACCCCATCTGGTCTTTGCACTTAAGAACGCCTCAAGCATTGCGACACCATTGCAAATATAAAAAAAAAAAAAAGCTTTAGAAAAGCTTTAAAAAGAAGGAGAATTGAATAGAATGGATATGACATTATGGTCTTTTTGTATAAAGATACTTGCTGAGGACTGTTGGGAATGTGCAGCCTTGAAGAAGTTCTGTGAAGTGGAGCGGATAGAGAGAATTTAAAAGTCCTCTCTTTCGGTTTTAATGACTCTGTTAAGTACTTTATTTACGCTGTTAAGAATTTCTTTGTTTGCAAAAGTGGTGCTAAATTAATTAATATCATTAGATGCTTCAACCACACTCCCTTAAGGGGTTTGTGTGTGCATACATTCCCAATGGCCCATACATACAGTATGCAGCAAATCGCCGTGGCATAAGCGAAAGAAACTATAAACCTCCCCAACCCCCGCCTAACAGTCTAGTATTAAACATCACTCCTTAACCAGCTCATTGACCCCTCAGAGCTCTGCTGAGCTGTTCAGTACTAAGATCGCTCTGTCTCCCTCCGGGCACGTTGGCCCAATGCACTACTAATGAGAAGAATTCACTCATTTGGCTTGAGATTCACACGGGTGAAGGACAGAGGTGTCGGGTTGGAAAGAAGAAAGGGAAAGAGGGAGGGAGAGATGGAAGAAATAAAAAAGTAATATAAAGAAAGAGATGGAGGGGGTATGGGAGAGAAGTATTGTTTGGAAACAAAGTATGCGAGCTGGGAAAAAGAAGGGAGAAAGAGAGGAGAGGGAGAGGACAGGGAGAGGTAAGGGAGAGGAGCAGCGAGCTGGGTAAGACACTGAGCAGTGGTTGAATTAGGGAGGTGATTATAGCGCTAATTACAGGCTGAGCCGCTTCATTGATAAGGTCCCAGCCTACACCTGACAACGCTTACTGCCCCATTCTCTGTAACATCGGAAATACTCAGATGCACACGCATACAAAAAGGCTGGTTTGGGAATAGGGAGAATATCACAGCATGCATAAAAGGTATCGTAGTAACAGGCCTCTACACCTTCCTGTTCCTACTATTCTACTTTAATCCCCTGTTATTAATGCGAGTCACATATTTTACATCCAAAACTATGAAAGTGACGATCTCCAGTGCAGGTGGCTGCTCCAGCTGATGGTGGCTGCTCTAGACAATTGTAATTTCAGCAGTTGCACTGCTGCACATTTCAAGAATAAAACATAAATACATGTGTTGTTGATAAAATGTATCCTGATTATTTACTTAGAGGCACAAATATCAAGGAAAAATAACCAAATCAACAAAAGTATAAAATCCGACAGGCAAATCTTCCACCTCTGAAATGCACTGGGTGTGGTAAGACACCGTGCGGCGGACAAAAAAAAAAACGGGTCACAGGCAGACCGCGGAGGGCTGCACCTGGTTGACCTGTCACTCCCAGCTTCCTTACAGTCAAGATGGCAGTGAAGAAAATGAAACTATAGACTATTTCATCTCGTAATGGGCCTCACTAACAAATCAGGTATGGAATTAATCTGCAGACTCTCCAGTTTAAAATAAAATCAACATTTTATATGAATGTCAGTTTTTGAGCCATCGTGAGGCCAAAATGTGGCCTGTAACACATCAAGTAACGCTTGTTTTTAGCTGAGATGATTTCTGGTAAACTGGCCCTTATCGGCCGTTTCAGAGGAATGAAGAGTCAGCAGAAAGTGACAGTATACAACAGCTAATTACACAGGTTTTTCCAGCAATTATGAATCACAACAACCACAAGGTCATTGGACATACAGTCATAAATGTGCACCCAAAATATCAGGTTGACCGGTCAATTAGTTTGCAAGATTAGCTGAGGACAGACGGGTACACACACTCAAGCACACACGCGACCAAATGCATGATCCCCTCCAGGCTCACCCATGGCGGAGATAAAACAAAAACTCATATGCAATGCTATAAGCTCCCTAGTGCCTCAGATTTCCTGTTTAAATCCTGCAGTAATTTGTCATTAAACAGTATTTTCAATTGCATAAGGATAGTACTGTATATGAATTCTGTTCATGAGGTGTAAATGAAATCTGGAGATAGCTAAGACAGAAAACACAAGCCAGATGGTTTTTTTCCACATCTTGCATAACCGACTGTGCTGTCTGATACTCCACTTGTATGTTTTGGGAGTGCCTTTAACGCAGTAACAAGTATTTCTGCGGTTGTGTTTGTGCTGATATTTGATTCTTACCCAATTGATTTAAATCAACCGCAGCTCGGCCTATCCTAAGGTCATGAATCTGTCCTTGACCACCCTGACAAACAGATTGAAGGCACTGTATAGCATTTCTACAAGGTCTCCAATTCTACAAATTCTACCACATAATACCCCCATTTGGAGAGGGCGAATTTGAATGCTATTCGTGGTCCCTATTACCAAATGTCCTCATCTAAGAGAGTGCACTCAGCAATACGAATCAACCTGAAAGGGATTGAATTGTTGGGCGCCACTGTATTTTATGCTGCCAGTAAATATATCTATCTTGTTCATAACAATTTGCGGCTCTGTGTTTTGTAATCATAAAAAGGATAAGTTTGGGGGAGATATGAGAGCCGTTCTTTTGAGAGTGCTGATTACAGCAGGCACCATCTGTGTGGAGCACACAGCTGCCTGCCTCATCAGAATACCTAATATTCCAATGGAGGGGCTCTAAGTACCTGGCAAACCCAAGTAGATAGATAACAAAGAGCCTATTAAATAACGGACAAAGTGGCCTGTGAAGGTAGGGGTGGGGGATGTGGGAGTGTGTGGTGGGAATTAGTCTTTTAGCTCCACACACACTCCGAGATGAGATAGCCCCGAGTTCTAATTAAAATTCTCATTCCCATCTCAGGTGGTAATTTTGATCTGAGGAAGAGTGGAAAGTTTGATGTCTTGCAGACAGCCTGCTCCTCTCTCTATCTGTCTCTGTATTTCTTTTTCCTCAGTCTTGATCAAAATCAATGTTATCTGCTCAACCTGGTAACTCTTCCTCGCCCTTGCTGGCCCTCAAAGTCGTGTTGAAGCCATCTAATTTACAATAAATACCTCTGCTACAGAGCAATATAGATTAAAAATCTTGTGAAATGTGAAAGCATGCTGTATGTTGATACACACACACACATGCACACGCAGTATACTTTTCCATAATGTCCTGTGCCTTCTCAGCCAGATAAGACATGTCCTCCAAGCTCACTTGTCCTTTTCTCCTCTGGGTATCTGAGAGAGATCATGACAGCAGAACTACTGCTGGTCATAGCAAGAATGGTATAAATCAGGGTGTCCAAACTTTTTTGAATAGAGGCCAGAATATATGATGTGAAAATACTTGGGGGGCAGCTGCTTCTTGCGTCATACAGGTAATTAAAACATAAAAACACCACAAATAAATTAGACAAATGCAACAGTCTCAACTTTTAGTGAAAATACAATCAACTTTACACCTCTCCCGAAAGCAATCGTCTTTACTGTCCACTTTACATTTCTCTGAGGTAGCCATGTCTGGTTCACTGCAGAAAATGTCTGCTCTTAAGTAACTGTTCAGTTTGCTGGTTTACCATCTGTTTATGAAAACTCCTTCTTGATACACGCCAACAAGCTGCATTATAGTTCTGCCATTCTGAGGTGAAGGGCAAAATGTAGAGTGACCTTGCTTATATAATCAATAGGGTAGGGTTGAGATTTTTATTTTTAAAAAGGTAGCGACTAGGTGCAGACCATAAATTGCAGGCATCCAAGAGGGAGCAATGAAAATCGCATACACAGTGCCCAAAAAAACCCCAGCATATAGCGAGGTGAAATGCCAAGTGGGCAAAGTGCATTTTGGAACTAAAGGGAATCTGGGGTTGGCTTTCACTTCACTTCTGCTGGCAAGCACGTTAACAAACAATAACTGAAAAAGCCTGCATATTATACCTTCTGCAAATTCTGATATGTGCCATTAAAGACAACTTGATTAAATTTGGTGCTGGACAATAACAAAATTTTAAAATATCTCTGATAGACATATGAGGGGTACGTAAACTGAAAATATTATTTCTAGAGATCCAAACAGGAAACATGTGCACAAACACAGCTTGGGGTTTTTTTTTTTAGCTAAAAGTGACCATGTTTGGGTGAGAGGGTGGAGCTGTAGAGCGAGGGCAGCTCTGACTCACTGGAGACATCTCGCAGACAGCCTGTCACTTAAAGGGCCCTGCCTTTAAATATGCATTACTTTGGGCTGTAAGAAAATGTAAATGAGCGAGTTATATAAAAATTCACCCCAGGTATATGGTCATATAAGGAACTGCAGTTTTTGGCACTTTCAGATCTGCTTCATTTTTCAGCCCTGGAAGTTGCTGCTTGATCAGGATAAGATGGTGAAAGAGCAAATCATCACATTTGTGCTGCCAATTTGTTATGAATACATGTTGTTTTCAGACCCTGTTGCATTGCAGTTGCAAAGCTACATTACAGAGAGTGGTGAAAACTAGGGCTGCAACAATTAATTATCAATCGATGAATTAGAAAGTCGATAGAAAATGAATTCAATCCAGTCTGACTACGAAGACAGACGGAGGCTGGAAGTAGGAAGGCCATAATTACATGCATGCTCCCAAATTGCAGCTTTTTTTGTCAGTCATGTTTACTGTAGTGCGTTCAATTTTTCTCTCCATCTAATATTCACTCTCCAAGCACTCGCTCTCTCTCTTGCTTTTCCCCTTTTCTCTGTCCTTTTTTCCAGCTCATTACTCCTAAACAATTATATTTTGGTAGAAAGCCTCTCAGTCGCAGCCTGCTGCTGGCTAAAATGAAAACAGTCAGTGCGGAGGCAAGACGATGGATCACAATGTCAACGCCAAAGTTATCATCACCTTGCTTGATTTATATTTCTTCGGTGCTTTTTTTCTGTGCACTCTGCAAAAAAACACACACACACACCTACACATAGACACACACACGAACACAAAGAAAGTTTTCTCAGATGAGCAGGCTGCCTGGGGTGGTGTTAGGGGGCTAACTGAATGGCCGTCATTCTGATAGAGCTCCTTCACTCAGGCTGTAAAATTAAACAGCCAATTTCACCTGGTAATTGGATAGTGAAATATTCCTGGTCAAACTCCCTGCCGTGAGACAGTAGCATAATGCAGTGAACAGAGTGAAAACATAGGGCATATCATCACATTTAACTGTCACAATGGTGTGAAACTGCCAACTTTCTGTGGCACCACATTAAGTCTGTATCTTGGCGATTGACTTCCAAGCCATCTCAGCTGTGAGGAGCAAAACCAGCAGAGCTACAGTTTGTTTAAATTATGATTTAAACTGAGGATAGTGTTGGTATTCACAGAAGCACGTGTTAAATGATACACATCTCAGGGTCAGACATTAAGAATTCTTTCAGTTAGGCTCTTCCAGGCAGAAGCAGAAGCTTTAATTGCCATAAACACGCTCTAATTAACAGGCTGGAGTTTCTGTGATGTTTTTCACCCTGCCCACACATTACTGCAAAAATAGCATTTACAGTACGCCGTAGTATTTGTTAATTACCAGCGCTTGAGAGAGGGAGTAAGGGGGCTATCCACCAGTGGATGTCGATACCTCAGGGGTTAAGCTTCCTCTTTCTCACCATACTGTGTTTGCTAATATGAGCTGCGGAGACGCCATACTTGAGCGGTATGAGATCTGCGTTGCTCCTTTGCAAGGATCAAACACTCAAATGAGCCGTGATGATGTGCCTGGTGATACGCACTGCCGTCTTCAAGCCTCGGCCACGGAGGGTTTCCCCTCATCCACCCACTCCTCCCTCTGCTTACTTTCTTCACCCTTAACCTCAGGCTCAACTGTTTGAACTTCACTTCAGAGGACCTCTCTTAATGCATATTTTCAGTGGACCATAGACTGCTGGTTAATTTATCATTTTTATCATTAAGATCTTTTTTAATCATATTTTTCATGCTAAACCAACCTAAACCTTAATCACAGGTGTGCATGGTGGTGAATGTAACTAAATACATTCTCTCTACTTACGTACTAAGTTGAGGTACTTAGTTGAGTATTTGAATTTGATGCAACTTTCTCCTACTGCACTTTAAAGGCAAATATTGTACTTATTACTCCACTACATTTATTTGAACACTTTAGTTACTTCACAAATTCATATTTTTGCCCACAAAACATATGAAAATATGCAAGTGACGCAGTTAGATTATTCAATTAAGAGACTGACAAAAAATAAACTGGGATTTTTGAAATGATCTTTAAGTCATTTTTCATGTAAAACCCATCTTCCAGATGTGAGATCTTGCTGCTTTCCTTTTGATTATTTAAACTGTTGTTGTATTTATCAAACTGATGGGTTTCTTTTGGGGTTTTTTTTTCAGCATTGAGTACTCTTAATTCAAATACTTAATGACAGGACTACAGGGACTTTTTACAGTGTGGCAGGGTCGGACTAGGAACAAAGATCGGCGCTGGTATTTTTTATGTGGACCGGCCCACCGCCAAACAGCATTTACACAACTCATAGCCTACAGCACAGTAGATAAAGTTAAATTCACCGTATCTCATCAACCCAAGTTTTACAGGACAGGATCCACATACACTAAATTAATGCCAACACAGCATATCAACCAAGACATATTCACCTGCAAGCCAACAGCACAGTAAGCAGACAAAAATCACCTGTAAGCCTATCTCACCTGTCTCATCAACACAGGGTTAACAACGCAGGACCCAGGTACATTCAATTAACGCCAACACAACAGACATATATTCACCTGCATCTCAACAGGATTTACAGTACAGGAACATTCAAAGTTAACACCACAATTACCAAGAGATAATGTATTGTGAAATGAACCCCGAAGAGGACGATACAGAGAGGTCCTGCATCACCTCGAGGTTCCACATTGATGTGAGAATGATTTATAGCTCCGAGAGCCCTTTAAGAATGAATGAATTAATTATAGTGCAATAATAGCTCTGTGGAAACGTCTATGATCAGAACTGTATCCATGGCAACGGCCTGTTGTTCATAGCAACGGTCTGCTATTCGGAAATAACAGCTCGTAGAATTGATTTAAAAACAGAATTTACAGCGCAGATACACTTATAAGGAGATACGTAAAGGCCAGCATTGCTAATGGCAGTACTGCCGCTAACTGGCTAGCTCTGTTAACTGTCACTACATGAGCTAGCTAAGCACCGGCGGTCTCACCTGTTGAGAAGCTGTCATGTCGCTCGTCGTCCTCCTCCTGTAACGTTACTCAGCCTGCTCCTGCATATTCTGTCCACTCTCTCCTTGTCTTTGTCTGAAGTTAGCTTAGCCAGCTCCGTTAGCACTGTCACAACATGCATCACCTGCTGAGAAGTGCAGGCCTCCGCTCGACCCTGTACCCGTTGTCATTACGGTGCTAACTAACTTTTTCGACACTAACGTTTTTAGAAAATAAGTCTGAAATTTTAAAACGTCCTGCAGCATCACCCTCAAGGTTTGTTTTCTTCTTTTTTCCTTTGAACCTACTCTGCTCCATCTTTTTGTTTTTTGGGCTCCCGTTCCCATTTAAGTAGTGTTTTTATTCCAATTTCACCATTTATTTACTTCCTGCTTGACCTCTGACTTTACATGGTGGACTGATCCACTTGAAGCTGCGGGGGGAGGTAACAACAGTCGATACCACTGCACCTGCCTTACATAGGTAGACTATCTACATTTTTGGGGCCCTGTAACCCCCTGATCAGTTGGGGTGTCCCGGTATCAAGTAAGAAGCTGCTGGCAGATCTTAATTTCAGTTTTTTTTCTCCTAACAATTTTTATGAGGGAGTAATACAATCTTTATTAAATCTATACGTATATGACAGTTTTTGGCATGTCAGAGATCATGCCACAAATATCTGTCACCACACTGAAAACACTTACATTTACTACAGTCTGTAATAAATGTTTTAATACTGAAAAACTTTTACTACAGTGGAAATGTGGATTTTTGATTAAACTCGGGCCCAAAACTGCTGCTATGGTTTGGGCTCAGATCTGGTTTGGATAGGAACTATGCAGGATGAGATTAGGTCGGGCCTGTTTTTTTGGGCCCAATAATCAGCTCCACACTGAAGTCGCTCTTGCATTAACTAAATGAATTTACTAATTAATTCATGCTTCATTGGCTGCTGACAGCTGACTAGTTACACCCAATCACAACCATATCGGTTGCTCAGTGTGGCCATTACAACCTTACACTTTAACTACTCTGCTGATACAGTCATGCTGATGCCATTTGCTGTCACAACTCCCTTCATCATCCCCACCACTTCTGTTTGTCCTTAAGTTTTGGTATTTAGTAATTTAACTAGTTCATGCTTGTTAAGGGAGAATTAATGCTCTTGGCAAAAATAATTGTTCCATACTGTATAATCACTGATTTAAAACTCATTTTCTTAATTTAACAACTGAATTATTATGTTGCAGTAATAAAAACTGACTGTGCAATAAAATAACAGAGCCAGCATGAAGGTTATATTTTACAAGCAAAGTTAGACACAAGAATGTGGTTTTCTGTAAATGAGAAAAAGACATTTCTTTGGGTATCTCAGACTGGAACATGCATGCGGTAACCACTGAGCACTGTGAAGAAAAAAAAAACAGCCAATAACAATTCAGGCTGTTTAACTTGTACATCAGCAGTCTAGTCAGCCAGCCAGCCAAGCAGTCAGTGTCAGGGATGAGACAAGGCCATAATCCAATTCTGGTTTTTACACGGCGTCATGCCTTTACCTTTGACAGCGTGATTGATGTGTATGTAAATGTGTTTTGAGGAGGGCTGTGAGCAGCTAGTTAAAGCAGACATTTAGGGCTGCCCTGTCAAAGACGAATGAGTGGAAGGAGAGAGAGAAGAAGAAGAGGGAGGAAGGAGAAAGAATCCAAAATAAAGACAACTATTGATCCATGAATGAAGATGGACACTGGAGGAGCCCTTGACAAGGCGTTATGTACCTCTCGAGCGTCACTCTGAATTTATAGGGAGGCGGTTTGACAGCTCGACAATGGCGTACTACAGGGAGTCTCTATCAGACACACACCAAGCAGGAAAAGGTTACTGCCTTTTCAAGTGCCCTCTGTATTGTCCTCTCTCACCCCTGCTCCTTTGTCTCTCTTCGCCATTCCTTAAGTCAATAGAGAAAAAAGCACTGAACACTGAGGTCAGATGGCAGGTTTCTCTCAACACACCACCAGTGTGTGTGTGTGTTGTGTGTATTAGTCTTCTTGTACATGTGTGCCTTCTCTTTGCCACTCTCGCATGTCCCCATGAGACTGTCATGTGGGCACGAGAGTTTAACAACTTCAGGGGAAGAATAGGTGACAGGAGCCTAAAATCTAACCGCCCGTTTCCACAGCAACCAAGGAAAGAGGAGGGAAAAGGGAGGGAGGGAGGAAGGAGGTAAGAGGTCTCGGCTCACTCACTCATGCACACATCCAGAGCTGTTTGAAGCCATCAGTCACTCGAGTCAAGTCTTTTCCTTGGAACTTAGCATGCAGGCACTAACCCGTGTAACTGGCACCGGTAATCTGTCTGGATATTGTTGATTTATTATCCTAAGCATTGGGGTGAATGCACTCATTTTCTGTCCTTCATGATGGACAATTGGGGCTGAAGTAAACTTCAAATGATCAGACAGAGAGAACTGATTATTTCTTTGAGTCTGACAAAAGTATGATTGTTTTCACTGTTAACTTTTAAATCCGTAAGAAATGGAGAACTTAAGACACTGATTTAATTAGATCACATTAGATGGACCAGATTTGATTTGATGAAACTGAAATTGGGCCATTCAAGCAGCAGGTTGTAACGGGATACAGAAGAAAGAGATATTACAACCAAAAGAAGATTGTATGAATAATATTTGAATAAAAGCTGCAAGTCGGACTGCAAGCACGAATTAAGGCTCTTTTATACTCTGTTTGTGTACAAAAATAGTCTCGTCCATTTTAAATGTTGTCACTGCCCTCATACTTCCATGCATCCTTTATGATGGCATCAATACAACCACTAGTTGGCACTAGAGGGTGGAGTCAAAAGTTTGACGCAACAACAGACAAGGCGACAGTAGAGGAGGTAGTAATAATGTAACTTTTAATTAAGGCAGCATTGTAGCATTGCTGTGAGGCCATTAAATACATTGCAAAAAGTAAATATTTTACTTATTTACCCTATTTGTTCAGTTAAGCCATTTTTTAAATGTCTTTGTTGTCTCTTGCGGTTGTCTCCTTTAAAAAAACGCAGGACTGTCCCATTATCTGCGGTGACACTGTTCAATTTTGTTCATATATTTCAGAAAATTGACACAAATATGGACGTAATGGATGCAGAGCACAGACAGAGAGCTCGATCTGTGTCTGTATCCAGCGTTGAGCATAAATGAGCTCAGAAATTGTTTCCTGCATGGGGTACGTGACGCTGGAAATGACCCTAGAAGGACTAGAGGCACTAGAGAACACACACTAATTAAATATCATGTTGTATATCATGTGTGAACCGCAATATATACATTTCAGGAAAACTGGACGTTGTTTGTCACATAAGGCTTATTTCCTATTGTCAGCAGGTGGCGTCATTATTTTTGACTCAGTATGGCCCTGCAGATGTCTAAGGCTGGAATCTTTATCAAATATGTGAAATTTTGACTATGTAGAATAGAAATATAAATTGCTTGTTGTTTCATGGCAAAACATGGAAATTGGACGCCTCAACACAACCACACCATTTGACAAAAACTTTTATCTCAAAAGTCTTTAGATGTGACAGGCATAATTTGAACTCTTCGTTGAATATTTTTAGGGGACGTTACTGAGCCATTTCTTCACACTGGAAAACATGACCAGTAAACTATCAAGATTTTAACCAGTTTTGATGTGTGTGCAAAGGTTTGTGAGTTTTAGCCCTTTAAAACTGCAGTTCATTTGAATGATTACTAATAATTCCTTGAATTAAAACAGGGTCCTCTTAATGGTATCAGTGGGATTTAGTTCATTCTTTATGACATGATTAGCATTTCAGCTTTATTTATTATTACTAATACTTGTATTTCTGTGTTGGAATGAGTTTTTGTCTCTCGTGTTTTCTTTCATGAGCATGGCTGCATATCTGCGTGTCTGACTGCCACTCGGCTGACACAACAAGCTCAAAGTATATGTATAAGTGTTGCTAACTCATTAAAGCACACAGAGAGAAATTTTTCATTAGAGAGATGTGTCTTTTCAAATTCTGTCTTCCACAAAAGAATTGAAGAGGCAAACTTGAAAAGAGAAGGCACACGTATATGACATGTCTCAAAAGTATGAGGCAAACAAATGGAAAATGAAGACATTTTTCTTTGAGACTGCTGTTGATTTTCTTTCTACCCTCGCTATCAATAGGAACTCCTGCATGGAAATGGAGAAATGGATTGATGGGAAACAGAATACTCATTTCCTGCAAAGTGTTTCCACAGCCATCAGATGGCATCAAACAATGAGACAAAAAAAGATCGAGAGAAAGAAAGAGGAAGTGTACAAGAGGGAGAAGTCGTGAGAGAGAAAGTGGAGCAGAAAAAGAGACCCCCACAAACCTCCTCCATGTCCCCTTGTGCCCTATGGACCCTGCACTCTGCTCTGATGTGACTCTGATGAAAAGCAGGCCGCAATCCCTTTCAATTTGGCCAGTGTGCCCCAGTCCTGTTAAAGGCAATCGACTGGCTGAACAGAGGCACTATATCACAATATGCAGGTGCAGACGAGCCCGGCAGAGGAGAGAGGAGAGACATGGCGCCTTAGGAGAGAGAAAGGGACTCTGGCATCCATCTCTCTCACACTTAGGCTGATGCTCAACCATGGGGGAGACACACACACACACACACACACACACACACAAAGGCTAGAGCCGGGCAGCAGTGGGAGAGCAAGAAAACGAGATGTGAGAGAGAATAGAAAGTGGAGGAAAAATGGGACCCGTCACTTCCTTCATTTTTTTCCCTCTCACTTCAGGTTTAAAAAAAAGGGCAAAATAAAAGAAAAAAGAAAATGTATTTCGTGCAACTGGGGAGTGAACAGGTGGAGAAAGAAACCTGTCTGGAATGAGAGCAAGGTGTTTGTTTGTGGTGGGTAAATGCCTGTGTAGGCGTGGGAGGCCAGTGGCTTGGCTAGAGCTGTTTGTTATCGGGGGTCTCCAGGCCCCCCAGGCGTGCCGAGCTGCTGGCTCGAGTCAGAGGGGCTGAGCCCGGGGTGGGGTGAAGAGTCAGGGCCCTTGCCCAAGGATGGGTGAGAGGCCAATAGACTGGAGAGAGCAGCAAAGGCCTGAAGAGGGTTGGAAATAACACATGAAAGGTCTGATTTATCCCACAAATATTCAGTTTATCGACATTCCCTGCACTGTAAAACCTGAGACGTCGATTTTAAAAAAATCTAGGAAACCAATTGCCTTGAAAATGTTAACTTTATATCTAATTGTTAAGTTTACTTAAAATTCAGTTATGTTTACTTCATTGTAAGTTAAAGTTACTGCAATTTAAAAATGACAAGTTCAGTTAAATCTTTCTAAGTTTTAGCAACTTAAGTAAACCAAATATACTGAGCTACACATCCGCATTCTGCTGGTTGCAAATTCTGCTGGTTCTCTTAAATTTAATAACAAAAACAGAACTCGCAGGTCTCCTACTGTCATCATTGTAAACATCTTCTTTGTGATGATCAAGTTGTCAGACTAACTTGCTCACATGAGGTGATTTCACTTGTTATTTTTAAGTTGCAACGACTTCACAAAACAAAGTAAATACTGGTAAAACAAGTAAACTTAAAACTTAGATACAGAGTTAAAATGAATTAAGATTTATAGTTATATTTTCTTTCTTTTTGTTTCTGAGATTATTTTAAGTAAGATCAACTTGTCAGATTTTACAGTGTGCCATCTCCTGTCTGGAGTGTAATTAAGCAACTCGTCCTCAAGTGCTCCAGCCTAGAGATGTTGATGGTATACTGTGACCACATATAGCTCTTTACTCTTCAGGCACCATAGAGGTAATCAGTGAGTGCTGTATATTGAAACTGAGGATTCCTGATACACACTTGGCATGTAAGTGCATAAAGCATTCGTACCCTCTCAACCTCTTGAGGGGGGCGCTGAGGAAATGGAAGCTGAGAGCTCATAGCACAGGCTCAGGTCAAGGATTTGATGTCATGTGACGTCTGATCTGCTTCATACAGAATTCCTATCACATGCAATTGTTGAGTGGTAAGGCCCATAACTCTAGGCAAGGATAAAATAGCACCATGTCTGCAATCATACCGTTTAACCATGAGCTGTCAGTCAACCTTGGCTTTCGGCGCCAGCTTATCACTAAACATATTGGCTTGGATCAATCCTCTGTATCTGGGATTCTAAAGTAATCTAACCCTGCAGAAATACCAAAACATATACATGCAACATACAAATTAGCTTGCAGCCACACGGTATTGCGTGCACAGACTGTTGTATTCTGCAGCACCAATGCACACACTTCAAGAGCAACTTGAAGGTTGAAATTTTTACTGAATTTAAACTTTAGGTTTAATGGGACTTTGAATAGGTAATACACAATTTCAGATATTTTAAAAGTTATTGTAGCAGAAATTCAAAGGAAAAGTTTTTTAGAACAATGTACAGAGTGCAGTGAGGTGTGCAGTATAGCTATGAGTAAGTTTGTCAAAAACTGTCAGTCAGTTTTTTTGCATATCAAAAATGACTGTGTTTGTGCAGGTTGCACAAGTTGTCCTGACAGGTAGCAGCGCTCAGGAACTCTCTCTGTCATGTCAGACTGGTTGGGCGTGGTTTCCACTCCATTTCAAGTCAACACACAAAATGGCACATCCAACTTACACCGACTTCAATTGACCACTCTGTGCAGCACCTAAATACCACATGTACCAATAAAATGCATCCTCATACCAACATGTTCTTATTCCAAGTCACCACATATCGCCGCTTTGTCACTGGACTTTCACATCTACATATTACACGCTAGGTATCCTTCCATGCTGCTATTAATGCTGGGATGTAAACAAAAGCACATGGTTAGGATTAGGCAACAAAAGCATGACATTAGGTTTAGAAAAAAACACCACGGTTTGGCTCTACATTCATACAGTAAGTGAACAACGGCACACAGGTTAAAGTCCAGGGTTTACTGAACCCATCCACCACCTGTAAGTAAATACCTCACTCACAAACGTCAAAGCTTTTATGTTTCTTAAAAAAGGCGGTTGCTGGCTAAATGATACTATAGAATGCCACCATGCCAAGCATGGCATTAGAGCCTTGTTGTGGTGGCAACGTTAAGTCATGCGACTGTGGTGTAGTTCATTTACAACCTAACGTTAGCTCTTTACTTCTATTGATTGCATTTAGGCTCCTAAAAGTGGCCGTGTTCATTTGTGAACATTATCTTGTTGAACAAAACCTTTAAGGATCATAAACATTTGTTTGCCGCAGAGCTTGTTTTCTGCATTAACCGAAAAACGATGAGGAGACCAGTGCGTCAGCCTGCAGGAAAACATCATTCACGGGTCGCTCTATGTCACCTACATACTTGCTACTAGCACAAGAATCTGGAAGTCAGGCACCATTTGTCAAAGTCAATTTGTTCAGTTAGCATTTGCAAACTTACTGCTTAATGGGTTAATGCACTTGCACAGCTTGACAAGCTGTTGCACGCCGCCATAACTCAGTTGCCATACTCCACGTACATGCTTGCATAGGTTATCATCGTTTCAAAATTGAAAAAGGGTCAATGGGAAAATTCTAGTTGAGGGACACAAATCGCATCCACACGTGTACATGTGTGTGCACTCAAACACACACATACAAGGAGAAACACACCTGAAGTGAACAGGCCAAACTTTATTCCTCACAAGTAACTTTTGACAAGTTCTCCTCCACATCCCGGAGTTGTATTCAGACGTGCTAGAAGGGAGTGCTGGAGAGCAGTCATGTAGAAAGAGAATGCTGTTACTGGAGTTATTAACAGGCTCCTGTGTTTCCCTCCTCTCAGCTGAGCTATTCAGAGCATAGCGTCCTCATCTGCCACAAACACATGCCGACAGACAGACGCAGCAGACGGACACACCGTGCAGCCCTTCTACGCGCTGCGCAGTAATATGTTTTTTGCCCATTTACAACAAATTAAGTTTCCCTCAAAGTGAATTTCAAGCTTGGCTGCCTTTGGAGGGCGAGCAACTCTCTTTTCATTAATTTTCATTCTTCCCCCCCCAAACAAATGATCTACTGTACAGCCCGCTCTGCGTTACTCTGCTCTCCTTGTCTTTTTTCTTTCTCTTGTTTTCTCCCCTCTTTGCCTTCTTTTTTTCCTGCATGCCGGGCAATGGAAAGCAATTACACTGTCAGAAAGGTGTATTCTGATTTATTAAAAGCCGTGAATGCTATCTCTTTTGTTCCCTCTTTGAGTGCCCCTGGGGAACCAAGTCCTGACACCCAAATGAGACGGAGTGAGTGCTCTCTGCTCAGTGCTCCATCCTGAGCGTCATCTAGGAAGTCGGCAGAGTAAATATCCATCGGCAAAGGAGGGCAGATAGTCGGCTGTAACGCAGCTGGGAGGATGGGAGTAGATTTGCCTCGCAAGGTGGGAGACACGTAAAGACAAAGAGAAGCAGAAAAAGAGATATGTCTGCTGACTGCTGCACAGACTCAGTTTGAAATGACATCCTTCTTACTCTTTAATTTCATAAACCAGGTCCTCAACTATGCACCATACGCAGAACTCTGCTTCACAGCACTGTGGGCCCACAGCTATTTCAGAGAACTTTTCATTAGCTTAATTCCTATTCATCGAAACACAGGAGAGGCGAGAGAAGGTGAGAAACAGAGGGGGAGAGAAAAGAGACAGAGAGACAGAGCACTAAGCCATTAAGGTGTGAATAAGTTCCAATTTCCAAAATAAATATTATCTCTGTCTGAGTAACCCAAAATCTGTGTGCTTTTGTGCCAACATTATAATAAGGATCAACAAGGGGTCAGTGCTGCGTGAACGTCATACCATCAAATTCAGGGAGCTTCATCTGTGATACTTTTGTCTATTTATCTCCAATATTTTGTCGACACACAGTCGACCTGCACGTTGTAAAAACTGTAAAGTTAAACACTGCGCCGGCACAGACACACATGAGCCGCACTCCTACCCTTTCACAGCATTAACAACCATGCCTAATGCACTCCCCGCCACCTCCTAATCCCCGCCACCTCTCCCTCATTACTGCGTTCTTGATCGCCAGAGAGATGGGAGAGATGCAGGGGTGGGGATGCGTAATAAAGCATCTAGTATCCTGGGGGAACCATTGGTTGGAGATAAGAGGCCATACAGCGCTATAACGTAAGGACATAGATCATAAACCTGCTTATCTTCTGCTCCCGCTGGACCAGCCTTCTTAGTCAACTGTCTCGGGCCAAAGGACATCCACGCCTCAACCTTTTTCTCAGATTTCTGTGCTAGACTACAGATACTGCGTCTGATAGAATAAGGGTCACTCGCTAATGAAGCGAAACACAAAGCGGCGTAAAAACAAGAACTGTTGCCGAGAAACCTGCAATGATACAATGATGACCTTTTCAATCTTTGAGGAATTTCCACGGAGTTCTGACGCTGAGGTGCTGCAGGCAGTGATTAACATATTATTAGACGATAAAGACTCTTTCATCCACATACCTGTTAGCTGCTGCCAAGGAAAATATAAAACTTTCTCTGGGCCAACAGAGAACAATTTATGACAAGAGCAAAAACAAAATGGCAAAGAGGTAATGCAAGGACCCATAAAGTTAACACCGAGCAGGAGACAAACACAAAGAAAAACTTCATCAGAAGTTGAGGGTAAGAAATATAGAGTGAAAATTAAATTTCCACCCGCTGATATAGCTGTATTCCTTAAGTTGCCTTGTCTTTTTCTTTAGCATTTTTCCCTTTTAAAATAGTTTTTTCCCCCCTGTTTGATGTTTAGGCCACAGCTAATGCATTCATGAACAGTCTGCCACTGAAGGAAAAAAAAAAAAAACTCTGTTATCTTGAGCTGTTTACCTCTCCGCTTGGGGAAAAGCAGTTTACTTACTTGAGTGGTGCCAGCTTGCTTGACTGGTGAAGTGCTCGTGTCTGTCTTGAATATATGCTAACAAAGCTACAAAACTATCTATGTTTGGAGGAATATATAGCTAACATTTCTAATCATCTGCCTAGCCCCATCTGTCTCATTTCTATGTGGTGAAAAATATTGACACTGCAGAGAATATGTTTTTTTTTTTTTTTTTGCTTCCCTATAAACTGTGTTATTGAAGCCGATCGTGTCTTGTCGGTACACAGGAGCTAGTTTGGACCTCTCTGTAAAAGACAAAGAGGATGTTCACATCTCTCGTGTAGTTTCACTTTGCAGTTTCACCTCATCCACATGATAAAGTGCTGATTGGCTATTCAGGTGTTGGCCTTTAAAGGAGGCAGTCAGTAGTTGGAGGGCTCTCTTCATTACAAACCAATCACACAGCCATTCACAGAATAGCTCCGGTGTCAAGAACTCAGCTCTCAGAGTCCGCTTTCACAAAAAAGTTGGCATTAATTAGTTGCTGTAATTAAAACTGGCACTTAGTCACAATGCGTGCTGTTACATTACTTGATGACAATGTATGATGGGGGAAAAAAACTTGCTATATGAATGGTGTCAATCACTCAGTTCCACGCAGGGTGACAAGATGTTGCTGTTCCTAATGTGTTAGATGGCTCAATAATTATCTGATATACTGTATATTCATATTATTCCTTTAAGTTAGGTTACATCATGAATCTACAGGGTGGTGATGCAAAGTCAAAACTGACGAAATACTAAATGTGATGCTGAAATGCCCACGTCACTCATTCAGAGTGCAAAATGCACAAACATTTCTCTAGTCCAGGTGCTGAGTGAAAACTGTTATTGTGGTTACTGTCTTTCAAAGGACTTGTCACAATGCAGAGCGCTCTCTTTAAAGGGGCAGTTCAAACCGGAAGCAAAGATACACATTTTTCCTCTTACCAGTTGTGTTTATCATCAGTCTAGATAGTTTTGGTGTGAGTTGTCGAGTGTTGGAAATACTGGCCATAGAGATGTCTGAATTCTTTCCAATATAATGGAAATAGTTGACATTAAGCTTGTGGTTCTCAAAGCACCAATAAAAATACATTTGATAAACTCAACAGCAATGTTTCTTTACAGAAATCATGACCTGGTTACTCAAGATATTCCACAGACTTCGTTGTGACCGGTTTCATGTAGGAACTATTTTCTTTCAAATGAACTGAACCTGCTAACCACATCACAGCACGTAAGGAAATGTGCACCTTAGTTCTATACTGCTAGATTACCTGAGCCAGTTAACTTTCAGGCTATTAAATGAAAGATGTGACGGTTCTTGACCCCTTCTGAGTTATGTGGTATGATACATGCACAATGCCACTGGAGCTCTGATGATGTTACAGCAACACTAGCAATAAAGAGACTGTTTATGCTTTGGGTGCACTCTTTTTCACTTTCTTGGTGCGCTCGGGCTGACAGAATGTTTTGGGTGCGCTTGAATGGATGGCAGCTGAAATGCAAGTTTCAGATTTTTCATTCAGTAAAATGTTGTAATTGAAATGTGTGTTTGTTTAATTATATACAATAAACATAAAGATAAACAAAAAAAAATGCCTCTGTGCGCCAGCTACTGAGCTGTGCAGACCACATTTTTGCATATGTGATGTGCCCCAATGATATTATGCAATTTGATACTTTCTTATTTGATACCGTTGGCAGGTGTAGTTCTGTAGAGAGAAAATAGTTCCTCAGGGAAAATTGCTCACAACAAGGTCTGTGGATTATCTTGAATAACCGGGTCATGATTTCTAGAAAGAGACATGGCTCGCTGACAGTGTTTTTAATTTCTTTATTTATTTATTTGGTGTTTTGAACACCACAATCCGAGTGCCATTTAGCTCTATCATAGAAAAGGCAGACATCTCTATGGCCAATATTCCCAATCCTCAGCAACTCACACAGAAACAATTGATTGATAAATAGCACAACAAGTAAGAGATAAAATATGTGCTTTTTTGGGGTGAACTGCCCCTTTAAAACTTATTACAATAGAAAGTAAAAGTAAATTTATTTGTAAAAGTACAAATAACAAGCACAAAGCACCTCCTTACCTAATTTTACCTCTGTACCTGTCAAAGGACACAGACATTATGTCGTAGTCTTTCTAATGTAATAAAGGGAGACTTTTAAAGTCTTGCAAGTTAGAAGGCAGAAATCATAACAATCTGTCATTAAAACAAGGTTAGAAATGCACCTTGCATGTGGAGTGTTTCCTATGTTTTCTGTACCTCCATCAGTTTGCCTAGCCCGGCTCCTCCAGTGTGGCTGCTGACCTTCTCCTCTCTCTACGGCTGGAGTGGCTATTGATTGGATCTTGGCACACAGTGTACAAACATAGAGATAAGGAGAGAGAGAGGCAGCCAGGCAGATATAGCTGCAGTGCCCACTCCACTCCCCTCCTTTTGCTCAAAAAAAAAAAAAAAAAAGTGTTCTTCGAGACTCCACTCCCACAGAGCAGACACCCAGACATGGTACCTGAACACTGATAGCAGACAGGATTAGGTCTAAAATTCAATCACAACAGTCTAAGTAATGTTAAGTCACTGCAGCTGACAGTGACCGCTGCCTCTCTTCAACACAGTACAAGTGATCTATCATAATCTTGCTTTGATTTGGGAGATTTCAAAAGAACTGAGTGGATGTGACATCTCTGCGCTGTGATTCTGAGATCAATAGTTTTACTTGATGTGAGTATGTGAACAGAGTACAATAGCGTGGAAGGATTCAGGCCTCCTAAGTTGCATGCAGGCTAAGTCTCAGACAACCTTAAGGCCGGTCTGTGGCCTGTCCACTCTGCCACCCTGAGGCCTCCCATTTACACTTTCTCTCCATCTGGTCTACAGGCAGAGGCTGTGCTGTGTCAGAGGTGACTAATAGTGTCATAGCCCTGCCCTCCACAGCAGGGCCTGCAGAAAGAAAACTCAAACTGCTGCCTCCGCAACTCCTGGGCAGACGCTGTCTACTGGTGAGAAAAAAGAACAACGCTTTGTCAACAGGCAATGTGGGAAAATAAGGTGCTTTCAATTCTAGATGGCTGGGGGGACACTCGAGGACCATACAGAAATAAGGAAATAGTTTGAAAGACGGAAGCAAGTAGGAATCTTTTCAGAGAGGCTTGTTAGTATTATAGCAGGTCAAACGCGTGTTGTCTCTTTCTCTGTGTCTTTGTGGACATGGACACCTCAGGGGGAAAAAGAGAGAGTGGTTTACTCAGATACTGTCACCATGGTCTACAAAAGGAAATGTTCAGACAGACAGGGACCAGAGGAACAGACGAAGGGCCATGAACCCAGCAGAGCAGGAACAGGAGGAATCCAAACCCCTCTCCTCTGGGGAATAAGAGAAACTCTCCTGCTATTTGTCTTTGTGGGTGATGTGAGAGGGAGTGAGAGTGTGTGTGTGTGTGTGTGTGTGTGTATACACAATTGTGTGTGTCTATATATGTTGTCAGGAAATGTGTGTTTTTTAAGCCTCCTCCTGACAGCAATTTTAGCAATCATTTAACATTAATGCAATAATAAAGTTGGGTACTCACTCCCTCTTGACTTGAGCTGTTTGTTTACATTCCTCACTTCTGATTCTCTTCTCAGGTACTAAGCTGAACTGCCAATCAGAGTGACTTCACTATCTGATGGGCTCCGCCAGCTTTGACGTTGTTTCAACATGCAGAATCATCCGAAAAACAAGCTAACAAGGGCTGACATGTGTCAACAGTGCGGGACAAACCACAAAAACTAGGGCGACAGACGCTCAGTGACGGCCCAACATTGACCGTCGGCTTGGTGTGTCAGGGCCCTCAGAGGTGCTGGTAGGTGGATTTTGTAATCAGGGACTAGTTTCCTCTGTTTCCAGCCTGGCTGGCTGTAGTCTTACATCCAACACACAGATACGATAGTGGTATCTTCTTTTTTAATTTACTGAGCTATTTAGGATATTTCCCCTCCTACTAAGTATATAACTGATAACTGTTCCTTTAAGAAGTAACTGTTAGTGCCTGAGGCCTCCGGCTATGTGCAGGTTGATGAGGCCACAGTAATTCAGAGATACAGTGTGGGGCCAGACCATGAAGTGCTTCAAAGGTAATGAGTTCAGCCTAAAAATCTGCAATAAGCTGGTAGCTGATGTAAAGACATTAAGAGCAGAGTAATATTTTTGCTTTTCTTATTTTTCTTTTGTTAGTAGTCTAGCTGTTGCATTCAGTTTGGAGTCTGTGAATTATTTTCTGATTTGTGCCAGTTAGGAGACCAACACTGTAATCTAAGCTTGAGGAAATGAAAGCACGTTCGATAGACTCGGTGTCTCTGAAGCTCAGAAATGAACAGATTTTGTCAGTGTTCCTTCGATGACAAAAACAAGATTGGACGACCTTGCTAATATGCATTTCAAAATTAAGGTTGAAATCAAACAACACACCCTGGATTTTGACAGAAAGCTGGAGAGGGTTTTCAGGCTTTAGTGGAAGAACAGCTGTGTATCTCACCATCAGGATATTTCACCTAATCTACTAACAACCAATCAGCATTCTTGTTTCTTTTTGTCTTCGTGTGTTGTGGATGTTAGATGGTCAGCAGTCAGTTCAAACCCACACTGTACCATGAAAGTTGCTTTCCTGAACAGGTGAAGTTGTCTCTTATTGTGAAGTCTAAATTGACAAGGGGGAAATGAGCTAAGGTGAAGAATTTCAGAATTGAGAAGCAGATCTGAAAATTATAATCACATCCTCTTGGCTTGCCCTTTTCATTCATCCCAGAACTGTTACATCTCTTTTCCTGTTTCTGCTCCTCTATCTGCCTCTCTCAATTAACTTCTTACAACGCAACTCAGCTGACGTGAATTCAATGTAATTTTCACTCTGCTCTGGTGAATCTTAGTTCGACCAGATAATAAAAAAAACCCTGCCTTATAAATCAGTAAACACTTCCTCATGTATAATTATGAAGCGAAACACAGGTAAAAATTAAGAAGAGTCGACTTTTTTTTTTTTTTTACAGTATCTGAGTCTACAGTGCAGGCGGGATAGCAGAGATTTTGTTCAGAGGAATACATTACAGAAAACAAATTAGTCAGCAAGATAGAAGAATGCCAGTGAAAATGGCCCTGGCTCTTATTTCCATCCTTATGAGATAACTGTACCCATTAGAAGGTTAAAGCTATTGTGGCGTCCCTGCAAAGACTCTGCCTTGGAAACGGCAGCAATCCGTCTTTAAACTTTGATGCAGCCAGAAAGCTCTCCTCATCCCTTCTCATCCCTTCCCCTCTGACCTGCGAGTCTGTGTGTGTGTGTGTGTGTGTGTGTGTGTGTGTGTGTGTGTGTGGAGTCATACGTGTGCATAAGATCGAGAAGGGGGAGAGGGTAACAGCAGCAGAGGGAGCAGACAGAGAAAGAGATATGAGAGGGTGGGGCTGGGCAGCCTGTCTGCCACCCAGGCCCAGAGAACATAAAGAGAAAAATACGGCCATAAAAACCTCTCTATGACTATGAATACTAATACTGACTCTGTGAGCCAAACCAACCGGGTCTGTCCTCTCTCTGTTCCCTCTGTCTCACTCAGAGAAATGATGTGGCTTAAAAAGAAACCAAAAATAGTGCACTGTACAGGCAGAAATGTAAAGCTGTGTATTTACACTATATGACACACAACACGGTATTGGCAGGGATGGAGAAGGAAGGCTGGTCAGGATGGTGAGTACGAGTGTAAGAGGATATCGATTATCACAATATTATGTTTTGTGATCTGCATCAATTCTCAAAATCACCTTTGAGAGTATACTTTTACAATTTTGGATTCTATCTTCAGCCATTTGACTTTCCCTCTGAAATGTAACAACATATTGCAAGTGTGTTACAGGGATTGTGATGTATACAAATTATAATCCCAGTGCTCCTAATGCAAAAAAAGTAAACTTTTAATCTCTGTGCTGTGAGATGATGCTGTGTTGTATTGACATTTTTCCTACAAAAGTACCTGTGAAACGAATCATATTGCCAGATATTTGTCAATACACAGCCCTAATGGTAAGCCAGTTTATACTTTACTTTGCTGTGATGTTTTTCATGTTGATTTTTCATTATTTTGGCTGCCTAGTGACAACAGATTACATAGCCGTGGCAATTAACAACAGTGTGCTTACAACATGGTAAGCAGACTGATAGCACTGACAGTATGAATAAATATATATTTGCTATATATATATATATATATATATATATACATAGGTACAGTTACAGTGAAATACTAGATAATGCTAATATTAATACTAATTGTCTGTTACTTTCATTAGATCCTTAGATCATTAGATTAGCCAATCTCATATATTTACCACACTCTCAGCAATAGCCATTAAAGGCATTTACATTCAGTAATACCTCTCCGTATGGTAGTTTTCATGGTTAGTGGTGGAGTCCACCGTTCGTCATTCATTAGTCAAATTCCCTTCATAAGTCCAAGACGCTCACAAGACATGATGTGTGAACGTACTTTTGCGCTACTGTTTGTAATTGCATCTACTTAATAAAGGCCTCCCTGCTAATGTAAACATTTCCCCTGCTGCCGTGTCACAGTAAAGGGGTTCAATCTGAGAACCACTGGATGGATATTATTTGAAGTCGCCAGAAAAGATGCCAAGTATTTGTGATAGATGCTTTGTGCTTAGTCTTTATGCTTGTGGTATTTTTGCCATTTTAAGTCAGGGGGGCTGGTTTTGTTTTTGTTAGGCAGTACTGAAAGAAGAGGGAACAGCGAGCTGACGGATAAAAAGCTAAAGTTGAAAGGCTCACACTGTGGTTTGAGAAAACCAGCGCTGTAAATAATGCTAAACAAGTCTTAACTGTGCCATGCTACTCACGCCGAGAATGCATCACGTGGTCAGAACACGGTTGCTCAAAGCATTATGGGAAGAATAATGACTGTCCTCCATGTAAAAACAACGATGCATGAATCATCTCATTACACAAAACTAAGATCTTAAGGATTAAGCCTTTTAAAACACTAACATAAAAAAAAGACCAGGAGCATCATGCATCCATTCTTTTTTTCAATACTGAATAGCTCTGAAGCTGCTCCAAAATTAGAATCTAAAATACTAATTTCATAGTGTTTTTGTTGCTGCAGGCCACCAGATCTTTCATTTATAGAGATATGTTTGTTGTTTGTTTTTAACCACATCATCAGCCTTGTCATGCTACACTTTCTAAATTTTCTGTATTTTATGGTCAGGTGCTCTTTACAAATACCTGTACTTTCATGGTGCCCCCCTTGCAGCAAGCTTTTCTCTGACAAATGTTGGAGGACAGAAGAAAAAGTCGTAATCTCTCAAGCATTTCTAATGAGTTTTTCTCCTACAATTATTTGATAAGAGCAGACAAGACTGGAGGCAGCGTGTATGATACACTGGCTCCTACTGCCGAGGTGAGAGCTCTGCTGATTACACATGGAGCCATTTACACACTCACACAAACATGCGCACACACACACACACGCACACACCCAGGGGCTTACAGTCCATCATCTCAGAGTGCAACAATCCTAATAATAACATGAGAGGCTGAAGTTATGACCGGCAGGCACACCTAAGTTACCAATCTGGGTTCTCCTTATTCTGAACACACACACACACTACAACTCACAACCTTTCCACCCCTTATCTTCACCGCCATTCGACTTCTTTGCTCCAGCCATAACTACTACCACCGAACACTCTCTGCTCCACCTTCTCACAGCACCTCCTCCCAACTCACCACACTGAGTCCCAGTTGCTCCCTCTGCAGGTAGGGCAGGTTCCTGCGCTCCAGGCTGGCCAGGTAGTGCTGCAGTCTGGAGTAGGTGTAGGGGTAGCAGTAGGCAAACTGGTAAACGTCATCCTCTCGGTCAAAACAGAAGGCAAAGGACATGACATAGTTGCGCCGGTGGTCAGGACAGCGGTAGTAGTACACATTTTTGGCAGGAAGTCTCTGCCTGCAAGTGCAAAAGACAAACACATTACAGAGAAATTAGGGAGGTTATTCAAAGGACAGGTCTTTTAATTCAAGGACATGAGGTCTCGAAGGGCTATAGCTGCATCAGGTGTGAAGATACGAGCAACAATGAGAGCACAGCACTTTTGCAAGTGAAGGAAAAAAGTGCAGAAAGTGTAAAGATAGACAAGGAAACCAACTCATGAGTTACACAAAGAGAGAGTTGAGAAATCATAATGCAGAAGTTGCATCAACTTGTCAGTTTGTCGTCTTCCAGAGATGTTGAGTTCACCTGGCAAAGAAGTACAAGAGCTGAGGGAGAAGTGAGGAAGTGAGGAGATATCACCTGATAATCACGCTGCTGGGGAAGCCAGAGAGGTTCTGAGCTTATGAGGGGTGCATGTTAAAACAAACATGAAATATTTTCTTGTTTTAGTATGCGTACACAGTAATTCTCTGATAAATTATCCAAAAAAATCTCAAAATTAAGTGTATTGAAAAAGGGGCTGATTTAAAACAACCAACAATTAATCATTCATTAATTACCACTTGGTGATTCATCACTTGACATATAAACAACACAATCGCCATTTATTATTTAATGCAAACCCAGGAAGAACAAACCTAACAAATGTAAGACATAGATTGAAAATGAAAATAAATGAACAGCAAAACAATCAAATTGAAAGACAAAGAACAATAAATTGTCAACTAACTTAAATAGTAGTTGACAAAGATGATACAGCATGAAAGCTCAAAGACCACAAACACAAACCAACAATCAACGCTAATGCCAATTAGCTTATCCATACACTGACATCTGTAATAGAAGAGTTTGCTTCTGGGGGCAACTGGAGAATTTGGCATCAGAGTTTGTGAGTTTGAAATTAGCTATAGAGACAAAAAACATTTTTTTTGCCAGCCATAAACAGGTTCATTTCTGGCGTAAAATAGGGGCATTTTGACATGGGGGTCTATGGGGATTTAATCTGTTTGGAGAAACATACTGTCATAGAATGGGTCGTATAATATCCTACCAAAATGCATGCACGACAGTTTGTATGATATCATACAAATTAGCGCCCCACAAATGGCATTACCTCCTTAACTTAGTTACGTAGTTAATGGAGGTTAGGTTCAGGCAATAAAAACTTCTATAGTTAGGTTTGGGAAAAGAGACATGGTTGAGTTTCTTTGGGTTTTTGCAAGTAAAATTACTGCGGTTAGGTTTAGGTAAAGAAACGGTGAGGACATACCCGTAAAGTGACTCAAAGTTCTGAACATGCTTCTGGGTTTTTGAGACCCATCCGCTACCCCAACCTGCCTCTATTTCCGTAAGTGCATTGGTCACATGATCAGCCTTTAAAAATACATGGGATATGCACAAATTTGTGTGCATTACATATTTCTATTAAAATGTACACACAGTTTATAAGAATAGCCTGTTTGGAGCCATCCTCAAAAGACCATAAGAAAAACTACAGCTTTTGGCACTTCCACATGGGCTTCATTTTTCAGCCACGGATGTTGCTGCTTGGTTTTCAGCTTTGCTTTTTTAAATTGCTGCACTTTCAAAAGGCAACAATTCTCACGTGAACGCAAGGCATTTTAATTATGACATCTATGACACTATTGCATTATGTGTGGTGTTTTTCATGTGTAATTAAGAATTGCAGTCTGAGTAAAAAGCAGAAAATGTGCTTCCTTTTTAACTTGAGTTTTTGTGTGTGTGTGTGTGTGTGTGTGTGTGTGTGTGTGTGTGTGTGTGTGTGTGAGCCAATTAGAACTACTACTCCAAGTGAGAATGGTTGAGCATCTAATCGGTGCATGTTTCTTGTTGTATTGAGTGTTGTATGGTGTGCGTAATGTGCTGTGTGTGGTGTCTCCTTTGTTGTGTGCTGTGCTTGTGGACTTTGCTGAATCGCGTGTTGCATGTTGCATGCTGGGCCCACAGCGAAATAAAGCTGACTGATCCATGCACCTCATGGGCGATCGATGGGGTGTGGGACAGTACTGCTGCAGTCCACAGAACTTCTCCGCTTACTCGACATGTTTTCTTTTCACACTCTCCGCCCGTCTATCTTTGTTTTCCTCTCTTCCCCTCGTTTAGCCCTCACTGCTGCGACATGGTCGGAGGGATGTTGTAAGCATGCAAGTGACTACATCTGCCTTCTCCGCCTCTTCCTCCATCTTTCTCCAAATCTCTCTCGTCTTGTCCTGTCACTCACTGACTCCGCCTTGACAGTTTACGTGAAGAAGACCAAGCATGGGGAACAACAGCGCTGCTGCCACAGGAGCTCTGGCAGACGCTCTGAGAGAGGAGGATAAAAGGAGGAAGAAGATGAGGACGTTGAGTGACTGCTGGGTTTGGGGTGTTGGGAGCAGGGAGAAAGGTGGAATAAGGAGATAAGGAGAAGATGAGAGAGCAGGGCGATGGCAGATCTGGGCCTGATACCGAGATATGCGGGAATTGGTGGCGGCTAGCAGCGTAGCGGCTATGTGACGGCGGGGCTGGCTAGTGAGCTAGCGACTCTGGCAACAGATCAGATGAAGATGCTATCAGGGCTGTGATAGGAACAGGACCTGATAATCAACAAACAGGACAGACTGCTCTGCGCTAACTCTGACAGAGTGAACTTCTCTTTCTCTGACTCACCTCTGGAGAGGGAGGACAGGAAGGAGACACAGACGAGTTTTATGTGTTTGCTCAGACACCTAATACATCAGGTTTGGCAACCAAAGTGCATAGAAATGCATAGTGAACACACTTGCATGCATTTTCAAACACTTGAAGATGTCCCTGCAGGTAGCTAGTAAAACAAAAAGCTAAATCACTCGCCCTCTCTCAGACAGAGGGGGAGAAAGGCAGGGCTGATTATTCCTTCAGAGGAGGAGAGAGGAGAATGTATCTGCATGTGGCTATCTCAGCAGAATACTAATGCAGCCAGTGGCTAGCTATACCACACCCAGCCTTCCCACTGGAGCCAGATTACCAGCCTCGTCTTACAGCCTATAAAGCTTGACAAAGAAAAAGAACAAAAAATGTTTAATCTTGGGGAAAAATTGTAAGCAAACTTTAAAACATGAATATTATTCATATAAGACCACACAGATTTGAAGTAGAGTGAACACAATTGACTGGCAAGGACAAAATAAACCTCCAAATGACACACTCATGTACACACAGCCACACACTGGTGCATTACTGTGGTGCCAGCCCTCTGAGGTGCAGGTTAATTAAAATAAGATGACACCTCACCTCTTTACATATTTCCCTGTTTGGCTCTACCCATCCGTGCAATCCCACTTCTCTGCGTTTCTCCTTTTCTTTCTCTCTATTGGGCAGAGCGTGACCTTGCCGGAGACGGGAAAAGTCCTGGCTATTGATTTTAATTACTGCTGCTTGTCTCGTCACAGCATTATAGTTATAGGCCAGAGAAAATAGCTCTGTGACTTCTCATGGAAAGAGACTTCCTGGAAGGCCCAAACTACAGGCTGCTTTAGGTACCGCAGCCGTGCGCACAAATGTGAAAAATGCACCAAATCTTCAGCACATGCACATTAAATGCACACAGTCCCTTTGGTTTTTATCTAAGCGGTGGCTGCTCCTGCTTGGCAGCTGGCAATTTGTTTTATCTAAATGGTACCTCCCTGTGCCTCTCCCCTACCCATCTCTTGACGTGGTACAGTGCCGTCGCTCCCAAACAGAATTATCACTGCGTGGGATGAGGGGGGGAAAAAAATGGAGAAGCTTTTCCCCTAGATGATAACACACTCACACATGGTTTTACAATTCAGTGATTACGGAGACACAGAAACACACACACAAACAGGAATATGCAAAGAGTCGCACACTGGAAAAAAAAAAAAAAGAGGCAGCAAACTCAAACCGTGTGCGAGCCACATCAAGGTCATTCCTTTGACAGCGAGCTGTGGGACAAGTTAACTGCCAGAGCGTCTCATCACAGCCTCACAGAATAAAGAGAAGGACGCAGAGAAAGGAGAAAAAGAGGGACTGAAACACTAGACAAAGGCAGAGAATGGCTGACAAATAGAGAAAGAGACAAGTAAAGAGACAAAGTCAGAGAGAAAGGGATGGGGAAAAAAGGAATGAAAGGGGAGAGGGTTTCATAGAGCTAGCAGGCAGCCTTTAGCGAGGTGTCACTTTGCTTTTCTACTTCTGAACCATTGGTAGCTACAAACTCTCGCTCTGATTTTGATGGCACCGGCGTCTCTCTGAAGTTTAGAGATGAAGGCTTATAAATTGGTAGCTTTCATTCGGGCGACATCTTGTCTATATTTTCAAATCAATCAAGCGTAGAGGACACGCCAATCACTGCTGCTCGGAGCACTCTCGCAGACAAAGGCGAAAACATACAGGACAAAATTCGCCAGGCCTGGACGCACACGCACACTCCTCTACTGCCGTTTATTTTCTCTCTCATTGTTGTCTCTTTCGCCTTGTCAAACGTTCATCCTGTCAACTGTTAGGAAGGTTAAATGTCTTCCAACGTGCCCATACAGCTGTCAAGCTCCGCAAATCCCCACCAGCTCATTTAAGGCAAATAGTTAGTCCGTTTGGCAAACATTTCACATTGAATGACATATTTCTTTACTCCCTCCGTGTTACTACACCAATAATTGAAGAGGCAATATTTCTTGGCACTCACTAAAATGACACCAGATGTTTGATAGGCTCATTGTTTTTAAAACACGGCCCCCGTGTTCTTGTTTTGCATACCAAGTCAAGCAGAAAACAGCCTCCGAATCATCTGAGGAGCGTCAAACGTGTGGCTATGTATATTCATGTGCGAGGAAGTGTGCTTGTGTGTGTAAACATGACGGCATATATATTCTTGAGGCATCCATCTATCTTTTTTTTGGGGGGGGGATGCAAATCAAGTTGCAACAAAGCTTTCTGGAAACACGGTTACTAGGCAACCTGTGCTTTCTTTGTAATTTGGTTGGCCTGCTGTATATTGTACGTGATGGTAAAGTATATTTATTAGATTGAAGCTTTGCAAGAATGTGTTTTTATTGAGACTAACTTACACAACTTGTGAAGAAAGAGCAGGAAGAAGTCAAGAGTGGCAGTACTGAGGAGTGACTTAGGATCAATATATCAATATAAGCAAACGGTGAACCTAAAATTACTGCCTCACATTTGTATGCCTCAGCAAACGTCTCAAGTTGCATTTACATTTTTCCTCCATTTCTGTGAAAACACGGATGCTTTACGAATCTTATCCTTTGCAGCACAGAAGGTCTATTCAGACTGCACAGTTTCAAGATGGACACCCAAGATTAGTGTCACCAAATCTGACCAAACATCTCCCCTTCTGTTCCTGACTTATAATGTTGAGTAATGACCAAAAAACGTCTTTTGCAGAACCTTATGATGTCACAGTAAAGTTGACTTTTGACCTTTTGGATATAAAATGCCAGAACTTCATCATTATATCATTTTAGACGTTTGAGTGAAATTTTGCCATAACTATGCATTAATTCCAGAGTTCGGGCCAAGAAGATGCTTTGTGCGGTCACAGTGACCTTGACCTTTGACCACCAAATTCTAATCAGTTCATTCTTGATTCCATGTAGAAGTTTGTGCCAAATTTTAGGAAGTTCCCCAAAGACCTTGAGATATCGTGTTTACAAAAAGAGATGAACACAAGGTCGCAGTGACCTTTGACCACCAAATTCCAATCACTTCATCCTTCACTCAGAATGGATGTTTGTGCCAATATCACATTCACAAGAATGAGACAGATGCAAGGCCATGGTGACCTTGACCTTTGACCACCAAAATTGAATCAGTTCAGTGTTGAGTCCGAGTCTCAATTATGCCAAATTTGAAAAAAATCCTAAGGCATTCTTGAGATATCATATTCATGCAAATGAGACAAAAGAGGTCATAATTACATTGACTTAAGACTTATGACCACCAAAGTCTAATGATTTCACTGCCGGTTCAAGGTGGACATTTGTGCCAAAGCTGAAGAACTTCCCTCAAGGCTATCTTGAGATATCATGTCCACGAGCACAGGATGGACAAACAACCTAGAAACATAATGCTTCTGACCATGGCTGTTGCCAAGCGCAAAAGCCTATTGAATGTTAAAGTAACTTTCTGCAGCAGTGTGTGTAAGCATAAAGTTCGACAAGATGCACATTACAGCCAGGGCTGACGATGTAAAATATTACATTTTAATGCTACTTGTGTGTTCTTCTGGCCTAGCAGCAGCGAGGGTTTGCAGGAAGCAATAACACTTGTGAATTACGGACTTTCCTATAACAAGAAAGCTGAGAGTCGAACACCTGTGGAGACACCAGGCCGTTAGCAGCCTCCTCAGGTCAGAAACAACACTCTGATGAGGCTGAAACACGACTCTTTCACCTGATGGCCACATCAAAACACCCAGGAGGTGTTCTCTCATCAGATGGCCTCTTACTCCACTTCCTGTTAGAGGCATTGTAAAAAGCTGTTGCATCCCAGCTCCCTGTGTTTGCTCTGATATACCCTTAGATATATTGATTACTGGTTAATTCAATTAGTTAATGTGTTTTCCCCCCCTGTAATCCCAGTTTTTAAACCAAAATGACATTCAAAGTGAGTTACCCGGTCAATATCAGATCACACCCACAGCGCTTCACCAAAATTCAGATTATGCAGTCGATATAAAAATGTGAAGTTATTTCCATAAAATTCTGAAAGCAGTCATAAATCTAAGAGTTTCATCTAAATAAAATGCATCTGCTGTTTATAGGAGTAACCCACTTTGCTCTGCTGATATGTTTAATGCAGAGGGAGTGGCTGTGCAGGAGTATTTGTTCATCTGTCCTTGTGTGTAAAAATTCTTCTCTTCCAGTTATTCATCTCTGTTTCATGTCGCCCTCTCCCCTTATCTACTTCTCAGTCTAACTTACTGTCTAGCCTTCCTCTTATGATCATTTGTCAGGTACAGCAAAAATGCTCCTGGGTCAGTGTACATGTTTAAACCATCCAAAAGTTGTCAGAAACAAAACAAAATCATAATAAACATCGTCTGTACCACATTACTAACAACATTACTAACAATTCAGTTAATGGTGTTATTTATCATGCTAAACGTTTATTCATGTACACTGGAAAATCTAATTATAAAACCCATTTGGATTTTCTTTTCTTTCTTTTTATCTAAACATTATATATTTTTTTTAATGGGGTTATGCTGATATATAGAGATGAGACACCTCTTCTGCTCGGGGTCAAACTGACCTGTAGACCTGAAATCCAGCCAATAGAGTCATTTTCTGTGTTGCATTGGGTATGATCAGCTCAAACACTGACTTGGTGCCTTTGATCGCCATGCAGGTGGGCCCTGGTGCTGGTTTTATTATGTTTTCTGTAGTTTCTTCCCTTTTTTAAAGTATGAATGTCTTGTTTGGAGGAATAAGAATATAAAAACATGATATGTGCCGTACAAACTCTGTAAAAACTTGGTGCAGATGTATTGGTAATTCGTGAAGGTGTATCATTGCATCTCGCCAGTTATGGAAGTGAAATTAGCGTTTTCACGCAGGTGTTGTGTTTCCATCAATGGTGTCGACGCATTCTCATTGCATTAAAAAGCCAGATGTTAACGAGTGTAAGACCGAAAATATAGTTGCTGTTTCACCTCGTGTTCACATATGCGTCCAGCTTCGTGGTGGGTGTTTTTGTATATATATTTGCCTTTATGCAGCGCGTGTTGCTGGAGGACTTCTTGAGGGCAAACAAGAGAACCCAGGCCGTATGCAACTACCGGATATGTGGCATGTAAACAGCAGACATGGGGACACTCGAGGAGGTTGCCATCATGTTAATGCTGAGATCACGGCAGAAAAAGGCGACGGCGGCGTAAACTTCGGTGGTTTGTGCGTCCTCTAAATCAAGCCTGTCGGGACATTGGGGAGCAGATGTCTCTCATGCTGCTAATGCGAGAGATTGATCATTATTTGTTATCCCCGCTGTTGTGTTAATGCTGTCACGTCGGCTCTGCCTCTACACTGCCCCTGCTGTTTACATACAAACTGCATCTCACGTCCGTGTCGGGTTAATTTTTGAGGATACGCTCAGCTGACACGCCGCACTGACACAAGGGACACGTGGCATCCATCATGCGTACGTGTGTAGGTAACAGTCAATTTATCTTCAGCCTTCGCGGGTTTTTTGTTCAGTGGGATTGAGGCTCTCTTAGTGAGTTCACATCTATACCAACACACACACACATTCTCTTTGTCTCTCTCTCTCTCTCTCGCTTACACAGAAACACACACACACACAATTTACAAATCCATACTTGTATATAAATTTGTATATATTAGTAGTTAGTTTATATTGTGTGTTTTGTTGTTTTTGGAATCATACTTGCGGTCTGCTAAATACTGTACAAGAGCTAATGAATAGCCAAATATTGTGTGGAGAGCTCCAAAATCCTTTATCCTTTAATATTGATATGGTAATTTTGGTTGTAGTTATTAATTTAATTATTACTCAGAGTTCCACGTTGATAATTAAGTGTATTTTATGAGACTAATTTCATTGATCAGCTATAATTTTTCCGTTTTCGGGAATGGTGTCCCACAAGGTGATTAATGTAAATTAAGTCACATTATTTAACATCATTAATAATCATTTTTTATTATTACTAATTATTTGTGCATACTTTTAATAATCGGTGACCATTTACGAGGTCCAAACTTTTTCTAACCCTTTGACTGTGATTTCATTTTGTGAACTCTCTGGCATTAGGGGGAAAAAAAGTAACTTAGTCTTAGGACTCTGACTCGATACTCTCACTATTGTTTGTCGTGTTGTTGATCTAGACACAAAAGAGTAGAAACCACATTCTTATCATGTAAGTGTCTGCAATGTAAATATGACCGTGTGCTCCAGCCATCGCCTCTTTCTAAAACTCCTACTCTGTTTCACTCTAAATCTGCAACGCTGCACAGCACTCATAAATCCACATGGGACACTTTTAGCACCCCTGAGGTGCCACACACGCAGATGAAAACACTAGAGGATTTACAGTAGCTGCTCTGACTCACGTACCCTCAAATACAGGCAATGAGGAAAATATATAAAGAATATACAGTTTCATTTCATCCTTTCTGTCCTTATTTGAATTTTCTCAGCACTATGTCTCCAGTGCAGTTTTTAATTTGTCATCTTAAGACTTCTGCCTGATCATTTCCTGAGTATCTGATTTAAGAAGCTCCTTGGGGTGTTTTAATCACAACTGCACAATATTTTTCAATAATATGACATTTCCTGAATGTATGGAGACAAATAAATTGAACTCAAAATGAAATCTCAAGGTTGTTTTCAGTGTTTTTCTGATAAAGGCAAATGCAAAACTTCAAGAGTGTGACAGTGCCTGGATGGACCAGTAGAGGGCCACATGTAAAAGTTGAGAGAAAAAGAGATATGCATTTTTTAAAGTCAACACTAAAGTACATAACAACTAGTGTCAGCTGTGTCCTCTTTCCAAAACTACACAAACAGAAATTTAACTCCTGAGGGGTTAACCTCCTGCTGACTATTGCAGCTTGGTTAGGGAAAAAGAAGTTAACCGTTTGAAACCTGAGCAAATAGGCTTTATTTCCTAAAAAAAAAAAAAAATAAGAAAAAAAAATAAAGAATTGGCGATGAGCAAATTAAAAAAGAAATCATCCAGAACTTACAGAGAAATTAGACGAAGTTCAAAGAAAATTAGCTGAAATGAACAACAAAACAAAAAAAAATTAAAAAAGACAGAAAAGTAAAAGAACTAAAACAGGAAAATACCTGAAAAAGTCCAAGATTAAAATTATAATAATAAAAAAAAATACAATTTTCTCATAAACTAATTTGAAATAAAAATTCTATAAATTCTAAATAGATTTGTATTAATATTTTTCCCTAGTTATTTGAGATTTTCTAATTATTCTCTCTCTCACTCCCTTTGTGGGACGTTTAATGCCAAGTTGATGATTGCCTTTTTTGGCATCTTTTTTAAAGAAATGAAAACAATTTGCTCACGTTTCAAAGGTTTAAATGCTCTTAAAAGGCATCTGGGCACAGCATGAGAAAACTGATGTTGATCCACACACACTGATAGCGCACACATTTACCAAATAATTAAAGGCTACACTGTATCTATGACTTCATAACTGATCACTGCACAACCTGTTTCAAAAGAGAGACCAAAACCCTTACAAAAGCACTGTGATGGACTGCAAGTTCTTCCAAATCAATCAACCCTCAACTACAGTAAAAAAGTAAAACCTGCCCCACATATATCCCAGAGGGGTCTCAGCTAGATTGAGCATGCTGGGCCTGCTAGTCGCTAGCTCCCCTGCGTCTTGTGGGGCAGCAGGGCAATTAGCAGAAAGCAGATGATCACGGTGGCCTCGCCACTGTGGCGCCACTGGTCCCCTATGGGGCAACAGGGCAGGTGCACATTCGTCTGGAATAATGGGGGGTACAGAGGAAATACACACACGCTGCCATAATAAAGAATCAGACACACACACACACACTCATGTAATAAAATGATGATGTCAGCCTTAAGCCCCTCGTGAGTGCTGGTGGTGTGTAAGCTGGTGGGAGTGGAAGGAGAGCAGTGTGTGAGTGTGTGTGTGTGTGTGTGTGTGTACTTTAGTTTGAGAGAGGAGAGGGAAGGAACGGTCCATCTATAATTGTGTGATGCAGCATTTCCCAGAGTGCAACATTATACTCCCATCACATTATCTGTGTGTGTGTGTGTGTGTGTGTGTGTGTGTGTGTGTTTGTGTGTGTCTACAAGTGCGTACTGAATAGACAGACTGGCGCCAGACTAAGTCATAATAATAATGTTCCAAGAGACCAGACACATGCACGGACAAGGGCAAAAGATAAACACACACACACACACACACACACACACATACTGGTATCAAGGTATATGATGTGTATATGTTGGCACAGAAGGGTGGTGATCATCTAATCATACAGTGGAGTCCATTAGTGATGTTTTCTATACCATAGTACAGGAAAAGACCAGGGCTCACCAAGCCCGCTACCTCTTCTTTCTTCTTTCATATTTTTCTTCATTTCTATCTTCCTTTTTTATTTTATTTTTCTCACTTTTTTCTGTCTTTTTTCTGTTTTTCAATTTCTTTCTGTCACATTTTCTTTCTATCTTTATTTTTCTTTTCTTCTTATTTCTTTCATTTTCAGTCTTTCACATTTTTCTTATGTTTTTTCTTTCATTTTTCTTTCTTTCTTCAACTTTTTTATGCTTCTTTTTTTATTTTATCTTATTTTATTTCGTGAAGGTTTTTTTCTATTATTCTAATTTTCTGCTTTTCTTTCATTTTATTTCTTTCACTGCTTTCTCTCTCTTTATCTTATTAATTCTTTTGCTTTTTCTAATGTATTATTATCTACCGAATGATCAAACTCAAAGTGTATCTCACTTTCAGTTTTTGTTTCAATCCGAAACATATCAGAAGCTACAACCACCACTGTGGCTGTCGTACTGTGGCTGAACTGTTTAAATTAAACAAGTAGATGATTTGTTTAAGCAAATGAAGTCATCACTGCGGAGATGACTGAAAAAAGTGACAGAATGACAGAAAACACTCTGATCTCACTGTGTTTGACTTGCACACTGAGTCAAACTACTAACAGTGAAACAAGTGATCTGAGATCAAGCATCAGCATCACCGCTCCTGTATCTCCTGTGTGTGTGTGTGTGTGTGTGTGTGTGTGTGTGTGTATTGCACAGGGTCACACTGTGTGATGAGATCATTCTCTCTGGAAATTTACTTGCTGGAAGGCGATGCAACACACATGATACATTCTGAAATCATTTTTTATTAAATTCCACAAAGAGATGAGCTCACCTCCTGTAGTCCGTTACACTGATCAGAGTGACTTGCCGTTGTGGAAAAATAACCAACAGGCTTGAACAATGCAAAGACGAGCACAATAAATAATAAATTACCCTCAAGTCACAACCACTGTTGCTGATTTTGCAATAACGGTTCATTTCCCAAACTTTGGCTTGTTAAAAATGCAATAATTTCAAATATCAAAGGGATCCAGTCGTGTTATTATGATAGTGTATTTTATACTGAAACTAATTTTAATATTGTCACTGTATAAGCACTGCTCTCAGTTTTTTTTACTATTTATATTGTTCTTTTTGCTTGATTATCTTGTACACACCTTGCTGCTGTAACAATGCAACTTTCCCATTGTGGGACTAATAAAGAATTATCTTATCTTATCTTGTGTTTCTCTTTTCCCTGGAAAACTTTCACAGTGAGGAGTTTGTTAGTCAATTAAAAGGAAGAAGTAGGAGATTTTCTTTTGATAATATTATTTTTGACATTATATTTTGTAGTTATGGCTAATGCTGGGGCAGGATGAGCTATGAAAAAAAGAAATGACCTGACAAGAGACCAAAAAAGAGCTAAAAGGGACTGTAATGGTACAAGGAGTAAAAAAAGTAAACCATCGACAGTTATTCAACAGATGGAGAGAATTTGGGAATACAAACAGGATACAAAACTGAAGACAGTTGAAGACACTGAAAGATGTGGTTTTACATTCAGAGGTAGAAAACCTACAACCTTCAGAGTGCACTACCACACCTGACCAGTAAATGCCCACTTGTGGGTGAAGTAATTCAAGCAGGGCGAAATAGACACAGGAAACTATTCGGTGGATGGCTGGTAATAGACGATCTTGAGTTACAGTCAAATGGTAATAACAAAATCTTGATTAATATTTGACAGGTACTGCTTAGTTTTACCGTTTCAGTTTTTACAGCCTCTGTTTCTACAATACAGCAGACACCACGGTGCCCACTTTCTGTTCACTAACTCTTGTATTACAGCCAAACAGTGCACTAAAATATGTTTCTGAAGACATTCAAGGTGAGAAATAGGCAACACGGTAACACAATCTTGGTTTATATTTGATCGGCACAGTCTAGTTTTACGATTTGATCTGAGTTTGGTCCAAGTTTGAAAGAGAGAGAGGAGGGGAGGGTCTCTCTTGATCCACCTCTGTACTCTTTGTGTCTATTTTGGCGGGCAATACAAAAATGCAGAAGTACAATCTGTTGTTCGAGCAAAAGCTCTGGAGCGAAAAAAAAAATCTGTTATATGCAATGTTGAGAGTTATAGTTCTTGAACCACATGTATGGGGATATACTTAGGTCTTATTGTACTGCATTCACTGTATTTCATAAGCAAACTACCGAATGTTCACCGGAGATATTCAATCCAACGCAAGATGACCTCTGCTGTTTAAAGAGCTCTGATCAATTATGTTCAACGTTTAATTTAAGGATTATTTACTCTTAGAATATTGTTTTTTACAAAATGTGAGATGTCAAACGTCAGTTAATGTTTTAACTGCTGTAAACAACCAACATGTTTTACTTCGTAAGTGAGCGGTCATCAAAATTACAGCATCACTGATACATTTCTGTTATATGTCCTGACACACGAGGTAACTCTGAGGTCACAGTAATGACTTCATACCACAGATGCTTATTGCGTGATCAGCAAACAAACCCCATGTTGCGTCTGTCCCAACATCAGGAGATTGCACTCATCTAATATCTCTTTACTTCTCTCCCTCTCCCTCCCTCCCTCTTCCATCATGCCTCTGTGTCCCTCTCTCCCTCTCCATCCTCCCCGAGGGCCCTGCTGGCCTTGGCACAAAGATGCCAGCCTGTCTGCCCGCATTTCCCTTGGCACGGCCGTAGCAGCTGGGGGCCTGGCCGCCCTGTCTACCTCCATACTCCCCGCTATATCACACATATACACACACACACAAACACACACTCCATGTTCACAGCTTGCAGCCAGACTGGTGTCACCATGTGTGTGCCAGGGGTAGCTGCACCCACAGGAGGGGAGGGCTGGAGGGAAGGAGGGAGGAGAAGGAACAGGGTGGGGTGTGTGGATGGGCGCTTGGGCTCTCAGACAGCCAGATGCTGCCAATTAACTTCTCCGGCCGCCACGGGGCTGTAGGGGGAGAGTCTGGCACCTGTACCATCCAACTCCCCCCCCGACACACACACACACACATAGACACACACTGTACACACATACACTTTCTTGTGGCTTGTGTGGGAGATGACGGCAACATGTCGCCTCGGAGTTTAGGAGACAAACATACACCTGGATTACTGTAACTGCTAAACTCTGCTGACCTTTGCCAAAATTCTCCTCTCTTCTCAGCATCAGTGTCAACAAGTGTGCAGTGGCATGGGTCTATGTACAGTATGTATTGACACACATGTCCACAAACACAGAGACAGCTGTGCAGGAGTGACTGTGACCTCCGCCATGTGAATATGACCCTTGGATAAAAGCCTTTCTCCTCACTATATATATATGTGTGTGTGTGTGTGTGTGTGTGTTTGTCCGTGCGTGCGTGCTGTCAGGCTGTGTTGGTGATTATACTAGACAGAAGGAATTACAGGCTATTACAGAAAAGAGCCTGTGGCTGCAGCAGCCAGAGCTGCACTGCCCTTAAAGGCTTACAGCTCTCAAAAAGCCAGCCTATTATTCCCACCACAGCGCACAGCGGCCCGCTGAACGTCAAAGATGTAAATATAGAAAAACAAGTAAGAATCTACATTATGATGTACAGTAGTACTTGTATTTTATGGTTACATTTAAAACAAAGCACTACCCATTTAAAGGAGAAAAAACAGGAAAGTTAAGTGTGCCATGGAGACTGCCATTCTAGCTTAACAAATTATTATTTATTTTGTAAACCCCATAAACATAAAAATGAACACCTTGACAAAGCTGAGGATATTCTGTATTCACACAAACTCACACAAAACGATCAAAACCAGCAACATATAGATCACGCCAACATATATTACCAGCAGATATAGCTCATTCCTCTGCGCCAAATAGCTCCATCGTTGTCCAAAAAGTAATAAAAATCCATTAATGAGCCACTGGATGACATGATCCTTCATTATCATGAACATGGGGACTGTAGTTTATTTTGAATTAATCCCATATACATCATTTTGTTGCCTTAAATACTCGCTGGAGCACAAAAATTTGACTAATCTGCAACTGAAAATAGTCGCCAACAAATGCACTATTTACTCTATTTACGCTGTTTTAAGATGTATTGACTGACTGCAAACCCATCTGCACCATAGGAGAGGAGGTGAATTGGTCTAACAAGCACAGGACTTTGACCCAGGACACCAATGTTCATGTCTGTCGCATCAGCTGTTTTCACTCATTAGGGACATGAGTCTTAAGTCCCATGACTTAAGCCCAGTTCAGAGCAGAGATTTAAGATGAGTTGAAAAGTGCAATTTCACGCAATGCGCTGGGCTAAAACATGCTAAAACCCTGCCAGATCACACCAGATGAGATGGTGTATCATCTCTGTAGCAACTCCTCTCTGTACTTTTGTTCTCATTTCCAGCTTTTCAAGCGTATTTTGTAGATAATATAATACAAATGAGGATAATGATAGTGAAAAACATGCTACAGTTGCATTTTGACGATGAAACAGTGAAAACAAAAACAGAATAGCCTGAGCACTGTGATTGAAACACGAGCCCGCATACAGCGAGCAGCAGCAGGAACCAACCATCAACACTGACACACCGTGAGGACGGGGACCGGCGAACCCATCCACAGCCCTGGGGTTGTAAATGAAATGGGCTCTGTGGGGATGGGGGACTGTTGTCAGAGAATGCCATAGCAAGTGAATACGCCATCTGCCAACAGGTTCTCCCTCCGAACTCGTCACATGGCGACACTCAGTCAGTGACCTTCCGCATCAACCTGTGACATTTTAAGTATCGTTGTGCATCAGCTGTTTATGCTCTGGGATGCCGTTACAGTCATGTCAACAAATGCACGTGTCGTGAGATGAAGCAGTACAGTCCCTCTGTTCACCAAACAGCACGGACTGTAGTTGGGATTAGTCCTCAAAGTCACGGATGGTTAGGTTTAGGCAAAGAGGCACATGGTTAGGTGTATTAAAAAGACACACCACACATTCACACGGAAAGCAAACTCCAGACTCCCGCGCAAAAGTCTGTTGTTTGTGGGACCCATCCACCTCCCCACCTGCCTGCCCTATTAGTGTGGTTACCTGCAGCATTATTTCACGACATTGTCAAGTGATGCCGCCCGCATCATTGCATGTGGACACACCCGCTGTCATCCAGCTGTCCACTAGCACATGATAACAACACCACTGGTTTGTGTAGTTTGTTATAGATGGTATCTAAACAGATACTCTCCTCTGTCGCAGCAACATCAGTTAAAGTCAATGTGAGCCACAAAACTTGTGCTTGTCTGCTTTGATTTGAATGAAGGCGTGACGAGTACTTCGGGCCATTATATCTGAACAGAGTGTGTCACAGATAGTTCTGCGATGTCCTATCATAACAGTCAATCTTAACAGAGCAGGATATGGTGATCATTGAGTGACGGACATGTCAGCCTAATTCATGTGACTCCAGTCTCTGCAAAGTCAGAGAATCATTTTTCTCCAAAAGTTTATTCTAAAAAAAAATCTATATCTGGCACGGCTAAACAAATAAAAACAACTCTTGAGACACAAAAGTGAGAAAGAAAGAGTTTGACTGCTCTTGGGAGGAGGATGGATGTGTAGCATAGCTCGAGATATGTCAATTTTTTTGTCAATATGAGGTTCACAATCTGACAGAAGATAAATATTCTGTTCATAAAAGTGATTCTGCAAACTTATGAAAGTAGTCATGCAAACTGTGTATTTGTGCTCTTCACAAAGGCAATCATTGGTTTAGTTAGGCATATGTTAATTTTGTTACCAATCAACAAATAATACTAATCATTAAAAAAAAAAGGTCTCATTATTCACAGTAAACTCACTCTCACACACACCCACAGACACGCACATATTGGCCGCTGTCCATCAGAAGATCCTGTTCCCTCGCTGTTCTGAGTGACAGATGACTTGTCACAGAGCTAAACGGGAGAATATTTTACTGCAGATTGAAAGAGGAGGAAAATGAGAGATGGGGAATAGAGAAAAAAAGGAGAGAAATTGCTCCATTACACCAGAGAGGTAAATCATTCGATGTGCTGGAGATCACAAAATGGCACTTACATTTGCACACATGTTCACGCGGGCACATGTATGAACATGATTCACCCTGTCCCTATCTGTGCTGCTGCACTTGCTCTCTCTCTCTGTTTCACACATTAAGTCCACACACAGACACACACACACACACACACATATAGAGATCATCAGATTCCAGGCATGAGAAAAGCTGAGAGGCTGGATCAATGTTGGGCTCTGGTGATTAGCCTTAATTGAGGAAAAAGAGCTATGGGAACAAAGAAACATTATGACCTTTTCCCTATCTGCACACACCGCGCGCTAATAAGACACGTTCACATAATATCATACTGACCAGAATCGTCTAACTACATCAAAAGCACCTTCTCATAGGAACAGTATGCAAATGGATGGCACACAGAGAAAAACAAACCCCGCGGATAATTGACTATCCTTGCCATGTTTTTGTGCGTGAATGTCAATTTTCACTCTCCTGTCGAGAGCATGCTGATTATTCTATCAGACAAAAAGATTGGCAGTGTTTCACATCCTGGTGCTGTGGAATGGCCTGTCTCACTTTCTGTCTCTCAGGCTCTCTTGTTTCTCTCTCTTCCTACATCCTCTCCGTCTCTCCCTCTCTCTCTTTGTGCGTGTCGGTTTCTGACTGAGTCAAATACCACTTGTCAGGAGAGCGCTGTTTGGACTGACATGAGATAAGAACAGACCAACTAGACAGTTAGGCTATATGTTATTCCTCACTGCCGCTGGACTAGAGAATAAGACTGTGATGTAGAAGCAGTGCCCGGCCCAGTGGCCATAATGATACTGAAGCTGTATTGTGGAATGACAAAACTACTACAGACACCAAACAGGTGGATACCTATATTCATGTCAGGTTTTATATATAGTTATATACAACATGTAACTGAAGGCTAATACTATTATCATTCATGCAATGCCCCAGCAAACACTGAGAATCTGAATGACCATTTAAAGTCCAATAAAGATATCCTGTTATAGTTCAAAAATAGTTCCAAAATGAAAGTTTTGCCAATGTTGACAAATGAAATTTTTTCAGACTTTTTCAAGATTTATAGACCTATTGACTCTACAGTTGTAGAAATGATAGACTCTAACAAGGTAAAAAAATAAATCAGTTAATAAAAGACACATAGAACATGACACGTTCCACTTCTGTTGTGTGAAAGGGAGACAAAGTATGATTCTCCAGACACTGTCCGGAGTTCGAACGAGAAAACGACTATAGGTAATTGTAGCAATGTTCCCTTTTCATAGAGATTTAATGTGCCATTTTATAGCTTTTATAAGAACTGCGAAGCTGGAAGTTGTTCTGCCGTAACAGGTGCAGTGAAAGTAAGAGAGAAATGCCAATCAAGCACACACCCACATAGTACTGAGAAGAGCTCTTATTTGTGTTCACATAATGGCGTAGCAGCTGGAACTGGCCTCCCTTCAAAAGACACTGCACCTTTTTTTGGCAGCTTGGATTCATTTGAAAGCTTGATCATTGTAATTCCAAAGGTTGATGGTTTTTCTCATCCTTATCAGCATAACAGCTAAAGAAACCAGGGTCTTTGCAAACAGTCATGCAGAGAAATCTCAACTCCTCTGGGAAAACATTTAAGTGTATTGATGAAATAACGGCAGCAAATAAACATGATTATAACGAACACTGAAGCTGTTTAACTATGCAGACTTTATAAAAACACAAAAGGACAAGGGTAGCAGTATTTCTGTGCTTAAGACAATCACTAAACAAAACTACTGAACTGAATAAATGTGTAAACCTCTCGTAGCCACCACTGACATAAATAAACTAATTACCTAAATGGGAATAGAGTACTCTCCCAAAAGCTAGATGACTCTTAAAACCTCTAAGACATTTCAGCCTGGTGTACGTGCACCCAGTACTCTTAGTTTTCCTCCGAAATATGCACTTATGCATGCGGTTGTGTATTGGGCTCTGAAAACTGACGAAACGTTTCTGAGCACACAAAGGTACAGCGGCAGAACTGAGTCAGTGTAGACACTGACTGAGGACTTCAGCCGTGGTGCCGTGCTGCTGACATGCTACTTTCGATAGGCGGCCGACCCAGACCAAGAGTTATGCAGTGATCTGCACTCACTACAATATATGAGTGTGGAGTAACAGAGGAGGTGAAAAAGAGAAGACAGGGAAAAGTATAGTTGCTGGGTGCCGTCCTTTCATTTCCTCTCAAGGGCAAAAGAGCAAATATCCTTCAGAACAACAACTAAAAACTCTTTTTTGTGTCTTCTCTTTAAAAGATCAAAAAGACCGTAACATATTTTTGTTTGGCCAAGGGGAGAATATTAGAGAGGGGAAAAAAAAGATCAAGCAAGAGGTAGGTTGAGATTTTCTTGATGGGTCTGAAGTCAGTTGAAGTTAGTTAAGTAGGCAGCTATGTCATAAATCAGTTTTTTAATACTTTATATTGCAGTGTTAAGGCCTTTGCACTCGCAAACTCAGTCCGATGTGTTTTATTGCTGTATACATAATGAAAATTTGCAATATGAGAAATGACTCCATATTAGCAGGCGGCAGTAGTCTGTTTTCACCATTAAAAAATGGAACCAGAAGGCAGACAGAGTAAAATCAAGACACTATTTAGCCAGTTAGCATGCTAACAACATGGACCAACATTGTGAGTCAGGGATCTTAGCACACAAAAGCAAAATATTGTGGGCAGTTACTGACCTCAGGAGCTGCTCTTCCAAAGGAGGAGTAGGTGTAATGGCTTTCTTCATGAGTATAAAAACACAGCATCAAAACCTTTTCTTCAACATACATAGAAATCTCCCACACTTTGGTGTCTCTGAACCATTAAAACACGAAACCAGCTAGATTTTAACCACAACATCAGTTCAAGACTCATTTCAGTACAGAACCTATTGAAGGTGGTAACTTATTCAAAAATCGCACAAGGGCAGAGGCTGAATTGATACTCTTTGAAGATGAGATTCCCCAGAAATTGGTTCTTGCTTTAATCAAATGGGTGCCTCTGAGAAACAGAAAGGGTTAATGTGAATACAGTCCCTCACGCACACAATTTCTCTATCTCGCTCTCACACACACACACACACACAGAGTTAAAACTTGCGTTTGTTACGTTTTTTCCCCCAGTGTCATTATGCTCATTCACTTACAAACTGAAGCACACACTCACTCACACACACACGCACGCACACACACAAACACACGCAGACACACACACACACACACACACACACACACACACAAAGCGATTATCACCAAAGGTACGTATGCCTGCTTGTAGCTGCTCCCACAGGGAAACTAGCTGTACTGCTTCTCCACTCTCATTTTTCATTGTCTGCTTATGATGCCCCATGTGTGCACACTGACTTTCATTTAACCCCTCACAACACACAAACACACAGACACACACACACACACACACACTCATGTATGATGCCGACACCCTCTTTCTGTCTCCATCTTTTTCTCTCTCACACTTATACACACAAACTGCTTCTCCCTGCACCTCTGTTTCATTGCAAAAAGAAAGCTGTACTGTATATAGGCGTGTCCCCCACATGCTGCAGACACACAGGCAACTGTGGGAGACAACTGGGACTTTCTGCAACCGCTGCACTTTCCCCAGTCCAACATGCATGGCTCCAAGACATGAGACAAAAATTATTACAACAGCAAGTGTTGGGGTCATATCAGACAGGCTGGTGTATATAAACAGTACATTAAATGGTCACGTTGGAGCATTTAATTCATTAATTCTCTTAAGAGACGTTTTCCCTTGCTTGGAGAAAGTGCAGGGTCATCTGCAGCAGAGCACCCATGAGGCTGGTGGGGATTCATGGTCTTGCTCAAGGACAAAACAGGAAAGTGAACACCTGACACCAGAAAGGGCTGGAGGTCTCCTGGACCACACTGCAAATGCTGCAAAAACACCCATGTATATCTCGGAAGACTGGGTGTGAGAATGTTAGTGCCGCTGAAAATACATAAAGTCTGAAATATCCGTTTTTATATCTGCGCACAGTAGTTGGATGTTTGCTTCCATTCTTCAGCTTTGTCGTCCTTATTTTAGCTTTATGTTAATTCAGCCCATTCCCTTTCCAAATTCGTAAAATAGCATTGCTGGGTCAGTGTTTTCAGCAGAAGTGCACAACGTAAAAAGGCACCTTTTGGTTGTGCATGGAACGCAACTGGATGGCGTCAGCTTTGCATTTGGTGACATCATGGTAGTGGCATCCCCAAATTTAAGTATCAGATACAGAAGGATACCTAACTCGAATATGTAGACACTGAAGTCCACGGACAAAGCAGCAACATGTGACGAGTTGGGATGAGACTGATTTAAATAAAACCGCTGTCATATTCCTTCTATGAATACATATACTTGGGCAATAAAGCTTATTCTGATTTACTTTGAGACATACCGGCTATTAATGGTCCCACCCCTGTTCTCTAAAGTGGGTCATGTTTCTGCCCTAACACTAGTAACTCAGTGATGCTTTTAACTTTGTTCTTGGACAGCCCCGGTCCAAGTTCACTTCACTGCTCTTCTGTTGCTTATTGCTTTGAATGTTGTTGTTGTTAAGGATTTTCTGTGCCAAACTATTTACAAGTGAATTGTTTAAAATCGGTAAATCCAAAGAGACATGGTACCATTAGTGGGATTAATATGAAACCTTTGACAAGCCGGACCTGACATTCATATATCTTCAAAACAAAAACAAACAAAAAAAGATGCCCAGAGAATAAACTGTTTCCAACAGCGGGTTAGTATTGTCTAAACATTTTGGCTCTAGGGATGATAATGCTGGTTGGTTGGTTGGTTGGTTGGTCCACCTCTTTGGTGGAGACAAAAATGTCTCAACTAATGTGGATTGCATGACATTTGGTGCACACATTCATGTCCCCTTCAGGATGATTTCAAATAGCTATCATGATCCCTTAAAGAAGCATTTCACTGTTGGAAAGATGGTCTTTGCATAAAACTGAGGAGTCTATGCAGTAGAAAGGCACAAATAATTTTGAAATTAGTGTTAAATGACCAGAGAAAACACAGAAAAAGTATGGTGGCATTGGCTTTTGCACATTGCACAGAAAACCTACAGCTACCTGAATGCACTTGGCTGTACTAATTAACAGTCCCGCTGGTGGGTGACGTAGTGCAAGCTAGGAGGTTTTGATACAGGAAACAATATAGAGGCCTGCTAGAGACAAAGATTCTCCAATTACAGTTGAACAGTTAGCTAAAGCATGTTTCTGAGCACATTTTAGGTGACAAATAGGCAACGCAGTAACAGAATCTTGATTAATATTTGATCAGCACTGCTTACTTTTACCGTTTGATCGTAAACATTACTGTGCTCTCCTCCTGTTCACATATTCTTATTGTACAGCCAAACTGTGCACTAAAATACGTTTCTGAAAACATTTTAGGCGAAAAATAGGCAATAAAGTTATAGTTTTGGTTTATATTTGTTCAGAGCTGCCTAGTTTCACATCATCTGTGTTGGGTCTGAGTTTAAGAGAAAAAGAGAGAGGAGCAGGTCTCTCTCTTGATCCGCTTCTATGCTTTTTGTGTCCGTGGTGGCAGGCATATGAAAACACGGGAGTACGATCTGCAGCTTGAGCAACAGCTCAAGAACCAGTGAAAATCTGGAACTGAGCTAAGAGATGAGCTGGGAGATCTGGGCACTGCTATCATTGTTATGATACCACGCTGGCTGAAGTCTCAAACTATTCATCTCGCACCATCATGTCCATATTTTGGTTTATGACAAAACAGGCTATTTGCTAAAGTAATAACATTGTCATCCACCTCAACTTTGTGTTTTGCGCTAATTATCAAATACTTCCGTGCTAAAATGCTAAAAAAAAAAGGTGATGAACATAGTGAACATTATATCTGCTAGCAACAGCATGCTAGCGTAGTTACTGTGAACATGCTGACATTAGCTGTGTCTACATGCAGCCTCACTACATGAGCCACTGGCATAGTAGTACACTCTTAGACTTTAAATATGGAGCACTAAAAACTGTTTTTCAGTGACGATAAAATAGCACTAGACATTGGTAATGTTGTTTTCTGGCAATGATTCCTACACTTTTACAGCACATACCGCATGTACACAGCCACTTTTTTATAGGAAGGCATTGTAACAGTTTTTAATTTTGCAAGCAACTCTCAACACTTAAGACTGAATTAAGAGATACAAACATCCCATATAATGTGTTGTGGCAGCCCTTCTTCTGCACAAACGCTGTGGAAAAAGATCTCTCTGACACTACTGGGCATTCACAGCTACACTCAGTAATATGCTGTTAACTTAAAAACATGTTTTACCAAAATGTGTTCACTGAAAAGCCCTCCACGGACGAAAGAAACTATTACGCGACTAATTACAGGGTTACTGACAGACTAATGATATACTAGTTATTAATAATTGTTACCTAATGTTGAAAAGTTACACGGTGCAATGAAATCTGCAAAACGTCTATTTTTAACACACCTTTCTTACTATATTGTGTGTATGTGTCTTTTGCAAATGCAAGTTTTCATGTAGTTTTGTGAATATTTGAAGCCCCAGGTCCCTCTCCAATAATTAATCAAGTAAAAACTAAAAATAAAATCCTACATCTGAGTTAAAGTTTAGTGTTTTGTCCCTGCAGCAAAGTTTGAACTTATACGACACCTGCTCTGCTGCCCTTTTCCTGTCATCATGATGCGAAGGTGTTAACATGTACTTGTGTGTTTGTAATGTGTGTGTGTGTGTGTGTGTGTGTGTGTGTGTGTGTGTGTATTGATTGATGCCTTCCAGGGCAGTTGCGTGATTGAAACACCTCCTCACCATAAAACTGTCGTGCGTGTGATGGAGTCGCAGGGTCATTTTATGCATCACACCTGTCCCCCTTCCTCCCCACGCTGACACCCAATCAAATAGGAAAATGGGCATATATGTTTTCCTGGCCTTGAGAGCGCTTGTGCAGAGGGTTGGATTTGTGTGTGTGTGTGTGTGTGTGTGTTTGTGTGGTTGTGGTTGTCTGCGGGGAGGGTTGCGTGTTTATGTGTGAGTAGGAGAGAGAAAGAAAGACAGACGGAGAAACCGCAACAGAGAGAAAGAACAAAAGAGAGACGCCTAACAGTATAGTATAATATTTAGCTGGTAAATATGGACGACTTACGGGAACTCTCCCTCCTGGTCTTACAAGCTACTTTAGATTACACAACCCCCCGTTAGACACACACACTCACTTACTCACTCATTCACACACAAACAAACACACAGTGGTGGAAAGTAACTAAGTGCATTTTCTTAAGTATTGCACTTAAGAGCAGATCTGAGGTTCTTTACTTGAGTATCTCTGTTTCATGCTACTTTACACTGCTTTCAGTTTCAGTTTTTCAGTTTGGGGTGTTTGTTTCTGTGTCTGTCTCTCAATAGGACTGTGGAAACGCTACACTACAATTTTTAAGTGGATAGGAATCACATGGTGGATTCACAAATTATTTTTCAATTGGCAATATACAACATTCACAGCCTGGGACAGGTTTGCCTGCACATGGCTCTGACCATGGACGTCACCATCAAACATGCAGATGGCTGAGCTGAAATGGTGGTGGCTAGCACAGAAACATGTCTAGGGAGCGGCCACACCTGAAATCTGATTGGCCGCCCAAGGCGCCACTCCAATTTGATTGGCTATCTGCCCAGTCAGTTCAAACTGTTTGACCAGTAAACTGAATTGTTGTTTATAGGTGCAATTCAGTCTTAAACCTGAGAGGCAGTAATGTGCAAGAGTGGTGTCTAGCCGGACTAATTTTACATACAAGTAAACTGATAGAACTGTTCAAAAGTTTGTTCACACTGGCTTATTTATTTGAATTTTGTTGGCGCTTGATACTTGCTATTGTACTAATTACTTTTGGAGGAAGTATTTCTTTATTAAAGTGTGGAGGCTTCATTTTACATTTGTGTGGTGTCACTCTGTTGCGTTGTGATTGGTAGGTCTATTTATCTTTTAAACTAAACTAAACTATAAACAGGAATGCAAGACACTGAAATATTAGTAATTAAAGTAGGTAAAAGTAGTGGGGACAAAAATGGTAAATTATTAGAATCGGTTTTCCATCCTCTTCACTGTGACTGGACATTTGATATTATGATATACTGTATGTCACTTGTGATATTCCACTGTGCTACTGACTAACTGAAAAAACAGCAGACCTGCGCTGAGAAAAATTTGGTAAACCAGCCCCAGTTCTAAAAATATTCCAGAAAGGCCCCTAAAATAATGACCCTGGCTGGCTGCCGTAGCGTCTAAGGCTGGCAAGACAAACGACATCCATTCCCGCTCGGTGCCTTTAATCAGCTTGTGATAATTAACGCCACACTCCATTGGCCAAACAAATATCTTTGTCAAGGTGCTCGTTGCTGTACAAGTTCTTCTCCTGTTCTCATAGACAAGATAACAAGCAGCCTTTAATTGCCTTATTTTGTGTAGAAGTACTATTATAGACTTTTTACCCGGTGCTGTTGGCGGCTCTAGTCACCCTCTGTTTCCCTTTCTTCTTCCTCTTTCTTTCCCTCCTTCCCAACAAGTACATAAAATATTTCATCATGTTGGGCTGGTGGGCAGTGGTAGTGGCATCAGACTTTAATAAAGTGAACGACCTTGTGGGATTGCAGAGGGGATAGATTAAGTTTGCCTTCCCTACTGGCAGAAGCAGCAACCTCTGTGGGGTTTCTTATCTGGAGCTTTACTTAATTACCTGCTTTAATTCTAACATTCTCTAAAATGACCCCTCACCACGATGAGACAAGCTGTTTTAATTAAACAAATGAATACGTCGCTTATCGGGCGGGATCAGAGCTCTCGTTTGTCACGGTAACAGTTAAGGATGCCGCTGATGATCGCGTTATCTGGGACTTGGCCCAGGTTTCACCACACACAGAGGAAGGAGCAGCTGATGCTATCTGGTTACTGTATGTGCTACTGTAGATATATAGGAGATAACAAACGGGCCCATTAGATATAGTAGACATGTCTACTTAGTCACATTATATTCTGATGAGCTTCGTAATGGTGGTAAAAATGTTCATAGCCCAAGGCGGGGATGTCTGAGAGAAGAAAACCTGAGGAAAAAGGACAACAAACCACAAAGAGAACCAAAAATAGTCTACCAGCTATTCCCAAAGTCACTGACACTGGCCGGCTTGTTTATGGTAGTTATATAACAATATTTTAGAGTGTGCAGAGGGTTCCTGTGCAGCGCTGCCTGACCAAATTTAATGGGAGAAGTGTCAGAGAAGCCATTACACCAGCAGGGGCACGCACAGCCCTATTACATATGGCTGCTGGCTGCTAATGTGTATTAGCAGGAGACAGAGGAAGCAAGGTGAAGATAAGTGATTTTGCAGTAACTGGCTAAGTAGGACAAAGGAGGGAGGGAGTGTGTTAGGGTGGGTGAGACAGAGAAAGGAGATCAGGGATGGACACAACTAATACCAGAGTGAAACAAGTTTGGGGGTTACATATTTGCTGCGTAGTGGTGCAAAGAAGTGCATGCTTTAAGGGACAGTTCAACCCATAATCAAAAAAAATATTTTCTTTCTTATCTGTAGTGCTATTTGTGAATCTAGATAGTTTTGGAGTTGTTGCGTGTTAGAGATATTGTCTGTAAAGGTGTCTGCCTTCTCTTGAATATTGTGGAACTACAAGGCACTTGGCTTAAAAAAAAAAGAAAAAAAACATCTGACAGACTCAACAGCAATTTCTCTTTAAAAAAAAACATGACCTGGTAACTCAAGGGGAAGCATTATCATCATCATTGATCAGTAACAATCTTGAAAATAGATATCAGTATTCGCAAATAAACAATGAAAATTCTGACTTGCTGAATAATACGTGGGGTTCCACAAGGTTCAATGCTGGGTCCAAATTTGTTTATGTTGTACATTAATGACATCTGCAAAGTCTCAAAAATGATGAAGTTTGTTTTTTTTTTTTTGCAGATGATAATTTATTTTGTTCATGTTAAGATTTTGAACAGCTTCTAGAGACAGTCGAAACAAAATTGAAAATTTGAAAATGATTGATTAGTATTAATTATAGGTTGTCATCAAATTTAAATGAAACTACATTCATTATATTTGGATAACAAAAAATAAATGATCCAGTGCAAACAATGATAAATAATGTTGAAATAGAAACAGTCCATAAAATATATTTTGGGGTTTTTTAATAGACCACAAACTACGCTGGAAATCATATATAAATCACGTAAAGACAAAAATGCACAAGTCTTTTGGACCCCCACACCATTGGTGCAAGTTGAGCTAGCAGGAGATGCAAACTTACAGTGAAATGTCCCTTTAAAGCTTAGTGCTGAGTTAAATGACCATACTGTGAAACCTTGAGGTCACAGGTAGTGTCGGTGCTGTACTGTGCCCATCGACAGTTATCTGTAATGTCACGGTGCTCTTGAGAAGGGCATTAACTCATACTGTATTTACTTGTTAAACACAGGAGTTGAAAAAAAAATGAATCCAAATCTTTAAAATCAAAACCAGACTGCTAGAGCATCTCAAAACACCGACCACTAAAACAAGGTGACAGCCAGTATTTTCTGTTGGTTAATAATTTAGTGAGGATTGAAGGCTGCTCTTGGCAAGAAAGTGTGAATTTGCTGTGTTTGTGTCTGTCAGCAGCAAAATTCCAAACACTGTATTTTTTGACTAGAAGGGGGCACCTTGCCCAGCCGAGGAATCCCAAATGCACTGGAAAATATAGAGCGGTGTGCCTCACTGCCAAACACATTAGCTCTCGTTCTTTATTTAAGCCTTTGTCAAACTATCTGCGGTACTTCACTCACACAACCACTCTTTTCAAGGGCTCACTGGCCAAGTTTTGCCACTCGACACCAGTGGTGTAAGAGTGTGCTGGTATTAAAGGAGTGAGGAGGCTCCTCAGCTTGGTCTTTGACAGCCCCCTTGAACTCTGTGGGCCTGGTGATAAAGTGGCTTGATGAGTGGGCAATCTCTGTCTGCCAGCTGCTGGTCTGGCCAGGGGAGCTGGGAACGTGCCAGACTAAGTGAAGACCCACTCCATACAAACAAACACAGACACATCGTGAAATGTGAATGTATGCTGGCTTGCACAGATATAGTTTTTTTGGAGACGCAAAACCACATATTTTTGCCCCATACCTGCAAACATGCACATACTCATACACTAGGTTTAACCATTTGAAGCCTAACCAAATTGGCTTGATTTTGTTTTGAAATATTTAAAAAAAAAGGCAATGAGCAATTACCCACAAATGACCAAGAAATCATAAAAAAGTTAGAAGAAAGTTACCAGAAAATCTGCAGAAAAAATTTAAAAAACAACAAAAAAACATAGAAGGAAATGAATTGAAAATTGCTTAAAAATAACAATAATAGTTATGGTAATTAGTAAATGTAAATATTTAAATATATTTACATGTAAAAGATAAAATTATGATAATAATAGATAATAACAGTTTTCTGGAAAGATTTCCATAGCTTTTTAAAAATAATAATAACGATACAAATGATTACGATTACTACTACTACTACTACTACTACTACTATCAATAATAATAATGATGACATTTCTACTAATTTCTTGCAATTTGCAGAACACGTCTTGCCTAATTGCTCACTGATCTCTCCACATTTTCAAAAGAAATCAAATCAGTTTCCTCACAAAGGTTGAAAAACTTGTGAAGAGCATCTGAATGCGGCACAAGAAAGTGATGTAGATCCAGATTTTAAAGGGTTAAACACCATCACAAAAGCTTGTAAGCAGTGTATAGAAGCTTATAGATGTAACCACTGTTGTGGCAAACAAAGCTAATATATTCAAGGAGCTGATCAAACGTAAACCAGTACAGCCTCCAGTCCATTATGAGCGCACAGGAAAACCTGATGTGACATCACATGTCCTTAAGGAGAGACAGAGACGGGAACCTTTAATGTTAATTCCCCGAAGAGTAGCCACTGAGTGTGTGTGTGAGATCATGTGCCTTTCAATATTTAAATCCCAGGCCCGCATCAAAAAATCATAACAAATTCAAACCCTGACCTGCCCACTCAATGCATCAAAAACATTTCTATTTATATATTCATTCATTTTTACAGCCGGCTGAACAGAATGCATCACTGGCTCCCTATGCCGTGACTCTATAGACTCTCAATCTCTGTATCTCTTTCTCTACTACGAGCCTACTAGTGTGCTTCCAACACACACATGCCGCGCACAAGCTGCCCAGAGACTGCTGCTTCTTCGTTCAAGTCACATTTAGTTTAGTTTTAGTTTCCACTCAGAAAAAGCCAAGCTTTCAACAGAACTGTCAACACTCATCAAAAGAAATTGAACTACTGAAAATAATATACAATTTTGAGTTGTGTCAGTCAGTCTGTATAGAACGCCTCTCTTGCATGAATATTGCAAAGATTTAAATTTTTGAACTTTGCTAATGGAATGGCTCACGGGACGCCGACATATGTGGATGAGTCCCCACTCTGAGAGAAAAATTATAAAAACCAAGGCTGCACGACATATCATTTCTGCATCGACATTGTGATGTGAGCATGTGCAGTAGCTGACTGCAGGAGGAGCCGCTAATTAACACATCATGCTATGACTTTTTTTCTGCCGTACGGAAAAGAAAAAGCTCAGTTCTTATTTTCCATGTCGTTAGTGGCCAAGCCTTCCTGTTTAAGAAAGGTCATTTTTCAGGCTTTATCATTATTATTTTTTATTTCCTGCGCAGACACACTCCCCACAAAATCATCTGTGGCTTTGAGTATAACATCTCAACAACTGTTAGCTGGAATTTGAGAATTTGGTTAAGATATTCATGTAGTCAATAGCTTTGGTGATATCTGAACTGTCTATTGAGCACCATCATTCAATCTGACCAAATTTCAGGAAAACTCATGACATTTCACTCAGCCTCACTTGTACTTTGGGTTTAGTGCTTTTGAAAGTGCTATTGAACATAAAACATCAACACCTTAGCACTGGCATAGTGAGCATGTTACTATTCTAATGTGCGCATCTATCTCAAAGCATTGCATAAATGACCTCTATGAAGGAGGTGATGTTTTCAGTTTGGTTTGTTTGTTTGTCAGCAGGATATAAAAAACCTACCGGCCCGATTTTCATTAAACTTGGTGGAAGGGTGTAGCAGGGGCCAAGAAGAACCCTATAAATTTTGGAGTGAATCCAAATCTCCGGCTGGGAACATAAATCATTTTTCACTTTTGTTAAGATTGCGAGACAGGGCATTTGGTCTATAATTTTAATTGTGAGGCTCCAAGGACAGAGGATGACATAGGTTATAAAACCCACTGAGGCTGTGATTTGTCATATTGGCTTATAGAGATAAAACTGAACCAAACTGAATTGAAATTGCACTTTTGTTATAGTATATGTTATATTATATCTTATATTTTATTATCATCTCGTTTGATTCACTCCGCTCTTTGATGACTGATGACCAGGAGGTGAGATTTAGGGCTGGGGCATCCCGTCGATGTAACCAATTCAGTAAATACGTCGATTCACGTAACGTGCGTCGACGCATCAGCTGCAGCACATCTACAGAAATGGTGGCTCGCCGTTTTTTTATGCGTGACGCTCAAGTTTGTTGACTCTATACCACTTTATACTGCAGTTTAAAGTCTCTCTCTGTAACAGAGATGAGGAAATACAAAAAGGTTTGTTTTACCTCTACTTCCTTGCTTCCCTTTCAAAACAAAAGCTATCTGACTGTGTCTCTGTGGACAGAATGCCATCAGCTGCTGATACAATGCATTTTATTTTGAAACATTTACAGGATGGGGTTGTCAGCTGTGCAGGAGCTTGTACAACTTCATAAATGAGTGGAATATGTGCTTATAAATATGAAAATACAGCACTCATATCAGCAGGCAGCGATATGCCTTCAGTTAAGGCTGGACTATTTTAATGCAGAAAGAATGGACTAGTTATAATTATTTCTGTTAGAAAAAAGTTATAATGTTATTCAAATTGCACTAATTTTACTGTAAGATGTTTTGTTGGACTGCTAGATTTGAGGTTTGTTACTGTAACAAAGAATAACTGTTTTGTTACTCCTCCTAACAGTGACTTGAATTTTACATTGTTTTATCTATTTTGCTTTTTCATTGCTAAATGTTGGTTGCACTACATTCCTTTTACTTGAGTGGAGCAAGCTCTTGCATTAACTTTATTCTGACTGTAAAACACAGATTACCAGTTAAGACTGGGCTATTTTTTGTTGGGGAATAATGCCCTGCAGTGTATGATAAGTGTTAAATTGTTATTTCCGGAAAATTTGTTGCTATATTAATCAAGTAATAAAAAAAATTATAGTTAGATCAATAAAAAAAAATAATCGATAGATTAATCGATAAAAAAATAATCGTTAGGTGCAGCCCTAGTGAGATTTATTTAACTGCAACAACATGGACTTTTCGACCCATGCATATTCAGATGTCATCAACTTGTGGATATTAACCAGATTAGGGGGTTTGTGTTTTGACACTCATGGCTTTCAAACTGAGCAACGGAGCTTTCTGGCTGATTGCGCCGTCATGTCAGCTGATAATTCAGGAAGTAGGAATCGCATGAGTAGATTGGACGGCATTGTTCACTAAATGACAAGATCTGTCTTCCTCCCCGCCTCCTTAATTATCTTCCTCAGTTATAATTACACGTGTGAAGGTCCAGAGGACAATCACTGTTGTGTTGTACTGTCTGCTAGCTGAAGTTAGATGAGATAGGCAGGAAACACTGTAGAGACTGACACCGGCTGTTAATGAAGGTTACTGTCTGCTGTTTGAAAATCACAAGCATCAATTATGAGAATGATGCGAAATTTGCATAAATTAGTCTGTGTCATTACGTTTGATTAGCAGTAATACTGTATACAGCTGCTGCTGCGAGCTGATCCATACTGTAAAATGACACAACTTAGCGGTAAAATGTGAGTTAAAGTAAATGTTGCAAAGTCGTCCTTTAGATGACAGTAATTGTTCCTCAAAATCCACAATATTACCACCCATAAACAGCTGACAGTTAGGACACACTGGAGGCTTTCATTAAGAATAGTGATGACTGAGAACAGTGAGTGACCTGGGGGTCCTTAAGCAGCCTTGTAATTCTCTCTTAATGAAGCCGATGAATAAATGATTTGAGGCGCTGCGCATGAGGAGTCTGATCCCCCGTCAGCATGTCTCCGCGGGGTTAGCAGGAACCTCAGGGGACTCCTCCTCCTCCCCCCACCTCCTCCTCTATCCTTTAACCTCCACTTTTTTGCAGCCATCCCCTCTCCTCCATTCGTCTTTCTCACCTTCCACCCTTCTCCCCCTCCCTCCCTCCTCCTCCCACTGTCTGTGATCCTAATCTCCTCTAAAACATCTTTTCCTGGACTGCGGGAGTTGGCAGATAGCGAAGGCCACCGTCAGACTCTGACTGACTCATCCCGTCATAAACAACTGGTGGGTGTCGGCATGCTGGCGGCCCTCCAGTTTCAGACACGCTCATTTTGACAGGTCATTTTTTTATGACGCTGATTGTTATTTTCCCTGTTATTGTTTTTCTTCCCTGTGACTTCAGATGGGGGGTAAAAGTGCAACTCTCTGAGATCAGGCAATCTTACTCTCTGGGACAGAAAACAAAGATGACAGTAATAAAAAGGAGAACCAATTGCTTTTTCATTTCATTTCCAGTGGGAAATCAGGCTGAGGGAGGAATAAAGGAGCTATAATAATAAAGTTTAAGGAAAAGGGCCTATGGCTTTCCATTCCCTAAGCAAAGCACAAGCAGGAGCCACTGTGGACAGGACAGTTGCTCAGGGTCATATGCATTATTGGAGGGAAGGCAGGAGGATGTGAAGCAAACGGTGGGAGCAGTGATGAAAAAACACAAAGACTTCAGTTCAGGATATATAGCGGTGATACCCAACATATGGCTCTTGGGCCAAATCTGTCCCATGATAGAGTCCGGGGGGGCCTATTGACCATTTTCTAATATACAATGAAAATTAAATGAGTCGCGGTGGAATTTTTGTTGCACTCTAAATGTTATTAAGGTGTAAAATAAGGTTGCATGATAATATCGTCATTTCACTGATAACAGTATTACTCTGGGTTTTTTTTATATATCATTTTAGTATTTTAATTATATTTAATATTAAATTCTATATTTTATATTACTTAAGGTACTTGATTAATTTTTCTCAGTTTTTAAGGATTTAACTGTTTACATACTGCACTGCTCACATTATCTATTTATTTATTTATTGACATACTTAATAACACAGTTTTTTATTATAATGTTTTTATTTAATGATCACTGAGACCTGAACACCTAACTTTGTTCTTTTCGTGTACTGCATGGCTGGGATCCTTAATCCTTCATTGGCATATCGGATATTGGCAAAAATCCAATATCATGCAGCCAGAGTGTCAAAGTGCATTTAAAAAATAGTCAAAATAGAACTTGTATATATATACGTATATATATATATATATATATATATATATATATATATATTTTTTTTTTTTTTTTATTTATTTTTTAAGTGCTAGGGTAGGATCTCGGGCCTGGGCTCCTCAAATCCTAGAAACGACTGTGAATATACCAGACCGGTGTGGTGCTACTGTGACTTGATTTGACTCATTTATCATTCATTTTATCTGATAAATCTTACAAAGTTTATTAATTGGCCCCTGGCCTCCTGTCATTTTGCCCCTGAGCAAAGCAAGTTCAGTATCCTTGGCGTACAGGAATGCCAAAAAACGCAGCATGCACAAATGTGACAATGTGTTCTCGGCACATTAATCCATTTCCTCAGTCACTTTTTTTTTTGAAAGAAACTGAACGCCTTTCTTCATTTTCATGCAGATGACAAAAAAAAAAAAAAAAAAGATGAAATGTGACAGGCGAGAAAATATCCTGCTGGGATTCCCTTGTAGGCCAGACACAAAACTCACATAAGCTACAGTATTATGGTCTGAAACTGCTCTCAAAATCTGATGCCAGTAGTTAACATAATTCTACTTAACCAGACTGTTTTTTAACAGTGCATCATTCTATGCTGTGGCATCGTTATATTGCTCATTACAGTGGCACATAGTGCAGCTATCTCCGCATGACCATCCAAGTTAATGGGCCACAATAAAGACACCACTGTCTTCATTTTATGGCTCAGTTTTCTAATGGCCTACTTGGCTTTCTTGCCTGTTCTCTCAAAGGAGCCATCTAGATCTCTTTAAGACCTCTGATATTCTCAGCACACTCTTTCCTCCTGGCCCATGTCTCCCTCCATCCATTCTTCCACTCTTCCTCATTCCCAACCCCCCCCCGACTCCCTCCATCCAGACAGCTACAGGCAGCCCGCGCTAGCCTAGGGCCTTTTCCTGTGCCTTTAGTTTCATTAGCGGGCCCCAGATGCTTAGCTGCTTACAAAATTATGAAGGGCCAAAGCCAACCGCCTCCAGATGGGACCCATCTATATTCAGATGAGCTGTTTCCTCACATTCAGAGCAATCCCACCCTGATGTCCTACAGTGTCGTCAACAAACATGCTGACAAACACAAACACGGGCGAGTACAAACAGATGTACACATTCACAGAGGAAGCCATGTGCACATGTCATGCACACACCCAGGGCCACACAGGCGAAAACACACACACACACATACACCGCCTGGCTGGGTGGCATCGCTCTCTCTATAGGAAAACAATAGCTCAGCCGGTGCACTGCTGTTTGTGCTGTCAGCTTAAGCTTTTATCCTGTGTTGTGTTGTGGACAGTGATGCGGCGGGATTTTTTTTTAAGTAGCCATTTTAGGAATGAACTGAGAGACAGAAGATTCAACTGTGGGCTCTCTCAGACAATTTGAATCATGGGGAAACAACTGAAAGCATCACCTCAGAAGGTAACTCTGACAAGACAAAGACTATAGCTGGTTAGATGTTAAAATATAAGATGTTTACAATAGGACTGTCAGCGTTAACACGTTAATTGTGATGCAATTAAGCCAGGCAACATTCCTGTCTTTAAGGGGCTGTACTGGGCTGAGTTTTAAAGCTACAGCGAAAACATGGGAGGACCTGAGGAATCCTTTGGTACTTTTCAGGAAGAAGTAAAAAATGCTCCAATGTTAGGCTAAATTTTGGTATGGTAAAATGGCATGGTCATTTTACACGGGTCCCTTGATCTCTGACCTCAAGATATCTGTATGAAAATGGGTTCTGTGGGTCCCGATGGTTCTCCCCTTTACAGACATACCCACTCAATGCCAGTCCCATGCAGTTTTTTGCTGTCATTTGATTTCTAATATAGATCACTAGTTATAGTTCAATACAGATTCTGAATTGAAAACATGAAATAAAAAAATGTGATTAATCGTAATCAACTATTGAAATTCTGTGATAAATCAAGATTTTTTTTATAATAAATTGTTTGACAGCCCTATCTTATAACGTGATGAGCCAACTGGTGGCTCCTTGTAATTTTTACTATCTAACTTTTGCCAATTACGTCCTTAGATATTTGCTTTTCACTCAGAGGTGATTTCTCTAATAATAAATAATTGGATGGTAGTCAGCAAGACATTAAAATATTGGAAAAACAATAATCAAATAATATACTTTGAGCGAGCTTTGCTGCAATAAGTGCCAATGCAAAATTGTTAGTCCCTGATCAGTGTTGTCGTGGAGCCAATGTGCAGGTACACTCACCTTTTTTTATGGCTGATTACAGTATACTTGTCTATCGGCTAAAACACAACTGGATTACAAAGCAGAGTATATATGTATGTGTGGCCCATGTGGGTAGTAAATGGACCTTATACGGGATTGTCGAGGGATTCCACAATGACCACATACCAGTTGGCCACATGGGTGGGTTTACCCAAGTAGGCCCCACATGGGTTATTATAGGCCTTCTTGGGTACTAAGTGGGTATTGCCCCAAAATGAGCATCTTATCTGGGAGCCCATTAGGGTCAACCCACCTGTGTGAGACATTGGTATGTGGCCATTATGGAACCTGTGGACAATCCAAATAAGGCCCATTTTTCAGCCCGGTTACTACCCATACGGTCCCCACATACACACGTTGGCTGTGCACTTCCACCTTGGTAACCTTCCTATCTACCTGGTAATACACCTACCTCACCAACTACCACTACGCCACTGTCCCTAATGTTATGGTATATATGATGTGGACAGTTCACTAGGCTGGCAAGTAAAGCATTATTCCATCCTTGTCATATTTCATACTTCATCTTTCTCTTTCTTCTCTGCATCTTTTTCTCTTGTAACTTTAACTCGGCTGCAGTAATTAAATCACAGGCACGAGTTTTGAGACAGTCCAATCCCCTGAACTTCACACTCCATTTCACCGCTCACATCTCTGACACCCAGAAGCATTCGAGCAGCACAGAGAACCATTTCAATACAATCATACAAGCAACACATCCATGAAAGTGTTCTGACACAGGAAAAAAAAAGATTTAGATGTGTGGACAAAGTAACAGAGGGAGATGCTCAAATGACAGACACAGGACTGTTGAGAGCTAATGGAGGTTGTGTGTTTGCACTAGTGCTGATGTGTATCTACACAGAGAGTTTTTGTGTCAGCGAGTGCAGAATGAGAAGAGAGGAGAATACAAGTAGGAGACGGGAAGGATTTGTTCAAGGATCTATTTTCAGAGAGTTTGTGGGGCCGATAGTGCTGAAGCATCAGAGGAGCTGGAACCTGCACCTCACGACTGTTGACTTAGCTGACCATCTGAATTCATTACAGCGTCTGACACACACACACACACACACACACACACACACACACACACACACACACACACACACACACACACACACACACACACACTCACACAGAGGCTGTTGGGCAGAATGCAGATATCAACCAGTCCTACAGAGTGTCCTAATATGTCCCGTAAACACCTGACAGCATGGCTTTGTGGAATCGCTGAGATACCCATAATCCTTTAGTTGGAGTCAGGGGGTCAACTCGCCATCGTGCTGAGCACACCCAATAAGATTCAAACAGGCTATAGCCAAGCATCACCACCCAAAACCCCCCTCACAGTATTCTGCACAGCCTGCAGGCTTGGCTTCTATATATGCAATGTAAATCCAGCACGGGGCAGGAGCCTGCGTGCATAAAACACTATATAGGACGAGCCGCTGAAGAATTTGCCTCGTGTCACACTGGGCTTACGATGACAAAACATTTTGCAATGTTCACGAGATCAGGCTGCCTGAACAAAGAGGGGTGAAGGTGAGGTCCTCCGCCGACAATACTAAAAGCAGCCGCTGACTTACAGTACAGTAATCAGGGGACTGCTGGCTGCAGAAAAACTGCAACGCCTCACCTAGTTCATTATAAGATGACACAACCAATTTGTACCTCTGCCTGCTGCAATCTACCAAATCTCCCCTGACAAAAGCATTTAGATTAGAGCGCTTTCAGGGAGGGCTGCACTGACATGCGTACCCAGCCTGTAAAAGGGGAAATGAAGTGCCTTTTTAATTCTCCTCCAGGCAAACATAAAACTGTCCAGGTAAGTCATTTGTGGGTTGAATGGAGAGCCAGGAGCAAGTTTGCCTCTTTTTTGCAATACCCCTCGCTCTTCCTCCTTTTTTTTCCCACCCCTGTTCTCTTCAGGGAACTCTGCACAAACACGTGCTATTGTGCAGCACCCACACACACATCCTTATCCTCATCTAGGAGATTATTAATCTATTTGTTACATTTTGTCCTATTATTTCCCCCACATAATCCTCTTTCACTTCCTTTGGCAGCATGCAAATGAGTTTCTGTGAACAAGGAAGCCGCACGTGTCGTTGATTGCTCTGATTGGAGCGTCTCATTCTCTCTTCCTCCCTGTCTTCCTCTGCCGTTTGTCCTACCCAGAAGAATAAAGACTTCCAGATGGAATAGAAAAGTGGAAATGGAGGGAGGTGCCATTTCATGTAATAAAACAGAGCTTTGTGATCACTTTTCTTCTCTCAAGTCTTTAAAGACAACTGGAGTGAGGTGGAAAGGGAAGTAATTGCCCCGGAACATGAACACCGCTCCACATTTCAGCTAGAGTTACCACATCACTTTCACAGCTACCATACATCAGGTATTCTCTCTCTCTCTTTTTTTTTTTTTGCTCTTCCAAATATTCACTCAGATTCATACATCACTCCATTTCCTCTCTGCGGTCGAACTGGTGACAGATAATTAGGTGTGTGCGTGTCTCTTACTTTCTCCTGCTCTTGGTTTTTATTAAAAGATTTTGTCCGTCTCCCTTATCGCGCAGACAATGTTGACGGAAAGAGAACATCATATATAACATTTTTTTAATCTAAGAATCTTATATGAAACCCATAGCCTGTCTGTCGAATGATTGCTACGGTTCCCACTCCAGAATGGGGTTGAGAGCAAGGAAACAGCACCGAAACATAGTCTCTGTTTTAAATTAAACACAGCCACGCAGAGATAGAGGCCGCAGGCGCAGTATAGGTGTAATGAAAGTTATGTTACAGTAAAACATCGCAGCAGCGATGTGGGAGAGAGAAACATGGATGTGAGGAGACAGTAAAGCTACTCTGGTCTCTTGAGGAAGACAGTGAATGAGTGAAGCCACGGCTGACAATATATTTCTTTCCCTTAGCCTCAAGTCTAACAAGTCCGACCACAGGGAGATGAGCAAGGAGGGAAATAGGTGAGACACTCTAAATATCAACGTGAATTGGTTGCAATATAAGTCAACAGCTACACAGGGAATTTAGTCATTTCAATATGGCGTGTTTTAATACTAAACAAGCAACTCAGACGTTGTATCATACCACTGAGACTCTTGTAGCAAATAATTTCTGTTATTACCTTCTGAAGACATTATATAGTTGTGATTTGTCTCGGTGAATCAGATCTGTGGGCACGTAGGATTACTCCTATTTACATTTCCTGGGTGTACACTGATGTGTGGCAGTATGCGTGCGTGTGTGTGTGTGTGTGTGTGTGTGTGTGTGTGTGTGTTTGTGTGTGTGTTTCAGGTCAGGGGATACGGTTGTGGTTGTAAAAGCCAGGATGGGGGCAGCAAGTGATCTCTAACAGCAAACCGGGGGTCGCTTGATGTTTTTATGAAGCGAGTCTGTTTGGAAATGAATCGTTAGTCTCGGTTTTATTGCTCAAATTACCCGAGCCGGTCCTTGTCCTGTTTGCCCTTAATTAACAAGCGTTCAATTCCCCTATTAATTAGCACAAGCTATTAGCTATTTTACATCACTCTTCATTTGTCGACAATTAAAAGGTCTATTATTAAAAGGCATGCCACATGGTTAATTGGGCAAGTGGCTCAGCAGCGGGAAGACGAGAGGGAAGAGGACAGCGCGGACCTGCTGAACGGAGGGGGGAGTCAAAGAGGTCGGCCGTAGTTCCCGCACAACCCTTGCAGTCTGTCTGTCTTGAGTTTGCTGCCTGACACTCAGTCCTCAAGGGAGAGGCCGTCTCCCTCTCTACTGTCACACATGCTGCATCCGGACTCAGGCGGCCCCGCTCAGCAGCACGAGGTTAGAGGATGGGAGTTGTGTGTGGGGCGGAAAAGAGTTTTTTTTTGTTGTTGTTTTCTTTCTAAAGGCTGATTAGTGCAATTTCCTTCATACTGCAGGAACTATGTGAGGAAAAATATCAGTAGGTCTAATGCATCTATGCCAACAGCATCTTCTCAGTGTTTTTGCCTTCTGTTGTGTTGAAATGTTTCATCATAGTCACCCTATGATTTAAATTAGGGAGCTCAACGGTTAACCATGAATTGATTAACTGCAGAGAATATTTCTGAGCAGTTACACATGCTGGTCGAAAGGTTTATTTTGCTACTCTTAAGTTTAGTGCACTGAGCACCACTCTGTCTGGTGGGAGCTAGCGAGCAGCGCTGCTCCTTCAGTATGAACAACGCCATCAGGACCCATAGACTGTATATAAAGATGGACAACATGACAGCTCCCCCAAAGTGCAGCTTTTCAATCTCAATTGCCCCCTGGTGTCTGACTGCAGTATAAGTCATAAATCCCGCCCCTCCATGTTAGTGAATGGGACATATATCAAAAACTCAAAAGTACAAAATCTTCCCAAAGATGGTTTCTGTCACTGAAGGTAGCTCTCATCACCCTGATGTTTGTTCAGTGTTTGTTTGTATGATATGTTCAATTTTAATGAGTTATTCAATTATTAAAAAGGGGGATTTTCTGCTATGATTGACAGCTGTGACAGCCAATCTGTGCACTCGCATTTAATGATGTAATTGGTTGGTGACAGGTATTTTGGCAGGAAGTCCCCCACCATGGATATCGCTACTGCGCAGAATCCGTCTCTCAATGACATCACCATCGCAAGATGACAACGCCTGTATCCCGGAAATTTTAACCTCACTTAAGCATAGCGGTGGTAAGTTGGGGGGGGGGGTTACACATCTATAGATACAGTCTATGGATAACACTGAATAGAAGAACAAAATAGAAAGTATAATAGGGCACAATACAGAGAGGGAATTTAAGCCAGCAGCACCAAAACAAAGCCTAATATAAAAACTGAGAAAATAAGTTATGAGGTAAGAGGACAAACAGGCAGGAAGTGAGTTTTCAGGCAGAAACACTCAAAAGACAGACAGAGGTGAGCAAGGAGAGACACACACAGAGCAGCCAAGGTATCCTTTCTCTTTCCCTCACCCTGCCTCACCTCTCCTCACCCCTCGCCCTCTGCCAGGGCTTAACAAGTGGCAGGGGATGCAGGCAGGCCAGAGCTGTGCTGATTGACAGAACAATTACTGCTAACACGCACCACGATGGAGAGGCAGACATCTCCAAATAGAATTTCACTATGGTGTTGCATCACACGCGTACAGGAAGGATTTTGGTAGACAAGCAAAAGTGCTCTGACTGTCTGTCTGTCTGTCTGTCTGTGTCTGTCTGTCAGTCTGACCGTCTGTCTGTCTCTCTGTCTGTGTCTGTCTGACTGACTGACTGACTCGGAGCTGAGCACAACTGCTCGAAAAGCACTCCTCTGTGTTTTTTGTTGCCTCCTATTACAAAAAGGAGGAAAAAGCATTTACCCTTGATCAAGGTTGGCTGGTTCTAACTTTAGAAGCAATGTTTGGCAACCCATTTCCTCCAACTCTGACTGTTCATCTGTTAGCTCAGTTAGAGGTGTTGCTATTTTTATCCACACACCTACTGACTGACGAAGAAGTGGAAAGTTAATTAAAAGTGACACCGCACATCAGAACATTTCCAATATATTACACATCACAGATCTAATGGGCTAGAAATTATGTAGGGACGTGTATTTTAGCTCGTCAGGTTAAAGCAACAAGAATGTTTGAATCACATGTAAATTTTGCTTACACATAAAGCAAAAATGTCAATGACTATGTTGCTGGGAAGTAATTTAATTGATTATGGTTTCTATAGATCTTTTTTTGTTGTCATGAAACAACAAATGAATCAATCAGTTGATCAACAGAAACTTAATGCGATAATATGTTAATATCAACCCGGTCTCGCTCCAAACTTATCAGATACTTGTGCGTGGTCAGTGGCCCTCAGCGTCAGACACTGATGCACCTTTTGCGGCGGTATGAGGCCCACTGGGTCGTAGCATTTTCGACACTCCGGGCAACTACCACGGCATTAAGAGCGAGGACGTTCGAATAGCTTAGGAGAAGGGGTAAGTGGATCGGTCAGTCAAACTCAGGACTTTTACCTGGGAGACCGCTGCTGGTGTCAGTCGAGTTGTTTTAGTAACAATACAGTGTGCTAGTAGCCTATGTGCAGCATACTACACTAGTGAGCATGTCACGAGATGTACGTCATGTTACGTATGTTACATTACATTAGTAACAAGCATGCTTGTTTTAAGTAAAACCATGTTTTTTTAACCCTAACAAAGCACTTTTGTTGCCTAAACCTAAGAAAGTAAACCTAAAAACAAAGTGTTTTACTAACATGTTAAGTTTCTTTAAAGAGACAGTGTGCATTTGACAAGCAGAAAATGTACATGTCCTGTGAAAACAAGAGTTTATTTTGAAAAGACAATGCATGTAACGAGTGTAAAGTGACATGTCACTTCTGTGTATCCAAAACAGACACAGGAGGGGTACCTAAAGCGTCTTAGTTAGACGTGAAGGGCCACTGACAAAGTTGGTTGGGAGTGAGTTGCAAATAATCGATGAGTCATTTGAGTCATTTGCAAAATCATCGAACAGTCTCTAGTTCCAGGTCCATAAATTTGCTGCTCGTTTGTAGTTCACATATTTGAAAACTAAACGTCTTTGCGTTTTGGACTGTTAGTCTGACAAAGCAAGACATTTGAAGATTATACATTGGGCTCTATGAATTTGTGATGGATGTTCTGTTCACTATCTTCCACTACACTTCACGAGCTGAAGAATCAAGTTATTCATATAATAATATTCAAATGAATTGAAAATGAAAATAATTGTTGGTTGTCACCCAAATGTGTAGAATTGGAAAATATCCTCTGCTGTCAGATTTGCCCTCTCCTCCTCCTCCTCCTCCGCTCCGCACGGGACTCTGTAAGAAGCATCTGCTGGTTGATGCGCTCAGTCTCATGTAGCTGTCCTGGCCATTACCACCCCCTCCCGCCCACCCCCACCCCAGGCATTCAGGCCTCCAACAGCTGCATTACACCACGCTCTCTGACTTTCTAATTAGCTTATCTCGGAAAATAAGGATACCGGGCAATTCTTTGCTCTAGCAGTCTAACAACTAGCAGGCCGCAGGGAGCGTGCTTGGCACCTAGTGTCACCAAGGGGGCTGTTGTTTTCGACAGAGTAGGATAAGAAAATATGGTTTACTCTCTGTCCTCCGTCTCATGAACACTCTCACTGCTTTTCTCAATTTTGTGGCTTTTTTTTTTTTTCACTTGAGCTTTAAGTCAATTACCAATCGCGACAGCCAATTTAATTTTAAAGATTCAATATTTTCGGAATTCACGGTGAGTAATGAATCTTGCAACTAATGTTTGCGAGATGAAACAGGCCTGATTTCATTCAGCAGCTTCTCAACTGCATAGATTTAGCTACATGAGGGTGTTATGTTTAAATCCGGAAAAATAAATTATTGTTTTTTTTTTTTTGCTATCTCTTTAATGACATTCTCAGTACACACAATAACACACACACACACACACACACTCGCACTCACAAACAATAGAATATGAAGCTTCAGATACTGTACAGTGCGTAGCACAGGATATCATTAATTCTGGTATTTGATGAACTTTTTTTCCCATGCGCTTACAGGATAAAATCCATTGTTAATCTGTCACGTATTTCAAAAGCTATATCGTCCTTTTTAATTAGTTTATCATTTATTCATTATTTATCAGACATGTAACCTGTAGCTGTGTTTAAATGCCAGCTGATACGGTAAATCCATGCCTCTGTCTGCTCTGATGTCTCCTGGCTGGAGGAGTCATGGAGTGAGGGATGGAAAGAAAAAAAGGGATGGAGGAAAGGATAGAGGACAGATCCTTCCACCTGTAGCAGTGAACGTCCTGCAGGACTGTAATCTGCCGGTTGTCTCTCACTGAGACGCCCAGCTTAGCCGAGGCCAGCCAAGCCCTACACCCTCCGGCACCAAACGATGCTGGGGCCCCAGGACACAAGGCACCTGCACGGGGAGATAAAGGCTTCAACTCCTGGGCTAATACTGACGATTCTTTTGATAAATACAGACGTGGGGTGGCAGGTGGTGGTGGGGGAGCAATCTTTTCCCGCTCATTCTCTCCCTCTCGCTCTCTCCTCCCTGTCTACCTGTCTCAGTAATCTCTCTTTCTTGTACTTTGTGTTTTTTCTCCTCCACCCTCTCTCTGTCTGTTTGTCTGCAACTCTCCCTCTCTCTCCCTTTTTTTCTATCTCTCCCTCTCTCTGTACCTTCTTTATCCTGTCCTGTGTGAGTTTGGATCAGACAGGCGAAGCTCTCCACGCTCTGCCTTTTTATTTATTCCATATCTGTAACTGTCAAAAAGAAGATTGCTACTTTAGGAGCTGTCTGTGCTTTGTTGTGCTCGCAGAAAGTCAAATAGAGGAGGCTGTGTTAAAAGCATCTTGACCACTTTGTGGGGACACAAACAATGTCAGCTGTGGTCTTTGGGAGCCCCAGACAGTTGAAAATGGCTCTACAAGTGCATGACACATGATGCCTTTTAGATGGCACAGTGCTGAGAGGAGCGTTTAAAACAGTATTAGCCTGGGGAGGTAATTGGAGTCGGGCCTCAGCAACGTTACCTCCTGCTGTGACTGTCAGTTAAATACCTATTTATGAGGGCTTATTGAAACATAAACATGGTCAGGGTTGCATGATTAGCAGTATTAAGAAAAGCTTTGGGACCTAAATGACCCAACAAGGCTGCAGCTCAGATTAACACCTCAGACATTCAAGATTATGTCAAATGAGGAGTCAAGAGCATTCAGAAAGTGGGACAATAATTACCTGGCACAAAAAGTCATTTAAATTATCATTATGAAACCATCACATGTAAAGAAACAGGGATATAATATTGTTTTGTGGTGTTGTACACGTTGCACACACGAATCGCTCCAGGGTAAACGTATTTTAAAAATAAGAGGATTGCTTTTCTGGTTTCAACAGCCAACACATCAGGCCCAAATCAATAAAAATCAAAGCATATAAAATCACAGCATTGTATAAAAATCACAGAATCATATACAATACTTACACAATATAATGAAATATAATAAAACCAACACAGACAGGTAACCTAGCAATGATAGTGTACACTACTGCTAAAATTTGGGGGTGCTGAAGTTACATTTACCCACCTGAAAGAATAAATGAGAAAAGAAAATACTCGCAGTCCTTCAGTTGCTTTTCTGGATTTAACGGTAAACTGAGAAATGTAACCAGAACCCTGTTTATTAAGGCCAACTTGCAGGCGATCTCTAACCTTTCATGCTTAAAACAGATAAAACTGAAATTGAATGGGGGGCGTCTGTTAATATCAAAAATACAAACATGCATATAAAACAACATAAAAGCAAGGGGGTAAGTAGAAAATATGTATATAAAATAACACACATAAGAAAGTGGGCAATAGGCTATAAATATCCTCTGTGCCATACACGCAGTAACTTAACTGACACTGCAACTACTACATTCACCTGGGAAATACCTATTTTAAATCAAGCACTTGCCAGCTTCACTGTAAATATATGGTTGGCAGAATGAGACAATAGCAGTGACTGGCACCGTGAAAAGCACAGCAGAGAAACTCCGAGTGCAAAGTTGCAAAGACACCACACAGAGTCAAAACAGAGGGAGCGAGGCAGCCGAGCTGAGCTGCATCATGTTGCACTGTGCTGTATCGTCGACAGCAGTTCATCTTTCCTGTCTATGGTGTCGTGCCCATTGTCTATTCCCATTAGCCTGTGACCGGCGTGCTACGGTATGGTCGGTGCGGGTGCTAGGCTAGCAGACGCAGACGGCTCAGGGTGGCAGATGCCTGGCTTTTCCGCGGATGCCCTCCATCAACTGATGACAGATGTCAGGGCTCCTCTTGGACGGCAACACTTCATCACGCTACCCTGTTCTCCCTCCTCGCCCCACTGGATTCACCAGCCTGCTTGGCAGACGCTGTGCCCAACCCCACTGCACCAGCCCCATTCCCTCCTGCCACACCTATTCATTCACACACACACACACACACTCATACACACATCTCTGCACCCATCAGTCAAGCGTTATTACATCAGACAGCCGTCATACTGGCAACCAATGGATCACATGCTAATGCGCCCAGACGCATCCACTCTGAAATCTAAAGTATCAGTCTTTAGGGTGTGTGTGTGTGTGTGTGTGTGTGTTAGGAAATAGGAGTATCTAGTGTTGAAGAGGAGTGCAGAAAAGTTTTTCAAAGTTGCAGAAAAACTTTAAATACTCTCTTTTATTTACAGATAAAAGGATATACAGAGTTCCTATTTGAAATAATGCAAAGAGAAATAGTGCTAATGTTATTGCACACTTACCATTTTGGCCTGCTGGTAGACTTGACCACAGGAGACATGCCATCTCTGTACAGGCTCTTGGTCTTTGAGAAGTTGACCACATTGAAGATGACTCTCTGAAAAACAGTGAAAAACACTGAAGTTACATTAAAGCCACAAAAAGTGAAAACCCAGACCGCTATCAGTGTTACGGAGTGATATTTTTTTATGAGTGTGTTTGTGCATTGGTTCAGTTTTGGTTAGAGATATGCAAAGAAACGCACCAACAAAGCCAGGGGAGAAAGAAGGCTGTGAGGAAGCAAACATGGACATAAATGGACTGTCCTTGTATAGCGCTTTTCTAGTCTTCCAACCACTAAAAGCGCTTTTTCACACCACATGTTCCATTCACCCATTCGTATAAACATTCACACACTGGTGGCTGAGGCTACTGTGGAAGGGGACACCTGTTATTCAGTAACCATTCATACGCACTCACACTCCGATGGCGCAGCATCGGGAGCTATTTGGAGTTCAGTATCTTGCCCGATGATACTCCGACATGTTGACTGGAGGAGCCAGGGATCAAACCGCCAACCTTGCTGTTGGACAATGACACATTCTACCTCTGAGCCACAATGCCGCAAACAATGCAAGTGTTTACATTTTTCTAAAATTCTTCTAAGCTTGGGTTTTAATGAGGAAGAAAATGCATAAAAAAGGCTGTCGGGTCTCAAGGATATGCTGAAAGACTGAAGGTGAGTAAAATGAAATGTAATCCCTAAACAGATATCAGCATATTTTTACAATATCTGTGTGCAATGGGACAAGATTTAGGTATCGGAAGTGTTCTGCCAAATAAACGGAAAGGCAGAACATTGGACAATATGCAATCTCTGAACCAATAAACTATCATCGGATGATTATTTAGCTTCATACAAGCTTTTTTCTAAATATATTTAAATTTAATGCAGATGTCTTTTTTATAAAGGTTAGTCAAAATGACTGGCACACAAGAGAGGAAGTCTTTGACAAGAAATCCACTTGCTAAACCAAATCTCCCAAAATACTGGTTGCTCTCTCCACAGGCTTATTGTTGTCAGACCGACAGCCATTGGGTTCCAAGACTGCACTGATTATTTATTATTTTTATTAGTTAAGCCTCATTTCTACCGCACTGTACAGCTCGGCTCCACTCGACATCCTTGCAGCTGCTCTTTTTTGCTTTTCCATTAATAAAAGTTATGTGGACCAGGTAGCTGGTACTTTTTCGGAATCACCTCGATTGAGGTTTCAGGTATCACTGATTTTAAAAATGGCAGCATATAAAACCACATTGTGTTCAACTTACAAAATGTAGACATTCCTCTTTTTTATTACCTACATTGACAGGATACTATCTGCAGAAATGAAATTGAATTGAGGAAAGCTGCTGGTACTAAAGGTGAGTCAAGTCGAGTAGAGCCGAACCATGCAGTGGAAATGAGGCAATAGAATCCAGCAAAATTTGAACTTTTGAAGCAATAAAAAAGGAAATCTTAGAATTATTCTGCCAAAGTGGCATAATACAGAAAGCTTTATGCAGTACATATATATATATATATGAATTGTATATATGAATATATGAATACGAATTTAAAAAACATTATTTGACTCAGATTTTACAACCACATCGAAGAGTGGCTATAAAATACAAACCCCATACTGCAGAAAAAGCTCAGAGAGGTAAAAGTTGCCACTAGTACCATAGATAACACCACCAACACACAAAATCACCACACATTAACATTACAGTGAGGAGATAAGGCAGCTTTAATGTCCCACAGATGATCCCATGTTGCAGTAACAAAGTTCGCGATAAAAGGCAGCAGCTCCAAGGAGTGCCAGCCTCTAATCTGGGAGGACATTACGGTTCTCCCCAGAGGGACGCTGCCTGGCCCAAAACATTAAGCTTTGCCTGGAGCGCAGAGGACAGCCATGGTGTCTGGCTTTCCACCTCCCCTGGACCAAGGACTTTCTTTCTTAGCTAAAATGTTGTGGAACAGCCGTTCCTTCCTCCCACCTCCAGCATGCATGATTAGGATCAGGAGGAGTGGGGAAATGTGGAGAGAGAAATGAATAAATATACTTTTTTTAAAAAGTCAAATGAATGGCAATGGTAATACTGCGGTGAGGTAAATGAATCCTATTGATGGGGCATATCAAATTACCAACTAAGTCCAGGTGGTGGAAGTTAACTGGGTGCTACTGAAATCCTATTACAGACTCCCCACCCTCCACTCCCTCCTTTTCTTTCTCCTTTCCCTCCCCCTCATCCATTTCTCCCTTTTTCTCCTGCCTAGCATCAGAGGAATGGGGATTGCGGATTGTGGCAAGCTGATTCAGACTTAGGTAAAATGACATCTAACTGATGTTGAGACTGGCAGCAGGCTCCTGTAGCAGGGAGATAAGACCATTGCTGCTGGCATTTCAATTACACTTTACTGCCCCGCACATCTGTTGCGAGAGCTACTTTTCAGCCTTTTCCCCTCAGGCAAATACAGCCTTACTCTGACTCCACTGGCTTTCTTTGACTGCACAGCCTCCTTCCTCATTCTTTATCCACAACAAATTCAGATTGTCTTCCTCCTTTGCTTCACTCTACCCACTGTTTGTAATCTATTTGTTCGGCCTGTTTAACTCAGAGGGAGCTACGGCTGGACAGATGACAGAGACACGGGCCCGGCAAAGAAAAAAAGAAAGCTGAATCGCCGGCAGACTGATACACAATACAAGGGTGGGAGACAGTAAAGCAGAGGAAAAGGTGCTGGAGCTAGTAGAGACAGCAGGGACAGACAAAAAGAGACAGAAGATAATTACACAACTGTGGGTGGGAGACGGAAAGTTACTGAGAGGTAAAGAAAATAAACTGGGCTCCACTGGCTCAGTGGACAGATGTGGAGGACACAGACAGCTGGGCTGGTAGGTGGGGAGGCAGGCACATGGCAAGTAGAAGCCTCAGTCTCCCTCTGTGGTTCTCTGATTTCATTGAAGCTAAACAGATTAAAAGAGAATCTTTTTCGTCCTGTGACTCAACAGCGGATCACAAAGTCAGACTTTAACCTACAAGACAAGGGGAACTTTGAAAAGCTTGGAAGCAAAGCAGGAAAACCCTGGACAATTCACTAAAAAGCACAGACAAAGATATGTGTACTTCTTTCAAGGTACAAGACTGTTGTGTTCCTTTTAAGTGGTACCTACAATCTAGTGTGGTAACAGGTTCATTAGATTCCCCTGTTTCCTGCAGGAGCTTCTACACGTTTCTGAACAGTCATATGGAAAACCTAAACCCAAAATCCATGCACATGCCATTTTTGTCAAGTGGTAGTCTATATTTCGTTGCAATACATCTTCTCTGTATTTTCTGGACTCAAGACGAACTCAACTGTACAATGGTGGTTGTAAACACACAGCTGAAATGTTACTGTTTACAGTATCAAGAGGACCAGTGCAATATTGGTATTCGTTTTTGCATGAAATTGTACATGCATTTCCATCTGCGAAGACCACCTCTTATCACAAATACAAGCACAAAGATCCATTTTTGTGGATTTGGTTGACAAAATCACCAAACCTCTTTCATGTATGTGTTTTTACTTTAATTTGTATATTCAGTCCAGATTAAATACACTTTACAACATGGTTTGTTCTGAGTAGTTTGGCAAAATATACCATAATGTCATCCACAGATGTTTAGAAAATGTATAAGGTCCTCTACTTTCAGTACATTAAATACCAGTAGCCATTATGTAGCAACAGGACTGATGTGAGCATCTGCAGTCCCTAATTTAAAGAACGAAAAGCACGCAGATGGTCTGCTGTGCATACCACGAGCTCTCAGGTTCAAGGGCATCAGTTTTTTTTTTTTCCAACATCTGGGGGGAAACATATTAAGTGTGGAGGGTATTGGGGTCTTAACCTAAGAAATTTTAAGCAGCAAAAACTTGATTTCCTGCTTTCTGGTTAATTTTTATGCACAAATTCATCATTTTATAGTTAAATTGTCACGGTAGCTTCCACCATGCATAGTTTCTTTATCTTCTTTCTGTTAATTTGCAGATTGCAACTACTGGTTTTGAGGTTGTATCCTGTCACCACCTACTTATCCGGAGGCACTGTTGCATCTATAAGTCATGTTGTAAGAGTTTATCAAAATCTGCTACTGTGATGATTTTATCGAGGGGGACAAATGCATGTGTTCTATATAATGAGGAGGACATATCCCCTGTGCCCCCCAAAATCTACACCTATGCTCAGTTTACACAATCGGGTAAGCACACCATAGGAAGTGATGAAACAAAGTAAAAAGAACAATGCTATTGTTGTTCTGCTTGCGTATCTCAATTGCAGCATACAAACACTGTGAACCACTGAAAACATGAGTCAGCTTTGTAGTATATACAAGAAAACCTGGCCAATAAACTCACTTTGATTTTCTCTCTTAAGCGCCAACACACACACACACACACACACACACACACACACACACACACACACACGCATGCACATGCACACTCACACACACATATATATACATACAGAATTTTATAGAATTAAAATCAATCTAACCGCTTTGGGGCCAATTCTCCAGATCGTTAAAAGTTGTGCACAACCAGGACCAATTTAGAACATGTGTGTGTATTTGTGTGTGTGCATGTGTCTGTACATGTGTGCTGCCCTGGAAGATTTAATTAGGCTGGGAGCAGTTAGAGGAGATTAACATCCATGCTGTCTGAGCTGTCATGTCGACAGAGCGTGTCAAAGCCCTCCGCCGTCCCCATCACTGCTGAATTACAGACTGGAACAGGTGTCTCTGCGGTGTCACAACACACACACACACACACACACGGATGACAACAGGCGTCCTTAAATATTGCATTCAAACTATTACATTTCTGAAAATGGGATGAAAACAGTTGAACCTCGTATGGCTGACAGAATCTTACAACATGCGAAACTCAAGTGAACCTTAATGGTGCAATAAGTAAGAGTTTGACTCTCACAGCAGCAAATAACTATAATGTATCTGCTGGGCCTTAATGAGGTACTTCATCAAAACCAATGACTCAAAAAATACTTCCTCGCAAAACCCCACAAAAAACTCACATCCACCAATAAAACTTGCTGTTCTCCTTTTGAATCATAATAAACAGAGCTGCATGTGTGCTTTAAGTGTGAGCTGTTCATGTTTTAGGTAACTGTCTAAATGACTCATTTCTAACCTCTTTGCTAACCTTTAAACAGACTAGCCATCCAGCCACAGGGCCTGGCACTAAAATAGCCTTGCTGGTGCCGCTTCAGGATAGGATTGCATTCAGGACCAAACGCTGTCTTTTGATCTCCATCGATCCAGCCTGTGGCCAGATAGCATTGCTTCCTGGAAGAGGCCCGGATAAATTATTAAAGAAACCATTCTAAATGTGTAGTCCAAGGCTTCGACAGAGGGAATGAGCACTTTGTCCTTTTGATAGTGACGGCTGAGCAGACTTTATTATGAATGATCTGAGAAATAATAATGTGTAAAGAATGTGAAAGCTCTTACTGGGATGATTCAATTCTAAAACCACACTAATTAAATACTTGTAGGTTTGTTGACTGGAGTTATTGATGGAATATATTCAAGTGGAGCCTAAGAGTTTCACTTTATTTTAGATTTAAAAGGTAAAATGTGCAAGATATCGAAAGAATTCATATTTAATACATTCGGCTTTATTCACAGAATGTGAAATGCAACAGCTTGATGTGGAAACAAGCTAGCTCCCGCCCATCCTGAGGGTCATTTCTTTATAGCATGTGGCCAGGTGTTACCCATTGCCCCTTAAACAACCTTTAAATTAGCTTTGTATTATAACAATGTGGGTAGTATGTTTAAATGAACAATAAACTTTCCTCCATCATCCTGTGCTGCCCTGCTCATCTCATAGCACAAATCCGCTAAATGACCTGTTTTGCATCATACATCGCTGATTAAATATAGACTGAAATTCTCTTTCTGTACTGCCTATTCCTTGCTGAAAATACTACTGTTGTACTATTTGGCTGTAACGCACAAATTTGCAAACAAGAAGTGTGTGCCAAAAGGTTTCCTGTACCGTAAAAATGGAAGCTGAAAAAACTGAGATCAAACTGTTAAACTAAGCAACGCTGTTCAAACATGAACCACGATTCTGTTTCAGCATCGCTTGTTTCATGCACTGTTTCCTGAAGAATAACAGATAAGCTTGCATTACGTCACCCACCAGGGGAAGCATTTATTGGTCTGGTGCAGTGCAGTGCATTCTGGTAGTTGTAGGTTTCTACCTCTTGATCAAAAGCTAATGCCACAGTCTTTTTCCCTGTTTTCTCTGGTCATGAGCCAAATTCAAAAGTGCCTTTAGTGCAAAGACAATGTAGTTTTGTGAAATCTTTCCAGTAGTAAAATACCTATTTGAAGATAAGCATAATTAACAGATGTATGGCTTTTAAATTGTTAACAACTGCTGAAATGATGTTATGTCAGTATGTGTTGTTGAAGTTTTGGTAATGTAAAGACGGTGTTGGGAGGGTTACTTTTTAAATGAATTAAGAAACAGATTTCTAGTTACCCTGGTAAAATGTAATAGGTATTGTAACTATTTTAAGGAATTGATCCAAATAATGTAACTTACTACAACCGATTACTTTTTGATAAATGTTTTAAACTGGGCCATATGATTAGAAAATGTCCAAAATGATGCAAAGCAGCAGAATGCATGTTTTATTCTTTTTATAAACTTTTACAGAAAAGAACGGATGTGGATGTTACTGTTTTGTAATCACTAAAATTGTGATCAGTGACTGTAATTTAATAGAATATTTTTCTCTTTGCTGTAACCAAATTAAAAGGAACTTAAAAGTAATTTAATTTCATGTTACTAGTTACTTCTCAGCACTGTGCACAGAAACCATAATCGAAACATATATATATATACACACACACACACACACACACACACACACATATATAAATCTACTAAAATATTTTTATGAAAGTGCAGATCATGATGTAAATGTCCAACAAAAACTGCTCCAGAGACTCTTTCTCGTCCTGGACTCCGGGCTCAGACCACAGCAAAAATGATATTTAAAAAAAATCAGTTAATCATAAAAATCTTTATTATACCCACATTACTGCACTTGAAATGTTGCCCGGGCTGGTCTGAAACAATAATGTAGCTCAGACAAATCAGTCCCCTCAGGTATCAGGTGAAGTTTCCTGTCCCCGTCACCAAACTGGTTCACTGAGTCATCCTGACCACACAGTGATTTCCTCACAGCATAACACAAGCGAACAGAGCAGATCTGTGAGCCCTGTCCATAGCCATCAGAGACAGGCAGCCTGATAGCTGCTGGCACCTCTGCCTGTTCCTCTCTTGTTGTCTTTGATCAGTCTGATCACTGACGCACAGCGTGCCAACTACCCACAATACTGGGGACTACCTGACACCACCAGGAGCACAATGCACATACACACACACACACACACACCCAACATGTGCAGAAATACACAAATAAATATTGTACAGTACACACAATTACTGATATGAGGACTAAAACACACAATTAATGAAGGCAGGATGGTTAAACAAAGCGTCAATTTGACACACATTACAGTGATTAATGACTCAGTTTTCACAACAGAGTTTCGAAGTGAAAATCATAAGAACTGCTGTTGCACTTAAAAATAAAATGTTAATGATTAGATGATACTGTTAAACAATGCTGGGTCTCATAATGTAGGCATATGAAAAACTGCGGGAGGCAGATTTGTAATTTACATGCTGCTCATGTTTTGGCGTTTTGTGTGTTTTGTGTGACATTTTTATATAGTTTTAAAGCGTCTTCTTAAACTACACTTTTAGATTCTGGTTATTTTTCCTTCACGTTTGGATGAGGTCTAAGATTTTAACCCTGGCAGGTTTGGATCTTTAGTCTGTCTGGCCTACTGGACTCTCTGGACCGCTGCTAGCTTAGCAGGTTTGTTTTTAGCCTGGTGGCTAGGCTAGTTGGTCGCCTCTAAAGAAACTTTTCCGCTTTTAAGCTCCCACAACTAATAGGGACAAACTGCTAGTTTGATGGCTGAGTGTCGATCCGAGCGTCGGTCATGTCACTTTACCGTTTCAAGGCTGAAGAAAAGCATCGCTGGTCTGGAAGCTGATCTTAGGGAGAAGGACAAGCTCCACTGTCGCCACAGTACAGGCAAAACACATCGCAGTTTTGGGCTCTTCTGGATGCAGCAACCGGCATGTGACCAGCCTAAGACCCTCGGACACTGATCCGACCTCTCCCGTGTAACAGATCTATCATTAACACCGGAGCTCGAGGCTGTTTCAGCGCTGCTCGCGGGAGCTGAGCCCCGAGCAACGGCAAGTTCGATCCGGCGTCAACCGCAGCACTAGACTGTGACTCAAACTCTTCCTGATTATGTTTTTAGCTCACTAAAATTAGCACTATTAAATATCAGGTGATTTCCATATTCACTCTGATAATCCCAAAGATGGCAGTACTAAAGAACTCCTCTTTAAAATGACCATCGCTACTGATACCAACAGGATTAAAACGGAGGTTATTAAAAAGTATTATATTAATAAAAACACCTGCACATTTTCAACCAGGCTTTTACACCTACACAAGCTCTGCCTTCACCCTCTGTCAACAACCTTGTTAACAGTTTCCGTGGTAATATTACAAATGTTATCAATTGCTCCGATGAAGACTAAAGTCGTCTCTGGTAGGAAAAAATCTCCTTGGAGAAATGACACAATAGCTAAAGCTCCAAAAACAGGGTGTAGAAAAGCCGAATGCAGGTGGCGAAAAACCAAAACTCCAGGTCCACTATGACATCTTTAAAGAGAGACTTCGAATTTACAACCTGGAGCTAAAGGGGGCAAGGCAGTCCTTTTTCTCAGAGATCTAACACCAAGAAAGTAGAGCACATTACACCTGTCCTTCAATCACCGCACTGGCTTCCTATATGTCAAAGGATCGATTTTAAAACACTGCTACCTGTATATAAAGCGCTACATGGTCTCGGACCTAAATACATTTCAGATTTACTTATTCGATATGATGCATCTAGACCCCTCAGGTCATCTGGGACAGATTTGCTCTGTGTTCCCAGGATCAAAACCAAGCACAGCGACGCAGCTTTTAGTTTCTCTGCTCTTCATCTGTGGGACAAACTCCCTGAATACCTGAGGTCTGCTGAAACTGTTAACTCATTTAAATCAGGGCTTAAAAAATTATTGTTCACATTGACTTTCGCCCCTCTCTCTCTCTTTGCGCTTTCATTCTTTTTAAGTATTTGAATGTAATTTTGATCTTTTCTTATTTTATTATTGTATTTCAGGATTTTCTGTGCACCTGTAAAGCACTTTGAATTGCCTTGTGTCTGAAGGGAGCTATATAAATAAATTTGCCTTGCCTTGCCTAGAGCACATGGGTTAATGTGAAATCATAAAGTGGTAAAGTGATGACTAATTATGTAGTGTTGCTCCTCACCTGGGCAATGTTGTTTAAATAATGAGACACATTTGCGCACACATGTCAAACTAACGTATGTCTAATAATTATCACATGAACTCCGGCTGCAGCAATTTCAGCTATAACCATAATCTGGTATTCTACCAGTTATTTCTAACTATTAATCACAAAATTGGATATGAATACGTTTTAAGTATTTTAAAGAATACATATCAAGTCAGAGAAGATGAAATAAAAGTAATGAGACTCATAAAGATTTTTTTCTTTCAAATTCAACAACATATTTTAATGTTTCTGTGGCAAACTGTGCCAGATAATATTGTTGTATGTCAAAGCTGTTCAACTTAACTGGCATAACGTTATGCAAGTTACATGAACAGTATGACACTATGGTCCACTGCCAGATATCACTTCCTGGCAGGTGCCATTTAAAACTGACATGTCACTGGCAGATACGGATCCACATAGGCAGCTGTCACTTAGTTAATACGTACGTGGTATATAAGCTAGCCATACAGTAGCTACACACTAGTTGGAAAATGGTTCATCACAACTTTGTTGGCAACATCACTAAAAATAGACCCAACGGGGCAACAAATGTGGCGGTCAGAGTAACAGAGAGGTTGTAAACAAACACAAAATATCCAGCAAATAGTACATTACAAACAAACTGTCTACTGCAAATATCCTTAACAGTTTATGAACCGACTTCCTGATTCTACTTGCAGTGCATGCTCATGGTTTCCTGAGCAATTTAATTTCAACATTATGCGTAAACTTACATTTGGTGTCACCTCTTAATAAAGTGTTTTTGACAATTTGCCAAATGTTGTGATGTAGCTGTGTAGTAGCTTCATTCATTCCTTCACCAGCCAGTTGAAAACTTCTCTGTTTCTTTTTACATATTCTTATATTTTTATATTCTGTTTAGTTGGATATTTTGTTTTTGTTATGTGTCATGTAGTTAACATCTAAAATTAGGCACATGTGAGTGGATGAAGAATTAGAGCTACAGCTCCTGGTTAGTGGCACATTAAATACAGCTTTCAGCACCAAACAAACAAAGTGACATAAAAAGAAGAGAGACAAAAGTAAACACTGGGTGTTTTTTTTTTTTTTTTTTTACTGTTGCTTTTATACAGGTAAGTAACATCTAACATTGGCTATGTAGTATCAAAGTTATATAAACTGTAGCTTCAGATTAGCATGGCCCACGGACTGCAAGAGCAACACAAGTGCACTTTACATGTGCTGCAAGTGAGCTGTTTGGAACCAAAGTGTTGCAAATAATGTATTATTACTAAAGTGGCTAGTATGATTTACATAAAATGCTAGTGGTTGTTTATTTTAGAACTCACTGGAAAGCATGAAGCCTTTTTGGCGGTGGGTTTGGGGTGACTCCCCAGGGTGGCATTATGGTGAAGGCCCACTCAGGCAGGGCAGCTCAGCTGTGGCTAAGCTCCTGTAAAGCCTGGTGACAGTGAGGAAGGTCACGAGCCAGCAATAGGTGGGCATAACAGTATGACAGGGGACCACTGAGGGACAGCCTGAGGCCCTGTGGGACAGGACGGAGGTCACAGTCCTGAAAGTGTAAGGTGGACGTGTGTGTGTGTGTGTGTGTGTGTGTGTGTGTGTGTGTGTGTGTGTGTGTGTGTGTGTGTGTGTGTGCATGTCAGGGAGATCAGGGTACAGGCATGACTCCTTTGGGAGCACATGCATGACCTTGAGTTAAGTCTGCTATACATAACCTGACAGACTGCTCACAAAGTCGCATACTGGCAATGTCATCCGGTACAACTTAATGTCAACAATGTCACTTACACAAGTACCCCACGGACACACACACACACACACACACACACACACACACACACACACACACACACACACACACAACACTCACTTCACCATTCCAGCTCTCTTTTACCTTCCCACCACCTCTTTTTTTCCTTCAGTGTGATGTTGCTGCTGACAGTTTGGGTCCCCAATGACCAATGTCAACTCAAGGTGCTGACACAAGGAAGAGGAGGATGGGACCCTTTAAACACATTACAGGTACACAAAAACACAGAGATAGACACTATACCCTGCCCCCCCCCTCCCTCTACTACTTGCCCAAGTCACACACACCTGAAGGTAAAGTGACAAAACAACACAGTAATATTCCTACAGTAGTTTTGGTTTGTTTGTACTTAGTCTGAGATGCCCCGTGGAAAAGTGAGCTAATATGTGGGGGAAGTTGCGAGATACCTAGCTATTGATCCTGGGGGCCACGAGTCCCAGCAGCAGCCTTTTAAATGTCAGCTTTTAATTTCCTTCTCCCTTCGTCACTGAAAAAGATTTATTCAAAGCAGTGCTGTTCCAAGAGATATCAGATAGCACGGTGACAGTCTTTTAAAGAGCTTTTGTTTGGTTTAGGCATTCATGGCTTTTTGTATCAGACTCTTTTATTCAACCAGAGGAGGAGGAAGTTTCTGTATTGGGCACTGAGTTGAAAGGCAATCTCTCCCTTCCATTGTAAGGCGATGTACAACTGGAACTTCTTTAATTAGGGCTTCTCTTGCACTGAGTGACAGCAATGGCCAATACCCTCCAGACACTGATGGAGGTCACACACACACAAACACACTCGCATGTGCACAGACACACAGACACACAAATAAACACCAGAATTGTAAAACATTAACCTTTTGTACAATGGAAGAATATTTTACACCTCACACAATAAAGCAGCTGTGAAAGCACAGAGATAAACATGACCTCACCTCTATGGAAGTCTTTTATCGCCAACATTTAATTACCGAGCCACACATGGCACATGCTACAGAAACATGGCTGTGCTGTAATAAGATCACACATTCATGTAGTGATTTGATAATGACTGTCTGAAGTGTTTGTCCTTATTATGAGTCCCATATGTGTAAAATGTGTCATGGTCAGCTAGCCACATACTGTCACATGGACAGTATAGGGATTCTCATATGTTGACCATTATATAAATGGACAGGTCCCTTGCAATAAGACCCTATGTTGTTTCAACATGCATTTCCCCTTTTATTACCACTCTGCCCACAACTACCTTCACAGACATTAACACATAAAGACAAAGAATGTAATTTATCCCATATGTCCAAAATAACACAATATGTGCTCTTCCCTTATTCACTCCTTTATTGTGTCAAAAATTATAATAAAACAGAATATCAGGGAGGTCCTGATCAAGACAAATATGTCTCTGCTGAAACTGCATTTAATCCAGTACTTCAATTCATTTAAATGTTCTGACATACTGAGATAAAAAAAAAAGGGGCATCTTAAATGGGGCTGATGAGATTAATTAACATCACTGATTGTGGAACTACATTGATTTGCAAAATGTGCGTTGGCGTGTCACAATTTAGTAACACCCCGGCCAAACTGCCTGCATGAGCAGCGAAATACGCTACGTTGCTAAACTAATGCGGCTCGCACACTTGCTTATTGTTCATACAGATGGCGTTGCTACCACGGCGCCGCTGCAGAGCTGCCTGCTTCTGTAATTACTGTATTTCTACAACTGAAAGCCGGTACTTACTCATTTATGGAGCTGTGCAAGCCACTGCACTGTCAACAACACTACGGCTGTGCAGCCTGGGCAAGACGCACCCAGTCAAATCATGGATTTTTTAAGAGAACAAGCTGCGGCTAAAAAAATCTCACTCACAACTTGCAAATGACTTCTTACTTAAGTACACCTGTTCTGCACTGGCACCTGAAGCGAAAGCATCCCGCAGCGCACGGCAGCAGACGGCACTGTCCTGTTAACTTCAAAGGGGCATAATAAACTGTATTAGAATCATCAACAAGTTGAATGTGTTTTTGTTTCTAGTAGTCCTGTAAACTTTCGGCACCGCTGCCAATGTTACACCATGTGTTATCTAACGTTATTTATCAGCAGTTTTTTTTTTTTACTTTAACAGCCATGCATTAGTGAGAAAACAGCTTAAACTATCTGGACTTTCACCTGTGAGACCAGTCAAGTTAGTTTATTAACATCATAGCGTGCTAGTATTTGTAGCATACTACGCTTTAGCAAGTATGTCATGTGACATTACGTTACGTAAAAAAAAGTACTTATGTATTTTAAGCCAAAGCATAGTGGGGTTTTTCCAACCAGACCAATTACTTTTGTTACATAAACCTAAGAAATTAAACCTAAAAACAATGTTTTTTTTAACCTACATTTTAGGTTTATTTTTATATGACTGAATTCATGTACAAGCGTAAAATGACACGCTGTCTCTGAGTGTGTCATTGCGTGGTGACATGACTGTAAAAATCGTTAAATCATGGTTTACTTGCTTTGAGTTGATGCTGTATTGCAAGTGCAGATTTTGTTAGAGAAACAAATGTAATGTGTTGCCGATGAACCTTTTGCTTTCTTCAACGTGTTGATTAAAAACACAATCCAGGAGGCATCATGTTTCTTCCCAAATCTATTTGCTGTTGCTAATTAGAAGGAGATGAAAGTAATTTCTAGGAAACGGGGTTGTACAAACATATTTTCAATATTCATATAAAGAACAGAGGATGCAGAAACTGACATGAAAATAAGTACGATTACGGCCTGAGATTTCAAGGTGATTCACAAGAATGTGAATCGATTTATATACAGATGAAGCGCAAAAAGAAGAAAGAAGCAATATACTATTTCTAACATGTATAGCTGAAAAACGAGACCTGTTAAGATCACGAGCCACATGTTCTCGCTACTATGCTGCGACAAAGAGCTAGTTCCAGCCAGTCCACCTCCACTCCCTCAGCAGCACTGTCGCTGCCACAGGCACTCAGTGAGGGATGAACAGAGCGGCTGTAAGAGCCAACTGCTGCACTTCTCACCTTCTCTTTCCCCCTCGCCTTCTGCTTTAAACATGGAAGAGTTAATTTGCTCATTCTGCAGGCAGCATCTCTTTCTATTTATCTTTCTTCTTGTGTTTTCCCCCTCTCTCTCCCTCTCACTCAGGCAGGGCTGTGCTGTCAGGCCCTTCCAGAGCGGTGGGGTTGTCAGGAGTGATGGATGACTATCAACCTTCTGCTGTCTTCCACTACGCTCCTGGGAGATTTACAGGCTCGCTGACTACCAGGCATGAAAACCAATCTCTCTTTCTCATTCTTTCCTCCCTTCCTCCATCCATGCCTGCCTCGCTTCTTCCACCTCACTCCCTCTATTTCAACATCTCCTCCGTTACCAAAAAAAAAAGCTCTCATAATGGAGAGATGTGTGCAAAACAACATTGAAATTCGTGTGCGGACAGAGGGAAGCTATTGCTCCTCTTGAGGGTTATTGTGGATGTGTCAGAGTGGAATAGCGTCCTCGGAGTGATACGCCTGGTCTTTGACAGGCCTATCTGGCCCATCTTCATCTTCTCCACTGCTTCAAGCTCCTTACAGACTTGCAACACATGAGCATCCATCCATGTTCCTCCTTGCTGGTGGTAATTATAGCATCGAAGAAAGGTGCTGGGCTAATTGCTGTCTCAAAATAGTAATTGCTTTATTATTGCGGCCATTTTTGGTAATGATCGTTCAAAGGCATTATGTTAATGCAATTAAACGGTTTCATTATTATTCTTGCTCGCACTAATTGAAGGTATTTTCCAAAGCCGGGCCACTAAATGAAGTCGTATTGAAAAGCTCCTCTATGCAACAATTAGCAGACAACATGAGAAGTCACAGACAGGAAGAGTAATAATTCTGTCACCTGCTTACAAGGCGCTGTGTTGTCAACATTATCTTTGCCCCAAAAAAAAGCAAAACCAATATCGTGTTCACGTGTCATGTAAGATATCACAAATATCATGACAACAGAGCAGAGAATAAACATCTAGCTCAGTGATATTCCCTTGACCAAAGACCCAAATCAACTAAGACATCACATCCACGAATGATCAAATATTGTGTCTCCAAATCTCATAAACATTCCTATAACCACCACCTTTCAAAAACTGTCTGGGGAGGAAACCCATATTTGCATTCATTTGCAAATTTGGGATGGGAACCATGCTGGCTAGTGGAATAAATATGAGCTTTAATATGCACACAGTGCTGACACTACTCTTCAAAAAGAAGGTAATAGACATAAATGACATGTAAATGTTATTTAGATTGCCATCTAACAGCATGCAAAGCAGCACTGTGTCTCGCCTTATCAAATATTTGAATTAGAAGATGTGGCCCCACCTCGATCTTAGGCTGCGTATAGTAATGAGTGTGTGTCTCTCTCTGTCTGTCTGTCCGTGTATGTACTACAAACATGCATGCATGCATGTATGTGATCTCCACTCCATAATGATCTCCGGTTCAATCTGTCAGCGGTGCATATGCGGTGTAACAGGTAAATACGTGTGCAATGCTTTCATTGACATTCGGTGAGCTCATTAAAATCAGATCACATCTCAGGAGGACAGCTTGAGGAGAATTCTTGTTCTCGTCTCTGTGCTTAGACAACATAGCGTGATGCTTAACTTTTGCTTATATGGGCCTTGTTAGCTTTGTACCTATCAGGTGTATACTCTGAGTGACAAGGCTGGATTGGCATCAGGTACAGAAAAGGCAGAGTACAGAGCTTCAGGTGAAATACAGCCACTGGCTCGAGATGCCAGTCTGATTTAAAGCTTGCCTGCCTGACAACATTATGCATACTTGTGTATTTTGGATTTACTTCTATTGTAAAGCTTGATAGAACATGAAAAACACCACTATATGAATAAATAGAAAGAAAGGACAAGTTGTAAAAGAGGGAGGATAGCTTGGCTGATGTGTGCGCTCAGACACAGTTCTGAGTGTGCAGGGTTATAATAGGTCAAAGACTAGATTTTGCTACCAGCGCTGTTTCACGCCTTCACTTCTGTTATATCAGGCATCAGAGTAAATATGTTATTTTTGTTTTCTTGCACAATCTGCATTAATTAGAAAAAGCACCCCCCTTGGTCAGGCGCCACACTACTGCCAGGAGCCACAGGGCGAAAAATGAGTCATTTTGAAATGAATAATGGATTTGTGTCTGCAGGGAGAGAGAAGATTCACACAAGTGCGTGTGTGCCTGTGTGTGTGTGTGTGTGCATCTGTATCGACTGGTGTGACTGTGCGAACTAAAAATACGTCCTAGCTGGTCATTTCACTCAGCCGAAAAGCCCCATACTCCTCCAGATGCGCTCTCTCTCGCTCTTCCTCCATCATTTCACAACCAGACGTGAATATGCAGATGTGATGTGCAGAGAGAGAGAGAAAGGGGTGGAGCCATAAAATCATAAATAAACAGGAGCTTTGGGGGTTTTCCTGCCACAGTAACTGCTGCCATTTGACCTCGGGCGGTCCATGGAGGGCAGGGATGATAGATCTGCCCTTCTCCGTCCTACAGCTGTTCACACATCAACAGCAGAAGTTCCAATTAAAACGTTGAAGTGGCGGCATCTTTATCGCTACTGACACTCTAGAGGCCCATGTGTCACTTCAGGCCTGGATGAGCTGATGAAGGAGACTTGGTGAGGAGAGAGGAGGTAGGGAGGTTAATGAGAGTCCAGTACTACTGGCAGCCCATATTCTCAGTCTCATCTCTGCGCCGCCACGGGCCCTCACTCTGACACACTCTGATATAACACATTCAGACTAATTTGAAGGCTTGCTGAAAACAGCGAACAAAACAGGGGGTCAAAAGGGGATGGAGTGTGTTTGTGTATGTGTGTGTTTGTGTCGGTTTCCACAGCAGCTACATGACTGGGTGAGGATGGAGGTTGAAGGACGCTGAGGCTCATTTCTGACAGCTGCGCTGTGTCAGCAGGAAGTGATGTCACAGGTCAGTGTTGGGAATGTGGAGGTGGGTCTATGAGGGCGCTAACCCTTCAGCCCTGCTGGATAAGCACAGAGTGCTGAGAAACTAAATTCAGTATAAACGCAGTGAATGGCAGATGCCCCAATAGAATATCAATCACTTCTGCACATCACAATGCCCTTTCTTTCTCAGAAGGCAGACATGAGTAAAATGTCGGCACACGGGCAAAGTCGCCAGTGTTACATCCAAACATCCCTGGATGGTAACCTCCTCACAAACTCACACATTCATGTTCAGCAGACTGCAGATTGTCCAAAACTGGGAGCTGTCATTATCAGGCCTAGTCCACACATACATGGGTATTAGTGAAAACTTGGTTTTTATCTCATTCAGTCTCAAAAAAACAACAAAAACAAAACAAAAAAACACAACGGAGTAACTGTATAAACATGGAAGACTACATTTGCATGTTTTATGTGTGAAAATGTAAAAAAAAAGTCCTGTTAGCAAGGTCAGAGCCAGCATTTTGGCCACGTTCACCTTTGACAGAGTTATAAAAAAAGGTTTGTTTTGGAGGAGCCCAGTAGCTCACCTGGTAGAGCGAGCACCCCATGTACAAAGGCTATGTTCTTGCCGCAGCAGCCGCGGGCTTGGCTCCGACCAGGGGCCTTTACTGCATGTCATCCTGTCTCTCTCCCCCTTTCACGCTTAATAATCTGACCTATCTAATAGAGGCAAAAAGCCAAAACAATAATCTTAAAAAAAGTTTGCGTGTAGACAAAATCACAGAAAAAGCAACATTAGTCTTTGTGCTAAAATAATTTTACCATACAGTCATAGGAATGGAATCTATCTTCTCATCTATTAGCAAGAAAGTTAACAGGCATAATTCCTAAAATGCTGAATTTTTCCTTCAGACATTAAACTTTTTCGAGCGCTTGTAAATCAAACACTTAAATTCTAAACTCAACACTCTACAATATTCAGTAGAAAATATATGATTCCGCTTGACTCAAAATGTAAAATGGAAAACCTCAAACACACACACACACACACACACACACACACACACACACACACACACACACACACACAGAAAACATAAATGAAAAAAGAATCACTGCAGGTGGTGACATCAACAAGTCTACATCTGCAGGCTTAGAGTGCTGCTGCTGCGACTTCTGTTGCCTATAGGTGTCTCAGGTTGGACTGGATGTAGGACATGCATCGCATGACTGAAACTGCTAGTGCTGCAACTTTGCAACTGGATTACAACGGCTGCGCCTGCTTTTCAGGCACTTCATGCCAATGAAGCTGTGTGTCCTTGCTCCTGTTTGTATTACGAGATCATTCATACCGAGACATTTTTACAACTTGTTGTGAGTGCAAGAGCACAAATCAAAAGACTGACGTGACCATCATTATGACAGGAGAACACAGAGGACGTTGAATTTCGGATGATCCTAACAGATCCATAAATCATAGAGAAGGGAATCAGTGTGTATCAAGGCATTTTTTTTTTTGCTGTTGGGTCGACACAACAAGCCTCTTTTGTGCTCTCCATATTAAACTCAGGCACTTTTGGAAAAGACATAATACGGGGAATGTAATTCTGGCCTTCTTCAGCCACCAGCTGCATGATTGCCCACTGGCCGATGACTAAAACTCTAGAAATAGTCTTCCATGTCTTTGCATGTGTGTACCTTTCTGTTGGCTCTTTGTGATTGAGAGGCTGTAAAAAAGCAATCTTCTCTACCTCAAGCTCATCAACATGCGCGAGTGCATACGCATGCACACACAACACACAAACTTACATGCTTCCGTCCAACAGAGACCGTTAAAACGTGGCATAGCATTTTATTTTAGCTGCTGTCTGTCTGGAAACAGCCCCTGGTCTCTCTCTTTGTTTGCAAACGATAAAAAAGGATCAAAATGGACAACACTGCTGCATCTGCTGCTTCACTACACCACAGACAGGCACAAGGAGAAGATAAAGAAAGGAGAAGTAACAGGATGATGGCTCAGAGTCACTGGATGAACAATGACTTGAGCCTCCTAATGGTTCAGGGGTGCAGCACTGTGGCTATTTCTACAAGGAAATGCATCATCTCTCTAGGACATGGAGAGGGGGAAAAAGAAAGACAAAGACAAAAAAATGTGTCCACTATCTATTGAATGCATGATGGATTTAATGCGCGGAGTAACCTTTGGAACATCACGCATAACAAAAAGTGATAGTTTTCCTTCAGTTGACTGATTACAGTCTGATAAGCATGGAAAACACCACACCCATCATCGATTGGCAGCAAAACAGATCAATAAAGCACCACCAGCGCACATGCCAGACAGACTAACACAGATGCAAATAATAAAGCAGGCAGCATACTTTAAAACCAACAAATTCATTAAAAATTAGGTGGAGCCTCATTAACAGGGGAAGCTTCAAGAAGTTAATTGACAGAATTCAGGATCACTCTAATAACTTTGCATTTGCTGAGAAATTTTTAGAACTGGATAAAATATGTAATGCAGGAACTCACTTAAAAAGCTGCCCCAAATCAATTGTTAAAACGTGCGCTTAAAAGATGAAGAATGATCTAACAAAGTTTGTTTGATGTGTCATCTTGGCCATTTTGCTTTATGGAACTGATCAGTTTAATCAGCTTGGTTTCGTAAAAAAATGTTTGTTTTTAAAAAAAAAAAAAAAGAGCGACTCTGTTGCCGGCTGCACTGAAACATCAACATAAACTTTTCCTTGAGTTGATTTGACAAATGCTCTGCTCTGTCACTGGCCTTTGTTTCTGGTTTCTAATTTGAAAATAAAACATGTCAGCTGTCCTAGAAAAGGCAGATCTATTCTACATTATCCATCAAAATTGAGTTCTGAGTAATCCAAAACAGGAAATAGGCCATTCAGTTGCAAAGCCAGGACTGTCAGGCCTTCATTAAAATAGTTTGCTTGATGGTGTGACATCCAGCTGCTCTACTCACTCGATTTTCCGTGGATGTTTTCCAAAGTTACATCTTGTGACAACTCAGCTCATGCACTCCATTTGTGAGGTTTTAATAGATAATTAGTAACATCAGGACAAAGTTATTAATCATTGCCAAATTGTGAGTTTCATAATAACAAACATAGCCACGTATGTCAACACTCGCCTATCTAACGATGAACGAAGAATCCAAAAAGGCAAGCACTCTTAATGAATTGAAGTCATAAGGCCCAGCATTTAAAATCCATTTACAAATGCTCACACAACTTTTGCAGTCCAATTTAAGCCTCATTTATCCAGCTGTACGCACAGTACTTCCCAAACACATACATTTTCACTGAAACTATAATATTTAAAACACTTCAGCTAAACTGCACATGAGCGCTATTTGTGTGTATGTGATGCTATTTATGCAAAAGTGTTTTAAATGTTACTGTTTTAGCAAAAAAGAATGCATGTGTTTGGGAAGTGCTGAGCGTACAACAAGATAAAAACTTAATTTGGGGTGAGTAATTGATATTCAAATGATTATTTGGGGAGTGAAGTATTCCTTTAACCGAGCAGTCTAATCACTGCTGCATTAGAACTCGGACAAAAACAGAAAAATCCTTTAATGGTGTTCTGACATTATGTCTGTCGGTCACATAAATCCCCAAAACTGACTCATAGTAGGTGGCTCAAGTGAATGGATGGCATTGAGTTGTTGAAAGAAAGTTGTCCAAAGTAGCAGGGCGGCAGAGTTCAGGATCTGTCAATTGAATGACCTTGATTGGGCTTTGCCAGCAAAGACATCAATACATATACACCAACTTAGAACTTGGTACTTCAAAATACTGAAGTCAGACAGAACATTTGGTATAGTACTGTATCTGCTGGGGTCAGGGGCAAGCAGAAGTATTTCAGGTGAGGCCACGAGGCTATATGGGACACTCAGTCAAGCTCTAAATCCCCGGGAATTGGTGTAAGTCACCCAGCCCACCTCTAAAGCTTTGGTAGGAATGGGATTCGGAGGGCCGAGGCCACGGGCTTCACCCCTGAGCCCCAGGAAGAAAAGGTGGTCTGAAAAGAGCGGCAGCGAAATGGACCTCGGCTTGATTAAATGGTCACTGAGTCGGAAAGCAGCTCTGATGTGATCTGTGACCTCGCACTGCCCTGAAAAAAAAAATCTTTTTTAAAGAAATGATTAAATGAAAGCACCTTCAAAAGGAGCCTGAAGGGACCGCGGTGAAGCGGATGGACTGGTGGGAGGCTGCAAGGTCCCCACTTAGCACAAACACTGAAGGAGGGGGAGACGGGTTTGCGAGAGGGGTGGGAGTCGGCTAAGACCTAATAACCACCTGCTCCGCACTAAGAGAAAGAGAGAAGAAGAGACAGAGCGTGAGAGAGAGACACACAGAGAGTGAATGATCCAGTGCCAGCGGGGCAGTGAGGCTGTGTGCCGGGTCTGTTAGCTGCTAGCCCGGAGCAGGAGAGCATACCTGAGAACCAGAATGTGGTGGGCTCAGGCAACTTTGATTCCTTACACACTTTTCTCTCCATCCTCTCAAAACATTTTGAGGGGAAGTTCAGAGGACTTCTCAGGGGAAGCAACATATCTGAAATTGAATTAAAGAGAAGGGACCTTTGAGAGCTGCTGGGAAATCCTCAGAGGAAAAACAGGGAGGTCTTCGAAGAGGCAAACTCAGTTGGCTTGTGCAGAGCTAGATTGAAAGGCAGCAGCAAGCTTTGCCAATGACTGCGGTAGCTCCTTAAATTTGAATTGAAGCAAGGGAGAAACATAGGCTACAGTGTAATGCACTGTTTTGTATTTACAGAAGTGCACAGAGACCACTGGATTTTCCAAATACTTGGCCTCAGGTAGCTTTTTGATCATTATTGTAGGTTTTGTTTTCACATAGAGCCTGTTTAGACCTGATATTAGAATGTGTTTCAGTGATATGAACGAAAGTGTGATGCGATACGATGAGATGCCATGCGATGCAGTACGATACGATACGATACGATACGATAGGCTTTATTGCTTTATTATTGGGGAAATTTGTCTTGGATTTGGACACATTGCCGTTCATGCCCGTGCCTTTTATGCATCTCCAGTGGAGCACTTGCGTTCAGATTTTTGCTACTGCCCCGTGCACAATTATTACATCCACACCTGTTCTGTAGCATTCTTGCCACTGACATTAGCAGTTGTGTCAGTACAGCTCGAGATATAGCTGTCAGCAGAAATCAACATGTCTCCTACCATAGAGTAAAACGAGGGATTGTCACGCAACAGTTAATCCAACTCGATAAAAAATGTGTCAGTTACAGGGTATTAGTGCACTGTCACCAAATAAACCACCATGTCCTGCACCGAAAGCGTAGTCCTTGTCGGAAAGACATCAGGAAAGTGTATGTGTTTACAATACAAAAAATATGTGGTCATATACATCCCAGACCTCCTCACAAAGTGGTTTGAGTTATTGGATCAGAAATGCACTTTGGTGGCCATTTATACCTGTATTTAGGGCTATTCAGGTGTGATCAGGTCACACTGGACTCATGTTGATCCCAGGTCAGGGTGATAAAGTCATCCTTTCAAATTGCATGTGTCTCCAAAGCACACAGCGTCAAATCCATAAAATGCTCTATTTTTGAACACGCTTAGGGCATTTTCCATTATTAAACAGAGATAATAAAGAATGTGAGAAGGCTTTACAGTGCAATGATGCACATTCGACTGAAATGGAAAGCACTCATTATGCGGCAGCACCGTTTTACTTATTTGACTAAACTTGGAACAATGCAGGCTTTTTCTCCACATGCATTTTGTGCACGCATTGGCAGTTCAAGGTCATTGTTTGTTGAAAACTCCACAAGACTGCAGTTTATCCCACACCAACTTCTTGAAATGGACCATAGATCGCTTCACTGGGCCCCCTCAAGTCTGACAGCAGCTTGCTTATTTCTGCAAATGTACAAAATTCTTACTAAAAAAAACCTCAGTTCAGAGAAAAATCTCTCAATACAGCTAAAACGTGAGAACGCCCTTCAACTGAAGTTCAGCCATAATACGCTATGCATTTATAATCTGAAGTTTAAGGATTAGCTAGAGATTTACTGTAGAGCTTTAACTGTTTTAAACCACAATGTCCTCAAAATAAATTAAAGCACAACTCATTCTTCAATCTGTATAACTCTGAAATAAAGGAGAAACTACTATGGGGAGTAATTTCTAAAATCTTTTTCCAGGTAAAAAAATCAATCAATAAATAAAATAAACCTTTGTATTTTTTTTTTTTTTTTGCACATCTAAATAGGAGTTTTAGGGTTTTTTTAAAAGATGTTTTTGTTTGTTTTCGATGTTGTCTGTTTTGCCTTTATTAGATAGGACAAAGAGATAGACAGGGACTAGGGAAGAGAGGGACTTTAATCCGGGCCTCTGTGAAGGGCTCAGCCATACGTGAGGCGCACACTTTACCAGCCAAACAATGGACACCCCAAACTGCTGTAGTCGGGTTTTCCTTTGCATAAACGAAAGCTTGAAATAAATCATTTTTTCACAATTTCAATTATCTGTCACAGTTTTATACAGAGGTGGACAGTGATCAAAATCGAACATGAGCTATTTTGCATCTACACTTTAAACATTGTGTCACCCAGATGCCTCAATGAGGAAATGGATGTTCTACCCTTGTTGTGGACTCCCTAAATCCTCTACTTGTCAGATAAGTAAGTAAATAAATACAGTAGCCCAGAACTGACAAACCAAACACTGGCTCTAATAAGTTCCATTCGCGTTTTCATGTTAGCTACTGAAGTTTTCCTACACTCTTGGTTGATGGGAGACACTAGACCAGGGTTCCCCAATAGGCGGCCCGCGGGCCACATCCAACCCACGAGAGCCAATCATCTGGCCCGCACCGCTGCACCGACCAACTGGCATTAATGCAGTATGCACACAACTCACCTTTCGGCGAGGTTTGCGCCCACACACACGCACACACACAAACAAACACACATGCTCAGGCTCGCGTACAAAGCTACCGCTGCTCTGTTATTTTGACCTCACCGCACACCGTACACTTTCATTACACAGAGAGCGGGTATTCAACAATAACAAACTGCACGTGTCATGCGCATCTGTCATTCAGCAGCAAGCAGCCTGCCAAAAGTAAGTCCCAGGTACTGAGATATGACAAAAATAACAATATGGCCTGTAGTAAAAAGCGAAAAGTGGACCAAGAAAATCGCCAGTTCAAAGCTGAATGGACTGATAACTTTTGCTTCATTTTGCCTGATCATGTAAATGCCAAGCCGACGTGCCTCATATGCATGCAGACTGTGGCTGTCTGCAAAGCAGAAAATATGAAACGGCACTTTAACACGATGCATTCTGCAAGTTTTACCTCCAACTACCCGGCCAATTCAGACCACCGCAAACAAAAAATTGCAAACGTGATGGCCTCATACAAGCACTCCGTTTCAACCATGGTAAAATCAGCCTCTGCACAGGAGAACGCCACAGCTGCATCCCTGCAAGTGACATGGAATTTAGCTAAAGCTAAAAAAACATTTGTTGATGCCGAGTTAATCAAAAAGTGTGCAATAGACATGGTTGGAGAGGTTTTAAATAATGATGAAAAAAACATGATGATAAAATGATGATAAAAACTGTTACATCCACATTGTATTAATATTGTAATTAAATAACAACAATAATAATGATGGCGGCAGCAACACGATTTATCTGTATAAATGAAATTTTCTTAGCAAAGTGGGAAAAAAAACTCACATACTTTGGCCCTTGGGGAAAATTAATTGGGGAACCCTGCACTAGACCTTTAATAGTTTATATATATATATATGATATATGTGAACACCATATTCTATATGTGTGTATAGTTTTACATGAACCTGGCTGTAATGGGTGTAATATACATGTCGTGTAAATCTAAGATGGCTCCATGAAGTGTCAACTTCGGTCTAGTGAGCAGCAGTGGACATTAGAGCCCTTCAGTGTTCGAGCTGTTTGTTTATTTCAAGATCTGCTCACTTTAGGCCAAACACCTGCCCTCTTTGGTTTAGATATGCACAACTCCTACTTATGACAACCAATTATGGCATAAACATTTTATTAGATTTTCATTTTTTTGTGTGACTAGACCTGCTCCCTCCCTTTACCTTGGTTTGTCACCAACAGAGAGGGAAGGCTTTCTCATTACTACAGCAGCATTCATTTAATAATCTCACAGCAGTAAAAATCTCATTCGGCAAATGTTGTTATGGAGCTTAATACAGTTTATATTTATATTTTAGCAGAGAAGAATGAGGAATTCAGTGGAAGAGGAATACAGAGACAGACCATAAAAATACAATTATACGATCCAAATGTGTTTGTTGTTCACACATGCCGCACAAACCCTCTTTTCAGCTCAGACATGCAGCAGTTACTAAATCACAAACTGTGTTCACATTCAACAATACATACAGAGATTAGGAGTGGGTGATAAATCGAAAATACTCAATGTATCCTGGCTTGTTCAAAGTGCAATGTATAAAATAACTTTATCAGGAACATTAAGTAGAAATTGTGTCGTCATGACACTCGCTTCGGCGTTTCGTTTTTTCGCTCTGTCCTACAGCTCTCTGCCTCCCTCAGACACACACACAAAATGCAGAGCTTTTGCAGAACTCCAGACTGTGACTATTTTGTTGCATTTTGCAACCATGGAACACCACTATTACTCGCAAGTACTATTATTCTATGAAGTAGAGAGCTGTTAGTTAGCCTCCCCATTGTTAAGAATATGTTTGAAATCTTAAGCAAATTTAATAGGCATACTAATATCTTTGGTATCTTGTGTTTAGTCACTTTTCTAGTGTAACTACACTTTGTATGTAAAACATACAGTTAAAATTAGTATGTAGCACTGAATTGTTTATTTCTGTTTTTTACTACTTACCGCTCGCTCTTTCTCTCTCTCTCTCTCACACACACACACACACACACACACACACACACACAATATCAACTTGATTGTTTCCTCCCATGGAGCGTACATGTGACAGGAATGGCCAGCGATAACACTTGTTTAAAGCCAAGTAAATTGTCCTGTTGCATTGTTCTGCAGAGACCGACATTTTTACAGAACTACAGCATCCCAATCAGAGCTCGTGTAATCAAACCGACATTTTTACAGCAATCAGACAGAGCAGAGGAGGGGGCTGCTGGGAAGTCAGAGAGCAGAGAAACTGCTGCCTCTGAACCACAGATACTCAAATCATGTCTCCATAAAGCCTTGATTAAAACAAATTTGGGGTGTCAAACAGCCGTGCCACGACAAACCATAGCACTTTGAGTGCAGTAAAAGGAAAAAAAAAAACAAAAAAAACAAGCCGAGATGTCAGGGCGTTTTGTCTGTGAAGGATTATCCTGAGGAATTCTCGGCTCCCACGATAATCCATCCTTATCACTTGTCACGTTCAAAGAGGTAGAAATTGGAATGGACTCTGGGACAGCGTTGGGTAAATGGAGAGCTTTATGACCAAGGAGAGGCGTGCAGGAGACAAAGTGAAACAAAGTGAGCTTCAAGTGTCTCTCTCCCTGGCTGAGTGAGCTGTCTTCGCAGAGCTTGTACCTCTGAGGATATTTGTGCTGCTTTGTTGCAAATTAGGCTTCCTCTTTTGAGCTTTTATTCACTGCAAAATATCAAAGTAATCACTAGAGCAATGGTGATTATTCCATGTTGAAAAATGTGAGACAAACAACAACGTTTGTTTACAATTTATTCTATTTGTCTGTCTGGGGCCTGGTGTACACTGGAGGATGGAGCGTCTGTTTCGTCTGTGTTAGAGGAGTTTTCAAGATCGTCTCCTCTGCAAGGTTAGAAGAAGAACCCCCTGCCGAGGACTGCAGCGTTCACATTCAATTACTCTCCAGAGCCCCTGACCTCTGGAATGTCTCCATCATAATCAAAAATGTTTGGTTTTTTTTGTTTGAATCCTCAAACAAGCCAAATTATCATTCTGGGAAACATTAAGACAGAAATTACAGCTCTGTCTTTATGCTAGTTTCCAATTCTCTATCAATCATGAAAAGGAAAATCTATTTTATTTTATTTTTTTTGCAAACACTGACATGAGAAAGTTGATACCACCCTAATGTTCGTGTGTCAAGATATGGAGCTAAAGCCTTAGGGTGACTAGCCTAGCTTAGCATAAAAAACAGAAGCAGTCTTACCCAAAAGTTTAAAAATATGGCTACCAACCCTTGTAATGCTCACTAGTTGACACATTGGGTCTGTTTTTTTGTTTAACAGTACACAAACAGAAATGTAACAACAAGTATTTGTGGATTAACAGGGAGTTATGTGCTATTAAACTTTATGCTAAGCTAAGCTAATGAAAGCCTAACTCTAGCTTCATAGTCAAGTAGTGTCAATCTACTCATCTACCTCTTGGAAAGAAGGCAAATAAGTCGATTTTCCAACATGTTTAACTATTTCTTTAAAAATGATTACACTTGCCAATCAGTAACCTATGAAAACAGGTATGCTAAAGGCAGGGCCGGCTCTCGGCATAGGCGATATAGGCGGTCACCTAGGGTGCCATCTGCTGGAGGGGCGCCGCCACGCCGCCAGTCCCCTTTGGCCTCGAGGGAAAATAATAATAAAATAATAATTTTCTATATCCACTGGTGCCCTCACTTAGTGTTTCCTGTCTAGAAAAAAAATATATATATGAGAATATATATATATATATTAACATTACAAATAAATAAACAGTGACATGTTCCTAAATTATGTGTGAGCACGTGATGTGTCGTTATTGGGTGCGGAGGTGCAGGTTAGGGTGCCTAGGGCACCAAATTGGGTAGAGCCGGCCCTGGCTAAAGACGTCTCCACTCAGGAGGCATTTCGCCATCTTTGTCAGTCATCTCTGTGTCACGCACACTTTAACTTGTTGTCTTCAATTTTATGCATGTAACTACAGTAATTGTGAGTTGGGCTCACAACGCTACCAAAAAACAGATTACCTACACTCAATTTACCTGAATGTATCCTGTGTAGACCCTGATGGAAGACTGAAGCTGCTGCTGCGCTAACTATGGCTGTACCGAAGGTTTTTTTTAACATTTAAAGCTCCTGCTAGGGTTTTTAAATATATCTTCAAAATTCTGTTATTTAATGACATCTCACCCTAAAAAAATATTCTTGAACAAAATCCTCAATTTGAAAAAGTGATTTGTCTGAATAAATGAGTTTTAATATTTAAATGAACTTTCTTTAATGAATAAAAGTAATTTATGGTGCTATTATATTCCTTTTAGACCGCCCTGTTAATAAATGTGCATGCCTCGCTTTGTGTGTGGCAATCGTGACAGTAAACAGTTTTTTTACAGTAATAAAAATGTTGCTTTTGAAAGACTAAATGTCAAAAAACTGGATTGAAGCAGAATATTTCTGAAAATAAAAGCATTTGGGGAATTTTGGAAATGATAACACCTGTCTCTTTTTTTTCAATACATTTTGACTTTTGTACCTTTGCGATGCTCAGGAGTTACTGGAAATGTTTGGATCACACGAGACAGAAAACAGTCAGAATCTACGTCTACAAAAAGGAAACAACTTACAATATGAGTATAGCCATGCAGGAATACCGTCTTTAAACAGAAATAATAGGAAAAAAAAATACCTAGGCAGCATTTAAATGTAGATTTAGAATTCAAATGTCAATGTTATCCAGTGCAGCCCTAACACGAGGAGCCTTCTCTTTGCAGCTTGTGTAGACACTGTGTAATACAAAGATATGGAGAACCAGATGTACTGTCTTACACCTAAAATCCATCCAGCCGGATCCTTACGGAGGAGCTAGACAGCATGAAGTGGGAAAAGAGGGATACGATGTTTCCTCAGTGGAGAGAAGGGAGTGAAAAAGAGGAAAAGTACGGGTGCGAGGAAAGAGGGAAGGTGACTTTCATGGAACAGCAGAGGGCTGACACAAGCAGTCCTAGGCTTAGCAAGGCCACAGAAGTCTCATGCTAACAGCATCCACGTACAACTCCTTTAGCAGCACTTTCTGTCTGTCTCCCCGCCTGTTGGTCTGTCTGGAGCCTGTTCTGGGCCAGCTAGCAGCCAGATATCATTATCTCCTTGACTCAGGGCAGAGTAATCTGCCTGCCTGCTCCTGCTTTATTGAGTTGGATAAATATAATATGTGACTCACAGCCATTATCTACTACAGAACAGCCCTATTTATCCAGCAGGCAGAGGCCTTGGCGCATTCGAACTGGCCTCTCTCTCTTTGATGGAACTACACTCAAGTGATGGAAGCCTTTGAACGGCCATTCATGGGATTTGAACCAGTGGAGAAATTAACAACATGAATTAAATCTTTCATGTCGACAAACTGTGAGGCTAAAAATTTAAAACAGAGTTGTTAATGCTGTTTAAAAAGTGATGATAGTTCAGATAGAATACTGGGGGCAAGTATAGTACTTTATATACTGTACAAAGAGGCACTTAAACTGCACGTTAGAGACACACAGAAAAGGCGACAGCATTAGTCATTTCAGCAGATGCCCTTTAATGGCATATGATGATGCTTCAGTGACAAACTGCTCTAGGGGCCGTGGGAATTAGTTTTGTATGTTGTGAAAAATATAAAATGTAGGACTTTGACACTGAGGACCGCTGTCCACTTCAGGTTTCCTATGATAACAGTCAATGCTGGGGTTTTTTGGGGGGTTCTTTGTTTCTTACCTTAAACAAAGACAACAGGATCACCTCCGGTTTCCTCAGAGCCCAACCACTACCAACAACACAGGACACGCAGCATTTTGTTATCTACAGTTAGTTCAGTTATTTCTCATCTGCCAAAGAACTTACACTGATACTCTTTGGTATCTGAGGATAGCTTCCGCTGGCTTATAGGGAAAACAAAAGTCCTATCCTCATCCTGTTTGGGTTGTGCAATGGTTGACACACTTCCTTTATGCTGTAAATTGAGCTTTCATTTTGCCAGGAGATCGTACCGAGTGGCAGACAGAATTTCAGAGTTAAAGTACTTACAGAAACCAATCTAAATGTCAGTTGTTTACTTAGTTAAAGCAGAATTTTGACAATAACAAACTTATTATGCTGAACATAACAATGATATTTCTATTATACCAACCAAGTTGCCTTTGGATCTTAACTTAGCCAAACCTTTGCAATAGCTGTGTAAGGTCAGAAAACTTGAATTGGCAATATTTGACATTGAGAGCAAATGATACCGTATAAAGAGTAATAAAATCCATGTATAGAGCGGGAGGGAGAGATGAATGGGTCAAACAAAACAAGGATTTCATCCAGGAGAAAACTGTTTGTCTCCCAGGTAAAACCAAAAGTCAATGTTGCTTTAACATGTTACGCAATTTACGTAAATGTCTTTATGCCAAAACATGGTCACTTTTTTTTGTTTTGTTGCCTGAACAAACCGTGACAGCTTTACAACATTAACCATGTGTTACAATGTGACTCAGCTGTGCACCACATACGTGTGACGAAGGGGGCCTGTGCATTGCTTTGAGATGCAGAGGGGCGTGACAAAGCATCGGTATTTGATGCCTGGGATTGAAAACAGGTTGCAAATAATGTTCTGTTTAGTAGGATCATTTGATACAATTTCATTGATCACATATTGTATATTACATTAGACCTTTCTTTAAAAAGCCTGATACAAATGCATTTCTCATTTACTGCATATGAAGTCGACTGTTTTTGCGAGCACATCTCTGCTAAAGACAGTAGTTTGCCTCCTGTCATAACACTCAACGCTGAGCAGCCAGAGGACACAGGAAAGGGGAGAGAGAGAGAGAGACAGAGAGAGAGGGAGAGGCAGAGAGAGAGGTGAGGGAAAGGCTACCCTCTCTTGTCTCAGTCTCTCTGAGGGGTTGACAGGTAGAGAAATAGATCACTGGTCCATGACAGCTCAGTATGACCCCGCGCTATCATGCAGTATGCTGTCTGTGGAATGAGCTCCCTGATGCAAGTCATAGCGAGCCCATTCACGGCCCAGCTACTTAACTGCAAATCCTCTGTTCTCTCCTGATAGATTCACATACGTTTTACCCCTGACGTCCATGCACCGTCCTTGACTGCTGTTAATGTTAATGAGAGGATATTACATGAAGAGTTATTTCAGCGGCTTAATCACAGGACGAGCGCAGCTTTCGTGCAAAAGATGTTTGTCGGCCGTGTGAAGGACCTGCCCGCCTTCTGCCCAATTTATGTTGGGATAGGCTCCAGTCCAGCAACCCCCCGTGTCCATGAACTGGAATAAGCAGGTCAAGACAACGAATGAAGAGAATGGATAATTGTTTTAGATGAAGATTGAGGGTTCGAGGAGGAGACTGGAGGCCTGAGTTTGGCAGTATGCTGGTCTCAGCAGCCATGTAACTGCCAAATCAGTAAAACAGGGATTAACCACAGGCCACAAACTCTCTCTTCTCCTCTCCTGTCTCCACTGTCCTTTCTTCTCATCTCGTATATTCTCTCCAATTTTATGTCCTTGTCTTCTGCATTTGTCCTCTGGTGTCTCCTCTCATTGTTTCTCCTCTGTAATGCTCTTCACTCTGTCCTCCACTGTCCCCCATCTCCTCTTATCTATCCTCTCCTCTCACAAAGTGACCTACAGTAGCCACCAGCTGAGACGAGCTACTGTACGACTCAATAAAAACAATGACATTGAATTTATTTAACCCTTTGAAACTTGAGCAAATTACGTTTGGTGTCTCTCAAAAACATGGGGAGAAAGCAGTGAGCAACTTAACAAGACATGGCTCAAAAGCAAGAAATTTGTGAAAAAAAAAAACTTACAAGAAAAGTACCATTAAAAGGGCTGAAAATTTAAATTTAAATACAGTTTTCTGGATTTCTGGATACTCTTATAATCCCTTTATAAAAACAAATTTCAGGCAATTTTCCATTTCTTGCCAAGTTGATCAGTGCCTTTTTTCCTAATGTTTTCGAAAAAAATCAAACCAATTTGCTCATGTTTCAAAGGGTTAAATAGCTTGTGAAATGTGTCCGAACGCAGCAAAAGAAAACTGATGTTGATCCGTGTTTAAAAGGGTTAAGAAGACATTTTGTTTTGTTTTGTTTTTTAGAGAGTGTCCTGTTTAGTAAATTCTACATTCTAAAGGATTCATCTTTTTTTTTTTTTTTTAAATAAAATACATTCGGCTCAGCATACACATTGAAGATGCCTCCTATGGCGTCTTGCAGCCACAAAATAAACTTCACTAAGACAAAAGCTAACTGACTAGTAGTATTGTCCGCTGTCCTGAATTTGCAATTCTTAAGTTTCACCAAGCCGCCGGAGGTAGAAGTCAAATGAAAGAGAGAAAGAGGAGGAGAATGAGGAAAAAAGACAGTGTCTCCTTTTTAAGTGTCCCCGCTGCCAATGCAATGCATTACAGGGATACAAAGCAAGCCATTACTGCTTAGCATTTGTTGAATCTTCGAGTGCCCAAATAGTGACAGGTCTATTTCTCTACCGTTAGTGAGAGAGGCAGGCAGAGCAGAGGACACCTAATTACCCAGTATTGTGAGGCACAATAAAACTCTTGATAAGCCTGGCGACAGAGCAAGCTGTGTGTGTGTGTGCACGCGTGCCTGTGTGTGTGTGTGTGCACATTCATAATCATGTGTGCACTTGAATGTTAGCTATGCCTGAATGCGTGTGTGGGCTCACATGTCTGTTGTTTCACTGTGTGTGTACTGCAGTGCCGCTGTCTCAGCGTGTCCGGTGATGGAGGGGCCTGTCTGCGTGTCTCAGAGCCCTGTATCTTCGGAGCTGCAGAGCCAACAGACAGCGGCAAGACTCGACTTGATGACTAATGTGTTCACTGAAGAAAAATTAATGATTTTTCCGGCCGGGGTTAATGGATATGTTAACACACAGAAATGATTTGTTTAAGAGGAAATGACCGCAATCTATATTTGGTCACTTCTGTAGCGCTGTCCCAGAATCCAATACCAAATGAAAAGACACACAGACATATGCACACACACACACAGAGGGGTCATCTTCACACACTTCATTCACACACAGTCATTTTGTATCACCCTGAAAATGGGCGCAGTTTCATTGGCAGCAATTTTATTCATTTATGCATTTAATTTCACCTAATCCCACAGATAACCTTCTTTTGGGCTCAAACAAAACCATAAATACACCACATCATTTGAGTGTATACACATATCCATACACACACACAAATACACATACACACATACACACAAAAGTCATTTGGAGAAGACTGTGTGAAATAAAAGGACTTGGTAGTAATCAGAGTGGCGGCTGAGGGAGGAGGAGTGACAAGGGACGGATTGGGGAGGACACCAAGAACGGAGCAGAAGATGGTCCAATAAATTCTGCCTCTGGTGAAGTTAGCCATAAAACACGTAGTCGTTTTATGTATTTGAGGGCATAGCTGTCTGTCTGAAAATAATGCAGAATTAATTAGTGGAGCGGTGGAGAAAAAAAAAGAACCTCACGACAGTCAGCCAAGCGGGCTCATAAATCAAACAGGCTGGGGGAAAAACACAAAGCTAATGTCTGACAGTATGGTTACTGTATCCTCCTGAAGAAGAAGCCAAGCTGCAATTATCAGCACTGAGCCCGGATGAGTCAATGCAGAGTCATATCTATGGGAGTCACAAAAAAATAAGGTAAAGACATACATTTTTACCGTATATTTGATAGTTTGGCCTATACTGTAAAATTTCATCAGCTAAAAGATGAGCTCTCTGCTCACACTGTACTTATGCTCCAAGCATAAGAGGACAGATTCAAACAGCAGCAGCTTTCAAGTTGCCACAGGGGGAGCTATTGATGTTTCAGTATTATTCTACACTACTGTAATGTGTGATGTGTGTCTGGGAGTAAGTGCGTGGGTGTGTGTGTGTGTGTGTGTGTTTTGGTCTTCAGCCAGGGATGTTATCCAGAGGTTATTTAGCAAAAACTGTAATGTGCACTTTGTTTTTTGCTGCTTAACAGGAGCAGGCCACCCAGTCTAACTATATCAAATGAAAGATCTCCAAATCATTCACACAGTAAATGAGACAATGCACTCAAACTTGCTGGATTTTTATCATCCAAATGATAGATTGTTCAGTTGAACAGAAGTGATCAGTTACTAAGTAAGATGCAAAATATAGTCAGTGAAATAAGCATTAGGAGAGGCTCTGTATTCTGTATTTCAGTTGAATTTCGCAGAGTTAACTTCCTGTACACATTTCAGGTGGCTTCTAGAGGTATTTCAATCATGTCCAGTTCAACTCAGCTAATCTGAACCACTTATGTGGACATGAAAATCCTTACATATACATTATAATCCTCCATAATTGCGTCCCAAAAAAGCTTGCAGACCTGATTACAGTAGAGTAAGTACAAAAGATCAAACCTGAGCCAGCAAGTAGCTGTCAAAAATAAAATGGAGATTTCCTGGAGACAGTTCAAAGAATTAAAGTTCTGGATGAAGCTGTGCAAGGATGAAGTCTGAAGTCAGACATTTGGAAGGTCCATGTGGGTCAGTGGGTGCTCAGACTGAAATATTGAGTGGGGAAATAAGGGGGATAAAAGGGCAAAACATCATATTTTCACTGTATATTACATACTATAGTAACCTTTGAAATGGTCTTCACAGTAATAAACAGCAGGCCTACTGCAATACGTGTGTGGCAATTAACAGGGGTGTAACAATCCATCTGTCTTCATCAATATATCGATTCAGGAATCAATGACCCAAGATCATCGATGTAAAGTGAAAATATTGATCAATATCATAATCTTCCGATAAGACTTTATTTAAAAAACTGTGTCTCCGTCACACAGCGCCAGAGAAAAAAATGATGAGGGTAACGCTAATTAATGGTAATAAATCAACGGCGTGGAAATATTTTCCACCTCTGAGAAAATACGGCTCAACAGAGAAAGCACATGCCGTATGTTATTGATGCTATTATGAGATAAAATATTCAGGAAACAAGAGTTAGGTGGTGGCTTAAACCTATGACAAGTGATAAAAAGTAAAATTTATTTGTGTAATTTGTACAGCTATGAGTAGAGGAAATTCTGCTAGCGCTACATAAAAGTGCTTAAACTTATAATCAGTGACCAGCAAAAAACAACTGTTTTGTCTATGTACCTTGAGAGCTATTACTGCGCTGAACTTTCTACCTTTGTGGAATGATCTTGTTGTTAATCTTTGATTTATGGCTGTTGGGAGACATTTGTCTTCAGGTCTTTCAGCAGGATAATCCTGAAGTTTAGGGAAAAAGATCAGGCTTTGGAATAAAGTGGAATCATTTCTTCTAGAAAGGGCTTTCCGACAGAGAGGCTAACTTACGAGCCGTTGATGTGTGTTAGCAAAGTCAATGAAAAGTAAACCTGACTGTACTTAACCAGTTAAAGTCATTTACGCTTACTGATGTGTTGCTATTTGATTGATACGATATTTCAGCAAATATCGTATCAATATCCAAAGAATCACTATATTATTGACAAAACTAGTAATTTACATCCCTAGTTTTTGAGAGACTTGGCTCCTGACACTTAAGACGTCTCATTCTACACAGAAAAAGATTACGACTGAGAATGGTAAAAGAATCAGAGGTATCTTCTGACTGTTAAGGAAATACAATGCACATAACTGAGGCCGTGGACACTTCTAAACAAAGACTCACAGTGCTTGCAGCCAGACTAATGAGACAGACCACAGAAGCAGAGGCCAAAAGGATAAATGCCATGTGCTCCAAAGAACCATCCAAGGTGCACTCCCTCCTGTACTATGACAGGAAGAGCCAAAAATGTGCAGTACTGGGAAAGCAAAAGAGAGGCAGAGGCATCACACCACTGCTCAACGGCTAAAAGCGCTGAGGGCAGAACACGACAATTTCCCACAGCAGGATTCAGGCACTGTCAAAGCAGCAGATCCACCAAAAGTGGGTCACAAACACGAGGAGCCGGACTTCACCATACTCTGATGGGATCCACATCTACTGGTTTGAAAGACGTCTCCACATAATAGCAATACAGATGAAACCAGCTGACATATGACAGGACAATTCCTGTAGAAGGATTTCTAAAGAGAACTACCCTTTACACTACTCACAACTACCCTTTTCTTGCCCTAAAGGAAAAGGGCATCTTCTGGCAAACAGCCTGGAGGTTTTTAGAAAGAAAAATCTTCTCAAGGGACACAATCCTATGAAAAATTGGGTCCAAAATATATAAAAACAATGTTTACAGGTCTGTTCAGTGGTCCTTGACATGTAAAGCCACTCATCAAAACAATAATAGTGATGCAATAATCTCCAAACTCCAGACCTTGTGTGTTTTAGTCGATTCCAATATACTTCTATGTTATATAAGAAGAGTGTGCATACAGAGGGTTCACACGTTCATACACCACTTTGAAACAAATAAGGCTGAACATCAGCTTTTTGCACCTCCGTTTTCTTGCGAGGGTTGTCTCGTCCTCTGTCTTTGACTCCATCAAAATCTTCCTCCGTTCACACCCCTACACTGACTTATTGCCTGCTGTAATAAAGGTGCTAGCTACTGATGTTGACTGACAGACGGCTAACACAACCAGCTCTGTGCATGTGTGTGTGCGTGTGTGTGTGTGTGTGTGTGTGTGTGTGTGTGTGTGTGTGTGTGATACCTAAGGGCACAAACAACAACCTAAGGTGCAGGTTGTGCTAGCCAGACATCTGTTGTTAGTGGTGGAAGGTAAGTGAGTTTGACAGTGCTGAGATTGAACAGGAGGCATTCTGCCAGCCAGGTGAAGACAGAAGCTTCACCCCCACCAAAGACACAAACAAACACACATACAGTATACTGACGCACACACACACTCAATCCTATATAATCACCATGCACTTATACAGTAGTGAGTAGCCAGGGCACATTTAAGACAAGGCATGCCCCCATGTGGCAGGAGCCCTGAGCTGGAAAGCTAAGCTCTGTCTGTCACTCTATCCACTTTCATTTTCATCAGCGCAGACACACAGTGCTGTGTGATTGTCTGTCCAGCGGGAGACAGGACAAAATGTGTCTGCATATTTGTAGTCTCTCACTCAAACTACTGTACCTTCTGTCTTTATTCAGCTCTCTAGTTTTTCATGTCAGTTTAGGCTAATAAAATAAAGGGATTAAATGAAGAAATCATAGTGTATCTTTATTAAAAGTGCCGTCACACTTCCAAACATGATTTAATGTCAGTGAAACTGTTTTAGAAACATGTGTGAATAGAATTCAACAAGCACTTTATTCCAGCAGTGAAGTTTAAAATACCATTTGTATACCAATTACTAATCCTGTGTAACTGAAACTGTGCCTCATTCAGAGCTTACTATTCAAAACTGAATGGAAAGTGAAACTTAACTAGTTTCTCTTGAAAGCAGACTCCACTGACAAAAACGGTCATTTTACCTCGCTGAACATGGGAGTTACTAGTCTACACACTGACCCAGTTAGTCAGGTTGTTTGTGTTATTTGTAAGTTTGTTGAATCCAAACAACCCTTTAAAACACAAAAACACACATAATCTAGCTGGTTGGGTCAGTGGTAGACCAGCAACTCCTGTGTTCAGTGAGGTAAAATTATGGGGTCTTTTGTCAATGGAGTCTGGCTTTGAAGAGAGTTTTATATAGTAATGTTTTAGCAAAAATGCACATGTTTGGGAAGTACTGAACATACAAGTGGATAAATGAGACTTGGTTTATACTGCACAGGTTTTGTGAGACTTTGTAAACAAACGTTTTCATTAGGGATGCACGATCATGCTGGCATGTAATCGGTATCGGCAGATATTGGCTTAAAAGTGAAATATCAGAATTGGCCAAGATGCTGATTTCTGCTGATTTCACAGCCGTTGATGTTTTGTACCAACAGGTACAAAACATCAACTCCAAGTTGCAGTATTTATTTATTTTGCACAGTGATTAAATATTACATGCATTGAAAAGCATTGTATTTTATGTCTCCATCTGCTGGTGGGCCATCACGATAACAGTATGCACAATATGATGAGAGACTACTACTGATGGACACTAAAATTAGGGGGAAAAATGTGTTGATGTAGGGAATCAGTTATCAGATGAGTTAATGTTATATATAATGGCATATCAGACATTGGCCAAAAATCTAATATTGTGCATCCCTAGTTTTGATATAGTTTTACACCATGACCCCTTTTACTTTAGTTCATCGAAAATGTTCTCCATTTTTGGATTCTTCCTTCACTGTGAAGGTATGCACGGTATGTAAAAGTAAAGGTATTCCTTTAATATCACTTATACAAAACACATATCTAATCTAAAGTTTTGTCCTGAATCACTAAACTAATAACTAACTAATGTAAATGCTACATTAGAGGATTCAAGGTCTCCAAGGATGCATGGAAACCCCCTGTGTGTGGTTTGTGTGTGTGCCCCCTCTGGCCTATACTTCATGCAGGTCTGCTGAGACCATCCTCCATAATTCACTGGCCTGTAACATCAGTCACAGCATGACACACCATAGGTAGGCTCCTCACACATACAGCAGCAGCAAGACTGATTCTTACATAAGAAAAGTAATTGACTAATTATTGCACCCTCTCTGTTTAAATATGAAGATCACAAAGAAAATGTGGGACAAATGCATGTCTTCAGTACCAGGAAAATGTTGCTGTTATCACCCTTATTTGTCACTGTTGTAGAAACCTGTTGTGTTGCTTCCACATATTACAAAGTCTCTGATAAAAAGAAAAATCTTAAAAAAGTTTAACTTGCTCTCTCTGCAGCTTATCATCTCAAATGACGAATCAGTCTGATAGTAAATCAGTTTTTATACAGTAGAGGACAATGAGAGGCTGTTGGCTGTCTAGCAGAAAGTCAGTTGTGTTGAGTAGTCGGTGATGTGTTCCCTGTGTGGTGGCCACCGCTGCTATCTGCTGTGTGCCCGCAGCTACAGTGTGTTCCCTGTTTTATCACTCTCATCTAAATGAACCACACTCACAGCTGGAGAAAGGTGACCCGACTGCTAATCAACCAGCAGAGCCACCGTGCACCGTGTGTGTGTGTGTGTGTGTGTGTGTGCGAGTGTGTGTTCCTGTGTGTGTATTTGTACTGCGGGACAGTTATCCACTCAGGCAGATGCTCATATATTGTGCTGTATGCAGGTCCTTACAATCTGTCTCTGAACTGATCTCAAAAATCCACTCTAAAGGAAAGGAAAATTCCACCGCTCACTTTTCTGCCAGTCCTCTGCTCCTTTTTTTCCCTGCCTCTCTCCAGCTGAGTATTAAATTCAGCAACTGAGAAGGTGACCTGCGTGCTCTGCCATAAAGAGCAGGGGAGCGGAGGAGAGGGAGGAGGAGGGGGAAGAGGAGGGAAGGGGAGCTGAGCAGAGGCTGCTGGATCAGCAGAATCTGAGCGTTTAGAGACACACAGATGTGTGTGTGTGTGTGTGTGTGTGTGTGTGTGTGTGTGTGTGTGTGTGCACCCGCTTTCTCGGTCTCTCTTACACACACACCCACACCCACCCACACACACACACACACCACACCCTCCTCCTCAGCGGTGAGGCGTCTGGGGAGCCCAAGGGCGAGCGCTTGGCTGTCACCCTCCCCCACCTCCTCCTCCCTCCTCCCATCCCTCCCTCCTCCCCTCATGTGAGCCGCACCCCAGAGCCACCACACAGCAAGACACAGACCTGCTGCCACCTATCACTGCCACACTATAACACACACACACAGATGTACACGCGCAGACGGACACACAAACACACACTCTCAAACACACACGCTAACACACCAACTCCACATTTCACACAAAGCACTTTGATTCTAACACATAAATGTGCAAAAGCCCTCAGTCTCTCTCTCTCTCTCTCTGCCTCCACTCTGTCAAATCTCTGCCTTCACACTAAACAGCTCCGTGGGGATTGGCAGGCAGGCGGGCAGAAAGGAAATAAATATGTTTCCTGACGACAGCACAGTTTTCTGACAGTATTCTGGCACTGGGCTGGGCTGCTGTGCTCAGACAGAGGCAGAGGGGAGCGTGAGCTGTAAGTGGATGTTTGTTCTAACAATCTTCTGCTCAGGCTGCTCACCAACTACCCGAGCCGGGACTTTAATGTCTGTGAATCTACTATGAGGCCTTTTTTTTACCTCCAGAGAAGAGTCCTCTGGCTCACTGATGAACTGTTTCATTACCATTACAAACACCTCCCGGCAGCACAGACAACTATGGAAGCAATGCATACATTAAGATTTAGATCTTTCAAATATTGCTTACAGAGAATTTATCACAAACCATGAGGCCAGTAGTAAAATGCAAATGAATGAAAAGTATCTACCAGTTTGTTTTTACATGAATACATTTCATGCATATTAACGGTAGGTAATCTACAGGTTAGCTATGACCCAGAGTCGTTGGTATTTCCAAACAGAAACATTAAATCAAGGCTAGTTCTTATCCTAGATGTATCGAGCATGCAGAAAATGTAAGTTAATCATCTAAGATGGGGTCACCCTGCTGTCTTGGGGTTTAGACTAATGTGTCTTCACGTGCAGATGGTGCATACAGTCCCCACATATAGTCTGCAGTCATGGAAGGAGGGGGCCCTCTTTTACATGGGCCCATGACAACATTTTCATCGTCCACATTCATCATGGCTACGCATACAATGTGGAAATAATAATTCGAGGTTAGGGTAGTTGTGAAATAGAGGCTTGGAACAGCAGGGCTGCAACTAAGTATTTTTCTTATTGGTGATTAATACTGCTATTATTTTCTCGATTAATCGATAAGTTGTTTGGTCAATAAAATGTCAGAAAATGGTGAAAAATGTCTATCAGTGTTCTCTAAAGCCAAATATGACGTCTTCAAGTGTTTTATTTTGTTCACAACCCAAAGATATTCAGTTTGCCGTCAGAGAGGAGTAAAAAGGTGAGAAAACGTTCACATTAGATTTGCTGGATTCGGAAAATTTTCATTTTTTTCTTTTAAAATATATGAATTGTTAAATTAGTTAGTGATTAATTTAATAGCTGTTAACTAAACAATTAATCAACTCATCGTTGCAGCTGTGGTCCAGTCTGCAGATGCAGAATCCATTGTGATTGAATAACTAATCTAGTAAACCAACAAAAACAATAGCTACCTAAGACATGAAGAGTGGTGATGTTGCATCTTTCCAGTAAGTTTTAGTATCTAACTAACAATGCACAAAGAAAAAGCCTTGCCTGCATTGAAATAACCTTTCCCAAAATCTTTGATAAAGCAACTATATGCTCGAAGAACAAGAACTCAAAATATTTGCCTGTGCCATATAAATCTGCCTCTGTAATGAATGGTAACTGGTAACGGACCTGCACTGTTATGACACTTCTCTAGTCGTTTGATCACTCAAAGCGCTTTCACACTACGAGTCACATTCACCCATTCATACGTATATCCATATAATGATGGCCGCGGCTACTGCACAAGGTGCCACCTGCTACTCCGTTCAGAAACACTCACATACACACACACAGATCAAACAGCCATCAGGAGCAATTTGAGGTTCTGAGTTTTTTTCCAAGGATACTTCCAAATTTTGATTGGAGGAGCTGGGGATCAAACCTTCAACCCTCTGATTAGTGGACGACCAGCTCTTCCTCATGAGCCACAGCCGTCCGAATGTAACAAAGTAGAGACTGTTAAAATGTTTCTTCCATATTATACCGTTTGTGTTCTCATGAATAACTGCAACACACAGCTACAACAGAAGACAGCAAGTCATTTTCAAGTATTAAAAAGAATATTCCACCGAATCAGAATTGCATTTCTGTACCATTGTCAGACTTATGATGGAGAGTTCAATTAATTTTTTTTTGTTGGAATGGTTTGGGCAAAAAGTATTTCATTCATTAATAATATTTGCAGCAGTAGTAATAATAAAAATTAACAAAAGGACAGTCAGTAAAAAGAAGAAAAATTGATAAAAGTGTTGTGTTTGCGTGTACATGTAAACGTACATGAATGTTTTTTGGGTTTGTTGTGGCATTAATTCACTGGCAATTCAAGAAACTTGGGAGTTTTCAATAATTTTCATTGAACTGTTCAAATTGTTTTTGGTTTTTCTTTGTCGAGCTGGATGTAGTTCCACTGTGACGACTGTGAGATGTTGAGTTGGTTTTTGTTTTTCTAGTTTGGTAGAATAGTTTTCTTGGCGATAGTTAGGGCAACCAGTATGGGTGTTGACAATTTAATTAACTGCTTTCTTGACAAAACCTGGAGCCTACATTACCAATAATGCAACTACCACTGACAATTCAGTTAGAGATTCAGGTGTCCTAATAGTGGGCTACAGAGGTCTGGTGAGCTCACTTTTTTTCACTTTTATTTTCCTTTTTCAAACTTGTAGTCTTCAAGTGACATTTGAGGCATCATTTGAGTCTCAATGGTACAAACAAATTGATACAGGCCCTAAGCTGACCAGTCAGTGATCACTGTAAGGCAGTCATTTTGATAAAGGTCTATTACTACATAATGTGATGCAGAATGTGAATGTAGACACATTTATGCCAACCCAGAGCATTACACTCCATTACATCAACATGTGAGTGCCAGTGCAAAAAAAAGACAATCTCTGTTCTTTACTTCATCTTTGCATTACAGTCTGGTCTTGTTTTTGCAAGATAGTGGAGGTGAGCAGTTTGACTGAGTCTGCTAATTTCTCCAACCACAACTCACTGAGACTTTGATTGGCTGAAAGATGGAGAAACAGAGACATGGAAAGGACACCGGAGATGGCAGATGGGTCAAGGAACATTCGGGAAAAGGCGGCCATATCAAGGGTGGTGTGCGTGTGTCTGTATGTGTGGGTGGGTGTCATAGAGGAAGGAAGCCCAAACAGCCGGTGCAGTTTGCCCATCTAATCAGATCACTGAGAGAGGAGAGAGAAGGGAGGGGGGGAGAGAGAGAAAGTGATGGAGACAAAGAGAGAGAGAGGGAGAGAGAGAGAGCCCTCTGAGGAACAGATGTAATTTCAGAGCACCAAAAAAACAGCTTAAAATGCTCCTGATCACATTAGCTCGCCATCACAAAATAGGATTTCTGCACTGCCACAGTGAATGCCCATTACAAATTACTTAGGCACTGCAGACCTGTAACTCAATAGGCAGGGAAGGGCGGGGAGGGCGAGCAGGGCAAACAGAGGGGCAGAGATGGGGGATCGATACTTATCAGTAATAATTATATCCTTCCTCCCACTTCTCCATCCCCCCTACACTCCTCACCCTCCACCCTTAGTAAAGCACATATCTTACATTAATCATCAGGAGATTTCTCTGTTCGATAAGATAATTAACATTATAGGGGGTGCAGGAAGTCCTGATGATGTGAGGCAGTGGTCCAGCACCAAGGCTGCCAGCGATGTCCCAGGGTAAAAAGTGCTGAAGGCAGCACACACAGGTATAAAGTAGGCTGGATGAGTTACAGTAGCAGCCTACTGAATTAAAAGGCCAGATTGAGGAAAAGGGGGAAAAAACACTGAAAAATGGGAAAAATAAAACAAAAAAATGCTTCCTCCTTTGTTGTATGCTATCTATCAAAGGCAAATAAAAGCCCTGAGAAATTCATCATAGCAGTCTATTTGGACCGTAGAAATCAACATTATGTAAAGCGGCTGGGAGCGCAGCGGGTAGACGGATGGAATGGAAAACAAATAAATCAACAGGGAGGAAAACAACACTGTTTGTCCTTTATCTGTACCTTTGTACCCTCTACCCTGTTCTTGATATTTTTATTGTTACTGTAGTTGTTTGTGACTAGCTTCAGGTTGTGAGTTCACTCAATCAGCCAGTTGTGCTTGGGACAACAGAAACAATTAGATTTCGAGATATTAAAAGAGTCTTGTAAGCTGAGATCAAGAAACAGCTGCCTCAGGACTGAGGCATGAGGAGAGCACAAAGTGTACTGAAAGGCTACAGATGACATCCTTCACAACACGTACAGTGTTTTCAAACATGCTTTAAACGTGATGCCACAAGCCACACAATATTTGGTGGTATTTTAGAAAGTACTTATCACTTAGTATGAATAATACTTAAAGGACAACAGATGTCAAGTGGGAACCTTTTTTTCTAAGGTGGCTGTTCAAGTGGAATTAAACTTAAACTAATCATGAAAGGTCACTGCAATTAAGACAACAACTGGATTAATATGATGTATAATTTAAGATAATTTGGGGCTTTTGTGGAGTTTCACCCAAAGAATCCCTAACACTACATACCCGTCAGTCCAGATGTTGATTCTGCAAGATGACACCGCTCACTACTTCAAAATTTTAACTTATAGTAAAACTGTAGACAATACATGGTTACAATGTAACACTTTTTTAAATTATCCGTGTGGTTGGTGAAAAAAAGAGTCCAAATTGCTTCTTTAGGAATTATGTCACTTTTTACTTTTAAATGCATAAAAATGCCTCTGACACTACTCGTACTACATTACACATTAAAGGAGTATTTCACTGCTGTAAAGATGGTCTTTTTTTAAACTGGGCTGTCTATACAGTAAAGAGATACAAATACTTTTGAAATTGGTGCTACATGACCAGAGAAAACAGAGAAAATGGGTTTAGGCATTTACTTTTGCACAAAAAACAACAACCCTACAACTACCAGAACGTACTGCACCACACCGTACCAGTTAATAATCCCATCGATGGGTGATTTAATGCAAACTTGGTCATTTTGATACAAGAAACAATATGGCAGCCGGCTGGTAATAAACAATCTTAATTTCAGTTAGACAGTAAGCTTTAATTGATGGAAAATGGTAAGTTTTTGTTCACAAATTCTACTATTACAGCCAAAAATGCACTGAATAATAATAATAATAATAATATTGTTATTCATGTGGTCTGTAGCTAATTTTATTCACTGTATTTTAATTATAATTGTGTTTTAGCAACATATGTCAAATGTCTCATCAAAGACGCCCACTGAATTGAACTGAATTGAATTGAATTGACTCAAATTGAATGAATGGTGGTGAGCATACAAATATTTGCAAGTAGGTTATAAGCTTAAGTTTGATCCAGCAAAAATCTGGCCACTGGTAAGATGAAGAAAAGTTAAAATATATATACATACGACCCACACTGTTAAGATATAAAGCTAAATGAAAATAGTTGAAGTTTAAACTTAAGAGGATACTTAACTCTAACATGTTTGCAAAGATTGAATTTTTACATCACATATAAGAGGTATAAAACAATGTTTCTTTTGACTTTCTCTTTCTGTCCCATATTTAAGACTACAGGGAGAAATTATGAACACTAAATTACATAAACTCTCATGTGTGCAAGCCAGAGAGAGATTATGTGAGTGCATGTCTGTGTGTACTGCTTGTATTTGCTCGTTCATTAGTTAGACAGGCTAAAGAGGCACCTTTATAGCCTGAGCTGACAAAACATTGAAGGAATATTCATCACAAGTCGAACAAACAGCCCAAGATCCATCCATTTGTCAATAAGAGAGATAAATGGTGGGAGGGGGGGATTGGCATGGAAGGAGCGGATGGGGAAGGATATGGAAAAGAGAAAGAGCTGCTGCATTACAGCCTGACAGAAGCTTTTTTTTCTGCTGTTGCACAAGCACCATACACACACACACACACACACACACACGAATCCCTTTGCCCACACAACCACAAAAAGTGTGCATCTCTGCAACATTAACACTGGACTTATTTGAGGTTAATTAGGAGAAGTGGTTTGGAACTAACTTCCTGGTGTTAAGCACTCTGGAGCACCGAGTGTCTGCTGAATGGCCCCGAGGTTGGAATTTAAATCTTACTGAAGCCAAAACTGCCCCTCAGAGTTTTTCAGAATTGCTTTTAATGACATGCGCATACACGGCTAAGGACGTGATACTGGGAGGTCACCGGTTCAAGCGCTGCGACTGGCTTGGAAAGGCTGGCTCTGAGAGGGAATGAAAAAACACTGTTCTCTCCTCTAACAACTGCTGTCAAGGTGCCTTTGAGCAAGGCTTTGTCTGAGCTGTCTGAATGTGTGAAGGGATAATCTCAATATAAGGAGAGGAGAGAGGAAAGGAGAGGCGGACGGGGTGGAGAACATAATTTGGGGAACGGAAGGTAAAGTGGATTTAGAGTACAAGGAAAGACACAAGAAGGAGTGAGTCCGTATTTTGGGAAGAGGAGGAGCTCTCACAGGTCCCTTAAGCTGCATTTCCATCAACATTTTTTGGTATTGGAACCAAAAGTATCAATTACGAAGCGGTACCTAGATTCGAGATCTGTTAAGTGTTTCCATTGCACATGTGGGAGAGGTTGTTGTCACTCATTGCTCCATCCCGCAGCACTTGCTGTACTTCCTTCTTCAGCGCTGATACAGAGTGAAGTCTGCACCCCGTATATCCTCCACAGAATAGAGTGATGAAGTAATGAGTCCTAAAATGCGGAAGTCCGTTAGCACTTCCAGTTCCCTTCTCGTCTATGGGTTTTTTAAATGGGTTTTTGGTAAAATGCCTCAAATAAGGTCGGTGGTTAACACAGGCTGAAGATATTTAGACATTTTGTTCTGCAACATAAAATATGTCCGCTTAAACCTGATTTTTTGAACTTAACTTGTCTTAAAAAAAGGCGGTTGCTAACAAGTGGCTACATGGGACTGCAGTGTTTGTGGGTGACGTCACACGTCATCACACCGGACAAAGAAACTCATTAACCCACTTGTCCACTGTTACAGCTTTACAGAGTCACACTTGAACTTGTAGACTTCTCTTTATAATATTTATCGATCGTGTTTTAATGTGTTTTTACAGCGTTTGTAGTTGTGACGTTTAAGTCATGTGAATAAGAGGTTGTTCGTGTATAGCCTAACAATAGTTTTTTGCTTCTGCTGATTTTATTTAAGTAGTGTTCATCTGTGAAGATTATCATGCTGAACAAAACATGTAAGTATCATAAACTCGTGCTCATCACAGAGCTTATTTTTGGCGATAATCGAAAATCCCATTCAAAAATCCCATAAGGTTTTTGACGGGGGAACCAGTGCGAAGCTAACTGCCTGGTTGGCCTACAAAAATACGTCATCCCTTCACCACTCTATTGGGCCAAAGGCCTGAGTGAGAGTCTCTCCCAGTGGGATATCTAAAAATAGCGGGTTTGTGCGTTTACTCCTTGTCAGGCAAGAGCGGGAGTTTACTGTGCCCAAGTGCGCTGAACGACGCTCCAACAGTCCGACAGGTTTTTTTCTCCAAATTGAGATTAGAATATTTGCAGTTCACATAATCTGGTCACAATTAATATACTTTTTAAAAGTTTGAAGATTCACTCATTACTAAAAGTGTATGTCATCCAAGAGAGACAATAAAAACAGATGAAGTAGTCAAAAGTTGTCATATTGAAATTTAAGGTTTGTTGTATGATTTCACATCATCAGCTCATGCACTGAGTAACATTACAAGTAAATGTTCCACCTTAATAGTTGACAGCAGTCAGGCCAGCGCATTATTTTTTTCAGTCTACAGCTGCTGCTAGAGGCTCCAAATATCCTGTCATTTTATAGTTATAGTTCACTGATGTATGAAAAACTTGTCACAGTATGAAAACCAGCCACAACTCAGCCCTGAGTACAGATTATTGATTCTCTACTGACTAATCAATGGACTGCAGCGTTTCTATCCCCACTTTTGAGCACCAAATCTGTGTGCTAGATACTCCAAGCACAGGGGAGATGAACAACAGGAATGGTTCAACAGGTACTAAAAGTATCACTCACAACTTTTCACAGTGGAAACGCAAAAAAAATGAAACTGAACTGACCCGAACTGACCTGCTGGTAGAAAAACCCAGTTAAGTAGTTTTACCCTCTTCATAACAACCCCCGAATGACCAAGTGGTCAAATAAGCAGCCAGGCACTTCATAGGGCACAGCCAGGCCAGGAAGGCTACTGTTTTGACTGACAGCACACAGACAGAGTCCACCATTGATCTTCAAGTCAGATGTGGAACTTGGTCTCTCAAGGCTAAATGGTCGCGACAGGGAAGCCATCCATTATATATGATCGCTCCCTGTGGAGGATTAGCCCTCACATCGTTCTGCAGATAAAAGAGAACATAGGCTGGAAGCAATTCTAATTGTTCTGTTTGATATAGACAAAGACAGACAATGGAGAGAGGAAGTGTGCCGATAAAGCAACACTTATGACATTTAGAGGTCATGACCTGCGGTTGGTGAGAACAATAAATATTGACAAGGTAATGATGAATGAGCCCTTCAAACACACTGCCTACTCCACATATACTTGGGAATTTACACACCACATACACAAACACAGACACTCTCACAAGAGAAGGTGTTTCCAATAGGTTCATTAGTCAGTGTGGTGTGTGGTAATAGCGTGGGACAGGTGATGGAGCAGGGTGTGATGATGCATCAACAACATCAGCCCTGGGTGGCGTCACCTGCAGAGGTAGCAGATGGCACACATGACTGGAGAGGAGCCATACACACACTCACACAAACACACCCTCACACACACACATTCAAGCAGGCCAATATGCACAAATTTCATGCAGAAAATTGGTATTTTTAGTGAATATGCTGTGATCATAAACATAAATTAAAACACACACAAATACGCACAGTGTATTTGATGTATTATATAACCACCACAAACTATAAAAAGTTAACTTTCTTCCAGAATCTACACTGAAATCGTTCTGTTTGCACTTTCAGGAGATGCCTTTGTCCTTGTGAAAGACGTAGGTGGTAATGGTCACCACCTTCCCCACCACACACACCGCAGCACCTCTTAGGATCTTCCTCGTAGTGTCCTGTGCTGCCACGTAGTGCTCTTTCTTGCACTCAATTCTGGCTCCCACAAAGAATCTCATATGGTCGGAGTTAAAGTTTAAATAGGCTCCCATATCATTTCATACACACCATTAATGTCACCATAAAATTGCTCTTACATAAGTTATCAATAGTCTCGTTCAAATGCACCACCATGCCTAGAGAGAGACACGATAGCAGAATCCAATATGGTTTATGTTTTGCACAAAGAATGAAGCGTAATTGCTGAAAATCTCAATCAATTCTCCCCAGCCTGCCTCTCTTTCACTCCTGCCGGCTAAACGCTGTCTTCAGCCATTCTTCCTCAGAACTAGTAATTTCATGTAATCACCGAAGTGATCAGAAGAATGTATGCTGGCGTTCAGTCAAATATCAGCTATCTCAATCACGGCAGCCTTGTCGCCTTTGGGAGAGCAGGAAAGGTGTGCCTGGAGGCTGGACGTGACATTTGGTTGGCTGAAATTTCCATAATCACTCGGATGGGGAGCCAATCACGACAATTGCTTTAACAATACGACTGATTAATGCTGTGGGAAAGTTCCTGAGAGCTACTGTACTTTGTGGCTGTTTTAAGCATAAAGCACAAGCACACACACACAGACACACACACACACATACACACACACACACACACACACACACTTCTCCTTATGAACTCCTACCGTGGTGGTTCAAGCTGATCATGTGTTGTCTTGTCCCATCTCAGACATATTTATGGATTTATTAAGTAGAGAAAAAAATCAATATTTGTCCAAAGGCCAAATGTACATTTACGCAAACAAAAAGACATTTAAAAACATTTCAGCAAAAAAAACACTACCCTGGTGCCCTGAGAATTGAGCCTTCAACCCTATTAACAAAATACATATTGTTTTTTGTTGGGGTTTTTTTTGCAAACCACTGAAACATTACATTTGTATGTTTTTGTCTTGCAGATACTTTGTAACTTCACATTTCTTTACAATTTAAAAAGGCTGTGATTAGCATGTGGTTAGATTTACGTGCAAAAAAACACTTCGTTATGGTTGGGAAAGGACTCTGATTTGTTTAAAAAAACCCAGTTTTGATGGCTCAGTTCTCAATGGAAACACAGAAATGACTCGCTAAAAAAGTGTGTGGTACTATCCCGGCTACAAACACAGCAATGTGTCAGAAAAAAACACTTTCAGTAGCACTATCTCCGGAAGAAACAAAGCAATGGATCGTTAGAAGAGCCCACACACGTTTGGTGGATAAAAAGCTGCTGGAAAGGCAGAGATTACTTGCTAAAAACTATCGGTTTTGTTGTTTTTTGGCTTCGAAAAGTGGTCTGCAGTGGCCTGCAGGTTGGCAGGAGTCTCACCCCCGTGACACAACATCCACAAGTGGCAACCTCCGAGGCTGAGAAATGAAGCAAACGTGTGCAGTGCCAAAAAACTGCAGTTCATCGAATGGCCACTGTAGGCTGGCTCCAAAACAGAAACAATCCCACATGAAAAATGTCAAACTTTACAGCAGAAATAAACATGTTTACAGCCTGGTACTAAAACCAGTTTTGGTCTACATAGCTATTTTCAACATTCAAGACAACTGCGGTGAGTGATTTTTTTTTTTTAACTCACCAGGTTACATTTTATTAAGGCCTAAAGTTACACATATTTAAGGGTGGGGCTGCTTCAGTGACAGGCTGTCTATGAGGTTTTGCCACAATCTATATGTCAGATCCACTCCTCACTCTTTCAAAGCTCCAATCCGTTGTTCAAATATGGTCACTTTGCTTTAATAAACCAAGATGGCAATGTCCAAAATGCCAAATTCAAGGCTTCAAAAAAGCAGTCGACGAACCAATGAATGACACCACGGTTGCTACATCCGTTATTCTGTACAGTCTTTGGCCATCCATCATCCCCTCAAACTACCTATGAAAAATTCAGCTCATATACTTCATCACTTTACAAACATCGATATTATACGTATGAAACATAAAAAATGCAACATGTCTGTGATTTAAAGAAACGTGGACTGTTTGTTTTCAGGCAAAACAGCAAAAAAAAAGATCAAAATAAATATCTAAAAGATTGTGAGCTTAAATAGTAATTGATACAGAGTAAAAAAAAAAACAAAACGTTTGTGTACTGAAAATATACCAAACAGAAACAAAGAATGAAAGCAAAGTGGGATCATTTTTGCCCAACCTATGACGGGTAATGAGAAAGCATGACCTTTGAACCACGGTCATAATGATATAACGACCTTCACATCAGAAATGTATACTGCAGCAACTGGAGCCTAACCAACCGCAGCGCAGGAGAGAGCGAGAGAGGCAGTCAGCACTCGTGCAGAGCAGACCGCTTCATTTCTCCAGCACCTTCCCTTTGTTGTAAATAAAACATTATTTCAGATGTTCAATTAAGATAAGTACCCTTAATTTAAGACCTCAGTCAATGTGCTGCCATCATTATTCAGCCTGCAGAGCGCCCGGGCCTCGGCTCCAGCTCAGGCCTAGCACACAATCATTCAGGGGCCTCGGCAAGCGGTGGAAATCGCAGTCAATTTCTGGAGCACTCATTTGCTTAACAAGTGGGGGGGATTGCAGGAGAGGAGAGGAGAGGAGAGGAGAGGAGAGGAGAGGAGAGGAGAAGAGAGGAGAGGAGGTGTCTGTATATTTATACAGATATGTCCAAAGTTACTTTCTAGACTGGAAACTACCCCTGTGAGCACAATTGCCAAAATCCAACTCTGTAAACAACTTCCAGGGCAGATATATCAAGTCCTTGACAGTGTAAAAAGCTTCTGAGCTCTCATCTGATTGTGAGAGGACTTTGTTTGTACTTCGTTACAGCGCTGATACAAGATTAGATAAACAATGTGCTATCTGTACCCTGCATCTGTTTGACTCTGCAAAGTGCACTTTCCAATTCCACTGATGACCTTCACAGAGGGCTGCTCGGCAGACACCAGAACTCAGGAGGAAGGACAAAACCTATAGAAGACATGTATTTATAAACACACAGTTGCATACATTCTTCTGCCAGACATTATCACCTAATGTCAAAAAGACCTCAGACCCCACATTGAAAATTCTATACATAAAAACATCAGCGCAATAGGAAATTCACCTCTTCAAGCAAAAGGGGCGGGGATGAATAAAAAAGGTTAAATGGGAAGAATTATTCAACAGGGTTCTGCAGTAAACAGAAAATATATAATTAATGACAGACAGCAAAACAAAATAAGCATGGCCAGGCCACCAGAACAAAAAGGGATACAGGAGTATACAGAATCTCCCTGCTCTGTGTTTTATCCAATAAATGTAGGAATAAGAGTGCCTGTTTCTCATTGAAATGCAGTATCCGTCAGTTTAATACCTCCCTGAAGGGTAACAGTGAGCTCTTGTACCTCCGGAGGCTGAACAAAAGTGAATGCTCTGAGGGGCTGTAGTGGATCTGAGAGCCATGGTCACCGGAACCAAAGTATCCTAAATATAGCTCCGCGCTGCTTCACTCTGCATGGCTCTGCTCCATCATATTAGCCTACCATCACAGATATAAAAGCTGGCGGTCTCCTATTCTCCCGCCACCAAACTGACACACGGATAGACGACCTTGAGTGGCGAAAAACTGCAGCAAAAAAAAAAAGGGTTGGCCTTTATTTTGGTTCGACTCTGATCAACCGTGCAGCTGTAAGATGTCTTGTTTTTAAGTTGTTTCTTAATAAATAAACCATTTCAGCTTCCCCCATCCAGACGAATTAAAAAGCAGATAATATCTACGGTAACTTGCGCATGAGAATATACTGTAGCACTGCAGAAGAGAAACTTGCAAGACCTCGCACATCTATTCCTAGCCAGAGCTTCTCACCTCCTTTACTCTAGCTAGTGTTAATTAGCAACCTCATTAGCAAGAAGTCACGTGAACGCACTTTGTGCATTTATCTTCCACTAGTTCTCATTTTGTTGAGGAGGAAGATGAACAGAGAGGTGGTTAGGAGGGAAATAAATGAAAACAATCTCCTGAATATTTAATCTCACAAAGAAAAGATGCTTGTGGAATCCATGCAGCACTAATCTTTTTTATTTAAACGGGATGAAATTCGGATGGGACCTGTGCAAGTTGTCTCAACCACATAAGATAGCAAATACTGGCTCTGTTTCCATTTGTTTTATGAGGGAAATCCTTCAAGTTCTTGAAACAAAACAAGAAGAGAGGGTATTAGTGTGAGTGAAAAATGTGAAAGAGCCACAAAAAACACTTACTTACGGTGAGAAAAGGATCACATTTCGGCTTAAAACACCCCCTTTTGGTGGCACAATTCCCAAAATGCAGTGATGCTGCAGTAAAAAACAACCCCTTTTTGTAGCACTATCCCCGGTGAAAACACAGTAATGTCTCTGAAAAAGCAAACGCTGTTGGTGGCACTTGAAATCTTGACCAAGAAGTGAAGTGAATATGTACTGAATTGTGTTCTCATAGTTTCAAACATTACTTACTGGGGTATGAGGAAACACATACAAAACCAACATGTATCCAGTTTTCACGCTACAGACAAAAGCTAGAAGCATCATAAATCAATCAGATTACTATAAACCAACCACATTGTAAATCTGATATGTTGATCTTACCTAAAATAATCTTGGAAACCGATTGCCTTGAAAAAGGAAAGTAAATACATCTATCAATCATAATTTATATTTGCTTTATATCTAATTGTTACATTTACTCAAAATGTAGCTATATTTACCTAATCGTGTGAAGTTGTTGCAACTTAAAAATGACAAATAAAATTACCCTGTTCTTTCTAAGTGTTAGCAACTTCAGTAAACCAAGTTAGTCAGACTTAACTTGATCATTACAACAAGGATATTGCCAGTGATGAGGTTGAGAGATCTGTGAGTTCTGTTTCCTCAACATGTTTAAGAAAATACAAATATTGTAACCAGAATACAGATATATAGCACAGTAAACTAGTTTTACTGAAGTTGCTAAAACTTGATAAAAACTGATTTAATTAAACTTGTCATTTTTAAATTGCAACAACTTAAATAAAATAAGTAAATATAACTAAATTTTAAGTGAGCTTAACATTAGATATACAGTAAACAAAAATTAAGATTAATGTTATATTTACTTCCATTTTTTAAGGCAATTGGGTTCCTTGATTTTTTACAGTAAAATCAACTTGACAGATTTTACAGTGCATACTTTTTAATTTATATGCTTTAAAACTGTGTGTCATAGTTGATTTCAAAACCGCACAAATAATGTACAACATAAAAATGTTTTGCTTGCTACCTGTATTCAGAGGTGGCTGAAATCAGAAAATGCAAGTATGAACTTGTTTTGTTTAAAAAAAAAACAAAAAAAAACAGCAGACTAACATGAGGAGCAGATATGCATCCATCAAAAGGGTTAACTTGTGGAATGGCTGTGATCCACATTAAAACTGCTGTAGTTTATTCTGCAAATTTAAACCTTTTAAAGTTAGATGGAACCTGTGCAAGTTATCTCAACCAATCAGCTATCAAAGACTGGCTCTGTTTACATGGTTTTATGAAGGGAATCCTTCAAGTTCTTGAAACAAAACAACACGAGAGGATGTAAGTGTGAGAGAAAGATGTGAAAGAGGAAGAGACAAACATGAGAGAGAAAGATGCACACACACACACACACACACAGGCGGAGGGCACTGACAGTGATAGAAACTGCCCTGGCCTCTCCCCTGGTCTCCTGAGTGGCAGGGTCTGTGCCAGCCTGTCAGCCTGTCTGTCATCACCATTGCTTAGTATTCTCCTTAAGACCATCTGCCTGCTCATTATACACAGGCTCTTGTTCTGGACTGACATGTTTTCTTTACATCGATATTTTCATTGCAGCCCAAACGTCCCCTTTCCCCCCTCCAAGAACGGCAGGGCAGTAAGCCTGCCCGTGAGGCATACTTTAAGATGGAATAATATTTCATAAGAAACTTTATTTATCTTGCGTGATGCCGTGATGTGATATGGACAAAGAAAACAAATGACCACAGTGTGTTTTATCACCAAGACAGAAAAAAAAAGGCCTGATACAGTAACAGCTCTACCTGCTAGCCGGGGCCATTCTTCTCATATCTCAATTGCTTTCACAACCAACTTTAATTTCCTCTAAAAGACGACATTATCAGAAGCCAAGGTTAAAGGAACGAGCCAATTTAATAACGATCTGAGCCGTGCTATCTTACCGGCTGGAGGATAAAGCAGCCAGCCAAAACAAGATCAAGAAAAAGTGCTATTAGTACTGCAGTGTCATTGTGTCTTTGGTGAGGTATGGGAACTAAGAGAGATGCACGGCCAATAGAAAACACCACATCTAACAACAAGCCATTACTGTGGAAGACATTAAATTACAATTGGGGAAAAAAACCTCAAATGGTTTTCTATTTTTGGTGCAGGGGAAAGAAAGCCTGCACTGAATAACAGCAAAATGATAAAAGAATGCTATTCTGTCAGGATTGTCCAACAGAATTTTAGCATTTACACAAAAGGTCACCAATACAAGACGGATGTATTATTTTAAAGGCGCCTATATCTACCTGAATTGCCCAACCCTATTATACAAAAAGCTCTCAATAAAGTGGCCTGAGCAGAAATTCTTCTCCTGTAATTGGGTGCGAACATTGTTTTCTGTAATAATATGCTGTTGGGTGGTAGTATTCCCACAGAGCATGTGCTTTCATGTATCCTATTCCATGTTATCTGTCAACTTTTCAAAGAGAGGAGGGCTGTCAGTGGTGCGAAAGACCCCCGTGCTCACTGTGTCACTCTCATTATAAGCCTAAAAAACAGGACAGATATTCAATTTAGATAAGTCCCAAGACCATGCTCGCCTCGCCTACATGAGACAATGCTCTATTTCCCTCGACCATGCTCCACAGAACATGGATGCCGCATTGTCCCTCACTCCGACAGCGCTAAGCAGAAGAAATTTCCAATTATGGATCGAAAGGACAGTGAGGAGAGAAGCGATAGAGAGGGAGTAAGAATGAGAGCGAGAAAGAAAGACCACGGAGGTACCATTACAAGGAGTCTCTCCTTTTGTTGGGTCGCCATGTAGTTTTTATATTTATCTAAACTCTGACAGGAAAGTTGATTTCCTTAGAGCGTTGGGCTACTCGCAGCAGTAAAAGGAGAAAGTGTGGGAGAAAGATGGAGAGACAGGAGAGTCACACAGACAGCACGGGAGACAAAACGAAAGGTATCACTGTCAAAAATAGACAGGAATGCTTTCTCCGTACCTCCTGCGGAGAAGCAAAAATAATTAGGCACGAGGAGAAACCCTGACTGCTTGTGTACAAAACAAGAGATGGACCAGCTACTGGCATCTGAGCTAATAAAGAAACAATCATCCTTGATTACGTTTCATGTGCTGAAACCTTCTTATCTCATGACAACATTAAGACGACAATAGAATTTGAAATTAATTCAAAAGAAGATAAACTGTCAAGTGATATTTGTCATCTTTCAGACTAATTTAAAACTGCTATTTTAACAGCTACTTTCTATGTTTATATTCTGTTTTGGATCTGGTATAAAAAGTAGTAATTTGATGTATGACATAGGCTTATAGCCCTCGATAAACTATCTAAATATTGCCTGAAAAAAGCTACTCTAACATCTTGCTGGTTTAGAAGACATTTTTGCAAAACCATAGATCATCTATCTGAATTTGTCTCCCTTGATAACAGCCTGTTCTCCAATGTGCAAACATACACACACACACACAAAAACATATCCTTCCCCCCCAAAAAAAGCTGTTCGGCTCGCAATAATGAAAAGGGAGTCAACTGCCTTCAGGTGCGGCTGTGCTGATGCGTGTTGGCAGGCGCTGCCTTCGCCGGTGTAGAAAAACACAGAGAAATCTGCTCTGCTGTCCTGCCTCTCTCAACCATGGAGGACAGCAGAGGCTGACTGACAGGATTTGGAGCAGTGTCTGGGATCCACAGCCAAGACCCAGACCACAGCAGCCTGTGTTGCTCTTAGAGAGAGAGGTGGCTCTTCACACTCCACCAGGCCTAGATGAGCCACTGGATCTGTCAGCACCAGATGCACTGTTTGTGTAAATGTGCATGTGTATGTTCAAAGTGCTATTTTTGGTCTATACTACTTCTACCATTGCAAAACTGATTAAATTTTCCCTGTGCTTATTTGATGTAGATTTAGGCTACGCAACACGCTCTAATCCCAGCAGATAAATAGAGGGGCCATGTGGACAGGTGTTAGGAGCAGATCATATTACTCACTGACTCTTTGGGGTGCCTCAGAGCACTGGAAAAGCCATGAATATTTCCTCAAGCTAATGGAGATGCCAGCATTAATATTCACTGAGTGTGCCATGATTTACAATGGGAAAGACCATCGCAATATTCATCAGGGGGTGCTCACCGGTCCCCTGGCAGGCTTGGGCCTGCATTTCGGTACCACGGACAGTTCAAAGGGCAAACTGAGGCCAAGACTGGACATGAATATGAAAACCGCTTAATCTACTGTACAGAGTCAGCATGCATTATGTGTTTTTCCCACCTGCTGTTATAAACCTAATGAATAGACTCTTGCTATAGGCTCATGTTGCCCACTGACACAGGAGGGAGTTTCGAATATAGTGCACCAAAACGATGTGGAGATTTAAGAAGGCTCATGGGGGACCCTTCATCAATATTCATGAAGGATTCCCGGGCTTCCCTACTATATGGCAAAGCCAGTATTAATATTCATAAGGTTAGGATTGCGATCTGTCGTGGGTGTGAAGAGAAAAACAGGGAAGCCCTTGTTATTGAGCAATGACTGTGAGGGAGACACTGATGTTTCAGGACCATGGACAGCTCAGTGTGGTTCAGTGTGTTAATGCAGGTCTTAAGGAAAAACAAATGTAAGAGTGGAAATACACTGGATAACATAAATGCTTAAGAATGTAGCAAAAACTTTTATACAGCACTCGTGGGCTGATCAGGGTTGAACTTTCTACCATTTCTCTTCCTGTTTAAATCAAAAGGTCAGAGGCAAAACTAACACATCAAAATACATGCCCAATACATTTTGTCTAACAGTGTGCTCTGTCATTTTATATTAAGGTGCAACTTCAAGAGCTGAAAAATGTATCAATGCCCAAGTGCCAAAAACTGCAGTTCTTCTACTGGCCACTTGAGGACAGCTCAAAAAGTGAGTCAATCCCCATAGCTCATGTTAAAAAGCCCAACTTTACAGCTGAAATGTCTACAGCCTTGTACAAAAATACAAAAACAGAACTCACATTTAAATGATTTTAAGACTTAAAGTTATATATAATTAAAAGCATGGCTACTTTAAGTGGTAAATTTGTGCCATCCCTTGACAAGTCACTACTGCAGCCACAACGTTGGTTAGGTAACATGACATGGCTTAACCCTCTGGCTCCAAAAATCCGAAACAGTGACGGGCAACATGACAAACCTAAGGCTTTAAAATGTCAGTCCATCATTTTATTATTTTATGTCCTGGTTCTTTAATAGCGGGTCCAGGACCCGGGTCCTCAGAAATAAATAAATACGCATTAACATGAATCCCACATATCGTTTGCCTCTTGCACAAATGTATCTTTGTGAAAGTTTCCTTCCTTACCTACCTGAAAAGCAAATACAGGTCAGGAATGCAGCCTGAGGCTGACTTGGCCTTCTGCCTGACAATCTCGATCCACCTGGCTCGATATTCAATGCAGTTTTATACTATATATGCACTGGGGGTCTCTCTTACAGCCAAGGGGTCCTTGGCATGAAAAACATTGAGGACCCTTGGCCTATGTTTAAAAAACTTCCTCATAATAAGATCTGCTACAATTTCTTATCTTAATTTAATTTCTAAGCTAGTTCACTTAATTCTAAAGCTGCCTAAAGCCGTAAAAAAAAAAGCTGAGTGTGCATTAATGGAACCTCATTCAGTGCTTTTCTGTGCAAAAGACACTCCAACTAACATTACATCTAATGACTAAATCATTTTGGGTAGTTTTGAACTGGAGCTGTGGCTTGTACTGTAATAAACTTCAAACAAATAAAGGGAAATTCTTTCCAGCACTTGTGATAACTACTGCTATTTATGGCGGTGTTAGCACACAGAGACGTGTTGCTTTGGAGAGACACTTCTGAACTCATTTCAATACAGAGACAGCTCCTAGCACTCAGACAGGGAAGGGCAACGCTCCCACTGAAGTGTGAGAAAAAAAAGTTAAGGAAAATTAGGAAATCTAGTTGCATAACACTTAACTTGTTTTCCTTGGTTTCTTTTTATATTACAACTGAATATTTTTGCTAATTAAATAAAAGTTCAATGTCATGATACTGACCTGCAAGAGAGCATTTGTGCATGTGCAACCCCAACTCACAACTCTGCACCAATGCTATTTGCACATGCAAGCTGCCAAATCAACCTTAGACAGCATAAATTACTGGTTGCAGCCACGCCCCCCACTGGTTTGTGGACTCCTGTTTTGAAGCATTTTTGCCAGCACCATCTTGGATTTTTCACCTGAGGTGACCATATTTGGACAAGAGGGTGGAGCTAACCCTAACACCAGCAGCTAGCTTCCAGCTGCTAGCATGACACTGCCATGCAAGTGGAGACAAGATCACATTATCACTGGTGAGAAGCCATTTCCCACAGAAAGGAATCAAAGGGGATCTTTGTTTTTATACTTTGAGTTGTTATTGAGTCTTCAGGTAAAATGTCCATGCATCATTGTCCTCAAGTCCAACAAATTGTGGTATTTACAGCTATTGGTAAATGTGACAATGCTTATCATAATGCGAAGATCTTGCTAGTAAAATGCTCTCAAACCATTAAAACAAAATGTTCTTAATAAAAAAAATGTAATATCTGACTCCATAAAGAGTCTTATTGTACAACCAAATGTTGAATAAGACTTTTTTAGGCAACCAAAACATTACAATTAACTTTCATGAACTAAAAACACATGGAAATAGTGGAGGCTGCTGCTTAACTCTGTGAGTTACGCCATGGTTACGTATATAATGTTGCTATGGTAGCAATTTGTATATGGAGAGCACACGCCTGTCACTCAAAGTGGCCACATCCTTAATTATGCCTAACTTCATGCATTAATGAAATTTAAATGGGCGAGTTATACAAAAATTCAACTGCTATACGGGCGAAACCAACAGGCAAATTAGCAATAGAGACCAAAAGTGTTTTTTGTACAACGCTGTAAAGTTGGGCACCTTAACATGGGGGTCTATTGGGACTGACTCACTCTTGGAGCCAGCCTCAAATGGCCATTTGAGGAACTGCAGTTTTCGGCACCTCTGTGTTGGTTTCATTCTGTTTGTCGCAAACCAGAGAAAAGTGTGTGGGACGACTGCAAAAAGCTTTATTAATGTTTACTGACAAACAAACTATGACAAACTATATTCAAGATGTTCCTCTACCTAAATACAATACATGGGTTTGCAGAAAATAAAAAACATACCAGATCTAGCATGAATGTGGAAAAAGCAGACAGTTAAACTCAATAAATATGTGGTCAGAGTAATCAGCAAAGAATAGAGAGAGGAGCAATGCTGATTGTTGAATTTGTGCTGCCCAGAAGATTATGTGAAATACTTTTCTTTTCATATAATGAGTCAAGCTTGACACTAAATAGAAAATGCCCTGTGAGGTTTATTTGTTACTTCTTTTTCCCAAATTGAGCTCAAACTGACACTGTCATTACATACAGTTGATTGCCAAAGTAAAACCTGTTTGAAAAATACATCATGATAAGTGGTACACGGCTAAAATTTAAGCTCACACTTAACGGAAAATAAAGTGAATCCCAAAACACCATACAAAGGAAAATAAAGCAGAACTAAAATGAGTTTCACACTGATGCAATAATGATCACAGCAGGCCCCACACCAACAAATATGTAAACATCAAGAGACAGACTGTTTCCCTCTGAATGGATGCAGCTGTTTTAAAAGCTGTACAATAAACGCAGTTAAAGTGCAACAGCGGCAACAGCAGCAGCAACACAGGCTCAGCAGAGGGCAGATGTCCCAGCACATTGCAGAACACAGATAGCTTTATCAGGACATTAACAGAGCAGCATACAGCACGCAAGCCAACAATATCAAGTCAGCTAACAAGTGGGCCAACTGGCCAACAAGCCAGCCAGAAAAGCAGAGACACAAACTGTAGAGGGAGCCAATCAAGCATGACGTCTGGAGCAGCCTTCTTCTGTAAACACTGTGTGACCGTACAACTTGACCAGGGCCAACCATCAGTCAAGTATCACAAAAATGAAAAGCAGGTATGTTGCAGTTAAAAACTATTGATTGATCTAACTGAGGGAAAAACTTAAGCACAGCTGACTGCCTTGTGTTGGTTCAGGAAACTGGTGCTCTGGCTTCTTCCTGTCCTGCTAACACACCCACACACACGCTGTACATGCCAGCCACGCCAACGTTCCACCCCCTCACATACACACATTCATATGTAAACACCCAGAGACAGACTGTTCCCCTCTGAGTGAGTGCAGCAGAGCGCAAGCTGCTTAATAACTGGCAATGATGGGCTGCTCGGTCCCAGTCGGAGACCAACCTGAAGCGCTCTGCCCAGGATGTCAACTCTACTCACATCAATTACCACTGACTGCTAGCCTGCCTGCGCCACAGCACTGACTGACAACTAGATAGCACTCTCACTACTGTCGGCTATGGTGACTTTGGATTTAGGTTTGCGGTCATCACAATGTCAAACACCTGCTCCCACAAGTGTCAAGTAGCCACTCAGCTTCAGAGGCGACTCTCCAGAGCCTGTTTTACTGTGGGTAAGGTGTAAGAGGGAAAAACGCTCTGAGGTTGCAGAGGGAGGTTGAATTTAGACAGGTGGTGGTTTTACCAAGAAAGAAGTATGAGGAGAGTTGACGGGAAGAGAGGAGAGTCAATTATCAATCCAGTGGGTTGCTAAATAAGGCATGAGAGTTACCAACTGTGCTGGTGACAAGTCAGTTACATATCTAGCATGTTGTTAAGCTTGGCATCAGCAAACAGCAAAAGTATTTCTACTTTAATTTTTCTACACAAACAACTTTTCACCCCCTAGAATTTAAAGAGTGGTATTATCGTTGGCGCCGCTGTTGCAAAGACAACTGGTTTGCCTTCTGTTTTCCTCCAAGCCTGGCAACTACCAACAACACAAAACACACTGCATTATATTCTCCAGACTGACTCCAGTAATTCCACTGCCCACCATATCCGCTATGGGGATAGTTAATGCAAAAACCTTAGAATGATACTACATGGTAACTGGGGATAACCACTGATTGCTACCCAAGGATAAATGAAGAAGACTCAACACAGCATTTGAGGCAGGGCTCTGTTCATTTCTATGAAAATTTCTCAAATGTACATGAAGTTAAAAACGCTTGATTTCTGCCGTATGGTATTACTGAGATATTACATATCACGAGGCACACAGAGCAAGTGAAGCAGAAAATTCTGCAGGCCATTCAGCTGACTTCCAGTTTAGCGTTCTGCTAACTTTAATAGGGATAAAATTACAAATCTGACATTATAGAGCTAACTGGATCAAATGCTAAAAGAAAAACACAGACAGGTACAAGTGTGAGGTCAACAGCAAGGGCAGCCGTTTTGACTGACAGGTGAACAGTTGCGCCTCATTTGTATGTGATCTTTTTTTTTTTTCTTATGATGCGAAAGGCAGCTGGTCCCCAAGTATTTTCACATTATCTAATCTGGCCCCCCTTTCAAAAAAGCTGGACATCCCTGGTGAAACTAGTTATTTTTCAGGGGTTATGACACTAAAAAAAGTATCCACTGATTTACAGATGTTACTTTCATGATGTAAGTCTATTAGAAAAAGCCCTCTTGGGCCTTATGACATTACTTGATGGGCCTGGACCGTGTAAGTCAACATCTAACCATTTCGCAAAATTGGCCTCAAAAACCTGCACTGTTCCTGCTAGACAAGACAAAATTGCTCTCCTGTTTCTGTATTGGTTGTGCAATGGTTGCCATACTTTCTTGGTGTTGTAAACTGAGTCTTCCCGTTGCCCGTAGATAATACCTAGTGGCAGACAGAACAGACATTGAAAGTGAAGCTTATGGGGAAGCAATCTAAAAGTGGACAGTGTCAATATTCCAAAGCCATTATACTGTGCAATTAACATTTATTTCAAAACAACACGTTTAAGCAAAAAACATAAAAACTTCTGATTTTTTTCTGTCAGCTAATACTTAGCCCCTCAAAAGTAAAAGCCAAAACATGAAGGTAAATATGCCAGCAAATCAATTTATCCCATAAATGCAAATCAGCACTTATATTTTCAGTCACGTTTCAGCATAAGTGCATTGCAGTGCATGCACCAAAAGGCTTCTCAAAGACCCTAAACAAATATGAGCTCTGCCAGCTACATGTAATTATTCTAAAGTAATACCCAAGCAATAACTGCACATAGGTGGATAAATTGGAGCTGGAGCCAAGAGCAAATCTTGGCAGCCAATCCATGAGGCACCATGACTAATGTATCGCCCACAAGAAGATCTGTCAGACTGCAATAAACACCGTCACCACACCCCATCCCAGCTACCCCTCACTTCTCATTCCTTTGTGCTACCTTCTGATTGGATAGTGCATTGATCTTCCTCAAGAGGCCAAGGCTCCATTGTCTTGTATCTTTGACTTTTCTTCAGTAAACCACTTTTATTCCCCAAACCACTCCTTGTTTTCTAAATGGTCTAACCGTAAGAGTTTGATGTTTATGTGAGCCTTGGGAATGCTTTAACCGACAGTTGCCTCACATTGTCTATAAAGAAAATTGTGACTTTTACTTTTATTATCAATGCAATCCAAAATAAGTCCTCCTACTTCTGTAACCCAGACTGGATTCCTCTGATTTGTGGCTGTGAAATACCCTATCTTGTCAGTGAAATTAACATCAGTTCAACCAGCTAGAGTGGACAGCTGTCAACTTTCTAATTTAGGGAGTGTCAGATATCATTAACGTTAACATCGTCAGACCTGACTTACTGTTAGGTTGTCGTTATTTCCATGAGTTGAAAATGATGTAACTGTCTGAAATAAATATTATTTAACAGTTATTCAACCCTTTAGAATTTGGATTGACATCGGTTTTAATGTGCTGCGTTCACACACCTTTCAGAAGCATTTAAACCTATGGAACCTGAGAAAATTGTTTTGATTTCATTTGAAAACAACAAGAAATGTCCAGAGGTAAATAGTCATGGGTGAAAATGACTTGAACATTAGCTGTGGGGAAATTTTTGGATGTTTTAAAAAACTATATTTATAATTATATAATAATACATATTTTGTATTTATTTTTTGCACTTTCTAACAGTAATTTTCTTGACTTGTTTTGTTTGTCTTTTTTCTCATTTTCAGGTTATCTTCTTGTAGCTTTATACTAATTTCTGAACATTTTTTGGCTATTTCTCATTAAGTTGCTCAGTACCTTCTTCCCATGTTTTTGAAAGATATTCTACCAATTCACTCAGGTTTCAAAGGGTTAATAATGTTAAAGGATAGTTTTAGTATTATTTTATCTTTATATCATTATCTAAAAAAGTCCCCTTAAGAGATAAACAAACGACACTGAATCCATCAGACTATATCAAGTATGTGTGCAGCCACAAACTAATATATCTTGTACACCTTCAGCCAAAGAACTCCACTATTAAAAATACATATAAGAGCCATACAGATGCACTGGGAGATTCCTTTATTGCACTAAACATTGCCAGTGCAGTTTATTCTGGAATAACGCTGCAACTACATTTTTTGATCTCTGTAGGGTTGATCTAGCTGGTTTGACGAGCTGAGAGAAATACAGTTTTATGTTTGCTATATGGTACTATATGTTATTACACCTGTTCAATGTAATGTTGAGGTCTGGATAAAGGCACTTCTTCTTTTGTAAGCTTATGAAAGGGATTCCTGTGGGTTTGTAAATAATGATTAGAAACCCCAGGCCTTGGTCTGCATGTTCTGCTGCTATTGTTCTTGCAGCCCCTCAATAAGACAGTTAAGCTCAGTAGGGATTTCCACAAGGTCCATGTTGATCACATCTGGCCCTGCTCTGGCACGGGCCCTTTATGATAGAGAGCAGGAGGGTCTCCCATCTCTCCAGACACTAATATACAAGACCTGCTCCTTTTGAAATTGACTGTGACCTCTGCCACACTTGCAATGGACTAGTGCTCTCCACTGTATGGGATTTTTGATCTCTCTCCGCCGTTCTCTCTGCTCTCTTATCAGCTTTTTCTGCAGGGATATTAAAGTGTGCACATTGACACTGGCGCACTCATGAACACTTACTGCTTACACAGAATCACATGCACTCACACACACACACACACTCACATTGATGCCAACAGACATACTTGACTAACGCATCAACATTTTCCTCAGACGCAAAGTTGTAAAAAATGAGACAACCATCTTTGAAGTGTGTCAGAATTTAACAACTTCCTTACTTTAATTCTGTTTGTTTTCCTCATCAGAAAAAATATTTTAATCTGCTTCAGAGCTCCACTGTCATAAAGTGAAACAACTATACTGTTCTGTGCTCTCAGACTGCAAAGCCACATATGGCAGTTTGGGTTGCTTGGCAAGGAAAACATAATAAAATCGCACTTTGAATCATAAACTGAAGTTCACTCACACATGAATACACACATTCAGATTGTGATTAATTATAGTGCACACACAAATGCCCAAATGTGACAGCTCACATTTGAGCATATGGATTCATGCAGTGCATACTCATTGGTGTCATATTCTACTCCAGCCGTTGGTGTTTTTTTGTGCACTCTCCTAAATGCCAGACATTGTGTGTGTTTGTTTTAGCTTGTGTCAATATCTTTGTTGCTAAAGGTGTGGTTGTGCACAAGTGTGTTTGCGAGTGTGTGTGGTAAAGGGGTAATAAATCATTATCTGAATGTGGACGTGGCTGGGTATGAAACCTCTCGCTCCTGTTGCCACCTCAGGCAACTGCTGCCCTATACCAGCCAACAACCGTCACATTTCACATGCGCTCTAATCAACAGGGGAAAGTGCAAATGGATTAATATAGTTAGACCGCTAATGCCACAGATTACAGTGCACAGCAGCCTAATATGAAATGTATGTGTTGCTCCGGGAACATGATTGGAAAAGCTGTTGATAGATAGAATGTTCTGTTAAAAAGTAGGCAATGCTATCAGGGTTTACATGCTGACATTGGCCTAAAATATGACTACACGCCAGACATGGGCAAGGAGGTAAGTCTTTCTTTGACTGGGCGTACACCATGTACAAATGTCAAACAGCCGTTACTTTCTAATTCAAACTCTATGGCCGTCAAAGTTGTCCTTGGTTTATGATTACAGCTGCTTTCGTTCCTGCCCTGTGCGTTTGAGTGCCTTTTCTCTAGAAATGCAACAAGCAAACAAAAAAAAGAGCACTCCACTGTGTACCTGTTCTGCCTCTAGGAGACATGCAGATGCTTTGTGTAAAGAGCTGAGCAGATTAGCACTTCATTACCGTGGTAGATTGTTTAACGAAGACACTCAGGGAACAGAGAGGCAGCTGGATTATGACCAAGCCATGTTTTCCATTTAGACAGGATTATTACTTCAGACTGCACACCCCGCATTGGGAATATGACTTAAAACTGAGGAAAGCACCAATCAGCCAATCATCTTATGTTACCCTAACTCCCCTGTCTGATGAGGCCTGAACTGACAGAAAGCTTTGGCATCTGCCAACAATGCAAAAGTTAAACAACTCCTCTGTACTTTGAATTTCAGGAGAGTTAGACAATGAGTTGAGCGGTATGAGTGTTTGGTGGGCCATCAAACAGCTTTGCCTAATGTCACTGTGTTTGTTGGAGAGGACCTGGCTAGCAAGAAAAGTGGCTTTGCAAATTCACCTTGGCACATGGATTGTAGTGAGCTCAGATGTGCATTGTAATTTCATTCAAAAGACAAGGACATCTCAGAGGAATGACTGACTTTAAAAACAGACTGATTTGAAAAGAAGACTTTCTATATTGACTTTTTTGTCACTGTCTTGAAAGTTTCTCTGACCACTGGAAACCTTCAACTAACAATACAAACAATATATGCTATTAATAACATTATGTGTTGACTCAAGTCCCTTGACTTGGACTCGAGGCAATTTGATGACTTTAAACTCAACTAGACAAAATTCAAATAAGACTTGGAACTTGACTTGGACTTCAACACTAAAGACTCATGACTTCAGTTAGACTGGAGCCTTTTGACTTTATAATAGTTGATACTTTCCCCTCAAAGAATAAATTCTTTTGCATTCATTTCCTCATTCACTAAATGTTAATGCACTTATTTCCCAGCACGTTGGCACTTAGTTTTCTATATCCACTCAGTTTGAATCATTCTGACAGCCGTCATTCAAGTTGGAGGAGAGAACCACGAAAAACTAACATTACATGATAGAGCAACAGTTACCAACAAAGTTACCAAATATAATTTTGCTCACGTATAAAAAACTACATAGTCATCAACAAAGAAAAAAATGTCTTTCAGTGAAAACGCTGGTTGGGCATTACAAATGAAGACCCAACAGCTTCCACTTTGTTTGCCATTTCAAGTTGCACAAAAATGGTAGGTCAAGGCTAATATTAAATTGTTAGTTGGCTATGTCTTAACTAAAGTTAGCTAAACAGCTAAGGAACTTAATTAATAAATTCAAATCTTAAAAAGCATTCATGGATTCTGTAAACTGAATAAAGGCATTACATTTGCTGAAGAGCACATTATAACTTGTTGCATTGCAAAACAATGACTTGGTCCAACATCTGCTATCTTTATATTCAGAAAGCCTTAATATATTTGTTTGTTTGTTTGTTCCCAAAGCTGGATTGAGAGTAGTAAAATGCCTATTTAAAGATAAACCACAACTCCACATACATTTTCCCTGCTTACATGTATTTTGGTCCTTGTTCAATGCATGCACATGCTACTTCTATTTACAGTAGATGCAGAGTTTAGTGACAGTCTGTAAATTCTGCTGTCACATTTTCTATGCCCTGTTGAAGGTTGGATGAGCGCCACTCTCTGAAAAGAACCTGCGAGCAAAAATACAACATGCGTCTCTGTATGCACCATAAAGTGGCATTATTGTATTCTGAGCAAAGGGAGGAAATGACAATAGAGATGAGGTCCAAAGGCAGTGACAGGAAATTAGTTCTGTTTGTCCTCCGTGGCACTAGGTACTTCATCAAACCTGTGTATGTGAGAGATATACTGTATATGTTACAGGGCCTCAGAGCCCTCAGGAAGCGTGCGCATAACTATGAGGAGACAACCTGACATGACAGCAAAAGGCACGTAATTATCCTCTTCCTCACCAGGGCCCCGTCACAGACACAAAAGATCAGACACATCCAGACAGATGTATACACATGTGAACAGAGGCTTGCATATGAATGTCCAAATAAATATGCATAAATTCATGTCTTCTTAACAATACAGGCGCTCTATTCAGAAACTCAGTTACACTGTTGAAACTATATTTCTTAACATTGTAACCTTTTCTTTTTCAATGATTTTCTCAATACAGTAACAAATCTGTGTTTTATGAAACACCCAACACCTGCCCACCCTGATGTTTTTCAGACGAAAAAAACCCAACATATTTCTCACTATATTTTGTGTGAGTGTATGTGCCAGTGTGCGATACAGTATGTTTTTACTGTCCTTTCCATTCTACTTTCATCCTCTGCGTCTCAGGGGACGGAAAAGGGAGAGGGAGACTGCCGTGTTTAAAGTGGGCCGTCAGTCAGTCTCCCTGGAGTTTCCCATCCTGTAGGAATCTCATTATCAACAACCGCTGGCACATCAGAGACAAGGGATGCAAGTGTGTTGTGTGTGTGCGTGCATGCACACAAAAGAGCGTGCGTATAGTGTGTTGATGTGTATTACACAGAAAGCGACAAAAAGAAGGCATGAGAGGAAGAGTGTGTGCACACAAGAGGCCATCATTTTGTAGATTCTCAAATACTAATATGTCTGCAAGGAGCCATTTTACTCATAATGAACGCCGCTCTGTCTTAAAGCTCCCACTAGAGCATATAGCTTCATATGTAGCCAGCCCACAGAACTGCTATGTTCTCTCCTGATTTAACCCAAAATAATGACTGCAGAGCACACACACTGCATTGTAAAACTGGTTATAAAATGTGCTCCTCATCAAACTCATGGTGAACCATCAGTCCATAATAAAATCAAGTTTTTAAATTGTTTGCCCTTTGGTCACATATCTCATTAATGATCATCTTCTCCTGATCAAAGTTTTATGAAACTCTGGGATATGCATATTTTCAAATTAAAACTGACCAGGCCATCTTAATTACATCTCAAGCCAGTGCAAGATACAATAACTGCATTATTCATAACGGTAGCGATGTTTACTGTTATTCGAAGTCAAACTGGATCATTCTGTGGAAAGACTCGGTCATCAATGACGCATTATATGCTGCTGAATGCTGAGAGTTGTATAAATAGACAATTCAACTTCAACACACCTAATCACTATAGTCCTCTCCACTTAGTGTATGACACAGAAACATTAAAAATTTAAAGGGCCAATAAAGAAACTATGACAACAAGTTTACTCCATTGAATAAAGAGACTATTAATTTTATTGTAACCATATAATAAATACAAAGGGAACATGTTTACCATGCCGCATAAGAAATGATCTTTCCCTAATTATAATTTTTCTCCCGCCGTAAACCATATTTCATATCACATTTTCCTCCCAAATCTTAAGTTAAAGGGCCCATTCCTTGTGAGGAAACACCAGAAACATGAGCATCTGACTACAGTAGGACTGAAGAACTAAACAATTTAGATTTTTACCTTCTGTCTGCTTGAAGGAAAACTTCAGCCCCCAAGTGATCATTTATGTACCAATTATTCACCCTGTGTGACACTGAATTTTTGAAAAAAAAAACCCAAAAAAAAAAAACATTTTTTCTCATATGCCTCTGTGGCAAACAAAGAATCTGAAAACTGAGAAAATTCTTGTTGAACTGAAGTCATAGGGGCCAGCGTTTGACAACAGCAAAACTGTATCAAAGCATCCATTACCAAACTCCTCAGCACGGAAACCCAAGTCTTATATATCCAGTTGTATACTCAGCACTTCCTACATAGATAGCCCTTTCCGATTGGAAACTGAACTGAAAGTAAAAGTTTTCAATGCTCACTTCAAAATGCTTGTCTTCTGCTGCCTCGACTGGTAGTTTGTGTTATTGTGTAACGTTGGTGAATCTGAACTAACCCTCTAAAATCCCAAAGTCACACATTAACACAAACAAACTAAGTGATCGAGGCAGTGGTCGACCAGCATCTCACGTGTTCAGTGAGGTAAAATTAGTGTTTTTATCACTGGTGACTGGCTTAAAGGGGAACACAGATTAGCTTCACTTTCAGTTCAGTTTCCCCTCAGAAAGGGCTCTCTGTTTAATGCTGAGCATGCGACTTGTTTTATGTGACTTGGATTGTCCTGCACCACTTGTTTGAGAGTTTGTTAACAGACGTTTTGATATTGTTTTGCTGCTGTTAAACATGGCCCCATTTGACTTCAATTCATCAAGAATTTTTTTTGTGATTATTGAGACTTACAAGAAAACAAAGCTTTATGTAACACAGGGTGAGATATTGATATACAGAAGATCATCTGGGGGCTGAAGTATTCTGAAGTACACCATATGAGATATGTTGAGTAGGCAGACTCTTCAGTCTTTTTGATTGCCTCATTTATTTGTCTTGAGCTGATTAAAATCAGCTTGCCTTTTGTTTCCTTGGTAAGTTAACAGTCATGATGTTATCTGAAGTGTCTTGATACATAAAAACAAACAGACTCTATAGATTCTGCTTCTATTATGTTCTTATATCAGGACACCTCATCCTGCGTTACCACTTATTTCACAAGAAAATTGTCTTTGTATAAATAAAAAGTGCATTTAATAGTGACTGTTCTCGGTACATCAGCTTACCACATGATAAGTGCACAGGCTCACCCAATCAGTCAGTAAGCAGTGACTAATACTTCTTCTTTTTATGTTGTTACTCCTGTTTTTCTTGATCTCATTATTAGACACTGACTGCCTTTCTAATAGTCAGCTTGATGTGAGCTCCTTCCACAGACAGCTAGCATTGCCACCCACTGGAAAGCGAGGCAACTGGTTAGTTCACCCCATGCTGCAGCAGCATCCCATGTAATGTTTCCTCTCTACCATAAAGGGATTATTGGACTTCTAGTCAATAGTAAGCAGATTAGACTGAGCTACGTGTGTTAGCAGACACCACACGAATAGACCGGCAGCTCTAATCCCACTAAATACACACTCTCCCTGCCACATGACAAAAATATAGAAGGAAGATGAAGGAAGAAGTTTTGATTTACAATCCACACTGCCAACACATTCAGCTAAAAATCAAAAAATATACATTTTATTCATGCTTATTGATAAGATGAACATGTATCTTGTGCAGAAAAGTCTTTATTTCTGCTCACATTTATGCAATCATAAATTAAAGTGTGTGGAAGCAAAGGTTTATATCTTCCTCTGTTTATGTATTGCATCTGAACATAATTCTACCACAATCACATTGGTTTAACTAATTCACAACAGTGCAGAATAAATGGCTGCACATTTAGGGAACATTATTCTGTGCCAGCCTGGTTTATTACTGCCTTTTTCTAAGCCTTGCAAATCCGTACAGTCAGTGGATTTAAGTCTAGGAACATTTTGTCTGAGGTGTCATTGTGTTTTTAAATTGTGCTGCTTCGCTTATATTACAAGCAACACTGGTAATTTCTCAGCAAATTACCCTTGATGGTTTCTTCATTGTGTGAAGCGCAAAAATGTAATGTGCTCGAAAAAAATATCACAACAGCAATGATTTTGGCTGTGGGCTGGGTAAAAAAAATGGATGCTGCTGTAATTGGTTAAATTTATTAAAATGACCCACACGCCAACACAATTAAGCGTGCTAACTGACTGCTACCTGCAATTTACGTGCGTACACATGTAGCCACAGAAAAGCCAACCACCGGAGGAAGTGATTCTAAGATGTTAATTAAAAGGTTAAAAGTATCTGACTTTTAATATTTAAGGTAATGGTTAAAAAAAATTCAGCTAAACTCTGGTGTTTAGATTGAAATGACCTTTTGGGGCCAATTTAGGGCTAGAAGAAGTAGCTACCAGTTCAGAATAAGTTATTGAAAACACCTTATTGCCTCCCAATCCAACAATCCCCCATTCGCACTTTCAAGCCCTTATTGCGATTCGTGATATTAGTCTGAAAGGTAAAGACAGCAGGCGTTTGCTTCCCCTGTTTCAAATACCCATTAGGCTGCTATCATGCCTGCAGCAGGCATGTGAGCATATGATATATAAATACATCTTCTCCTCTGAGGTGCAGGTCTGCACAGATGGGGGAGCGTTTTGACGGAAGTCGGCTTATCAGGCCTGCCTTATCTGCCTCAGACAGTTTGTAAAGAGCAAAGAAGCAAAAGAGAGAGAGAGTGAGAGAGGCAGAGAGGAACAGAGAGAGGGGAAAAGAGAGTGAGGAATAGCCACAGGTCAAAAAGCCACAGGACTGTTGGTTGTGTCAGATTCACAGCCCTGCAAGGGTCATCTTGTCACCAAGCACACAGCTGGGGGACTCACCTTGATCAGGAGAACTAAAGTTGACTTAAAATCCCTGCTATCTCTTTCACCTGACCTCAAACTCTACTTGTTTTGGCTACTTTTTGTGTATTTTAATTATTTTTATTCTAATCAAGCCGTAGATTTCATACAAAAATAACACCAGACATGCCTCAAAGTCATCTACAGTTCCCGTGATCATTGCATCTTCTCTCAGGCAAAACATTACTGCTCTTGTAGGTTTTTGACCGTCATCTTTAACTGTTCATCTTAAACTGAAGGGTCCATAAGCTCGTTACTCTATTAGACAGTAATGGAAATGCATAATCCGTCTAACTTTATGGTGAAAAGTCAAAATTATAAAAAACAAATGACCCTGATAGTAAGAAAGGACTTCTAAAATTGCTGACTGCAGCTATTATATCGCAGCCATATTTGGTTCGTTAAGCTGGGAAGGTGAGAGCTTGAGTTCAGGACTGGCACGCTGATCTCAATGAGCAACGTTGCCAAAGGTCACTCTCATAAAGCCGCTGTGGGAGCTCATCCAGTGCAAGTGAAAGCAAAATGTCTTGCCACTGTTATTAAGTATAAACATGAAGCCCCAAGAAACTTGCAAAACAAGTCTTTATAGGTGAAAAGTAGCACTACCAAGCTACGACAGCAGAGACAGAAATATATGAATCCTGATGGTCAACTCCGTGACAGGAACGCAGGTTCTCTTTTGTTTTTTTCTAAATCACTTATGTTAATCTGATATCTTGTAGAGCTGCACCACATGAGGATAATATGCAATATGATATAACATTAAATACAATGTTACAAACATATTTAAGTTAACTCAATTCTTGTGGATATATATTTTCATACTTACTCTACATGGGTCTTGAAGAGCAGCAGTGTTTATTCAAGGACAGGCTGAAACCTACACTGTACAACTTGACAACTTTACTGTTAATTTTTTCCTCAACTCCGAACACCAACAGCTGTCTGTTCTGGGCGCAGCCTCCGTCACTCTCATTCTCACTCGATCACACGCTCGGTACACACTGAGCTATTCCCCAAAGGAGCTACACTTCTCTAATAAGACAAGTCATCATTCTCAATACAGTGATATGTTTTCCCCAAGATGCAATGCATGTTCTTTTGCCTTTCAATGTATATGTTGTTATAGGATTGACTGTCATTTTATCTATGAGGTAAGGCTGCCTCCTGATAGATGAAGATTTAAAATCATCCGCGGGTTAACCCTCAGTCAACTGAGTTTATTTAGTCAAGCAGTCTGGGGTTTTTTTGTTTGTTTGCTTGTTTTATTTTGGGTTTCTGAGTCAGTCCATGAGCAGTGTACTTCTGGAGAGGTTTTGGTCCCCAGATGTAGCTGCAGAGTGAGCGCTCCTCATTTTTATAGTGAGCTCCATTACAGGCAGCTGCAAACCTAGACGTGGGGTGAGTCTGACGGAGACAGCTGCCTGGAGGAAGAGAGGCTTTGCTCAGTCAGGTTTCAAGATAATGTTATCTTCTGTCTGCTGCTTGAACGTGGTAAATTTACAGCTCATGATAAAGTCTCTGCCTTTTTTTGATATCTAGTGTTGGCAAATATTATTGTCGCACATTTATGATTCGTCGTTAGTGCAGTTAGCACACATTAGACCGAGGCATAACTTGGTCATGGATGGATGTCCTGCCCAATGCGTTCAAACTCTCAAACTCATACGCCAAAAATTCCTATCAGACAGCAAAGTGTGATTCATCTGACATAGCTCTGAGTCAGGTACACAGACAGACAAAGGGAAGTCTCAGAGAACTGAGCAACAGTAGTAACGTTGCTCACTCGCTCACTTTTTCTATCCCTGGCACAATAGGACCGATTGTATTTATTGGCTTGATGTAACATCTTACTTGCCCCAGGCCATCAGGTAATCCTCATTGTTAGGACCCTGTGTGCCGCGTTTCAGACAAAATAGCACCTACAGACAGAATGCAATGATATAATATATATCATTAAGCATTTATAAATATATCATGCGATTATATACCTTTTATTAGAATATATTGTTATTTTCAAATAAGAATATTGCAGTCTTTCACCATGTGTTGATCACACAAGCATCACGATGATGATAAAATTATATATATGTATTTATGTGTGTGTGTGTGTATATATGTATGTATGTATATATAAAGATAGATAGATAGACAGACAGATAGATGAGCAGGCACATCTGCTGCTATGTATTCAAAGTAAGATGCTCGATGCTAGGAAGTACTATGACCGTGGATATCCATCATTACATCAGTGTAGAAGGGCACAGAGTGCTGAGTGAGGGGTCTAGGTTTGACATCAACCAGCCTAAACTAATCACCATCACCTGTGACTCGAGACAAGGTTAGGGACTCAGTTCGGCAGGTAACTAGTCACCTAAGGGCTGATTTATTTTCCAGAGGGCTGATTTATTTTGTGCTTATATCTGTAAAGAACCTTCCATCTGGCAGAGCACAAAACCATCAACACTGTAATTAAAATGCAATTACCACCTCTCTCCTCTTCCAGTTACACAGTAATCCCTGAGAAGTCTTTCCATCTGTGCCATACATACACACTCTCAAACACATCCGCACACAAAAGCACACATACAGAACCCCTACACGCACACTTAAATACACACACACACTCCGACACGTTTCTTTTTCCTCGATTCCGGGTGCACTTCCAGCTCACCACCCCTGTCAGCACTCCACGACAACACAACACTGTCTTACAGCCTCCAAATCTGCTCTTCAACTCAGCTTACAGTGCAAAGCCTATCTGTTTCTGCACAAATCACCTTCTCATCCTTTGCTCAGTCTCCTCCTTCTCACCATGGTTCCTTCAATCCTACATATCTTATTCAAAACCCCCGTTGTGCCAAAAAAAAAAAAAAAAAAGCAGGGGTCTGTCACTCCTGTCCTGTCTGGAGTTAGAGGCTTTAACTCATAACATAATAAATATGTTGGGGTACTGAATGCTTACTTTATGCTAACCAAATTTTGTTCATAATCAGTATAATGTAAATCAGTCACAAATGTTTGTTCACATTCTTAATCTTATTTTGTTTACCTGTTGTTGTTTTTTTAAATCTGATACTGCAAAAAATACAAAACAGCAAAAAAACATGTGAATACTCATCAAAGTCAGGTATCAAAGATATTTTGTTGGGATCTGTACAAAAACTCAAGTTTCGCACCAAAAAAATTCAAATGTCCTTGTGAAGCACTTTTGAAGCATGAATTTACATTCAGTACTCTGTCATAATCTAATATGAGATGATGGGCCGATCAAACATTGTGCACTCAAAACTTTTGGGAACTTTCTTCTCACTGCAACAAAACCAAACTTGAAAAAAATGAACAGAAAAAGACTAAAAATCTAAGAGAAAAAAAAGGCATGTTTCCTGTATGTGTGTCAGTGTGTGCATGGGTGTGTGCACATATGCATGTGTGTGTTGGGGGATGGGTATTGAGTTGTCCCTCTAGATATAAAACCTTAATTACTTTTGACTTAAACTGTAATTAAAATATATCACAGCTGCAGCCTTACCTGTGTCTGTGTGTGCGTTTCATATGTCTGTGCACGTGTTGGTGCATGTGTCTGTTGTGTGTGTGCCACCTCTGTTGGGACCTCAGAGAGTGCCACAGATAAATCACCTCCACATGCAGCTCACCAGCACAGGGGAAACAGGGAAGGGGGGGTGGAAGAGAGATTAGAGAGGGGTGCAGGGGGAAAGAGAGATGTGGTAGAAAGAATAAAACAGAGAAACATGGAGGGACAGACAGATAAAAGAACTTGCATTTCCACCCATGCCCCAGTAAGAGGAAAGCCAGTATAGCTTGCAAAAATAAACTATAAAAATGTTTGCTCTGCTCACCAAACCTCACTGAGGTCAAATCAAATCCTTTGAACTAAGGATGTCAAAGGTTACCCATCAATCGGATGAACACCGAGAATGTTTTGAGTGGTTACACGTCAGCCTATGTTAATTTTGCGACTCTTAAGTTTACTGTACTCTGTAGTAACCAACAGTAACCAACTTGGTAAAGTTAGCTCACAAGCAGGGCTGCACAGTGATTATTACCACCAATGACACAATACCTACACAACAGCATTATTGAGGAGGCATTGTCCCTTCCCTACGATCCCCCCCAGATAACCCTTGTGAGTAAGCTAAGTGACATGCAGCAAAGGGCCGAGGCTGGAATCGACCCGCGGTTGCTGCAGCAAGGACACAGCCTCTGTATACGGGGCGTCCACTCTATCCACTGAGCCATCAGGCGCCCCAGTTTTGGCGGGTACTCTAACACCGGGGAAATTGCTACTGATGTCACCAATGCAAGATGGTAGCAGCTGTATCCTTAATATCTTGGCTTCACTAAAGCATAACTAGGGTTAGTGGGGATGTGTCATCCATCTTTTATAGTCTATGGTGGGGACCAAAGGCTGGGCAGTGAGCATGTCTCCACATGTTAATGTGGCTGGCCAGCTCTCTGTCAGCAAAGCCAACAGAAAATACAATTTAAGTCAAAACATTCACAACAAAAAATATTAAAGTTTCACCACCAAATGCAGTGCTATGCTCACTGAGGCAATTGACTAAAATGAAAGGCTGTTTTTATTGCACATCTGTTATTTCTTAAAAATGAACCAGTTAATTACTGGTTAATCTCAGTTTATCAAACGCAAAATGAACTGAAATTGGCATCCCCACTATAAATGCTGTAAAACTTGATCCAGGAACTTTACTGCACCAAACAGTTTGACCATTTCTGTGTTGTTTCCTGAACAGGAGCAGCAGTATGAGTCAGACGATGGATACACCATGCAGTCATGACCCAAACTCTTTTTGCTATAGCCTGTGTATGTGAAGGCATGAAGAGAGGCGAGGGAGGAGGAGGTGGGATGACAAATAGTGGGCAGCTGAAGCCATTGGGGTTAAACACAATTGTTGTTGCAGAAAGAGGACATTATTGGAAATGGCTTTGCCACCGTGGGCGCCCCTGTTGAATAGCTTTTTCCCCTTCTCCCAGGCTAGCAATGATATCCCTCTGCTCCCCGTCCGCACACATGCATACACAAATACACACACAGACGGACACACTTAAGTGGAGAGGGATCTGCAATAACCCGTGGGAATTAAGTAGGTGTCAACACAGACATAGCTCAGTGGATCAGGGTGCAGCAGGTGATGTAGCTAAAGGGTGAGGTGCTGGTGACAATGGCAATGCAGCACAATGAGTATGCATAACGGCTGATCATCTCCAAGAAGTCTGTTAAAAGACACCCTGGTAATCACCCTTCAGCGTGCCCCTGCCCACCTTATCAGTGCATCCTCAATAACAAAACAGGAACAGCTATTTGTTTCCGGAGTCCATTCTACACCTGGCTCCAGGGACATGCCCCCCCCCCTGTTGCTGGTGAATGAGATAGCCTTTCACGGGGCTGTATAACCTTTATGAGCTTCCCTAACAGACAACACAATGTGCACAATCAAATCTGACTCACTCAAATAAAAGACACTCTCTATTGAAAGAATGTTCCAGATGTGTTTGCGGCAAACAGAGTGTCATGAATTCCATGAATGAAACAATATAATGAAACATTTTGCACTCGTGTGACACCTGCTTTGATTTAACACAACACACTGAGCTTTTATCCGAGTGAACTGCGCAGGGAGGAGGGAAAAAAGAGCTTTGATTTTGGGAGGGGGCAGATGTATTGATTTTCTTGACATTGGGCTCTCCTTGGCATTGGAGGTGCTCTTTCCTCTCAGCTCTGATTACCTATGTGCAGTGCAAGCTGGGCTTTTTAATCTTATCTGTAAAGATAAAATAATGGTAAGAAACCATCTGCTCCTATAATGGGAGAGCACCTCTAGCTAGCTATCAAGTTCTTATCAGGGTCCATGGAGAGTGCTGCGGAACGTATTGGAATGTCAAGCGGTCAATAGAACAACACAATACGCAAGCTATTTTCCCTTAAACAAAGACAGCTGAATGGTGGGCTTTTTTCCCCACTAGATCTGTATCCCTAACAGGTTAATATCGGCTAATGGAGCCTTTCAAAAAAGAAAAATACTAAGAGAAGGACAGAGAATTAACAATACAAGAATATAAAAAAAAAGAATAAGGGATTAAAAGGGATTCAAAAAAAAAAAAAAAAACCTGTACGGGAGTTCAGAGATAAATGGCTTATGATTTTGGCGTTATCAGCCAGTTAAACAATGACTTTTTCAGTCAGCATCTCAACACACAACTCCACCCCGAGCTCCAGCTTCTCTGCCCTCATCCATCAGAGCGTGCCGCTGCTGCGATGGTTGCTGCAGTTGCAGCATTAACCATCTCTCTTCAGGCTACTACCTCCATCAGGGTGGAGCTATCACCCATGGGCTGCACCCATGAGGATGCGAATCTCTATACACTCCACTGTGAAACCATTTGTCAACACAGCTGAGGGTGTGGAAGGGCTGTTTGTCAAATGCAGTGATATAGTGTGTAGTGCTCATCAGAGAGCTGTCTGAGCACGCTTTATTATTCAAAACTTTGTCACATGGAGGTGAACTGCATTAGAGAGTAGGGCTGTACGATTCTTGCTAAATGTGAATCACAATTTTTCTCCTAAAGAACTGAGTTCACAATTCTTTCACAAAATCCTAACTAGCTAAAAAAAAATTATTGCACTCGGTAGGCTTTGCATGTGGTCTACATCGTTATGACTTGTGGTGTGTCTGTGTTGCTCTGCAGTTACACCTCCAAAACACTTCACTGCTGTGGTGATTCTACAAAGTTTGACTGATTCACAACATTCCCTAAACACATATTAAATATGGCTTGATGGCAACAGATTCAAACAGAACTACAGAAATCATATTCATTATAACTCACAAAATTCAAAGACAAAACACTTATCTTTTGCTGGGCACACTTCCCCACAAAATCAACATGCTAATGTTTCTTAGCACAAGCCTATGGCACTTTCCACTGTCTAATTTAGCCTAATGGCTAGCGACGATGTCCTCTAATCTTATGAAGCCAGGAACTACAGCAACATCTCACAAAGGTGACGTTACAAATTCAGCTCAAATACCACTCACAAGGTTCACCGACAAATTTATTGTCTTAAAATAGACACTTTTCCTCATCAAATACAACGTGCTAATGCACAAGCCAATGGCATTTTACATTGTATACATTATCCACAATTCTCCACAATAAAAGTCCCATGTTATTTTTCCAGTTCATAGCTTTTACTGTGAAGCACCCAAAAAGTGGAATTACACCATCCAGGTCCGTCACATGATGCCATGGGGCCCAGAAAGATTTTTTCCCATAGACTTACATTGGGAAAGAGACGTTGGTAAATCAATGGATACATTTTTGTGACCCCGCCTCCACAACATTATCCAGGTCCTTTAATACATCCATGGACTTAAAACAAATGCAAAAGTAACGAGCGAATCATCATCAATTTAAAATGCGATCGCATAAAAGTGTGAATCGAGATTCATGATTTTTTTTTTCTCGATAATCATGCAGCCTTATAAGAGAGTAGGCTTATGTTTATTTTTGTCTTCATAATGGTGGCAGGTAACTGTAGCATATATGTGCAGGTTTAGGTGTGGCATGTGGGTTTATATGTATTTCATGCAAATAGATGGATAAAACTAAGCTGCAGCGACTTTCTTCAGAGCTATGTTCCCAGCAGGGCTCTTGCCCGCTAGTCTAAATCAAGACAGAGCTGTTGTCAACCATGTGGAGGGGACAGGGAGCGTGTTAGCTCCACCAGATTGAATTAAGCCGAATCCCCCAAAGATCCACATTCAGGCAGGATTCAGGTCAACGTTGAGATGACAAGCAGTGCTGTATTGATTTCTCCCAGTTCCCAATCATATTACTCTTCTTCTGCCGGCTAATTCAATTCCCTTACAGACAGTTCACAATTCAGTTCATAATTACGGTGATACCAAATTACAATGTATCTTGCCAAAGAAATTGGATTAGGGGGCTTCAAACTGCGCCGTTTGATTACATCAAATACCTATTGTTGGGTGGGACGTGACAAAATCGGGAGTGTCTGCTCACAGAGGCACAATGTGTCTAACCATCCCAGCTGGGGTAGTAATGTAACTACAACTGTTCTCACAAATTAGATTGATGTCATGAATAAATTAAGTGCCGCTCTCGCAGAGGGACAGTTTTTGCATTAAGACTCCTGCGCAAGTTTTCCAGACTCCATAACTTAATGAAACTTTAATTTTCCTTTCTACATGCTTCTTGTTTTATCCTCAGGAGGCAGTATCATGTGTCATGTTGGTCCATTTCTAGCTTTCACCTGAAAGTCATGGTAAAGGGCAGATGGCTCTGTACTGACAAGGAGCTCAGCCTGCAGCATTGATTTGTTTACTAATAGCTGATGGAAACCCTAGAGTGCCTCTCCTCTTTACCACCAGCCATGGGGAGATGAATAATTAATGGCTTTTTAGCTCTTTTTTTTTTTTAGCTATAAAAGGATTACTGAAAGTCTATTCAGTAATGTAATACAAACACTTTTTAAAAGCCTTTTCATGCCTGCTAGAGTGCTAGATCTGGAAATCCTCTTCTTCTCCTCTCTAAGGCCCGGTAGAAAGCTGTGCAGACTTTGACGTTGTGGTTGTGATACGGTGGTACGCAAGGAAGCTGTTAATGGCATTTGCATGTTTATATACTGTAACTGTAAATATGGCAAATAAGTCACTGATATGGAAGCCCATTTCCGCCCGGAAGATGAAAAAAGATCCTAAAATGAACCAGTATCTGAAACAATTATTTAGTATTTCAAAGTAATAAGAAACTTTTGCAAAATGATGACTTAGTATCTTATAATATTGACTTTGTATATCAAAATACTGAGTTAGTATCACAAAATAATGAGAAAGTCAATATTGTTAGAAGGTTTCTCATTACTTTGAGAAACCAACTCATTACTATAAAAAAAAAGTCCTGATTATTTTGAGATGATTTTTCACTATTTTGTGGAAATCAACTCAATTTGAGAAAGTTTTTAATTAAGTTAAGAAACTCCTTTTTTATATAAAAATTCATTGTTTAAAGGTGCTATCTCATTATTTTGAGAAAGTCTCATTATTTTGGAAAAGTTTTTCATTATTTTGGGAAACTAACTCATTCTTTTCAGATAGTAACTCATTATTTCTGACAAAGTTTCTCATTATATTTTTTTCTTTCATCTCACTATGGAAATGAGAGTCCATTCTCTAAAATCTGGCCTTTTCCGAGGACGTTTTACATTAGTAAAATTATAATATACAACTACGATATGCAGGATGTCAGCTGAGCAAAGGGCACAGCGTTTTTGCAAACAAATAAAATTGGTATTGAGTCTCTCAGCATCATTTGGAGTTCAATAATCGCAACTGCACTTAATAACGTCTGCCAAACATCACTTTGCTTACACACACTAAAAGACAGACAACGGATGATAGCTAATTTAATCTTCAGATAAACCCAAAAAGCAGAGACAAAGATCTTGCACAGAAAACAGAACACTTTAATCTTTCTTCCCCCAAGGCTGGGGGGAAGAGAGACAGACAGGGAGATAGAGAGATGGAGGGAGAGACAGACTGATAGAGACATTGATATAATTGAATGTGACTTATTCTCAGCACCCACCCAGCCCTATGTCCATCTGTAGGCAGCCCTGGACCCACCACAAGCACCCACTACAACAGCCAAACTCTCTCTCCCCTCCTCTCTCTCTCTCTCTCTCTCTCACACACACACACACACACACACACACACACACACAAAGAGAACATCTGGAGTGTGCACCAGTGGACCTAGCCTAGTGCCAACCTGCCTAATAGCCTATGGAGTCAATTATAAGAGGGGAGAAATGTTCTGGCTTAATCGCTAATGGTGCCATCTGGATAATGGCAGATTTCAGAGAGGAACTTTTGCTTCTTTCTCTTACCTGGTCATCTGGGGATGTCTCATCTGATCACTGGCCTGTTTTTGGAGCAATGGAGTAGAACCAAAGAGACTAAACAGTTTTTCATATTTTAATGAAGTTTCTTTTTTTCAGGGCCCAACTACCTCGCTGGTGACGTGACGTGGGGCTATGTTGTGTGTGTTTAATAAGACAGCATTTAATCTCTATTTCTATATAAAAACAGCTCCTGTTGGTGAGCAGAGAAACAGTGCGTGGATTAAGTGTGTCATTTTATTTAATGGATTTTTAACAAATATTATCTTGTTGTTTGTTTTTGTGTCTGTTGTGTAATTAACTGTCTGACCCAACATTTCGTTACAGCTTTTCAACGAAAGAAACAAAAAAAGTACCGGCGGCTGTTCTTCAAAAAAAAAAAAAAAAAGGTTGATCGAAAGAACAACAGTGTTGTTTTTCTTTCTTCTTTTTGTTAAAATTGTGAACTTCCCTACAACTGTCTGTGTTGTGGCATTTTAACGCAACACAAAACTCTATTGCCCAGAGCACATTGCAGCAGTATCAATTTCCCCTCTGCAGCAGGTGATATTTTAACAAATGTGCTCCAGCAACAGCCAGTAGAGCTGAGGGCCAGAGAGGTGCAGGGTTATTTATCGAGACCTGGGGGGAATGATGGCAGGGGCAATGGGCAGCCAGGTAGGAAGGCAGACTAGAGATGAGACGACGCAGAGATTGTCCTAAAAACACAGGGGACTGGAGGGAGTCCAGGGGCAGAGGGGAGAAGGAAGAGAGTGGGATGGTTGGGGAGCAGATAGATTGAAAAACACATTTACTTAGCGTCTGGCATAGCACCGCTCACAAATCCAGCTTGGCATGAAGGACAATTTGGAACCAAAACAGGCGGGCCTCTAAATGAAGGACATTGAAGGGAATAAAATAGAGAATGAAAAAGAATTAACTGGCTGTGGAGGTGTAACTAGAGTTTAGGTAAAAGAATATTAATATTTCTTTTTGACATTTATAATAAATACAACACCCTGCTTCTGCAGCCTCGCATCTTCATGGTTGGAAAAACAATACTTTAGGTACATAAAAACAAAGGCTCTACAATAAATCCTCGGTTGAGTTTTCCACCTTGCATTTATAAAACAGGATATAAAGGTGGAAAAAATTAAACCTTATATATAAAACTGAAAACCTGTCAGTTGGAGTTGGGTCGATATCTGGTTTTGCCAATCTGGTCTGCTAGCTAAAACCAGTTTCACTTCATGCAAACCAGCTGAACCAACATTTGTCATTATGACACATGCTGGCAAATTAAAAGGAGGTACCCTACATCAGCAACCTGTGTTTTGACGGTGTCACAGCGCTAAATTCAACTTGTATTACAGTAGTGATAAACAATATGACGATGTGAATGACATAATCCTCTGTTAATATGTTTATAAAGACACTAACGGAGCCACGGCTGTCTGACAGGATATGTGTCAAGAAACATGAAGGAGATGAAATTTCAGCAGAAATGGAAGAGAAACGGACAAAGCATGTTGTGTTTGTTTTCTGAAAAGTTCTTCTTTTTTTGGCTGATGAAACATGGCCACTCATGAAAGCTTAAACTGCCCTGATATGGCAACGTTTTGGATTTGAAGCCAATAAAAGAGGTGCTCTTCTTGGCCACAAGCGACACGGTTCAACCGAGCTGAACTTTCATTCCTGTCGCTTGATTTGAAAGCGCTGCAAATTATCTACACAATACCTTCTTATTTTACTACAAAAACCTGAATAAGGTGCACAGTTGGCTGGAGCTGAAAGTTTCTTACTCGTTAAAACTGTCCAGTCTTGTATTTGGCTTATTATCAAAGTTTACACCGACCCAACACTACTATAAGTAATATAATATATAATAATAAAGTTTATTTATATAGCACTTATCAAAACCAACGCGCACAGGAAAAATATTTAAAACACAACACAAAAGATAATATAAGAACAACACAGAAAAAATGTTAGAAAAACGAAAAATACAACACAGAAGAAAAATTAAAACTCTAAAAATAAAATCAAAACAGTGCAGTGCAAGACTTAAGTGCAACTTCAGGAGTAAAGTACCATATAGTATTAATAGAATAATCAAGTATATATAATCAAGTGTATATGTGCCAACCAAGTAGTTATCCCCACAGCTGAAAAATGAAGCCATAACCAAAGTGCCAAAAACTGCAGGTTATCAAATAGCCAGTCGAGGCCGGCTCCTAAACAGAGTCAGAGGAAACAGCAGAAATAAACATGTTTACAGCCTGCAGTTTAGCTAATTTCCCTGTTCAAGACAACTTTGAAGGGGATGAGTTTTTATATAACTTACCAGCTTTTATTTTATTAAGGCTGAAAATATGGTCACTTCTGGCTCAAAATAAAAATTTAAAAAAAAAGATGGCAATGGCTATAATACTGAACTCAAGGCTCCAAAACGGGAGTTCATAACCCATGGGTGACATCATGGAAGCTACATCGATTATTTTTACAATCTATGATGTAAACCAGACAGAACATGAGGATGAAATTCACTTAGAAATGCGTTTAACTACGGGTTTGTTGCTCCCAAAAGCCAAAGAGTTTGATGCTTCTCTCACATTTAAAAGCACATCACCATGATTAAGGAACATCAAGTGCTTAATGGCACATTGTCGAGACTCCTTAACACCGGAGTTGTTTTTTCTTCTAAAACAACCATAAATGTGAAGGGGACTCTCATGGAAATTGGAAACCTAATGTGGCCAGATGGAGGCAGCACACAAGCTTATACATATGTTGTGATGACTGTGGTGATTTAGTGCAGGAAATGACTGAACAGGCGTGTTCACAAGAAGGGGAGCTTAAATGTATCACTCTGGCTTTTTTTTTTAATGGCTCACACACACACACATACACACACACACACTACAAACAAGAAGTTAAAAGTGCAACATAATTAGGCTTCTGCTGCAGCACAAAGTGACAGAAGAATCTGAAAACTCAACAACTCGACTGCAACATGTTCTGCACCCAACACAAAACACATGCCACCATCTTAATTTAAAGCCTGACAGCTGCTGGAGAGCTGTGACTGCGAGGTGAAACAAATGTGCATTTGATTTGTTATTATTTGTTATGGAAGGGGTTAAAGAAATAAGCGTGGGGGCTAACGGCACTCTGACAAATGGAGAACAGGGTATATGAACCATGAAATGAACACTCTGGCAATTGGAAGGCAGGAGGCTTTCAGCACCATGGTCAGCAACAAAGTGCCTGCAACAGCTCACTGCTTGAGCGATGGCATTCACAAGGCTAAAGAGAGCTGGGGAGAACAACAGAGGACGACAGAGAAGGCAGAGGATTGTGGGAAAGAAAGAAAAAAAACAAAAAAACAAAAGCAGGTGAAAATTTTCGGTTTCACAGTTTTTTTAGTTGGCCAAGTTTGAAAAGCAACGGGGAGGAATACACTGTGAGCAAGATCAATAACTTTATTAGAACAAGGACACACGGTGACCGGATTATTTATTTCAAGCTTGAATAGAATAGAGTAGAATAGAAAGATTTTGTTGAAAATAAGGTCAATCCAAGGTATGTATTTTTTTTTTCTCCCAGACTCTGTAAAAGTAGCTGTCCTCGCAGCTGTCAGCCTGTCTGTCTCCAGGTAAGGTGTGCGGGACTTTATCAGGGTAGAGCAGAAGGCAGAGCTCAGATAAAGTTAGAAGGAGAAAATAACCTCCACCACCTGGCTCCCCCACTGCTTGTGAATGTGGCTTTTTCTCATTAATTGTTGTTGTGGTGCGGTATACAGCCATTAAACAGTAAATAAGTCATTAACTATGCTGGCTGCCAGGGTGCCCCGGGCCAGGACCTGTATTTGTTGCAGAGAAATGGAAGTGGTGGGCCCTGAAGGCACAGAGGCCGAGGTTAATGCAGTTGGGTTGATGACGGACAGCCGGGGCTCTACTGCAACAGCAACTCATGCACACACACACACACACAAACAGTATTACTATATATCTACAGCAGATAAGGAAAAATAAGACTTCCACACATTAATTTGAATGCATACATGTCTATATCATTAAAAATAGATAATAATGTAATTTGCGAGCGCACAGGTTAGAAGTTACCCTGAGTGGTTAATGACCGTATAACTATGTACAAATAGCAAAGCATCGCAAAAGTGTACTAAATCACACTTTCCAACAAGCAAAAAACAAATACCGCAACACTGTTGCACAGTATGTCTCCACAAACCAGTCAAGTCAAAGTTACAGTCTACATCCATGTCTTTCCAAACTCATATATGGCCACGACACTTGACAATGCTTCAGAAATGAACACTGTTGCAAAGAACAAATTCTAAAACCTGAATGCCTCGCACACATCTCCAACCCAGCAGCACAGAAAATCTGTTTTATCATCACAGTTTCAAGATCAATTTTTCCAAGATTAGTGTCACCAATTCAGAGTCCGACCAGAAGTCTCTCACTCTCTTCCTGAGTTCTGATGTTAAATCATGGCCACAAAAGTGTTTTTGCAGAACATTATGATGTCACTGTGACGTTGACCTTTGACCTTTTGGCTATTAAATGTCATCATTTTATTCTATTAGACATTTGTGTGAATTTTAGTCGCAATTAGGGCAGAAATTCTTGAGTTAAGACCTAAAACTTAACCTTCAAACACCAAAGTCTGATCAGTTGATCCTTGAATCCTGGTGAACATTTGTGCCAAATTTAAGAAAATTCCCTTTAAGGCCTTCCTAAGATATTGCACTTCTGATAATGAGATGGACACAAGGTCATCATGACCTTTGACTGCCAAATTCTAATCAGTTAATTGGTGAGTCCAAGTGGACCTTTGAGCCAAATTTAAAAAGAGAAAAAAAAAGTCCTTTAACGTGTTAGCTATATCATGTTCATGAGAATGGAACAGACATATGCATGCATGTACGCACGTACAGACAGATGTATGTATGGAAAAACCCCAAAACATAATACCTCCAGCCACAGATATCGCCAGCACACAGGCATAAAAATAAAGTCAATATTTAATCTTGATCATTCAACAACTGCAACCAAAGTAGGCGAGGACAAACCAGTGTTTTGGACCAGAAATCTGAGCTGCATGGAAAAAAACAACTAAAGACAAAATGTAACCAAACAGGTTCCTACAGGCTCAAAGGTCTAACAAAACAAAAAATACTATTCTTTTATCAGTGGTAACAAACTGTCCTTCATGGTGGATTACAGTGATCACAGATCACTGTTATTTTCCCGTGTCCACTTTTAAAAATGAAATTGTCCTTGTGACATTAAGTCTCACTCTAACATGCTTTTTCTTGTGGGAGCAAATTAGAAAACTGTATCATTTCAAGGTCATTAGACCTTAATTAACTGTCAGTCTTCAACTATCAAAATTTCAAAAGTGGAAAGTTATCTTGCTACCACATAAAGTTTATTACACTTGGACAACTCAATCTATCAATATTTTTCAAGTGAAGTTGTAATGACTTCTAATCGCACAATGACCTTCCTGCTTTGTCAGAGAAACACAGTTTCTAGAGAATGTAAATTAGCATTGTTATGGGCAAATATCAAAAGATTGAAAGAAAGGATGATGAAATGAAGTGTAAGTGCTGCTATAATTCAATTTCTGTAAGATCTGATTTCACATTTTCCTTACAGAGCATTTTACATCGAGGCCAACGAGCCCAACACACACAGAAAATACAAGCCAGTGCAAAAAAATGCAGAGCGCACAAAACCCAACAGAAACACTGAGGTATAGTGCAACAGAACTATTGCTATGGATATCAGCAGCTAAACAAACCTGATTTAATTTGGGGAGTAAACCGCAAGCCAGACCAGTGAGGGAGTTATTTAAATTAACTGAGAAGCATTTCTGTGCAGCTCTAACTGAGTAAAGGGTGATTTGGGCTCATGATGTTTGGTTATTGTAAAAAAGAATCTGGAAAATGTATTAGATTTTCTTTTGACTCAACATTGTAGTTGAACCACTTATTATTACTTAGCTCACACAAAAGGACTCTGAATTATCATTATGTTTATGAAGAAGGAAACACTTAAAAGTTGTATGTGTGGTGACATTAAATCCAGTTTAAGGTTGCAACACTATGATATTTTTATGGTACGTCTCAGAAAAAAAATCACTTTCAAGGTCTCACAGTATCACACAATTATAATTATTATTATCAGTTATAATGACCCTTTAAAGGTAATGGAAAGAGGAGTTTTAAATAGAAGTATGCTTAAAAAAAGGAGGAAAGGACATGTGCACACGTGGGTGAAATTCTACGTGGACTGTGCCGTAGACAAGCAAATGTGCCCAATATGATAATCCAGATCAACATCAGTGAAAACCAGTGAAAATCTCCTGTAAAATTTGGTAAAAAATTCATTAAAAGAGTGAGCCTTGAGGGTGATCCAGTTGCCTACAAAGTTGTTTTGGCCCACACCCTTTCACAAGTCTTTAAATTCAAACAAATGTCAAACAAACAGTGCCAGACAACAGTGAGTAAAACTAAATTTGTAGGCAGGCTTTCCAAAGCTAGTGATCAACTATCTCTGCTGTTGCTGATAAAAATGAGGAGTCAAAATAAATATCTTGTGCGTGTGGGCTGGGGGAAAAAAAAAAAATCTTTAAAATCCACATGTTCTGGCTGAAAAAATATGGTGTCAAATCTAAAAGACAAAAAAAAAAGGCTTGACGCCAAAATGAAAACATCCCATCCTATCACTCAGTATCAGTGAGCGATGGGGGCTGGTGTTATTCTAATAGGACTGTAATTAAAGCCTCCATCTCATCTCACTCTCATACTTGTACACACTCTGTCTCCCTCAAAAAAAACACACACGCAAACACACACACACATGCAGGGAAGCACAAAAATGCTTTGTTCCTCCCACCCACCTCTAGTCCATCAAGGGGTGTGTGTGTATGTGAAGGGGGGGGTTATAAAATCATTCTTAATTACACATTTGTCACATGAAAAGCATTCTGCCTACTTTGTATGAGCTCTAGCAGTCTGATTAATTCAGCAATGCTCACATTCCAACTGCTCATTATACACAAAACTTCCACTCCTCTCTGTCTTTTTTATCTGTGTCTTCCCCATTTCATTTTCTTTCCTCATTCCTTTGGTCCTTGACATTTCAGGCTTTTCATTTGAGTGTACTGATGTATGCTTGCCAGATCCAGTAGCCACAGAGGCAAGCTTTACCGTGGGGATTCAGGGTTTGACAGCACACATAGGCTGTCAGTGTTCTAGGTTGGCTAGCGATGATAGGACAATTGAAGTGGAGGGGAACACGGTGTTTCTTGCTATTTATGTAGGACTCTCCTGCTATCATCTATACAGGCATCCGTCCCCGTTGTATCACAAAGAATAATCAAATTCATCATATAAAACTACCTGTACACATCGGGTTTACCCTCAGACAATATGTTTGCTATTCACTGTAGTCCATTAGTGCCTGAGACAGTTAGGCAATAACGACGAAATGGCTGACATTATAACATTAAATAAATGCTTTGTTTATCTTATATTAATTTCGGGGCCTTTTAAGCAGCTTATGCAATTTAATGTTCAGTCTATGCTGTCCTGCAAAGGCAAAAGCCTTTCATTCATCAAAGAGTAGAACTGAGAAAAATGACTTGAATGTTGTTTTATAGTCCAGCTAAATGAATTGTAGGCATAATACAAATGTGGCTTTTTGTTAATGAAATTACTTATTTACATAATAATCTTAAACTCAAACTTGACTTTTGACCCTTATTCAGAAGTTAAGGTACTTTACCCTTGTATTGCCTCCAAAATAATAAGGGGTCATACCAGGTTAAAAGGCATGAAAAGGGATAGTTTGTATTTTTTGAGTGGGGCTGTATGAGGTACTTATCCACAGTCAGTGTTTAAAATACAGAAATGGCATTTGTCACAGTCCCAGTTTGGAGAAGCAGACGGGACCACATAAGCTCATTGCTATTTTTTCGACACCATGGCCCCTTCTGCTGAAGCACGACTTTTCTGCGAGAGGCACTTATCAACATCAGGGAAAGTTGTGTAGGGTTTAGACTGAATGCAGCAAACCGCAAGAGGATCACCACAAACGGCATACACTGAGCGGTCAGTCAGATCAGAGGGGAGAAACAAAACCAAAAGCGCCGGACAAAGAGAGGGAGGAGAGCCGGTATCAGGGCGAGGCTGACCCGACTTTAGACCAAGAGCTGTTCCTCGACCAAGCCTTGTTCTGGCTAATGTCCGGTCGCAGGACAGTGAAGTGGACAGAATGCAATTGAGGCTCACTCAACAGCAGGAAACCAGAGACTGCTCTATGCACATCTTCACAGAGACATGGTTAACCCCTGACAGCAACCGGCTGGACTCTTCATACTTAGCTGCTGTTTGTAATCAACTGATCCTTCAACTCCAAAGATGTACCAGGATCAAGGACAAATGTAATTTTGTTGATGACTAATGACTAATAAATCTACCTTCTACCTCTCACCTTCTGCATTATTATTTCCCTAACCAGAAATTAAAGTTGCAAGACAATTCTTGGACTGCAATGCCACTAAAAGGCAAATCATGCCATAGGTTAAGTAGGTTCTGTTCCTGATAATTCGCTAGGTTAGACTAACAACAACATGTTTTCTCTTTATTCAGTCTGCATTACATATGGCATTTGTGCGTGGAATGCTTCAGTGTCAGACATAGAATAATGAAGAAAAATATTGTAACTTAAGCTCAGGAAAACAGTAAATTCATGTGCAGATAAACAAAGCATTCTAAGCGTAAAGATATAAAACCAGAGAACCTTAGTGACATTGATAAATTAAAGGATTTTGCACTGGCTTTCCTAGAATTTTAGTTAAGGCAAGGACAACCTACTTTTTTTTTTTTAAAGCCAAAAATTAATGAATGAAGATCTTTTGCCTTTACACGGCAGTATATCTCACAAAGTGTCAGTAAGCTAAAGAAAACATTAAAGGCTAAAGCTAAAAAGAGCATAATTTGAAAATCTGAAAAACTATGTAAACAGAGCATATACTGTTTGTGAAAATATGTCTTTGTCCCACACAAGTGGAAAGACCATCCTTTGAACCATATGTACTTCATTTCAACAAGAGATACACCACAAGACCATATTGTCCACAAGCACTGCGGTGTAAAGAAAAAACAACAAAAAAAAAAAGCCCTAGTCTCACTTTTGTTGTGAAACAGTGTTCATCTGTTTGAGCTATTTCCATCTCTGATTCCTTTGTGAGCTTACAGGAAAGCACAGGTCCGCTGCATCCCTTGAGATGCTAAATCTCTGCATCACAAAGACAAACAACATCTGTTTACTCTCAAAAACTCTCTAGCAGAGCTGCTGCCATGGTGGAGATATCACACATGCAGGCTGAACAAAGCAGTAAGGTGTCTCTATCACACTGTGATCCCCAATCTGAATCGTGTTTTAGAGAGAATCCCTATAAAGTTTACTTTGCTTAAATTGTGTGGGCATCTTTGACAGGGATAGTCCTCTCTAAGAGTAGAGGCAAGCAAAGCATTTACAGGATCAAATTTAACATAAAGAGCCCTGTTTCATACCAGTACACATCAACCATGAGCAAAAAGGGCCTACCTTATCTTTTGCTGGGCAGAGGTTGATTTTGTTGCACCTGCTTCTGTTTGGTAATATTTTGGCCCACCATGAAATTGCTTTATCTAAAAAGTGCAAAGAGCACTATAGAAAGGAACAAATCAGCTGTGGCACTTCAGTTTTGTTGTCAAAAATAACTGATCCCCAGCCTACTCTGACCACGTTTTATAGCTGCCCCAGGTATTTTTTTTTGTTTTCTTAGGGCCACGACACACCAAACCAACATCAAAGCACTAGTGTCTAAGAAGGCCAACTGTTGAGTTGCCTCATGTCGCCTGTGTCATAGCCAAACAGCTGCACTTGAGCACATTGCAAAGAATACAACCTGTTGGCCTACTCATGTTCTGCATGTTTTGTGCCTGCGTGAGAGGAAATAACTCTCCATATCATCAGGCGGCAGCAGTCTGTGTTCAACATTCAAAAAGGGAAACCTGAAAACTCACAGAAAAGATTTAAAAAAATGTTTAACCAGCCAAGTTTGAATAATTAAAAAAAAAAGCCTAGTTTGTAATATAAGGTTTCAAAATAGTGAAAAAATTAGCAGTATTCTCCACTGTGAGGCACTTGTTAGAGCTAAGCCAGAAGCACCGTAACATACTAAGAACACCCAGAGCCGAGATCAAGCCACTCTGCAGCTACAGACTCCTTGGCAGCTAAAGCAGTTGCACAGTAACATACACACCATCCGAACCAACGAATGCCGCTCTGCAGCATCAGGCTCTCGTTAGCAACTAACAAAGAACACACTACGTTAACAACGCTAACAACGTTAGCACACAGCATACATCCACAGCAGTGAGCAGTATCTGCTGGCGGGCCAGGTAGCCAATCCAGCCAGAGAGACCGAAAAGTACATTAGTGACAGCTATTTAGCTTGTGTTTATTTTATTGTGTCATTTAACAGAGATGTTTGTTAACATATTTATTTGAAAAGCCAAAGCCAAAAGAGCTTGTGGAATGAAGCAAACTCATCGCTTGCAGCAAACGAAACAGCGCTAATGCAATGTGCTCTAACGTTGGTAGTAACGTAGTATTTGTATGTTGTATTACATCTGGTTTGTTCCTGCCTTTGGAATATTACACACACATTTACATGGATATCAAAACTTTAACTCATACCATAAATGCAATGCTAATTTGATTGTTATTTGATAAAATCTCTTTTAAATCTGGTTGCTCATACTAAGTTTTTGGTTTACCATATTCGTACAGTGATTTAAAATGCAGAAGCAATGTGCTGCTGCACATTGTATGCTGGAGCAAGCCTTGCTGGTTAATTGCAGTTGAATAAATAAAATGCATTTGTACTGACAAAAATAATAATTCTGAGGATAAACAGTGTCAAAGTAAATGGGATTCTAAACTCATCTCTAATAGTGGAAATCACTCACTATGCAGGATATTGATGCTAGTGTGTGTGTGTGTGTGTGTGTGCCACTCATAGCAGCTTACCACCACTGAGACATGAAACATTTATAGCAGATGTGACCAAGGCATCAGAGAACAGGAAGTTAGATCCCCCAGGGGCTCTGACTGACACAAACACACACACACGCTCACACACAAACACTTGAGCCAACCAGCCTGAATAATCGCTGTTTTGTTTTATTGACATTCAGCTTCTGGATATATACCCGCAGGCAACAAAAACGGACCGAACACACACACATTTGAGACCACAGTCTTGATTTATGGTGGTGCACCGTGCTGACACCACCTACCCCAGGTGCTGCATGAGATAGAGCTCTGCGTGAGATGCAACACATCACACATATATACACACACAGGCTCACACACACATACTGTACTCTAGCTCCAAGGCCAGCACATTATATCATGCTATATGAGTGTATTAGTGACAGAGCATGTACGCACTTGCCACTACAGTAGCTATAAATGTCTCAGCTCACAGCATGCTCTTTGGGTCAGCTTGCCACCAGCAGCTAGCCCCCCACACAGTGTCACTGACAGCGCATAGAGTAAATTAGCCCAACTGGCTTGACCTAACCACATGAGGTGTGAGCCCAGTCTGAAAAAGTGTCCCTCCAAAAAAACACAACATCAAATCAGCACTGAAACAACCCTCATCAGCCAACACCTCGCCACTCCCTGCTTCTTGGCTTCTGGCCTCACACACTCAAAAACAATACACACAACAACAACATCACCAGAGAAAAACACAATTTTATACAATTATCATGATACATTTATAATGTATTTGTCACAAAAAGGGTGAAATTTTTGTTTACTTTTTTAAAAACTTTTTGTCATGCTTGCTGAAACTGTCACTACAGCACTAAATGAGACGGATCATCTGTGAAAAAAAAAGTATTATTCCTTAACCTACTTTATGCCATTGTAGCGCTTCTAATGGCCTTACAGCATGTGAATGAGAACAACCAATCATAGCCGAGGAGTCTTCTATGGAGCTGTCAGTCATGTAAATCTCTCTGTGAACTGCAGTCAAACTAGGCAGCACTGATCAAAAATGAATCATGATTCATCTATTTGCCATCGCCTAGTTCTCACCTCAGATGTTTTCATTAACATATTTTGGTGTACTGTAGGCTTTACACAGATCATATCGGCTATATCGGATCGGCCGATATTTGGCATTTTTTGAAATGATCGGGATCGGGCGTCATGTCATAAATCACCGATCCGATCAATGACGTCATGGTCATGTTGAAATTTTTTAAATCTGTCTCATTTACTCCAAACTAGTTTCACAGCATCGACATGTTTATTTGTTTGTATCCGAGAGCTAATGATTCATGATTAAAAAAACTTCATTTTCGTCTTCGTGCCTCTTCCTGTTTTGAGTACTGTCGCTATGTGACGGACAATAAAGTTTCTTTGAATCTTCACGACAGCAACGTCGGAGGTGTGGAAGTTTTTCAAAGTGAGAGAAACAGACATAGCACAAGCTATCTGCAATATATGCAACGCTACAGTACCTCGCGGGGGAACATCGGCAAAAACTTTCAACACGACAAATTTAATCAGGCACTTGGAAAAGATACATCCGGAGGAGCATGTCGAGTTCAAGAAACGCAGCGCGGAGAAAGAAAAAGAAAAGCAAACTCCGAAACAGATGCTAAAGCAAACAACTTTGGACAGTGCTGCTCGTCCGTATAGTCGGGGCAGTGAGAAGGCAAGGGGTGGCACAAGGAGGCTGATGGAGTTTATTGTGCTGTCTGACCTGCCGTTTAATATTGTGGAGAACCCTGCATTTCAACGGCTGCTAACTTACTTTGATCCACGCTACCGCCTCCCAGGGCACACGTATTGCGGTGAGACAGGTCTGAGTGAGCTACACCGGGATGTCCATTCACGTGTAGAGAGCCTTCTGATGGAGGGCAATCCTTCTTTCAGTTTCACTACAGACATTTGGTCCTCAGACGTCAGCCCAATGTCACTACTGAGTTTAACGGCCCAGTGGATTGACTCAAACTTTAAACTCCGAGCTGCGGTCCTACACGCACAGGAATTCCGCGAGTCACATTCTGCTGCAGCGTTGGTGACAAAATACGAGAACATGCTCCAGACGTGGCAGATTCCCAGAGAGAGAGTCCACGTCGTACTGCTAAGTTGTGCTAATTATTTTTGTCTTGGGTTATATTTTTGATTGTCCAGACTGAACTTAACTGAACCTGTCAGTCCTTTAATGCCCTCCAGAGGTCATTGATGTTTAACCCTTGTATCTCAGTCAGACTGGGGCATGGCAAGATTGATACTCAGGAAACAGCACATAAGTATATAAGTACATAAACAAGTAATTTAAACATTGCTCCTCACGTGATCGGATCGGTGATCGGTTATCGGTTTATTTAAACTCACTGATCGGTGATCGGCGATCGGCCCAAAAATCGTGATCGTGTAAAGCCTAGTGTACTGTTTAGCTGTAAAATTAAAAAGTTTGTTCAGCTACTGGGAGGTGCTCAGTTCATGACCGCAGCTACAGCTAAACAGTACACTAAAATTTGAGGTTACAAAATAGGCAATGCAGTAACAGAATCTTGATTCATATTTGATCAGCTCTGCCTAGTTTGACCGCTGGACCACAGTGCACAGAGTGATTGACATGACTGACGGCTGCATGAGAGACTCCTTGGCTCTGATTGGTTGTTTTTGGTGCCCCATAGTAGATTCTAGCAAATGCCATTACAAGCAGTATGATGAGAAGGAGTGACATGTTTTTTTTCAAAATCTGTTTCCTGTACCTCTTTCAGAATATAGAGACAGTTTCAGCAAATAGAACAAAATTATATTTTAATAAAAGCTTTCACCTGTAGCTTTAAGAAAGAACCCACTATATATTATTTAACCGTAGAGCTTCACTTTTTGCCGTCCTGGATTTAAAGCTAGTTTTGCATTTTAGCGTTCAAATTCACTGCATGTGTCTAGTACTGAACAAAGAAATTACTACAACAAAAATCTAATTACCTCAGCAGATATGTTATTCCAGCAACTAAAAGAGCAACTCAATATATCTTATCATAGTTCCTGAGCTCACAAATGGCCCTCTATGATGCAACACTAACCCTCCTGGAGCTATCTCCAGGTGGCGGCAGGTTCAGACACGTACATTATTAACTCAGGATGGAGCTAGATTTCTGCTTCTGCTTTGGCTCCACCAATCCTGCTCTTCTGCTACCATCTGACAACATCAGCCTGGAGGTGGGTTTTTGACTCTGAGGTGTAAGATGGAGCAGGGGCCTCTAGTTCTGTCTTAATTACCCAATATATGCACATTTCTGCATGCTGCTCTGCAGCTTCTGTTAAGCCTGTCAAGCAGTTCCAGCCCGTGCTCACATAACTAGGGTTACATCTAGCCCCAATAGTGTACTTGGATAACCCCTGCTCATACCTCTCCATTATGACTTTGAAACACAAGCACAATTCATTTCTGACAAGGATGTATTCATCCCCAGTAGTGTATAACATTATACAGTATAGTTGTACATACTAATCTAGTCTGTCTGTTGATTTGATTACATGAACACTAATTAGAGCCAGCAGCATTGAAATCTAATCAGTTACACGGTTTGGCCAAGCTCTAGATGGGGAATGAATTTCTTCAAGAGGATGGCAGAGCGGTCAGTTGTTGTTATTGCTGACTAAAGACAGGAATATTTGAAGGAGCCGTGTTGTGAGGTAAAGATAGAAGCTCAGATATAAGCTTTTAGATGAAGTTAAACGTGGTTTCCGTAGCGGTCAGTTGCTGTTACTGCTGACTAAAGACAGCAACGGGGCATCTGAAAGAGTCATGTTGTGAGGTGTAGAAAAAGGCCAAGATAGAAGCGTAGTCAAACGCTGTTTTTGAGTTCAACTCCAGCTAACATCCCTAGAGTATATCAGGTCTTATTAAAATTGTATCAGCAACAGAAAGAAATGTTAGCAGAGCAGTGTGAGGACAAAATGAAAGCTGAAGCTCTGATCTTTTCATTGATGTGTCTCAGTCACCATATAGTATGTTGGAGTGGATCTTACAGCCTAAATGGTAAGAACTCTGATTCAGAAAAATGCTGCCAGCTTTCCAGCTAATGGGAAGGGTAGATAGTGTTTTCTGTTTATTAAAGAAGTGTATCAATCACGTGCTATGTCAAAGATAGCTCATAAAACACACTGTGATGACTTCGAAGCAAAGTTAGCCATTTATCAATAGCAATAAATCAGAATTTCACTCGTTTAATGGCTGTTTTGTTCTCAGTGCTATGGTGTATTAGTACAATAATAATATTCGCTACCACTCCTCTTATCTAATCTCACTCTATATTTGTTTTCTCATTGTAAACTTTGACACTCCTCTTTAAACATTGCTTCTACTTTGCAACTTAGCAAGCAGTAAGTTATTGCTCTCAGCAATCACACAGACTTCTGAAAATGATGTTGTGTGGTAAAAATACTGAACTTTAGCAAATGTATAATATTGTATTAAAGATAGACAGATAGATAGTGAATGAAAAAAGAAAGACAATGCACTACAACATTGCAGGCACTCTCATCAGATGGTGCATATTAGAATAGTAGCTCGTCAGCAGCCTCCCAAAACAATAAAACAGCAGTCGACAGACAGCTTAGCCCATCAGCACACTGTTAAATTACAGCCATCAGCACCCCCCTCCCCCCCTCTGGATCTAAACTCTCATCTCTAGCACCAGGAGAACAATCTGCAGAGTAATTAGCCTCCACCAACAGACAGTTACAGAGAGAAGGAGGACGTTTGGCTTGATTAAATTATTAAACCACACAAACAAAAAACAAAAGCAGCATCAAAGAGGCACTGCGGCTCTCCTTCAAAGCTCCTCGCTGTTCCCTAAATACAGAATACAGAGAACGTGTTCTCCCAAGCCACTAGTTGGCATAATTAGCTAAATGTGTGCATTTGTGCATGAGTGTGTGTTTGTGTGTGTGTTTGCTGTGATTGGACCCATTCCTCCAACTGCTATCTAAAATAACCAAGTGGTTAACGACAACATGATGCCAGGGAGGCCCACCCCACCCCCCACCCCCCACGCCAACGTACACACACATCACACGCGTCTACACACATACACATTAAACAATACTCTAATTACAACATTTATAACTCCCCCTTGCCTCCTGCGTCTCTCCAACCCCCAACCCACAAATCTGTGAATCTGGAATTGAATTTAGCCCAAGTTGAGGGCTGCGCTGGCATGAAAAGACTATTTGATTAGAACGGCAGTTGTTTCATTTGTGGTGCAGCAGATTGCAGAGCCTCTCTATCCGGTGTGCAATCTGTATTCATTACTCGGTGTAAAAGGATGATCCATGTCCTGACACCGGGCTCATCATTTCATGCAGATGCACAGCAGCTCCATGAGGCCCTTACCAAGCCGCCACACCAAGCCTCCCACTGAAACCTCAGCTAAAATCTTCTTTTTTCCCCTTGCTCACCAATGTCTCCATCTTTCCTGGTTTCTTTTTCTCTTTCCTCAATGCTAGCCTCTCATCCTTGTTTCTTTGAAGAAGTTTCGGCCTCTGATGAGTAAAGCTGCGGCATATGTAAGATTGGTTGGCAGCCCGCTTTCAGTGGCCATAGTAGTTATTACAGGAGCAAAGAAGGAAGTGACGTGGTGGAGCATAAAAAGCAACAAAGTCTGTGTAATTTACAAATATCAAAGAAGCCCGTATACGGTGGGTGTGGGGGTTGGGTGGTCATGTCCTAAAGTCCACAGTGACTTGTTTTAATAAGAATGTAGCTTAGTCTTGTAGTATTTGTAGCATGCTATACTGGTGATGTATATGATGTGTTGTATATGACCCATGACATACATCCCGCTGCAATAGTGCCAAACCATGTTTTTCCTGAAGCTAACATTGTAGCTGTGGAGCAAAATTGTGATTGTTTCATGACGTCAAGGACACGCTTGAAACTGCGACCATTTGAACAGTAATGTATTTTTTTTCTGGGAGGGCTGGTCATTGAAGTCATTTTGGGAAGTTATTGGAGATCAACCTATTTTGTCATTAAGGTGTGAGAAAGCCTTGAATACTGACACAAAAACATTCAAACAAGTTTAGATAAAAAAAAAAAAATACAGCATTTTTAATATTATCATTAATCAACATAAATCAGCAATATTAAATGAACAAATTAAAAACGACTGAGAAAAATATGAACATTTTTGAATATTCCATTTAGCTGTACCAGTATTACAGGTAAAATAAATGTTTTTAAAAAAATCCTTTTACTGACAAAACCCACTTTTTAAAAGCCATCTCAAAAGAACAGTTCACAGCACCTCTCATTTCTTTCTCTTTCCTCGTTTTTTCTGCCCACATTCACTGCCCTAAACCCTTTCTTTTTATTCCATGCTGTGACTTGCAATGCAGCTCTCTCTCTATTGAAGGACCGCAAAGGCCTGCTGGCCCGCTGCCACCACCAGCGTCCAAGTCAAAACTATCAAAAGCCACACAGCATTTTAAACAGCATTTTGGTCATACATTTAACTGTGAATGAATTACTCAGCACTAGGGCTGGGCCGTATATCTATATAATATAGATATTGTGATATGAGAGTATCTATTGTCTAATAGAGTTGTTCTATTATTCACTTGTACCCACTTAGTCATTATATCCACATTATTGATTATTTATCAAAAATGTCATTGTGTAAATATTTTGTGAAAGCATCAATTGGCAACCCGACTATATCACCCCAATATCGATATTGTGATAATTGATTTTCTCCAGCCCTAGTTTGCACTTTTCTAATCCCCGCCGTTTGCCCTGTCTGTTGTGCACCTGCAGCCACAAAAACACCAAAACTTCGCCAGCACTCTCTCACACACTTGACTGCTCTTTGCACTCTGCGCCTTGATTCGCGAAATTAGCGGCTAGAGTCTCCTTTGGCAGCATCTCACTCCGCCATACTGTTGGGCTCCGAATGGATGGCCCGCTGATGACTGTCCTGATGGGCACACACACTCTCTCTCTCTCACACACACACATATCAACCTGTCTACAGACGTTCCTATGTCAGCCAAACGTGTCACAAACTACAAGAGCAGAGGTCCCAAACTCTCAGATGCTGACTCTACTTTTGCATTTTGTTTTAAGAAAAAGCACTGTAAGAGATTGTGACAGATTTAGAGGAAAACAGTAGTATTATAGCCATTTATATTGTATTTTTAACCCTACAAGTCCCTGGAAACTATAAGAGTCTCTGCTGTTTGAATAAAGTGAATCCAAATGCATAATAAAAAAGTGTGTCTGCTTTATTTCAAAACATGCCCTTAAGCTCTGTGCCTTCTTTTTTAAGTGAATCAAGCTAAAAATAAGGCAATGAATTTTGATAAGGAACCTTGCGTCAGCAGAGATAACCCAGGGAAAACTCATTTTGCTATCAGGGAGACAATTTGAAAATTCATTCAATGCTGTTGTCATATCCTTTTGTCCATGTCATTATGAAGTGATCTGGGGAGCATCAGCTTTGACAATAAGGAAGGATGCCTTAGTTCGCCTTAACAGAACAAGGTCACTTACGATACCCCACGCTCCCTGACACAACTGTCTGATGTCTTGTATGTCTTTCAGAAGCACACAAGTCTTTCCACAACTTCCTTCCCGGGTTTGAAACTAGGATCCTAAACTTTCTGGGTCTGTGTGGTGTGTTTGTGAAGTGAAATAATCCCTTTGGCAGAGTCACACAGAAGCCAATGTCTCTCCTTTGGAGACTGTAGAGAGGGGAAGCTTAAAAAATGAACTTCCAAAGAGAAGAAGACCACAAGCACAGGATACATGCCTATCTACCTTGTGCCATATGCTGCAGAGGCACAAGGGGAAGAAAAAGCTATGCAAAGGACAAAAAAATGACATGGCCTGTTGAAAAGCATGTAAGAGGGTTTGTGTGTGTGAGTTTGACTTTTCTTTCTTTTCATGTGTATGTTGTTGACAGTATGTATAGACCTGATGAAAGTGCAGGAGTCTAATCTAGGCTTGGGATGTATCAACTTTTTCATACCTTCATACCTTCCTGCAATTTGACCGCGGTATACGGTATATGACACTCTGCGGCGCTAACACCCTCCACCCACCAGCACTGCCAACCGGTGAGTTTGCTACATCCTGCAGGCTTTCTTGTTGTTTTTAGTCTATTCAGTAATTACAAGATGTCAACAAAAGGCATATTCTTACCATTATTACCCTCGTTAAACAAAGAAACACAACCATCCACCTTCTGAATTCATGTTTATCTTATTAACCAACACTAAGACTTGTGCATTGCAGAATCTGTTTTTTCTTTTTTCTACAGAAACAGTCTTATCATTTTTTTTCCAAATGACACACTCAGGTTTTCAGCACAAACAGACATTGAAAATGGTCTTTTGATAATTATATAGCATCTATACCACCCTTTACTACAGTTTAAATGTCTTTATCTGTCACAAACATGAGGAAATAATAATATATCTGTTTTACTCAACCTTTCCTGTTTCTGTTTCAAAATAGAAGTCCTCTGACAGCATTTCTGTGGGAAAACTGCCTTCAGTTGTTGATGCAAGCCATTTTACTTTGAAAGATTTGCAGGGCTGTGTTGTTAACCTGGCAATGTGAACACACACTGCTCACACATGCAGTGTGGCCCAGCGTAACCTCCAGGGTGCATGGTGCCGATGCATGCAAAACATATTCAGTACAGCCTGTGCGGTATGAAGTTATTAAATATTTGAGGGTCTGTATTTTTGACTATTTGACTATTTTGTATTTTAAATCACACTGTCAAGATTTCGAAATACCCTGGTATACCATCATGCCATGATACCGCCCATTCCTAGTCTAATCCTAAAGCTATATATCCAGCACCCCTCCCATGGGCAGACTCAATGTGAAGAACCCGCCACCAACCAGCTGTCTGCAGTGCAAGCTCATGGCCACGCTACGCCAGCAATGATTAGCCCACGTTCATCCAATGGCGCTCGCAAGAGACCCGCCTGTCCTCCTCTCCCTCTGTCACTGCTGAAGGACATCAAAGCACAGACATGAAGGGGCACAGAGGAAAGGAGGGATGAGAAAGAGGTGGAATAGACAAAGAGGACTGGAGTGTCCCTACACACTTCTGCAAACCGGAGAGGACCAGGAGGAGCGGGGGTTAAGTTCAATGTGTTGATCCACAGACGTGGCCGAGACAGGCCCTCTGCACTGGAACATTGTCCAGAGCCGATGAAGCAGTGAGCTCAGATAAGAACCTCTATTATGCAGCCTGGCACTGATGTTACACACCATAACCAGCAGCTGACTTCCCAGAAGTGCAGCCAACGTGCTCTATTTAGGAAGGGAGGGAAATGTATTGCTTACTCGAACAAGTCATTTCTCGTAAATACACCACTCCTCCTCCTCCTTCTATAGCCTCTCTTCCTGCTTCTGTCTCTTCTGTATGGAAAAAAAAAAATCAATGTGCATCACATCCATTACCCTGCTCTTGCACTGCTCTCTCCCTATCGCTCTGTCTCTCACTCACTCTCCTTTACTTTATTCTTGATTCTCTGCTTTAGCAAAAGACATCAGCATATTAATGATGTATCTTTCAAACTGATAAGTAAATTACACATTTAGAAAATGACACATTGTAGAGGATGTTTGAAGGCCTTTTAAACCCAATTAGGCATCATGACGTGATATCAGATAGAATTTTGTAGTCATTTATAGAACTGGTTCTACCCATTAACACAACAGGAAAACCAGTGGCTGCATGAAAGTAGGACTGGTTGAGTAGCGTCACCAAGATGTGATCTTTAATGGTTCTGTGATCATTTTAACATCCTATTTAATGTTTGACTTTATGTGCCATCCAACTTATCGGCTTCCGACAAATTGCATAACATCACTGATGATGAATTTAAATAGGTGAGCATTGTCTGAAAGAGTAAAGTGATGATGGCTCTTTGGGGATCCTAGGTAACACATGGCCTATTCTGCTTCAGTTCGTCCCTTTTTTTCCTGATTATGGAGAGTAACCGCCCTGCACTGTGCTTTCCCTGGACAAGTGAGGCTTACAAATCACCCCTGCAGCAGTTGGAAGAGCTGGAGGAGTTGAAGGCGTTCGGCGCAAGGTTTTACTGCCTGTCTTCTATGAATGGCTCCCTGAAGGCTCCTATGATAATAGCTCACAGCCGTGCCCTTCACGGAGGCTGACATCAAGCACAGCCCTACAGCAGAATGGAATGGCATATCAACTTACCCAATGGGGTGTCATATCAACTCATCCACTGGTTTCTGGTCATAACATAGGCAGAAGTCAAAATGAAATGGCTGAAACTTATGTGTCAAAATCCACTCAGTTTGGACACTGGGCACAAAACTTTTTTAAGTGTCTTTACTTGTTATTTTATTCAAAGTAAAAAGCATTTTCAGGGTTCTGGCCTACTAAGTCCAAATTACATTGTTATGAATAATGAAGTCTACAATGGCTAAACTTCAACATGATTGGACAATGCAGGTTTGTTTACATCAACTAAGACAGGCACAGCAGACATATTTATGTTTCCGAAAAGAAAGATAAGCAGCTACAAGAGTGAAAAAAAGAACCCACAAATATGATTGAAGCTTATTGTTAAATATGACACCATATATCCAACCACTGTAAACAAACAACTCATTTTCATTTCTGCAGTTTTATACCGCCTCTCTGTTTCTTCCTCCTCTTTACCTGTTTCACCCTGCTTCATGAGATTTCTATACTGCTGAATGAAGTGCAAATTACTGATGAAAAGCAAGTCAACAATGCCAACAAAGATACCTTTCATGTATTCAGACATAAGCCTGAATACATTCAATCCAGCCAATCCAAACAATCGTGCCAAAGAAGCTTTAGATAGATTAGCCATAGAACTGGAAGACACAACAGAAAACACTATATTTGTTTGATAGTGCTGAAATGACTTGTCCATTAATGAATTTGTCAATGACAGTTGTGACCCTTGTGACAACTGCAGTCATTTTTTCACAAGTAACAAGACTAGACTTACAGTGATTGTGGCTCTGTGAGCCTATACTTAAGCACAGTGGTGTAAATTAGGGCTATTCGACGATTTGTTTTCCATATAAAATCTTCAACTTTTGAACAGGCTTAGCGGGACCTTCGACATGTCATTCACAGAACATAATAAACAAGTTAACTTTTTCTCCTAAGATACCAAACAAAAGCCAGAGACTGTATTGTATTACGTTGCTGTGAGCTGTGAATTCACTACTGTTTCACACAAGTGAGAAGACAATGTTTTCTCCCTTCCCTCCTCCTCCGTGCTGCTGCCAGCATGTCTGCATCTCCCTGTACCAAAGAGTAGTGCAAAAGTCAATAGCACTCACTCCGCAACAAAATCTGTGGACCAGATTGTGAAGTACACTGCACAGCACACCGGCTGTTCAAAAAGAAAAAAAACTTGAAGCTATCACAGTTGATTAATATTTCCATTTTTAATGGGCCAGCCCTAAGCTAAATGCTAATGTCAGCATACGAACATGTATATTACAGTATGTTCACCATTTTAGTTTAGCATGTTAGCAGGCCAACATTTGCTTATTGCAAGTAAACATGAAGTTGCCTATAGCTGAGGCTGATGTCAGTATTGTAGTGAAGAACACCTGAACCAAGACCAAGTCATGACCAAAGCCAGAATGTACCAAGACCAAGAAAAGATGAGGACTTTGAGGGGTTGAGACAAAGTCAAGACAAGATTTGTCTGAGTTCAACACTGCATGACAATAAAATCTAGAAAATGCAAATCACAGACACACTTCAAATTGATTTGAAAGATCCACATTAAAAAACCTACAGAAAACAAATGGAGGTTCCTCTTCATTCACTTCTTTTTATTGCCATAGTGTATATATGTGTGATTGTGTAAGTCAACAAAAGTCAGACTATCCTATCAACTCACTGTTGGCTGTAAATTCACCAGTTCTTCAGCTTACATAGCAATCTCTCTCTCTGTGCCACTGCCTGCATGTCCGCAGCTCACTATGCAGCAGCAGCTCATAACTATGCAGCAAAATCTGGGGACCAGAACGTCCCCAGAAGTACACTGCACGGGGGAAAAAATGACCCCTCGACTTGAAACAATCTCAGTCGGCTGAGAGTCTCCGACTGATGATTTGAGTGTCAGACTTTAAGGGGGCAGCCTGAGTAAGTTGCGTATAAAATATATATATATATATCATCAGTTAAACTAAGTTAGGATCAAGGACAAATTTTAATTTCATTTTTTAAACTATGTTTTAAAAATGAATAATAAATCTACCTTGTACCTTGTACCCTGTAAAACAGACCTTTTTTCTTTAATAAACCTACCATACACAGCTCAGATATGGTAGATGGGTGCACTTTCATGCCAAAACAGAGACCAAAATTGCACTGTGCCAGCAGATCTCTGTCTCCCTGTGGCCCTGTAGAGACTCAGAGCAATTACTCTGCACAAGTATTTTTTGCAAGACATTCTCCCAAAGAAAATATGCCAAACCAAGCAAAACCTCAAATAGTGTCACATCATGGCCCTGGTCATTGCAACCAACGTCACCAGAATTGGTCTGAGCTTTTTGAAGTAAGTGAGTGGGTCGAAAAACACAAAAAAGAAAGGACATACAAAAAAGAGACATTCATCCATCCAGCCATCCATCATAACCGGTGCTACGGTGAAGCCAATTTCCACAAAGCTGCTAAGCTGATTGAGGCAGACCAAATCTGTTTCACCAGCTTACATTCCTTCAAAATGGCCATCTCACTTCCAATATCACGGGCTTTTACTGTTCCCCATTCCCCTGGCTCAGGCTGAGAGTTAGCAAGGCTTAGCTGGATGAAACACTCCAACAGCCCAGTTCTCCCCTGGAACCCACTGATATCTCTATAGCACAGCCTCTCCCCACATAGCTACACTTAGTTGGTTTATTTACTCATGTTATTAATCTTCATGTGTTTAATTTTTGTTTTAATTTTTGTTTCAAATCCTGACAATATTACAACTATTAGGATGTAAACCAAAGATTTATGTGAATTCTAGGCACACAGACAGAACCTAATCACAGCGTCTGTATACACACACACACATACACACACAAACACACACAAACACACACCTTGGCAAAATGCACAGGCAGCACTTAACCACAACACCTTCTACTGGAGTAGATTAAATTCACACAAGGCCTCTTTGAAGAAGGAAATTGGACAGATAAGAAACAGATTTCTATGAAAGAAGTCTGTGAGGGGGCCTATAGAGAGAGAGCGTGGAAGTGTGCAATGGAAATGTTTGTTCACCTGTAAGCTGGCTCCTGCATGTGCCACTGTACATAGTGTGATCATATACATGATACTTATCAATCTTTTGTCGTTTACTGTGTCGTATTACCCTTCCCAGCTCGCTTTCTCTCTGTCTCCCTCTCACACATTCTCTGTCATTTTGCCACAACAGCAAATATCCTGTTGGCCCTGGCTGCAGACCGCTGGTGCTGGTCTATCTGGCCCTGGGATCGATCCGGCTCCAAGCCGAGGCCTCCCATTCATCTCAGAGCCATAAAATGTGATTAGTGCTGACTACAGCACTGCAGGGAGATGGGCTGATAGGCCTGATAGCCTCAGATAGGCTGGGTTGGACACTCCACAGGAGGACAGCAGCAACAGCATGCTGTGGATTCATCCTTGCCTTTTTCTTTTATCTATATCACTTTCTATTTGCTTTTTTCTCACTCTCATCTTCGTCAATCTTTGCCTTCCCCCTCTTTCTATCTCCCTCTGTCTTTATGTTAAGCTGTCTTCTCACTGTCTCTGTCTAAACTTTATCTTTTTTTTTTTGTTTGCTTGACATCTAAGCCTGACAAGCGTGTATCCGCACAAATTACACAGCAGCAGTCAAACCTAAATGCCAATATTGTAAGTTTTACCTTCTTCTTATCCTGCAAAGTTACATTCAAAGAACGAGCCTCCATCCCGCTGCAGCCACACTCACTGTCCTCACATACAGTGTATCTCTGTGGCATGTGACCACCTCTGTCAGCCAATCACGCAGCTCAGAGATTGCTAGTGGCAGAATCAAGCTCGAAGGCTGTGACAAGAAGCGAGGCAGGAAATAGATGACTGCCTCAATTCTGAAGAGAAACAACTTTGTTGGTGTTATGGATACAAATGTCTTATGTGCTGAGATGCGTTAGGGGACATTCTGGGAGGCATCATGACAGTTTGTACGTACATGACTCTAGACCACTGACATCATGAACTGTATCATACCAAAAACGAACATTTCTTCATATTATCTGCTCACCAAAGCATTCTAGACATCCAGTAGCTCCAAAAACCAAACGCACACTGCTCCTGAACAATAATGCTCCAGTGGAAACACACAATCTGGTGTCATCTTAAAAACAAGGATCTTTAAATTGCCTATATTACCATTACTCATTTCGGAGGTGATCAATCTTGTGCACAAGACATAAGAAATAAGCATGAATTTAATTCTAAATAGCTAAATTCATAATGTCATGGCGCGTCAAAAGGACCACCTTTAATATCATGCAGCTTAAAGCCCCTTAGTAACTTTTTATCAGTTAATATTGAGCTTGTACCTAATAATGTCATCATATTTAAAATGACTACATATTGTCTTTATATGCAGTATGTTACCCTTGAGCCTGTCACACATTTATTTTAATGACTTATATTATATATGGACATAACCCTGATAATTTTGCTGACCACAAAATTTAGTTTTTTTCTTTGAGAATATCACCAACATTTTAGCAAACTTACAAAAAACAACAGAATTTTTCCCAACCATTACGAGACTTCAGTACAACAATTCTCCCATTGTTTTTCTTTCCCTGCCTACTTGCACAAGTCTGAAGAAAAATGTAACTTCAAAGAAAACACAGCGTAGCTTACTGGTAGCCTGTAGCGGCACTTTTGGAGTTACAGAGACAAATTCCTAACAATTGTTAGCTTGCTAAACCCTGGCAACAAGCCAAAAAGTCCTTCATTTGTAGTTCTACCCTCCAACAACTTCATCCTGCGGCACACTGGTCGGAATTTTTAAGTTTGTCTATTAGTAAAGAGGCATCACTTGGTTTTGTTTTTAATAGCCAGATTAAATTTGGGCGACTCTAATAAAGGCACTCTTTAAAGGTTCTACTTTCATAATTATGTTATTATAGTTTGATTGTATCAGTGATATTAAATGGACTCAAAGTGACATTCTTATCATTTATCACAGTTGTTTCTGGGACAATATATCATCTCACAAAATTACTTATCCTGACAGGCCTAGTTATACCTTTAACACCATACATCTCAGTCAATCTTTGCACTTGGTAGTTATCGTTTGATTGCACCAATTTAGAACCCTTAAAAATGGAAGTCTGTGTGTGTTATGGAAGATAAAACTGGGAGAGAAGCTCTTATTTCTGATTAATGTTGGTAACAGTACACAAGACCACAGCACTGACCTGTGTCTCACGGACGTTCTCCACTGTGAAGTTGAACCAGACTCTGAAGCGGGGGTTGCAGGTGTCAGGCCGGATGAAGAGGTCAAACTCAAACTCACTGATGTAGTCAACACGGCCAAGGTTCCCTGCAGAGACAGTGAAACAGCTTACATTAGCATTAAGTAGAGCAGAGCAGTCCACAAGACAGAAACAAAGTTCACAATCAATGGACACAAAACATTTCAACAGACAGCCACGCAATCACAGGAAAACACGACACGCCTTCATTTCAAATTGTGGATCTGCTTTCAAAGACAAATGTGTTAAATCAATAAGTCACAGATGACGAAGGTCTACTAATAGGGCTTCACTGTCACTGTGGTCTCCTGCCTGGTTTATAACTGTATGTACAGTATCTGTACATTTTAATGCACTGGTAAGCCTTTTAAAGCAAGCCAATGCCCACAGAGAGCAAAAAGTATGAGGAGCAGAAAGACCAACAGACAAGGTTGTTCCAGTCATCCATATCTGACACACAATATACTATCCACAGCAAAAAGATCCAGATGATCAGTGAAAGTATAATTAATCCGATGGGAACTATTTCCCCGCTTCCAATTCTCATAGCTGTCTATAAGATGACGGGGTAGTAGATGATTACATGACAAGCATTCTAAATATAGGCCTTGTCTGTTTCTTCTGATTCATATGTGGACACGTATGTAGTGGAGACTCTTGTGGCGCATGCACAAATTAATGATTGAAAGCAAAAAAAAAAAGGGGGAAAAGTGAGAGGAGAGCGTGTTAGCTGTCTTGTTGGAGCTGCACTGAAAAATGACAAATTGACAGCTTATTTTCACTGAATGCCACGCTTAACCCAATACATGAGACCTGTCAACTCCAAGCAGCTGTTCAAGAGTTAAGTTCTCTGGCAAGCTGGGCAAACTGCAAGGCTCAACGTCCCACACAACTCTACATCAGGGTACTGTTGACCACCTGGTGGCAAGTAGAACCATAGCAGCAGCACGCACACACAGACGCAGCTGATTATAGACAGATGGGCTAACTACCACACTGTCAAAGTAGATCCCTCTCCTTCTGCCATCGGACAGAGCTAATCCACTAGTCAGCTTGCGACACACACACACATACTTTGCTCTGCTCCACTGAAGCTACCCATCATTCGTTCATATAGGGCTGCAGAAAAGTACAAGGCGCTCTGAAATATATACAAGCACAATACTTTAGTTTAAAACTTTATATTTAAAGTGGTATTTTCAACTTTGACAACACAGCACGCAACAGTAATGCACAATCAGTGAGAAAGATATTGCATGAGGTTATCGTGTAACAATGAGCTGCTGACTGATCCATATTTACATTTGAAGCCCATCTACCCACAGCTTCCGCAGCTACCACTAATGTTGAGTGGCGTCTCATTCCAGCACACTGGTGCCTAGGAAAAAAAAAATCTCTTTTTGCAGACAGCTCCTCTAACTATTAAGGGAGTGGCTGAGCTATGCTGAAGTAAGTAACTATTATTCTTCATCTTCTTTTTCATGCGCTTTGCTAATTCCACATTCAAGAAGCGTACAGTATTGGAAAGTCAAGCTATGCAGACAATAAAAGGGGCAAAGAAGGGAGACAAGAAGTCTTTATGTTTATGAGTGACCTTTATCGTACAGAAATTACGTGTGCTGAGGAATACTTAAGCATGTCTGCCTTCCTGTCTGTATTATGTTCTTTTGTGTCAGAAAATACAGGTGAGAATAAGCTCTCTTGTTAATTTTGAACATGACATTATGAATATAATTTGACATTAAAAGTGTAAAATCAAATGCAAGATCTACCTGTTCAGTCAGCCATCTCTTATGTGTCTACATGGTCATTTCAGCGAGCACCTCACGATGTAGCAAAATATACATGTGAAAAAACGTGTACTTTCTCAATTAGCACATACAGTATTTAAGCACGGAAAACATATGCAAATTTAGTATATGTGATAACTCTAAACTCTTTTCATATCATTTTTACCTTGCCAGAGAATTCACATTCACAAGATAAAATTAAAGTATATTAAGCTCCATTATTTAGTGTTTAAAGAAAAAGTATGACTTCCAAAAAATACATGTTCTTATGTATTTACTGATTTATGTAAGATTTTGATGGATTTTAAAGGGACAGTTCACCTTTATCAGCCTGGGTTGTTTTTGTGTGAGTTGCAGAGTGTTGGAGATATCAGTCATAGAGATGTCTGCCTTCTCTCGAATATAATGGAAGTAGTTGGTACATGGCTTGCAGTGCTCAAAGCTCCAAAATGTCAACTTGAAAAACTCAAGAACCATGTCTCTTTCAAAAAATCATTACCGGGTTACTTAAAATAATCCACACACCATGTTGTGAGCAGTTTTGTGTAGGAACTATTTTCTTTCTATCGAACTACGACTGCAGACAGAAGCACGCGTCTAGTTAAGGACAAGATGCTCATTCTCATGACTGCACAAGATGTAAACATTAATGTGGTTCTCCTCTGCTGAGCTGTAACATTACATAGCTCAGCAACTCTAGGTGAGCAAGCAGTGGATGCACGCTTCGGTCTGCTTACAACAAGGTGTACCGATTATCTTGGGTCATGATTTCTGAAAACAGACAGCGCTGCTAAGTTTTTCAAAAGTTTTTTTTTTTTTTTTTTTTTTTGGTGCACTGAGCACCTCAACTTGAGTGCCATCTAGTTCTATTTTACTGAAGAGGTGGCAGACATATCTACAGCTGATATCTCCAACACTCGGCAACTCACACCAAACCAATCTCTCTTGATAAACAGCACTACAGGTAAGAGGAAAAATATGTATTTTTTGATTTGGGGGTGAATTGTTCCTTTAACTCATCATGATGATATAATTTCAATGAGAAAGACGACTGATTCCATGACTGAGTCACTGTCCAACTCTAGTTTGTCTTGCACGGTGGCTGGCTAGCTAAAAAGTGGCAGGCAGGCAGGGACTAGCATTTTGGCTGGTTGGCAATGCAATCTCAAGCCATTGAAAGCACATAAAGCCAAGAGCAGGCGGAGGGTTGAACCAGACCCAGCTGCAGCTAGCAAGCACAGACAAAGAGAGGAGATGGAAAGCAGAGCAGCACCTGTTCCACACAGATGTGTCATCAAATCGATCATCTCTCATACCAACATCACAGCTATTCACAGAGCTGACACTGCCAAATACTGCCTATTAGACCATGTTGATAATGGCCTCCAAAGGTCACGCCTCCTATCAGTCTTAAAAACACTATTCAATGATGAAACACAACCACTCTCTGAGGGCACTTTCATTATTTATATATCAGAATCAGAATCAGAATCAGAATGCTCTTTATTGTCATTATACAGTGTGTAACGAGATTGGAGAGCTTCTCCATTCCTTCAGTGCAAAGTACAAAAGCTTTTTACAGAATTAAGTACGAAATAGGTAGAAAAATAGCAATAGGAATATGAATAAAAAAGATAGAAATAAAAATAAATATATATATATAGGAGTCTTGCTTTTTGTTTTTATTTTCACCTTTAAAGTGGGTTGATGCATTGAAACCATTATCAGAAATCAACACGCTGACTTGTGAATCTTGGCTGTGAAAATCATCCTCACATCATTATAGAACTTCACCACACAGTCAACTGTAAATAAACTGAAAATGATGCTAATCAATTTTTCTCTCTGATTGGTATGGCTGCACTGCAGTCACACTATGAGTGAAACTGCTGTATGTCGTTAAGACAGAAGAAGGTTTGACAGGTTGTTGCAAACGTTGTCAGAGACGATACAGAGACAAAAACTGTGATGATAATTTAGTTTGTTTTCAATGCGTTTTCACAAATCAGCGGTTTCGCCATCATTACTTATGATGGAAAGATTTCACAAAACATCACAGTAATTACCGAAGGAAAGCGGAGACAAATATGCTGCTAGCTGGGTGCACAGCACAATCAAGTACTATTCATATAATTAAGAACGAATTGGGTGTAAATGAGGCCAATATACCGTGTTTGTCTTTGTCACCTCATGGGAATTTATCCACAACAGAAGTCTTTGAGGAAAGTGTAACAAAAGAGAACTACAGGCTCCTCATGAGGCCCTCTGGCTGCCTGTGGTTGCACTCACTCACACCAGTATTCAGTACTAATGTATACAACCATCAGCAAATAAAATGCTCCTACAATTTCTTTAAAGATGGACAAAAAAAATACGTTTTGATTTCATTTTGATATGAGTTTCTTTGGTGATTGATCTCAAACTTGGGGAAACAATAAAAATAGTTAATTTAACACATATTGACAAGGAAGAGAGTCATAATGACCACAAAGAGATGCAAAAGAACAAAAAGAGACACAAGAGAACACCTATGAATAGAAACTACATGACCAAATAATAAAAATAAATAAATAAATGCAAGACACATGAAATGACTTAAAAGAGAAACAACAACTTGACCTTAGAAGAGACACGAAATAACAACGCACGCAAAACTACAAACTACAAAGAGGCACCAAATGACTACAAAGAAACTTAAAATGACCTAAAAAAGACGCAAAGGAAGAGACACAAAATGGCCCAAAAAGACAAAAATATACCTCAAAGAGACACAAATTAACCATTAAAAAGACACATAAAGACAACAAAGAAATGCAAAGGAACTATAAAGAGTTACAGGATGACCACAAAGCAGGACAAAACAACCACAAAGAGGTGCACACAAACACCAAAGACACAGAGGACTATGATGAAAACAACCATAAAAGACACAAATATACCTCAACAAGACTCCAAAGACACAAAAAACAACTAAAAAGACAAACAAAACAACCAAAAAAGACAAAATTACCTTAAAGAGACACAGGGCACCATCAAACAGACACAAAACAAATGCAAAGAAACACCAAAACAACCACAAGGATACACTAAATTACCACAGACAGAGGAACAAAACCACAAAAAGATGCTGACAGAGATGCAAAACAACAAAAAGAGGCAAAACCAGAACAAAGTCTGAATGTCTTGCTCTGATGTAATAGGGGTGGGCGGGCCTTTTGCATGTCTGTGCCCAGGGACCCAATGTCTCATAATCCGCCCATGCATGGAAAGGACAGGATTTAAAGCAAGCCTCTGATGGTACACAAACCTCTCCCTGTAAAGTCTGTAAATTATTAAAAAATAGTAGTCTGAGTTCCAATACAACAGCCTATGCACTTGGAACTGATGAAAACCTCAAATAAACTACTGCATACAGCAATGGTACCACTAATACTGGTCAAACACCTGCAGAGAAGCCAAAAGTTAGAGACTAAACTCATATCAGTGTGCTCCTGTTCATGAATACAGTAGAACGGGTAGCAATAGACAGCAGCCATGGGCGGCTGGGTTATTGAGCCTGATGCTGGAAGGCCTGACGTGAGAGATGGCTACAGCCTCAACGTTAGAATTGCATGTTCAGCCCGCGGAGCAGCGGGGATATGACACGCCATTGATCCCCGTTTTAATTTTATGGTGGCTACCTCCCGATTCAAACGCTTTGGTAGGCTGGGAGCCTGACCCTTTTAATCAATCCCATATCATTTAGTATTTAACTAACATAAACGGCCTGCTGATTTTTCTGAAAAGCCTTCTGAAAGCATTAAAGATAAACTAGATAAAGCAGAGATAAGTTGTGTTGAGTCTGTATGATGTTGAAAAGCGATGCACAGCACACCAGATTTGTCAAGAGTTATTCTCAGTTCTTCATAGACCAGACAGACTGTATTAGTGGAAGAGAAGCTAATGAACTACAGACTGAAGACTGAAGATGAGAAAGACGAAAAAAGACACAATTTCTAGTCCTTGAGATCTCTTGCATAATTCCTCTTGAGTATCATCGCTCTCCATATTCTTCTTCAGTGGTGTCTTGGCAGGTTATGTTGAATATCAATCTTTGTCCTTGAGGGAAAACTAGTGCAGCGTTTAGACATTAACAAATTGGTTTTCAACGAACAGCTTAGCCCTGCTGGTGCAGCCCAACAAAACACAATTGCTGGTTCTGAACAAGATTTTACACATGACAGCCTCTCCTTGAGGAAAACCCTGAACAAAACCCTCTGTGTCTCTCTCTATCTTTGTCTGTCTGTCTCGGATTTCTTCCTCTCCTTCTGTCTCATTTTCTCTCTCACACACATGAAAACAAATGAGAAAAAATAGCAATGGGCGGCGCATTTCTCAAGAAAAGTGGGAATCACTATAACATTATATGTTTGTGCTGAAAACAAAAGTGTCTGTAAAACGGGCATGAAACCTGCATCATTACACAGGGCCATAGGCAAGTAAACAGGGTGCAAACACGAGGTGGCCAAGTGGACAGTCAGTCATTCACACATGGGCTCACAGACTCTGTGTGTGTGTTTGTATGTGTGTGTGTGTGTGTGTGTGTGTGTGTGTGTGTGTGTGTGTGTGTGTATGAGAGAGAAAGAGAGAGCTGGAGAGGGAGCAGAAGAACCTGGCTAATGTAATCCCATTATGGAGGTACAAGAGGGAGCAGTCACAGTGCTCAGCCCACACAATGGGCCGGCCTGCAGCCTGTAGCTATGCGCTGGATGGATGGTTTCTGCCATGCAGATGGATCATCGTACAGCAGCAGCAGCAGCAGCAGCAGGCCTGCCTGCCTCGGGCCTGAGGTGGAACTCACTCACACAACCAGCCATTAGAATGGTAATAGGCAGTTGTTTCAAAATGAAATAGACTGTGTGGTTATAGCGCTGCCTACTTAGCAGACGTGCCGGCTGTCATATCCTAAATCTTAACTATTATATTTGATCTCATAAATTCTCCATGTGTTGTACGTTGACGGTGTTACTTTTAAAAATCTCGGTCACTGATTGCCTTTAAAAATGTAAGTAAATATGTTTATTAGTCTTAAATTGTGTTTACTTTATATCTAATGGTAAAGTTTACTGAAAATTTTGTTGTGTTTTCTCAATTGTGTGAAGTTGTTGCAACTTAAAAATGACAAGTTTAATTAAATCAATCCTTTTGAGTTTTAGCAACTTCAGTAAATAAGTTTACTGTGCAATATTCTGAATTCTGCTGGTTGCAAACTACTCAATCATATTTGTATTTTCTCCAAACGTCATTATTGGCAAAATCCTCTCTGTGATGATCAAGTTAAGTCAGACTAACTGGTTTACTAAAAAAAGAAAAAAAAAACGTAAGTACAGCTAAATTTTAAGTAAACTTAACAATTAGATATAAAATAAACATAAATTGAAATTCAAATTTAGATTTACTTCCCTTTTCAAGGCAATCAGTTTCCAAGATTATTCTGATTAAGATGAATTGTCAGATTTTGCACTGCGTAACTCGGAAAAATACATACTTGGTATGAGAATCCATTTTCTTTCAGCAAAATTAACAACCTTATTGTTGATGCACAATCCACAAGTACACACACACAGGCTAGATAATACATTCAATTTCTTTTGACTGGCATAGGCATGGCAACAACTGTGTTTAAACACCAGAAAAGAGATTAAAAGAGTGCTGTACTGCTGAGGGAGAGCAGCCAGGCACCTTTTTAAACTTATTTTTTGCTGTGTTCCATTTCATTATTGGAAAACACATCAGTTTTCCCCCCGGCTGCTCTGCGGTGTGAGGAGGATTCCTGGACACAGAAGAGGGGGACTGATAAAGATAGAATTGATTCCAGCCAGCAGCCGCCGCAGCCATAGTGAAGGGGTCTCAGTTTAGACCTGCAGCTAAACGTCTGGTTTTTCTCTGCCTCTCTCTCGCCGTCTCCCTCTCTCTCTCCCCTCATCTAAAGGCAAGTTGTCACAGAGGCAACATCAATCTCCTGCCTCATGACTTCTTAAAGCCTTGCCTTCTCCCCTGATGCCTTATCACTTCATCTGCAGGCAAGATTAAAGAGGTCACCTCCAAGTTTCCACAATCTAACTACCTAACAGGTATACTAAACTGCAGTCTATCTTTTAAACAGTTTAAAAGGTGGGTTCAGGGTTGGGTTTTTTTTTTTTTTAGACAATCTTAAAGGAATAGTTAGACTTTTTGAAAATATGCTTATTGCAGAGAGTTAGATGAGAAGATTTTATACCATTCTCATGTCTATTTGGTATATAAAGCTACAGCCAGCACCCTGGATAGCTTTACATGGCATAAAGATTAAACAATGGGAAACAGCTAGCCTGGCTCCATCAAAATTAACTCAATCCGCTTAAATACGCTCACGAGTTAACAATTTCTTTCTCATTTCTTTTAAGTGTAAAAATGACAAGTTGTAGTTTTCTGGGGACTTACGTGCCAGGCTATTTCTTGGCAGTTTCTTGATGGAGTCTCCACTTGTTGCCTGGCAAACTCAACAGGACCTTTAATACAATACTCACATATGCAACTTGAAAGAGCTATGGGTTGTTGTAGTTATTTCTCCCGTCCAATACAAAAGAAACCTCCATGGTGCAATTACATTGCAAAAATGGGGGACATTGAAAAGTTCAGCTGAAGTTAATATGAGTCTTGAGCCAAAATGAGTAGGTCAGACGTCGGAGTGAGGAGATACTTTGGCAAAGCTACAAGCTCAGTTATGCCTTAAGTGAATGACATGATCCCAAACGAGGCTGAGCTAATGTTAATTTAAGGTCAATATGAAACAGACGTGGGGATGGATGCTGTTCGGTGACTGATTTTTGGAAAATCAGAGCCAACAAAGACAAGGAATAAACTAAGATTATCACCCAAAGTATCCTAATTTAATTAAGTATGCTTAGTACAAACATTTATCCCCACCAGCAATTAGACCTATCCCCTGGAACAAGCAGTGAGGCTCTCAAGGCCAAAACGCACTGAAAGCAATAATTTACGTGCCTCATTTGCCACGTGTCCATTGATGCTCTTATGGCGCACCACATAAGACTTAAAATTACAACATCAAAGAACCAGCAGCATTCATTTTCTAAACATTTCTTTTTGAGTAGCACATAAGGCAGAAGGCCAATGCAACAGTTGGTTGGCAATAAAGCCATGGGGCGTTTAGCCATTTCATCTTATATTTTTGTCTTCCAGGTGGGTTAAAGTCACATAAAGCACAGCTAATGCTAACTCAATACTCTTATGTTACAAGTTAAGTTTTAAGACCAGGAGCTGCCAGTAGTCATGTCACAACAGATGACACAGGCAGGGTCTGTTACGCTGACATAACTGTCGAGGTCCTAACCTTTATTTTTCTTATTTTAGTATTAGACATGTGACAACACAAGGGTTTAGATGTACAGTACAGTCGTATAGCTATAGGTCATGGGAGTTGTTTTGTTTAGCATTGCAGAATTACAACTGCAAAATTATTCCTAAAGCTGAATGTGCTATCCTCAGTTGCCCAAAAATGTTGTGTGCTCTGGCTGCACGATTGCATCTCTGTATTTTCATCAAAACTTCATTTGACTTGGGGTTGGCATTATGTGGTCTCACTCGAATATCCAAATCGATGGATGAGAGAAGATATTTGCAAATTTTTGTAAGTGAATGACTGAGTGACGATTCAACTGTCCACGCATCCCGACCTCAGCAAGACGGCTCCTTCTGAATACTGGCAGCGCCACACTACTGCCGCCTCTCAACAGCGTGTAGCAGTGATCCAAAGCAGGAGTGGGACAGCACCTCACATTCCCACCAACACACCTTATTCACCGTAAAACACACACCTCCTCTCCTTCTCTCACCAGAGTCCTCTGCTTTGTCAGAATGGCATACAGAAAACAGCCAAATTGTGCTGTCCAGGATTCAGACAGTTTGTCTGCGAGTCACAGAATATTACAGTTCCCGATATCCCTTGGAAAATGATGCAGCAAAGAGGTCATCCAGTTTATTTTCCAAAACCTGCACAATGGACAAGTAGAATGCTAGTTCAGCTGTTGCCTATCTTCTCCATCTTTCCTCGATGTTTACTGATGTTTACATCTAAAAACTTCACCTGGCTAGCTGGCAGAAGTCAACAAATGGAGAGTTTACAGACTAGTGAGTTGGTTTCCTCACTTGATGAGTGACTTGCAGCCACACATCACCAAAAAACAACCAAAAGCAAATCCCTCAAGACTTACAAAATAAACATAAGAGCATAAAATTTGCAGAATTTTAGCACAAAGTTAACAAAAAAAGGTTACTGGAAACATCCACACCTATGTCATATTATGTCATATAACCAGCCATAAACCATATCAGTGCTGTCTTACTGATTTTTTTAATCATTTAAATGTTTGCCTCTCACTTTACCAAGAACATTTCTGTTTAAAACTATGTGCCCTGACTGGAATATTCTGCTGTCCGCAACATTGTCTGAATATAAAGACGCATTTCCATTTAAATTTAATATCTAAAACAATCTTGTCTGGTGTGTTATATTGCCACACACACACACATATGCACACAATAAGTGATTGTGTATTAGTAAACATTATGTGAAAATTGTTGTGAAAATAATCTTAATATACAACAAAACCAGGATAAGAGCAAACAATAAGAGGGGACAATAAGAGGGGAAAAACATATTGTTATGAGTCCATCTATGCTCCAGTGAGCTCCTCCTTTCAATATAGATGAAGAAAGCTGGGCCCGGGGACAGCAGTGAGATATGCAGGCAGCCCACACATATCTGATGATGTACAGGCCTGCCTGCACATTCTAAAGAGAACACATTTTCGAGCTAGCCTTTTATAATTGTATTTTTTTCCGTCCAAAAGGCCCTAGAGCTAGACTGGTATGCTCCATCTGAAGCGGTTGGTGTAGTAATGGGTCATAGTGATGCATTCATACTGGGACTGGCTTAATTGTATTATCAATCTCATCCAGACAGTGCTTTAGCCCCACAGCTCTGGACATGCTACTGTCAGACACTCTGCATTAGTATTGAGGAGTCAACCATGAGGAATTGCAATCTTCACTTTCATCTGTTTCTTAAGCCTAAAACGGCGCTGGTTGGCTGTTTTTAATCAGAATTTGGGAAGCGTCATCCCTCAGTTTTCATCCTCCCTCCATCACTTTCTTTCTGACTACACATCTGTCCGTCACTCTCTCTCTTTATCTTTCGCTTTTGGTGTGTCGTGCGTGTTGGTGGCCACAAGTCTGTTCCAATTTCATGCTATCTCTTAACAAGTTAATTATGTTGAGCCCTACAAAGACTGAGGACAGACAGAGGAGGTGGCGGCACTGGCAGAGGGACAACTGCCCAGGTCGTCTCTTTGTTGTTCTATCTTGTTTTGTGTCTTCAGCTCCCAGCACTCATCGCTTTTCTCTTCTCCTCTTCTCTATATTCTCTTGGTGTAACTCCCTCCTTCCTTTTCCTCTCTTCCCTCAGTAGTAATCTTTCCAGCGGCTCCAGTGGTGGAGGAGAGTTAGGAGATAAAAGCGTAGGGAGCTGAGGAGTCCTTGGCAAGCCTAAGGCAAGGAGAAGGTCAACAGGCCTGCTAAGAAGGGCTGTTATCATCTTGGTAACATGTTATCGGAGAGCCTGCAGTAGTGTTTATTTACAGTTATTGCTCCCTCTGGGTGCACACTTCAACGCCTGGGGCTGATTGCTCTGTAATGAGTTCGGGAACACAGGGAGCCGATGCAAGAAAAGAAGAGAAACAAGGGAGGCAAGAAATCACTGGCCAATAACCAATAGGTCAGCGGGAAAAAAAAATTAAGGAAGAACATAAAACTCCGGTCATCGAAAATGCAGGAGAACCAGACAAAAAGCAAGTCTAGTCCTCTTCACAGCATCTATATCCTGCCACTCAAGAGCAAACAAATCACCCCAAAGTGGACAGCAGTTTCTCAAATGAGGTACAGCCCAGTTAATCCAGAACAGCAGTAAATGGCTCTTGACCTGGAGTCGGCTGTATTTGTTCTAAAGAAGGGCCACTGCCCGGACTTAAAACAATTGATCTTCATCTCTAATGTCCAGGATCCCTCTTGTAATTTATTTAACCAGCGGTGCCTTTTCTTTACTTATTTGCTCGACCAGTGTAGTGTTGTGTACATTAACCAGATTGGCCCATATATAACAGGCTGAAAGGTGAAGTGGCAAGAGTGGATCCAGGAGTTGTGTGAATCAGGAGAGAGGGTGTCTGTAAATCCCAGGGTGGGTTTTTCAACAGTTAGGAGCAACGCAGAGGAAATCTCTCATTGTGGAACAGCTTTTCAATCTGGGGAATTACACTAAGTGCTGCTACTGTCAATGCAATGCCAGCTTTTCAAAAAGAAAGAAAAAATGAAAAGGCAGGAAAAGGCTGTACTGAATGCCATTCAAAAGCCTTGGCAGAAGATCAAGGAGTTTTTCAGCAGCCATTTTTTCCAGGCGCTGCACCCAACCATCGTGCAATTAAGAGAAATTAAGATACTGAGCAATAAATATATATACGACAAAGTCACAAAGTACAAATGGAACATTTTTCTGGAATATACCATAAAAGTAAATCCATCCTATGACAAGCTAATCCCTTTTCATACCATCGGATATGGGAGATTAAGAGACATAATTTGGTAATTCAATTTAGACATAATTCATCAGAGAAGAAGAGCGCAGGGAGATTTTTGGGATGAAGTTTCTCCATCACAGCAGGAGATTCCAGATGATGCCAGATTCATGAAGCAGAGTTGATAACTGGGATGACTTAATTTAGAAAGAAAGGACTGCAAACATCTTTGTATCTTAACATCTCTGCATTACGTTGTGGATAAAGTCAGAATAGGAAAAGGACTGAAGAAGTGAAGCACTGGGAGACAATCTCAGTCAAACTAGTTGAATAAAGTTATTAATTGTTATAAATGCTATGCTGGATCACAGACTATTAAGCAAATGTTCATTTTGACATTTTAGTGATTCTCCAATTTTTTTCTCTGAAAGATGCATTTGACTTTGTGGATATAAATGTTGTCTGTTACAATAGTATGTCCCACTTTGTCTTCTGTGCTACTTACATTCAGACAGCATGTCCTTCTTTTATAATGCTTCACTGCACTGTGCAAAGGCTGCTTAACAAATCCAAACTTAATCAACACCTCAACGTTAGTTCATATCACTAATTGCATCCAACAATACAACTACAAACACACACACACGACAATTGGACAACAGAACTTAAGGCTCAGTTATTTAAAGTTTCTTCAAGGTGCACTAATCAATATTTTTACCTGAACAATGGATAGATTTACTGCAACATGAATGGGGATGCTAACAGACCCTCAGCTCGAATATTTAAGCATCTTTACAACTCATTGTTTTTTTTTTCTGGGGTGCAACTTCACTACTTTGATTTACTCTCACAGCTCTGGTCAGCATTGTTTTCAGACACAAAGGCAATCAAATTAAACAAGCACTAATAAATACACTGTGCTATCGGCTCAGCATCACACAACAAACAGACAAAGTAAGCGGCTAGCTGGTGAAAACGTAACAGCATTGAGCTTCCTAAGAACCGATATTTTCCAGCGGACTTGGTGAAGACCCAAACAGAGCTAAAAGAGAATGAATACTGAACTCAGATTCATCAGGTGACCAAAACCACCACAAGTTAATGCTAATGTTGCTGCGTGTCTGCAGGATGTGTAAATAAGTAGCTGCTTGCAAAAAAATTTCCCCTTACAACTTTGGAGGCTTATAATATGTCAATATTGTGCTTTAACAGGTTATTGCTAGTGGCCACAAAAAAATCTATGAATACAGATTTATGAATGTGTTTTTTATTATTGGCAACGTAGTATGTATTTGAGCATCATTGTTATTGTCATGGTAGAATTTTAAATTAGCATTTTCCCTGGGAAAATATAACGTTTTATCCTATCTTTTTTCTCATCTTGATGCTCTGTGGGAATTGTAGTTAAGTTAGGACCTTGTATCTCAAACTATTTTTCAGGAAACATTTTTAAATGCAGTCATTAGTACTTCAAGTAGAATTTATTGCCTCTGTGAGTTCATCTTCACTGTAATATAATGTTGTTCAAAGTCTGATAAGTCCAGTACATTCTCCTTTTGATATATGCATCAAGTCAATTACAAATGTGTGCCAATTAAACCTCTTTCATTTATTTTTTATTCAAAGCCATTACAAGTGAATGACACAGCCTTTAACATAAAAATATAGTAAACAGTGGCTTTGAAAAATAAGGCTAAATGTCTGTAAACCTCTCAAAACTAGAATAGATACTATTTTAGTCTGTCTAAAAACTAGAGCACATTTCAAGATGTTCACTATTAAGAGCTGTTTGAAATGTCCACGGGAGAAAAAAAACAACTGATAACAGCATTTGCCCCTGAGGAATGAATTTCAATACTGTTTACTTTGAGCAGTAGACCTACAAGATAGCTGCCTGGATTCAGACCAAAATGTATTCTATCAAAATTCTGCTCCTATCAGTATTTCACCCTTCACTGTATAAGCATATTCTGTACATGAATTTGTGTTATCAAACAAACCCTGGCACATCAATGAAGCTCATCTCACTGAGAGGTTTTCTAAATAAATCAGCAGAATAAACACAGGCATCTTGAAAAACATGAACTGGTAAAGCATTACAAATCCTCGCCATTTTTCCAAACCGCACCGTCTTGACTGGGATGAAAAATGAGACGTCTGCTCTGAAACTGTGTTTATGGCGTCAGGAATGGCTTGGAAATGAATTACTGGATGAATCACTGGAGCCTTGTGTGCGAGCACCACTTGTGCAATGCAGAAGTGCGGTTGCAGTAATTTTCACTTACGACACACTTGTATCACGACGCTAGAGGCAGGCCCTGAGCCAAAGAATGGTGATGTTCCAAGGTACATTTAGAACACAAAATAGCCCAAAGCTAGAATTTAAAAACAACAACAAAGTTGAACCTGTTTGTGTCACACCACATCCTTCAGTACAGATGATGAAGTAACAACAATGCCAATTTTTATGTTACAAATTGGCTATTTCTTATAATATCCAGCGTCTGAATATTCCTCCCCTCAACCTTTCCAAATCTCACAGCCACACCGTGTATACAGTTGATAATCAAATCCTTTCATTACTCAAAATTTCCCAAACAGCTTGCTGCTGCTAGCATTTGGTGACATTTTGAGAAGATGAGGTGCTGGCAGGGTCTCCCATGTATAGCTCGTATCAGAACCATCAACAATTAACTTACAAAACACCGAGGTTGTTTGTCCTACTTCCTGGCAGAGGAGGTATCCGACCACCGCAACTGAGCCAATGTGTTCACTCAGTGATTAGACGTGACCATATGCAACAGGCCCGAGTGTCAGACGGGATTATCGCTGTTTCATTTGCTCTGCATTTCATGCAGTCCCACTGATATCGCTTCTCACCTCCCATGGCAAAACACTCAGTCAAGCCCCAATGAAGCTAAGTGATGAAGGCAGATATCTGTTGTGTGTAGTTATTGTGATTCTCGGATGGACCACCTTTGGAGTGTTTGCTCTGCTCAGACATGCAAATTAAGATAGAGAAGAAATAAACAATCTGTTGAGAAAGAAGTGCTGTCTTCAAAAGAAAATGTTGGCATATTTTCCACATTTCATGTGAAACATATCAATGTTTCTAAAGTGACTTAATATTAAGGCTGTACCAGACTCAGAGTTATGTTAGTTAAATCAGATTTGGCCGTTTGATACGAATTAGACGATTCATTTCTATTCCATATAAAGTTTTAAAAACCGAACAGGTCCACTGGGATGTTCAGTGTGACAGCGGCATTCATGTAAACAGGGTAACGACGCTAACAGCAGATCGGATATGCACAACATGTTTTGCCGACACTAGATATTAAACAAAAGCCAGAGAGTGTGTCGCACTAAGTTGCTGTGAGCTTTAAATTTATCACTTCCAAGCAGAAGAAAGAAGACAACGTTATCTCAGAGCCCAAGGTGCAGAGTTTCTTCCTCCTCTGTGCTGCTGCATCATGCACACAGCGGCTTTTCACAAAGAGTGGCATGATAGTCAAGAGCATTCACTCCGCAGCAAAAATCTGGGGACCAACACGTCCCTAGAAGCACACTGCACAGCAAAAAAAACTGCTCGACTTAAAGAAATCTTAGTCGACTGAGTGGTCTTCCACTGATGATTTGAATCTCCAGCTTTCACTGGGCAGCCCTACTTAATATATAGGCTGAGTTTTGTCATGGGAAGGTGGAAGTGCTAGTGGATGGCGCGTCACCCAGCGAGATGCCTGCCAAGCTGCAGACCACTGTTTGAAAACAACATCACTGTTTTCGTTGACCTTGTGTTTCCACTGATGTTTGTGGCATCAAATCTGCGTTTTTCAAAAACCCATCCCTGCTTCCCCAGCTATTTTTGTGCCACCAAACGTGGATGTTTCAAGCCAAAAAGTGATTTTTTCTGAACAATGACCAAGTGATTTTTGTGCCAAAAACAAACTACATGAACATTTTGCCTGGTGACTAAGTTGGAAAGAATTTAAGTTCTGATCTGACAAAAAGGATCAAAGCAACTGAGAAAAACCGTAAATTAATATACCTGCAATAACTAACATTTTGCCCCCTAGGGATGCAGCAAAAATAAACTGTGAACACAACATTGACACAATCTATTGAGTTAATATGCAAACTTGTTTACAAGTATTTGCTTTTTTTGACATTCAACAGATAAGGTGTAACACAGCATCTACAGAGTCTAGCTCGATGGTAGGTCCAATATTCATTTTCTTCTAGCTCTGTTTTGCTCTCCACCAACTGCTTTACACAACTCATATTTGGTTAAAGAGCCAAATATTTCCCTCATCTAGTCACTAAACTTATTTTCTCTGTTGTTTTATGATAAGCAGGTAGCATAGGGGGAGGTTCTGGACTAGAGTGATGTGAGTGAAACAAAACAGTAAGGTTTCAGGGTTGGAAAATCAAAACAATGAGGGGCACTACAGAGCCAAGGGATTATTCTATATAGATTTATGACTACAAACATTCCCTTTCACATACAAGTAGTCATGTGATCCGTTGCTGATATAAAAAAAATAGTCACTTTAAAAATACCACATGCAAGGTTTTGCACTTAGCATTGCCCCTATTGGGAAGCTTCCCTCAGGGTCAAACCAATACAACACAACCCAACTGACATGGCATCATATGGCACAACAAAAACACATAAAACTGAAAAAATGTGCCTGAAGAAAGCCACAGATAGGACATGACGATAATAAAAAAACACAATAATAAAGAGTAATCTCTTATGGATACAAATGGCCAATAAATAGCATAAATCAAAAGCAATGGTCTTGCCAACAGTCCCTAGACAACTCAAATTTATCTCCATACTACACTCCTGACTTATAAGAAAGAGAGAGGAGAGAAAACTGCTAAAAGGGAAACTGGAGAGGCCATTTAGTGATTTGAGCAGTGAAGCTTCTCCGCTGCCAAGGACATGTAAGAGAGACAGAGAGACTGGGAGTGCCTCTCAATACATCAGATGTCAGGAGTGCTCCCTCCCACTCAGACGAATGGATCTTGTTTTGGAAAGCCCATAAGAGTTACAGCAATCTAGGGTGGTGAGCTATACAAAAAAATACAGTTAAAGCAAAAAAAGAGAACTATCTAAAAGGCCACATGACTGCACAATGCACAATAGTGGATAATATCTTCACATGTGGAGAAACGAGCGGCACAAAATTTCTAAATGATGGTCAGGTTGAAGACAAGCAAAAATTACATTAATTAAAAAATATGCATTTCCCTCTCTTGCCAGCCTTTCTTTGTGGGTTGTTTCATGAGAGACTGAGGCGAGGCAGAGAGCTGTACACTGCGGCAAGCGCAGGCCTCTCCAAAGCCACTCGTTCTGAGCATCTAGCTTGATTGTAAAAACGTTTTCCTCTTCTTTAATCAATGGAAACTCAACTATCCTGATTCATGGGGCACTCTGGAGTATATAAATATCTTCTGACAAGCTTGACTGCGTTCTCCCCCGACCAGCTACAGACCGCCCCCCAACCCCCATGCCCCAGCGTTCATATTATTCTTTTCCTCTATACTTCCTTTTTTCTTTTCCCCTTCCCAACCATCTCCCGCTTCTTCTGTGTTTCTATCTCTCTGTCCTCGCTCTGTAAATGTTGCTTTAGCTAAGACTCTAATCAGTCATTCTTTAGAGGGACTGTGCAACTGCAACATGACCATTTCTGGGAGAAGATAAGGCCAGACAGATTAAATACACTGTTTCATTGTTGTAAGAAAAAAGGAGAAAATTAAAAGGGGGGGGGGGGACAAGAAGGGAAAAACAACAAAACCTTCATCATCAGTGAACAGTGGAAATATTTTCTTCAACATTTATCCTCATTACTTATCTCCTGGCAGCCTTTTCTTTCTCACATTTTTTCTTTATCTCAACGATAGAGAAAATATTTCTTCATCAATTATCGTTACTGAGGGGTGATTTAAAATCTGCACAGCAAATCCATGAAGTGCGTGCGCAATTCTGTAAGGCCTGTAATGTCAGAGGTGGAGACCTTAATTTAGAGAAGGAGGTGTAAAAAAGCACTTACACAGGCATCGCCCTAGTTTAGACTTCTCTCTGATGATCATCAGGCCAGTGGTGAGCATTCGCCTCTCAAACTCAGTAGTTCATATTTTGTCATAATATTGTACTGCATGATTAAAAATGGTGACACTGATAATACAGTAAAGTTGTGAAATATCACCTCTTATTAATCTAAATACACTGAATTTAATATTGTGTGAATAAGTTATTACTGAAAACAGTGAAATAGGTAGACAAATGCTGTACACCATACATTATTTCAACTGATGGGAGACATTTAATCAAGTGTGATAGAAGATCGCCTTCAGCAGCAGCTACGTACGATGCAACGGTTATAGATTTTGATCGTATGAAAAACCAGTTATCGCGGTGTCACGATTATTACAAGTAAATATAAAACATAAATAAATTAGGCTTCACTCCTTCACAAACTCCTTCTGCATGAGGTTTCAGCTTCTCAGCTATTAATTCACTCACCAAAAAACTTGTCCTCCCAACACTGTCTCTGTCAGTCTGTGGTCTTGTGAACGATGTTTGTTAAACACCCCAACTCCGATGCAGAGCGTTCACTTTATCAAAACGCACGTCCTTCCAACTCGTCCGGTTTAGCATGTTTCGAGCTGCAATGACGCTGAAGATGGGACGTTTTCGTCACTCCCAGCCCCACGCCACAAACTAAGCAAAGTGGCTTGCATTTTACTTCGACAAAGAAATAACCGAATCCCGAAAAACGCGGCATTCTTCCTCCACATTCATTTTCTAGACATTCGCCATGACGCAAATCACATGACGCGCGATATAACGTAACCTCACGTGTTGTGTTCACTGACCCTGAACCTGACTCGGACATGCATAGCCATCAGCGTTATCTCAGAAAAGAAATTGCTGTCGACAATTTTTTCCCCAGAGTTTATATTTGTTTTTACAATGCGTGGCAGGACGGCTCAAATGGTCTCGTGGGCTGGGGGCCGGGGGTTCCCCACCCCAGCTCTAAAGTCACAGTTTTTCTAAGCTTATTTAAAGGACGATTTTACCCTCCACATGACAGTTAATTTATCAGTTACTTGCCCTGTGTTATATTTAATTCTTGCATACCTCTGGTGGTGGTGGTGGTGGTGAACAAAGAATCCAAAAACTGAGAAAATTCTGGAGAAATTGAAGCCAAAAGCAACCAAACCCCTAAATAAGTACTGACCATACAACCGGATGAATGATATTTGATTATATTGCTCGAGCTGTGTGAGAGCTTTAAAGTAGATGTTTTGATATAGTTTTGCTTTTGTTAAATGCAGTCCCCTATGACTTCAGTTCATCAAGAGTTTTCCAAGTTTTTGGATTCTTTGTTCAATGTGGCAGCATGCGGAATAAAAAATAATAAATGTTTTCTTCAAGAATTCAAGGTAAAACTGGGAAAGTCATCGTTGTGATCATTGAGGAGTGAAGTTTTCTTTTAATTCCTGATTTTCCCAATTTTAAAAAGCTGTCACAAGATACACAAGTCAGGTAGGCAATTCAGACAACAAAAATACATAAGTCTTGAAAGGCCTACCCGGTATTTTGGAGCAACGAGTTACATTTTATGACGTTACATAATTAAGTAGCAAAATAAATGTAATTATAATCAGTAACAGTTAATGACAAAACAATAAGTAGTCAATTTACAGTTACTGATAAAAGTGTTGCTGATCACAAAGGGGTTACCTCCAAATATATTAATTTCTGTAAAAAACGGATGTGTACGCAATAAAAATCATTCTGTAGCTTTTTGTCTTTTCATCACACAGAAATGCCTTCTTTTAGCATATTTCCACACAATGGAGGTCAAAAAAACCATTGGGACTAATTTGAGTGCAATACCATCAAATCGTTGCAAGAAGCTGTCTCTCCGTCCAAACAGGCAACATTTATTTGCCAAATTCTGAGCCTTGTTTTTGATTAGTTTGTTTGTTTGAATTTGCACTGCCTTTCATCTGCCAATCAAAATGAATGTGCATTGCTCTCAGCAACCTGAGTCTGCCATGCCTGTGACCAGTCAACAATGCCAAGGTGGGCGGATATGTCATCGAACAAAAACTCCTTTCAGTGCTGGTAATTCAACAAAGTTTTCCTTCTAAAATCAGAAAAGGGTTCTAACACTACTCTATAGTATTGCGTACTATTGTGAGGTTTAAATCTGTTTCAGATTTATGTTTTTAGGACTTTTCAGCATTATTGCCCAGTTTAAAACATTTGTTATATAAGTAATCAAAAGTAAGCAACTGTAAAAAGTTACATTACTTTGATAAATTAATCAAAATAGTTTCATTTCTTATTACATTTTTAAGAGGATAACAACTAGTAATATATAACCTATGTTACATTACAAAAGTAACCTTCCCAACACTGGTACTCTATGATAATAATATCAGTGTGTGCATTTCTGTTCTCCAGTCTGCCATAGCTTGGATTGCATTGACTAAATTGATTGTAAACCCAGATGAGTCTATGAGTTGTGCTTATCAATGGATCCCATTAAACACTTGTCACCCTTAGGGAATTTCCTTGACCATGCAAGTCATTGTCAGCAGACAGCAGGACTGTCTAATCAATGAGTGCTTAATTACATCTGGTGCAGGGTCCAGAGGTGCAGTAAAACAATATGCCTGCACTGCCAGTGTCATCTTTTGTAGAGACAGATGGTACTTTAGTCAGCGACATTGCGAGGATGCACCCACAAAAGAATTTGGGACTTAGCTGAAAAATGTCAACAGTTGGAGTGTGTGACGAAACAAATGTGACAAGACAAGATAAGAATGTCATTTGGATTTCACTCTAAAAAACAATTAGGCTTCTCTTATCACTTTCAGAAATCTCTGCCTCTTGACACAATACACAACAATGGGCCAAGACTTAATGTTTACAGATTAACAAAATCTTCTATTCTCTACCATGATTTTGCATTGTCCTAAGTAGCATAAAAAGATGATCTCAACAAGTAAAACTCTATTTGCATATGGGGTTTAATGAAAATTTGCATATTGCTCTTTACACAGTGAACTAAAGCAGTAAGTAAGGTTGGCATTGACTTAAGAATATAGTCATAATGTTGAAGTTCTGCTGTACCAAACACTACCTAGATGGGGTCATCATCACACTATATGTTATCTTTAAGCAGAACCAGGAAAAAGCTTTTAATGGTTTGGAATAACTCTATGTCAGAGGACCTGTTGGCTGAGACACCTACTGTATGTAAATCTGTGGGCCATCACTGACTTGATCAGCATAGGGCTGACAACAAAGTGAATTAAGCCTCATCTAAATGTAAATGAGGTTTTATACCTTTGGCAAACAGCTTACATAACCAGTGTCTATTTTAATAAACCAATTAGATTTTATTCTGGGCTATACTAATGCAACAAAATAAAACCTGTGTTTCATGGAAATGTACATGACACGGAGATAGCAAGGGACGGAAAAAAGCAGGCACAAAACCTCACTGAGTTATGGGTCTGCATAGATTTCAAATCAAAATGTCTGCTTGAGATATCGTGTTTTGGCCATTCAATCTGGTCTGAGAGGAGTAAAATAGACATAGACTGTCATGAAAGAGCATTTCAATAGCTTTGAGAAATATACATGCCTGCCCAACATGCAATACAAGAGGCAGGAGCTTACACACTAGTTTCCAATTTCCTTCCTGTCATTGCAACCACAGATACCAGACTGAATGTATGAAAAACAGCAGCACATTTTATAAGCCTTAAAGACACTTCAGGTATGCATACACTCTTATCAAATGTGAATATGGGTATTAAATCTACTATAATAACAACATGAAGTACTCCTGGTTAGGTGAACCTAGAAATCTCAAGCTGTTTAAAATTCAAATCAATGTTCAGAAATTATATAAATATGTAGATCACCTAATACAAACACCTCCACTGACTAAAAACACATTCATTCTACCAACATTGGACCATTACTGTATATAACAAAGAGCTGTAGGTAACATTCAGGGCATATTTCAGAGTCTGAGAACAGAGAACAGTGCTAACATAAGCAACAGTGCTGACAAAACTAATGGTGTTAACCTGAGGATGAACTGGAGGGTGGGCACTACAGCTCTGCGACAACTCAGTCCCATTATTAATGATAACTACTGTACTGTATTAGCACAGTGCAGAGTGGCAGCAATGAGCGAGCCAGTTGGACATAGTCAGTGGGACTCGTGCACTGACAGGCAAACAAAGCCGCACAGCTACCACAACAAGAAACAGAGAAGCTCGGATTACAACATACACTCAGGAAGGAAGCATGACTTCATTCAGGATGCAGTTACTCCACTATATCTTTACATAGAAAATAGTGGCTTGTTGTTATATTAATGTTCTGAATGTGGCAAAGAGCTCATTTAAAGTTTCACCTCATTAAAAAGATAATTAAAATGCAACAGAAAATGTTTATTGCAACAACAAAGAGCAGGTACGATGGCAATATTTCCACAGTTTCACCAATGTCAAACCAAGTCAAGTTTGTTTCAGTTATACGACATAACAAAAGGACTCAAATTCAACTTCCTGTTTATATGATTACATATTCTATCAATAAATTAGTGGGGTGTTTGTTTTTGTTTTTTTTATTTTAGCAGTGGTTTCAAAACATTCTCATAAATCACATAAAAATATGTTTTGCCCAACACCCATAAAGCAAGTGGGGTTGTTAAGATTCACACGCATTTTCTAGTAAGAATTTCAGCTTTTTATTTCATAAATAGTTAAACATATTGCATACCCTGAACAAACTATTTTACATTTTTCTTTGAGGATAAAACTCATTTTGTATCATACTATAATAAAAACACATGGCAACAGCATCACTTTAAGTAACTTAACTTCAATGAGCAGGTTTGCAATAATTAGAAATCAGATGATGATAACTGCTCAGTATAAGCTATCTAGGCATACTCATAGAGTATATTGTGAAAGGACTACCACAAACTGACTCACTTTAAAGGAAGGTGGACAAAATCAGAAATGCTTAAATGAAATAGCACCATGGCATGAATTTGACATTAGCTGGCAAACATCAATTCATCCCCCATTCTAACTTTAGTAATGCATTTAGTGCAAAGAGATTAATATCAATTCCATAAATCATTCAGGAGATACATCCGGAGCCAGAGACACTGGTATGTTAGCTGATCTCAGTGTGGGAGCTAAGCGCCCATTAATCAATGTCTGAGCTCCTCTGGCCATGTCATCTGGGGAAAATGGCAAATTTATAAAAAGGGCAATCATCACACTGATATCTCACCACAACCCTCCTAATGTAACATATTAAGATTTTTACGCTGTGGTACTATACATGCAGTCACCTTCAGTTGCCTTTTGTCTATGGTAGAAACAACGCCTTCCTTATTTATCTACACGCCCAAACAACATTTGTTTTCCTCTTGTGAATTAGTTATTAGCTGGCCTAGGATGTGACAAAAAAAATTAAGAAAATGTATTCATATTCTCCAGCTCTTTGAAAATCAAGTGTATCAAATCAACTTTGGAGAACAACTTTTGACAGTGACACCAAGGCCAGATATCAGAAAGTAAACAGGGTGAAGTTAAAGCTCATCTCAGTCTGCAGAAACCAAAATGGGCTTGTCTGAGGAAATATGAAATCCGAGTGCCATCTGAACCTAATCTCCACACAGAGAGTCTGTCCCAGAGAGACCGACAGATTCACTGATTTACTCCGCCTACTGCGTGCATGTGTGTGTGTGCCTGTGCGTGGGTCTCACCAACTGACCTTTGTCAGTGGTGAGAAAGCACTTTCTTTTCATTGTAGTGCCAAAAGTGGCAAACAAAGGCCATAAAAGTAGGACACTGGAGCATATTAACTTTATCCTACAGTATGGCTACAACAAAAGAGGTGGACAAGGTAACCCTTCCTTTCAAGTGTACAGCCATAGTGCAATTAGAACAAATGTAGAGAGCTCCTATAAGAAAATAGATTAAACACCTGCTCTCAGGTCCCTGCACTGTCTTCTAGTAATTCATAATAAAGATTTTAAGAGCGTAGCACTTCTCTATAAATCGTTATATGAACTTGTCCCTGATTATACTGTTGCCAAGATATGCTTCAGCCTTGACAGAGCTCACAGATACACAGACTCATAAACCTGTTTCAACCTGAAATTGTTGTTTTCTTTAAACATAAAGCACTTTTAATTTCTTGTACTGAAGGTAAAACAGACTGCAAATAAAGCTATTATTAGTAGCAGTAATAGTAGTGGTACTAGTCATGGTAGTTGTATTAGTCAGGGCTTGTATCTTGATTCAAAAATGTAAATGGAGATGGCTGTTGAAGTCTGAAAGCATGTCAAAGATGTGAAGACTAGTATGAGAAAGCTCTACTTCAACTGATTCCTTGTTTATTCCCATACAAATTAAATATGCTACTAGACTGGGGATTTGGAACATACAGCCTGATAAAGTTAGATAAAAAAGATGGTGCTAATCCACACAAATATCTAAAATTCAAAGAAGAACCCTAAAGTCAGCTCTAGTTTAAATGGGCAGCCAATGCATTGCAAAGGTTAGAACTTGTATACTGCGATCAAATTTATTTGAGCTACATGTAATAAGAGTTCTAGCTGCAATATGTTGAACAAGCTGGAGGTGTTGGGTGGAAACTTTAGGAGTAGGTGGCATAAAAATATCCAGATTTGATGAAATAAAGTAAATTCTGTATCAGCTACTGATAAGATGGGATGGATTGTGAGTGCAGTTTTTGAAATATGAAATGCAAAACACATAAAACAGATGCTGAAAAAAATTACATTAAGGATAATGAGTGAAAATAAGTATGTGTCTACCCTTTTATCTGCCTTTTTTGCCTTGGAAGGAACATCTTTTTTATTAATTTGCAGTTACGTCAAATGCATTACATGTCATGTATGTCACAATAAATGCTATACATTACAAACTGATTACAATGTTGCTGGACATCAAAAGATTTCCTACAATAGCTCAGTGCTTTCCAGAACATGTTGGCTAATATTGTCATTTTCCATGGTTTCCTTAAACAGACATAAGAATGTTTAATGATAAGCTAATGGATTTGTTAATATGTTGATTTTTTTTGGTGATTGACAATCTGGCCCATACAAAATTTTGTACTGGAGTAAAGTACTGTAATTATTTGCAGCCACCACTGACCATAGCTGTGACTCAATACCAAATTAGGATGTCACTAACATGAAAAGAAGAACATTTAGTTAGAACACAAACATTTAGTGAATTAACACTTTAACTTTCAACTCATTTCCCTGACATGCTGTTTTTCAAGTTCACTCACCACTCTCAAAGCAAGCATCAAAAACCAGATGTCCTTTCCGTGGAGATCCTGTGTAACCTGGTGGGCTCACTGTCAGTTTGTTCACATTCCCCACCAAGGCATCCTCTCCTCCAGCCTCACTGCCTGAAATACAAGTGCATTTTGCAGAATTAAGATCAGTCTAATTTTATACAGACTCTTGTGTAAAATGTGCTTTTTAACTTAAAATTTAAGGGATGTAATCCCTTCACTTGTAGACAAATAAATGAGTTTCAAATACAGAATAACACTCCTAGATTGTTGATATTAAAGTAAAAAGATACTCCATACGATGCCATACGCACTTAAGCCAAATTATTGGTAAAAACAACAAGATAAAAAAGATACAAATTGTTTTAAAGCTAAATGTTGCTCCTGAGTAGTAGTGATGTATGTGTGAAATCTTTATAATTGTGTTTTATGTTGACTTTTAAACTGTAAATAAAACAGTTAATCTCCAGTGCAAAATTATGAAATACAAAAAAATATGAATTTTTAAAGTTATCTTTATTTTTGTGCAGCACAAAATGACAAGGTAAACAATACTGCTTAAATGTGTGGCTGTTTGCTGTTATCTTATTATCAAAATAATGACAGGCATACTTTTATATTTTGTTACAGTACTGTACTGCATTTTGGAAAACAGGGCAATATATTTTAGCACGGTTGAAAATTACCTCTCTTTTTTCTAATGCATTGTGACTTATCTTGATTTGGCAACGTGAAAATGATCATACTGTCACTCTGACAGGTCTGTGTTATGGTTTAATATTCCTAATTATGTTTCCATCTTTATGCATTGGGATTTCTTATTTGTGCAATTTGATGTTAATTTTCGATTAAAATAAACAACTAATTTACTTTAAAACAAAATTAGTTTGTAAGATTGCCTTATGTGGTCACTTTGTGATGTAATTCTGTGACACTGGTAGAAACAGTAAAGTGGCAGTAACAAAAAAAAAATTTAAAATGACTCAAACAATATGCTTTACTCTAAGAGTATCCTGCATACACCTCAATCACACTTACCTGTTAATATGCACATTTAAAATCCAAAAACTAGACAAGTTTTTGCAAAACAAAGGTAAAAAAACACAATAGTTTGGATTATAGTGAACACTGGAAACATTGTTGGGTGATCCTAAAATGTCTTGCTCTAATGTTACTGATTTAAAAACATTTTCTGCAGCAACAGACATGATCACAAACTATGATTTTCTACAATGTTGGTCCTTGTATTTATAGACATATTCATTCATTTTTTGGTTCAAATCTGTGTTATTTAGCTATTTACAGCGGTGCTTAACAGTTGTGGGCATTTTTTCACGAAATATGGCTTTAATTTGGGAGGGTAACGGACAAGAACCAGTTGTACCGACAGTTAGCTCATTAGCTGAGCAGCAGTTCAGTGGAGGAGCTATCCCTGACTAATGTAGGTAACATAGCTAGCTAGCATTTAGTCATAGCAAATACACCTGCACAGAGCTCGCCGAAGTAAGGAGGTTAGTATTAACGTGCCTGCAGCTTTCTAAACTATTTTCGTGAGGTGCATTACCGGCACATAGTTAGTTATATTGTTTTCCAACGTCTGTAGCAGCAACGTTAGCTCATAACAAGCTGGTGACATGACTCTTGTTTACATCCTTGTACCTGCTAGCTAAAGGTTAGCACGCTTCACGTTAGCGTCAACATAAAGACGCGGAGCGAGCCCGAAACATGCAGTTAATGTATGTCAGACAACTGGGCTTCGTTCGCGTCCTTCTGCTTGCATAGCAATGAAGAAGAAGCCGGGTAAGGCTTGTATTTACACACCAGTCTCGACGTCTCTAACAGTGCCCTCCTCCATCTTCCTTTCCATTCTGCTACACAGAGCAGCCGACGCTCCATGTGTGTTACCACGGTAACGGAGCAGGAGGAAGAGGGAGAGGCGCTGCTGTCATTTTCATCTGTGCACCGCTGCAGAAATACGAGATAGACAGTGCAAAAAGGTAAGCTTAGCCAAATGAAATTATATTTAGTAAGAAAACAGAAGATTAACAGACGCTGATATTGATTTGAGATTTATTGGTTTCTGTACTTAGAACTAAGCACAGCAAACAAATTCGCAAAAACATGCATCTCAGAAATGCTGATCGAAGTCTCTTTACTTATGCCTATTGGGGGAGACTGGGGACAGTTGCAACACCTTTTGCATTTCTCTCAGTTACTCAGAGGGTCTAAACCAACCAAATTTTTAAAATTTAGGCTACATCTGTCTGCTAATCAGGGGCGTAGAACTAAATTCTAGGCCAAATGCACAGACAGTCGCAGCGGCCCTCCCACACTCCCTCTCTTGAGCCATGTCTCAATATAATAAAATAAAAGTAATTTTACTGTCTTTCCTTCTTAGAGAAAGATGTGGACATTTGTGCTCTTGTACCATAAGCAGTCACTACTGGGCTCTAGCTGCATTTCTTGCAGGGGTGGACTGAAGGGACTGAACCATTTTGCACCTTTAAGGGATGAAAGGGGCCTCAGGGAGCTTCCACCTTCAAATGATTAATTGAGCCAATTTAAAATTAGTTATAGCAATAATTACTTCAAAACAGAGAAATTGCAAATAAAACCAAAAATTTAATTCCAGGGTTTTTCAAGGGCCCCCCTCTCATGGGGGTTCTGGGTAATCAATCCCAATTTCCCCCTCCACTGCAATGCCCCTTCTGCTAATTACCCATAGCATTTAAAGGTGATTACATGTGATGTATTGTTCACAATATTTGTTTGAATGAAAGAAGTCAAATGATGCCACTGACCCCAACCCTGGGGGCAGTTGCAACATGTTAAAAAAAACATTAAATTTAACCACACTATTTATTTATTTATTTATACATACATACAATAATATTATAGTATCATTTATTATTTTGGTATTAATTATCAGGTAACAGTTATGGTTTTGTTTGTGGGGAACCCCTCTGTTAGTAAAAAATAATACTTTCTTCCTGACAAGGGAGAGGGTTTAACTGAGCATGTGCAGTCTGAATGTCTCCAGCATGTTTCTGATTGGAAGAATAAGAGCTGTTGTAACCATTCCCAGTCTCCCCTGGTTATTCCTAGTCTTATGCTGTCAGTGTGGTTTAGGAAGACTTGTGTCTTCAAGATGATCTCTGATTTTTTGTCTGTCAGAAAACTAAGTGTCACAAATATTCCCATATTATTATAACTAAAATAGCAGTTATGATAATATTGTTGTTATGATGAAAGAAAATCTCCATATGTCTTTGTGCAACCTGGTTTCAACATTCACATTCTGCAGGCAAAACTAAACTATAAGACTCCCATTACATTGCCTCGACACTGTAATCAGTATATTGTACACACCTCACTTTTATTACAACCGTACCTGCATTTTAATGGTATTTTCAGCGAAGAAAGCCAATCACTGCAGGCAGCAGCCAGAGATTCTGAATTATCCTGCAGATTGATTAAAGCTGGAGGTTTTCTAGACAATTGGAGCATAGATGTCATCAAGGCCAATCAAGCCTGGCCCTATTCCTTTCCCATTACAAAGGCTGCACCTGATTAAGTACATCAAATGAGCAGTCGCACAGCTCCTGGAGCAAGAGGCATACAGGCTGCTGCTAATTTTCAGGTTATAAGCTGTGTGTAACAGGACCAAATGAATAAGACCAGGGAGAGGGCAATGATTTTTCTCTCTGTGTGTGATCTGTGTTTGATGGCAAGCATCAACAGGCCGCTGAGTAGATAGGTCGGACTGATTATTTCTCAGATGACAGGAAGAGAATACAGAGCTGCTGTGTAATATTTCGTTAAAATTGAAAATTGAATAGCTGTCCTCCATGCTATGTCATTCCTTTAACACTATGCCAATTAAAGAGCTCTATGGTGGTACAATCATTCATTTTCAAGAGGGAGATTGAAATTGAATTATGGAGCATGAGAAGAATGAATTAGATACGCTACATGTTTCCCTTGTTTCTCAGCTCTTATCAAATAGAAAGACTGCATAGGAGTAGTTGAATTTACTGCAAGATCCTGGTTTGTCTCTGCCAGCGTTGGAGCACTTGAGATACAGTTTGTACACGATCTTACAGCCAAAATTCACATGTGGTTGTTAGCATGTGAAAGAAACAATTTAAGTATGAAAATCATATGCAATATTAATTTGTAAGGGAAAATACACAACATGACAAGATCTGTCAGATAGGGTCATTTTTAATGTCTCCTGTCCTAAGCTGTGTGGACAAATTGAAGGGACACCAATCTACGAGCCCATCGACTATTGGTATGACAGCGATTTAGCCTCTGGTGGCAAGGGCCAATATTCCAGAGGTTCCAATGTAGCCAGTGGATATGTGGTTTAAAAGATATCCTCTTCCATGCGAACGCTATTAAATATAGGCTGGGACATGGTGTCATATTGCATCATAACACTGGGGTATGATACATGCGCAGTAAAATCTGATCTGCACTTGCCGAAAAACTCAGCTCGCACATCATGATAAAACATGGGAACAATTGATTTGTTTTAATGAGTAGTCTGCAATTGGCCTCTGTTGGAAAATAAATATATGGGTGAGAATTACAGTTCCGCAACTATTGAAAATATCTTTGAAAAGAGACCATAAACAAATGCTCTCTATTTGAATAGCACCAAAGCAGACAGCATCCCTTTATTTCTGGCACTATCTGCTGTAACCCTCCAACATCGCATCTCCAGTTATACAGCACATGTGTCAAATCCCACAGCTCCTATGGGGTCAAAGACCATGTCCCAGCCTTCATAAAATGTTCTTATTCTGTGCATTGGTCATTGTTTACTATCCAGTTAGCGACATGCGATGCTAGAATGAAGTTGACTCCGCACTAATCTCTATAAACAGATATCTGCATATGAATGCAGATCAATTTTAAAGCAATACTTTGCAAATTTTCTTTCACTGTTGAGTTGTATTTCCAGGTCTTCAAATACAGATGCTTTGGGTTGGTCATAGGGAACACACCATTAACCCAAAATGTTGGTATTTGACAACTTGAGAATTAGACTCTGAAAAAAATGTTGCTTTAAAAATCTAATAAAAAACCAAATCATTTTCAAGTTCTGTCAGGACAAGCGAAACCAAGGAAGCTAAAAATGGTGCAGCCGAAAAGCAGCTGAGTGGACTCCGTCTCATTATTTCTAGCGCCGTCTGCTGTAATCGTACAACATCGCAGCTCCAATTACATGCTATACCCCATTGGGTTGAGGACCGTATCCGCAAAACGGTGGCATCTGACAACCCTGGAATGAGAATCAGCCGACGACTAAAGTTGCATGATGTAGCTAATAAAAAGCTAAATCATTATCACACAATAGCCGATGGGTTCCAAGATTGCGTTTCAGCCAGTGCTTTGGGCCTATTTTGCTCTCAAATTGGTCTGTTCACCTGCATTTCACCAAATCCTGCTCAAATACTACTGGTCAAAATGATTCAGATTACAAACAGAAACCAAAAGACTGCAAAACCAAAAACTTATTCTCTTGCCTACAGATTCTGCATTCATACAGAGAAAGATGTTGAGAGAGATTAAAGGGACCCCGAAATTAAGGTAACATTTTCCAAAAAAAAACAAAACAAAAACATGTATTTATATCTACTCATTACAATTAATTAAATGTAATGCATGCCTTGCAATGCACTAAATGATGTCCCATGTAGGAACTAGGGGCAAAATGTCAGACTTAAACTTCTAAAAAAACTCAAGAGTATTTGGTGCTTTGATTAAGTTAGAATGTGTAGGAGTGCATTAAGCTGCAAAGTCTTTTTTCTTGATGGCTTTCCTTTTCTTTTAAAGCTCCATGTTCTGTATTGGTGTGTCCTCCTTTAAAACATGTCTGAAGAAGGAGAAATAATAGTAACACTTTCAACAATAACCCCTCTACTCTGTGCATAAGTTACACTCTGCATGCATATAGTATGTTTTTGTCATGATGTCGACAAGTGCAACAATGATTTAATGAACACATCCATCACTGAGAAAACAGGATAACATAAAAGAGAAGTACAGTCCACATCATGGTCTCTCGATTTTTAATTATCTCTCAGGAGAGTGTATTTTTACATGCTTATCAAAACATTTTTGACCTCTAATGATTTCTGAACATATGAATGTGCTTCACATGTAGACATCCCTGTCATGGTTTAACACAGAATGTACAGTATGATTAAGAAATTGTGGCTATTTTAAGCGTGGGTGGCGAGGACTCACCAAACCGTCACAATCCTGTGCAGAACATGTCAGAAACCCCTTGGGGAAACAGTAGCTTTGGCACAGCAAAGGTATTTTTAAGCCTTGCTTTTCATTCTTTCAGAGAGATAGCTTTTCTTCTAAACTGTGAAATGATCAAATAAGTCAGCGCTTGTAGCTCAGTAAAAAAAAAAAAAAAAATCTTGTTTATGTTTCCAGCCTGAAGCTCGATTTGTGAGTGTGAGTGTGTGTGTGTGTGTGTGTGTGTGTGTGTGTGTGTGTGTGTGTGTGTGTGTGTGTGTGTGTGTGTGTGCGCGCGTGTGTGTGTGTGCATGCCTGCGTGTGCAAATCTATGGGGAGCAAATCTATGTTTTTGTATTTGTATTCCAGCAAGTACAGGGAAACCCTTTTTGCCTTGGCCAGCTAAGGACTTCCACACATAAAGTCCATCATCAATGAAGGAGGAAGTCATGCAAAAATCAAAACACAGGGCACAAGTGGCAGAGAGTCAGAGACGGGCTGTTGTGAGAGGCAGGGTGGGGGCGTTTAAGGAGGGGGGTGAAGAGACCAGCCGGCGGTACACAGAGAATCACTATGGTGACAGCAATCAGGGGGCTCAGGGGAGTGCGGCTTGGTCAGAGAGGAAAGCTTGAGAGGCAGCTGACTGAGGAATCAGCCCTCACTCTGGATGATTCAACTGACAGCTCCCCCCCCAGGGCTCTGCCGGACCAGCCGTCCCCAGAGACCGCGGGCTTTACAGAACAGGGATGTGGCTAGCAGCCCTTTTTCTGAGGGAAAGGAAAAACTGGAATGGGAGCCAAGACAGCAAAACAGTGCCAGTGATGTCGCTGATGATACTTTCACATATCATGCTCCTGATGTAAAAAGAAAAAAAAAGTGCTAATTTAAAACACGTAAACAGTATTATATGCCACATCCTCGATAAGTGCGAGTCTCTCTCCATATTTTCTCTCTTCCTGTTTTATATAAACACCCGTTCAAACTAACACTTTGCTAACACTTCCTCTGCTTTGTACCGCGCCGTTACCCCCTCTCTCTCTCAGCCAGCCATTAATCGTCACCCTCTCTTCTCTCTTTATCCGTCACTTCCTCCATCCCTTCCTCCCTCCCTCCCTGCTATGCTGGACAGTGTCCACCTAAACAGATGGTTCAGTGTCAATAGGCTGCTATTAACTGGCCGCTCTCCCCGCTCTGATCCAAGACGGCAAAAAAGCACATTCAAAGCACTGGGAATAAATCCTTTGCTACGCTGATGCAGCCACGAGTAAGACACCACTAAGATTATTGAAGATGATGGCGATCCCAATCACTCTGTCGGCATCATTTTCTTAAAATATTTTGTTATTTTCTCCTAAAACATTTCCACTTACACACACTATATCCAGATACAGAACACGGTGAGTCATAATCTGAAATCTCCCAGGTGTTATCGACTGAAACCACAAATGCAGTGAATCATATCCTTGGCACAAGTCTCCCTAATCTTTTTTTTCTGTGCCTTGTTTACTTGTTCTGTAGTTGGGATCTCCTGCCATGCCTGTGACTAGATGCTTCGTCATCTCTGTGCCACACCCTGCCGAGGAAAAGGACAACCACCTGACCTTGATGCTCACATCAGCCCAGCCCTCACTCTTTCCCCTCCGCTGCCTGTTACCGAGAGGTGCCATTCATCTCCACTCTCTTTCTTGATAGTGTACAGGTTTTTATTACATTCCATTACTTTGCATGTAGCTGTCACAAAAACACGTGCTTATTTTTTTCCACCCCAAAAGTCTTTGATAGTCCACACTTGAATCCACAACCTGTTTTTCTAAGAGCCATAATAAGATAACAGGACCGAGCAATATTAGTCCGCACACACCTCTAACCAATCCACTTATCCCTGGCTGTAAGTTTGCTGTGGTCAGGGAGTGAGAGCTGCTCTAAGTGCAAATCACCATCTACACCTGCACACACGGACGGAGGAGAGGAGAGGAAAATCTCAAAGATAGGAGTGGCACGGAGAGGAAGGGATGTGGCGGCGATGGTGTCGCTGTTGCTAGAACAGTCTTCCCACCTTGTGGTAGCACAGCGAACTGTAGCTGCATCAATGCGTGAGCAATAGGAGGAGAGAGAGAGAGAGAGAGTGATGCAGAGAGAGATGGAGTGAGAGAGGGAGGGAGAGCGAAGGAGCGAGCCAGAGGGAGTGATACAGAGAGAGAGAGAGAGCGAGCAAAAGGGAGGGGAGTTTAAACTAAGTGCTATGTTTTGGGACAGGCTAATCTGCTAGCGAGCAGTGTGAGGATCGGAGCGTATTGTGTGAGCCAGTGTGCGGGGGACAGATAAGGGAGCCAGCCAGCCCGCCAGCCCGACCCACCGACCCACCGACTGCCTGACTGCCTGTTTTAATGTGCTGACTCTGGGGAGATTTTAAAAAAAAAAGAGAAAAGAAAAAGAAGCAGCATATTGACTCCTTAGACGTGTGCGGAGACCCTGGGCACAAACGCCACCACTACAGCCAAAGCCAGCAGAGGTGCATCAACAGACAAGGGGGGAGAAAGAAAAAGATAGAGCGCTGAAAAATCACAAAATCTGAAAATTTAAGAGGATTTTTTTTTATCCCCCTTCTTTTTTTTCCAATTGATTTCATTTTTTCTTTCCTTTTTTTTGTGTTCCCGGGGACTGAATCCCAGCCGTAGAGAAGAAAACAGCGGAGCAAAGAACTGAAGAGAATCTGAAAATAAAAAAGGACTGAACGAAAAAAAGAAAGCACCGAACATGTTCGAAATAAGCCGAACACTCAACGCTGCTTTGTTGAGCAATGAGGTATTTGGATTTGCTTCTTTCTCCACACTTCACCTGTGTATGTCTGCTGCCAACCATTCTGTTACGTGTGTTATTGTATGTCCGTGCGTGTGCGTGTCTGTACACTTCTGTTTGCTCATAGCCATAAAACAGAGGGGATGATTGATAACAGCAGCTGTTTATTATATTTTCTCGGTATGGAGAAAAAGGGACCGCTACGCTTCTCACGCTCTTCCTGGCTTGTAATAATAAATGGAGAGCTAGTGCTTAGACTTTATATTCCCCTATTGTAACAACACCAAGGTAGCTATGAAACCCATCCAGCATAGGCTTGCTTGTGAAATTGCCCACCTGGGGCTAAAATTGTATCTGTGCCTTCATGTGCACGTACAGTATGTCTGTAGGTACAAGCGTGTATGCCTGTACGTGTGTGTGTTCACACATGCATTTGTGTGAGAGCAAAGTGTTCTGTAATCCCCCTCTACCTCCTCTTTCTTCATGTCCCCCCTCCCCACCACCCTCCCCACTCCCTCTTCTGTCCTTTACCATTCTCACCGTCCTTCCTACCTGCTGTTATCTGTTCTCCTTCCCTTCTCTCACACCGCTTCCCCTCTCTCTTTTTCCCTCTCTCTCTCTCTCTCCTCCCCTTTCCTCCTGTGTCTGTGTATGAGTGTGTGTGTGTTCTGTGAGCAGCATCTCAAGATGATGGCGAGGTACGGGCAGCTCTCGGGACTAGCAGCCAGTGGCGTGGGCTCCGTCCCCGAGACGCACTCGCCGCTATTTCCCAGGGATCTCCTGTCATCGCCAGCCCAGATGGGCTACAGGTCACCCCTGGTAAGAGGATAGACAGACCGATATATCTCCATCTCTTTAATGAACACAGGCGAGCATAATAGGAAAAGAAACAGCGAAAAAAGAAGTTAGTGTGTGTGATTCTGTGTGTGTGTGTGTGTGTGTGTATGTGTGTGTGAGGAAAAGAGCAAAAGGGCAGAAAGGGAGCAAATCAATTGTGGGATTCTGCCTGTATCCCCAATGGATAGTATTAGTAAATATTTACATTGTTATGTTTGTTCAATTACGGACGCCTACTCTGTCTTTAGCCTCTGCCAGTCAGACTGTTATCGAGGGAATTTGAGGTGTTTGTGTGTATGCACGCATGTGTGAGCGTGTGGTTAATATATTTTTTTGTTTGTTGGATTTTGTGAATTCTGTTTGCGTGTGCAGTATTTGCATTCAGTGTTTGCATTTGATGCTGAATTATCTCACATAGTAAATTCACGAATAGGCTCCAGCAGCACACCTACAATTCTACCATTTTGAACTTTAACGTCTTTGAAAAGGAAAGTTTTTTTTTTTAATGACCTTAGAAGATGCAGAGTTGCGTAAGATGACAGATTTCAAATGACATTTGATCACAACTATCCGTCCAGTTCATTTCCAATTAAACATCTGACAAGTCACATTAGCAGAGGAAGCAGGCACGCTGTAGATAGATGGGATATTTTGCATTGGAGACAACATTACTCTGCCATTTACATAGAAAAGATGACTTCAAGGGGATGGGAATGAGAGAGAAAAAGGGGCATGAGAAAACCCTGAGCGTTTAGGCAAAAGCGTTGTAAGAAAATCCCTGACTCGCCGCATTAAAGCGACATGAAGCTGTGGGTGTCTAATCCGCTGTGGGCTCTTCATTGGTTCGGCTCCCCTTCAAACTGGCTCAGATCCACACCCCAGAGCCTCCCGGAAGCCTTCATAACCCACTGTCATGCTGCTGACTGTACCCAGGGGTTTCCGTCAACTGTATGCAAATGCACGGCGAGGATAAGCGGTGAAATACGTTCCGTGAGGAGTTAGGCTTCAAAAATGTTTTTTCAGTTTTTTGTTTTTTTTTGCTTTGAATCCTCACACGAGTTCAAAGACGTCTGTCCAGTGTTTTGTTGTCATTATACGGCACACAAAATGACTGTTTTCCACTGCCCGTTCAGACTCACAACAGTGTAATCTACTGTTTGCATAAAACTGCTGGACCATGAATTATTTGTTGGAACCAGTGGAACTAATCAGCTGAATTTATTATATAAATATGATTGACGTGCTAACATATTTTGATCTTATCAGCACCGTATTAGATGGAATAACAGAATTTGAGGTGATTGCTTAACAAGGCAATTCCAGGGTGAAACACAATGACCAGTTGAGTCGTTGAAAATTACATAAAATTTTATCACAAATGAGTATAAATAGAAAAAAAAAACAATACAGGAAAAATGAATTCATGATGAACTATGAGGTGATAGTTACATTTGTGGAAAAAAGGTTTATTTTGTGATTTTGCGCATTTGTCATCAGTGTGTTGCTGGTGATGAGGCATGTTTTGTGTGTGTGTGTGTGGTGTGTAGTGTGTAGGCGTGAGTCTGGGTGTGTGTGTGTAAGCACATATGCTTGTGTATGAGTCTCAAAACGTGTGTATGTGTGCGCGCGCATGATTACCCTGGTTAAAAAAGACCATCGTTATAGTGATTAATGGTGCCTTCATTAAGCACAGCAAGATCATTTGCATACATTAGATAAATGTGCTGGAAGATTCTGGTGGCTTTGGTGTGTAAAGCCTCAAAAGCAGCATCGCATTTTTTACCACGGTGATACCAAACGGAAATACAATTCGATAACGACAGCGCAACATTGCTCTGTTTATTCAAAATGGAGTAAATATACTGTTTTAAAAAACATAATTTCATTGTGTTTTATAATATTACCATTAAAATTAATGCACTATAGTGTATTTCCATTTAATGTGCTACTGCATTAAATGAGTGCCTTTATTAATGAATAAATAGCTAAATGGTTTCGTCCTCCAACACACTACAACGCCTGCAGCAAAGTTTACCATTACTTCCCCTGGTCACACTGTGTTTAGGTTGTTTAGAGCATTTAGTGTGTGCGTGTTCTCAGTTGTGCATCTTTCAAGCTGCAGGACAGTGCATTAAAAGAGCATTCAAAGAACCCAGGCACACGGGCGGAGGGATTCGGTATGCAATTAATGAAATTTATATATCTTTCTGTTCAAAATCCGCAGTATCAGTTTACAGTTTTAGGACGCAGATGACCTCAGCCATGTCACCCTCCACAAAGCAGATAGCACTATAAGAACATGTGAGCAAAAACTGAACTGCAAATTATTCCATATTTCAGTCACTGAGATCTAATTTTCAAAAGCCCACATCTAAATACCTGCAGTGCGCCGTGCTTCAGAGCTGAATGCTGTTAATTTGTAGAAAGCTCCACTGATTACCCACTGCAGGCAGCTGCCGTTCTCTATGTGACACTAGGTTTTGTTTGACAACTCCAATCTTTTCTGTTTGAACATTTAGTTTTTTTTAAAAAAGGAAGGTTGCATTTCAAACCTGCTTGAAGAGCTTCATCATCACAACAACAAACAGGCAAAGGGGAGGAAGGAGATGAGATGGAGTGCATGGCACAGGAGCTGGCAAATGTGTGCAGCTACGGTATATTAGCAGCCAGGAGATAGTTAGAGGTCATCTCTATTTCATAACAATGATTAGCTCCTTCCATCTGTCGCTCGCTGCACTTCCCCTTTCCTTGATTGCTGTGTTCTCTATATCCAGGAAATTAGTTCATTTATGCTCCACAACCTCGCCGTCAGTGAGGCACAAACAGGTGCAGCAGACTGAACGATGCCACAGAGGGAAAAAAAGACGCTCAAAGAGAAACAGAGAGATGGAGAGATGTGCAAGAATACAGCATCGACAATGACAACAGTGCCAAGAACAATGGTGGTTCATCAGCGCAGGATTGGCAACAACAAATGTGTTTATATTTTAACATGAATCAGTATCTGGCCAAAAACGAACCTCTTGGGATTTAAAAGTACAAAAGAGAAAAGGCCAAATTATGTCTTTTATATCTTTTCCCCTTCAACTGCAGTCACAGTAGCACATGATATGAAGGCTTGATGTACTGCAGTGTTCTGTAAAGCTTTTTAGCTATAGGGTAGTTGAATAAAAGCCATGCTATTCAGCCATATCATCCCTATAGCATAAATCAGACAGCAGGTTGTGACTGCACCGTGTCATAGAATTTACATGCGACATCATTCGAACACAGACTGCGCAGCTTTGTGCGTGTGTGTACACCATGTCATGTTTGCACTTGATATGAGCACATGTGGTGTGTCAGTTACGGGGAACACAGAGAGGCTGAGAGACGCTGCGAGGGGGGGCCAAGAGGGTTCCGATTTGTTGGAAGAGCTGCTAGGGTTTGTGAATGTGTGTGTGTGTGTGTGTGTGTGTGTGTGTGTGTGTTCATGTGCTGGCCACCAGTACTGCAGGGAGGGCCTAGAGATCAGCAGCTGAGCCTGTGTCCCGCTGGGAGCCATCACTGCAGAATGGAGCAGGTGTCTGCAGGCTCATGCACAGACAGACACACACACACACACACACACACACACACACACACACACACACACACACACACACACACACACACACACACACACACACGCATACACACTGTAAAACTAGCTCTCTTTCTCCTTACTGTCTGTACCTCCCTATGAGTTTTTTTTTATGTTGTGCACACCCTACCCGATATATCCACCCAATTTAGCCCGTCCACAGGGTGCCTAATAATGTGTATTTTATAACCATGTTTTTCATCATTACCTATTTTTCATACCCATCGACTCTGCAGATAAGATGATTAAAAGGCTGGAGATGCGGATGTGATCCACAAACAATAGTCTAACAACAAATAGTGTGCTGCAGCAAACACGAGTGCCCACGCCCAACCAAAGGTCACCTTTCTGTGTTCAGGTACTTTGACCTGGAAGTAATAACCTGTAATTTCACTGACATAATGGTAGTGGCAGGGCCCAGTGCTTCTGAGTAGTGTCTTGACATTCATGACAAAACAGCAGTAACACACCGATCATGTCACTTCAGCAAACAGAAGCTGAGTGATTTTTATGAGGTGGGTAAAGAGCACAACCCGTGATGCAAAAGTAAACAAAAGGGGTCGCTGCCACAAAAAAAATCAAAGCGGAAGATTTTAACATGTTATTTCCACAGTGATTGACAGGTGTTTAAATACATGGATTAGCATAATTTCATCTAAGCTATTCAAGTTTTGTGATCGCTTTAAATACAGCAAAAAAATAGGATAGATGATAGATGTTTTAAATAATAATCTGTTAAGCAATAAACAAAATTTAGATTTCTTTTAAGTCGCATTCTCCACTGATAAATGAAATAAATCATAATAATATTTATGGGGCCTTGAGGTAATAAAAGAATGGAAAAACAGGAAACAAATTCAATCCACAGCCATAATGCAAAAGCTTGAAGGCACACATAATTATCATATCACAGTTTATATAATAGTGGAGTATATGTATATCCATAGGGGGCCTGAAATCTACTGGGGATTTACCTCAAATCTACAATTGTACAGTTCAATAGGTTAAATAAACAAAATAATATCACTTCCTGTTACTCATTTTTCGTCTTCAATTCCAAAAAATCCCAGAGCTGCTCTTTTGCTTGGTAGAGGGAAAAAGCATTTAATTTCAGAGACAAATTTGTTGCCTCTCGTGGACAATGTTTTCACATCCAGTTGCAGTTATTTCATTCGGCTTAAAAGGATAAATAGAGAGAGAAAGAGAGGGAGAGAGAATAATGAAACAGACGAGGCTGGAGAGAAAGCAGTATTGTGTTTTTCAAATTTGGTGCGCTCTTTCCATTTTGTTATTTGCCAACAAACATTACCAATTATTGTGCAAAAATGGGGGGAAAAATGCCTCAGCTGCTGTTTGACAGTGAAGTCAAATTTGGAGGTCTTCGGCTAAATCTAATGTCAATTTATGTCGACATGACGCAGCCAGAGGTTTGTATTGGATCGTTTGGATTTACTGAATTAATTATAAGACAGACTGTGATATCAAAATGTACTGAAGACATGTCAGCCTTATAAACTTTGACAAAAGAGGTATTAGCTGGTGCAAGCCCTTTGCTGACCTGTCCGCATCTGCGATAATCTCACTCAGATGGCTGCAGCTCACTCATGTCCTTCACAAGGGACACATATTCATATAGCCAATGAATCTCCAGACAAAAACGATGTAAAATCGCCTATTTTCATATGATATCAATAGATTATTCCCTCTACAGACCCAAATTTGAGATATTATATGGAACAGATCCCCATTTTGTAGGTGGGGACTCATTTTAAGAGCAGCAACGTGAGGAAATGTGCCTTATTGTTGACAGCTCAGCGCCTGTTGATGCTGAGCTGACAAATGCTGCCGATACTTGAGTGATTGTCCGCGTCTGGGATCCTGGCATGTTGATGAACGACGCAATTTTTTTGTCCTCTCAGAATTGATAGTTTCAAAGCCGATGCGTTTTTATTGATTCGCTAATTGCCGGGGATGAGGCAAAGTATCTGCTGTCACCATGAATAAATGATGTATGGCTTACTTGTGCATTAGTGTCGAGGAAAAGTGACCATTCCAGTTGCGGTAGTTAACCACTGGCTCCACTGGGATAGTAGAGGCCTGTGCGTACTCTGCAGGAAATAAAGTCATTTTAAAAAAGGGATTTTCAAGTGATTAGCTGCTCACGAAGGGCAAGCTAAATCAAGATACTGGGAATTCATGAAAATACTACAATTATTTCTGTCCACGGGGAGGCTAACAATAAGTGGTCCCTCTACACGACCCAGAGAGATGCAACAACAGCATCATCATTATCTGCTGACCCTTTACTCCCTTTAATAATAAATGCATTCTGACAGCAGCAGTCAGGTTTAAACAGTTCACCATGGAGTCTGCCGTGAGCCGTATACAATCATGACTGTAAAGTGAGCTCATCATCAGAAATACATACATATTTCTAACACTTAAAGGTCCTATATTGTTATGTCAGATCTCATGTCTTTTTTTCTTATAAAGCAGGTATACTAGGTGCTAAATAAATACTGTGAAAGTATCAAAATGCTCATTCTACAGAGAAATGCACAGTCCCTAATCAGTAACTGTGTCTTTAAATGAGCCGCATAGACTTCTGTGGAGTTGTGATGTCACAAATACATTATATACAGGTAGAAACTGCTTCAGTGCTGTTACAGTCATTCCCTGGCTGCAATGATGGTGCATAGACACCAAAAGCGAAGATATGGAAGATCCGGAAACACTGACCAATCAGGGTAGAGTGGGCTTTTAAGGCTTAAAGAGTCAGGTGCTAAAACAGGGCGTTTCAGACGGAAGGTGACTACAGATATGCTAAGGCAGACAGTATGAGAAAAATAATGTGTTTTTTGCACATTAAAACATGTAAAATTCTCGTAGAAACCCACAGTAGAAGTATGATCCTGGAAAGGAGCATTAAGAGTAATATTTTCTTTACCTCGGTTTGTATTATTACATTGCTCCGGCTTGGCTTAATTTAATGTAAAGTTAAAAATAGTGCATTTACTCAGAAAAAATATTTATACCATCTGTGCAAATGTGTTGTTTATTTTAGAAAATCATTTCTATATTTAATTAATTTCTTTCTCTGCAATCGGCTAACTGTTTCAACAACACATCATAACTGAAACATGTCTCTAAGCATGTAGGCATTTAAAATGAAGCCCGGTGGAGGTTTTCTTGTTGTACGTTGCCCACTTGCTTTTCTTCAAGCATGACAAAGGGCAGTTAAGCATAAAGTGACATTTAGAAAGCTGGATTTGTGCAGCATGGGCATGTTTTTGGTCCACAGTCCCGTAGGCCATCCCTGTGAAGGACTCCGGATACGTTTTCCGAAAGGTTATTCCTTATCAGAAGCCATAGAGCGGCCGTTTATAGAAATCTGATCGTGCAGGGTTTTTGATGAGGTTTTAAACGTCATTGCAGATGGCAGGTGGTGTTCCCATGATTCTCATTTTTCCACCTGAGGTCTGAGAAGAGGATTCTGTAAAAGGAGTCATTTCTGCCGGGAGATACATGACTGCAGAAAATAAATAATGGAGATAAAAAGGTCTGAAAGTGTGCAGCAGTCTAAAGAATCTCAAATGGGAAGGGCTGCGTGCTTTGTGTTAGTGTCACTGTAGAGCGTGTGCGTGTGTGTGTGTCTGTGTGTATAAGTGGGGGGGTTGTGATTAAAGCCTCCACCAGATGGACCACAGCAGTCGCCCTGTGAGCATGGATGTACCCCGACCGGGATCAAACGCAAAGCGGGCTGCCGTCCCCACAGCCCCAAAGCCCACCACTATACCCCGTGATCCACTGACCCAACACACAGCAACACAGCTTCATTTCAAACATACAGAGTTATCCGGTTTAAACTGGAAGACCAACCGAAAACAAAACTATCTCAATCATCATACCCATCATTTAGACTCAAGAAACCCCAAATATAACAATTAGATGGCATTACATTTGCTCCACATCAATGACAATAAACAGCAAGACTAAACTTCATGATCACTGTGTGAGCTGCTGGCCTGCTGAAGTTGAATGTCACCCCAAGCTGCGGACCACTCTGTTGTCCAAATGGACACTAATCCACCAGAGTCCTGTTGAGAATACACACTAAGTGCCAGAACACATGCCAGATTCAACAGCCAATGCATAGCTAAGCCTCTCTGGGCACCTCCACAAACCTACGCTCATTTGTGTTGGGCTACAGCCTCAAAGACCCACCATGATCCCTTCCATAAAGAATGAAAAAAAAATCTTTATTTTAATGTGTGAACTTAGGGAGTTGTCGAAGCGTTATTTTGAATTAAAGCTACAAAAGACTAGCGTGTTCCTGCAGACTTTACATAGCGACTGAACAAGCGTTCACTCCCTATTCCACAGATAGAGACAGAGCATTCAGCCTGAGCTTTCAAACAGCCCCCTGTCACATCTCTGCAGTCTGCAAAGCTCCAGCCATACCAAACAGCTTTGAGTTAAAGTGGAAGAAAGTGGCTGTGACAAATGCAGCACAGCCTTGTTCCGGGATCAGCATGAAGAATTCATTTCTGATCTGAGGAGTTTCTACCAGGGAGAGAGACACAGGCAGGGGTTAAGCTGACTATGTATCATGCCCACTGACACGGCGGGAAGAGGATGGAGGAGGAAAGCTTCAACTAGATTAGTTTAATTTTACCAAAATACTTGTACTTAATGTACAGTGTATTTAAGTTACATGCGTCATTTAGAGGATCTACTTTCCCTCTCAAGTGCCTTTATGGATTCGCACATTCTTAGCTGCCAGGGCCAAGTTGGATTTAGTTGTTAATTTTTAACTGCAAAATGTCAACTTCCTGTTCAATCAACATCTCAACTCCAAACAGTACTGATTTCAACACATTTCAACGTAGACTGACGCACAGACTGTATCAATGCCTCGCAGATAGCCCATCACTCAAGCACCCTTCCCTTTAATATGCGTAACTTTAAGTCTTGATAAAATGTTAACGGGTGAGTTCCAAGAAAATTCTCTCCCTCTGCAGTTTTCATGAATGTTAAAAGTAGCTGTAGAGACCAAAACCATTTTTTTGTACCAGGCTCTAAACGTGTTTATTTCTGCTGTAAAATTGGGCATATTAACACGGGTGTCATGGAGATTTACTCTGTTTTGGAGCCTGCCTCGTGTGGCCATCCCAGGAACTGCAGTTTTTGGTACTTCTCCATTAGCTTCATTTTTTTTGCCTCGGAAGCTTTCATTTGGTTTTCATTCCCTTTTAGTTTGTTGAAAGGATGTCTCAAGATGTATGAATTGATATCCAGGGCTTTAAAATAATGAGTAAATTATCTAAATTTAGGATTTGGGGCTTCAAATACTTAACATTTTAACCTCAACTACAAAAACATACAGACAGAGATTTTACTACAAATCCAAAAACTTATTTTCAGGGTCATGATATGATTTGAACAGAAAATGTGAGCGAGATGCTTGATGTCTCTGTTTGTAACAGCCAGCTGGATCATTTTATCATTGTAGGCGATGGTTTGCGCTCTCTAAATGCCTTCAAGGTCTCTATGTTGGCAAGTATTTGCCTTGGTGAATTGGGATTTTCTTACAGTGCACACAGACTGTTATTCTCATCTGCACCCATTTAGCATTTCACTGACTGGCTGTGAACTTGACCGTCCTCCCAAGATAATTTAGCGTCATTTGCTCTCTGTGGTTTAAATAAGGTGGCATTGTGGTGATTCTGCTCCTCCTGCTTAAAGACATCAGTCTCCTCTTTGGAGGATCTTTTGAGGCAGAGCTACTCCGAGCTGCCCTCCTCTTTTGCTAAATTGTCAGAGCACCACAGCACAGAGCGCCCTGCTTTTGAAAGAGATGATTTGATTGAACGTACAACAGCAATGCAGGTGTGCTGTGCGCCTCTGACCATGAAATTACCAAAAAAATCAGTATCCACACTGTGTGTGCCATTGATTCATGAAAATGAAGCCCCTGGTTTTAACACTGAAAGCAAACAATAAAAGTCAACTGAATCCGAACCACCCATTGTTGTGCGGATGCAGCCGGATCGTGTTAATAGCTGTCTAGTGTCTGGGATTCGGTGATGCTGAGTTTGTCGCCGGGCAGGGAGATGGGCAAGTTGAAGGCTGGGATTCTCATTTGTTGATTGTTACCGGCAGAGGGTGGACACCTGCCAGGAAAGAGGCGATCATCAGTCTGAGTAGCACAGCAAGATGCTACTACTGCCAGAACTTCAATACAGCAACTAAATCTATCCTTCAAGGGCAAATCAAAAAGAGCCTAAGTAAGCTGCAGCATACTGAGGAGTGTGTTCTGGGCTATTAAATGTATTAGACTGTTTTACTGCACACACTGCTGTGATATTTTGAATTAAAATCAACCAGGCCTGTTAAGAATTGTTTTCCAAAGCTCTGTTGAAACACTGTTTTCATCAATTATAGCGTTGTTGTCGTGCAGTGTCTCAGGGATAATTCAGTTTCAGATTTTGTTTTCTGTCTCGCGTCCTCGGCTGCATTAATTTCTTCTGAACCTTATTCGCAATTTCGAAGATCAGGTTTGCTGCAAAACACAAGTTTTTCCTTCTCTTGTTAATAATCAAGGTATTTTCTTCCAGCACTTTGAGGTAACACCTCTGCTGGCATCTTCACTTCTCCTCCTTTAAATAGAAGTCTTATTATGCAGAGTGAAACATAAGACAGGTGTTGAAACACTACGTCTGACAGTTAACAAGACTCAAAGCAAGAGCACCCACAATTATCACCGTCTGCACGCTGCATATTCAAACCTGCTATACTGTGTATTCTTTGCCTGCTCTTTCACACTTGTTATCAGAATAATACATGTCGGCTGCTAGCAGAGTATACTCTGTGTGTGTGTGTGTGTGTGTGTGTGTGTGTGTGTGTGTGTGTGTGTGTGTGTGTGTGTGTGTGTACAGTATTGTGCCACATTTGATCCTGGAGAGTCAACAAAAACAAACATTTTTCAGGGCGTGGCAGCGATATCGCATCACAAATTTGTGCAAGAGGATCAGAATGAGTAAGGAAGAGTAACACCAATCTGCATTAATCCATTAAGGTCCGTGACTAGGGGGGGTTTAGGGTGGAGAATGGAGGGCAGGAGGAGTTCACGACAATTAGTCAGCTCTCTGCTTTCCGAATTAGCAGGCTGGAAGCGCACTACTTCAGTCCAGCCCTTAAAGCTCCGCTTCTACAGCAGTCACGCTGTCAGACTGTGACGCATAAACTGAAATGTGCGTTTTTCTCTGTGCAGTGGTGGGTATGTATGCTTGTAAGCCTGGATACAGTTGCGCATGAGTGTGTGTGTGTGTGTGTGTGTGTTTATGGATGCAAGCCAGAGCCAATCAGTAAGATGGGGTTTCTCATTGCTGACAAGTACGGCTGGCCCTCCTCTCCTGGGTTACAGCCACAAAAGCTTTTTAACTTTCAAAACTTTACAAGAGGAAAGAAATATAATTTGCCTCCTCAAAAACTATTTAGCATCAGTCATCATCTTAAAGGCCAAATAATGCATCCAATCAACACTGTGCACTTTTTTTGTGCAAAGTCTGACAAAAAAAACATCATTAAGAAAGTAGTCTTTTTTTAAGTCATTACCCTTAATTACTTCTTTGACATTTTTACATTTACTGTATCGCATTTTATTCACGGTCAGACATAAACTCTAAGTACGGAAAGATAATAAGCGATGCTGCAGTATCTCTAACATCCAGACTGTAAAGCATCTCAGCATGGATGCCCTTGATAGACTATCTCAACCACTCCCTCCATCTGTCCATACACATTATTATAATGCACAGTGTGTACTCTTAACTAGGACATGGCAGCAACACAGTTCAATCTTTGGTATGAGTTTGTATATCATAACTACACACACACACTCCGCAAAACAAAACACTCCAAAGAGCAGATTGTGTTTATAGCTAATTTACTGAGTAGGGGCAGTCACTTTCATTGCTTTATAAAATCATGGTCCTGTAGAGCAATTTAGTGAAACGACAAGCCGAGCAAGTCAACTGTGAGAGACTATTTTCACTTTCAAATCGCATTCTCATTTAGAGAAAAGGTTATTTGGATCATATTACAGAGGGAGAAAACAACCTCAAAACGCTGTCCTTTATGAAATAGGGAAATGATCACCCTCTATTTTCCCCACACATTTTACCGCCTCTAAACATCAGCAGTTAAAAGTTGAGTGCATACAAAGACAGCGATGTGATTTGTGATGCAGTCATTGTCGTGGATCTGACTTCCCATTCTTTACAGAAGGGAATTAAGAAAGCAACAATAAAAAAAAAACATGGTTGGGAGGAGAATATTAGAGGCAGCGAGGTGGAGGAAGCTTTTTTCCGGGTCCAACCCAAAGCCTTTATTAAATTCAAAAGGTCAGAGCAGGAGGATAAAAGACGGACAGGAAACTGTGGGTTTGTTGTCTGTACTATTCAGCTGCAAATTTCGCTCCTTTCTGCTCTTTGGCAGAGAAGATACAGAGGCACGTTAACAAAGGAATATAGACAAAGATGCACTTCTATTTTGATCTATTTTCTTTGTATTTCATTCAACATTACTCTTCCTCTGTTGTGTCATATACAGTATGGTCGGTACAAATCTCCAGACTGCGAGTGCCAGCATATTCTATTCTGTATGAAACAATAGCGAGCTTGTTCAGCCCATCTTCCCCTGTGTGTGTGTGTGTGTGTGTGTGTGTGTGTGTGTGTGTGTGTGTGTGTGTGTGTGCGTGTGTGTGTACCTCAGTACAGCTCAGGCTTAATTGAAGGCGTAGTGAGGATTCTCATTAGTATGTCAGGCACATGGTTCTGCTAGGCTAGCTAACTCACTGTAGCTAACCAGACAGGTGGAGAGGTCAGGGGTGAAGTGGAGAGACTGGGGAGCTTTAGTTCACTGCTCCTTTTTTTTCTGCCAGTACCGGCCTTATCATTCCTAACACTTCTTCCTGGTTTCCCCTCTCTTTCCTAATGTTATTCTTCCAGAGTGCTCATTTGGGAGTTAATTTGTGTAGCTACAATGTTCGAGTGTGTGGTTAACATTCACAATTCATATTTGTATCAATACACATACTGTAAATGTAAGTATAGAGTGCACGTGTGGAACATGCTTTATATCAGCGGTTCCCAACTGGTCAAGCCACGGGGTCCAAATTTCTTCTTAGTCATTAGTTCGAGGTCGACACATTAAATTGCCACATATTCAATTTTATTTTTAAAAAACAGTAAACACTTGGGCTTAGAACACAATGACAAATTAACGTATTGCAAGTATAAAAGTGCAACTACTTAAAACTTAGTAAATAAAGGGTTAGGGTACTGCAACCAAAAACGTGCATATTATTGCTTCAAAACCTGTGACAAAAAGGCTGAACATGTTAGGCCAAATAATACCAAGAACAGAACAACTAAATAGTTGTACTAAAAAAAAACAAAAAACTTTCTCACTCTACAGCAGGAAACGGCACTTCAAAATAAAAACTCTGTGCCAGAAATCCACTCTGCTTCAGAGTATGTTATTTTACAAACTTAACATGTTTGCAAGTCACTTGCGGTCCACTCAGAATGAACCTGCGACCCACTTTTGGACTGCGCTCCACCAGTTGGGAACCACTGCTGTATATCATACGCTGTTCAAGCTGTTGGTTTACATAGGATTATGTGCGCACAACAGAACATCATTAAGTTTCAGTATTTAGACCAAGTCAATTCATACTGGACCTGTTTTGCAATACATGGTTTGTTAGAGACCTGAATATTAGTTTGCTACAACAATGGGACAAAAAGCACCATAACTGTTTTACAAAGTGCAACTTGCCAGTAGGGTGATAGCTAATGATTATTTTCATTATCGATTAATCTGTTTTTTATATCATTATTTGATGAATTATTCCATCTATAATTGTCTTTAAAAAGTGAAAACTGCTAAACACAATTCCCCATCTTCAAACTGTTTTTGTCTGACCAACAATTCAAAACAAGAGAGCAAATCCTGGCATGTGAAGAACTGAAAAGATAAATATCTCAAACAAATCTACTGGCTTTCACACATTTATAAATACTGTGTAAAACCTCTTATGCTGCATTTACACGGATGGTGGACAGCACAGCAGACATCATTTTAGTGGACGAGAGCAGGACAGTAAAATTAGGTGAGGGCGGCAGATAATACCAGCAACAGTAATGGTAGACGACTTTGCCATTCAAAGTTTAAATAGCTTAACTTTCGGTCATCCTGTCAATTTACAACCGATGTTACGCAGCTCACAAAAATACAAGTGATCTGGATAATTACTGGACATTACTTAAATACATAAAGAATGTTGTCTCTGGCTGCTAATATTACGTCAGATCCACGTTTTTTGATGAATATGAGCTTTTGCCATCACACAGGAGATTTAGAGTCCCACAGCCTCTAAAGACTGAACAGAAATCAGAGTATGGCTTCTAAGTTGCCTCATACCCGAGTCAAACACTGTATGTAATAGATATACCGTATTTTGCACTGCACCCACTTTTCATAATGTGTGTTTCGTTTTACCGTCCTGTCATTCCACTAGACCGTTTGTTTTTCCTGTGATATTCATAGGGTGTCGTCTATCGTCTGCATGATTCCACGTGAACGCAGCATCAGCGACAAAAATATCAAAAAAATATAAATTAATTGATGTGTATCTTTCTGGCTCTGTCTTATTCTTCTTCTGCAAGAAAATTAAACTCATTTTTGTCATGTAATAGCTTTGTTATATTTGCCTTTTAATAAGAATAATAATAATTTTATGCCCTCATAGTATAGTATAGTATAGTATAGTATAGTATAGTACAGTAAGGTACAGTACAGGACAGTATAGTATGGTACTGAATAATAGTATTGAATGTCGACAGAACTTACAGTATCGTGACTACACTTCTTGCCAATGGAAAAACTAAATAAAGTGTGATCCGAGACAGCTCTTGAGGTGGTTGTGGCAGAGAAATCTCTTTCAGCATAATGGACGCCCATTAGCTCCTGTCAGGCCTCACACAGATGAATGCTAATTGAAACAAACCACTATGTGAATATGAGTTGACCTGCTGACTGCCTCTTGTTGCCGTGTTGAACACAAAAAGAACAGTATGATAATATGATGGTATGATGTTTTGATCTCTTCTCTGGCAGCGTGAAGAAATTGCCAGTGTAGGAGCCATTGGTTACAAAGTCAGTTACATGAGGCTACATGTTTATTTCTATAGCATAAGGTGCTTGGATATGTTGGAGCATTTGTGAAACAGTGTATATATTTTGCACATGAATAGGCTTGTGTGAGCTTATCGAGGATGGTGTGGGCCAACATATGTTTTGGTATGTGCATTCTGAGCATATGCATGTGTGTGGGTAAATGTATGTAGGTGTGAAGGTACAGCCAAGTGCTCCAGCCTGCCAGGTAACTGTGTTAAAGGAAGCAAGAGCTCCCTCTTCTTGTCTGCCTGAGATAGAGGCCAGCGGGACAAAATCAACCTGTGGAGGTTTGCCGCAGGGCATAGAGAATTTGCTTTTCATAGAACTAAATATATATATTATCTAGCCTATAAAAGTCAGTGTAATTGGGAGTAATATAGAACATGCCCTAATTTTACATTAGCATATGAATAAAAGAACAATAGACATAATGTTGTGCACCATGCTACAGATGGTGCATACCACAGTTAAAATTCTACAAAAGGCAACTGCTTTAAAAAGAGCATTTTTGGATTGTGTAACCCAGAGAAGCACTGTCCCTTTGAAACCTGGATCGACATCCCTTTTCTGGTGCTGCTTTCAGTCTCCTTTCAAAAGTATTTAAACCCTTGAAACCTAAGCAAATTGGTGCAGTTTCTCTAAAAAGCATGGGGAAAGACTATGAGCAACATGGCAAGAAATGTTCCACAAATTTGCAAGACATTAGTAGATTAAAAAAAAAATAAAGGTAAGGAAAAAATGCAGAGGAAGAAAGAAAAAAGTGAGGCAAAGGGTATATTTATAATGATCTTAACATTAAATACATATTTTAAATTAGGTTACAAAATTATTACAAGGTCATTGTCTTGTTGTTGGTTGTTTTTTTTTGTGTGTTTTTTTTTGTTTTTTTTTTTACTTTTGATGTTCCTGTTTTTGAAACTTATTTTCAAGTAGGCTAATTTTCTTACACTTTTCCCTTCATTCTGCAAATGTTTGGGTCATTTCCTCTTTTCTTGCTCATTGCCTTCTTCCAATATATTTTTTTTTTAAAGAACTCAAGCAGGTTGCTCAGGTTTCAAAGGGTTAAGGAAAAGAAAAGAGTAGAACTGCTGCTCCTGTTTTGCTACACAGGGAGAGCAAACACTGCAGCAACAATGCAGATAACCTGTTCTCTATACGAGCTTAGTGACAAAAGAAGGGACGTAAATGAAGGCGGTTACACACTACAAGCGCACGTGCGCGAGTTAAAGCGTACACTGACTGTATGAATAATTATCACCGGTCCGGTGAGGGATAATTATGTGCAGTCACGAACATAGAGTCACCTTAGCTGCTTTCTACCTCTCCGCATACACCCCACATCGAGGACCACACGAGCTTGCCTCTTTCAGTAGCATCCACGAGCGCAGCGCACCGCCCCGTCGGCACCTCCCCAGCCAATGGGAGACCGCGCGCGAGGTGACTGGACATTCCACAAATGGCTTTTGAGGGGGGGGGGTAAAGGTAGAGGGGTGTTTTCTGTGAATCTCGTCTTTTGAGTGGACTCTCTTCTCTCGCCGCTTTGTTTTATCTTAGTTTTTTTTAACTGAGTGACAGTGTTGTTGTTTTTCTTCTTACACGGGACAGGGCTGAGGCTCTTCCACACCCACGGGCTCGCGCTGTTTAGTTTTTGGCTCCGCTAGACTCACTACGTCGGTTCATTCATCCTCTCCGGCACGCTGCCGCTACTCCATCCGATTCTCCTCGCTGACTTCCCCGGCGTTTACAGATTTGCTCTCCGAGAGTGCCGTTACTTTAACACCGACAGCACTCACACAAGAATGGTCATGGTGAGTACATATCGTAGGACACAAATTTTATACAGGACCTGTTTGTTGCATTGTCTATATTCTGCACCCATTCTGGCTTTTATGTACACATATTGCGTACCGCAGCAGACAGGCAAGTGACACCGTACTGATTTGTTTTGCCTCTAGCATACATATTGATTTACTACAAATACATAATTTAAAAAGAGTTCACTAAATCACATTTGTAGGCTACACCTGTATGGGCAGGTGTGTGCTGACTGCAAGCGTTTGCGTCACACCACATTTAACCCCCAATACAAATTATGAGTCATAGAAGACTGTTTTTAATTTTGTAGATTTTTTTTTTTAATTTAGAGAGAAAATTAGAAAAAATAGATTCCCAAAAGACCACAGTTATTATTTTGTAAGATAAAAGCTCTAAGTCCTGTGTGTATGTCTAAAAATCGTGTTTGTGTGTGTAAGTGGAAGCGACAGGGAGCAAGTGAGAATGAGATACACAGTCATGTAAATGTACAGGGGATTTTAACATGCACCCAGTAATAGCTAATTTATATACACAGTGCTGCGCAGGCATCCTATTACCATAGTGCCTGAGGCTGCAATCACTCTCCCAGAGCTCTGCTCCGCGCTGCTCTGCCCGGCTCACTCAAGCACAGACCTCAGCAGCGATTGATTGCTTTGCTGGGATTCAGAAAGCCTTTTCTCTGCCAAACCAGGCTGAGGCTGGCGTGTGCCGACGAGGGCTCCGAGCCAGCCAGAGAGCGAAGGTGTTAACACCGAGGGAGGGGGAGGTGAAGCCGAGGGCTGACGGGCAAGCCAAGAAGCCAATCACAGGCTGTGGAGGAGAGGTGGGGAGGGGGAGAGTGGGCGGGCTCTGACCTTCCAGCTGAGCAGGCGACTGGGCGGGTGGCTGTGGGAGGGAGGGAGGAGGGAGGGAGGGCTTGCTGCAGCCCAGCACTCTCATCCAGCCTCACCATTCTCCTCTCAACATCAGTGGAAGAAGGGATGCTCTCTCCGTACGCCTCTAGTATGCTGCTCCCTGCTCGCCGCTAAGACTCAGAATCAGCAACAGAGGCATAGTGAGAGAAATCAGGAGACAGTGTCAGAGAAGTAGGGGATTTTCTTGGCTGAGGCGTTGCTGTAGCTGTTGTGTGAGGAGAGAGAGAGCGTGAGACAACGGCCGGCGTCTCCCAAATGGAGTGGAATGGGTTTAAGATGGTAAGGAAGAAGCCTGCCACTATACTCCACTGTGCATTGTTAACCATCGTTTCATTTCGGGCAGCCTACAGTGGCTAGAGCAGGTTGTAGATCACCCACAGTCTTTCAGCAGAGGCAATGCAGTGACTATTAAACTATTTGTTGTGCTGAATGTTAAGTTCCTACATACAGGGGATACAGCAGGGGGTGGGCAGGATGAGAAACGGAGGGAGACAGATGGAGAGACGGAGCCAGATATCATGGTAATCAGTGAGGTGTGGAGGCAGGAGTAGAGGTAAGGAAGGATGGGGAGAGGAATGGAGGGAGGGAAGGGTTAAATTGGGGAACAGCACCCATTTTATGTTGAAGCCAGGGCTGTAGGTGTCCCCCCCTTTTCCTGCCTTTGCACCACTCTGAAATATTTACCTGCGTATAGTGCTGCAGCAGAGCTGGAATGCACGTTGTTGATGCTGAATGTACTATGATAGTAGAAAAGTGGACTTGTGGGGGATTTTATATTCATGTATGCAAAGTAGTCTTTGTTAATTATACGAGTAGACGTGTTATCCGTCATGCTGCTCGTGTACACAGCACGAGTTTGTGTTGTCCATAAGTTGTGCCAGAGCTGGAGAAAGGCAGAGTAGGTGTGTTGGAGTTGCATGCACGCCTGAATTACAATAGATTGTAATGCTGTGCATGCTCTAACCCATTGCTCACGAGTGTGTGTGAACATGACTGTGTATTCTCAATTATGTGTTTGGCTGTGTGAGTGGGTGTCGACATGAGACCAATCATAATAACCTATAAGTAATCTGCTTTGCTCAGCTTCCCTGAGACACACTTTAACTTTGCATCCATTTATGCATTCATCCATCACGTGCAAGCGACAGACTGAGAGGTTGACAAACAAAACTAGCCGCCATATTTTTTCCTTCTGTCGTTTTTACCTGTCATATGTGACAGTTTTATTCCGCTGCCGATACTGCGTCACCACCGTAAAAGTAAATACCATTATTGAGCATTCTCGCTGCATCCATCTGTTTTCAAAACCTTACCAGCCACAAAGTGGACTGCTCACTTTTGTATTTGCACGAAGAACAGTGGACATTATTCATTTGTTGGCAGTAAATGTTTGAGTGTTTGCTTGCTGGCTTCTTTCCATGGGATGCAATCAAAATGCTAATTGAAGACAAGTCCCCTGTTTGGTGACTAGGCTAGAGACGCTAGCTGGCATGCCGTCTCCCTGGACACTCAAGGCTAGCAGCGTAGTGTACGTGCATGGATTGAGGGGCCTAGCAGGAGCACATGACGGACAATGTGAGAAGATGGGTGTGAACGCAGAGATATAGTGTATATTGTTTAAACTGTGTACACAGATTGGTCTCGTATTTTCATGTCCGGAGGGCGGAGGAAAGGAGAATGAAAAGGAGCAGTGATAAAGGGATTGAAAAAGTCGAATGTTCATCAGTATTGGAGGCATTAGATATGAGATTGCACCATGATACCTCCTGATGGGAACCAGTGGGGGACCTGGGCTAGAGACAGGCCATTGCGCACACATGCACATGGACACGCACACATGCACGCACACACACACACACACACACACACACACACACACACACACACACACACACACACACAAACATACAATGGCTGTATCACCCTCAGGCAGAACACCATGAGCTCCAAGGTTACACATCAATGCTAATAGGGTGGGGTGTGTGCGGAATTTATTAGCTACAGTGCACGGACCGAGTGTGTGCTCAGTGATTTAAAATGTAACTGAAGATCAGAGAAACGTAAGATAAGGATAGGTGCTCGGATATGTAGTCCAATCAAAATGATCCACAGACATCAAGTGAAAATTAATGGAGTGAAAAAAAGAACGTAAGAGAAATCAGACTTTGTAAATCAAATTATGCGATAGCTTGTGATGTGTTTTGTATGTCTGTGTAATTGGTTTTGTGTGCTTGTGTGTGTGTGTGTGTGCACGTCAGAGTGGCGACTGACATGTGTCCAGATTCCGAGTGACGTTTTAACTAGAGCCTGATTAAATACCAAGCAAACAGATAGAGTGAAAGAGGGAAGAGGAGAAGTGGTTCAAACATAGGAACAATTGTCTCTTAATCTGCTCTCCTGTGGTCCTATGCTCAAACATCAGCTCTCTAGGATTTACTGTAGGCTGGTGTGTCATCATTTATGTAGACAAACAGACCTTTAACTGTTTTGCATAGTGCTAGTAGAAATATAAATTATTAGTGTTAGAATGAAATAGGAATTTAAACTGAACTAGAAGTAATTGGACAAATATTTGTTTCTATCCTCTTTTCCTCTTGTTTACTTTCATCTTAAAACATTTATCTGCTGTGAAATAAATTCTTTATATCATCCCTTGACCATTTGACTCCTCTTGTGATAAACTCAGAGCTAACAATCTGAGGCAGACCACCCAGACCAATGCTCTGCTGAGATCTTCATCGCAGAATAACACAATCTGAGCATCCTGGTTTTACCTCCTTTAAGCTGTTCTCCTGGGCCCAGTGTGCTTATTTACTTGTAGCAATAGTTTTAAAATGGTGCATGGGTAATTTGATAGTTTGTGATAGGTTTACTGAGCAGCAGAAAAACATCCATTTGGGTTGAGGTGAATAATGCATGTTGTGGGTTTGACTTGCTGTTTGTGGCTGGTGATGCATCGTTGGTCTGCATGGAGTGTAAGAATGTCTCAAGTTGACTTTCATAAAATTGACTTTGTAGAAGGACAAGAGGTAAACAACAGCAAAGTAGACAGCCTTTAGCGTTCCTATGGTACGTTTAATGTGAGTATAGTCATGTTGTGCTGCTGTTAATGTTGTTTGATCAGTTTTTCACACTCAGATGTTGAACTGCAGTTTATCACACCCACAGTAATTAACTGCAGAATGCTGAGATGTCAAATGGTCACATAAGCTATGTTTACAAGCACAAAATAATATATTTTTTGCTCTCATTCAGAAAAAGACAAAATTTCTTTTAGGCTTGGGAGGTATCTATTTTTTCATATCTTCATGACATTTCACCTGGGTTTACAATCTGACAGTATTTGTGTAAAAAAACAACAAAGTGTCTTTCAGTTTCTTGAAAGGCACTCTATAGATAAAATGTATTATTATTATTATTATTATTATTATTATTATTATTATTATTATTATTATTAGAAGTAGTAGTAGTAGTATTAACAACAATGAACAAACAAAAATACGACTAAAAGCTGAGCTGCTCTTGATAAAAGTCATTTTAGCATGTATTACATTTTCTTGCCTGCAATGTCAAGTTAAGCGTTAGGTTAAAACTAAAACGCAGGTTTGTGTTGATGTGAAAATATGTTAGCTCTACATTCCAACTCCCCGTTGTCTTTCTCTGTTGTTGTTAGCCGACTTTTTACTAGTCCTGTAATGTTATCCCCACCACTTGCAGTTGCCATGTTTATTAGCTCAGCTGCCTTTTCCACGAGTAAAGACTGACCTCTGGTGGTGTGTGCAGTGCACTACATCACCTCAATACAGCATCTCCATGTCAGTTTATAGAAAGAGTCACATCTCTATTTTTGACAATATTGAAAATCATTATTTTTGGATTTCTAAACTCCCTAAACTGTAATACTTAAATACCGCTGACACTTAGTTCTCACAAAACTATTTACATGGTTAATAAAAATGAATATTCCACTAATATTCCAGTTTACATGTCATGGTTCATACTATTACTAACATGCCCAAATATTTTTAATCATATCAAAATATGGAAAAAGTGGAAGAGCTGGAACTGCTTGTACCATTTTGCTTCTTTGCATCAAAAAAGGATTTTTAAATATTTTAAATCAGTGGCAGACTTGTGCGACCGTGTGAACCCAGCCTCCCCTCGTCATGGCTTCACCTAATTGAAAAGGTCAGCCTTGCAGTATTTAGCCATATCCAGAAACCTGCTGATATCCAGCTCTTTCAAAATATTTAAAAATATGTGTGGTTTTTTTCTACCACCCAGAAATGTGAGATTTTCTTTTGGGCATGCACCTCAATATGTATCCATGACATGCACATAGCTGATTGTAAACAGGCAAGAGGCAGTGTGTTGCAATCTCTGGTAAAAAACCCAAATTTAGATGCATATTCTAAATGCACCGTATACATGTCCAAAAAATGCAATTAAAACCTGAATAATACTGGCATATGCCAGAAACGGCTACATTCGGAATAAGGCCTAAATGGGAATATCCATCTCAATATGCTGTTTACATGACCCGTTTCATATTCAGAATATTGTAATATTTGGAATAATAAGGGAATATTTGTGTGCATTTAAATCTAGTCACCATTTGTTTGTCTTCATACTATAGTTCATGTATTTAGTTTTAAAATAATATATATCAGTACACATACAGTAATTTTTTAGTGTGTGTGTGTGTGTGTGTGTGTGTCTGATGTGTATCATACTATACATGTCCCCTTTCTAGCTTTAGGTTAATGGCGAGCCTGAGTCAGGGGCATACAAAAGGATCACTTGCAGCTGAGAATAACAGAAATCCATCAGTCAGCCATAATTTCATGTTTCATGCATTAACTTTGACCCCACTTAGTAATGGGTGGGGCATTGTAGACAGAGGTTATAGTGATGTTGGTCAGAAATATAAGTTGAAGACATATAGTTGGATAAAATTTGTTTGGCAGGGACATCTAAGAAACACCTGCAAGACTGTAGAAGCCTTTTTATCTTTATTTTTTCTTGTTTAAGTGGAAACTCACAACAGTGTGATACTCAACTTGTCCACATATCCACAAGAATTAAAATTTCCCTTGCGTTGCCAGGTCCTCCGTTGACATGCAGTTATGTACACAATAATACAGTATTTTAACTAGTTTGTAAATTTATGCTATAATAAAACACCTTCAAAAGTAAGTGAGTAAAACTCAACTTTAAGAAAAATGATTTAATTATTCCTGTTCAGAAAAATATACTGTATGACACTAGTAGTAGACAAACTCAATTTATAATTAAAGATATGTGGTTGACTGGTGGTTAAAAATAAAGCTGCAATTACTAAGTTAAGATTTGATTTGTATGTGACATGACACTACTAAGATACTGCACATATTTTTGCCCTTACACTTGACTAAGAGGTTTTGCCAGTGCTTTGGCATATTCTGTGCGGGTGCATTATGCAGTCTTATCAGAATTTTGGTGGTACAGTGTCTGTATAAATATCGTAAAAATATTTTATTGTCTTTAAATGTCTTTTCCACTTTCCTTTAAACAAAAGCTGGATGGAAGCAGTTAATGAGCCAAAAGCCTGTTTGAATAAGAAGCTGCTGTAACAATCTCTGTCCCAATTAGCACGCTTTGGTTTTTAAATATTCCTTTTGTGTGAAGCCTAAACACACATGAAGACTCACAAAACGGTCACGTTGAAAATTTAATAGGCTTCCACAGTGATTTCCTTCATTTATTTAAAATGTTTTTTTTTCCGTCTCCTTTTAAAAAAAAAACGCTAGAAATCTGAGAGGCATGGCAAGGCATTCTGCTGTGAGGGGAGCAGCATTCACAAATACTAGACCTAATTCCTTTGGCAGCAGCTCAAACTGCTACAGACAGACACATAATCAGCTGGGGAGTGTTAGCGCCTCAGCCCACTAGCAAACACAGGACCGAGCCCTTGTTGTGCATCGCTGCTTTTCAGAATAAATATCCCGATGGAAAATACAGTGGGAGGAAAGAGGTATTCATGTGTATATAGCTCTTTGTTCAGTCAAAGATACAGAAGGAGAGAGGAACACTGGCTTTCTTAGCTACTTTACTGCTCATTCTTTCTCGATCCCCTCTCTCCCTCGTCTTCTCTCTCTCCTTTCCTTCCTCTCATCCTCCACTGTACCGTGTGTGTTTTGGTATTCATACAGATGTTTGGATTTGAGTGGCAGTTTCTCCTGAGACTGTGCACAAGCGGCTGACTCGTCTCATCTGCATTTTGCATCCCAGGAAAAAAGAGAACAGAAAGCAGCGGAAAGCATCAGCAGGCAGACCGGCTGTGTGTGTGAGAGAGACTCTGTGTGTGCGTGTGTGTGTGTGTGTGTGCGCGCACGATGTTGCCTGTTGTTTGGCTTTGGCAGCTTAACTGGCCCCAGTGCTGTTGCCGTGTGATGTTTAAAGGACGTTTCAAGGTCACGCTTTCGACAGTCCTTGCCGCCTCTGACATATTAAACATTTATGTATTTCTGTAGCCAGATGAATTATAGATTGAACATGCAACTGAACATGCTACAAAATGGCACCATTGTGGTTGGTAATAGACACATTAGGGCCTACAAACACAGCATCCCACATGACAGCTCAAGCCTGCCTTATCTCATCGATAGCAACACTAACACAGGGACAAAAAAAAAAGGCCTGATTGTGCTCTTTGCGGTACACCAAGAAAATGGAAAATCTCACAGCCAGAGGATGGAGGAGGTCCATCTGCAAAGATCAGGCCCACTGTAAATAAAGATCATAATGCTGGAGCTGAAAGACTTCTATGAAAAGGAAAAGCTATCTCCTCCTGAATTATTGAGAAAATACAGGCAAGAGGATAGATAAAACTTGACCATTTTCTTTTGTCAGTCAGAGGTTTGGTTTGCCTTTTTGACATAGCACACAAGAGAAAAAAGATAGCCAACCAGCTACACCCACTGGCAGTTATCAGGCCCCAGTTTGAGATAGTAATTCTGATAATGGGAGTTGTGTGTCCCAACAGGAATATGGATTCTCACAGTCAATGCATATTCCCTTCCAATTGACAGGAATGCCGCGCTTCCTGCACACTGAAGGAAGCGGGGGGAATGTTATATACGATGTTTATCAAGACTGATAAACATCAGCAGCAGGCACGAGCAGCACCTGTCAAGCTGATATTAGGAGGTAGAGAGAGAAAAAGTCGGAAAAGAAAGACGGAGAGAGAGAAAATGAGAGATGGATGTGTGCTGTCTCTCAGCTGCACGGCTCTCTGGCACATGCTGTCAGACTAAAACGGCGTTGCAGAATTTTCTATGGCAATCAGCCACTGCCTTCTATATGTTGCCTCCCTGGCACATGCTACACTATATGTGCGAAGATAGTCTCCTGTGGGCATTTTCAATTACTCCGCACTGTACGGCAGTAGGGGGGATTAATCTGCTCGTTTGAATGCACAGCGCACTTAATGGTGTAGCTGGTGTGCCGGCGGGCCTCGTCTGTTAGCTGCGCCCATATACATTTAGGCTTTTGTGTCTCACTCTCCTCCCTTCCTGCTGCAGTGGAAGCCATCTCTAAATTGCACCACTCTCACATCAAGTTACACCGAGATTAGATTTTCACAGAAGATGGGCTTGCTATAAATTCTCAAGTCAAACTCCAAATTGATTGTGTAATGACTAGTACAAAGCAACTTTATAGCATTTGGGAAGTGACTGAAATGCTTAAGCATCTGCAGTAACAGCATACTCAAGAGCACAAAGAAATCTGTGTTACAGGGTGATTAATGTAGCTGAATATTCAAATGACAACCAGGCTCATACCAAGTACTAAAAGCGAAAGTAGGAATGAAATAATTTGATATGTCATCATGTCACTCAGCAAGAGAAAGAAGGTTGCCAGATGATAGATACACCCATTTTAGCTTTTCTGTCTATCAGCGATGTGGTAACCTCCTCTCTACATCTACATGTAGTTTCGAGTTATTCATTGCCTCCATCAAACTGTTTACTCATTAAGACAGATGACGGACGGCTGTCCTTTCCCCTCGCAGCTATTTGATTATATGAGCTCCGGTTCGGCTCTGAATCAATAACCAGATTAGCGAGGCACACGCGTATACACACACACACACACACATGCGCTGACATACACTCAGCCACACCCTCGCACACTACCCAAGGCTGTGGAATGAATTCTCGAGTACAACGGTCGGTTTGTGTCTGTGTGATTTAGCTCTATGCCTTTGCTGCAAGGCAGACACACACACACACACACACACGAACACACACTAGCAGGCTGTGTCTGAGATGCAGCTGATGGGGGAAACAGTGATTAGATTAGGAAGAGCTCTGCCTGTGCTTTGCAGCCGGGCCAGTGTTCTCCTCTCTCCCTTGTTCTCGGCGTAAGTGCTGTACTGTAGGTTTTGTTCTTATCATATACCTCCAGGCTGTTTATAGCTTTTAAATACCTGTTCAACAAAGCCAATATTACCACTTCCAGCCTCAAACCAGTTTTAATTAGAACTCCTACTGTGAATTATACAGAAAATTGAGTTCAGTCAGAGGAGTTTACAAGTTTCAGTTGCTCAGGGAGAATATTCTTAGAAGAAGTTGCTTTAGCCAGTTATCTTGTTTTCCAAGGCCTTTTTTTAATACATACAACAAGCGTGACTGTAGGCTTGAGCAAGCGAGGAATGTATTTTCTAGTTGGCTGCAATAGCATGACACTGCTGAATTGCTTCTTTCTGACCTGATACACGCAGGTGGGCACAGTAACAGTGCATAGCCGGGAAGTCAAGTCTGAATCTGTTTGCATGTTTGTATAGCCTATGTTTGTTTATGTGCGCAGTGGTGTATTTTAGTGCATTCGGCTAAAGATAGGAGACAGCTTCGCTATAATGGCTGGTTGCCCGCACAGGTGCGTGGCAGCATTCACCTGCCAGCTACTTGTGGAGGTGGTGTCCTCGCTCATGACACATGGTGCTGACTCAGATGGATCAGCCTGCTTGCTCTCCCAGCCTCCCTGTCTGTTTCTGCGTCCTCTATCCTCCGTCCCGGCCCAGCTAAAAGGAACTTCAGTTCAGCACGGAAACGAGCACTGCATGGAAACACTAGCTATTTCCCTGAAATGCAATCCAGAGTAGTGCATATGAGTGTCCTCGCAGTACTGTAGACTCTGTTGCAGTGTCACTCATATTCACTCAGAGAATATTCACAGGAAGGTTAAACCTTAACTTGACTTTTGTGTAATGAGAAAGGAGGGCGGAGAGAGGAAAATGACACGCCCTACTGGCAGTGGTGGAATATAACTCAATAAGCAAGTGTTGTACCTAAGTATAATTTTGAAGTATAATTTTACTGGAGTATTTCCATTTTATGCAACTTTCGAATTTTACTCCAATACAAAATACAGAGGCAAATATAGTGCTTTTTACTTCACTGCATTCATTATAAATCTTAAGCTGCTTTGCTAATTTAAATTATTGATACAATGTATAAATAATGTGCTAATTTATAAAATACTATTTTAGGTTAAGCAACTCAGCAATATATAGAGTAAATGAAATTAGCCCTACCTTTACCAGCTGCAACATTTTAAGTCATGACCACATTTATGCATTAATAATTATAACACTAAAATTAAATGATTTGTTTCAACTCCAAAAAGTTAGTCTCTGGTCTACTTTAAAAATGGAAGTTGACTAAATTTGAGAAGACAAACTGAGGTAATTTTGTAATGATTCAATTTGTCTTCTAAAAATTCAGTCAACTTAAAATTTAAGGCAGTCCGAAGCTAATGTTTTAGAGTTAAAACAATTAGTTTATTAACAGTGAATTCAATAATATAATGTAAATGATTTGAAATGGGCCATTCTACATGATGAGTATTTGTTACTTTTTGGTATTTTAACTATATTTTGATGCTATTAGTTTTGTTCTTTTACTTTAAGGAATGATTTGCCAACTAACCAAGTCTGTGTCACTAGTTAGGGTCTGCGCAGATGAACAGTCATTTTGCATTATTGATGTTGCAAAATGCAATGGATTTTGGCTCACAGATAGGCAGGTGGGCCCCAGAGAAGGTGGCACAGCCTTTACACTGTTCATCTGCACACATTCCCAACAATGCGGTGACATAGACCTGGATGAAAATTGGCAAAGTAAAATCACTTAATAACTAAACAAATAAAATTGGTAAAGTATTCCTTTAAGTCAGATTTTTTTGCAAAATATTTCTACACTGTACTTTTACTCAAGTACAGGATCTGAATACTTCTTCCACCACTGCCTGTTAGGACAGATTGCGATTCTTTCATGTCATGTTAAATGACATGTGATGTCGGCCCACCGGCAGGGTTCTTCTCTCCTGCTTTGTTTTTGCCCTTTTTCTCTTATTCACAATGTGTCTTTTCTGTGCACCATTCACAGAAACAAGGTTAATACTTAGCAAATAGGCCCTACATGTTGAATAGATATCATCTCCACTAAAACCTTTAACCACATTAATGACATTTAATTAAGGATAGAATCCCGTGTAGGGGATGAGCAATGATTTAGCCTCTTTAATCCACCAAAATGTCCTAGCTGAGGGCTTCAGCAGTGATCACTCCCATCCGTCACACCCGGGGATTACAGCAGGACAGACAGCGATGCACAGCAGAGACATCTTGCTGATTTGACGGAGCTGGGAGCAGAGATGCTGGCTGCGGCAGCTAGAAGTGGAACAAAGGCTGGCACACTGTTGATGGGGATTTGATTCTGTTCAAGGGAAGATTGCTGTTGGGATGATGGCGCCGTGTTGACTTGCAGCTGAGGATTGGATGGAGAAATAGGGGTCAGGGGCATCAAGCGAGGGACTGTTCCTGGCACAGGAGTGAAACTAGGGGAGCTGTGATGAGGACCTGCGAGGCCAGGCTCGGGCTGAGGCTGAGGGACAGGGACTTGGGCTGACAGGCAAGGCCAGGCCGTCAATTCCAAGGCCTGGTCCCCGGTGCTCCAGGCTTCGGCCAAACAGCTAGGCAGGTGTCCAGCTGATCTCACACCCCCACAAGGGAGGAACTGCAGAGCACCAGTCACTGGAGCTGCACAAATTGAAGTGTCATCTCCAGAGTCAAGATGCTCACCAATTTTCTGCATGCGTTGGTGCAGAGTTGGGATTCAGCCAGTGGACAAATGGCTCCAGTTCCGCCTACAGTTTGGGCAAAGGAGACTGTGTTTTGTGTGTGTGTGTGTGTGTGTGTGTGTGTGTGTGTGTGTGTATTTCGTCTGCGAGAATGTGACTGTACGAAGCACTGCAGGTCCTCACTCATTGTCCTTGAAGTACAGTCTGTCTTTTGACTGCCCACAATGCAGCACGAAATTGTTTTTCAGAGAAGTTTTTCGATAAAGATAATTAAGCTGAGTAAATGTGAATAGAGTAGGAAAGGTGACATCAATTCGGTTATGAACACCTTTGTTGTGCCAGACTCTTTCGCCTTTAGAAACAAGTGAAACTGACCAACACATCCTGATATTTAACATTTTCCAGCATCCTATTATCTGTGAAATACAGATCTTTAGGTTATTATATAGATCCTGTCTGACACACCCCTCAGCAATTGGCCGTATCCTGTCATCTCCTGACCTCTGACCTTAAGCGAACATGTGCCGATTACCCAGGGGCTGTGAGGGAGTGTGTGGGAAAGCTGCATCGATCTCACAGGAAAGACTGCAACATCACAAAAGAGAAAGAAGAGAGGGGTAGAGGGGTGGGGGGGGAGTCAAGCCAAAGTTAAATGAAAAATTGCTTACGTACATGTCTCGCGCAGTCTGAAACATTTATTATTCCAAGTCACACAGAGAGAAAAGAGGTGGAGGAGAATAGAAGAAGAGAAGAATCCATTTGGTAAAGTAGATGCAGATCGATAAGACTGGAGGCAGGCAGGCCAGAGTGCAACAGAGGAGGGGTGTGTGTCGCTGAGTATCTGTGATGTGTCTGCGTGTGTGTGTGTGTGTGTGTGCTTGTGTGCATCAGGCATCCCAGATTACTTTTCCCTGATTGATCCGGCCCAGCATCCGTCTGACCTGTAGGACATTTCGGAGCTCGGAAGATGCTGGTGGAGGTGGAAAGATGGCGAGAGAGAGAGAGAGAGAGAGAGAGAGAGAGAGAGAGAGAGAGAGAGACGGCTAGGAAGAAAGGGAGAGGAGAGAGAAAAATAAAAATCAATAGTGCAGAGAGCATTACAGGGAGCTTGACTGGCCGAGAAGCTGAGATAGTAAAGTCGTATTAATCTCTTTGTGTTTCAGTCAGTTTGATAGGAACTCCAATTCAGTATCGCCAACTCTGATTCAGTATCACTTTCGGGGACAGAGAGTTTCAGTTTGAGTTAAGCAGGATCGAATGTGGCTGCTTTACGGTAGCAAAAAAAAATCGCTAATATATTTGGGATTATTCTTACAATAAATTAAGAAAAAAGTGATGTTCTCTGTCATTCTGTCATTTGAACAAGTCAAATACTGTACAAAAAATAAAGCTAAGTTGCATAAGGCATAAGGAAATCACTAATAATATATCTGAGGCAAGATGGTGAGACGAAGTCTAACAAGTCAGATGGTTGCATGCTGGCTCCATTTTGTAGCTGCCAGGCAGTGTGTCTATCAGTGGAGAGATCCTGCAGCATACTGTCTACTCCGCAGTCTCTACAGCCTCCATCTATCCTGGCCAAGTCAGGGTAAATTGATTGTCTAAGCTCTGTAAGAGAAGGGGGAGGGAAGCTTGCGCCAGGCCAGCAATATAAAGTGGTGGTTTTATGGGGTAGAAGCAGCAGAGGAGTGACGAAGGTGAAAAGGACAGGGAGAGGAAAAACTCCTTGGTCGTTTAAATTTTAGCTTGCGCTGTAAGAACTGTGGATAAGGAGAGATCATCTTTGAGCATAGTACAAAAGAAAGACCTCTAAAAGAAAGCTGCCTTTTTGACCGTTAGAGGAAAACAAATGTTTACTCCCCTTTCCTCTCTGTAGGCGGGTAAGGCTTGTCCTATTTGACTGCAGCACCCAGACACCATTGGCCGGGAGCCCAAGGAGACAGGAAGCACTTTTGTGGCATCAAATATTAATGGCATTATAGAGTGTATTGATTATATAATAAGTTTTCCCAGCATCTGAGCACCGACTGAAATGTATTCCCTGAATAATTGAAAATGTATCCATGAGCGGTTTTTCATCTCAATGGTTGGTGAATGTAATTGCATCTCACCCTTATTCCAGTGTTATTTGAGATTTTATCAGGAGACGCACGTGTGTGTTCATGTGATAAACGCGAGGACAGTGAGAATATGAAGAAAAATGAAATTGTGTGTGTGTGTGTGTGTGTGTGTGTGTCACGCCTGAGACTGTGTTTGTTTTATTGAATGGTTGAGCATTGAATATTGAGAAGTGAACTGCAGAGACTTAAACGCACTTCTGAGAAATGTAATATTCCTCTCTTTTGCCCCGACATTATGCTCTCTTGCACTATACGTTGGCTGTTGAAATGGAGACTCATATACATCTGCTTGCTGCTTCTTACATTTTTATCACTACATTTGTACATGCTACGATTACACTGCACTGTCTGCTTGCTGCGGCACGTCATTCCCTTCCACCGCGACATAAAATGACGGCTTTGCAGAATGGGTGAAAAAAAATGCTCTTGATGTTTCACCTCTGCCTAACATTTTTCTTTTTTCAGGGTAGCTATTCAACTTTACATTTAACAGCAGGCTATACAGTATGTTGTCTAATATACTGTATGTGGTGACTGCAAACTGTACCTAGTGTGGGTACCTTTGCCCCCTGGTGCTGTCCACTCTTGGCTCTTTGAAAATGGTTATGAATAAAACTCACAGGCCTTGGCACAACTGCATGAGGTTGACCAGCTAAATGCTTGAAAATGTTAATTTATTTTAGAATTTGAATTTAAACTAGGGCTGTCAGCGTAACACGGTTTTTTTTGGTCTTTAAGAGGCTGTACCAGGCTGAGTTTAAAGCTACAGGGATAATACTGGTATCTGAAACTAGAAGACACAAGATATACAGCGATACCAACCACATCATGCATAAATAATACTCCAAAGTTAGGCTAAATTATAGGGATGGAGAAACAGCATGGCCATTTCACAGCGGGCCCTTAACCTCTGACCTCAAGAAATCTGAATAAAAATGGGTTGTCTATGTACTCATGAGTGTCCCCTTCACAGAAATGCTCACTTTATGCTAGTCCCATGCAGTCTTTTGCTGTCATTTGATTCCTAATCTAGACTATCTGGTAAGAAGTGTTTCACCTTGTCAATATGGACTTCATAACTGTTTTGCAATGCAAAATAATGGAACTGTAAACAAGCTATTAAAAATGTGTTTAATTGCAATTAACCACTGAAATTCTGCGATTAATAATTAACAATTAAAAAAAAAAAAAGTTTGACAGCCCTAATTTAAACCTAAAACCAAATTTGTCCGAGTATTTTTGCACAACCATTATTCAACACTTTTGGCCCTCACCAGACTAAAACAAATGTGGCTCAGCTTGCTATTTCTATATGATCTCCAAAATATCCCAATATTCACCATAACCTGTCAGCTAGTAAAAATAATATTCCCTGTCCTCTTTTCTACCCTGACCTCCCTGCCCCTCTGTATCTTCTTTTTCCCTTTCAAGCTGACAGTTCACTCTCATTTAGACCTCCATTATGCATTCCTGCTCAAGTTTACAAGACACATTGACAACAGAACATGTACAGACTCTCTCTATGCTCCCCCCACCTCTGTCTCTCTCTTTCTTTGAAGTATTGGAAGTGTCTTCCCCATTACTCAGCCCTTGCCTTTTCTCCCCCCCACTCCCATCTGATCCCTCACTCCCTCTCTTCATCTCTCTGAAGGAGTAAATGAAGGCAGAGGTCATCCCTCCTCTCCTCCTCCTCTCCTGCTAAATTGGCTGCTTGTAGCATCCGTAGATAGCTGCAGGCATTTAAGCCCCCTGCTCTGGAGAGCTAGTGAACAGACTTCCTGCTCATTTGTGGCATTTCTGTCTCTTCAACCACAGGCTTGTTTACCCACAGAGAGCAAGAGGGAAACCCTCATTATAAACTCTGCCAAGGTCATTGCAGTCACCATACCAATCTGCAAGATTCAACATACATATGCAATTTTATTCAAACCATTATGAAGGTGGTTAAATTATTAAAAGTAAAGACAGAAGAAATAATATCAATATCCCTGTTTCTATCTTAGTAATTCCATTTTCAGCATTAAGAAATATTTTAAGGTTGTTCCAATATCAATACCAGTAGCGTAACGACCTCACATACTGCCTAAAATGCTGGTTATACACTGATCCGATACCATGCAATTTATTAGTAAACTTTAGTGTAGCTTCATACCTCAATGAAACAGCAGTTTTCCCACAAATCAATTCCTCTTCGCTACTCTAAAATAATAGCCTACACAGCTAATTGCCCTGTGCAGGCACTGGCAACTGCTGTTGTAGAGCTGTGAAGGAGAAATTTCCAGTGGAGCTGTCTTATGTTAGCTGTTAGCAAAATATCAGAAATTTGGCAATATTTTACACTGGGTAAAATAAAGCTCTATGGCATAAATTCTCTGTATATATTTCTTTATGTTTCACAAAGGTTTTAACCTGAGCCATGTCATACAATATTGACTACGTCAAGATGCACAAAATTTTCCAGTTATTGCCCTTATTCTGAAAAAGTCAATATTCTGACTAAGCTGTTTACATGGCCAATGAAACTGAATATTCCACTAATATTCTTGTTAATATGCAGCCCTACATACTCTTTTTGACATGACCTAACATGTCATTTATCATATCAAAATATGGAAAAGTGGAACAGCTGGAGGTGTTTTTCATTTTGCTTCTTTGCATCAAAATAGGATTTTCTTCCTGGTTGGTGCTGTGATCTTTGCGTATATCCATCTTTCATAGTAGTGTCTAAACATTTAAATGTAGGTGTGTTTCTTCTACAAACCAGAATTGCAGCCTTGTAAACTGTTGGCTAGTTGGTTTGTGAACAAAGTTTTTAAGACAATTTTAAGAGCTGACCTAAAACAAATAGAGGCCTTGTGCCACAGTTAATATCAGCATATCTGTATGTCTTATTTGGAATATGCTTCATCCTAAAAAGGGCCTTATTTATTTATTGTGTTTTTGACATGACTTAGAATATAGTAAAATTTGGTATAATAGTGGAAAATTAGTGTGCATGTAAACATAGTCAGTGATGGCAATAATTTCACATCTATACAGGGTTAGTAGTATACGGCTATTCTTTTTTTTTTCTTTTTTATGCAAGGTATCTGATTGGTACTTGCTATATGCCAACATGCAAATCCCTGTATTGGAATCAGCATCAGGAGGGAAAAACGGTATTGGAACATCTCTAAAAAATTTCAACAATTTGAATCATACAGTTTTTCAAATCTTAACCATCACCCCAATTTATACTTCCCCCAAAACCAAACCACTCATCCCAATCAGTCCATACCAACCAAACACAAAAATCCTGAGCCACCCGTCTTTGTTTTAGTTTGACTGGTAGAAGGACTATAAAGTTGTCGCTGTATTTTAAAGTGAGCCACCATTTTCTCCATCACCCCAACTCCCGCCCCCACTCCCCAAATCCCACTGCAACCCTAACCTTGTAAAGTGAGTGTATGATGTTGACGGTGGGCTGTGCGTCCCTCCCTCCCTGTGCTCCGCTCCATAGGGGTCGACAGAGACACAGTGGCGTCAGGCAGAGCTCCCACAGCTCCAGGGCTGGGCAGAGAAGGGATTGCTGACACAGCCAAAGATGGTAAGGAGACTACTGCTGCCAAATGGATGGTCCAGCCATTTTACACACCCATGAAGTAATATGATCTGATATTGTACTGTGTTCACATAAAAACGCTCTGGTTGGTGATGCTGCTGACTGAGACAGTTGGAGCAGAGATTGATGGAGGGAGGACCGGGGGGTTGCGAGGGTAGAGGAAGTTGTGCAGAGATGAGAGAAGAAGCAATATTCAGCTGCTGACGTGTTCACTCATTGTATATGTTTGAGGAAGCCAATACATAATGTTGCACATTTATTTTTCAATGTATATGTACATATTTTTGTTTTAGTATTTATACGACATCCGTTACAAATTAAATGTGTTTTTTAGCTTTCATTAACACGTGCAAAGCTTCACCTGTGGGCTTTTTTTTTAATGGCCCTCCACTTCCTTGCAGACACTTAGAGACTTTTTGGCCTCCCTTCTACTGTGCTAAGCACTTTAGCACTCATCAAAAATCCTAAATTAATCAGTCCCTCCCATGCACTTTGCTTTAAAGTAACTGCAGCTTCAGCACTGTTTGATTCAAACCAGTTAACATTCTTAAAGGTCCAGTGTGTAAGATTTAGGTGGATTTAGTGGCATCTAGCGGTGAGTATTGAAGATTTAACCAGCTGAAACTTCTCCTGGTTAAATTTCCTTCAGTGTTCATTCTTGAGGAGGTTTTTACCGGTAGCTGAATTATTTACAGAGGTCACTACCTCTTCAAAACAAATGGACCTGGTGATTTTAACCAGTAAAACACTGAATAAAGCAGTTTCACGTTGAACAGTCTGTGTTTTTAAGACACTTCTTGCTGTGGAGGGGCTGCCAACTATAGTGGCTGACAAAAAACATGAATGTTTGGTTTGTCTGTTCCGGGCTACTGTAGAAAAACAAAGCTCATTCTAAGGTAACGAAAACAACAATTCTTATTTTCAGGTGATTATAAACAAAAACATACCTATATTCCATTTTTGCCTTTACAAACTCTAAATCCTACACACTGGACCTTTAAGATGCCAGCTTTAAGAATGACGATCAAGTGTCTTTCAACTTTCAGCAAGCGCTTCTTCTAAATTCTATTAAATAAAATCTTTGCACATTTGTATCATACATTTCCAACCACCAAAAAACCATCTACATGTGTTATTAGAAGCCCAGTGCTGGCTCTGCGTCCTACATAGCCAGCATTACAACATGTGAGAATAAGAAGCTGCATCTCGAGGCTGGGATCTTGAGAGGGCTGTGTGTTGTACCAAGTCAGCAGGACGCACAGTGAGTTCTGTCCGCAGCACTAGGCTCCTCAGTGGGAGAGCAGGGGCAGCCAGAGTGTTCACAACCAACATGAAGTGGACTGCTGAGCAGCACAAATGCTGGTGGGCAGGGACAAGGAGAGGAATATAATTGGCCACTGGGACTCGGCAGGTCCCTGTTAATTAGAGGCAGCCATTTTGGTGGAAAAACTCCTCAGAAAACGTCCCATGGAGTTGAAAGTCTCTCTGACAGAATGGAGCCCAGCAGGGAATGTAAACAGATTTAATAAGGCCCTCTCCAATCAACTCTGTTATGGCTAGATACTATTCTCTCCTTCGTCTCTGCTCTCTTTCTCTCTCTCTCTCTCTCTCTCTCTCCCCCTCTGTCTTCCTCGGTCTGTCTCTGTATCTCTGTTGTGGTAGAGTGGTGAGTGAGTAGGAAAGGATACTGTCAAAAGAACAATTTGCATGCAGCTCTCATCTTGAGAGCTTTTAGACATCTCCCTGTCTGTTTGTTTTCTGCTGTGGGCTTGGGCCATTGTTCTCCCTCTCTGTATGCAAGTGTGCGCGTGAGTATGTGCTCTTCCCCTCACTGCATATGCCACAGTGTGTGAATGCATGGAAGTGTGCGCGTGCATGTGAGCGTGTGTATGTGTGTCTAAAATGAGAGGATGGAAGCAGATTAAAGACTGACATTTTGTTGCTGCTGCTCCTAAACACTTAGATGGAGGAAAAGAAGAGCACGAGATAATAAGGAAATACAGCCTTTTTTTAAAGGTCTTCCTGAAGCCAGAGAAGCGATGGATGCTTCAAGCCCCCGTATGCCATCCCATGAGATTGGTATGGGTATTTAGAGATAGAGATAGTCCCTGTTTTAAGAACTGTGCTTGGATAAAGACCAATGGCTTTCTTAGCTTTTCTGATCTCTTTAAAATGAACTGCACACAGTTTGACTTCTCCTGGTCATGTGATCTGATGGCTGTGAAATAATTATTTGACTATATATTATACTGATGTTGGTGTGAATATATTGGTGGTATTTTTTGGTAACTAAAGAGTAATTTGTTTTCCCGCTGTTCATTTATCATCATTCCTGCTTACTACACGCAGGTAGATAGATAAAAGTAAAGTGATTAAAGCTGAGAAGCACACGCATTGTAAACGTCTAAAACAGTTTTGAAAACTATTTCTGGACAAACTGGGAAATTTTTAAATTCGGCTTTGAGCTGTATTATTAGAACACAGGTCCAGTCTTTTGATAATCCAGAAATAGAGCGAAATAGGACTCGTGTGCCGTTTCTCCTCTGCTAAAACCAGCCCTGCTTCCAAGTGCAGCCTGTCTGCGTGTGCTTAGGAATGGTTAAAAATAGACCGAGAGCTGAATGGTTGAACAGGGGAAAGGGAGAGATCTGAGTGATGACTTTAAAAATTTGATTGAATCAGATTAAAGAATATTTGCATCTTGATTTGGGTTTCAGCATGTTAGGTCATCGCAGTGCTTTTTGGAGCAGTATAATGGGAACTTGTGAGTTTGTGCTAAAATGGACAAGCTTTTTCGACAAATGTGCAAACATATAATACAGGGACTGCAGGACACTCAAAAAATAAAACAATTAGGAAACATTCTGTCCACAGTCAGCTTCTGGACAAGCAAAATTTAAGACGGAATGATGATGAACAGTGTGTCCATCTTCTTTTCCTGTTTTATCTTCCCACCATTTAGTGATTAGATTCAGTCGTCTCCACTCTTTCCATTTGTGAAAACACTGACACTCCCCTCAAACACACATACTCACACATATATGCAACAAAAGCCATTAATTTGATCAAACAAATGTTTTTTATGCAAATGGATGAATAATTTCTCTTTACACATTGCTTTTGTTGGAGAGTAATGTTCACTCAGAATAAGTATTTCTATTAAATATGTATCAGAGTGCTCTGTCGGAAATGCAAAGTGCAACCTCCCTCCTCCGACTTTTGACTCTCCCTCCTTCTCACCCTTTTTTTTTTTTTTGCTGTTTTCTCACACTTAACACCAAGCTTGCTGTTCCTTTTCGAACACTTTGATCCTAAGATGCTCTGCAAAACCAGATAAGAAAAAGGCGAACTTTCCTCTGTCACAGCAGCAGCATCAGCAGTCAAATAGCTTGCTGAAGGGCTGCCCCTGTTGTTGCCCCCTCCCACAAACCTCAGCAGCTATCAGAGAATCATTTAGAGAAGCCTCTTACTGTCTTCATGAATATAGCTGTTTTTCCTCTCTGTGTCTAGTGTTTGTTGTTTTTCTCAGTGTTTAAAGATGTGGCATGTTCTGTGTACAGTGCGTTCACTATATGTTTACTTTGTGATTCCATATTAAGGTTTAGCAGTGTTTTGACAAATGTTGAAGATGCATCGTGACGTGATTTATTTTTCACCAAGCATTAACACTGTTGTCACTAAACCTACTTTTCAGCCATTTCAGCATGATGTATAAATATTTACTCTTCCTTACAGTACCAAAACAGTTATTAATGATATACAAAATCAAGTTACTTCATCAAATAGATGCAAAATCCTATAAATTAAATAAAGCAGTCTTGCCTTTTGATTTACAACATTGACCACAATAACTCAAATATGGCAGAATCTCTGATGGTTGACAAATTTTTGTCACCTTATGTTTAGGGATGCACCACTTGCTTGGATTGCACTGATGTTTACAATTTGGATGATAGCCAGTGCTGATACAGATTTTCTGTTTGTTTAGTTCTTAACCTTAATGATAAAAAGAAAAATAAATCCTCCTACATTACTCCATACTAAGATATGCTTTTCTTTACAAAGATCGGCATCTCTGCCTTGTTGCAGCTCAGTCTATTCCTCTCCTCATCCAAGATATGAGACGCAGAGTTTAACAGCTGCTCACTGAAAGCAAATGTAAAAACAAATAACACACGTGCATGGCACCCACTACCCTCTTAAGTCATGCCATAGTCAGGCCTGGCCAGTAGCTTGTCCGAGTCCAACAGCAAATAACTGACACATTTACCCTGTGCAAAATTGATGCGGCTGATAAAAATTAGCCAGTGCCATTGGTGAACGTTATCTTTTTTGCCAATAGGCCAATGGCAGTCAACAAGGCCGTTATTGGCCAATACCAATGCTCAGTAGATAAGTCGGTGTGTTTGTTTACCCATACTATATATTGGTATGTTTCCCATACAATGTAAAAATTAAGCAATTATTTCTAAAATATAAGAAACATCGTGAATGTTTTATTCTGCAGCTATAATATTTAAATCCCTGTAAGGTAGAATGGCAATTACAAAACAGTGATATACTGTAGGTACAGAGCTGGTTGAAAACCTTCCAAATGTCTTGAAATACACCTTTAAAAGCCCTTTTCACCCAGACTGCGGATTTGACTTAATGCAACAAAAGTCATGCTTTTTCAAAAATTAATTTTGAAAATGACCACTTTGTCAGAGTGTCTCAAAGTATGCCTTGCTACATATTCAGTGTTCCAAATAGCTAAAGACAGTACAGAAGCCTTTGTTAATGAACGCCATCCCTCTCCTTTTTCCTCCCTGCATTTTCGCTCTATGGTTCCTCTCCCTCTTTCCTCCTCCTCTCTGCCCTGCTCCAGATCATTAGTAACATGGAGGCTCCAGTGACAAATGGCCCCAGCGGCGGAGGCACCACAGCCAACGGTCCGACCACCAACAGCCGCGGCTGCCCCTCACCCATGCAGACTGGCCCAACAAACGACGACAGCAAGACCAACCTCATTGTCAACTACCTGCCCCAGAACATGACCCAGGAGGAGTTCCGCAGCCTGTTCGGTAGCATCGGCGAGATTGAGTCCTGCAAGCTGGTTCGCGACAAGATCACAGGTACAGACTGGAAACTTTTCATGTTGCATTGGGGTATTTCTGCTTGTGTGTCCCAAAATATCAACTTTTCATGAACTAAGAAATCTGCTTAGCCCTCACATCATTTGAGGTGTATCCAATAGGTTTTGAAAAGATAGACTTTGTAGGATTTCTCAGCCCATACAGGAGCATGTATTTCCCTGAAGTAAAAATGTGAAAATCACACTAAAGTGAAGTCAAAAGGCTTTCAGTGACAATTTGATGCACTCACGAGCAGAAGTTGGGAGAAATGAATGTAGTACACCGTCTGAAGATTTGGTAGTCCCAACAGGCAATTCCTCCAAAGGAAAGAGGAAAGGGATAAGCACAAGGTGAGCCACTATCCTGAGCTCCTCGAGAGCTGGAAGGGATTTAGATGCTTGCTTTCTATTCTGACTGTTTTAACTGGCCCAATCCTGGCAGTTTAAGAATGGACTCCCTATTCACTAGATCAGCCCGCTTTTAAAGTATAATACTCAACAGACCACATATTTTAAAGTTATTGGTAATCTATGTTTTTTCTCAAGAGCATTTTTTTTTAACAAATTCATGTTCATGAAAATTGTTAAGTCCACAGCAAATATGCCAGTTCAGCACAACACATCCATAGTATAGGAACACAAAATTCATTCTTGGCTCAATCATCCATCACCCCAATAAGCACCATCAATAAGTAGGATTCGAAAGGGTGCTTAGTCCCTGGAGTTATGCAGGAAGCTTTATATTTAGAAAAGCTGGAAAGGAAACATGAGTAAATAAAGAAGAGAAGGGGGTTTAGGAATTGATAAGCTTATACAGATTGTATTATTGACATAGATTCAAAGACAGAAAGATGAAAAATAGCGAGTGAAAATACATTATTAGTTTGAAGCTTCTGAAAGGAACTTCAAGTGATGTTCCTACACTTTTTAGGATTTTTTAGCCCCTATTACATTACCTATTTAAGACGGAAATTGTATGCGAGTATTCTGCCTCAACGCTCTTTGTAAAAGGACCAATTGCAGAATAGGGGGTTGTCTGGCCTTCAAGCTGACAGTGGTGGTAGTAATAACACACAATTGACATCTGTGTAAACAGGATATCCGTCACGAGGGGACCATGGACGGGACAGGTGTGACATTTTAAAGACGTATTACGTGTGCGACCCACCGCAGGAAATTTGAAAAACAGCTAGCAGCACATAGCTGCTAAATCAGAGAAAAAAAATAGCCATCAAAAAGTATCCGCAATTGGGGAGACAGTGAGGTCCAGGAGCTTCGTTCCTCCAAGTGGAGGGCAAGATCACCCACAATATAACAGAGATGTTAAATGATTATTACTGGCACATTATGCCTTTATTATTGTTTAGAAAGCGCGTCCGATTTTTATGTTACATGCCACAATAGAGGTAGACGCTGTTGTATTTCACAACACACCCGACACGCCTCTTTTGCTTCAGGGATGCTGGCATGCTTTCTAAAATCACACACTGGAGCAGCATGTTGCTGCTTCTGTGTAAAAATGCAAAGTCAGCATAAAGAAGGGTCTTTGTAGCAGCCCTAAAGCGCAATCTCTGTGTAAAAAGGGCTTAGCGGTAATCTATATATTACTTCATTTTGTGTTTGTGTTCACCTTTCACAAACTTTTTTGTCATGTTTGCCTTTATAGTTAAATAACGGTAGACTGGTAAGAACAAGGAAATAGAGGCAGGCGTGATGAAGCAGACAGCTTATGTGACTGCTGCTGAAAGATTAACGGTAGGTGTAGATACAACAGCACGCTGTGTGTTGAATGTAGACACACGTTAGGAATTAAACATGCAATGAATAGCACATGTGTGTGCACAAGCCCTGCAGTCCGACATCATTCCAAACAATTCGAGTGTTTCAGAGGAGTCATTGCTTGTATTGTCTCCTACAAGGAGAAATCCATCTCTGCCCTCTGTGTGTGTGTGTATGTGTGTGCGCGTGCATGCGTGTATGTGTTCAAGCGCTGTGAGTCAGCAATGCAGCAAAGTGCCACATGTTCTCCAGAGGTGTTTAAATTAAGCAGCACTTCGCGGTGCTAATCATGGCTGTAATCTGGGCGTAGTGGCTGTGTGGGTGGCCATACAGCAGATGGATCGGGGGGGTTGGGGTGGTGCGGCTCTGTGATAATGCTCCATAATGGCTTTCATTTTAGATCCTACTTACTGACACTCTTCTCCTGATAATCTCATTAAAGAGCACCAGGCTGGCAGGCAGTGTAGATCACCGAGCCATTCTCAGATAGCAGGCAAGGAGAGGAGAGTAAACACACACATGCACGGATATATAAGCAAGCATAATCACCGAATTAGATTTCTTGTAACAGATTAAGAGCAACCAAAAGGCCAATAGCGATGACAATTTAGACTGTAAACCAAAAATGGCCACTAGCCCAGCCGTTCCTGCCTCCGTCTGTTCTCTGAAGCATATTCTGCAGCACTACAGCTCCTCTCTAGGACCATCTTTCGCTTCCTCTGTAATGGGCCACAAAATGGAGCCTGAGAGTCAGAAACACCAGGATAATGGAGGACGGTGTGTACAAAAATAACACCGGGATACCACATGCTATCATCATCACCATCACCATGTTCTCTCTCCTCCCGATTTTCCCCTTAAGTATGATTTGCCAAGCAGCAGCGAGGAACCAAGCAGATATTTGGAGGGAGTTTAAAAAACAGAATTGCTGTAAACCTGCTCGGGCCCTAAATGCGGAATCTGAGAGAGGTAGAAGTGTTTGTTCGCTCACTTCTAAACCATTTAGGGTACTTCTCTGCTCTGCACTACAAGGTCTCTCTGATGACTTAGCATCAACGCAAAAAGTTATAAATAAATCCTGCCCTCCCTCCGTCTCCCCCTGTGGCGTATGCCTGTTTTGCTCTCCCATGGGTGCAATTTCCTCGTGCAAACTTTTAGGCTAACAAAGCACAGATCCCCTCTTCTAGCGGAGAATGCCAAGAGGCTTTATACTCTCTAACATTCATCCAAATCATTAACAGAGTAAGCCAGGTTTATAAGCAGGAGGGGTAAAGAGAAGGATGGTGGGAAGAGTAGAGAGAACACCAGTTTTTGAGGCTGATATGTACAACTGTACCGTTTTCCCGTCTGTCATAAATATCTTGGAATTCATGTAAGAAAGATCAACTAGACATTTGTATCTGAGTGAGTCAAGAGTAAGAAAGGAAAGGACATTTTTCTGCATGAAGCTTCAGAATGTCTTGAGGATAGTTGGAGTGCTCTGTAGCTACACATTATTCGTATTGATGGGAATATTAAGGTTGTCATATTGTATTATGCAGTGTGAAGAGTATGAAGAGTAGAAAACAAAGTTTGAGAATTTAAATACATTCACTGACTGGAAATCCTTTTTTTTTAAATTTTGATAATAATTTCAATATTTTATCATGTAAAAATTGAAGTATTTCGACCAACAAAATTATTATTCAGTCTTTTAGTGTACATGCAAGAGTGGTTACATTTAGCTTTGTACATTGGTTGGAGCTGTACTTGAAGTGCAAACTAATACAATGCTACCGAACCAAAGACACTATTAACATGCCAACAAAGTATAAAGATGTGTTACTGCCATACAGCATCTCGGCCTTCTTAGATACTAACATTAAAGACATCACCCAAATAATCTAAATTTGTCAGCTGTTTCCTTACTTTAAAAAATAGAAAATAAAATAAACAAACAAATAAAACAAAAAAACATCTAATGCCCCTTTTTCCACCAACATGGAACCGGTTCTGTTCCAGTTTTTTACATTTAATTTTGACCTGTTCAGAGCATTTCAACCAAAACTCAATTAGTTCAAAACCAAAAATGTTTGTTCTCAGCCGGAACCAAAAACAGCAGCTTTTCTGCGACATGAAGTGTGAACCTTGACGACATCAGTGAGTATGTCATATTCTAAAGATTAGAAAGAGACGGTGGAGAAGTCAAGTGAGAAATCGAGTGTGCAGTGGTCTCATAAAAAGTTGGCTCTTTTTTTGGGGGGGGCAGAACAAAACAGTTGTTCTACCCAAAAAACAGGCTGCAGTTCACAGGTGATCAATGTAATTCACGATTTTGCTTCTACTGTTGTGCATTGTACAACACCCTCTGTTGATGACACATCCTTTATTACAACGGTTCAGTGCAAAACTGGTAGAAATGTGGGCTGGTTTGCTAGAAAGCACTAAGGTGCCAAGAATCCTTAATGGAACTGGTTTAATAACCAAAGCTCATTTGGTGGAAAAGGAGTATAAAAGAAAAAATAAATCAACAGTCCACATTGTAGATCCTGTGGCCTAATAACAAATACCAAACTTAATGGAAACATATGCCGCCTGAAAAGATCCTGTAGAATACGAGTTTGTTTTTGCCAGGAGACAAATTTCAAAGTAAAAAAACAGCATTTAGTTTGATTTTTGCGTGGTCTTTACCCACCTACAGCAACCCACAGCTTTCCCATGGGCGTGCGCGACACATAAACATGTGAGACTTTAAATGAGGACGCAAACCAATGCAACAATGGGAGGCAATGCAGGGAGAAGAGATAAAATTACCATCAAGGTTAAGATGTTTCCACTTTAGGGATTTAGACTTTTAGTCCTGAACATGGGAAATATATTGTAATATTCACAATTACAGGTAATCGTGAAGTTGTATAGCACCCCAAATCCTCCCCGTAATTCAAACCATGGCTTTACTATTTTATATTCAGACAAATGCACTCAATCATTCATCAGTATTTGCTTGCTTGAACATCACAAATATCAGTGTTTGCAGCTTAACTGACCTGTGAGTGTTTGCAGATGAGGTGTGAGCATATGAGCCTCTCAGAGGTAGGAGAGACAGACAGGTCCTTAGCTTCCTGTGGACTTGCTCCTGTCAGCTCCAATGACGCCAGCATGGCGTGAGGCTCGAGTGGGTACGGGCAGGCGTAGACACTCTAGCTCCGTCTGTCACCCTGGCTGACTTCAGCTGGTCGAAAAAGCCACCTCTGGGTGTCTTCCTTGCTCCACACACGCCTGCATGCCCGCTCGCGCAGCTACCGCTGCCTGGTGCTCTCATAACACGGCAGGGACATGCAGGTTAATCTTTTATTTAAGGCTAGCTTACACGCACCTAGCTGCAGCCCACACACACTTCTACATCAGCCCCAGGCCTCCACCTGTGAATGTCCTGTCTGCCTCTTAAAGAGACGATACCTTAAATGCTTCGCTGTTTGAATTAAGTGTGTATACTGTAGTAGCTTTTACATTTGTCCTTCTGCATTTCAGAGAGACAGCTACATGTACAAATGCTTTATGTCAAGGACGTGACGGCTCTGAGATGCTGTGCACTATACATGGTTCCACTTATAGCTCTCTCTTTTCATCCTGTCTTCCTTTAAAAGAAAGCAAGATGTCTATTTAAGCTGCAAATTGCCAGTCTGAAACCTCATCCTGAGCAACAGCGAAGGCATCCACACCTCACTGAGACGTTAGAAAAAACAGGCATACCCTTATTGCGAGCTGAGAAAAATTGATGTGGACTTTGCAATATACTGAATCAGCACTCACATGCCTATTCACACACAGAAATAGATTGACTGATCCTTGTCAGGAAGTCATTTTTCGGGATAATTTTTCTGCATCAGCTGCATTTCTGCTGGAGAAATGAATGCATTTGTTTTCATAATGACACGGAGAAAAAGGAAATGGCTTTTCATGCTGGAACAAGAATTGATTGCATTGGGGAAATTGTGTGTGTGTGTGTGTGTGTGTGTGTGTGTGTGTGTGTGTGTGTGTGTGTGTGTGTGTGTGTGTGTGTGTGTGTGTGAGGGGGGTGTTTGGACAAGCTTTTTTTGGGATTGTCATGTTGTGCCAATAATTACAGTAGCCAAAAGCTCAGTAGTCTTACTTTGTATAGATAGATAGGATGTTTTACTGGTCTAGTAAACAGTTCTGGCCGCCTGTGTCACCTTTTTGCTCATGTAGACCCGGCTTTTTCTAGAAATAGAATGGATAGAGAGGACATGGAACTGTTTTCCATGGTTATTTGACTATTACAAAAGAAGATTAAGATTGTTGTTAATTGTTATGATGACAATGCTCGTTAGTGGGGCTGCAAAGTGTCTCACACTCACTCGTTTGAGAACTTTGTTTGAGCCTATTTTTACACCTACTTTCCGCATTTAACAGAAAAATGCAACGGTACACCAACTTGAATGGTAATAAAAAAATTCAATCATGCAGTTCTGCTAGACTTTATGAAAATTTATTGCACCAAATGAATCAAATCCCAATAATGAAACAAGTCATTTCACGGGGCTTGTGATGCTAAAAAAATGTATCCACTGATTTACAGGCATCTCTTTCCCAAAGTAAGTCTATAAGAAAAAGTCTTTTTGGTATCACATGATGGACCTTGATGGTGAAGTTCCACAACTGACCACTATGTAAAATTGGTCTAAGGTCATGTGCCGTTCCTGGTTTCTGCTTTTGCTTATTGCTGGCTTTTGCTTATTGCTGGCTTAAAGCCACAAACTCACCTTTTCATAATGGAAACAGCCGCTTTTTAGTTCACACTGATGAAATAATCCTCTTATCTACATCAAAATCTGTAAAGACGTAGTCCCAGTGCACACTGACTGAAGCCTTTGGTGCACACTACTCTAGTCACCTTCCATGTGTTGGTTTTCTACATGGAATCTGGGGAGCTGATAGTGACAATGTAGCAAGCCAAGCAGATGTTGGTAATGAAAAATAGATGGACTGTGATGTCAGATGTGGAGTAGTTCAAGCCGGAGCACCTCTGACAGACAGCAGCTTCAGTACCATGCGATTGCCTGCTGTGAACTCAGTTCTTACATAAGGACAGGTATACCTTATTCATATACTGTAGGAGCAAAAAAAAAAAACCCTCTCAGGTTTGCTGGATTTGGCTTCCTTCGCACGCACAGGCCCGTGGTTCAGGCAGCACACTTCCATTAGTCTCATTGTCGTTCCATTTTTGTTATGGAACATCAAGTGCACCCACAAGTATTGCAAACATAAAATATGCATCTAACCCTGATCTGCGAGGACAGGCGGGTGGAGCTTAGCTCCTGCACAAGGTCTGTCAGTCTAACGTGGAGCAGATCAAATATTCACCATATAAACCTCAGTTTACCCACAACTCTTTGTTGCTACTGAAATATACATTGACGACACGCTCAGGAGCAAAGTGGATTCTCTTTGTACTTCAGAATGCAAGTCGAGCCGTTTTCGCATCATTGCTGGAGTGATGGGAACTAAACTTGCCATCACTCCTCAGTTGTCTTATGATGAGTCCCATTTACACCTTTCAAAACACCGAAACAACACAAATGTTGTTCTGTGTGGTGACAAACATACTTTTTAAAAAATCCTTACTGAAATCATGCCGAGGGTGATCTGGTGCAGTGTTTATATCTCACATACAGGCTGCATTTATCTGAACTGGGAATGGGCTGAAGGCTGGAGATAGCGTGAACAAAGCTGACAGGGAAAGAGATGAAAAAAGGATTTGACATCTCCAAAGCCAGGTATTAAGAGAGCTGCCAGGCTCAGAAGTGCAGACACAAGCAGGCAGACACACATTAAAGTTTCAAAGTCCCAGGTCCCGAGAATGTCCTGTCCCTCCCCTCTTAGCACCCCCCCTCAATCTCCTCCTCCTCCCTTCTGCTTAGGACCCAGAATTGGACGCTCTGAGAGCTTGCATGGCTGCACTGCTCCTCCTGTGACCCTCACTTCAGACTGCCTCTGTCCTCTCTCATTCCACTCTGAGTGCCCTTTACATGAACACAGGCTGTCCCACGTGTCAGCCTCACATCCAGAGGCTGGATGTGCCTCAGGGCTGGTTCCTCACTCTCTGACCCTCTACCCTGAGTGCACTGTACCTGTGCAAGATGGTCCCTTTGTCCCCAGCATGTGTGCTGCAGGGCTGGGGATGGACGGCTCAGGGCTTATGGGCCCACTCATCCTGCGCTCTCACAGGGAGTCCAAGCAGGTGCAGCAGAGTAGGCACCCGCAATCCTGACGTAACAGGGTTATCCAAGACTTAAAGGGGCTTCTCTGTCTGTCAGCTTGCTTTCTATTTCTCAGCTGTAAAGCCAGCCAAGCAGCCCACACACTGCAGGCTGCAGTCCGCTGGCCCTAAGGCTCAGGGAGCCACCACGAGGGGGTGGTTTACGTGTGTGTGTTTGTCCCTGAGCTTCTACGTGGGCAAGTGTGTGTCTATGTGTGTGTGTTGGTGGAAGCAGGGCCTTGGGAACTGAGAGTGGGAGCCTCCTGACTGCAACTGTGGCTGCTACCTTGGCAACCCAGGAGGGAAAGATGTGTTGAATGAGTGAGTGGGAGAGGGATCTACAGTAGATGCATGTGTGCGGGGGACGTGGCTCTGTTTATGAATTTAGTTATTTGAGCAGGCTCGATACATGCCACATGATATGCTCCAACTGTACTGCTAGTATTTGAGGCACGGTGCTCTTTTGTTCTCCTCGTGTTGATCTTTTTTGCAAACTCACTCAACTCCCTCTGCTTATTTCTTAAGGAGTTGACCCGCTTTAAGGTAAGTGAAGTGTATTTTGACATGAAGCTGGTGACAGGGCACCTTTTCAAATGTTGGGGAGCGCTGGCCCATCAAAAATAGCACTACCTCAAGTTGCTTCAGCAGCAAGGGGCAAAATGTCAGACGATGAGACAGGATGGGAGCAGTGAGTGTGACACATTTATTTTGACAAATTGAAATGGGTTTTTTTCTCCCCTTCGCCTCATCCTAAAATGTCGCTAAATTCAAGACTGACTGAACGGATTTGCCTGTTTCTGGGGAGAAGTGGCCACTCCTCTCAAGGTGTGTTAGCATCACCGGCTCGTAGCGCTGATGATCCCTGAAAGCTGCAGCTCCCCCTCACCCCTTTGATGCTTCTGTTCTCTCGTGACGTTCTGAACGACAGACAGACTCCACAGCTGACAAAGTGTGGAACTGTGGGAACAACTAGCAGTGTTTTATAGATAGCCTTTAAAGATAATATTTTTCATCAGATTTTTTCAAATGAATGCAAAGCTGTGTCCATTTGTTGGGCAGTGTGTACTACACAAAGATCTACACGAAAAAATGTTGCCTCTTTAGCAGCTCTCTGGCGTGGGTTGAGGTGCTATACACCAAGAACTTTTGAAGTTGCTGTATGGTTCTTTACAGGTTTTCTGTTTGTCCCAGTTTAGTAAACTAAGCTGTAGAACCAACAGAGACATTTTGTAGTTCTTGTATAGACAGATGCACAATGTTAATTTACCATTACGTCTTGGTAGGAAACCCGCTTGTTATCTACATAAAAACATTGCTAAACAGACACTGCCTCAATTGCTTAGTTTTTAGCCACCTAAAAAAAGTCAGATGTCAAAAATAAGTATTAATTTAAGTGTACAATATATTTTGAAGATTTTTTACCACTTTATCTAGCCAGACAGCCCTTTTCCGACAGCTAATTTCTGCCATTATATCAAAGCCACTTGACTACATTGACAAAAATAAAAAGTAGTTTTATTTAGCAGAATACTGAATTTATTGGTCTACCATTGCCTTGATTGGTTACTCTGTAAGGTAGAGTAGTGCAAATATTCAGATGTCCACAGGAGTACATTACTTAACTTCCAAGCCAGTGTTTGGTTTATCAAAAATGATATGAAAGCAACACAGTATATAAATAGGCTGGAGCCTACAAACAGTGTATTTCCAGAGGATAACATATCAAAACTGTGGCATTCAACCTATTCTGCCCCATATGCACAGAAATATTCCAGGTTTGAAAAGGCAACGTATTATGTTTCTCCGTAAGCATTAAGTACTGGATTCTGGACCAGGTCAGTCAATATTTGAGAGACATGGTTAATAATGATTCATATTTTAAGTAAAAGTTACTTAGCATAGCAGCATATTGACTTATTTATAGTACTATCTGTTATCATTCAATCAAAAATTTAAAAACAATCAGCATTATTTAACAAAGGTGCTGCATACCACCTTTAAAATGTGGGTGCCATATAGCATAATAAAAGGTTCACCTACGATTACGAGCCAAAGAATTGCTTTTAGGTTGTGTTTAGCAGCATTTTTGTTCAGTTTAAAATACATAAACTGCACAGAAACAGGAGATAAAGAAGTGAATAATATGACATTAAATTTGAACATGTTGGCAGTTGTTTCACCCCTACAGAACATCTCAGCCCCAAAGTAAAACATTATAATATCTGTTTTGACAACATACTGTCAGCAGATCAAATTAGCTCTCTGATTAATAGCTACACACTTTCAGAGAATAGTATCAAGAACAATAGATTGCAAGAAGGTACACAGTGAAATAGACGGTTCTTGCAGCTATGTTTCATTCGGTAGCTACCACTCTAGATCAAAGAGTATATAGTGCGTTGTGTGAGCCTCGCCTGATGATAGCAGGAGATGAAGATGCTTTCATGTCTGCAGTGCAGGGCTCTTAGTCACATAATACAACAAAAAGGCACAAAATAATGACAGGCAATATGCAACTGGAGTCTCTTACTATGTGCGCCTTACAGCACATGATTGTGTACCTCACTGTGCGCCTCAGTGCCGTGCATGAATATGTTAAACTTGATTATATGCCTTTAAATTCAGTATAGCTATGCATACATCTTTTTGCTTTTGTTTGTGCTTATTTGTACACCTACATGTCATTTTGCATAGGTATGTTAAGTGAATTTTCGCTTCTCTGACGTGCGTGCGTGCATGCACAGAAGGGAGAAAGGCAAGGTGAAATTACATAGTGGGGCCTTCAGGCAGGCCACCCGCTTGAAGTACACTCATTTTCTCATCTCACACATTGAGCAACCTGCTGCTCCTCAGGAAACAAATAATGGCTTAGTCATAACACCTCGCCAACTCACCAAAGAGCTACTCACCAGAAATAGCAGTGATTTTATCACTGAAAAACATGCCCACCTCCCTTTACAATTTATGTGAGATTGTACAAAAGCTCTGCCAAAAGAGTGGAGGTGGGTCCAAATTGGCCCCCAACTCCTCACTCCCCCACCACATGTGGTTAGTCTCTTAGAGAAACCGGATGTTGCACTGTGTTATAAAGCGCAGTGGTACCTATTCAATCTGTAATGACAGCTTCAGGTGTACAAGTGCACACACGTTCAGTATTATATCATTAACAAACCAAAGATTCTTACATTTATATACTTCTAATGAATCCCGTTTGGGGACAGTGTTTATTACAAGACCTCTCCCATTATTACATTTACATAATTTTATTAAGAAGCCCCCTTTCATCGCTGCAGAGCATTTTCTTAAGTCGTTACAACTGTTGTAGAATCTGCATAACTGGCACTGTAAGCAGCTGACGAATCAAAGGCAAATGAATATCTAACCTCATTAAAAGGCCATTATGAAGAGCAATGCATCATTTGGGTTCTCAGTTTTAATTGACAATTAAAATATATAAGTTAATGTATCCATTAAGCTAATTGATCAGCACAAGGCTGATTTTTCTGTTAGCTACAACCCCATTAGAGGCTATTTATCATGCATTTTTTAATAGGTTCTCTATCTAGCTTCAGATGCAGTACTTTTAAGTTATTTTTCTGTCATTTTAAAATACCAGCAGAAAGTCTACCAATCAGAGATTTTGGACTTTTCTCAAACTGTCTTCTTAAAGGAACTACAGTGACCATTTAACAAGCAACTATGCCAGTGAGTCTGCAAGGTATCCCAGTTTTGACTCGAATCATGCCAGTCCAATCAGATTTGCCTGTTCAATACGAATATTTCGCTATTCGTTCCTTTTTTTTCCTGTTCAAAGTTTGAGAGTTTGAAAGTGGGACATTAAGTGTGACAGTAACATTCACGTAATATAGTAAACAAAAAGCTACACTAACAGGATCGACAATGTGCAACAACATTTTTTGCCGACACAAGATATCAAACAAAAGTCAGACACTGTATATATGCTGTGAGCTGTAAAGTTGCCACTTCTAAGCAGAAGGCAGAAGATAACTTTATTTCGGGGTCTTAAGGGGCACAGCCTGTCCTCTGCCTTGTCACTGCCTCCATGTGTGTAGATCCCAGTTTTAAAGAACAGCTCACTCTGCAGCAAAACCTGGGGACCAAAATGTGCCCAGAAGCACACAGCACACTGACTGGCAAAATCAAACAACAATTGCTCGACTTGAGGCAATCCTAATCACCTAACGGGTGATTCAGATCTCTGACTTTCAGGGGCCAGACCTAATATATTCTCATATATTACATATTCATACACACACTAACACTGCGTAACACGGTCAAAAACTTATGATGATCTACACCCACACTGACTTCACGTTGTCTTCCAAGTAGGTTTGCAGCGATATACTGGTTTTACTCTATACTGTGATATGAAATTTATCATACCGTGTAAATTTGCTTATCTACAATATTAAAAAAAAATGCAACTGGACGGAGAATCTCAATTTTTCCATCTTACACAAACCTCCATTTGAAAAATGAGTTTAAGTCTTTGATTGAAAAATTTGTTCAACCAAAACTAACCCTTCTGTCTTTAGTCCTTTGAAGGGTCATTCTGACTAGTAATAATAATTCTATAATACCATGAAAATATCGTGAAAATCTCAGACGTTACGAACCAACTTCCAAGCAGAATGCTGGACCAGTCTCCTTTTGCCCTGTGCACTAAACAGCCTTACAGCACCATACCCATCATAAGTAACTTTTCTGCCTGTACACACACACGAAAGAGAAAAACTTTCGCATACTCCACTACTATACCTTAATCAAAATATACAGAAACTGTAAAAATAAATATTATCAGAACCCTTATAATATCTTATACCAACATAGGCATTTTTATCAAATATAAATAGGTGCTCAAGTGCTCTTGGACGACAAATTATTCCTGTGACGAATTTACGTGGGACACATATATTAGGAAATGTTTCTGATTCGTCCAACAGCATTTCCATAACCATAACATGTTATGCATTGCACAGCAGCAGTATAACAACTTTAGATAGATGACACTGAAAACTACTTTTACAGGAAGACTTGATCTTGAAGAAAATTTAAATGTGTGGCTAGAAACAACTTTAGCAATATCACGTTTTGCTTCATTTTTATAAAGTACTTTGTCTGGTGTTCTAATAATGCAATGCAGCCTGAGCTGGCCTTATCCTTGTATCCCAATAAGACACCGTGCTAGGTTAAATGATGCTGAGCCATTTTAAACTGCTTCTAAACTGTGCTTAACCGCGGTGTACTGAGCCGGAACAGAGCAGGGCACTGTGATGGTGTGATCCAAATGCAGGCAGCATGCAGGGCTGACCCTGCTGGGGAGTACTGAGGTGGACAGGGCAGGTGTTGTGACAGGCTGAAGCCAAGCTCACTGCCTGCTGCCTCTGCATGCATACTATAACTTACAGACGGAGAAACGCTTACAGTGGTAACTGTCTATACGATTCCTCGTTCAAACATATGATAAAGGATGGAAACTGACTGCAATCTTCATCTTTACAATGTTCACTAAACGGTTTAGGAAGTACAATACCCTCCTAAGCACATGATGCATTCACTGGTTGGCTTCCAGCCACTCCACTCCTCACTATCCTGTTGCGAGGATATACTTTTACTGCTTGTGTTTGTTGGTATGTGCCTCTGCGATTGAGTGATTACATGTTTACTCGCGCATGTGCGCACATGTATGTGCATTCGTGGGGTGCATTGGCATCTCTCTCCCATCAGTGCAGATTCCAGGCAGTCTGCCGGTGGCTCCCTGCTGTTAGCTGCTCCGTAAGCAGCCTGGAAATGGTTGGTGGAATCCCCTCCTTGAGCTTCCCTGATGCTGTAGGCAGATGTCTCCCTCTGTCTCCCCTCATCTCCCCGCTCACCTGGGGACTGATGCCAGCCAGCGAGCCTCACTCCCACCCTTCTTCCCTCCAGCCTGGAGGCCCTCAGCTTTGCCAAAGAGGGAGTGAAGAAGAGAGTGGGGGCGGGCAGATATGCCAGAACCAGCCTAAGCTCTCCATGCATACAGCATACACACAAACACATCATTTACACATAGCAGCTGCTGAATACCACATTCATCAGGCCTGAAATCAAAGTAAATACGTTATTACGTTTGTTGCTAGACTGTAATCCAATGCTGACTCACATGTGTGCATACGAACTTGTGCACACGTCCACACACACACAAATATAAACACACAACCTACACTGAGGCTGCTCCACTGTCGCACAGCGTCTATGGCTGCCAGTTTGGCCCCATTTGGCTGCCTGGACTACTCTGTGAGTGCTAAGTGTCTCGGTACCATTAAGCACCAGCCAGCCCATCTCGATTGCCCTGCATGAGGGCTCTTCTCCAGCACACTTCATTGTCAGCTAACCCTCTGGTGGCTGCGCTTATCGAACCTCACATTTTTTGCTTAAGATGAGTCAAAGGGGTGAGGAAGGTGATAGGAAAGTAGAAGGCAAGGGTGGGTGACATGGCGGATGCCGACAAGGAGCGTTACAAGCAGCAGGCTCTCAGCTGTTGCACCTATCTGGAATTTCAACTGTCCGTGTAAAATGTATTTATGCACCTATGAATACAGTAACAGTTTGACATTTTTATGATTTCTCATATTTATTTGGGGGAAAACATTTCATTCATCTGCAAACTGTACACTACTGGGTAATTTAGAGTACACCTTATGGCCCATCTCGGTTAACTGGAAAGACATGAATTTTTCACTTCAACTCATTAAATTAATTATGTTTGTCACATGTTCTATTTCACTTCATTATTTGTGGTCTCTTTTGTGTGTACACCATTTAATGAAGAAGAAAAGCCAAAAAGGATGATTTTGTGAGTTATATTTAAACTGCCAGACTTAACACCTGATGTCAGCCGAGAGTCAGAGAGGAGGAGGAGAGGGAGGAGAGGAGGGTTAGTTAAAAATAGCAGTAGTCTCTCCAGGATGGCAGGTTTTTAATTAACAATAGAGAGCGTCTGATAATCCACAGTTAATCCAGAGGAGAAGAGGGAGGAGAGGAGAGAAGAAGAGAAAATCATCAGCTGTTTGATGTTAGGACTACAAGTCCCTCCTGGCCCTTCCACTGCTCGCTGCTGAGCTGTTCTGTGCTGTGATATCCATAGCCCAAATGTATTTATTTTGTGAAACAGCCATGCTCCATATTTTGTGATTCACTTTGTCTCTGACTAACCGCTGTCTGTTCCCATTAGCGTGAATATGTGCATGCCGCTCCTCTTAAACTGACTGGGATTCTCTTTGTGCTTGTGTGTGGCGTTAGTGGATAGGGGCTGTTTGTTGAAAACTAGCCGACTGAAGGCCCTGATGGCTGGAGGCGTCCGCTTAAAGTCCTACGCCTGTTGAAAGGCTTGATCTGTCGGGGAAACACTGGGAGATGTCAGGCCTGCTTCGCACTCAAAGGGAGTCTGCTATCTAAGACACTTTGAGCTTAGAGGGAAATGGGGGTGGTATTTTTTTTCTCTCTCTTTTTGTACAGCTGCAAAGACAGTAACAAATATGTTGTTTGTACATTGTCACAGCCCAGGCTGAGTTAGCTACACAAAGAGGGAGGTCACACAGGATTTAAAGAAATTTAAACAATGATTTATTATCACAACAAATACATTGTGAATTAATCTATAAGTTTAGGCTGTTTGTGGTTCTGAATGTTTGTGTGGTATTGTGAAGGCAGAGCAAACACAAAAATGAAACCGAAAAAGGGTGAATGGTGATGGTGAGAGACAGAATAACGATCCAGCCTAAATAACTTCAGCCTGGCATGCCAAAGTACAAGACATCAAGTTGATGGTTCTGCCCATCAGGGGGGTCAGAGGTTGTCTTCACGTACCATCAGTGTGTTCAAATACCCATACTACCATACTATTTAGTATGCATGAAAAAAATATAGTACATAGTATGTATGTACGATATCCTTTATATAACCGGGGCTGCATTCAGCCCCCGGCAAAACGTAGCAAAACATTTATTTAAACTGAAAGGGTTGAACACCCGGTTGTGTTACACAGGCACACTGCCTTTTAATATGAATTCGGCTTAATAAAAAGAGGCTTTATTAGCATGGGAAACCTACATTTACATTGTTAAAGCAAGTATGAACTAAAAACAATAACTGCATAAACAAGGAGTAAAGATCTCCCAGACTGTGATTTAAATACACATCGCTGCTGATTGGGTACACCTCCGACACACCCACCTATTGAGTGAAACCACGCCTCAAAACCAAACTGTTTCACAACGTTTTGAGGAAACATGGCATTAAACCTGAAAGCTATAGCAAAATGGTGCACGTTTTGAGCATGAATGTGCCCCAGGTAACAGTCTCTTCAAGATTAAAAATCCTTTTTTCAAGAGCGATCTGATCAAGAGGGCAATGCAAACATTGTTACAACAATTAACACAAGTAGACAAGTCCAAGTGCCACACACCACAAATTAGCAACACAACACCCAACTAAAATGCAATACAAAAAAAACTGTAATACATAAACATGTACAATTTTCTAAAATTATGCCAGCAAAAAGTTGAGGAGCTGTCACACTGACAAAGTGTGCTTTTGTCTCAGTTTTTCAAAACTGACTTAAATCCTCTCACAGTAAGCTGTTCTTTAGGTCGTACTGTAAATTAGCATATTTAAAAGATTTCTTGCCTAGTTCGAACTTTAAGGACCAGTATCTGTTGAATATTGTGAGACTGCAGGCCATATTGTTTGTGATTTTTATTTACACATGTATGTCTTAGGGTTGCAATGGTATTAGGTTTTCACGGTATGACAGTGTCTTAGAAAATATTACGTTTTTCCGCAGTATCACAGTTTTACAGAAATGTTACTATTATCAGTAAGTATGGCCCTTAAAGTACTGAAAACAGAAGGGTTAGTTTAGGTCGAACAAATGTTTTATCAATATTATTAAGACTTGAATTCATATTATTAATGGAAGAATGGGTAAAGAGTCCTCCCTTTTGAAAATACCTAAAAAAAAAGGTGAGATTCTCTGTCCAGTTCCATTTTTTTCAATACCGTAGATAAGCAAATGTACACGATATGATAATCGTCAACTTTCATATCATGACATACCTTAAAACCGGTATATCGCTGCAACCCTAGTACGTATACCAGCCAAACATACAGAACTCAGGATACAGGATGTCAAATGCAGTATGCCCAAAGTATCAGGATGTTTTCCTGCATCCGAACGCAGTTTTAAGTATACAAGCCAGCTTCACTTTTCTGGCTATTCTTACCCACAATCCTTTACTCAGATGAAGATACATTACATCGACTGAGGCACAAACAGACGACAGCTCATTGACAGCTGACAGAAGCAACAATAACTATAATCAATCAATCACAAACAATCCACTATTTATGCAGTTATAACTTATTACATAAAACTACACATACTGCAGAGCTGTCACAGCTGACATGAGTCTCCGGCGAGCTTGGTGCATGGTGTTGTGTTGTGTCCCCAAGGTAATGTTAAGTGACAACATTAAGATTCCAAAAGCATTTGTCTTTTTACTCTAAATTTTTAAACAAATATATGTGCAAGAGAGTCAAAGTGAAAAGCACAATGTCCAATAATGATAAAGAAGTATGTCCCAACTGTATTATTATTTGCCAGAGCTGAGTCAAGTTTCAAGGAGAGTTTTGAGTCTAAATGATGGCATTTTGAATGCACTGAGACATCTATCTTGAGCAACTTAAAATAAATGCGTTAGCAAAGTAAATTCCCTAAAGCTCAGAGATCACCAATATAACAAGCAACCAATAATGAGAAGTATCAGAGTCTAGAGACACTCAACAAGATTATTATTATGACATGAAATATCTGGTAGAGATGTTTTCTTTTTATTTGCTTGGATTATTTCTTCAATGATCATTTGCTATATATTTCTTTTTTAGCATTATTCAAATTAAGTGGTAAAACGGGTCTCTTAAAGGTTACTGTACACAGAGCTGGAAAAGGGACTGTCTCATTCATCACATGTTGTAAAGTACAAATCTGCAGGGCTGTGGCAACAGGGCAGGCTTCACGACACATGCTTGACAAAAGTCACACAGATATTCTTGACGCTGCAGGCAAGAGTCACTGTGATCTTGTCAGTTGTGATGAAGAGATGTTGTAAAGGAATTTATTTTAGAGGAAAAGATGTATGATATCCGAGAGGGTGACTATGGATGGGAGCAAGGGCGGGGTATCATTTTCTAGGAGGGACAACCAGGGATCAAACTCTGGTCAACGAATCACGCCGCCATATTACTGAGTAGTCTACATGTAGACTATAAACGCTTTCAAAACAAAATTCAATATTGCAAATCATGACTCAGTGTGAAATATGCACAAAGTGTTTATCCCTCTCTTCTAGTGAGGGGTGTCTCTGTCATCCCTCAAATCTTTAAGATTGGATGATGAGTAGAAATTAAGATGTTCCCTTGTTGTCAGTGAGCAAATTGAAGAACAAACAAATTGTATGGAGAAACATTTTAAAAGCTTTTCTTTCTATCTTTCTGGCATTTCAGGACAGAGTCTGGGCTACGGCTTTGTCAACTACATCGATCCAAAGGACGCAGAGAAAGCCATCAACACGTTAAATGGACTCAGACTTCAGACCAAAACTATCAAGGTAACTGACACCATGTACAGACAAACAAGCCTAATTACAACACAGTATTAAGTATTTTCCGACAACTAAATATTATAAAAGCATATGAAAAGCTTGACAATAACTGATCACATCATATTATTTTGTAAAGTTGTGGATGTCACGCTAAACTTAACTTCCAAAGCTGATTTTTAGGTAGTAGCTGATATGCTAATTACTTCCTAAATGTCAAAATGTAAAGGTGAAATTATACATATATATCTCTGAGTGAAAGGGAAGAAACATGTCGATCATCGCATGCTATCCAACATAATTGAAAGCTCTGTTATTGAATTTGAACAGCATGACTAATGTGCAGGTTTTTGGTAGTCATAAGGTAAATCTGATACATCAGTGCCAACACTGCAGTCCCTCCTCCAAACATGTTTTGAAGACTAAAATTTAAACCCAACAAACAGTTGTTTCCGCCACATTTTAACATCAACATGTCAGTCTTCCCGCTGATCTTGTTTTCTCCTCTACTGTCGTCCCTTCTGTGCCTGCCGATATGTTGTTGCTTTAAGCTGGGCAGTAATCTGTTGCTCTGTAGTAATCCCTGGATTCTCAGTTTCTGTCATCTGATCTAATCTAATCTAATCTAATAGGATAGGATTATCCCGTAGCTGTGAATAGGAAATCCCTGTGAGAATCCCTCTATTCCCGGGACAATGTACTCTGCCTGGCCTGGCCGTGATTCAAAACAACATCCCGGCTCTTGTCTAACTTATACCACAGAAAAAGGAGCCAGACAGAGAGTAATATGTGGTTTATGAGGGATGAGTGTAACGCTTGTTTTCTGCATGTGTTGTGTTGTGTTGTAGTGAATATGTGTGTACATTTTGTTTTGTTTGGGGTGGGATCTGTGGTGGTTTGATATGTTTATGGTGGGTGGATGAGTGTGTGTGTGTGTGTGTCCATATGCAAGATTTGGTCATTGCAACATAGTCATTGAGCAACAACTGCAGATCTCTATGGCCCTAAAGACTGGGTGCACTTGCTTGTGTGTGTGAGAGCGAACGCATCAGCATTACAAAAGCACTGCTCTTAATAATATGAGCAAAACAATACAAAGCAAGTCAGAAAACATCATGTTTTTTATGAGAACTTAAATGAGGCAGTTATCCATAGTCAGTGTATTACTTACAGTAGACGGCGTTCAGCACACCCCCAGACTGGAGAAGCAGGCAGGAGTACCACCACGGAGGTTTAGCCATGTTCTGCTGTGGATGAGGGCAGCAGGAAAACATATTTTAGCCACCTAAAAAACAAAAACAAAGAAACAATATTAATTAGGTGTTTGCATATTTAGAATATTTTCACAACTTTTCCATCAGACAAGCCTTTCCAACGGGCAGCTGAAACTCTATGCTTCTTCAAGCCACCAGACTCCATTGACACAAACAGTAATTTTACATTGCAGAACACAGGAGTTGCTGATCTATTGCTGCCTTAATTGGATTGGATAGTTATTTTGGGTTATTGAGTGACTTTGGTGTTTAAAGGGTTAGTTTGGATTCACTAAAGTCATGCAGTAACCCCAAAAACTATCCAATCGAGGCAGTGGTAGACCAGTAACTCGTGTTCTACAAGATAAAATGATTTTTTGTGTCAATGGAGTCTGGTGAATCTGAGCTATGTAAACACCAAAGTCACACAGCAACACAAACTAATTAGCTAACCGATCAAGGCAGCAGTAGACTAGCACCTCATGTATTCTGAAAGCAAAATTACTGTTTTTGTTAATGGAGTCTGGCTCTGGGGCGTGCCAGCTGCCGTCTACTGTAGTAGGTAATACACTGACTATAGATCAGTACTCATATAACCCCAGTTCAAAAAATCCAAAATATCCCTTTAAGTGTAGGTAGTCGTTTTCAAAACAAAGACCGGAAAAAGATGAAGGTCATTTACGTAGCGTTAAAATTCATCAGGTCTTTACTGAGTCAAGCAGTCTAAGTTCACAGATTTTCACTCTCACACTCTCATGACACAAGAGGTTGCCTCAAGTTGTTCCTGAGATAAAGGCGGTCTCCATAATGACAGAAGACAACTCTGCATCTGGCGCTATCGCTCTTTCACACTTCATTTCCTCCCTCCCACTACCCTCGCTCGTTGCTTTCTGTCTCCACAACAGACTGAAACACCCTAAAGGTAACAAGGTAAATTAAAAGGCAGCACGGTAATTCTAAAATTAAGTTTGGCGCTCTTTCATGTCACACCCTTCCCACTCTCTGCCACTACACTTGTAAGGAAACGCTTGGCCCAGAGATTCACATGCTCTTGGGCGATGTGTGTCTCTGTAATGTCTTTGAGTTGGTTTCGCTGCTGCGGTTTCCTCCACCATGACACCTCAGATTTTGTCAGCAATGGCTGAGATGCTGCTTTCCTTCCGAGGTGTGAGGGGAAGCAGCATGCCAAAGGTGAGAAGAGCTCACAGTGACATGCATGCACATTATCTCGCACACTTTTTCAAACTTTCCTGCACGCGCACTCACACACGCACACACGTGCGCACATGCACACACACACACACACACACACACACACACACACACACACACACACTCCTGTTGTTCACACACGCACCACACCACGCTCGTTCACAATACCGCTCACAGCTTGAGGAGGTGTTGATGGATTAGACATCTGGAGTTGGCTGACAAGGAGAGAAAATGAGGGAGAGCTGCACAGAGAAGAAAAGAGGAGCAAAAAGCAGCAGAATCTGGAAGAGAGAGAAAGGTTTAGTGAGGCAGCGTGCAGGAAGGAAGCAGCAGGAAAAAGATCCAGGCGGCGAAGGAGAGAGATGCAGAGAGGAAGAGGAAGACAGAGGAGCTGAGCAGAGAGGCCAAAGAGAGGAGATGTGTGAAAGAGAAGTGAGACATGGGGAAAGCCAGCTGTTCCCAATCCCATTCTCCTACCGTTAGAGTTCAGCAGGATTTCCATGCTGTTGCTCAAGGATATGACTGCATATCCGCCATATTTGCCTGACTTTAACCTTATTTGATGGCTTATGTCTCCACATGTCAGAGGTAATGAAAGTACTGTGAGGAAAAGCTGCTCCAGTCAGCAGTAGTAGTAACGGGATTTACGCAACTTTCGCTTGAGCAAAATCGGGTCTGCACATGAGGATGTTGGGGACAACGTATGACAAGTGAAAGTTCACTGGTAGAGCTGCTTGGAGCCACACAGTACTGTATAACCAGTTACTCAGTCCTTACCGATTGTATGATTAAAGATGAATAATGTATGTGAATAGCTGAAAAAGAGCATTTAGAGATGTATGCATGATTTTAGACACGTGCATGAGGATAAGTGTTTTTGTACGTGTGTGGAAATGAGGAGGACGAGCAGCGTGTGACAATGACAAACTGTGTGGGTGGGTGAGTGGTAACATGAGGTAGTCTTTTTGCTCTCTATGTGAGATTGCTGTCCAGGAGAGTGTTGCAAGGGCAAGACTTTAATGGATTTTATGTGCATTTGTGTTTTTGTGAGTATGGTGTAGTTGTGTACGTTTTTGCATGCAAGATAAGTAGGTGTTTAAAATGATGATGTGATTTTTGCTGAGGTCTGTACCAAATAAGCATGATATCTTATGTATTGAATATGATTTTTCGGCCAGGGCCTCTCTGTACTACCACAATGCTTCAATTATAATGTTATGTTGTGGCACATTTGACCTTTATCAAAAAATGGCAGCTCTTGCATTTGGATATTGCACTCTGCCATATTGCAGTTTCAAAACTATATAGATTTATCATGTAGCCCTAAAGATGCACCCTAAATCAGAAAGGACTCCTAGTATAGTGGAAACCGGTTACAGTTACTGCTTTTATGGATCAAAAAGGACAGAATCATTTCAACACAAATGCTATTTAAATAATTTGCTTAAAGAAATCAAACATTCATACTTACAGTATTTGTTTGGGTGTTATTATACATGACAGCCCATAGAAACAACATTCAAAGCTACAGCAATAACACAGCAGCAACCTCCGAGGCTGAGAACTGAAGCCAGTGCAGAATTGCCAAAAACTGCAGTTCCTCAAATGGCCACTTGAGATTGGCCAAAAAACATTCCCCATAGACCCCCATGTTAATATGCCAAAACATGAAACAGAAGTCAACAGAAAAAAAACAGTTTGGGTCTCTAAAGTTAATTTCAACATTCATGTCAACAGTAGGGGGAGTGATTTTTTTATTTAAAAAAAAACCCCTCATCTAATTACATTTTATTTAGGCCCAAAGTTACGCATCTTTAAATCAAGCCCTTGCTTTTTTTTGCACAGCTCCAACCTTTCACCCAAATATGGTCAGTTCGGGCCCAAAAAAATAAGATGGGAAATTCCAAACTCAAGGCTTCAAAATGACATTTCAAAAACCAATGGGTGACATAATTGCAGCTACATGACTTAATACAGTCTGTAGAGGTAACTTATCTGCTTCCAGCTGGCTACCTGAGGCTGGTGCTGCATGCACACTGAAATTATGATGAAAAAAAAAAGAAAGTCATTTTTTCTCAATAGGAAATGTAGTCTCATTGCAACAAACTATCATAAACAAGCCAATGAAATGCAGCAGTAAAACATGGCGTTCCTTAACTCAAAAAACATGACAGATATGGAAAACAAATGCACACAAAGAAAGCACCTGTTGTTGAAGCCATCCTCATTAAGTGGATTGATAATACGCAGCCACCTAATGACTGTTTGAAACAGCTGTATGTACTGTATTTTGAAATATTGAAAACAATTTGGTAAAAAGCAAAACGTATTGATTTATATTCATGTAACAGACACATAAATGTCAATTAGATCATAATCTGCGTGACTAAGAAAAAGAAAAAAAAACATCCATTTTGATCATTATCCAAATTGAACTGGATGGATGTGATTACTATTAGTGGCTTCCACTGCACTAAACTTTAAATGCAGGGCAGATGCTCTGCAGTGGAGATTATGTTAAGGGTTTTACTCATACTGTTCACCACCTTAATAAAACTAAACTGTTAAATCCACTCTAAGATTTTTATCAAATGCCATTTATTCTTGCAAATCCTACAAAGGCTTTTGGTTACTTACTATTAATGTGTTAATTAAAAAGCTTACTGAAAAAAAAAAAGATATCTACAAACACAACATTAATTCTTACTTTTTTATTCATTCACATAACACAGTATAGTGAAATCAATGGGGTGAATGAAGAGACTTTTTGGTCAGACTCCTAATACTATTAATCCTGTTCCCCTGGGTACCTGAGCTGTCCTTTCAAGTAAAACACCTGTGGTTTCTACTCAAGGGAACAAAGTTTCCTCTGCCACCCCCGGCAAATGACTCAAGTGTTATCTCTCCAGTGTTCTAAGCAGCTAAATCTTTTCCTGACAACGATAATCCCCACGGCAAGGTGTGCTAAGAAAGCACAGTCACATTTTACTCCCTGTGGATCCAATGACCCGTACCCCTGCCCATCCAAAACACACACATACAAACACACACAAAAATCCTTGTTCCTCTCATGCTTTAATCTTGTTTCGATTTAAACCCCCTAGGATGTTAATGAGTAATAAAGTACCCGAATCCTAATTTATTTATACAAGCCCTGAGACTCTGTTTCTTCTCCCACAGGTGTCATATGCACGACCCAGCTCAGCCTCCATCCGTGACGCCAACCTGTATGTGAGCGGCCTGCCCAAGACTATGACTCAGAAGGAGCTGGAGCAGCTCTTCTCCCAGTACGGACGCATCATCACCTCCCGCATCCTCGTCGACCAGGTCACAGGTATCCATGGGGCAGCGCCTCCTTTCTCTTGACACTTTCTCACAGACACCTATGATCAGCCAGACACTAAGCTTGCACAAGCACATACTGTGTGTATACAGTGTGCCATTTTTGAGAACACTAGCACCGTCATATCCATAATATTAGGGCCAATTTGTGCCTCTTACATTATTACTATCAGTACATTTCTGACTGCTTTCCAGACACAAAGATAAAACCACTTGTTGCAGTTCTGAAAGTGTTTCCAGAATCCTTAAACACTCTTATGCACATCTAAATGAATAAATATCCTGTGTATTGCACAATACATTCTTTTTTACCTGTTGCTCAAGTAGCAAAATATTTTCTGCAGCCAAACAAAGATGGCAGCTGGAAGTGACATATTTCTCTGTGCATGTCTCTGCTGAAAGTGTAAAATAGCAAACTCCAGTGTAACAGTAAGTATTCAGGTCATTGTAGCTCCATGTGTCTGTCCACAAAGTGCTAGAGTAGGGATAAAAAAAAATCAATACAGCATAGTATTGTAGCAATATCTTATCAATAAACTGATGCCAAGTGTGGATTTTTTATACTATAAATTATTAATATTACAAATGTAAATTAATATTGTGATAGCCTACTAGAATAACAAAATCAATTGCTTTTCCACTTGACACAATTTGCTACAAGAAAAGTGATTAAAGTGAGACGAATAGACTGAAAACTTATCTTATTAGATAAAACAGATGTTGACAAAGTTTTCCTTTGAGGATATAATCTGTTTCGTGATAGTGTCGCATCACCCAACCAAACCTTGCTTCTTTCTCCTTTGCATAAAAGTAATGTAAGTAAGTGAGCATGAAAAGCATATAGTATGACAAAAAAATGACGTACTAATTCAGTGAAGGAAGGAAGTACTTAAATGGATATTGGAGAATAGCAAACGGACAGGATATCAAACATCTATGTATAGGAAAGGAATCACGGTCTACTAAAATAAGATTGATATGCAACATCTTAGGAAAAAGTTTGCACTAATATTTTAATAAATATATTTCAGCCACATTGCCCAGCCCTGTTGTCCAACAAGCATTGCCTAGTGACCTCAACAGGCAAATTTTCTGACCGAGGTCCCAGCTGTGGACGCCGTCGTAAAAACAGTGATTACATGAGAGACACAAGCTGCGTAAATATACATGCTCAATTACATATTCCACCACTCCAAAACATAGGATTGAATCACATCAGTCCATTGTATTGCAGAAGAAACCCTCCAGCGTGTCTCTTAGATCCATTTCAGGGGTTGTGTGTGTGCCTACAGGCTGCACCCTGCTCCAGTGTTATGTGCAATGTGTACTGATGAAGCAGAAAGGGAGCAGCATGCTGTAAGCCACACTCATTTGCCTAAGCAGAATAAATCACTGCTGGCGGTGAAGTGCACGCCTGTCTATACACACTGAGCAGAGGAGGAGAGGGAGCGAGAGGAGAGGGGGAAGCAGAGGAGAGGAAAACAAAGGAGAGGAGAAAAGGAGACAGGGTGGAGTGCAGGAGAAAATGGAAAGAAAAGCGAGTAGCATAGGGCGTAGATGAGCAGAGACGTAGGAAGGAGAGGAAATGAGAAGTGGGAGGAAGCGAAGGGAGAGCTAGGGAGCGGAAGGGAAAGGTGGGGGGGAGACGGGGCTATTTCTACCCTCATCAACACACATGTAGATGAAGTCGGCACATCTCCTGCGGATCTGTCTTTACTAACAGACCTGTCATACCACCATGCTACTTAGACCCAGGGGACTCCTAACAAACCAACACAGTCACGCAACACACAGCAAGGACACAAGAAACATATGTGTTCACAGCCACATGCACATCTCTGATTTTTAGCTTCCCAGCTCAGGACACACGGCATGAATAAAAAAAATGTGAACACAGGTGGCGCTGGTCACAGGAAGGCAAGGCTATGATGCATTGGTGGGGTTCACAAGAGACTGAATAATTCATTGTGTTCATTCTTGACTGGCACAAGGTCAGTTTTAAAGTGGAGCGCTCTCACGAGCATGTCCAGATAAAGTGCTGCAGCCAATTCACTTCAACAAATGGAAATAATATAAGCATCCAGATCCAAAGGAAAATTAGACCAGTTTAGACCATTTTATGCCACAGATATATTGTAATAGCATAATAATGCAAGTGTAGCCTTTCAAACCTTTAATTCTTACGAATTGTTAAATAAAAAACATTTAAAATATATTTTAAAAAGTAATGAACAACTTAATATTAACCAAAAATAGATTTATAAAACTATAGTGCCTTTACAGGACTAGCCCAGAAATATTCACATGTTGGCACGTTATGCAAAATTTGACCAACAAAACCAAAACCAAGTGATGCGTTATGACTAACAGACATGCTTAGAGATGCACCAGGAATACTGCAGGTACCTCCGTAATCTGATGGGTCTGCTGCCATCAGCTCGCGGCGTTGAAAGGTTTACTAGTGGATTTACAGAGTGGACAATAAAGTTGTTAAAGGTTAAAACTACAAATGACAGTCTTTTTGGCCCGTTACCAGGGGTTAGCAAGCTAACGACTACCAGGATTGAGCCTTTTCACCTCAAAAGTAAAGCTGCAGGCTGCTGCTTGTCTTTTGAACTGTTGTTTAATTTTTCTTCTAACTTATGCAGGTACGTGTTGGTGGAGAGATGTAAATTTGAGCATTGCTATACCCAAGTCTTTTAATGGATGGGGAAAACTGCGCTTTTTATTGCCCGTATATCAGTGGTTCCCCCCCAGTCAGGAGGTCCAGATTTCTATTAGTTCAAGGCCCAAACACAATAAATTACAAAATAATCAACTTAATTTCACAAAATACATTGGCTTAGAACACTAATGAACATATTTCCAGATTAAACATAAATGGCACTTCGAAATAAAAGCTCTGTGTCAGAAATTCCCAATACTGTGTTTTTCAAACTCTACATATTCGCATGTCACTTGCTGTGTGTTCAGAATGGACCCGGGACCCACCAGTTGGGAACCACTGCTGTACACAATGCCAAACATCAAGTTGGCATCAACAACAAGTCAATAGTGTAATTATCGTGACAGGCCTTCCACAGTTACTCTATTTTTAAACATTTTCCAAGGGTGTATTAACAGTATACTGCCCATTTTTAAGCAACTATTAAAAATTACAACATGTCTTCTAATTACACTAAATTAATCTAAACACTAAGCCTAGCTGATGTCATCTTACGGGGCCAGTAAAATGTGCTGTTGACCCGTCTTTGGTGCCAGGTGATTCCACCTTTAAGAGCAATGACAATACTTTCACAGAGCTGGTGATGTCAACTGACACAAGGACAATGGAAAAGCGTTAGGCTAAGTGATGATTTTGAACCAAAGCTATCAATACTAGACGCACAGTTTCGGTGTATTTATCACTGGTCAATACACTGTTTTATACATAGAGCAGGAGGTGTTAATCACTGTTAGCCTGCTAACACCCTCGACTACATTAATTGCTGTCCTCACTACCACCCGACCTACTGTACCTGCTTTAAAGCAGAAAAATACACAAGGATTCACACAAATATGCACACACACACACACACACACACACACACACACACACACACACACACACACACAATGATAATAATAAGAGATGTTCTGCAAGGTGTTCCCAGAGGGTTAAGGATCAGCAGGAGAAATGTTAATGATCAATTAGATGTAAGAGTTGCTGGTGATTAAAAACATGGAGGACTTTAGAAGGGCCCTGAGAGTAGCATGCCGACATCATTGACTCATCTTTTTCTTCTCGCATTTACTGTACAGGCACACAAGACATACACACCCACACACATACACCCTCTCTGCCATTAGGAGAGAAATGGGCTGCAAATTAAAACTCTCCTGTGACTGCCAAAAATATAAGCACAGAACAAGGAAGGAGAGAGGCAGAGAAAGAGGGAGACACAGACAGATTTGTGTCAGACCGGTTTGTGGTCCAAAAAGTGGTCCAGGTAGTCGGCCTAAGGATATCTTAATGTCTATATTGTGCTGGTGACACTGCTTAGAAAAGTTCCTTGAGAGGAAGACAATTGGCTCGTTCGAGATTAACTACGCCTTGAGGGGAAAGTGGACGAGATTAGGCGACAGCAGCAGGGGGTGGAGACAAAAAACAAGCAGCTGGTTTTCAGCAGACTTCAAACAACATACAGGAAGTTAAAGACATATTAACATCCAGAGAACTATCCATACGTAGTTTGGACCACGCCATAACCTTTGTGATTATTGCCGTCAACCACACAAGATGTTTGCAGGTTAAATATTCATTACACAACATGAGACAAATAGCCTATAATCTAATGTTAAGTATTACATTTACACAAAAATACTTGGTGTATATGATCAGAGCCAATCAGCTCTTTGATCAGGCGACAGCAGAGGTTGGATTGAGTCGTTGTTTTAGAAGTCTTTAGTAGGTCTTAAGTTTTTGCACTTAGATCTTATGTCAGGTGCCAAAATCAAGACAGGCAAGTTCCAAGTCAAGTCCCAAATCCTAAACCTACATTTTAGTCCTATAATGCACTCTTTATCAAACATAATGCTATTTTAACAACAGCTGGTAATATTTATTTATTTATTCAATTTATTATAAATTATTTATTTCTTAAAAGAAGTTTGTTGAAAGTTGGTGCGTCTTCATATGTGATTTTTGACCTGCTCTTTTGCACACTGCAATTAGCGCTCAGTAATGTAAAATCAGTTCTTTTTGTTTCTCTCCTCCAACACGGCTGGATGCTGTCAGGTATCACGTATTTAAGTCAAAAGAGTCCGAGTTGAGAAGCAAGTCTCTTTTGATTTTATAAGGTAAAGTCTAAAGTCATCAAATGTGACTCAAGCCCACACGCATCATGCCCTGGGTCTTGCAGTCGGTGGAGAGCAACAGCAAATAAAAGTCATAAAACTGAGGTTGCTTCAATTTCTTGAGGTTACTGCCGATTGGAGCACGACACCAGAGCAAGTCGGGATCAAGTCGGACACAAATCTAACCAGCATGCATTGTGCAGTGATAGCAGCTGATTGATTCTGCGCAGGCCTGACTCATCTCAACTGAGTCTAATGTTATTAGTTTTACAGTTTCATTTGTTACAGTTAATTTTTTATGACTTTTAAAAGCTTAAATGTTCTTGAATTTAATGGCATACTGCGTGTTGTTAAAATGACATCATTATCATGTGGTGCCTTGAAGTCATATCACAGGTCATCAGTGACTCACCAGTGACTTCCCTTATTTATTGAATTAGAGATCTAATCAGCAGCCGAAATCCAATTCACTCAGTGATTCACTGTTTCTACTGAACTAGGGACTGATTTGAGACACACCCTCACATTGTCCACAGAAATAGAGCAGGCCTCAGAGACGAGCAACGTAAAGAGAGAAATACATTGAAAGAGCAATGCCACATACTCTGAAGTTGTTGAAGTAACGGATGTTCTCCAGTGACCATCAGCAGATGGGCTGATGATCCCTCGCTCCTGCTCTGCTAAATTGGGAACATGAAGTCTGTTCTCTAAATGACCTCCTCATCAACAGGATGCACCCTGTAGTCACTCTTCTGTTCATAAAGGCAAAAAAAGAACTTTAAAAACATCACTGTTAGCATCATTCACAGTCAGCGGCAGCAGAGACAAAATCCACTAAAACTGCCAAATTGCCCCAGAGACTCAGAGAGCGAACACAGCATTGACTTGACAAGGATATCTCGCCGTGTCTTCCTCTATCCCTCGCCCTCCTCTCTCCCTTCCTCTGCCTATCGATTCCTTCTGAATGGATAAGCATATTTTGTCTCTTTATCTGTGCAAATAGTGCTGGCCCGATTCCCTCTCTTTGCTTTCTTTCTAACCTTCAGGGACAGCAGCTAGGCCGTGATCTTGAGCTCCGACTGCTGGTTTAGGCTAGCCTCCATTTGAAACAGATATTATATCAGAGACAGTTCTGGATCGATACTTGGCTATTCCTAGTTCTTCATCCCCAGACCTGTATGCGAGCAGAGGTCAATGCTTACCTGATCAATGCCTGCAAATACAATCGATCCACATACTAGGCTTCTACAAACGCTTTTGTCTCTGATGTGAAACTAAATTGCTGCTCAGTGTGTGTAAGGATTGGCTGTGAAAAGGCTGATGCCGAGTTCCCTTCATGTGGGATGGAAGGTAGCAATGGGAAAGATTCCCATGGCAACAAGTCGCAAACGTTCATGGCATCATGCAACTCAAGATGGTGATTGCCAGTGTTACTAATAACAAGTGTGTTTTGCACATTGAATGAATAATTATCTGGCATTGAGCAGTTGTGTGATAGGCAACTTGTTCCTGATCAAAATAGCATTAAATTAAGGTTCAGTTACCTTGAAATTTTGCTGGCATGAAGCATCCATCTCTGAAAGCTTTTCGGATACTTTCGTATCATTTATTGCCAAGTTTTATTCTGGATATCGGAGCTTTCAGAAAAAAAAGGTCAAGACTCGACAAGAAACATAACATTACACAGAAGTTTATTGCACAAACATACAGCATTAAAAAATATGCAGCCAGAAGTACATGATGTGCCTTTTAAAGTTCATGTTTATGGAGGTATTGAAAGTGCGCTCGTGTCGTGTTTGGTGTGCGTAACGTGTTAATTTGGATTCCGTGATCAACACAGGAACAGTTACTGACACTGTTGGAGGCTATAAAAAATGTTATTATGTTTACATGAAATAATAATGGCACTGCTGACAAAGCTTTCAAATTACTTTCTTTGTGACTCACCCCTGTAAAATTTAACCAAAGCTGTTTTAGTTTAGTGCAACTGAGAGATCACTTTTGCCAGATAACTCTCAAATAAAGCTAGAAAGCACACACAGCTGTTGTAACTTATAATTTGATAATTTTAGATGAGGAGCGAAAGAGACGCAAACAGATGAAGTCAGAACTGTCTTCAGAAAGTTGTACATTTGTTATAATATTCTGCAGCAGCCTGATGCTGGATGCATATAGTATAGGATACACAGTATGTGTTACTGTGCATAATGAGACTGCACTTTTGACTGGATCTTTTCACGTTAGAAGTTGCAGATTGGACTCACATATTTGTCCTACTTTTATACTGTTTTCCACCAAACTTAGCCTGCATGTGCAGTTTTTTAAACACAGAAAAATCTGCTAAAAATAGGCAATAGGCTCCTTTTCCTTTTTCTAGTAGACAAGTATACCATTTTTTTTTTCTGGTGAGTCATGTTCAGCGTCACAAATACGTGGGAAAAATAGCCGCATGAAGGCCAGTGAAAGTGTTACTGTGGTTTTTATCTTGTTTTTCCTTTTATAACAATTACTAATAAAGTCTCTCATTCAAACTTAGAGTTAACTAATTTTGAATAATGTTTGACTGCTGCTTGGATGATGACAGACAGAATTTGTGGCTGAAATGACAAAGGGTTGCCAAGGTTACCACAGGAGACAATGAGAAAAAATTAGTGTGTCCACAGAGGTGTCATGTTTCCATTACTGCTGACTGGAGCAGGAGCTGATAAAAACATGTGACTACTGCAGAGTCATTTTTTGGGAATCAATGCAGATTGTAACCATTCAAAATAAAGACAAAAGCCAGATGTTTGTAGGTTTTAGGGTCCAGACACACCAGATAGACATCAAAGAACAAGCGTGGACGAAGCTGACTAATGCGTCGCCTCACATTGCCTGTGTCTAGCCAAAAAATTGCACATGAACACATCACAATGACTATAACCAATGGCCAACCAGCACATATGTTCTGCGCCTGCATGAGAGGAATAATTCTTTACTTACTCTGTAATAGGCATTTAAAATGAGAAACTGGAAGACCTTCCCAATGCTAGTGAGCACATTAACAACACAATCCAATGTTGAAAGAACAAAGCATATTTGCTGTGTGTCAGTGAACAACAATACAAATCATCAGGTAACATTTCTGCTAAAAAGCTCAATGACCAAAGATAATAGCAATAGCATAGCAGTATGTTTGTTTCTGAACTGTCAGTCATTTCATTCAGAGACAGGCTCTGCCATGTCGATTCAACATGCTAAATCGGCAGGAAAAAGCCGTGAAAGACAGACTCAACGATGGCCCACCACTGACCGGCCACTGGCTTGGTGTGTCAGGGCCTTTGGTGGTTTTTTTGTCCAGTGGAAAAGGGGCTGTAGGGATTTTATCATCTGAAGGTAAAGCTTTAATACTGTCTAACGTGGATTGTGAATAGTGGTAAAAGTTATTCAATAATCTGCAATTCAGAGTGATTTACTGGCATTCTCTCTATGTATTCACATTGAACTTTATAATTACTATCAGTTGGATGTGTTAAATCAGATTTGTTTATTTTATTTAGTATTATTCTGTAGCATTTAGTTTGCTCCTACTGGTGAAATCAGCTAATTTATCAACTAGAAAATCATGTTTGTGTGGGTTTAACATTGAAAACAGATGAAGCTCTCTACTCTCAGTGCGCCATCAAAGCCAATTTTCACTAAAATACCAACTTCTCTCTGCGCTGTTGCCTCATCTGCATGGAGCTCCCGTCTCTTTTTGCCTCTCCTTCCACCTTTGTGCCATGCCTGCTGTGCTGGGTACAAAAATACCAAAACAACATGCATTTCGAGGTCAGGGAAATGCCACTTCGCAGTGCTGCCTGTGCTCGTCTTTCCAGTGAAATAAAAACAAAGCGCTACAAGTCTTCTCACAAACCTGCATGGCTCTACAGTTTGGTTTCTTCTTGTTCTCAAGACCGTTCATGTTTGCGCTTTTTTTTTTTTCTTGAACAAATTACCCTTCCTCTGTACATTTGGTATGTTCTCTCCTCTCTTGACTTGAATAATGGATGTTCCCCTTCAGACTGACACCGCACTGAATCCCTGTTCTCTGCCTGTCCAGCAGTCAAGAACAGAACGGTCAAGGTAATACGAGCAGAGTGGTGCACCCTCTAGGTGGGATGACTGCAGCCTTGACTCGTACTATCGTCTCTCTGCCTTTAGTTTTTTTTCCCTCCCTTAATCTTTAGAGTGCAAACTGCCTCTGCTGACACACATGCACACGCAACCACATACAGATATGCACATCGATACATGCAGCACACACACATTAGACAGATGGTTGAAGCTCTGCTCTGACAGAGGCTAAAGCACAGGGCACCTCCACTCTTCAAAGTCTTTTCGTCTCTCCTCTCGCTGCTTTTCCAAACGCCATCTGTACCCAGGCACACTAATGTTACTTAATACAAGGACACTGCATTTTTTTTCTCCTCATAATTAGAAGATAGCGGGAATAGTGTTTCTTTCTGCCTCTGCCATATAAGTTCTTTGGAAAGGCAAGTATTATCATTTGATACAGTTGCCACAATAAAGCTTCTCAAGTAAGAGATAAAAGTATGGGAGATGGAGGTGGCGGAAAACATTTTAAGATTTTGCTTCTGTATGCGTGCATCTATCTTGGTGTATGGGGATACAATGCACAAGATGCACAAAACTGCGTGTGCTCGAGAACGTGAGAAATAAAGCGTGTGTCTTTCATTACCCAGCAGCCAGGTTTCTCAGCGTTCTCCTCTCTTCTGGTCTCTCAGAGGAGCAGTCATTTCTCTCTGTCAGTCAGTCAGTGTTTGGGGAAATGATAGCGGGTTTTAGAGAAAGAGCAGCTTTGTTTGGGCAGGAGCAAGCAAGAATAGCACTGTTTCCTTTCATCATCATCCTTTTACTGTCACCTCCTAACATTCTCCTCTCTCACCTTCTCTCCTTTTGTCCTTTCCTTCCTTACTCCTCGTTCTCACTCTTTCTCCTTTTCATTCTCGCCTTGCACCCGTCCCCACCCCCAGCGCTCGCTCCCCCCCACCTCTCTCTCCCTCTGTTTCCCCCTCCCCAGATTGAAGTAGCGTGTTATTAGTAAGGCAGCCAATGTGCCTGTCGGTGTGTGTTAGGGAGAGATAAGCACAGGTAGAGAGAGTTACATAAGCCGCTGTTGATTACTGTGGAGGAAAGGGAGAGCAGAAAAAGAGAGTGAGAAGAAGAGAGGGAGAGAGGGAGAAAGACAGATTGCTGTACCTTAGTAAGTACATTGTGCTCTAATGTTGCCTGTATGGCTGGCTGGCAGTTGATAAGTGGCCCAGGCTTCTGGGGCTGGTTGAAAGGACAGTCATTAGGTTGGACTCCCTAGACTGGCAGCTTGCTTCGTAGATTGCAAGTTTGTTTTTGTTATAATGTTTAACTGGAGAAAAATAAACTCTCTTCAAGGTTTACTACATTAATGTGGCATGACAGAGTGCTGAGAAAAAAAGCAGTTGAATACACTTCAAGCATGTGGATTCTTGAGGCAGATTTTTCATTTAAAACTAGTTCATTAATTTCATCTGCAAGTATTTTTCCCCCCAAGATAAACATCAGGATAATGTTTAAGGAATTGTTAATGTTGATAATATCCTTGATTATCCTTGATTTTGGATAAATGATACAAAGAAAGCCAAAGCCTGATAGAGCTTGTTCCTCTTTGCCAAAGACCTCCATTGTTGCCCAAGAATTAAAAACCCAACAAGCCACACCCTCATACTGGTTGACATGTTCATTCATTACTGTCAACAAGGGCATTGTAGTTTATTTCGAGTCAATCCCACATACACTGTCCTGCTGCTCTAACTGCTCCTAAACTTAGTTAACATGCATTTACCTGCAATTGAAAATAATCACTGATAAATGCACTATTAACTACTGCACTACTATGCACTATGAACTTTAGCACTTGTTTGGATGCCACTGTTCATTCAACATATCAACAAATCACTGCCCAGCCTCCCACATGTTAACATGACTTTTAGATATATATATATTTTTTTACAATTTACTTCACTGTAGAGCTGTGTGCCCTGTTTGCTTTGCTCAGCATCTCCTTGCAAATGTTGAACTTACGGGCTTACTTATGGGCTTACTGACTAAATCAGGCAGTGCCAACCTTTAACCATAAGCAAACTAATGCTGGAAAACCAACAAAGACAATAGTGAAGACAATTTACAATCCTGCTTTGCCTTCTTGTCAGTTTATATTGGCGATGTCACAACCTCCTAACACATTAACTATAGTTATGGAGTATTTGACACACTATGTAACACTTAGGGAACCTCATGATGCAAAGAGGCATTCAGCATTAGCGGCAATGTGAAGAATTATCTTGCAAAAGAATCACTATTTTTATATCATGTTCTTACAGCTTGGTAAAGTCAAGCAAGGTGAGCAAAGAAAAAATCAAGGAAGAAAACAGTGGATGGTCAATCAACAGCATCAGCAGAAAAATCAATGCTGATTGATATTGGTTGCTTGTCACAAACGTATTACACCCACAGCTATGTTACTGTAGTTCACATTTCACTCCACCATTGGATATTATTTCCTCACTTTGAGCCATTTCTCCTCTCCAGTGATACTGACCTTGAACTCTGACTGAGGACAGACCACAGCCAAAGAGCATCAGGTCTATTCCACTTACTCTTATTACAAATTTGACTAGTTATGAGTGATTTGTATTATATCCTCTGACTGCTTTAGTCCACACTGGACACACACTGCGTAGACACAAAGAGGAGACGAGGCACACATACATATCAACACATAGGTATAAATTATGGGTGATGGAGTCAACTGCCACCTCACCTCTCACCTCCTTACAATGCTATTGTACAAATTCAAGGACAAGAGTAGCTGGCACACACTTAAACAAAAGCACACACACAGGAATGTTCAATCTCTCACATATACACACACGCACACACACTCTTGAATTGGTCACGGAGGACTGCAAATGATCACGGACATCTCTCTTGCTCTTTTCACACTTCACTCTCAATAGCACCTCTTCAAGTTATCACTTAAGTATGTGCGTGTGCGTATGTATGCATGTGTGCGTTTGTGCCGTGTCTTCATCAGTATGCCGAGCATTTGTCCACAGGCCCTCCAGCCAGAACCAGCTTAGGAGCAGCTCAATGCCAAACAAGTGTGAGGATTAAAGGACAAATACAGTCCTCTCCTCTCCTCCTCTTGTCTCAGTGGAGGAAGTGAATGAGCAATGCTCTCCTCCTCCTTAACTACCGCTGAGGTGCCCTTGAGCAAGCCTCTTGGAGTTGCTAAGTGCCTTACAGCAGTAGAGTGTTGTGAAATTGGGCAGATTCCAAATATCAAGGTGAAACTTGGTGTTGGATAAGTTTTAAAGGAGCAGTGCGTAAGATTTAGAAGGAATTAGTTGCATCAAATGATGAGGATTGCAGATTCCAACAAGCTGAAACTTAGTATGGTTTGAATTCCTTCAGTGTTCATTGAGGGTTGTTTTTTTTTTACCAGGGACTGAATTATACATTCAAGTCTCTTCCTCTCCAAGACAAATGGATAAAGGTATTAAAAAACACTGAATAAAGCAGTTTCACTTTACAAATCAGTGTTTTTCAGATTATGTTCAGCATGTGGGGGACAGGCCGCGAGCCCAACACCTGCTACTATGTGCCTAACTTTTCCTCTGATAACGTAAGATCTAGACATTTTGTGGGGGGGTTAACAACAAGAGTTGAATTTTCTGCAGGTTTTGTCTTCTCTAAAACAAATGGATCCGGTGAATCAAACCGATAAAACCCAGTGTTTGGTTTGTCCGTTTTGGACTACCGTAGAAACATTGAAGTGCAAAATGGCAATCTTCGTGGACGAGGACTCGCTCCTCATGTAGACATAAACAGCTCATTCTAGGGTAACGAAAACACAACAATTATTATTTTAAGGTTATTATGCACTAAAGAAAACACTTAAATTACATTCCAATTCTGCCAATATATTCCCCTATGAGTCTTTCATGCCTCCTAGCTACACCACATAAATGTCATTTACCAATCACCCTTACTGACTATAGCTCAAAAACAGCTCTCCCCAAAGACCCGGCAGTGACCTCCAGTTTACCTCACATACTGCACATGCATGACAATTACAGTAATAAATGAAGAAAACCACAGGAACAGCACTGGTTACTGTTTGCACTGTGTAGATCCCATTAGGATTGTTATTTTTCTGCTTCTGACAAGCTAATTAAAATGTACAGGTACAGAGCAGGCACATGAGGAAGTAAGGAAGGGAAAATTGTGAATGCTTGTCAGGCGAGAGGGAGCCAGTAAAACAAAAACAAAAAAAAAAAGTGAATAAAACAGAATAATTTACACTGAATAGGAGTTAATGAGATCATCCAGCAGGAGGAAGGGAGATGATGCGGTGTGTGGTCAGCTAAGATTGTTTCTTTGTGTTACAAAGTCAGAACCTTGTTGATTACACACCTAAATGGCAACTAAACGGTCATTGTTTTCGTTATATGTCCATTTTCGTCTCTAGTGCAGCCAGAAGTTTGTTTACTGCTGCTGGAGGACACTGATCAACACAGTTTTCAGTGTATGAGGTCCTTTTGTGATGTTGACAGCGAAGAAAAAAAGCTTCCAGTATTTGAAAGAGGCGAGAAAATTGCAGAGAGAGTGCAAATGAGCTACTTATTTGTTCTAATTTTTTTAAAAAAAAGTTGTTTGTGCTGTAAATTGAATTTCTGAATCTTGCCAGATTTGTGTATTATCTTATACCCAATTTGAAAGTTGTTTAAGTAATGCAAATAATGTCAGTCAATTCACAAATTTTATCTTCTTCATTATTGTATTTTTAAGAGGAAAACAAGAAGCAAAAAAAAGCAATAAGATTAAACTTCCCTTAATTGTATGTCCAGTACTAGAGTTATAAGGGGATATAAGACATGTTTCTTTGATAATTGGCTTTCAAAGAGTGGCTTTTTATTTCACAGTCTGGCTGGAAAGTAAATAACCTTGTGCTGCCTGTGTCCTGGAGAGAAAAAGCGAACAAAAGGGGGAGTGAGATGGTCAAGGTGCTTCTCCGAATAAGAATTCAGGGGAGCGAGCGCCACGAGACAATCCTGCAGGAAGTATAAAAAGAGATGGGGAGAGGGATGGCATGTACAAAAATGTGGAATAACAATAAGGAGGGTTTTTATGTGTGAGAAAGAGACTGCACACAATGATGCTCAAACACAAAATTCCCCTCTTTCTCTCTGCCTCTCTTTTATTCAGTCTCAGTCACACAGACATGCCTGTGTGCACACACAGTATTATGTAAATAGTCTCTTCGGCAGAGTGCTGCTGTCACTGAGCGAGCATCCTCTGGGCCATCGAGGCAGCCTCATTAAAACAAGGCACAGCATCCATTAATAGATACCCATGCGCACATACACACATACATACATATACACTCTGGGAAATTAAAATCACACCACTCGATTTTTGGAGCGTGGCATCAAACTATTTATTACTGTATTAGCTGTAATGGATGTATTTGTTTTCAGATAACTCAGTGACAGTTTCGAATCAAAACAAAAAATCTGAAATATTTATTTTCACTACATATGAAAATAAAAATTAATATTAAAATCCCATGGATAACGCTTTTGGTCTCACATAGCCTCTATTTGCAAGGAAAACATCTCTGTAATATCTTCTCGTTGACCTGTACTGCTAGATTAGATTTTTTGGGACTGCTGCCAGAGATGCGCCAGGATATCCGTTGGTCTTGTGCTGCAGTTGTAACCTGTGGTTGACCTGGCCTGGACGGTTGGCAGCAGCTCCACCGACATACTGCTCGTGTAGACGTTTAACAGTCGTTTGGTTTATACCAAATGTTTTGGTTACCGCTCAGCTGTCCAGCCTGGAGCTCGCCAATTGCCCTATCACTCTATGCTTGTTTTAGTCATGGCGTCTTTAAGAACTGTAATCTTTATCTATTAGTTATTATTTATCTTATTTTTATTTAGAGATGTTTTGATATATATATATTTTTTATTCCTGATACCGATTTAGATACCTGAACTTGAATATTGGCTGATACTAAGAACTGATCTGATGCATCGCGTTAAACTTTTCTTTTTTAAAAATTTGTATACTGTACAGCCATTAAATGTTTTTTTTGTAACTGTACAGCCATATTTATATATATATATAGTGTGTGTGTGTGTGTGTGTGTGTGTGTGTGTGTGTGTGTGTGTGTGTGTGTGTGTGTGTGTGTGTTAAAATTGGAAATATTAGTTCTACCCTTCAAAATTTAAGCCTTGCATAGGGTACACATCACCATTTTTCGCTAAAAACTTTTTAAGTTTTAAAGTATTAGCAGGTTTTGGGTGATGTTAAGTGTGACAACAGCATTTATGTCATATAATAAACAAGCTTACGGTGCTAATTATGGATCGCAAATGTGCAACAACAGTTTTTGTCGACACTATATATAAAAAAAACCCAGAGACTGTATTGTATTAGCTTGCTGTAAGCTCTAAATTTACCACTTCTTATTTGAGTCTTCAACCTTCAAGGGGCAGCCCCAAATCACTCGACTGTATCATGGAAAATAATGATTTTTTTTGTTGCATATTGAGTGCAATGCATATAATATGCCCTATTTTTTAAAATTAACTACATAATTATTTAGAATAGAATTTACAGTGGTGCTTCTTTAATTTCCGTATCCGTATTAAGTATACATACTGTCAGTAATGCACACAAAGCATTCACAGACACCAATAAATACCTCCCATTCTCTAAATGCTCCTCTCTGGTGGCAGTCAAAAAATATCTCCAAGGAAACGGCTCAAATGTCACTGAGAACAATACCTAAAGAGTGTGTGAATGGCTGACTGTGACTGGAGCTCGCATGAAGGAAGAATGGACCGTGTGGCGTTAAACAGACTCAGGGCCAATGCCACAGTACAGCTCCATATGCTCAGTCTACGGCTGGTGTGTCTGTGCGCATGTGTTGCTGTTACACTATTCATGCCTGTCGTCTCTCTTTCTGCAACCCACTGTAAATCCTTGTGTGAAAGGTAGCCTTTTGAGTTTAGTTTCAGTAGGGGGTGGGGTGGATGGGCTTGGTGAAGTTTGCAAAAGACTGCTTGGAAAAATTATTTTTTGTTTGACTAGAAAAACACAAAACCTTGCCAAACGCACACTACAAATGTATGGACAGTTGACGTTCTGCCTAAACCCTGTAAAGTAAAAGGGGCCTCTGTTTGTTTGTGATCTGCTGGCCCCGCAGGTGGCTCCCGAGGTGTGGGCTTCATCCGCTTTGATAAGAGGATAGAGGCTGAGGAGGCCATCAAGGGCCTGAATGGACAGAAGCCATCAGGTGCCGCCGAGCCCATCACGGTCAAGTTCGCCAACAACCCCAGCCAGAAGACCAGCCAAGCCCTTCTGTCACAACTCTACCAGTCCCCCAATCGCCGATACCCGGGGCCCCTCCACCACCAGGCTCAGAGGTTCAGGTGAGTGCTGGGGCGGGGCATTGAGAGATCATGGAGGAGGAGTTGGAGCAGGAAAGAGGCAGGATAGGGGGGGAAAGGGTTCAGGTAGATGTAATAGGTATAAGGTTTTAAAGTTCTGTAGTAAATGCAGAGTTTTCCAACCTTGGGAGCTGGCCCAGTCTGATATTCACTTGGTGACCCCATCCAAATTCCTACATAAAATGAGTCCACTCTTCAGTAAGACAACCAATATGAAGAGCTTAGAATTTGTTGTAGAGGCAAAGTGGGAGGATGCCTGATTCTACGCAAGCTTTTATTTAAAAATGAAAAAAAAAAACTTGGGATGCAAGTTGCAATGTTCAAGTTGCAATTATTTGCAATGGCATTGCTAGGGCAGGTGAAAATTGCAAAAATTGTGATGATTGTGGGTGCATGACATTGGATTTTTCACCAATAGTGTTTCCCACAGACTGACCGTCTATGTGTGATGGTGGGGGGGGTGGCTGACGATCGCCAGTGATCAGCTGAAGGAGCAGACCCATGAGCCGCTCGACTCATGCTTTTCTGCCCAGTTAGCAGAAGCTAACACAGCACAAAACCACCACTGAGCCATTAAACGGTCCCAGCAGTCTTGCACCAACACTGAAACAACTGTCGTTCATAATCATTCTGTACCGTTAGCCATGTGACGCTAACATTTAGCCCTGTCTCTGTGAGTGTGTGTAACTCTGTCGCAGGCACCGAGCTCACACCCCTGAGATGAGAGGGGCAAATAGAGGCTGAGTGAATCAATATGCTAAGTGCAGCTCTACAATGAAATGAGAGTTTACTGGTTTTAAATAATCAAATTTGAGATAATGTTTCGGTGATTGGACAAAATTGCAAGGTCACGCAGAATGCGCGGGGATTGGTTGAATTTGCATTAATTCTTGCAATCACAACATTGTAACATCCTGGAGGGAGTGATAAGGTGCCTCCTAAGTGAATTTTGGTAAGAAATGTTCACTGAGCTTACAATTATGGGTGTAGCTAGACAGCATAGCAGAGCTAAAGATTACACTAGACGGGTTTCCATTACAGATTTACGCAAAATGTGAGTAATACTTTCTCCTTCAGGCTTCTCCTCTCGCAATAATATTCCAAGAAGCATGGTGATGGATGCTAAAAACATAGCAGGGTTATTTGTGTTGCAGCCACTGCACTAGCCATCATTATTTTCTATTAAAGGCGACGTAGGCGTGTTATGCAAGAGATAATGGAACGGCAAGCCCCTAAGTAAGATGGATTTCTGGGAGGTGATCATAATTTCACAGAGAAATTTTGGATTCAAAACTTCCAGATGATCTGCTCAACTGTTGAAGAGTTATGCGATGCAGTAAAACCTCTTGTAGCGCCTGCTGCATCATGCCTATGAGCCAGTTCTTACCAACAAGCACATAGTCATAGCATCATGTGACCTATAAGTGCGAAAAAGTGTTTCCACTGCGAATTATGGCTTTTTGAATTGCCTAAAATACCGCCTCATGTTTACGCAAAAACCTTTTTGCAATAAATGTGTTTAGACTTCTTTTCTCTAAATTGACGTGTTTCCAGTAGACGTATTCTATATTTGTGATTTCAATTTGCGCAATTTGATGGTTAATGGAAACCCGACTAGTGTTATGAAAATTCTGCAGCATGAATGAATTCGCTTTCAGATTTTTGGTAAAATTTTGGAACAATTATAATCATTCAGTCACCATGTTGCCTTGAGTTGTCCACAACTGCACAAGTGCACTTATAGCACTGTTACATTAAATGGGAGCCTTTTAATGGGCATTCACAGTGGAAAATGTACTTCTCAGAGCCAGCAGATCCTCCTACTTTCCAGCTCTATTCTAGAGACAAGATGATGTAACAAAATGAAAGTGCTGTTAGCATAAGATGTAGAGTAAAAATGGGGTCACTCGGGCCATCTGCCCAAAAGGTTGGGAATCTCCAAGTTCCAGTGTTCAAGTTAAGAATGATGGAAAGCAAGTGATATGTATTTATCAGGAACTTCACCAATGGTGTATACATAACATCACGAACTGAACTGAACTGAACTAAACAAGTCATCTAATGTGGAATGATTGATGGTGTGATTTGAAAAACGTCTGCACTACCAGTGTGTTTTGTATCATAAAATAACAAACAGGATTTCTATTTCACATGTGGATATTTTATGTCATCAGTCTCACACTCGATAGCAATTTTTCCTGGTTGATGTAACAATAAATGAGTTTAATCAAGGAAACACGTCTGTTCTAAACAACAGGCCTGATTTGGAAAACATTTGCACCAAATGCAATTTACAGTGTTCGAACAGGGGATGTTAACACCCACGCATTGAGAGCATGAGTCATAGCAACGTCTATGTATCAGCAGTGATGCAACTTCAACTCCTGTGAACATTTATCTCAGAAAATACGTCCCCCTTTTGAACAACAGGTGTGAGCTGTGCACCTGGTGCAGGTGTCAATGAATCAGGCCCTGTGAGCGCTCTGTGTGGGTCCACCCAGATCAGAGAGGAACTGTTCATAAGAGACTGTGGGGTTCTGTCGTTCACAACTACGTATTTCCCCTCATTTCATCATGCTGCCATCATGTCAACACTTCCCAGAATATTCCCTGAGAGGCCTGGGCATAAACATATATTTGTATAAATGATATTGTAAACATTTATCAAACAAAAGAGTTACTGTCCTTGTGACTTTAAAGCTTGCATGACATGGTCACAGTTATGAACCATAATGTTTTAGAGCCTTTATGTAGCTTGACTCACTTCAAATGCAATATTAGCATACATTTGCCAGACTTACAAAACAACATCTACTGTATTACATTTTGCGTAAGAGCCCGCATTAAAAGTTATGTAAGAGAGGCTAAATCCAATGAACAAAGGGCAAATTAAAACAAATGACAAAATTCATTTAAGTATTTGGGTTTTAACCTTTTTTCTGCTTAATTAAATTGAGACACCTCAAGCTGTTGTAATTTAAAAAAAAAAGAAAAGAAAAGAAAGAAAAGTTTTTTGCCCAGGTCTATAATCTCTACAACAAGCTATCACTTAACATCATATACAGTATGTGGCTGACATACTGTATATATATTGCATCCTAACTGGTCATTTCCTGTCACTCACTAATGATGCAAACAAGCCTTTAAAAAAAAAAAAAAAAAAATTACGTATGACACCCACATACAGCTTTCTTCTCAAGGCCATGCTACCTTTAACCTCACCAACAAAACACTAACAGGTGATGGTATGATATTACGCTCTATCATCCGATCCAACAAGAAGGCTTCAGAATCTGAGAGAGAATATGTGCTTATACAATTTCCTCTCTCTTTCAATAACACTAAGCCGGTCGTGCTGTTTACTCTCTATCAAAGTCAGAGCTTGGAAGGTATTTTTCTTCTGGAGCGGCTTCCCTGGTGTGACACCTGAGCGATGTAGCGTGGCTGTGTGTCTGTGATACGCCAAGCCAATTTACAGGCTCCACAGGAGAGCTGTCGCTTCTCATCACAACTCACAACCACAGGACACTTCCTCACTGTGTCTCTGTGCTCCTGCTCTCTGCTCCCGAGCCCCTCCACTAAAACCTCAACACTTCAGAAGTTGGAAATGTGCTCGATGTGCGCAGTTTCCCTTTTTTTTTTTAACTGAATCTTTTAAGGACAGTGCAGAAGGACTCTTTTCTCTTCCTAATATAACACAGCGCTTTTGTTTGTTCTGTTTATCTCTTGAAAAGACATAATTAAATCAAAAGTAAGATATATATATTAGTATGATTCAATGGTTTAAAGAAAATAAACAAATTAAAAAATAGTAAAGCAAAAATGATCTCCTCATGTATGCCTACAACAAAATGAAATGTAAATTAGTGTTTAAATTAACATCCATGAGATTGTAACATGATACTGCTTGTTTTACATACCTAACAAGTTTGTGCTGCTTATAGGTACCACCCATGTTCAAAAAATAGACCTATAATTATATCTATCCTGTGAGACTAAGTCACATGGGTCTGCTGTAACACAAGTTAATGTATAATGTGCTGGTACAGTCTCTTTCCAAGACAGCAAGCGCATAACTGACTCAAGCACAATACACTGAGCCCTAGATCCCGGCTTGTTTCCGATCCTCTGTCGTTAACTAATGGTACTAATTAGCGAATTAGCCTTATTATATCCAGGGCAGGAGCCAATTTTAATTGAACAGATTTTTGTTTCAAAAAAGAGAAGACAAAAACACCCATTCCTCCATTAACATGCATAGAGAGAAGGCACAAAAGCCCTATTGTTTATATCAAGCTTGGAGAGGCAGTGTGAAAAGCTGGCAGAGTGTTTGTGTGGTGAGCGTGCATCAGTGTGCATTCGTACATGTGCAAGAGAGAGCGAAGGAGAGAGAGAGAGATAGCAGCAGGTTGTTTTGTTGTGGCCCAACGGCCCGGCGGCCAGCAGATGTCTTCGTGCTCCCGGGCCTGGAGCGCCTCTCCTCTGAGCATCCTCTCCAATTGACTCATTTACCCACAAAGCAGCCTGCTTGTTCCCTTCCCACGTAATGGGCTAATTACTGCTTTAATGATTCCGTATATCCTTTTCTCCACTTTTTTTTCCCCCTTTGTTTCAGGGCTGCTTTTGTACTTTTTGGTAATGTTAAAGTGGAAATAGACATGTTTTTTTCTTTAACTTATTACTATGGAGTAAATGTTGATTGCACAATGTAGTGGCTATAGAATAATGAACTATCATCTTTTAGACTGGTTTCAAATTCCTCTGCCACCGGATATGATATGATCTCCACTAAAATTAAGGCTCGATTTATGGCACAAAGGGAATGCATCAACCATTGCACAAACAAAACAGGATGAGTATTGTGCTTTTATTTTTTTTCTTTAGCTATTTGTAGCTACCCCAGTTACCAAAAAGTATTAGTCAGTTCTTAATAAATTCCTACCCCAAGTAGGGGAAACAGCAGTTGGTGTAACAGCTGAAATAACTGTGTGAGCTCTACCCGGGAAAAGCAAAAAATGCCCCCTTGCTAAGCTCTGAGGAAAAACAGAAAGCGATCCATGTCTTTGCAACAGCAGCACCAACAACACCAATACTTGGAATTGCTAGTGGGGATGGTTGAAAAGTTCTCCATCTCCATATTTAAAGGTGCAGACACATCAAAACCAACATTAAAAAAAACTAGTAGCGACAAAGCTGTATGCATGTATGTTTTGCGCCTGTGTAAGAAGACATAATTCTCAATAGCAGCAGTGGTTGGTCATTGGTGTGTCAGGGCCCTCAGAAATAATTTAAATTCAGACACTTTAAATTCAGATTATATACAGGCCCACAATATAGTCGAAAGATGGATTTTAAATGTAAAAGGCTTACATTATTAACTCTGCTAACTTCATCTGGGGATTGCAATATTTATCACAATTTGACTTAATTAAGCAACTTAAACATTTAAATGTTACAAACAATTAACGATCAGTGTGAGCACCTTGTCAGCCAATATAAAAATTATATTTTGAAGCACAGGTGATTACTGTTCTTTTCCATCCTGATTTTCAGTACTCAGAGTTCTGCAGGATTTCTAATTTATAAGGTACTTAACTACAATTACCCAGCAACCCGGTGTTTAATTGTCCCCGATTAGAAGACTACTGATCTGTTATCTCTAACATGCAATGTAAATTCAATTTAAAATGATCAATGTAAATAGTATTGTGATTATTATTATGCAGGTTATTTAATAAAAGCCTTCAAAACCTAATTGCTTTCTTAATTGCAATCAAATAACAATGAAGTTGTGCATATATCAAGTGAGATAATAATAATGTAGCTTTTAAGTGGTGTAATTGTAGTTACCTGGATTATATCGCTGTAAAAATCATAAAGTTTTCATTAGATTTTAAACCAGTGTAGCGGTTGCTTTGCAAGAAAGCAAATACTTGTTGACTGAAAGAGACAAGGAGAATCAACCCTGCTAGTTGAGTCAAAGTCAGAGAGTTTGTAGTGTTTTCAAGAGGAACGAGGCGTCACTGGCCAGCTGTTGCTCAATAAGCCGTGGCCCCTGTCCATTAGGCCAGAGGAGTTAATAAGACATGAGACAGGCCAGACCCAAGTGAGGAATGAAGGTCATTGAGTCACCAAGCAGACTGCATCCATCCAAGAGGGCCAACATTTTATACAGCCCACAGGTTTCTGAAGTCCAGCTCACACACACATGCCCACAGCCCACTGGGTTTTTAAACTGCACAAACACACTGAAACCCAAACTAAACCCTGGCTGACTGCAATGTCTGTCGCTCACGGGCCTGAAATTATTATGAATTATGAAACCAGAACATTTCCCAAAAACTAACCTCTTTAGACAGTTGACACCCCGTGACTAACACTCAGCCATTCCACCTGACCTGTTAGCACTTAACAGGTTGACCCCGACCACAAAGATGGACATTCACAATTTCATGGCTAGTTTATTGTTCACTTGTGTTGTTGTTGTTGGTCCACCTCATAGAAAACATACTAATCATCATCACCTCTCTCGCTCACCATCATTCAAATGCCAAACCATTACACTGACAGAACTCTGGATCATTTCCTGTCATCTTAGGTGTTCTCTCAATTGAGTTAACACAAATTAAAGCAAGATTTATTTAACAACCTTCATCTTCCAATAAAACCATCAATGTGGCAGCATAAACTGTATGGGTACACACATGCAATTTTAAAATAATGATTTGCCATTGCGTAGCATTATGTAGTATAGCTGTGTGCCATGCAGTGCTCATGCCCTGCTGCCATTAGTGCTCTGTATGTGACTGTAATACTGAACTGTGACCAGTCCACTGCTGTAGTCTTGTAACAATTAAACAGCAACACCTACAGTAATGTGCCTGTAAGACTCTGCTCTGGCATTAGCTAGCGCAGGGCTGCACTGAAATGGCGTAGCGGCCAACAGAGCAAGTGCCGACCATACTGATGGTATTGTAGCTTCATTAACCGATGATAGCATTTTCTGGTGGGGCTCCTCAGTGTAATGGGCCAACTATAGATGGGTTTGTTTGTTCTTGAGTGAGGAGGACCATGCAGTTCCTACAGGGACTTAACATTAGTTCCATTGAGTGAGTCGACCATCTGCCCACCATTAACCCCAGAACCCTCCTTCTCTTTACAGGCTGGACAATTTGCTTAATATGGCCTATGGCGTAAAGAGGTAATTAAAAACTTCACCCAATGCCAGATGTCCATGTTGACTTAATGATTTTTCAATATCTTTTTTTCAGTTCTTTCTTTTTTTTTTTTAGTTTATGTTTCCTTGTATTTTTGCAGTCACTTTGCGTTTGACAATTCGTTCAAGGTCAATTACATTTTTGGTTCTTTGATTTGTTTTCTTTTCCCACGTAAGCTTGAGTTGGTTTTAAAACCGTATCAACCTCTCGAGTTGTAAAAAAAAAATAATACTCAGAAATCAGTCTTTGTTTTCAGTGGTGATGAATTTGCTTTGTTTTGATTATGACAAGTGCTGGTGTTGTTTGGATTGTTTTGGGTTGTTTCTGTGTACTGAATGGATTTTGTTCTCTGGTGTAAAACTCCTAATTTCTAGGTGTGTTTTTTTTTCTACGGATTCAGGTTCTCCTGCCTTGTCACTCTGCAGCTGTAGCTTGCGAACAATTTGAATTTGTCACTTTAATTATATCGGCATTTCCTTACAACATCATTAGAATAAAGCCTTTATACATCCACTATCAACTATGTACACAATCCTTTTATGTGATAAATGTACATCTGTGCAGCTGAAGCCATAAAAAAAATTATATATTGCCCTAATTTTTTGGCAGCCCTTGCTGAGATGAGGTAGCATTCAGTGAGGACACGGGATGAGGCTGGAAGAACCTGGATCCCTGCTGGAAACAGGAAATGCTGTTTCACTGCAGACAGCTCCAGCTTTGCTCGGCACTGCTCTGCTCGAATTCCTTCCTTTTCGCCTCCATGTTTCATTTTGCTTTCTCGCTACCATGGGTCTTACATAACCCAGAGCAGCAGCCACTGTGGTGATAGATGTTTCATGTGCTGACAGTGGCATCTTGCATGTTGCAAGCACAGGGGACACCATCTGAAGTCAGCTTAGCAACTCAAACAGAGACCAAGTTTTACTGTAGCTCGCACGAAATGTTCCCCCGAAAAGCTGTAATTTTGCCAAAAGCAGGGATTCAGAATCTAGTTACAGAATAATGCATTGGTAGTGATGCAGTGTGGCATTCCCAGATATAAGCTGTAGTGCCTCCCATTCCCAATAATCACTGTGGCCTCACTGAGTCTTTACATAATTTCTTATCTAAATGTGAAAATAGTGTCGAGTTCAGCTGCCCTGATTGCAAAGCACGCCATCAAGTCAGAAGTGCTTTCCAGTGATCTGAGGTTATTATTTGAAAGGAAAGAGAAGAAAGGTGTTAAGAGCTGGAGATGGTCGGCTTTAGGAAGGACAGAATAGATATCTGGTCAGCTACGCTGTTGCTATGCAACCCCTGGTCTCGTCTGTAACATTGGTTAGTGTTTGGTCCCGCTCTGTTGGGTACACTCGCATGCACATTTGCACACACATGTACATACAGGCACACTCATCTCCACATCCTCGCTGTGGCAGTGTTAGCCAGCCTCCGAGCCGTCACACTCTCACAAACCTCCTCACATACTCCTGCTTTTGCATATAAATCACCAAGTTTTTTTTCGAGCCCAGCAGGAGAGGCCTGAACGCAGTCGAGCATGTCAGACAAGGCCTCGACGTGATGAAGCCAGTTAAGATTCCACCTGCTTGATGCCGGAGAAAATATTAACGAGACATTGAGGCCATGTAGAGATGTGTGAGACAAAGGATTTGGAGCTTTTTGTAAAACAGAAAGCTGCTGCAGCAACCCTGTGGTGAATATGTAAATTCCCTTGTATCTCACTCATAAAGATTTATGATATTAAAATGTATTTCAAGTCTACTTAATCATAAAGAAAGACATATACTAATATCATTAGCATTATAAGCCATTTAATGAGCGCAGAGAGTCGTTACTGTCAATAAGCTAACCACCCTAAAGAGCTTGTATTAGCGTCCACAGAAACCACAATGGCCAGGAGCAAACTCTGCATGACCAAAGTCATGCAGTGAAGGTCGTAGTGATTGCCGGCCATATATAGTCACTGGAGAGAGAGTGGTGGGGGCCCCGAACTGCAAGCAGCGCTATCGATCAGTGCCACGAGTTTGGAATAGAACAGAACAGAACACCCTGCAGACTGCAGGAGGAGTGGGAGGAATACACTTTGTACCTTAATGCCACTGGGCTGTAAAGTGCTTCCATTTTCCATTTAGTTTGCTCCCTCTTCCCTCCCTCCTTTTCCTTAAGAAAGCAGCCTTCTCTGAGACAGCTGCAGCAAAGCGGAAATCTCAATTAAAGCACAACCAATAATGCCTATAGTCGTTTCTTGGAGAGAGGTGGCATAAGAAATGAACCTTTTTATCTCATTTACCTTTTATTTAAAAGTGGGGAATTTTTTTTCCTCTTTTCCCTTTCCTTTGAGCGGAAAGGCAATTAAGTGAAGTCAACTGAGGATTCAAATCTCTTGCATCACAAGAAAAAGGAGAAGATTATGAGGCGAATGAGAACAGATTTAGCAGGCTGGTGCGTGATCTTTGATGGATTTCTAGCAACGGTTTAATTCAACAACTTCCTGCAATTTAGCTCCTAAAGGAGCCACTCAAGGACACAAAGCGAGAACCTTCGTCTGCGTCTCCTTCAGCAGAGATACAGCTCAGTACGCAGCGCTGTCGTCATTCCTGACAGGAGGCCTCTCAGAACTGAGGAGCTCATTTAGTCGTCGCTATGCAGACACACATAAAAACTAACATACATGCACCCATGTTGAACATCCATGCATACAGGTCCTATTTTGTCTGACAGCTTGGAGATCAGCTTTTGTAGTTTGATCAGTAAATTCTAACAGACACAGTTTTAAAGTAAGTTACCGTAGATGGTAGCATATCATGCAGGGGAGCGTCATGGCAAGCTTTTAGATTTAGAGGGATTCTGTTTGGCTCTCAAAAAACAAGATGGAGACAGGTTTTTCACCGGTTTATGGCCATTTCATATACAGTAGATGCAGACACTGAGTTCCACTTTATGCCTTAACCTGTTCAATTAAAACTTCCTCTTCTCTCTCTCCCCCTCTCTTTGCTCTCCCTCTCCTCTCAGGTTCTCCCCCATCACCATCGACAGCATGACCAGCCTGGTCGGCATGAACATCCCCGGGCACACGGGCACCGGTTGGTGCATCTTTGTGTACAACCTGTCCCCAGATTCGGATGAAAGCGTGCTCTGGCAGCTGTTTGGGCCCTTCGGTGCGGTCAACAATGTCAAGGTGATCCGTGACTTCAACACCAACAAGTGCAAAGGCTTCGGCTTCGTCACCATGACGAATTACGACGAGGCGGCCATGGCCATCGCCAGTCTCAACGGCTACAGGTTGGGCGACCGCGTCTTGCAAGTCTCCTTCAAGACTAACAAGACACACAAGTCCTGAACTTTGACAGGTAGAAGCAGTTGCCCCGCGACTTTGTCTGCTCCCAAATTGCCCCCAACCCCCCTCCCCCACCTCCACCTGTCCCTTAGCCCCTTCAGTCACTACCACTACCACCCTACTACAGCCATCCAACACAGCAAACTCCAACCGGAACACAAAGCAACCGACAAACCATCAAACAAATTGAACTAGAAATGGCTTATATTATAACTTTGGACCTATAAGCCAATGTTGCCTAAGTATTACAAAAATGAAATGATGAAAATGTTAATGAGTTTTTTGGAAGCTCCTGTGATAATGCAGGCTTCTCTCTGTTGTATATTCTTTCTGTTCGTTGTGGTTGTTAAAATGATTTTTCTCTTCTGTGTAAACAGTAGCAAATCCCTGTATTCCCTTATTTCAGAGAAGAGAATGTCCTTTTTAGATTGAAACCTTTTCTCTGTCTTGATTCAGGATTTGTTTTTCTTTTGTAAATCCGGATCCACTGTCGTTAGTATTATATATACCTCCCTGTCGGTGAAAGGGAGGGGGCTCTTTTTTAAATTGGTGAACCATTCATTCATTTTTAGTGTGTATCAAAAACTTCCCCTTATCGATTATAGGTGGGATTCCACAATCCCAATAACAAATGTAGACAAAAAAAAAAAGAATTTCTAACATTGTTTTTGTTTTGTATCGCAAACAAAACATAATGTCTTTCCTCACAGGGGTTCAGGGAGATGGGGCGAGGGAGGGGATGGGTTAGCTTTCCTGATGACACGTTCAGTAATTTAAGAAAAAAAAAAATAACACTGTTGCCAAAGAGAAGATCTCTTTGCTTGAAAAAAATGCGTTTAGAAAAAGATAAAAATAAAGAGAAAGAAGATCTATTTTTATAAATGATAATTAAAATAATAATTATTGAAGAATTTTTACAAGAATCTGGATTTGAAAAAAGAGAAAAATATTTTGACTGGCTAACTAGGGGGGGCCGGGGCGGGAGGGAGGGGGCACCACCTTGTCTTGTCGTTCTGCCGTGGTACTTTATAGGATCAAAGGTTGTTTGTTTTTTGGGGAATCCAAGTTGGCAGTGATTTTGTAGAAGGAAGGGATGCAAACTGAGGCAGGTGATTTTGGTAATTTTTCACATATGTACTAGTGCGTAATTATTCAACAGCGATACCCAAAAGGGAAGGGAGAGGGGTCTTTCCAAGGCCTAACCATCCTTATAGTCCAGAGCCCAAAGCAAGAAGACCCTTTGTCCACTTGTTTTCCTGTTTTTGTCATCAGTCAATATGGGATATCAGTAAATAGATATATACACATCTATCCATTTAGAGAGCATACTATACATTATCTATATCATTTTTCTTCGCTCTGCGTTTGTGAACTTACATTTGAAAAGAACTTCCTTTTAGCGATCAACAGTAGGTGCTATACTACATTATTCACATATCTTAAATATCCAAGTTTGTTGTTCTATGTGTTGTTTAAAGAAAAAAAAATACTTCGATGTTGGCATTGAATTGAGCTGCTGTTCTTTGTTTAATATTTGTTTATTGTTGGCCCCAAAATCTGGTGAGACTATTTCTTTGCTGAACAACCAGATAAACGAAATTTTGGGCCTTGTAAGAATCACTGAACAAATCTTTTATTTTGTATTTTTTTGTTTGGCTTGCTGACTTTTAGGTTACTTGCTGAGCGTGAAACGTTTGTCAAAACTAAATGATGATTAGCTAGTTCCGTTAGTCTAGATATTTGTTTCCTTAAAAAGGATCTATGACAACTGTGTCTTTATTTGCTGTGTACAAATAGATGATATATATATACATATATAGTCTACATTTGTTTTACAATATCTACTGTACTATATGAGTTGTCACTGTTCTTTTGTTTGAGCTTGTCTTTTTCATATGACAACTTATTATGAAGTGGTGGTTCAGTTACTTAGAAAAACTTGTGAGGAAACTGTTCAATTGTTGTCATGTTGCTTGTGGAGAAAAAAAAAAGATTTGGATTAACTTTTCAGTTAGCTACCGCGGCAAAAGAAACCGAACAAAAGCTTAGAATATAACTGTAATTTGTTTATCAGTTTATTTACTTATCTATTTTTTAAACTATTTATTTTTCTATTTATTTGTATTTATTATATATTTATTAATTGATTAATTTATCTGTGTATTTATGTATTTATTTGTTTCATTGTCTGTGTATTTGCGTGATTCTGGTACAGGGAGGGGGCGTTTCTGAGCAAAAGGGAACAAAGCGACTAGTGGAGAGGCTCTTCCAGTAGTCCACTGCACTGAGAGAACTTTTAGTACGTTTGTGCTTTGTACCAATATATCAAAATTACAATATAAAAAAAATCTAAAAGTCAAGAAAACTGAAAAAAATGTCTGGAGGGTTGGGGGACGCTCTTCCCTTATTACTAGAAACAGTTACTCGCTATGCATAACCTAGTTAATAGTTAAATTTGCTATTGCTTTTTTCTTGTCTTGTTAAAATGAAATCTTTAGATCTTTTTCAATAAAGTTTAGTCTTAATAGAATGTTATAAACAGTCGTTCTGGTTCAATATAACCTGTGATAAGTTTGTGTAGTTCTAAAAAGCCACTCCGTCCACACCCTCCCTCCACTTACTACCGCTTTGTGATGAAACCTTATGCAAAAATGTGGGTCTGAAAGCATAGTTTTCAGTTTTCAGTGAGACATTTTATATAACATTCAGCTCTTGGAGGCTTGGGCAGACACATTTTAAAAAGGAGCAAATGCCCATTGTTGTTTGAGGGTCATTCATTGCACTGGACTAAATCGGTCAAAATCACTTAAGAGTCAAAACTTATTTTTAAAAAGTTTCATCATGTTTTCAAATGACATACCAACAAATCTTTAAAAATGAGAAATTGTTACCATTGCACACCAACTGTTATTTACAGCAGTTGTTGCTATACTTAAGAAGTACTCTGGAGGCATGAAAAGGGATTGTACCGATTCTATATTTTATATACTCTAATATGATATATATTATATATTTTGAAAGGTGAAAGGTAAGGGAATGGTTCCAGAAGTATAAATATACGGAATTGGATTTCTTTTGTTTGTTGTTAAGACTTGAAAACATGAAGGAGGTGTGTGGAGAGCATTTCAAACACTCAGACGCATGCTCGCATTAACTACATCCTTCTCTCTCACACCTCAGTCATCTGACAGGCCGGGTCATCCTATATCGTCATTACTATCCAGTCATCATCTGCGCCATCCAATCACATAGTTTTCTAACGGCAACAAACCAACCAACCCACCCACCAACCAACCAGACCCCTTCATGCTCCCCGCTGCCGTCGGGAGCTTGAATTATGCAACGACCCCAGTAGAATGTTGTTCTGATGTGTGAACTAATTTCCTACACTGTATGACTTTTGAACTCTTACGATGCGTGCCTGTGTTCCGCCTAGACCCTGTGTGCACATGTGTGTGTATGTGTGTGTGTGCGCGTGTGTGCATGTTTGTATGCATGTTCCTTTCTGTAGCTGTGTGCGTGTTGTGTCCTCATATGTTTGTTAGCGTGGAGTACATCCAATTGTGCGTATGTACAGTATATACATATGTTAAGTGTTTATGGACTATGTGTGTGTGTGTGATAGTGCATTTGGGTCTGTTTAGCGCACATGTATACAAATGTATGTGTGTGTCTCCCTGAGTGCATGTGCGCGTGTGTGTGACAGAGATAGCACGTGCGGTTGCTCTGGATGCGTGTGTGTGTGCGTGAAAGTGTGTGCATGTCAGGGTGTTTGAAACATGGGGCTGCGTCACCTCGCTCTATGCCCAACCCCTATGGCTCACACCATCCCCTGTAGCGCCTTATAGTGGCAGCCTGCCAGTAGGAACAACGCAGCCAGTAGTGGAGGAGGGAAGGTGAACAGAGGAACTAGGCTCTTCTTGTCAGTTTTCATTTTCCTCCTGAGACGTGTTTGTTTACTATCTGAAAAATCTATAAACGAAATCTTTAAAGACAAAAAAGACGAAAAAATGTTCACAGGGCCCCATGACCGCGGCTCTCTCTACTCTCTCCTGCTTATGTTATTACTTAACAATTATCAATGATGATTATTATGATTATTATTGCTATTATTCTTAGTATTCTTATTCTTATTATTAATCCAATTACTGCGATGAATGACTTCATGTTATCCTTGCTAGTTTAGGTCATTTCTGAAACTGGAAACAAAATAAAAATCTTGCTGTAAATGTTTGTTTTTTCTTTTTCATAAAACTGTTGTGTTTGAATTATTTGTACTTTTGAATGTTGGGACAATAAAATGAGGTGTTAAGAGCTTGGATGTTTCTTGTCGTGATGATTGAAGCATTTAGATGTTTCACACTACATACTTTAAGGGGAAACTCTCTGATGTTCTCTTCATTTTTTGCTTCTTTATCTACCTCTCTTTTGTCACCTGATGGGGTTGTATAATTTAGTGGCATCTAGCAGTGAGGTTTCAGAGGTGAAACTTATCACATGTGCCAAGTGTGTAAAAGAACTATTGCGCTGTCACAAAAAACCCCTCAAATAACGGAAATGGTCCTATCTAGAGCCAGTATTTGATTTATCCCTTAATTGTAGAAAGGCATGATGGCCTCGGAGCTGATCCACTCCATAAGTTTATATAAACGGCTAATCTTAAGGATACAAAACCACAACATTTATTTTCAGGTGATTATAAATCAACATAAACACAGATATGAGTATTACATACCATTTCTGCCAACAGATGCTCGCCCACAGATATTTCATAGAGTGCTTGTAACATTTCAACGGCTTATTAGTTTAGATTTTCCTGCGTATTTGGAGAATATATAGGAATGTTCATGAGTTGTCACATACTCTATAAACATCTACAAACAAAGTGAAACAACTGAATTGTTAAATCTCAGTTGTCGAAATGTTAAAAATACTATAAATTACCTGTAGTCAGACTATCATAATGAAGTGTGACCACCCTCTCTGGCAGAAAGTCTCATTTCATGGTCTGAGAAAGGCACTCTTAATCTAATAGTAGGTGTGGCAGGCCCCTAAAACCCATATCTATGATGCTTATGACCACTGATAACAGCCATTTAATGGCCTGATAACAGCCATATCAGCTGAGGTTTACACAACAACTCATCTCATTTATGTACTTAATGGAAATGCACCTGATATTTTATATATCCAGTGTATACTGTAGATTTTAATCAATTACATATATTACATACAGTTATATTCAAAATAATTTATTAAGGGGAAAAAAAGCTCACATTTGATAGTTCCAGTTCCGCAAATGAGAGTATCAGCTGCTTTTTTTGTATTTTATTTTTGGACAAAGCAAGCAGATTGGATAGTTATCTTTGGCTCAGAGCAGTTGTGAAGGGTGTTTTTCATACTTTTCTAACATTTCATAAAATTAAGCAAAGAATTTATCCCAAAAATTACCAACAGATGAATCCACAAGAACCTCATTTGATTAATAATAGTTGCAGTCGTCGTATATTCTTCTCACTCAACACAAGGCACACAAGAGTTCAAATTAGTAATACGGCACAATAGCATTAACTGCAACAGTAAATCACAGATTTAATCTGCGTTCGCTGTGACCTTTCAGCTTCTGAGGGACAGTCACGACTATGAGGCAGTAACACTGCAGACATAAAACGCAGTGCTGATCTCAGTCAGCCCTCAAAGGTGCTGCTTTAGGACAGGAGCGAGGAATCAGTGAGATAACACTGCCCCCTGGATCTTCACCAGAGTATCCGAGACCTTTGTGGCAAAATGCTGCCTCTCACTGAGTGGGAATATCTGTGGTCAATATGTGCTTTTCATCTCATCTCTGATCTCTCAGCCTCACAATGCAGAACTTCAGCAGTCAGCCTAGAAAGCACCTGAAGCAAAGGGACTGAGAAAAAGGCCTTAGAGGACAGAGAAATACCACCACACGCAGCTCATCACCGCTCCAGACCACATCTGTTCATCAATAACAACGTTCTCAATGTACTCACTAATGTCCAGTGATGTGAGCCCGGCTTCACGCCTTTATAATCCAAATTGTGCCGGAGAGCATTACAGCAGTTGCAGAGGAGAAGATGGTTGTTAAACTGCGACATGTTCAGCCACTCTTGTCTTTCCTCTCCCGTTGTTAGCAATTTAATGATCCTCCACTCTCATCAAGGAGAAAGTAGATGGGGAGGACATGATTCAGTGTGTGCTTTCAAGTCCCCTTTGAACCAACTCCTTAGGGGTGTAATGGCAATAGCTAGTTCAATAAACAACTGTTGATTTCAACTTTAATGCGGTGAAAAAGAAGTCTGTTTTACTCTGCTGTGACTCAGACATGGGTAAAAGAAAATGCAGCATGAGAAAAAAAAATCACTAAAAAAAAATCTCACGAAAACAAGATGTTTAAATTCCAAAGGAAGCAAAAGTGCTCTCGTTACGGAGAGTTGTTGGGTTTAATATGGCTCACTTCTCACCATATTCTGTCACCAGGTGCAACCATATGATGCTGCCTCTCAGTTTCTATATAAACCACTTTTCATCTGCCTGGGTGAGAGCTGATCACACTCGCTCCATGGTGTGAATGTCAGCATCCTGCCGTGCTGTGATGTAGACGGCGGTTCTGCCAAATGACAAGCATGAGCCTCGCAGTCGGAAGCATATTATTTCATAAGGAGCTACTTGTCTTTGACAAATCTTCCGCAGTCAAATCTGTGCAGTGGGGGAGCTGTTGTTGCCCTCTAGCTCTCCTTGGTACACACTCTGACATTAATGGGATACCTCTCTTCACCCCTTTGTCCACTTTAGAGATTTCACACTGCCTAATCAAAAGACTCTCAGCTTCACTTCATGTTATTTATTAACCGAGCGGCTCTCAGACGAGTGCGCAGTCCACTTCATTTTCTGTTTTGGCATTAACATGCTGATCAGACTGATTGGACTGTCTGTTTGATTATGAAGTTTGTTTTAATGTGTTATATCTTCTTACTGCAGCCCAAGACTTTTAGAAATTGAGATTACAGCAGCCTCCTCTCCTAAAGCTTTTATTTTTACTCCCTCTTTGTAAGTGATAGTGTTATGATGCTCCACATAATGAAGCCTAGTTCTGGCACTGTATAAAATCACAATGTATTATGTGTATGTGCTAAGTGAACAGCATTTTGCTCATGAAATTGTTTAGCAGAGGTGATAACCAGATACTGATGCATCTTAGTTATAATCAGTTTAGTAATATATACCTTAAAAGTAACCAATCAAATTAAAAATATAGCATTTGGCGACTGTTTGTTGTAGACTTGTTCCGATACAGTATAGGAAATGCTTCCAATATTGCCTAAAATGCTGGATCCAGTATGTGGGAGAATGCAAGTCTACACACTGAATCAATTCAATTTACTTTTTAATAAACTTGAAAGTAGTGTAAGGCTAACTGAAAGCCAAAGCATACATATTTTACCCTGGTAAATCCCACCGATAAAAAGGCAGTATGGACAGTATGCAAACCTTTGGCTGTGAGGTGTGGCACTATTGTCACCAATTTCTTATAAATCTTATCAAGAATTTGAAAACACATCACAGATACATTTTTATGTTTTAAAAAGGGTTGCAAAACCACATTGATAGCAATCATTTCACATCTATACAGGGTTAGTATCATATAGCTGTTACATTTTATTTCAATGTAAGGGTGTCGGATCATTCATTGTATCGACTGAAGCACAAGTTCAGGTTTTGGAGTCGTTATCGGGAAGGAAAAATGGTATCGGAACATTTCTAGTTAGTTGATGATGACAAAGCATGTCACACTCTATAGTTTGACTAATGAATACAATCTGATGACTTACCAAAGAAAATATAAAGCAATGAAATCCAGCAATCATCGATTCCTGTCTAGCAGCACAAGAACAGAGCTAGCACACAAGAACAACAACTTCACAACTACAACTTCACCACTCGTTTGGTGGTTACTGCAAACCCACACCTCAGTTAGTCTGCTACTAGTCGCTACTTGGTTTATAAGGAACTTCATATGCAATTTTGCCCGCTACAACCACACATCCAACAGTCACAATTTATGCACATAAAAATGGCCACCACTCTGACCATTTTGCTATATTTGAATGAGAATGTCCGTTCTAATCTCATGCTATTTCTATGGTTTCTATTCTCCCCACTCCCAGAATTTATGTTTTAAGTTATAGAGGTGTATTTTTTATGATGTTACTGGAGGTTGTCTATTTTAGGAAAGGCTCAGTTCCTCTATAAAACACTGCAGGGAACCCTGGTGACTGTGAGACAGTTGGATCACAACATTATCTTAAAAAAGGTGGGGTGAAATCTCTGTTTTTAGCTTATAGAGGCTACCTTTATCCAAATTAAAAATACAAAACTCTTCAGTTATTGAATGTTGTTGGGTAAGGTGTTATTTACATTTGGTCTTGGTTCTCTTGCATTTTAGTTGTTTTTGATCAAATGAAAATCTTTCAGTTTTCTTTCATGACATTATATTTAAACTGCTGGCTGTCAAAACACTGTTTTTTGTTTGTTTGACACAGTTTTGATAAACTGATGATTACAAGTTGATATGTCACAAAGTATTCTTGATTTTTAGGTAAAATTGTATTTGTAGCTACTGTTAAATACAACTGAGTTCTCACAGCCGACACTGAAGGTCTTTTCAGCTCTTCCTTAACTCACTCCCTCCCCGACCTTCTCCTCTGCAGCCTGCAGTCTTGTTACAAATTAAACTAACCAGTGAAAGTACAGAAAAAAAAACTGATTCATTAGCTAATGAAAACAGAAAATATATTGGCTACTATTCTGATAAACATTTAGGTCATTTTTTTCTCTCTCTTTTTTGAATATTTTTTATTTTTACACTGTATTTTATTTCTTTGAATTGGGTAGGTTAATAGTTTCAAATTTGGCGGGGTGTTTTTTTTTGTTTTTTTTTTTTAGATTTTTCTGAATTTAATACTGTTCCTTGTAATAATTTTTTCTGATTAGACTTACTTTTACTCACATTTTAATGCAGGTCTTTTACTTTTAACAGCGTATTTTCACGATGTGGTATTAGTGCTTTTCCTTAAGTAAAGAAAGTGAATACTTCCTCCAAAATACTTCATGAACTCTTTGGTCTGCTACTCCTAATATCATCATCAATAACTGACCAGTTAGGATGGAAACACTCAACTAAAAAATAACAACCCATTTAACAAAACAAAACAGAGAAAAGGATGACAGCAACCAAGAGAGCACTTCCACCACACAAACCCAGCCTCCTTTGCATCCTCAGATTCTCCCTCATTATAAGACACTACTCAGGATTTCCTTTTTCAACACATTTGTTGTCCATTTAAGTTGTTTCTACTCTGGAGGTGACTTGAAGAGAGGAAGCTAAACAGATGCACCAGCAGATTTTTTATGTTTCAGTTGTAACAGGCTTTTTCACCATGAGTTATGTGAACAGTGATGCAACTGTCACCTCTGCTGCTTCCTTGGAGAGCAAGCGACACTCACGAGGGCCTAATAAAACACTGGATCCCATTCAGGAAGTTTCAGTCCCCGAGGGCTCTGCTTGCAATCTGCTCCCCTGTGAAGTCTCTTAATTTCAATGCAATATCTCCAGCACCATGGGATCACACTGTTCTAGCTTAGGGGCAGCACTTTCCTGTACACACAATCTGTCGCCATGTTGTGACGTACGACACAGCATCACAACAACGCACGACTCACCAGTGTGATGCTATATTGAGATGCTTAGCCTGGACTGACCAGAGTGGAAAGAATTTACTGAAGCAAACCAATATGAGAGAAGAGTCAGGACTCAGAGCTTCCAATCAATGCCTGAAGAGGTATTCACATGTTAATTTTTCCTCTGTGCAGGCTTCTGCTGCACACAGCTGAAAAGAGCACTCATTCCAGGCCACGCTCTTGACTCGAGCACCGTAGAGGAGCTGCAGCAGGGGGCTTGCCAAACTTAAAGGCGGGTAATAGTGTCTGTTTCAGTGCAGAGAAAGCACCCATTCTGTGCTCTATCGTGTTGTAAAGCATCATAACCAGGTGAGGTAAAGTTCAAGATTTATTAAAAAGTATATAGTGATCCTCCCCGACTAAATTCACTCTGACATGTTGTGATGTTTAACATAAGAGATTTGTGAAAAGTGGCTAAAAGTGCCCATTCTGACCCAAATAAACCCATTTCTTTATGTGTGAATATCCACAATGTTAGTTTAGTTATTGTCATGTAGGTGATTCACTTAGCAGTTATTGCTTTTTTGCATTTTAGCCTGAAACTAAGGCCATACCATGTAAACCTTTGTTCTTAATTGGTTTTGACTAATGAGTACATTAGCATCATTATGCTGTCAGTGCATTGTACCTGTTTGTCTTGAACTCTTGCAATGTGTATTAACATTTGGAGAAAGTTTACGTGTTTATATAATTTATTTGGATGTATCCGTGCTGCAACTATGGAAACTATTTGTGATTTCATGACACTGAATTAAAGATACTTTATCCTCAGGCTGTGTCACACTGTTAAATAAAGAGGACCTTTTATTCTCATTTCCATGGTTCACTCTTGTATTGCGGGTTTCTAGTAATGCACATTAACATGCTTTAATGTATCAAAAAAAACACACAAAACACTTAATTTTCCTTGTACTGTCTGTGCTGGAACGCTGGTATTTATTTTCTGTCTGAAATGCTGTGTTTTAGTGTTTATCTCTTTAAGCCTCTTTCCCAAAAAAGCCCAGTCTGCTTTGACTGGTCAGTGTTTCCGGGTCTCCCACATCTTGGTATGTTAGCACCAGACTTTCAGGCCAATTTGACCTAGTGGCTAAAACATGAAATTACAACTTCTGCATCTGTCATGTGATGCCTATGCCAAAAAAAACACTTTTTCCCTCTGACAAACATTGTGAACAAGATTTCTGCAAATCAGTGAATCCTTTTTTTGGAGGATTTCAACTACAAAATTATATTTAAAAAGTCTAGCTGCACAATTAATTCATTTCATCTCCATTCAAGGTAGCAGAGAGTGAAACCAAAGGTTAGCCGCCCAGCCTGGATAATTTTACACCCAGGAAGTTAAACTTTTTTGGCTTTCTTACACCAATAAGCAAAATTTTAAGAGGAATGAATGGAGACCTGGCTCCAATGTTGTATGCAGTTTTATATACATCCCTGGTCTTCTCACCATCATTGCAGCCAGACAATGACTATACAATGACAGTATAGCCGCACTTTCTACTTTGAAAAAAATCACCAATTAAAGCTTTTAAGCACAACCAACATGTTCCATCACAAATCTGATCCAAAAGTAACAACAACCAAGATGAAATGTTAGCCTACATTTTACAGGGTAGATAATGTAAACACTTGCAGTAGTGTGCCTGAAGCAGATGACCATGTAAAGAAATCCGACATGTCAGCTTTCTCGAAAAAAACGTTGAAAATAAGAGTGCTCAGAAAGGTCTGAAGCCTCACTTTTTTGCTCACTGGGATTAATTTTCAACATTATGAAAAGCATAATAGTCACACTTAAATGTAGCTTTATGAATCAGCCTTATACTGATTATTGCATTGTTTACAGTGACTGAGCACTCAATAGATAAGTAGGATAGAGAGCGTAAGAAGGCAGCTAAAGGAGAGCTTCTTTCTAAAGACGTTAGCAACCAACCAGCTGCACCTTTGTGACTGAAATATACATAAACACAAGTGTTTTGGTCTACATACCCTCTTGTAAAGATGGAAGTCAGCCTGGCATAAGTTTATAGATATAATGTGATCTGCATTTGAGATATGTTAATCATCCAGGTTTAAGAGATCAATCACAGTATGTGTGCACAGAATGATTGTTGCAGCCAGAGTGAGCTGTGTCTGACAGATGAAAAAAGACAAAGTTATAAATATGCATTATAATCATTATAATTTTAAAGATCAAGTTGCAGAATGTGTGCCCCATTGAAGATTTGAGTACCAACGCAACAAACATACTGATAATTTTTCCACCAGCCCTGCTTGCCCTCCTCATTTGCATGCGCAAAATGGCAACGTCAAATTAACTAAGCTGTTTTGTACATTATGCTGCAGAGACAAACAGGACAGCACCGCATCCGCCGATGACTGGACCAGCAGATGGTGTGTGAATAATGTACGTTGTCTCGTGGGAACATCTAAGTCTGTCTTATTTTGGTTTGATGCACTAACCCTTCTCCCTCACACAAAGTGACCCTTGCAATGTGAAATATGAAACCGTATTTGATCCAAGGATGTTAGATCAGATCTATATGATAGCACCATTTCTTTGGTAATTGGTACAGAGTGAACATGCTCCGCCCTGTATACGTTTTCCCTAAACACTACTCAATTTAGCTTAATTTGCATGCAGGTCCCAGTTTTACTCCTGTCTTAGATTTTCACAAAACCCCCGTTTTTACTTTTTATTTCAATTATTCATTGTTTTTGTTGTTTTCTGTACATGATAACACCTGGTAGAGAAATTCTCTTTTTACTCTGTTCCAAGGAGGAGTCAGGAAACAGACTCACAGTTGCAGAGCAGCACTTCTGCTGCCAGGAGCTGGTGGGGATTCAATGTCTTTCTCAAGGGCACTTCATCAGGGTAGATTCTTGTCATCATGGGGGCATTCTCCAATCACAGCGTGGTTTCCCAATAAAGCAAACTGCCAGGACAGATACTGGAAGTCATAATGACATCCTCAACTCTTTCCTGCTCACGTTTCCTCTCTGTTTTTTTTACCAGTAACAAGACACTACCAGCTCAATACAGACCATAGCTGCACTGGATAGACTCATGTTTTGCTGCTGGTTTTGGCTGTGAATGTGATGAGTGCCATGTCGGCATTCCCAGCATGCCTTCAGCTGCGACAATGACGAGCAGCTTTCACAGCTCAGATGTCTGTGAGTGTTGTGGGAAAAAAATGACAACAGATTCCAGATCAGTAATGATGATTGCAGTTGCTGGCAGTGTGCAAATACAAAGGTATTGTTTGTGGGGAGTTGTTGGTAGTTCTGGCAAATGCAAGTGTTGTTTTTGGGTAACGATGATGCTGTGATAATGGCGGTGATGGCAGTGGCTACAAAGATTAGATGATGACATATTGGCCGCTTTTCTGAGGCAAGAGCAGCCATATTGTCTTGAGTGGGAACGGTGATTGGCAAGCAGGCTAGAGTCACATTTTGTGGCAGGCGTACTGACTGTAAAGCTGACAGAAGAGCACAACTGCAACAATCCTCATAGTGCAAAGAAAAAATAACTCCATCGTCTCAATGTCAGCTTGGATTTTTTTTCAGTGACTGAGTTGAGGAGGAACTCTGTACTTTCTCCCTCTACACCCTCTGTCTTTGTGCTTGAATGAGCACGATGCATGATGAACTCAATCATTAAGGAAGAGATTTACTCAGCAGTCATAACTGGTTCGCATGTTTACCAGTGGTGAAGGAAGTACTCAGATCCTTTGCTTGAGTAAAAGTACTAATACCACACTGTGAAATTAATCTTTTACAGGTATAAGTCCTGCATTTAAAATGTTACTTAAGTAAAAGTAAGCAAGTATAATAAGGAACATGTACCTAAAGTATTAAAAGTATCAATGCAGGAAAAAATATTTCTTTAATAAAGACAAAGAAAACACCACCACCACAAACTTAAAATAAATAGATAAAAATTTAATTTTAAAATTTAAAATAATAATAATATTAGTAACAATAATTTTTTTAAGATTATATTTTTGGGCTTTTATTGCCTTTAATGGATAGGACAGTGTGAGTGTGAAAGGGGTAGAGAGTGAGGGGGAGACACGCAGCAAAGGGCCGAGGCTGGACTTGAACCTGCAGCTGCTGCAGTGAGGACACAGCCTCTGCACATGGGGCACTGCTCTATCCACTGAGCCACCAGGTACCCCATATCAATACATTTTTTAAAAAATACCCCAAAACTCAAAATCATTATAAAGGAAGAAAATTGTTGCAGCTGTACTTGTATACACTGTTATTTATAACAAAATATGATATTTTCTAAACTCATATGTTTTTCATACAAAAATCTTGATTTGTAAAGTAACCAAAGCTGTCAGATAAATGCAGTGATGTAAAAAGTACAATCTCTGTCTCTGAAATGTAATGGAGTAGAAGTATCAAGTGGCATGCAAAGAAAATACTACTTCAAATTCATACTTAAGTAAAGTAAATGTACTTAGTTATATTCCAACACTGATGTTTATCTGAAATGAGATGATGCTGTAGGGCTGTTTTGTTCTTAAATGGTTCTAATTTATCAGTTAAAGCAGTTTACTGTATAACATCCCTAGTTGAGTCATGGCCTCATAAAAGCTTTAATGTTTAAAACATCTACCAAAACACATTGTAGTTTTATATGTTAAAAAATTTAGTGGAATGTAAGTACATTATGCCATTAATGCACTTAAGTGCAATTATAAGGCAACTGTTTTTTACTTTAATAATTCAAATCGACACAACTTCACACTGCTACTGAATACACTAGTGGTTCCCAAACCTTTCAGGGCCATGTAGTTTTTTTCAGAGGCCAGCGCATTTTTTAATGCTTTGCAATAGGAGCAATGTGTATTCACACCATGTTACAAATCCCGGCAGTGCCACAATGCCTGGATTTTGTGCTAAGCACTGCCAGTGGGCGTTTGTTTTTGGGGTTTTTTCTGAGTTAAAAAATGCTCAACTTTTGTGTAAAAAGCACTGCGCTTGTCACTGTCATTTCAGCCGTTCAAATCAAATGGGAAGAGGGATGAATACCGCAAAGACAAACTGTCACATCTGACGTTACAGGTGTTGAACAACAGCAATGGAGGAATGCAGGAGAAATATGTCAATATCCTGTTTATAGCCTATAATATTACCCTCTCATGACCCCACACAGGCATGCGGGTCCATCCTCTCTCCCTCCATGCTTCAGCCTTCTCCTCATCCAAAGAACAGGTGCCTTGTGTCAACCTGTTTATTTCGGGGGATATTCTGTATCATAGCAACCAGATGCACCAAAGAATCTCAGCTGAAAAACGCTACGCTTTCAAAACGCTCTCAAACGCTTCCAGCTGGGCACTTCCTGAGGAGTGCCTGGCGTCTTCAGTTGGAGAAAAAACATTTTGGTGGACACGGGGACTTATGAATGTGACCCTTTTCAAAAGAGCAATATCTAGTTTGGGGACGGGGGTTGGTCTATGAGTTGTTGACAGTTACACCGAAGAGTAGCCCCCTTACACTGCTTGTTCAAGTCAGGAATGTTGCACCATTATTCTGCCTCGCTGTTCTGTATAAAATGTACAGTCGCAGAATGGGAGACAGAGCTGTCTCACCTTTAAAAGGGACGGTAAAAGGGACAGCTGGAAGGACGGGACAGGTGTGATGTTTTGACGATGTGCTATGTGTGCGACCCACCACCAAAAATATTTAAGTAGTAGTTAGCAGCAATTACCAGCTAACTCAAAGCAACCAAAACTGTCTGCATAATAGGGAGAGAATGAAGTCCAGGAGCTCCTTACCCTCCGAGCAGAGGACAAGATCAAACGTCAAGCAACAGGGACAGTAAATGATTGTTATTGCCATGTTATGCCATTGGTATTGTTTAGAAAGGTCTGCCTGAAGTGTATGTTATGTATCACACTAGAGGCTGCTGCTGTTGTGTTTCACATCACCACCGTCACACTTTTGATTCCAGAAGGCAAGCATGCTGTCTAAAATCACACACCAGGGCAGCGTGATACCTGCCTAGTTTGGTTTTATGCAAAGCCAGTGTGATAAAGGGTCTCTGTTGCAGAACTATGATGGGATCTTTGTGTTACAAGGGCTAGTGATTTCTCCCTTTAACCTCTTATGTCAAATGCAATAAAATAAACTGAAACAAATGTCTCCAGGCCCAATGAAGTAAAATTATCAGTATCAACAATGTTTTCTTCTTTCCTCTCCCATTAGTCATCTCACAATTAATCAGATTTATTTGGTGACCCTGTAATTGGTTCCAATCCCTACCCCTGAATTAAACTACCTAACTATACATAAAATAACTGAACCAGCTCCGATTTAACCAGCTACAATTGTAAAATGCTGCTTAAACACTGATGCACCAGTATTAACAATCTTGATAATGTTGAAAATATTTCTTTTTCTGTTGAATAAGCATATTTTGCTAATAATACTTTTGTAATTTCACTTAAGATTTTAAAAGCAGGACTTTTACTTGTAATAGATTGTTTTTATGGAGTTGTACTGGTACAATGTATTTTATTTGTTTTCCCTGCAATATTTACTTAAAGCATATTAACTTAATATGCTTAATATTAAGATTAGGAAAAGATTGTCTTGATTAAGCATAGAAAAAGGTTAATCAATGCTGGCTTAGAACAACAAAGTTGTAAAAAAAAATTTCAATGTGTACCTCCCCAAAAAGAATTAACCTTAGCCAGACTGTTTTAGTGGCCTACACCCAACCACATGCAGGACATGAACCCTCAACTCCAGTGTCTATGTCCTGCATTTTACATGTTTAACGTCCCCCTGTGCATCTCCTTCACAATTTCTGTGAGGGTACAAGAGCACCTCCTATTTACAAAAAACTGCCAGCTGACTGAGTTAGCAATTACATTTCCATCCTTTTAAATAAAGCATGTTCTCAAAGGGTATGGGATTCTACCATGGCTGTGCCTTGGTAGTGTGCCTCACTGAGTACGCTTACATGCACTAAACAGTCCAATTTTTGGCTCTGCATGCAGCAGCCGTGAATATGGAAAAGTGGAACTGTTGGAGTCACTTTTGCATTTTTGCATCAAAACAGGATTTTTTTTCACAATTTCCTACCAGTGGCAGACTTGTTGCACCATGTGAGCTCCGTCTCCTCTTTCTTTTTTTCAACCACCTTATTTAAAAGGTCGGCATTATGATATTCGCACATGTCCAAAAACCTATTAATACCCAAGTCTTTAATAATATTTAAAAGTGGGCGTGTGGCTTTTCCTGCATGCATTTCTACCCCAACCTTGCAAACTGTTGACAAGTTGGTTTGTCTACAACAAATCCATGACAGCACACAGACATACTTGCCAACCTTGAGACCTCAAAATAAGGGAGGATTCTCAACAACATGCAGAATAAATATAACAAGATACAAACATATAGGATATAGATAGGATATAGATCTAGGATATAGATAGATAGATAGATAGATAGATAGATAGATAGATAGATAGATAGATAGATAGATAGATAGATAGATAGATAGATAGATAGATAGATAGATAGATAGATAGATAGATAGATAGATAGATAGATAGATAGATAGATAGATAGATAGATAGATAGAAAAAACGTGACATCTGGATGACACCAGGTAAGGAACAATGGGAAATGAAAAATGGGAGTCTCCCAAAAAAAAAAATCGGTAGGGAGTAAGTATGGGAGTAGGTCACTGTAGGGGAAAAATATCTGTCAGATTAGACCACAACCTGTATAAATGTCGGTAAATGTGGAGTGGGTCATTCTGTCAGGTACAAATACCTTTCAGAATGGACTACTACCTTTATTAATGTAGTTAAATGTGGAGTAGGTCATTCTGTCGCGTGGAGCAGCCGAGAGCCCTCCATAAATAGAGGTCTGTCACAAAATGTTGTAAAATATCCAAATGAGAAGCATTTAACTAATTAGTTATATACATACCCACTAACGCTACTGAAATCTGAATAATAAGAGCATATCCCAAAAGTCTTAACACAAATATGCTTAACTCAGAAAAAGGCCTAATTCTGATTATATGCTATTTATATGACTCACATCAAATGTAGAATATTGTCATATTCAGGAAAATATTAGTGTGCTTGTAATCATAGCCACTGATTCTTTGTGACTTTCTGTTCTTGACTGAGCCACTGCCCCTTAAAATGTTTGTGCTGGTCTCACAGCTCCAGATTATAGGTGCATATGCATTGCCCCTCATGAATACACATGCCTGTGGTTGCCCTGTTGCTGGCTGACTGTTTCACCAGCTCTGCCTGGATGTTTGATTTCTGGCATTGGTCATGTTGTGCACTTCTATGGCAAGCACAGTGGTGTTATTTATTGCTACGACGCTGATGGCTGTGATGATGGTGGCGGTGACAGTGAGAGCAGTATTGGCTAGCAGAAGCAGCAGGCACCAGATCCCCTCCTGTTTGTTCAGAGAGACACACAGCAAAGCTTTACTGTGTTCAACCCAAGGCTGCAAACCCCCAGTAAAACCAAAACACTGGCAATGGTTAGAGCACATATTGTTTTCATGCCATTTTCCAAATTCATGCCCGTCTGCCTGAGTGTTTGTCTGTGCATCTGTCTTGCTGTCAGGCTGGGTGTCTATTTATTTGCCTTACTGTTTGAGTGTCATTATTTCGTGCTTATGCATTTAAAGGCTTTTGTAAATATACAATGTTCCTGATTGGCTTCTCTGTTATCACCATATGCATATAGATAAAGACCTCACACTCTCTTTGTATGTGTTTTCAAATGCATACTGTATGTCAGTGCATGTGCATGCCTTCCTCATTGTGTGTGTGTGTGTGTGTGTGTGTGTGTGTGTGTGTGTGTGTGTGTGTGTGTGTGTGTGCGCGCGCGCGCGTGCAATGCTGTGCGAGCCCACATATGTGTGAGTGGGTGATTTCGGCTCTGCAAGCCCAGCACCCAACCATCTGTCACAAAGGGGCCACCGTGTTCTGAAGCCAATCATCTCCTTCCAACAGCTTCTAGGATCCTCGCTCTGCTTTCCAACAATGGTCCGGCACGCCAAACACACATTCACACACAAACAATGACAACGTCTGCCACATGCTCCTATCAGCAGGCACACACACTCACACACACAAACTTAACAATCACACAGACGCTTGCCTTGAAAACTGTTAAGGCCCTTTCCCTCATTGGAGAAAATCTGGCTTTCATCGCAGTTCCAAGTAGTGGCTTGTTTGGTAGTTCATAGGCGCTGTGATTGGTTGCCACTGTTAGCTCAATAGCTTTACAGTAGAGCTAAAATAGATGAGTATTTCATGTTAATCATTCCATGTAATTATCCATTTTAAGTCAGTACTTTTAGGTTCAGGAATGGTTTGATATGTTGGGAAATACACTTATTGCCGAGTGTTAGATGACAAGACTGATGCCACTCTCATGTCTGAGTTTTAAGTGTGAAGCCACAGACAGCAGCCAGTTTAGCTTAGCTTAGCATAAAACCTGGATACAGAGCCAACCTGACTATGTCCAGAAGTGACCGAATCTGCCTGCCAACACATCCTCACTACTCATAACTCACTAATCAAATGTTATATTTCATTTGTTTAATCCATACAAACCCAAAAAGTGTAAAAACAAGTTTCATTTGTACATAGCCGGGCTAGCCTTTTCCCCATTGCTAGTCTTTTTTTCATGGCTAATCTAACCAACTGCAGCCTCATGTAACCCGCCAAAAGTATTTTCTATAGTTAACCTGTTAACGGTTAATCATAATCTATTGTTATCCCTGGTATGAATTGTGCAAATGTTGCCTATTCGTGGTTTGCAGAAATGTACAGTGCCAGCATTTCCTTCTGGCAAATGGGCCTCAAAGGAATGCACAAGCAGAGTTCAAATGTGCACGCTACATGTATGTGGAAATGTTTTTAAAAGTATGGTTTTAACACATGCATGTGTTTGGGAACTACTGACAGGATAAATGAGACTTGGATTGTACTGCATGAGTTGTGCAAGAGTTCGTTTGTGGGTTCTTCTTTCACAGGAAGCAAGATAGAAAAATAGTTTCCATGAATTCAAGGTAACATAGGGCGACTAACTGATACTGGTCATTTTGAGGGAAAAGTATTACCTTCAATTGAAAGATAAACCAAAAAATTATTACCAGAACTGTGTGTTGTAAACATCCATTACAGCTTACATTCCGACTCACTGGTTAAACTTTGACTCATCTTACTTGTCCTAGTTCTGCACACTCATAATTTTCCTGCGCCAAGAGGGGTTATTAGTAACAATATGGGGGCGGTGAAACTACACACACAACTTGTATCAGTGCCTGACAGCTCGTGCTTGTTGCCCTTTTAGTGATGCCACCTCGTTCTGAGATCTTAGCAATTACTTTGATGAGTAGAACAGATGGTTATTTTGATAATTAATCATAGTTTTCCTTTAAATATTAGTAACACCCCCCCAATACTCAAAAATCTTTACACTCTTAGTATCAACCAAAACAATATTGCTATATTTTTATTTTGAATTATTTGTGTTCAAGCTTAGCAGTGTGTTTCTCCATTCTAGTTGTGAGCTCAACTTCAGTTTCTTTTGAATTTATAACCCATGAGGATCAAAAACTATTCACTTTATTTTATTTTTTTCTCACGGTTCACTTGACAAGAACATCCAAAGTTCAAGTGTGAACTGACAGGATCTTCAATATATACAATATGTCAAAACACAGAGCCACAGGACAGAACAAGAGCAGCTTGTGATACGGATAGAGTTGACCAAAAATGGCAGCAGCTGTCAAAAACTGCTGGAGGAAAGGAAGCAAAACCACCTACAACCTTCAAAGCAATAAAATGTCGACAATACTTCTTGTGTATACATATAGTACATGCACAGTAAAAAAAATCAAGTGCCTTCAGATCCAACATAGATTTTACATTTTCTCAACACCTTTTCTGTCCAGCTATTTTTATTGCCGTGCATGCAATGTTGGCCGTGTTTACAATTCACTTCAAAGACAGAAGTGTGCGGGTGGTACATTATTTTGTCAACATCCTGGCTGATATCTCATTGGGGAAAATTATGTGTTGGCGTGTTTGGAATAATTTGTGAAAGGTTTCTCAAGTGTTATCGTCACTTGGGAAAGGATTGGCACTGTCATGAATTAATTTCTTAGCATGGCATTATTTGTCTTGGACAGTAGAATAATTTGTCTCAGTTTTTCAGAGGCTTTCACCACTGAATGTCTCAGCACAACTCTTCATCGCTTTTCCACAGATGCTCACTGGACCTGCACTTTTACAGTTATTTTTATTTTAATCACTCAGATTTGTTTCAAGGGTCACAATAAGACTTTCACAGATCTCAAGCATTTCAGAATATAAGTAATTTTAGTCAGCCCGTTCTTAACCCTTTGACCTCGTTAAAAAAAAAACGTGAAGAAGGCAATAGGGAACTCAAGAGAAAATTACACCAAAATTAGTGAAATGCTACAAAAAATACTTGAAAATAAGCACAACAGGAGAAAAAAACACATAACCACAGAAATTACCTGGAAAAAGTGCTTCAAAATGATGGTGATTCTGTTAAATAATTTTAAACTTGCAATTACGATAATTAGAAATATAGTTTTCTCGAAATTATTCCTTAACTTAAAAAAAACAACTAAATCTACAAAATCTGTGAATCTGTGGGAGATTTCTTGTTAAATTGGTCATTACCTTGCCATGTTTTTAAATACACTTTGCTCAGTGTTCATAGGTTTAAATAACTGTGAAAGGTAACTGAACAAGAAAAGCACAAAAAAATTCTATAAATTCAGACGATGTGAGTTGTCTGCATATGGCTTTCAATGAGGCTGAGCTTAGTCGGCAGCTGGAAGTTAACGGTGCTAACTTCATGCTAAACAACAGCAACAGTCCTGACAACATTAACAGATTTAACCAGCAGGGAACGGATGTCACTGTCATAACCATAAAGCAATGAGCTAGCCAGTGGAGTCCAAATATGCCCTAACATATATGTGTGGACTGTTTACTACAACAAACCCAAGAGAAGCTCTTAATACAACACACAGATGAAGCCTGACTTCATTCTCTGCTCAGGACGCCACTTTATCTTGACATAGCAAATAGTGATTTGCCACTATAATGCTCTGAATGTCACATACAGAACATTGAAAAATCGTTATGGTCATTTGGTTTGCAGCATAGACTGTATAATAATGATGGACAACATGACAGCTGCAGTATATGTCATAACCCCCCTCCACGTTAGGGAATAGCACATGAGCCAAACTCAGAAACCATCTTTGGGACAAATGTATTTGTTTTGATGAGTTTTGTCATTTTATATAGTTCTTATCACCCTGATCTTTGTTCAAGTGTTTTTCTGATAAGTTTAGTTTGAGTTAGTTATCTGATGCTATTAAAGAGGTCCGTGATGTCATGATTGACAGCTTTGTGTGCCAATCGGTGGGTAGCGATCAATGGTACCATTTGCGATTTGTTGGATGGGTGCACAGGCAAGAAGTCAATACTGCGGAGATCAGTACTGCGCAGACTCTGGCTCCAAATTACATCACTAGCACCAGATGGCAGAGGCTGGATTCTGGATTTGGAAGAATGTCCTCTATCTTTATATACTGTCATTGATTTGCAGACTCAAAGTTGTTCAGACTTGTATGGTGTCGGATTTAGACCTCAGGTGCTGCAATGCTGAGCATCGCCAACCTTCTATTGCATGTAACTTTCAATTTTTTCTTTCCTCACTTCTTATACTTCATCATTCTCCCCTCAAGTAAACACAACAACCTGCTGAATAATTTATCCTTCTCCCCAGCACTAAGTCGTTTAGAAAACGTGGCCTGACAGAGAGATGTGTATATTACACGGTGTGTCTCTGAGGTCCTGAATACCATAATTTTATTTCAAAACAACAGACCTGTCCATGCTGTCAAAACATCCGCTCATCATCTTCATCCAGGTGGTAAAGAAACATAAAGCTGAATATGTCCAGAACTGATATACATTTTTAAAAAGAAGACAACCTCTAATCTTTCAATAGTTACTTGGTCCAAGGATGTTATTCTTTCATATAAATGAAAAGAATAATTCAAAAACAAAAAGAGTTGACTATGTCCATAGCTAATCAAAATCAGAGGATTCTTAAACCCATGCTCTAGCCAGACTCGATTCACAATTGTGGATTTAGACTTTAGACTCGCCAAATTTTTTTTAAAAACTCGACTAGAGTTGGAAATTAACACCAGTGACTTGAGGCTTCACTTGGACTTGAGCCTTTTGATTTGAAAATACTTGATGCCTTACCCCAAGTACAAAAGTTATAAATTGTGCTTTTTAAAAAGCTTGCCACAAATCAATCCATGTACCTTTATTCCTTCAGTCGACTGACACTAACACTATTTATTCCAAACTTGCAAAATACCACCACTTTGACAGTGCTTTCAGCATAAGACCACAATACCAAAAACAACCCTTTGCAGCATCCTGGAACGTAAAGAGCAGATGCAGAAGGATACCTAGAGCCTAATTTGTAGACGGGGAGTCCACTGCAAAGAGGCAATATGTGACAACTTGGGATGAATGAAAATGCAAGGAAAATTTAATTCACATACAAAACCTTGGCAGTTGTCAAAGTGTAGTGCTTGGGACTTAACTTGACTCAGTCTTGACTTTAGACTTGACTAGGGATTTGAGTGGAGAGACTTGACTTACTCGGGACTTGCAAAACAACGACTCCGTCCCACCTCTGGTCTATATAGCTCCGAGTGAAACCCAACAGAGGACTAGGCAGAGTACCCACAATGACGTGACTTGTACAAGACATAATCTCCTTGTATAAAGTGATAACTGGCAACATATGCCATAAAAGCACAATGTTTAAGAATCTTCTAGCCTCATTTGATCACATCCAATGGGAACAGAACCACAATGGAGAAAACTAATAATGTGACAGCACAAAGTTCACCACAGTGAATCACTTTGCCCTATAGATTTAGGACAAAGGTGGACAAAAATTCCAGCTCCTGCGGTATTTCCTTTGAGCAGAAATAAGCAGTCCTCTACTATGCGCATATTTCTTTTAAAGGAGAACTGCCTGTCCACTCTCTACTCCCCTTGGTGTTTGTTCCAAGGAGAGCAGGCCCTTCACTTCTGTCACTGTTTCTATTTAAAGGACACTGAGTAGTCCAGGATGGGATACTGAATAGGAAAGACATGACAGGGCGACCCAGGTAACTCTCACAGATCATAAATTTGATCCTCACAGTAGGGTAGCTGGTTTGTCCTTTCATAGTGTCCTTAAAGGTCCAGTGTGTAGGTTATATTGACAGTAATGGAATATAATATAAGTATGGTTTATTTAGTGTACAATCACCTAACAATAAGAATCATTCTTTCAGTGTTTTTACCGCTTTAAATTACCAGGTTGGTTCGTAAAAACCTCCTGAAAATCTGAGGCCGTATTTAGAAACATTTTGAGAATACTCTAAAGGAGCAAAGAACTTTTATCTTAGTGAGGAGGCATGGTTGACCCTGTTGCTATGTGTGATGCATACTTTAACTGATGTGATTGGTTGGAAACTAATGTGGGTTTATGTAACTGGTGAGGGTGTGCAATTGTGTGTGTGTGTGTGTGTGTGAGTGTTTGAAAGATTGGTAGGATAATGTGTTTGTGATTTGAGAGCAGATAAGGTGACAATATTCCTTGTATGTGCGATGCAACCTGATTTTATAATCTGTCAAAATGTAATCAGAGCCCAATTTTTTCTGCCTGCTTTGAGAACTACTGTTGTATGGTAAGAGCTTTTACCTTGATTTCAGTTTTATAGATCTGAAAAAATAAACTGGTAAAATGTTATCATAAGTGAAGGGAAAGATGACTTAATATATGGGAAAAATAAATGCCCTTTATAAAGTTCAGTGTCCGAGTGAAGTGGTACTACAACACAGACTGTGGCCCTCTGCGCAGTGAGGAAAAACTTCCATGGTCATCCTTCACTCTGTTCTCAACAAGCAGAAAATTGGGGTAGGGTGCATTTTCTTCGCATGGTTTAGGCCCACCGCTCTGCTTAAAGGACAAAGAAGATGTGACTAAATACAAAACCAATTGGAGTGGTCACAGTGCTCCAATCTGCAGGGCATGAATGCTCTCTCAATAGTTTGATGAGCATCAACATCCCAAGAGATTTAAAGGTCCAGACACTTTATAATCTGCAGCAGCACACTGAAGCCAATCGAGTGAACTCTGGTGGAAGTTCACTTTACCCAAATAACAAAAAGAGCTCTTGTGATATCTTGCAAAGCAAGTAGTTTTGATTTTATGTGCTGAGGTTTTGAGATTCATCTCTGAGATTTCTGCTGCCAATGGAGTTTGTTATTGCCACTTAAAATACTAGAAGAATGAAAAAAGTTAATGTAAGAAAAAGACACTTTGTCCCCTGTACCCATTAGATTTTAACTGAATAGTTTTTGCACTTCATTTAGTGTTACTGACAGATAGGTAAGATCAAAAACTCTTGGAGTCCTTGGATCTGTTGTCATTCATAGAATACAAATGTAAAAAGATTAACTTTTTTACATAAAAGCCTTTCTGTAGCAATAACTTGTTATGTATTTTGTTTAGTAAAAGTTTTCTCTGTTTAGTTTTCTCAAAGCTGTTTTTCATTGGTGGTGGTTGGATTTTTGGCATATTCATAAATTACATATGCTCTGCATTTTTTGTGCTGATTTTACTTTCTGCAAGAAAATAATCTTTAAATGAACTCATATACATGTTTCATAGTAGGGAAGTAGAAGTAGTTAAAAATGTATGCATCACTGTGATCCTAGCAGGCATGTTTTGAACATAAACACTGTAAATGGGTCTACGAGCATTTCTTGTTTCAATGTTTACTGATGCCTTAGCTAACAGGACGTAAACAGGGACGAAAGATGTTGCTGTTGCAACAGTGGCAATGAAACAGTCAATCTTCAGTGGTGGGTAGCATCGCATTACAAGTAAAGCAGAAGAACAAAAGTAAGATTTTTTAAAGGAACTTCCCTTTTTTATAAAACTGCACTTCTACTCCTTACTCAAGTATATTTTTGAGCCAGTAGTTTACCTTTCACTTCACTGTATCAAAGGTGTAAACCGAAAATATAGTGATGTGCTTTAAATGTGAGGATCGAGTGTTAGGAGGTGCGCAAGGAGCACCTCTACGGCAGAAGCCAAGCCAACAGCTGCCCAGAGGCAAAAGCAACTATCACTGGCTGAGCTGGCAACACAGTTATGAAGTGCTTGCTGTACCTCCCGAAAATCCCTGTTTTAGACCCTCTGCAAACACTCTGAAGTAAGTTGCACATACTGTAGGTGAAAATGTAGTTTCATAACTCAAGTTAATTACTAGCATGTTCATTTTTCATTTGTGAGCGGTAGAGAGGAAAAGATGGACGTTCTTCGTATTTCGGTTGTATGGGCTCTTCTTATTTGTATGCATGATTTCCGATACATTCATTTATTTGTCGCAGCCTGCCACTATTTAAAACATCTGCTGCCATTAATAGATTTTCTATTTTTGGAACTGGAACATTCATTAGGTGCGCTATTGAAATATTCTTTATATAACTTTTTTTTTATGCGTTGTAGAAGTGCAGAGTGTACTCTGGGCACAGACAGAGCAGCAGGATGTCACGCACAGTGAAAGTGAAACTTAATCAAGTTTCACTTTCACTGTCATTCATTGCTCATGATCTAAAGTTTGCGATCACTCACTTCTGCAGCAACTGCTCCTTCTCATACATCGATCTGATCAGCTCTGACCACATCAACAGGTCAATCATCCACCCCAGAACTGACACTCCTCAAACTGCTGCTGAGGGAAGAAAGAACTCTTAAAGAGTGAACTGTGTTAACGGACCCGCCAAAACATCCAAATTTAGAGAGGGGTCCCAGAATGATAACAAAGGGACACCCAAGATCAAAAAAATGGGAATTTCGCAGCTGCCCCCCACCATCAGCTACAGCCGTGGATTATAATTCTATGGACAGCACTGGTTTGATTAGCCTACCTGCTCTACTATTCAGTTTTATCAATCTGTTTTTCCCCTCATTTTACATTGACCTACATAGAGTAACTCATATTTGAGTAACTTATTAACCAGGTACTTTTTTACTTTTACTTGAGTAGGTTTCTAAAATGTTAGCCTAATCTTCACCTTACTAAAGTCTTTTTTAAGGCAGAAGGTGCACTTTAATTTGAGTATAGATAATTTTAATGTTCTACCCACCACTGCTTATGTTCAAAAAAATCATCATCGTGCATTTGTTTATGAGTGATTTGGACATGTGTGAGTAAAACTGACCACAGATGTATTATGGTTTCCCCCGACTGGCAGATTTGACAGTTAGTGGTTATTACTTTTCACTGGGAGAGGTTTAGCTTGTCCACTCCTTTTACAGCAGGTCAATTAGAATCCAACCGAGTAGTGCACTTCACTAATGGAGCACACTAAAATCTTTGACCCTCCTGATTGCACTGTGTGTCCACTAACAGTATAATGGGCTAAGAGTGCTGAACTACTCATCGACTGTAAGTGCCGGCCATTAAAAGTTAGAGGGACCATATCTAAGTCAATATGATCTATGAGAGACTTAATAGCCACTCAAAATTTAGATTCATTCACAGCACGGCTCTTGGGTAGATGTAGAGGTAATTGATTTTTACAAATTGTAGTGCAGCAAAAAATGTGCAGGATTTGCTGTAGGTATCCTTTGATATTTTAATCTATCAAATTTGACTTGTTTATCGGGTTTTCTCAAAAGCTATAAGCATCTTACAACATCAGCAAAACATAAAAATACGTACTGTAGATGTATCCAAACAGTATGCATTTGGTTTATGTAAAAAAAAAAAAAAATAAATAAAACACTTGAAAATAGCAGCCTTGTCTGTTGTTAATGCATATCTACTCAGCAACAAAGTTCCTCCTCCCTCACAGATGAAATGGACGCGCTGCCATTTTCAGGAGTCAGCTCTTCTGTCCGCTCACAGCATGGTCAAATTCCTTAAACACATTCGCAAAGACAAGGCTTCCTCAGCAATCCGCCCGGATGGCAGACCAGCTCAGCTCCTGCCCTGCGAGTTGTGCTGCTATATTGAACCTGTATCTGATTCACTGACCTTCTCGCTGCCTCATGCCTTGCTAATGTAATCTAGTGCTGCTGCTGCTGCTGGCTCATGCCTCTCTGCCGGCAGCCCTCTCTCTCTCTCTCATTTTCTCTCTCTCTCTCTCTTTCTGCTTTTCTTCTCAGGCATGTAAGCAGTCAGGCAAACACACAAACGTGGTCTCAGATTGTGTATCTGCTTGTTTTAGTTTGTTGCTTTAACCCCACCCCACCGGTGCCATTTGTCCTTACATGTTTTTTTTTTTTTTATGCCCGTGCCGATATGATACCTGACTTTTGGTACAAATGTCAGTGTGCCTTACTTTGAGTGCACCTTTTATTATTTAAAAGGTCCAGTGTGGGAGATGGGGATTTAGTGGCATCTAGTGGTGAGGACTGCATATTGCAACCAGCTGAAACTTCTCCTGGTTAGAATTCCTTCAGTGTTCATTGGTCAAGAGGTTTTTATCAGGAGCCGAATTTCAGAGGTCTCATCCTATCCAGAACAAACAAATCAGGGTTCAGATGCATAAACAATGTGCATACATGTGCATGCATGTGCATATGCCTTTTCCCAAACATTAGCTGGTTTATAAAGGATGAATGTGCAGTGAGAATATTCGCGTCTTGCACTTTCTTCTGAGCAGGCATACACACGCTTTTAGCTGAGATATGCGGAAATATAAGTTGAGAGACGGTAAAAGATGTTTTAAGGTTGTTTACGCAGTTCGCTGAGTTAAAGTTAATCTTAAATTATTTCTGAGTGATGCATTTTTGGCATTATTTGATTATTATTTACACTCATCTCCCTGTTAGTGATTGTTAAATTTTATCAAGTAGAGCATTTTGTAAAGTGAGTTTCCACATAAGAATTATGAATGAACCACTGATTATCCCCCTGACATTTAATAATAATGATGATCGAGATTTCATTGTGATAAGAATTTGCAGAAATGTGATAAAATTAATAGCACGGACCCTACAAATATCCACAGCTGTGTGTAATGACGGCTGCTGTGGCACTGTTAGAGAGCTAAAATTATACTTTCTTTACTCACTGACAGGTTTGAGATAAATGGCAGACGAGCACGTGTCAATAATTGTAAATCTGTGAAAATGTGGCCGCAGGTGATTAAAACTGGTAAAAAACAAAAAAAGCAGTTTAATGTTACAAATCAGTGTTTCTCAAATGCAATAGCACCTCATGTGCTCATCTTTTTTTCTCTGATAAGGTATAACCAGTTAAAAACACTACATAACCTGTTTCACTTTTCTTTTCTTTTTTTTATCTGTGTTTTTCCGATTCAAATGGCCCTATCTAGTGCCAGTGTTTGGTTTTACTGCCCTGGGCTACTGCAGAAACATGGTGCAACATGGAGAACACTCCCTAGATATAAAGGGCTCATTTTAAAGTTGTGAAAACAAGTTACTATTTTTCAGGTAATTATACACTAAATAAAACATATTTATTACATTATGTTCCATTTCTGCCAATATATCCCCATAAATCCTACACATTGGACCTTTAACAAAGAGCCATACAGGTTATTTTAGTTTGCATATAAGCACACTAACCTGTTGTTTGTGTTCTACCTGCTTAGTTTCTGTTCTTCCCTTTTTCTGCGTTTCTTAATGATAAACAAAAGATTTACAAAAAGGTCTTCAGTGTTTGAGCAAATCCTGTTTGAAATAAGACATCCCATCTGCTTTATATTTAAGTGGGTGACCAGCTGGTTTGTGGTTGTGAAGCTGAATCTCTCACTTCCCTCCTCCTCTCTATCTCTCTCTTTCTCTCGTTCCTGATTTATTGCGCTATCCGGGGAATATGTATAAACATTTTTGCCTCAAGCTATCCAGCAGTCCAATCTATAAAATCAGGCAAAGGTACATATTCCGTCCCAAAAGCAGCGATCCCAGCCATGGAGGCCAGAGATCATTTGCTGCTGTCCAGCCACAAAGCACCGAGCCCAGCCTCTCAGCAGCTCTGGCTGGCTTCCCTGGAGAGCCAAGCTGGATGTGGACATTGCAGGAATGAGGGAAGAGAGTGAGAGGAGTCAAAATAACAGGAAACAAGGATAAGAGATGTGGCTTTAGGTGCAAAAAGTGGAAGAAAATTAGGTTTTTTAGGGGGGAAAGGAAATTTCGGTTTAGCCAAATATGGCCATATACACTCTCAAGCATCTACATAGTCGAAAAAGTACACGCAAGGACACACATGCATTTGCAAACACAAACACAAAGCACTGATTAGAAGTATGCAGCCATACCCTCCTACAGAATATATAGGCGCACACACGGACGCACACACACCTAAGCAGGTGGAATTTTGCATGCATGGCTGCGCTTCCCTTAGCTGTGGCCACGGTTGCTAGGCTACGGGTGATTCCAGTCTTTGGAGGGGACCTGACATTAGGGATAGCAAATTGACCACAGGAGGCTTTAATCTGCCGTGAAACAGCAGCTGGAGCTCACACACACACACACACACACACACACACACACACACACACACACACACACACACACACACACACACACACACACACACACACACACACACACACACACACACACACACACACACACACACACACACACACACGTGCCAGAAGAGCTGTAATTCAACATTTACTCCCGTGATAAACACGCATAAATACATGTTACATATGACCCTCTCCTTATGGCTGTCCATCTCCTCCTCTCTCTTGGCCCCCTTTCACACAGATGCACACGCTTTTAGTTAGCATCCTCTTTGGGCCAGCAGGCTGACCGTCATGGGACACGCTATTTTCGAGGCCCAAATAGAGAAGAGTCTCTTGGGACAACAGAGTTTACCTTTGCTGCTGTGTGTACATATGTGTGAAGGTAAATATGAATCAGATGTGTACCTGCAAGCACGTGTAATATTTGGACCAAACAATTCAGTAAAACCTTGTTATGTTTTTAAGCTGTTTTTATCAGTCTTAAATCAAGAGCCTCTTGTTTTATTTTAATTTATTTGCTGGTTTCACAGCCTCACACTGAAAGACAGAAACAGTCTAAACAGCCTCATTAAAATCTACTCAAAGATCACAGGAGTGACATAAAAAAAAAAGAACGTGATCACTTTTTGCAATTAACAAATCCTTCACAAAGCGACAAGTATTTCAGCTTCTTCTGGACACGTTCTTGCAGGTGAATTTTCTCTGTTGCTGTCAGGGCGTCATTACATTTTATCTGTTGTAAGACCAACAGCCATTCCAAATTTTTTGTTCCTTCTGCGAAAAAATACATATAGTTGCCTGGTTGAAAGCTTTACTTTTTTTTTATCATAAAATGATGCTGGCTTTTGTTTTTTGTTTTGTTTTTGTTTTTTTAATCAGCAACCAATAAATTGATATAAGTAATACCCTGTCCAATAACTACTAAAACACATCAATGAGGCAAGTTGTTGCAATGGATTACATGTTCCTTCATTTAGATGAACGCAGTCAATGCTGTTTATTTTAATTAAATCCCAAATACATGTTGTGCTGCTGTAAATACTCACGAGAGAGCAATGGTTCCCAATTGGTCTAACCACGGGGTCTTGATTTCTCTTTAATCATTAGTTCAAGGTCCACACATTAGATAAATTACCACATATTTAATTTTTCTCAAAATGTTAACACCACGTTGGCTGAGAACACAAAGAAATAAATCTAACATAAAAATTAATAGATGCACTTTAAAATAAAAGCTATGTACCATGAATTTACATACACTACATAAACACTTTGCCACTTTGCACAAAGTAGTATATTGGGATGTTTATTATATCTAAATTATTGTATTAGGTATTTATTCTGTTTTGGGGGGTTTTCCTGTATGTTTATTGTTAGAGTTCATTTTGCACTGTATGTTGAGCCATGTCCAAGACGATTTTCTTTCACGACAGACAGTAACTCAAAAACTCCTGTTGGACTGATGTTTGCTAATAACTACAGAGCCCAGCTTTTTCAGAAAATGACTCAACCCCATTTTAGAAGTAACAGTATGACCTGTTTCTAGTGATGCATGTCTTCAGTAGGAACAAATTTGGGGCTTAGAGCTACGGACAGGATGGGGGAGTTGCAAAGTTTAAGTATTAGACAACAGACTAACATATTGTTGGTTTTGGTCTTCTCATGGGATTTGTTGATAATTATAATACAAAGTAAAGAAGCCTCATCCATTCAGTGCACAGCAGATCAGTGTTTCGGAGCTGTCCAGAGCATTTTGACAGGGTGAATCTCCTCACTCATCTCAAAGTCCATCTAATTGAAATGGATGAAATGTTGTAATACTTGCAGGGCTCCATCCCACCACTGCTGCAGACACACTTTGATAATCTCTTTAATATATTCTTGCTCAAACTCTTAAATTTGTTGCAATTACGATGTATTTGACCATTTTCTCTATGCCAGCATTATCTAGAAGTCTCTTAAATGAACCTCTAATGCTATCTGATTTAATTGCCAGTGCAGATGATTCTGCTTTATGAGCAATAACCCATTCACCCCAGGGGTATATCAATCCTAATGCATCTATTAAAGTCTGCCTATGACATTATTATGATTAGTCACTTTGTTGTTCCTGGGCTGGAACAGTACAAAATCTGAATATGAATAAAGAAATAGTGACATGATTATCTACTGTCACCACACATTAATCACTGCTAATCTCCATTACTGTGATATTAAATGTATTCATGTGTCCTTTTTGGACGTTCTCACCTTGTTTTTGAGAAACAGATGGTATCAAGCACTGTTAAATAATTATTCCTGGGAGGACGCGGCTGTTGTTTCTTTGATGCAGGAGCCTAATACACATGAACTGATGTCATTTGGCTTTGCTGTAACAAAATAATTCAATGTGCTGGCTGTGGCCCACTGCTGAAGACTCCATCCAGTGTTGAGGATAAGTGTGGCAACATTAAGTTTTATTTTTGCATTTTAGTAACAGAAAGTACAACCATTTTATATCCACAAACCGGACAACCACTGCATGGTCTAAACATCCAAAAATCCTATATTGCCCTTTCACCTGCAAGAGAATAGCTGGACTAACAACCCCACCAAGTGGTCAGGTGTGTCATGTCCATATCAGACATCTGCTCAGGCCTCATTTAGTCTCTAAATAAATTGGAAACAATTCATATTTATTAGTGATTAACACTCTGGATGAATGCAGGCAACTGGAAGTAGAATGGAGCAGTCTATAACAAGCACTGATGAATGGCTGACTAGAAGAAAGTTTTGATACAATAGCTGGGATTAAGCTAAAATTATGTTCATATTCGTATAATTTTATATCAGGATTTTTCAACATACTCTTACTTTAAGGCGCAAAATGGTTTAGTCCGCCCCTGCATGTGTATTCATCTCTAAATGCAGCTAAAGCTGAGTGAGTGACTGCATATGCTGCTGGGGCATCAACATACCCGGTCATGTTTTTCCCCAAAAACAGGATATCAAGGTACCAAAAAAGACAATAAAGAAAAAGGGAAAGGGACAGAGAGCAAACTTACTCTGTAAAAACAAATTCCAAAGGTGCATGACAGAGACACAGATCAATAGAGGAAGGATGGGCAGCCCACAGTAACTGCTTATGTGTAGGGCCCAAAATTTGGTGCCACACTCCTGACCACACTGCTTGAACGGTAAAATGTGGTACATGCAAACCATAAAAACTTATCGAATTAATCTGAAAGATAGTGTGGTGAGGATAAACATAAACAGCAGATGTTTATCTATAAGAGGGGATAACTTGTGGAATCGCTGTGATAACAAATTAAAAGTGTGTAGTTCACTCTGAAAAAATTGTAGGCTTATATATATATATATAACATATGGTGGTAAACTAATCTAAACTAGGTTATGATTATTATTTTGTATGAAATGTTTCAGAGTCTTGTTAATATCTCTCTTCTTTGTCCTTCTGTTGTTTTTTTTTCAAAACTAAAAAGGGTAGGTATAATTGTCTTCAATGACCAAAATAAACTACCATTACCATTGCATTCTTACAAAAAAAAACCCAAAATGAATGAAGATTCATCTTCATTTACCTCTTTAATTGTCATACTATACATACAGTATGTGTGTATGTGTTAGTGTACCATGAGAAATGTCTTGATAAAATATTTAAAAAGCATTGCAGAGGGGATTTTTATGTGTGTGATTTTTCCTGTTTTCTGTCAGAGAATTCAAACAAACACTAACCGAACTGAAATCAACAGAACCATCTATATTCAACGCTCCTTTTGAACCAGCAATTTCATGATATTCCTGCAGTTGTGTTCTTGACCGGTCTTGGAATAAAGTCCTCTTTGTCCAAACAGAGACAAGACAGAGTAAAAATGGGGTCGCGTCTGAGACAAGACCTTCACAAAGTGGTCTTTAGACCTGTCTCTAATACTACAACACTGCTGCACTATGGTCGATTTGCAAACTAGAACTTACAACTTTACACCTGACAGACATCTTCCAAAGTTTGTGAACTAGCCCAAAGGTATTAAAACTACAATATGTATGACAGTGACACCACATTTCCAGTCCTTAGGGAGAGGAAGAACATTTTCACCAATATCACATTCCCATTTTAATCTCTCACATCTTCTCCTACAAAGAGTAATAGAGTTTGAAGCGTTCTCATGAATTATTCATCCAGATGGTTATTCTGTTCACTTATATTTTGTCATTTACTTTGGATGCTCATCTTACAAGAAACCTGCACTCCCTGCAGACTGAAGCTCTGCCGCACTCTCTCTGGAAGCATACAGGTGATTTACCAGCACAAAATTGAAGGATCTGTTCATGCCATCATGAAGGCAAAAGTATAAAATTATTGGCCTGCATCATAGAACATTAATGGCAGGTGGGGCTTTAAACATGTGCCATTTAAGAGGTTAACACCAGAGGTTAATCTCTGGGTTTACAGTCACACAAACAATACATGAAATTATTATTTGGTCTATAGCAAAATCAGGAATACCTCAAAAACCCAAAATGAAATCTGTGAAGCCATGCAGCTCCCATCTTGTGAATTCAACACCTGATTTGGCTGACATTAACCTCATCAGCTGTACATTGAGCCGTTAACGCCAAACCAGAGGCCTCGTCAAGACTCCCCCAAGCACCTTAACACATAACTGTTTATGAGCTGACACACAGGTGCTCTTAAAATGTAGTATTGCACTTCCATAAAGTTGGGGGACTCACAGGACGCATTAAAAGCTGAAAGGTTAAAATTGATGCAGCAAAGGCCGAGATGACCTAACTTTTTATTCCTCGTATGGGTCAAGCTGCCAAAACTCTGGATTCCTCATTTTCCATAATGCAAACAGTGTCAGAAAGGTTACTTAGCTTATCCTGGTAAAAATGTAATGAGTACCGTGACTATTGTAATTACTTTGTCAATGTTATGTAACTTTTTACATATGATTACTTTTCTAACAAATGTTTTGATAAAAAGATGAATGTACATATAAACTGTTACCAAAAATAATTTATTCGCATATAACCCCTTTGTAATCACCAACATTTTGATTAGTAACTGTAATTTAATTCCATAATTGTTTGCTGGAGATCTGATTACAATTACTTATCTTTTTATATAAATATTTTTTTAACTAGTTACACGTAATTGTTTACTCACCAACACTAAATGCAGCCAACTGCAACTTTTCATTAGATGCTTCCGTCTGGTACTCCACAACTCTAGTCTGTAATGCAGTTTTTCCATATTTTGACAGATGACCACATGCCTAGATTTAGATAGTTATGCTTCCATGCTTCTGTCTGATTCAATACTATGACCATGATTGTACATAGATATGCAGTACATAGAGATAAAATGCTATGGTTGATACCTTCATACCACAAATTAACTGTGTATGATATATGTGGAATAAAAGTTTACTTCATAGAGTAGACTTATTGTGGGTATTAGTTAAGTACGATGGTTTCCTCGACACAGATTTAGGCCTACATTAACTGCCTCTGTCTGCTCCCATTGTACACACAGAGGTAAGATATTTTTCATCAAATGACGCATTAGTCACACACCGTGGCCAATGTAAGGACTAATGTGAAATGCTGCAGAGAGTCATGATGACAGATACAAGTTCTTATCTATCACGGCCCACCACTGCTTCAGCACCTTGAACAGCGTCGCTACTCCACTCAGCATCTCAACACACGTAACAGACTGTCAAAGAGCAATCATACCAACCACTGAGCACCAGAATACAACAAGATGCGACGGTGTAATCTGCAGTTTATGAAAGAAGTATCACAGAGGAGATGAATGCATGAGAGAAATTATGCTCATAATAAGCGTCACAAGCTGTGCAAACAGGCCAAACAGAAAACACTATGAACCAACAACAATCACTGCACAGGGATGAAGTAATGGCATCCAGGTTTACCCTAATAGAAGCTTTTTCATTGACTTTTTGTGTTCAAGCTGATCTTTCAAGTCCTTAAATCCAGTCTGCTTCATCAGGTGGGAAATCCTTGGTCATAACATCCCTCTACACTGTATTGTCATGACAACAATATGAAGGAAAAACTATTGATGGTATATAAACACACTCTTCTCTTGCCACAATAAGATTAAGGTGAAAACAGTGCACCAAAGTAACAACCAGAAAAAGGATGCTTTTGCGTCAAAACTTCGTCCCGCACACTCCCCTCCCTTTTCTGAAACACTGCACAGCCATGATAAAAAGTTGCTTTCCTGACTTTCTCAAATGGTTCCTCGTGGTTTGGTTTCTTTTCCTTGCAGATTCCCTCAAAATTCGAGATCATCAGAAGACCTTTTTGGTGCTGGCGCAACACCACCTTTTATTTTTTAATGAATTTTTAAGCAGGTGTGAGTATTTGGCATTGTGTTATTGGATAGTAATAGTGCCATTAAGTGTTTGTTTTGGGGTTTTTTAAGGGCTTTTTTTTTTAATGAATACTGACTTTGGTCATTTTTGCATGTGAAAACACGACACAAGTTAAGACCATTAGGGTGTTCTATGGATGTTGTACAAAGCTGTAGTCTCTTTTCCGTACAGGTAATGTTATGCTAATTTTGTCCTTTACATTTACAGTCTGTGCAGAAACCAGGAGAGCAAAATGTTCTTGATGCACATGGAACCACACGATCTCAGGCAGCTAAATCTTAGGTTATAATACTGTATATAGAGATACCACTGATAACTTGAAGCAGACTGTTCACTGCACATGACCAGAATGTCATACCCATCAAGCGATTATGTACTGATTAGTACCGTTACAGTAGATCTCTCTGTAATCTAAGAGAAATCCCCATCTGCAGGCTGCTGTGGACAGGAGACACTGCAGGTTATTGACCTCGCCTCCCCGTGAGTTCAGTCCACATCCCCTGGCACGTTCTCTTCTACTGGTTTCTCCATCTGAATGAGATCAGCATCTTCATGACCTTATTACAGGCGGAGAAGAGGAACAGTTTGTGTTTGTTTTGTGACCATATGGCCCCATTAGTAGGGTAACGACCCCACAGTCCCTCCAGGACACACACACACACACACACACACACACGTGCACATTTCTGAATTTCTGTGTTTGTGTGTATGTGCGTGTGTGTATAATGACCTTGGAGACCCTCCAGGACACTTAACACTGCCCCCAGTGGCCACTTACACAGATGAAGCTTCTCCATGCGCCATTTGGCCTGTGACCACTGCTTGGGATTGTGAAGCTCTCAACACACACAACCACACACTTCTGCACAAAGCTTCCTGCTGGTCATTTTATCCATGCACACATACAAAGTATACTTGCAGAAACACACACAGAGTTGTAAAGTCTAATAAAAGGCAAACAGGCAGGGGTCAAAGCAAAATAGATTTTTCCCGCATGCTTAAAAAACCTGCGGGGCTCGGTCAGCAGAAAACAGTAACCGTCAGCTGTGAAGATGTTAGCGCTTGTCAGACGAGTTATTCTGAGCTGTAAACACAGAAGCAGAGGTCAACCTGCCGCTAACACCTCATGCTGTTGCTACGGATGAGTCAAGCTTTGGAAACTTTGTTTGCCCATATCAGTTCAGCTCAATTGAAAGTAGTCTCACGTTCTCTATTTAGTGTCGTCTGTGACCGTCTGATACCATATGTACTTTTGTTTGTCCAGATATGTTTGTTTTACTTATTTGTCCTTTAGTTTTGACTGGCTATAGTTTTGTTTTCTTCTCTCTGCTGTACTTGAGTCCCTCTTGCAGAAAAAGATCTTGATAATAACATTTGTATCTCATGACTGTGTGTACGTGGTGTATTCACTCGAGTTTCGGTCTCTAAAACCTACTGAACTAAAAATACAGAAATCACATTATTTAAATCAGCATCTCTGTAATGTTACAACCTGTGCTGCAGAAAGGATATCGTTTAATCCTGTGGAGTGCAATTGCTGGTTCCCTTTCAGAGGAGTTTTAAGTCAGCTGTAGACTAATGTGAATCATCCAGCTCTGTTGTCCTGCCGCCAATCATCTGTTCAACTACTGTAGCGTCTGTCACAGTTGGTTTTCTCTTAGAGTGTTTCTTATATGGCCTTTTTGAAAAGCTGAAAAAAGGAGCATAAAGGCTCACTCTTGACCTTGGAAGCAGTGGTTTGACAAAAAAAAATCTTGACCTAAGGTCCACTCACTAGCTTTTTACAGAGCCATATTTCTTTTCTTATCTATTTCCAGCTCCAGAAAATGCTAAAACATGGATATTGATATTTTTCTCACCTCTATAAGCTAAATGGATGGATATCTGTTATCTATTACTACATTAAATGTGAGCATCTCAACATTCCTGCAATCATATAATGCCTATTTTTTCAACATATTACATAAATGGAAGCCATTATTGTGCTGCAGACGGGCCAGTCTATGCTACAGCACTACTGACAGTAAAGTATTCATGAGCCTTCTAGGACTTTGGTTGTATTGAGTTTAATGGAATTCACCTGCACACCATTAAACTAAGTTCTGTTGTCAGGATTTTCCACAAGAATGATATCAAAATGAATTCTGACGGCTGAAAGTTCACCTGGGAAAACACTGGGAAAGGGACGTCCACTGAAGACTGATCACCTCACTGCAAAAAGTTAATGTTCGGGCTGTCTTAAATTTAGTAAACTATGCTGAATACAGTTAGTATGTAGTATGGAATTAGGAAATATATCCTCATACAATGGTTTTTATGGTATCTTAAAGCCTGCATGAACAAGAGACTCCCAACATCAAAGCCAACTAACTTCTGGTTTAGCCAACTGTTTACTTGTACGGGGACAAAATGATTTCATTGTGCGGCTTCTTTAACAGACCAAATGGATCAAATTCTGAGAAAAATTCAGTTCATTTCACAGAGATTCTGATACTCAGAAAATGTATCGACTGATTTACTGACAACTCTTTCACAATTTAAGTTTATGGGGAAAAAAAAGGCTTTGTAAGGCCAATGGCACCACATGACGGATTCAGGAGTTGTAATTCAATGGTTTGGCCATGATGTCAAATTCAAAGTAGATGCTGTTCCTGGGGGCTCACCTGCACTCCTGTCATAGATGGCAGACAGTCTGCAGCTCATAATTCATGTAATCACAGCCTCATGGCTCACGATTATATAGGTATTATACAAATTACAGTGCTTCACTTTTCTTGGGTATAAGTGCAAATAATGAAAGAACAGCCTGAATTGGTTACTGGTTATGCAGGCACACATTAGTATTAGGGGTAAGTATGGTATGGGACTACAATACCCAGTTCCTGTCCCTAAAAAAATCCAGCACCACACACTGACTGGTACATTTTTATGTTTCTAGCAGCAGTAAAAATGGCTTGTTTGCAATACTAGGGGACAGCCACCATAAAGAGGCAAAAAAAGCAACCCCAACTGAAACATAAGATGTAAAAAAAAAAAAAAAAAATTACACTGTCCTTACTGTTTATTTGACAAGCATTTCACAGGAACACATTGCAGGAACAACACAGCAATATCCAATTATCACCAAGCATGCAACAAAATTAAATTAACAATGAATATGTGAGTTATCACTTTGATGAAGAAATGTACAAAAAGAAGTTTCGACAGACTAACAGACAGACGGATATCCTGTGATTCTGTGACAGCTGTTGTTGGTTTTGTCTTTATATCTCAGGGGCACAAACTAATACTTCACAGAGCAGTTCACATGTTTGCTTATGGCTATTTCATTAATTCTATTTTGTAGATTTTTCATTCAATAAAATTCAACATTAAATGTGAATTCTCTCCTTAAGTGCTTTGGAGGTAAATAGTTGACCAGCTGGTCTGCGTTTTTTGATGTTCATTTCCTCTTTCATACCAGTCTCTCTCTCTCTCTCTCTCGCTCCCACTCTTTCTCTCACTCTTTCTCCATCAAACCCTTCTGGGTACCAATTAGGGCTCAAAGCTGCTGCAGTGTGTGTGCGCATAGGTGTGTGTTTCTGCGTGCGTCTCACTGCGTGTGTGATAACGCCAGCTCAGACAACAAGCTATAGGCTACCTGTCAACAGGCACTTCAATGCTCACCATCTGCTCGCACTGGAAAATGGTCTTCATTTACCCACCAATCACAAACCAACACTACCATACAGGAGAGAGGAGGAGGGGGAGACGCCTGGTGCTGATTACCAGTGATGCTCAGCGCAGGCGAGAAGAATCTTCTGTAAGACCATACACTCTGTGTGTGTGCGTGTGTGTGTGTGTGTGTGTGTGTGTGTCTGTCCTTGTCTGTCCTTGTCTGTCTCTGTTTGTCCATCTCTCCGTTTGTCTATCCGTCTGTCTATACGTCATTGTCTGTCTATCCATCTCTGTCAGTATATCTGTATCTGTCTGTCCGTCTGTCTGTCCATCTGCATCTGTGTCTGTCCGTCCATCTGTGTCTGCGTCTGTCTGTGTGGAAGTGGAGGAGGCAGCATTTGAATACGTGAATGTTTTGTACTTGTTCCCTCCATATTGTTGTCTGAGTGCTGTATCAGCGTGTTCTGCTAAGGGACTGTTTGTTAATTATGAGGGCGGCAGGTGGTGCGAGAAACAGGGAAGGCATGTCAAATAATGTTTTAAGAATATGGGAGGGATTTACATAATTTGATTTGGCTTAGAGGAGGGACCTACATCTTCAAATGACTTTTTTTAAATACCATCTGAATTCCAAAACCTGCCACTGAGTTTAAAAGCCATGTTTTCTTTAAAAAAATCCCAAATTCAGCCTATTTATTAAAGCTAGAAACCATGAAAACTGAAATCATGGGCAGATTTTCAAATTTACAACAGACCTTGAACACATTATGCATGATGTGAGCTTCCGTCAGGAAACATAAGCAAATCTAGCCTCAAAATAGTAAGATTTCATAGAAATCCCATTTAAAATTTCATCAAAAAGAAAATAATTTTCACTAAAAACATCCTGTAAAAACAATAATTGCATGGCATTAGCAAGACGCTTTTTTCCAACTCTTTCAAGTCCGTTTCTGCAAACATTTTTCAGTTCTGTTTTCAACCTTTAACTTTCAAACACCAAGGCTCCATTTTTAAAATCTTACTAACTTAGCATGGCTGTTGTTGTGGTATCAATATGGCCAGACACTGCTGCCACTGATGTGCATAGTTTATTTGGGAAAGCGATCATTATGCACATGTTGCTGATGGCAGCTGCATGCGTGTCTGTGTGCCGTGTTGTCTTATTAAATTTTGTTGGCTTTGTGTGGTAGGACCAGAAGGGGTGGCTGCCATGCACTCATATTCTGTTAAAGTGCACACACAGCTTGCATTTCTTGGAAGGAGGATTTGCATGTTGCTTAAGAAAGCAGCTGTTTATTTTTAACTCCCAGTCCTGTGCTGTTAGCTCATTCTATGGCTCAAATCACGACATTTGCTGTGATTACAAAAAAAGATAGAATACGGTGCTTTTAATGGTGGAGTTAGGGTCCTACATTTCTCCCCATCCATTCAGGGAGGATCAAGAAAAATATTTGTAGCTTTGGGGAGGGTCAGGATAAAAAAAAAGAAAAAGAAGTCAAATCCCAGTTACTCACGTCCTCTGATAAATGAAGAACTGTCCCTAAAAATGCTACATAGTCTCTTGTATGTAGGCCCTACCTTCTGATGTCCCTCAATAATTAGTTTATTTATTGGAAACAGTGCACATCAATCAACACTGCCATTCTGAAAATGTCTTTGTAAATGTCCGAAGGTTAACTCAACACCTAATCTGCGCCTGTAGTCTCAAATATCCCTGTTGTAATCAATAATCAATAGTCTTTTAAGGCAATGATTTTAAGTCAGTGTGAGGTTTTTTAATTAGAAAATGGTCGAGTTGACACGAACCTGCGAGACAGTCAAAGACATTCTGCCTGGAGTATTATTAAAGTAAGGTCATAAATGCATACATTTTGCCTTTTTGCCTAATGACTCTCAAACATCCCACTGAATGTGCCTTTTCAGCTCAATTAGAATAACGCAAAAGACAATAGTTTTCCACTTGAGTTACCATATTGGAAAAAAGTTTGCCCTCTCTCCCCTCATTGTGCCCTTCTCCCTGACACGCACTCTTTCCACCTCCCTTGCTCTCTTTCTGTATAATGTCATGCAGACATACATTGCCGCCAGCCTTCAGGCCATGGGGATTGAATACAGCCTATATTTATCGAGGGGGGCGATCTGTTCAAACATATGCTCCCCTTAACAAAGTCATCAATGTCAAACCCTGCTCTCTAGGGCTCCACTAATGCTACATTTAGCTTTGCATGCACAACATTAAAAAGGCAGCTGGACAGAAAGTCTTGGAGTTGGAGTGAAAGCTAATAAGCTGTTCTGTTGACCTTCCTGGGTCCCAATAATTACTTCAATTATCGGTGAAGTAGACTTTGGAGAACGTGTGTTTGTGTTGATGTGGTGAACTGGGACAGAACATAGCCCAAAGACTGAAACAACTATTAGCCTGGACAAAATATTATTACCCCAGTGTGCACTAAATGGTTTCAATTTAATGTTGATACGCTGAGAGTATACATGTGCATAAAAAACTCAAGTGTGGGTTTAATTTTTCATACCTTGGTACAGTGTGTTGGCTAATAAAACGTGTGCTGTCAGATGTATGTGGGTCCAGTGTAAAACGCATTCAGAGCAGAAAAAAATCAGTTTAAGGTAACATGGTGAAGGAGGACAAGGAGAGATTTAGAGATGTGTTAGTAGTCCAACATATCCTGATACACTGGCCCATATGCAGTTGGCCTGTACACACACATGCAGCACTGGCACTTCAACATTTTACTCTTTGGTGTCCCATGACTTTGTCTTGCACACTAGCACTTCTCACAAGCTGGTAGTACTCTGTCTGCCCTCTCCAGATCAGGTTTGCTTGGCAATTCATAATGCGCCTAAATAGAATAGTCCAGGAATAAATCCCAAAGCCCAGAAATGAGTTCACATTTCACTTCTCCCAGTTCCCCTGTCTCCAAGTAAGTGGGGTTTTTGCTCAGATTCCTGAAATAAGGTCTGCGGTTAACACAAGCTTAAGAGAATTTCACATTTTGTTCTATGACATAAAATATGTAATTAAATACCCCACTCTTGAACTTTGAAGCTTTTATGTAAAAAGGCAGTTGTTAACAAGATGCAAAATGAGAGTACAGAATGTCATTAGCCAAACCATGGCCAACCAGTGATGGAAAAACTACACAACTCTATTATTTAAGCTAAAGTATAGGTACTCCTGGTCAAATATTACTCTGACACAAGTGAAAGTGCTGCGTCAAATTATTTCTTGAATTAAAGTACTGGGGCACTTTCTTTAAAAACATAAAGTTAAAAGTATTTGTTACTATTGTAACAATACATTGCTAATACATACTAATGACTCTAAAACAACCCACTGAATGTAGATGAAAGTAAACAAGTCTTTATTTTATAGGCTTAGTTTAATTCAACTTCTGTTTTTGCTCATCATTTCTTTTATTTAGTCTAAAGAGATATAAACTTGAAAACATTAACAACAACAGGACTGAACAACCATAATCTCTTATTTGGACCAACACATGTCGACTGCCCTGTCAACAGTACATTCATTACTCCAACTTCTATTTCACAGCATTGCCACGATGCCTCTCCTCTCTACCTGTCTCTACTGATCACTACTATCACTACGAAACCACACGCAGAATTGAGAGATCACAGTTTTAGGACTTTTGTGTTTTAGAAAAGAACAAAAAAAAATCATCTACTGACTTCACAGAAAATGTAACAAGTAAGGAGAGCCTTTGCAGAACTGTAGTGGAGTCAAAGGTAAAATATTTATTTTTCAAATATTGTGGAGTCAAAGTAAAACATTTTCAAAAACAATAATGCGAAAGTAAAATACTAATACTCAAAAACTGTATATATGTACAGTACTTGAGTAAATGTACTTGGTTACTGTCCACCTCTGCACCAAACACAGCTTTACGGCCTCATTGTGAAGGCGACATTAAGTTGTGAGACTGTTATGTAGTTCCTTTGTAGCCAAAGTTAGGTGCAAACAACTACATTGGATGCTATAATCAACATCTATTTTCTAATGAAGTAAAAAAATACAAATGACTTATAGTATATAGACTATACAGAGCCCAAGAATGAGCTGGGGAGGAAGAAAAACTTTGACTGCTCTGGGAGGAGAAGAGCCTTGAGATGAAGGTCCTGCTCAAGGCAGAGGAGTTGGAAAAACTCTTAATCCTCTTGGAAAACTCTCTTAAGTCCCAAAAGGTAACTGTGGAAATTTCCCCAGATGTCTCAGCTGAAGGGTAGATTGCTGAAAAGAGCAGGATCAAGGCTGTCCTGAGTCACACTGAAGAGCAGATGAGCGAAAAGACCTTCTACAGAACTACGAGGAGGGGCCTTCTCTCTTAAGGGCCATGACTGACCCATAGGGGCCCGTTTCTGGACTTCTAGCACCTCTAGCAGGCCAAACCAAGAGGGAAGAGAAAGGTGGGAATCTCTGCTGAGCCAGCGCTGGATAACCCATCAAATAAGCTACTGCCATGCAAAGGAGAAAAGTGAGGTAAAGGACAAGAAAACAGACAGTTGGGTCCAGGTTTAGATGTGAGTTGCCATAATTGTAACATTTTTCACTTTTCTCTGCTGTACTCAGAGATTGTTTTTCTTACATATGTAATATTTTCAGGCAAATTAACTATATGTGTCTGCAATCAAAAACCACTTTGAGCTTTTCGATAGAGAAAAGAAGTCATGAGGAATTAAACCAAAAATGAACACTGTCCGATGTTACAACTGACTGAAGCATGTGTGAGTCTCAAGTGTAACAGCATGAGTTACAGTTGGAACGCAGCTAAAAAAAAAACAAAAAAAAAAAAAAAACAAAGCATTAAAGAAAAAGTTTTTTTGGCTAAATAATTCAAATCCAGGCAGTTAAAAACGTAACACAAGTTACATGACATGAAATTAAGCTCCACAACATACAAACACAAATTTAAGGGATGTCCTGATGAAGGTTTTTTGTCCCTGATCCAAGTCATTTGATATTGAGTTTCTTCCAATACCAAGTACCGATTCAATACTGGTATTACAATACAGCTGCACAATGCGCACCTCAAGCTATTAAAATCAATCTAGTGTATATGCTTTACAGTTTAACAGCTCTACAATGCAATACAATAAAAATATATCTACATCCAAATAGTTCCTTAGGCTTTCTTATTGTATGTTTACAAAATAACGAAGAAAGCAAACTAAAAATATTTTCATATGGCTCCACCTAGTGCAGCATTTGGTTGTTTTTTTTTTAAATACAGAAACTAAATTTTTTAAGAAATTGCTTTCAACTCCACTTAGTGCAGCATTTGTTTTTACAACAGAATAACAAAGTAAACAAAGCAAATATCTTAAACTCAACTTAGTGCAGAATTGTAATAAAGTGCAGATCATTATAAATGAGGAATGTAATCACAATTCCACTTTGAAGGAGTGTTTTAGTATATAATATACTTTAACAAGTTGGTCACAATTCTGCCTATTACAGCATTATATTAAAACGACTTTACTAAAAATGAACAACAATAATTTCAATTCCACTGGTGTAGCAGCTTAAGTTAAACATGAAAAAAAATCTGTTTCTACTAATTGGAGTAGCAGCATTACACAAAAATCTGAATATCTGCCACATATTGTGCTCTCTGTTTACAACACCTGTGTAACGGTGGACATAACGGTGGACATAAACGACATAAAAGGATCGGGCAGGGTGTATGCTAAAAAAAAAAAAAGATCCCAATCAATTAAAAAATGCATCGATCAGGCTCAATACCAATCCTTTCAATCCGATTGGAACATCTCTACAAGTTTATATTCGAAAAATATCCCTGGGTCTTAATTTTTACATTGTATGTGCTAAACTGGCTTTCTAGCTGCTATTTTTCCTGCAAAGTGGGTGAATACTGTTTTTTATTTCTCAGAGATGTTTACTACTGTACTAGCCACATATAAGCATGACGATGTTATAATGACCTTAACGTAGCAAGAGAAAACGTGCGTGTTAGAACTGCAATGTGCTACACTTGAAGGAATTGATGATATAGATATAAAAAATAAGCAGATTTTTTAACAGACATTTTAGAAAGCCATATTTCAGAGGTGCAGACAAATCAGAGGCAGATATAGACAGATAAACAAATGGAGACAGACAAGCAAACTAATTAAAAAGGTAAACAGACACAGTTTTCTTAATGAAACACCTGCAAGGGCCTTCTTTTTTCAGATGTTTTTATTGGATAACACCAGGAGGCCACACATGCTGAGCAGAATCACCACGGCCCTGACAAGGAGCGGCGAGCATGATGCTCCATCTCTAATCCACCACCCAGAATGATCAAATTCTTCCAAATCTTTTCCCAAGTCATCTCAACCGCACAGAATTATCTTTAGCATGAGTGGCACTGCAGGATTCCCAGGACCACAGTTGTTATTTTTAAGTTCTGCACCAGTGACTTTAAAGTGCATCAGCTGTAGGTATGATTGTAAATAGGCATAGCCATTTTGACGTTATGAAGTCGGGTTTATTCTGTCCAGTTCTGATAACACATGGCATTTTCCTATCATAAATGACAGGTGAAGCCGATGGAGTAAGTCTTTACTTTGGAGCACAGTTTTTATTGGCATGCATCTCTTTCCTGCTAATAGCACTCTCACTCACTCTCGTCTCTTTTAGTTCAAGCACTTAAGTGAAACTATTTACATATTCCCATAGGAGGACTCCTCTGTTAAAGAGCTGATGCTTTCATTCTGTCTATCCGTCTCTCCTTTTCCGTCCATTGCCCCATTTTCCTCACTTTAACACAGCTACCCTCAATATCATATGAAAGAAAGTATGAAGTCAAAGCTCCTGTGCACTTTGCAGCGAGTTCCTGTTGCAAATTCAGCTGTGGAGACGGCACAGGCAGAGGATGTCTCGTTCACAACAACCAGCCAAGAAAAGCAGATTTGAAGGTTTTTAGCAAAAAAAACTTTACTTTACATCCTTTTTCATCTTTTTCCAGGCCATACAGAGCATATGTAAACATAACACTCAAACTTATCTATCATCACTTTATGCCTAGATTCATTCCAAGGACTCTTGCTCCGGTCTCTCACTCTTTTCCCCGAGCTTTAGTTCTGCTGTCCAGGCAAGATCACGCTGAGCAGGGGCCACTTTCTGCCTCACGTGCCCCATGGCAGCGCCTTGCATTATGTGCGCATCTCTCTATGGATAATATGCTCAAAAATGCCCCCTGCCTGCCCTTGTTATTGGAAACCCTCTCATGATGAATAATGACAGACATCAGGGTGCCAAATGTCCCGTGCAGGACACCGTAGGCATTTCTCTGCTAACAGGAGGGGAACAACATCTGTTTGGCTGCTGAATGCAACGCTGATTCATCAGTCTCATAAACACACCTCGTCTTAAAGTCACAGTCAGCTGTTTCAGAAATACACTGAGGGGTGAGTTTCATACAATGTCAATCAGACGGCATAAACACTGGCACTAATGGCTAATCTAATCCGAAATAATCATAAATAACAGCCAGGGTATGATGGTAAATGACAGGGGAAACAGATCTTGTTGCCCTAATGCTGCTCGATTGATGACTGTACCTTTAATCATGACTTGGCTCTGAAGCAGGGCGCCGGTCTACGACTACTCTGAAGGACACTCAGCCTGATGCAAATTCCCCCATGAGGGCAGACATTTCATTTTAATGCCTCAACACTCGTCAAACTTAGAACTTGCTCAAAGTTTGCAGTGATGCTGAGAGTAGAGGTGGAGAGGGTTCATGTGACCCATAATAGAGGAATTGAAGGGACATAGAGGAGCTGGTGCTTTTCTCACTGCAAGTCTCTTTTTGTCATCTTGAAGAGGCCTCGAGGATTAATATCAGCCTCTTTAGTCTGTGACCTCCGTTACCCCCCTTCATTTTGTTTACCCCGCCGTCTGACAGGTCGGGTCATATCACATGTGTTGGAGCGGGGCTAAGTCGAGTGTACAGTCTGCATGTTAACACACTCCGTGCACTGACACCTCCTCAGCGGAAGTCGTTTTCACAAGCCTCATTTTGAATGAAGGCGTTTAATGCAAGTCAAAAGTGCGAGAGGATTTCATTTCGTATTCCTGAATAAATCTGGAGGGGAAGGATTGTGGAGGGAGGAACTGACATATGAATGGAGAGAAGAAAATGTATGCCTCAGGGAAGTAGACTGTGGAGAGAGAAAGAGCAGAGAGAGAGAGAGACGAGGAGTACGGGAGGCACAAATAAGCATACGTCATTTGGAGTAGCCTTTCCTGTTTCAAAGGAACAAGCTCTTCTATCCGACAGGTAATGATAGTTCCCTCACACCAAAAACACCCGCACTTTCCACTTCTTCTCTATGTCTAACAAGGGTTCACTACAAAGGAAACCTGCAAAGCTTTTGTGTGAAGTCAAACAACAAATAGCTACTAAATAAGGGAAGGAGAGGGAACTTTCAAGTTATCTGACCAACAAAGTCTGCAGGCAGAGAACCAACTGTTCTCAAAATATAAAGTAATGACAAACACAACCCACAATCAACTTTACCGTCTCCTAAAAAATGATGCTCACATGCCTTCAATCTGCAACCAAAAATACATTTGAAAGGAAACATGATGCCGCCAAGGTTACGTTTCCTATCAACATGATGAGTAAACATAGTTAACCCTCATCCAACAAACATATTTAACATACAGACTACTGACTGAAGAATATATTACTGTAAGAAACAACCATCATTGCAAAATGTTACCTTATTTACACAAAAAAAATGTGAATGACCCACAACCAGCATGAACTCAATGAATGGTTGCATCTGTTACAACAGCAGAGGCGGACTCCGGTACATTGTTACTTTTTAAAAGCACTAATTAAGATAGAGAACAATGACATGAAGTCATTAGGAGCAAATATGAAAAACCGGAATGACAGAATGAAGCACCTGAATATCAGAAGTCACAAAATGTTGATACTAAAACATATAAGTAAAAGGTGAGTGATAATGTTTTTCATGTGTTTTTTTGCCAAATAGCTGCTCATAGAAAATAAAGCATTATGAACTGTTTTAAGTTATGGGCCCTCAAATCACTAAGGCAAATGAAAGATCTTGTTTTTTTATGCAACATATATATTTAGATACAGTAACTAATATGTGCTATGTGGACAAAATCCACATCTGATAACATATTTCCACCTATATTTGCGTACAGTAAGGCAAGAGGCTTGAAGAATATACATAACATGACTCGACTCAAGTCACATGACTCGAGTTAGACTCGAGTTGCAAATTTGATTACTTGAGAACTGCTTTACTAGTATTGATAGAAGATTCAAATTGTCTTGGTATTTGTGTTTTGAGATTGCCTTAGACTTGAGACAGAAGACTCAAAAGAACTTGCCTTTGCTATATTAAATATTTGCATTTTTTTCGATATCGAGAAGTTACATTTGTTTTTGAAACATGATTGGGTGATTTCTAGCACAATGCAAGTAAACCTGTCATCCTACTAGGACAAGGCAGACCAGCAGAGGTCAGCACACAAGGCAACTATCAGGGGGCTCATCCAAAAATGTTAAACTCTGGATTTAACACTTAGGTTGTTGAGGACAGCTGCAAGAAGACAACAGTGAAATGCAAGATCTGAAGTAAAAAAAAATCAGTGTCACAACCGCAACAACATCCAACTATGTTCATCACTTCGAAACCCACAAAAAAGATGCGTGAATTTGTCTTTTCTACATAATTTATTAGCTTTTTGCTTGGTCAAATGTTAGCTTTCTAGATCATGTTTAACCAGATCATCAGAATTTGATTTTTGACCTGCTAGACCTCGAGTTGTCTTGTCTGACTTATAGCAGGGACTGTAATTGCTTGATTCTCACCACACCAACGTGGGACTTGAAGGTTAAAACTTGCATGTGTCTGGGACAAAAGGTGTTAATCTAATCTGTTAATCTAATATGCAATATCCATGAAATGTTACATTAACTGGGAGTCGCTTAAAAGAAAATAAGAAGCTGTGGAATTTGTCTGGCAACAATTAAGCCTGTACTTTCAGTGCCCATCTGGACCCAACTTTATCTTAATCATTGGGCTACAGTGGACTGTTAGTAACTGGTTCTTTTGCTTCAACCATAGAGGCTCAACCAATGAGTACATTTCAGCCTTGAAGGGCAGCTCTACATCAGAGAAATGTTCCTATGAAAGGCTACTGCTGCTTCTCTTGCTCATTTAATTCCAGCAAACACTGACGATGGATAGATGTGGGGAAGATAGTCGGCACCAAATTGGAAATTCTGTATAATCACATTGTCTTTTTTCCTGTCCTTCTGTTTGTGGCTCTCTCTTTCAATCAGAAAGTCACTGATGCTGTGTCTCTCTTCTCTCCGTCTCCCTCCATGTCAGTTTCCGTCTGCCCCCCCCCCCTCAGGCCAACATGCCCCTGTCCAGGGAACAGGCTGTTTATAAGCATCCCCACTAGAAACCCACTGATAAATGTCACTGTCTGCAGCGAAATTAAACATTTAGCGAGAGTCCTTGGAAAGGGCTCAGGGAGAACAGTAAACTAGCATATCCTCGGGTTCTCTGCTTTTTGTTTTCTTTTCATGTTTTTTAATTAAGACAGGGCTTAACAGAACATCAGCGTCCACCAGTGCTGGCTTGCATTTCCTCGTCCTCCTCCTGAGTTTTGCCGTGTTCAAGGAGAGAGCGAGGAGGAGACCGGCTGGAGAGGGACTGTGAGCCAACTGCTTCCTACTTTTGAACAAAACTCATTAACGATGCTGTGTTAGTTATTTCAGTTTCCTCCTTTTTCCATTCATCCCGGAAATGGCTTTTGTTGAGTATCTCTCACCCACGCCCTTTCATTTACCACATTTGCATCACAAAGAATAAAACACATTTTCATAGACGGCTCTTTTCCTGTTGTCTACAGATCTGAGTGTGAGACTAATGGTCTAGGAATGTTTCCTTGCTCTGAGCTGCGGATGCATCCCAGCACCCACAGCAGCCATTTAATGGCTCAGTCTGCGTCTGGCTTTTATGGCCACGAAACTTAAAGAGGCCCTTTTCCAGAATTACTGCACATTGAGGTGTGGCAGAGGCAGGATGAGAGCTCTCGGGCGTTTTAGGGGACAGGTGTTTTATGCTCTGTGTGTGGAGGTGCACGCGCATGACTACGCCAAATAGTGTGTGTGTGTGTGTGTGTACCTGTTTGTGTGCACCTTGCGTGGTCTGTTGAAGGCCTGACAGAGGTAATCACTCAGTGAGATGGAGGGACGAAGCAGCTTTAAACGGCGACTCTGTTTTAGGCTTCACTGCATAACCAAATAACGCTCTGTGTGTCGCAGAGGCTAATAAGGCGTATTCCCTTTCCGAGCAGCTCAAGGGGAAAATAGCCTTCCTGCTTTGAAAAAAAAAAAGCTACTTTTACGAGATACAGACTTTTCTCTTTTTTTTCTTCTAAGCTGACAAATAAATTGCATGCAATTTTAATGGTTTTTCTTCCTTTCCGTGCTGTCGGGAGTGGAAATGACACATTTCACTGCCCCTGCAATGTCTTCATATGGGTATTTATCAGCCCCAGTGACTCCTGGCTGTGTTAATAATCCCATAGCACTGGTGTAATGGATTCAGCCAAACCCCTGCTTTATCCCAGGTATCCTCCCTTTCTCCCGCTAAATCCACAGATTATTACTGAAAATACTTTTTCTCTCTTATACTTGTTCTGTCAAATTAGCTCTTTTAGCATCCCGGCCCTTTGGAGGAATTACAGGACTTATTTGGTTTTTGCTGAATGCAGGATAATCACCGGTTCACTGTGGGGTTTTAGAAACGAAGCTCATCTATCTCCCTTCTTTTCTTTCTCTGTCTATCTCACTGAGCTTTAAGTCTTCCATTTTTTACAGATGGATGCAATGACTATGGGCTATAAGAGATAGTTAAACTGTTGAGCTTCATATGGCTGGAAAGGGTGATTTTACTGTTTTGATCTATTCTGTTTAAATCATGTAGTGAGAGACTGAACTGCTGGCATTAGGGTTGGGGTGTTATATTGCAGTATGTTTTTGGTTTTGAACACAGAAGGATGGAGATTATGTCTGATCACTTGTTTTGCACGAGTACATTTTTTTCTCTGTGAAAGAATAAAAACTGGACTTCATCATAGACTGTATATAAAGAGGAAAAACATAATAGCTACCCAAAAGTTAAGCCGAAAATATCTTGATGGTGGCTGGCTGCAATATAAACCCCTCTCAATGTTAGTGGATGGGATGTGGGCTAGGCCCCAAGCAAAGAAACTAAGCCTTGGAGAAAAAAAAAAATCAGGAGCCACATGCAGTATTGCAGCAGAAAAAAATCCCCTGCAACCCAAAAAGCTCTTGCCCAGTGGGCCACCACTGCAAAAGAGATGTCTGTAAAATGTAAAACACCTCAAACTTAAAACAAGGTCAATAATGACCCTGTGTATTATGCATTTTTGGTCCATGGAGGTTTTATATTTGTAAAACCTTTCTGAAGCGCATTGGATTGGATTGACTAGGTACCATCTTGGCATCTGGAATCTAGGTATTATTTTAAATTTATGTATGCGCCAAAATTAAAAACGCAAAGAACACACCAAATTATTTTTCCCAAAGACACGCTCTGTCATTTAAGGAAGTTATCATACAGATGTTTGTTCAAGTGTTTATTTCTCTTAAAAGCTTGTTTGTTAATAGTTATTAGATGCTATGAAAAGGGAGTCTGACGTCACAAGTGACAGCTGTGAGTGCCAATCGAGTGCCTGTGATCAATGACGCTGCTCACGATTGGTTGGATGGGTGTATCGGCAGGAACTTGATACCACGACGTTTGCTACTCACTCTGGCTCCAAAATGGAGCCGCTGCATTCGGGATATTTTGGCTTCATTTTGGTACAGTGGGAGAAGGTAAAGATGAGTTGGTTAAAACTGACAAGCATAAAAATTTCTAAAACAGTTTTTTAAACAGTTATATAAGTTACCTATATACCTGGTCTTGTTTATTTATATTGTTCTATTTCGTTTTTTATTATTTACAAAAATGTTGTCTTAAGACAAAAAAATGTACACACCTTTGTTTATAGTGTTAATAGTGTTATTTCTATATACTTTTTCAATAGATTCTAGTTCTCTAGAAACTGTAAATGGTGCAATCTGGCTGTCTGTCTGCCGTTTGTCTGTCCATATATCTTTCCACTCACTTTCACATAAACTTGCTAGTTCCTTTTCAGCCCCTTTCTATCTTTCCTCCACTATCTATCCATCAATGCATTCATTTATCTCTCTATAGCAGTTTCTGATGACTAGCATCCAGCACAATGCCTTGTTCAGGCAGGCAAGGTCTATGGATGCGTGATGGAGTGCTCCGCTCAGCAACCTGGCAGGGACGTGAACAAATTGATTTTCTGACAGATTAAAAAAGATTAAACCAGCCATAAAAACAAGCAGGAAAGTGCTTAATGGACCATATGTGCACAATAAGCTTTCATATGTATTCTTTCCCAGCTTCTGCTCGGGCCATCCATCTTATTTACACTGACAGGTCACAGGCCACGCTAACGTGACTGTCATGACGGCTAGATCCTGTCCTTCATGTCATTCTGCAAAAGTTGTGCATATCCTCTAATAGCTACAGTGCACACAACTGCAGGTCAATGCATATTTCACCTCCTTTTCTCTGCGTTCTGTGAGTTCAGCACAACCAAGCTGCTTATGCCAGTTCATGCATAGACTAAGTTCTCTTGTTATTTACAGTATGCATGCCAGAGGTGTTGAGCACAAGTCACCACAATGTAATCTTTAAACTGAACTAACTTTCTCAGCCGCATTAACAGTGGAGCTCCCCTCACTGGTGACTGAGAGCACGGATGTCGGCTCAGTGTGATACACAGTAGGTTACTTCCTTGTTAAAAGCCTATTAAAAGACCCACAGAAACGTTCATAATGTGATTACTGTCACTAATAAGTGGTTGCTGAGCTATTCATCTTGTAAACAGTGCTTGCGTGGGCCTATTTTTACTGAGCTGAGCCAGAAACAGACTGAACATACGACCGAAATCAAGTCAGAATCAGAGCAGGGCCGCTTTAGTGGTGATGAGCTCACTTGTGGTGCTGAAGTGTATTTGAACTTAACATCTGAAATCAGCACAGTGGTTTGTAATTTATACCTTCATATCCTATTTTAGGAGACCTTTGGGCTGGACCTTATGGTTCATCAATAACATTTCACAAATGGTTTCATATCAGCATAATCTTAACTAATAAGCAACCAATGCTTACGAGGTTTGATTACAAAATGAGCATGCCTTTATAGTGAGACCTAGTAGTTTGATGCCACAAAAAATGTCCAAAGCAATGTGTTGAGCTTATAGTATAGAAGTACAAGGGTGTGTTGAAAATAAAGGATCTTAAGTAAGTCATTCTTATGAGAAACGTTCTCAAAATAATAAGTATCTTATTGACAAACTTTTTTAAAATAGTGATGTAGTATCTCAAAATACTGAGAAAAATGTTCAAAATAATACGTTATAAAAAATAATCTGTTATCTCAAAATAATGAGAAACTTTCTAGAAATAATGAGAAACTTTCTCAAAATAATGATAAACTTCCTCAAAATATTGAGCTGTAGTCTCAAATCTCAAAATAATGAGCTTTCAAAAATAATCAGTATCTTAAATAACTTTCTCAAAATAATGAGTTTGTATATCAAAAGGAAACTGTCTTTAAATAATGATTTTAAATAATAAGAAATAATATAAAGTCATTATTTTAGGAAAGTTTGTCATTATTTTGGAATAGTAAGTTTTTGAGACAAGAAAGCTTGCTTTTCATTTCAACAAACAGGAGCTTTTTATACGTCACACTGGCAGAAATGGGCTTCCATAGCTCACCAATCAATGCAGGATTCTTATAACAGGCTTGCTTGCAAGTTTATACACAGAAGCAGAAAACGTTTGACCTTTTTCTTCAGCACAAAAAAAGCAACAGATGCCATCCTCTTGGGATTAAATATAACTAATTTAATTAGCAGCCTCTTTAAAGCTCTCCATCATGCAAGTCACAATGTTATGGTAGCCACTTAATTAATCTAACAACTCAGCAACAAAGTCAGCAGTAAAGGCACTTAGGCTTACATTACGTTTACGTAAAATAATGTCCAGCCACAGCACACAATCCCATCAATACACCTGAATGTAAATTTGAACAAATTCAAAATATATTCATGCATCATGTGGGCCTATTGTCAAACTGATCACTAATGACTGCTTTTTCTTCCTTCATGCCGTGCACCAAAACAAATCCAGATCTAAATGTTGGCCAGTTGTTGTCACAACTAGCGTTAGTTCCTGCACTTTCTGTAAATTTCTTCACAATAAATGCCTTCCACAGTTTGCATAATTTTTGATGTGAGGCAGATGCTCAGTGTATCTGCAGAATCACACATGAATGCAAGAGTGAAGGGTTTTGTTTCAACACTGGGAGGAAACAACACATATCAAATGGGGGGGTTTGGAGGTCCACCACAAAAATATTTTGAGCATCAAATACTGAATTTCCTGCGCTTTGGCACCAACGCACTAGGCACTAATTTGTGCCTTTTCTGCACCAATTTATTGTTCAAACATCTTTAATTTTGTCAAAATAAAATTCCTTTGCTACTTCATGTTTTTGACAAATGCATGTTTGAAATATTAAGGGAGACAGATTCCCTCAGAAATCTACACTTATGCATGAATGGATTTCATTACAGCTTTGATAGCATTGAAAAAGGGAGAGGATCAAAATACTCCATAGCTTCTATCAAAATCTGTGTAAGAATGTGAAGATGCACAGAAACAGCTTTCGCTCTCATTTTCAGGCAAAATAGAGACGGTGTCAAAACAGTGAAAGAAGGGATTATTTAAGAATATTGTGAAATGCACTCTCTGACACACAAAAGCATGCATGTGACGTAAAAACACAGCATACTGCACCAAGTGCAACACAGATCAACTCAAATTCTTTTATGAAGTTCAGCAAAGTAGACAAACTCTTAGTCGGGTTCAGTTTCTGTCAGCAAAGATGAGCTAATGTTAATACTTGGCTCAGGCTCTGACTATGACCTGTGTCTGAGGATGTAATTAACCAGCAATTAGCCGGGCCCAGAGTCAAAATCCCTCATGATTGAGTTCACATTAAGTTTACACAAGTCAGAGGGATTCTGGAGTTCAGCCCGACTACGTTCACTTTCGGGGTCAGGAAAAAAATGAAAGATATCTTTTTCAAACAAATGTCTTTAAATTCCCCAGTTTCCTAGACGCTACTGGTCAAGTGCATTAAACTCAAAGACAGCACATGGATTATACCAAAGCTCTCCTCCTGAATGGAAATACAGGCTTCTTGTTCTGTGATCTTCTGAACCTCTGAGCTTATTTGGACTTAAGACAGAATGGACCCAAATATCAGCAGGAACCACAACTCGAAAGTGTTAAAACCTCACGATTTATGCACTATTATCTGCGGCTGTTTAATCACTGGCTTTGCTCTGAAAACACACTGGATAAACAGCTCTCTTGGCCATTTTCTGTAATTGGACCATCAAACATCAGCGCTGCAACAACACAGCAGAAACATGAAGCACAGTTTCTTTGACAAAGCAAGCTGAGCAGCACAATGTGAGACTGTTGGCTTTGAAGCCGAGGCTTATGAGTGCTTTGGGAGAAAATGTCTCCTCCAATGTTGTGTATCAAGTGTTTTTGCAGTGTGTTCACGAGGATAAACAAGATGAAGAACACAAGTTGGGGGCATTTTTTGACAAATTACTGTACTTTCTGAGCAAAAATCACAACCTCAAAATTATCCATCAGTACCCAGACAACAATCATTTCATGCTAACACTTCAGCGTGCAATATGTTAAGTGAACCTGTATCTCAAAAGTGCAAAAGCGTCTTATGATTATGAAACACTCACCCACTGTCGACTTGAAAGAGGAGTCGCATTTGGTCTCATATTGAATCATCACCACGCAGACAAGAGCTGAACTGAAAATAAAAAGTTTCATGAGGATATTTTCACTGCACCATTTAAAAATGTTTCTTCCATTGTTTGTCCACATGGTACCAGCTTTATGTAACATAAGAGTGTGTTCACGAAGGTGTTCATATTTTCTTATAAATATATTTTTTTCAAGACCATTTTTGTTGGCACATTGTTATTTCATTTTATTTTATGTTACTGTTTTGGCACCTTGTTTTTTTAAATCATACTTGGCACCTTGTTTTTTGTTTATCTAACATCTTAATATTTAAAATATTTTTATATTTGTAATTTTTTTTTACTGTTTTATTCTTTTGCTGCTTATACAGAACCTCATAGCTGCTGTAACATCGTTAATTTCACGACTATGGGACTGATAAAGGATTATCTTATCTTATCTTATCTTATTTTATAAACAAGATGATGAACACAAGTTTGGGGGCATTTTTCGACAAATTACAGTACTTTCTGAGCAAAAATCACAACCTCAAAGTTATCCATCAGTACCCAGGCATCAAACACTTCATGCTAACACTTCTGCATGCAATATGTTAAGTGAACCTGTATCTCAAAAGTGCAAAAACGTCTTTTGATTATGAAACACTCACCCACTGTCGACTTGAAAGAGGAGTCACATTTGGTCTTATATTGAATCATCACAACGCAGACAAGAGCTGAACTGAAAATAAAAAGTTTCATGAGGATATTTTCACTGCACCATTTTAAAATGTTTCTTCCATAATTTGTCCACATGGTACCAGCTTTATGCACCATAAGAGAACCAGAATGTTTGGTTAGGATTTTTTACTTTCTTGGAAACAAAAAAATGATAAGCACATGTAATCCAAAATTACTCTGGCTTGTAAAATAGGCTTTACAAGACTACATAACAATCCCCTGATCCCCTTAGAGTATGGTGAGAAAGTCACAGTTTACCAGTAAGTTAATAAACAGGCTTACAGTTTGTCAGTGGGACATCAGTCAGAGCAGGCAAACAAATCCAGAAGGGGTTTCTTCAGAGAGGTAAAAGTTTGGGAACAGACTGAGGGTAACCAGCAGTGAGGCAGCACAAAGTCTTACAGATGAACCAGGAAACTAGGGCTTTGAACACTGTGGCCTAATGACCAATTGAACAGCAGGTGACTGATCAGCTGATAACAGAGGAGGGAAAACACAGAGGCCAACTAGTGGAGAGGTGAGGCATGACAGGGACCAGAAGGTTCCATATTTGTGCAAAGATAGGAAGGAAAGAGGGAGATCTGATGGAGAGAGACAGAGGGCCTTTCCCAAACCACACCGTCGCCATTCTCACTCTGTCTCAGAGTCCGTCTTTAGTCTCCATCACAGCTGAATAAAGCTCCTCCATCAGGGTGATGGGTTGAAATGCAGCAGCAGCTTTTGGACATTAGAATTTTATAAAAAAGTACATAAAATAATAAATAAATAATACAAAAGTATGAATAAACTAAATCATGAATCCAGTTTGTTTTTTTTTTCATTTTTTCACTCGGATGTTTATAAGCTGCTGGGTTTTGAAAAACTTTCTGTAAATGTACAAAATAATATAAAACACTTTATAATAAAGTAAGACGATTGCAGTTTTTCCAAGACAAGGGGGTATATTTGATCTTTAATGCAATGTGGCATTTAAGATGTCAACGTCTGTACAACAGTAATAAATGTCTCTTAGTTTGAGCAGCGTATAGTCACACAGAACTTTATTTGTATGTAACGTCCTCGTGACAAACACAATATGGCGTTGCACATGATCATTCAGACAGCACTGGTGCAGCACGCTGTTGAAGGGTCTCCACCTCCACTCCCTGCTGGATGGTTTGGGACGGCGATTAATGTGGCGGACACTCTGAGTGCACGCAGAAATGGAAGGGAAAACGGTATGGAGAGGGTGTAGGGGATGATCCGGGGAAACGCCCAGAGCGTTTTCCTTCAATTGCTCTTCATTTATACAGTATATCACATCATAGTCTCTGCATACTTTGCAGATAAAATATAAACATCAGACACAAACATGAATACTCACACAAACACAGACAGGATCACTGGACACAGCTCTTAGCTTGTATAGTATAATAATATATAATAATATACAGTATAATAACAAAACTGAGACACTAGTCGTCTTGTAGTAGACTATTTAATCAACAGAGTATAAAAAACATAAATACAAAATTATCTCAAGCCTTGTGGATCAGAGGGAGTTGTTGTTATTAGTATTGGTATCTGAGGCAAAGAAACGCACATAGATTTATTGTCCTTAAACCTCCAAGATCTAATAAAGACTCTGGTTGCTGCATTTTGGACCAAATGAAGACTTTTTTGTAGCTTTTATGGGTTGACCAGCAAAAAGCACATGACAATAATCATCACTCGAGGTACAGAAATATATACAAGTATTTAGGTATTTGTAATTTTAAAATAGGACAGGTCCTTCTAATGTTGCATACATGAAATTAGGCAGATTTTGTAATGTTCTGTATACTGTAGGCTCTAAAACAACTGCCTTTATTGGACTGTCACTAGGGGGCAGATTTGGTCACGTGATGCCGTGTTGGCAGGGCCTCATGGCTTTTATTTGGAAAACATACATCACCAGGAGTGTGAGCACCACTGCTAACGCTCAGATTTTCTGTCTAAAACTAATGTACTGACACAATCTATTCGACGTTAGGTAAATTAACTTTTGTCTTTAATTGATGATTGAAGTTTGGTTTCCACTCGAGGGTGTAGGACAGGGATACTCAGCTTGCTTTGCTTGGGGCCCCCTTTTGCAAAATGACAGGAGGCCACGGCAAGTTAATAAATAAAAGTTAAAGATTAAAACAATTAGTCTGCACCTGTGTCAAACTGCTCTCGCAGACTAATAGTAAAATAGTAACTATTTGTTTCAGGGATAATCCTGTATCTAAACTGAAAAAGGTGCAGACAATGAATGCTCTAAAACACTACCAACTGTGTCTTTACTCCATCCAGCCTCCAGTAGAAAGATGCTCTGTTCGGTTAAAATGAGCCGTGGATCACATCCCATCTACAATAGGCTGCACAAAGACTGAGATAGGCATATATCCACCTATTCATATCCTACCACATCAGCTTAGAGCAGCACTGCTGACTAGACAGGAGGAGAGAAAGATTAGAAAACCTCAATCTAGTGTACATTAAGGCTACAGACTGGGCCTGCAGCCACAGGATGATCTCCCAGCCAGTCTTCCTCTTTGAAATTTTGGCTTTTCACAGTATTTTGCCTTTTCTTTCCCCCTCTCTCTCACCCTCCTTCTCCCTACCCATTTCTCCCACTCTCTGGGACCTTCTTCCTGACACAAGCCCCGGCAGCTGCAGTCGGTGGAGCAGCCCTGCTCGCTTCTCGATTCAGTCACATCTCCACAGATGCCTCCCTGGAACGCTGCAAACGGCTATTACATAAAAGCTGAGTGACTTACAGGCAAATCCTCTCTACCCCAAAACTGCCAGAGCATACTGCCAAACCAGAGAGAGAGAGAGAGAGAGAGAGAGAGAGAGAGAGAGAGAGAGACAGAGAGAGAGAGAGATGGTGGTGTATTTTTGGGCGATGAGAACTGCAGAATGTCAGCATTTAATCCCTCCCCAGCTCCCCATTTTTTTCCTTTTACTTCTTTCTTTTTCACTCTTCAGTCCTCAGCTCCCTCCCCACCCACAGCAACTCCCCCTTACACACACATACACACAAACACACACACATGCACACAAACACATTTCCTCATACAACATGAGCACACATCGAGGTCCAGTCTTTACACTTTACACAATGCTGGAGAAAGCAGCTTGTCCGAGGTGCTTCATCCCATCACTCCAAGTGAAGACGCAAACATGTCGGAAAAAGTGAGTGTGTGTGTGTGTGTGTGTGTGTGTGTGTGTGTGTGTGTGTGTGTGTGTGTGTGTGTGTGTGTGTGTGTGTGTGTGTGTGTGTGTAGTAGCGACTGGCCTGCTTTAAAATCTGGCTTCCCAACAGACACCAAATCTGTGTTTGTTGCTTCGGCTTCTGTGTTTCTCTGGATCTGCCTCCAATTCTCACCAGTTCTGGGCAAACAGCTAAAAGTGCCGCGTTTAAGTATGAAGTTGTGTTTGAGCGGCATTAGATGTGTGTGTGCGTGTGTGTGTGTGTGTGTGTGTGTGTGTGTGTGTGTGTGTGCTTCCTGTGGAGTTATACTGGAATAAGAACACACAAGTTTACTGGGATGAAACTATTACTGAAAACACACACACTTGCTTACACAGAGAAAATACATTGAGAACATGGCCACTAATGCATTCACACACACACTGTACACACACAAACACACACACACACACACACAATAACATATATATACAGTGTACACAAATGACACACATTTTTCTGCCACATGTACAAAAATGCTTGCAAGCATACATACACACACACACACACACACACACACACACACACACACACACACATCCCACAGCATCTCTGGCTGGGCTACAGTGTCATCACAGTGTGTGAGCGCCACACTCTGTCACTCTGCCTCGCTGGCAAACAGCCTATCAAAACGCAGCAGCCCACACTTCCTGGTGTGATGGAATTGAGCCTGTTTCTCTTTTTCTGTTTCCCCCACTTCCGAAAGATCCTGCAGTCGCTGTCAGGAATAGTTGTGTCAGGAATTTTTTCCGACAGAAGATGCTAATATTCCTAAACACCTCAGCTGCTATTGACTCAGATGGATTAAAAGTCATTAGAACATGTGGGCTTTTGTGCACTGAGCTCATTTCTGGCAGGCGCACATCAAAACAATGTAATAGGATTTCCTGACAGTGAAATGCAAATTTTAAATCTTTTCCCTTTGAAGTGTTAATTAGTATAGGTAAATAGAATCCATATCACCGACAGTACATGAAGCTATAACAGTTTTAAACATTCAGACGTGCTCTGTCATTTACTCTTGGCATGTGGTGAATAATATAGACCCTGAATCAGTCATCAGGTACAAAGAACTCCTGTGGGCGCAGGTTTGATTTCCGCAGCAGCTCGTGTATTCGTCAGCTGTTTGTCCCCTGCCCTAAATCTCCTTCAGCAGGTCATTTAACAGCCCAGCTACAGTAAGGCACTCTAGATAATAACATCAGCTACAGTGCCCAAAACGTAAAACACAATTTGTCTCTGATGATTTCATTAATTTCTCAGTGCAAGAGATTAAATTGAATTAAGTTTCCTGGACTCCAAAAACAGGTGCTGGTTTTACTGTAAGTGGTCCCTGAAGGTAACAATGCCATTACCGGCTGATTCTGTTGGGACAATATACTGTTTACCTTCATCCCAGCTTGGGCCCACAAGACCTAAAAAAAATTAAGGAAGGCTGATGTCTGTGTCCTTGACTCTTAAAATGTATCATTCCCGGGCGCTTTTGGCTTGGCTCTGTGCTCAATCAAAGACAATTAGCAGTGAAGTTGTGAAGCCACTGAGGGATCATTTTCTCGTCACTGCACCAGCGACTCCTACTGGATGGTCGGGGCTACATGTGCAGCGGGAACTGAGGGTCATATCTGATCTCAAGTCAAGCTTCACCTCCTCAGTAAAGCCATCACCATTTTAACCCACTAATGGACAGTGACAATGAGCAGAGAGCATTTTAACTTTTTGAGGAATACTTCTTCCTACAATTTCCGTGCATGCCAGCTGCGGTATAACTTAAGTTAAGGAAAAATTGTGGCAATGGCAAATACTCTGTGCTCACACTTAAAGGGATAGTTCACCCCAAAATCAAACATACTTACATTTCCTCTTACTTGTAATGCTATTTATCAGTCTAGGTTGTTTTGGTTTAAACAGCAATGTCTCTCTCCAGAAATCTTGACCCAGCCACTTCAATGATCTACTGACCTTGTTGTGAGCAGTTGTTCTGTGGGAACTATTTAACCCTTGTGTTGTCCGTGGGGTCAATATGACCAGTTTCGTACGTTTCCAAACACAAGTCTCCAGGGGGAAAATCCTGCGTTTTTGGACCCAACCAAGCACCCCATTTTGTTGACCTTTACTACTTATACTAAATACTTCTTTACTCCTGTCAACACATTGGTGACACAGTAGGAGCCTTCCTGATTACATGGGACATACACGTACTACTGGCTCATGATTACGTGGATTATAGATGAATTTTGGTGCATTGATTTTAATATATAATAATAGGTATACAAACAGTGCATGAGAACAGCCTGAAACATTAATGGTGTCTTCCTCTGCTGAACTATAATGTTAGATGGCTCAATAGTGATGGGTAAGCTAGCAATAGATGTAAGCTGTGATAAAGTTGGTGGGTGTAGTTAGTTAGAAAGAAATTAGTTCCTACATAAAACTGCTTACTGCTCTGGAAAGAGATAACGCTGTTGAGTTTTTAAAAAATAAATAACTTTTTTCTTTTCCTTTTTTTGCTTTGATCACCACATGCTGAGTGCCATTATACAGGAGAGAAGACAGACATCTCTGCAGCCAATATCTCAAACACTGTGTAACTCACACCAGAACAACCTAGGTGGATACATCACTACAGACTGCGCGATAACATCAGTCTTACAAGTTCACTCAATGTCATTGCATGAAATAGCTCTAATGGTCTCGGTCATGATCTGGGCCAGACTGGACAATAATTTTGAGGCATGTCAGATAGTGCGGTGCATGCCTGGTGAACCATGGCATTGTGATACAATTTTCTTTTTTAAATTAAGCAAATGCAAGCAGAGACATAATATCTATTCATCTAAAAAAGATTTACATTACACCTGATGACTTACACTTTTTAAATCTGACAATAGTGTTAAATGTCATGAAATGTAATGACAAGTGTGGTTTCTACTGAAGGTTTTATATAAATATATATATATATATATATATATATATATATATATATATATATATATATAAATATATATATATATATATTCACACACATACATAACTGAGAGGCAAGTAAAAAGAATGTTCCTTTCTTTTTGTCATTACATGTCATGTCATGTCAATTAAGATACATTATTAGCCAAAACACAGACATGACAGTAATGCTACATAACTTGTTTAACACAAAAAATATGTACACTGTGTTTAGAGGTCATGGAGAACTTAAAACTTACCTGAAATGTGTGCCTTGGGAATTCGTGCACTTCAGTTTCTTATGACTGAAATGAGAATTACAACAGACATTGATTGAAATGACTGTCGTACATTTTCACTTGCTAAAACATTTTTTTTTACCTGTTTTCACTGATGAAAATAAGAATTAACAGTATAGAGTAACATGAATGTGAATAGGGAGGGAAAAAAGGATGATGACTGGATTATCAGCTCTGAATTAATTTATGATAAATGGATTTTATTATTTATATGTAATGTATTTTTTATATTTTTACTTCTGTATATATTTATTTTATTTCATATATTTATTTTTCTTTAGGCAATTTATGTTCAATATTAGGTTTGTTAGTTTTTATTACTATTATTATTATTACCAAAAAAGGTTATTATTATTTTGATTTGATTCGAGATAAGAGAGAGAGTCTCTGTAACCCCTTGATCTGTTTATTTGAAATAAACAAAAAGAATAATAAATTAAAAAGGATGAGGAAGATATATTGTGAGGGGGGTAAGAGGGGAACATGAAGTATCATTTTTGTAGTGGTGCCATGTTTCTAGCAGTAGCATTATGCTTACTCTCCAGTCTATTCTGCATTATTTCATGTTGTATTCTGATTGGCTGGTTTAGAAAAGTGGATTGTAGCAGCAGTCATATTGTGGGTTTTGGTCCAGTATTTCCTGATCATCACGATGTTGACACGGAAACACAAGACTTACATCCAGGAGACCATTGTTTATGTCCTGTATGAAACAAAAGTCAGTTGTGAGTTACTTTAAGAATGTAACGTATGTCAAGTGAGATATTTCACATGACAAGACATTAGCAACAGACATACATTTTTAAGCTAAACCATAATTTCTTTCTAAAGTTCATGTAGTTTTGGTGCAACTGCAACCATTTCACAGTGTTAACTTAACCATAAATCATAGGAGCTATTCTGTTGTCCACTTGTAGGGTGCTAATAACACTCATGTGGGTTGTATTAGAGGGTAGAAACATACCACATCGGCTGTATTAGCTGGAGGAGGACTTGTTGGTTTTGAAATAAATACTAAAGCTTTCATTGGGTTTCTGTCACACTTGCAAACCGTCAACACATTTGAACAGTATAGAGGGGCCTTAAAGGACACAATGCTTCCTGCATGTAACTGAATATTGGCACTGGAAGAAGTGGGCTGCAGATTTATCCAGTATGAACGTAATTAGGGATACTGGGCTGGTTCAATGCCAACATGCAGTGCCAGTGCAGAAAGACGTGTTTAATGCACGCATGTAGTCAGGCAAAGAATAATGATGTGAATGTAATATGTTAAAACATGATGCTGTCATTTAAAACGACCAAAACAAATGCTTTCTTTTAAAAAAACATTTTTTTACCAATGACAATGATGATACTCTAACTATAACCAAATGTTATAGTCGCATAATCTTGACCACACCTTAACCATGCTGCTACATTTGCAGATATTTAAAAAAAAATTAAATTCAAATAATAAATTTAATCTGGGATTAAGGACAATTGTTTTAGGATTCCTTATTCAAGACTAATGAAGAAATAAACAGTAAAAAGATGTCATTAAGTAGCTCTGTGGAAATGTGCCAGCAGTCAAAGGTACAGTAGGTTACAGCCCACAGAGGCTTACAGCAGCTATATTTGTCACTTGCACTCTAAACAACACATATAATGTATACATAAGCACACATTCAGATGCATTTATTGACACAAATGCACACACAAACAAAGTTAGAGACACAAGCACCCAACACACATGCACGCACACACATAAACACATACACACACACACCAGGCGTTCAGCAGTCATGCTTTTCTGTAGGATTCTCCTCTGGGTGCTGCGTCCAAGGTGAGTGCGCTGGCTGGCAGCTCCTGAGGAGTTGGTAGGAAGAGATAGCTGAGCGAAGCTATTAAAATACGGGCAGGAATTTCCCTTATCTCTCCCACCGAGGCTGCTCGCGCCGCTTTGTGCTATTATGGAGATAAAATGCACAGAGGCTTGGAATGAGGGAGGGAAGGAGGGAGGACGAGGAGGGGAGGGCGAGGTTGGGGAGGGAAGGCGTAAGAACGTCAGATTTATGGAGCTAGGGAAGCTTAAGGTTATTAAATCGGAAGATTACTCGACTGCGAAATTGTTGAAGTTTTTACGAGAAGTTGAGGGATTTAGGCCGGTATTAAACGGCAAAGCATTAGGAGGCCAGCAATATACATTATTCACAATTTATTTTTACCCCTTTTCTTCTATTCTGTTCACCCTTTGCTTTAGACCCCCGGTCTTTCTTCTCCGTCCTTTCATCAAGCTCACAGACAATATCGAGCTCCTCCTAAATTCTTATTCTGAGGAGCATCTGCACCTCCCATTTCTCCCCGCTCTCCCTCCACAGCAGCAGCGTGGAGAAAGAAAGAGGAAAAAGAGCAAGAGCCAAAGAGAGGGAAAGAGATACAGCAAAGGGAGACAAAGATGCTCCAGCTGCGAGGATAGTCTTGTCACCCAATGTTTCAGTATTGACACCTTTCACTGTGTGAGGCAGCGCAGACTTCTATCAAGGACATTCATCACTGTCAACCTTTTAGAGTTTGAGGGAGAGGTGATTGTAAAAGCATGGGAGGAAAAGCTCATATTTTACATTAGGATTTGAAGCTGAACTACACCTACGCCCACATGTTTACCGAGGCTAAGGAGTCTAATATACTGTGCAAATTGCTTTCATGGTGATGTGAGTGTTAACTGTTGTGACATTGGGTGTATCTTTGGGGCAGATGAATAGCAAACACTTCTCTGACAATTTGTTACTGTGAAGAGCAGTAAACAGACAGGTTGTATTTTATTGGAAAATGTCAAATATTCTTAACAGATTGACAAAACGGATTCTTAAAAATATGTTCTTACATCTACTCTTACAACATAATACATCTAAATACAGCCCAGCCATGTTTGTTGTATACTGTTGACACTTATAAACGACAGTAGGGTCAGAAATATTAACCTGAGTCCTTGGTTTACAAAATAAAATCACTTTTACCGAAGGGATCATCTATATTTTTAGAGATGTTGAATGATGAACTACAAGGGGAGATTTGTTTTTTTTGGGTTTTTTTGTTTTGTTTTGTTTTTTTTTGCAGTTTCACATTAGGACTCTGCGCTGGAATTTATTTGTGAATTTGTATTCCTAAGAGTGTGTGTGTACAATGTGTTTCCCCCCAGTTTTCTTGAAAAGAGAAACGCATTTGTCTCTTTCAGAGGGGCCGTTACAACAGAGAGTCATATATAACGCATGACACCACAACTCGCATCAAACATGGGTGAGAAATTTGTCTCCCATCTGCCCCTAAAAAAAAAAACACACACACACACACACACACACACACACACACACACCCACACACACACACACACACACACACACACACACCCACACACACACACACACACACACACTCTCCACCCCCTGCAAAGACTTAAAAGGGATGTGTCACTTCAGATCCAAAACAGCAGTGTTATACACACACACACAAGCTCATCTCCTGGCTGGTGGAGTCGCACACACAAACCTGCACCCACAGTTCTTCCATGTTGTCTATCATTATGTGCTCCGCTTCAAATGTTTACCATGCCTCTCTCTCTCTCTCTCTCTGTGCTCCTCTCATTCAGGTCAGGCTTGTTGTCTCTCAGCAAACTAAAAGAAAAAAAACAGTTTCTCAGAAAGGAACATCAGGAGGGGAAAAGTGAATAAAACATTTCTTTCACAACAAACTCTTTTGATAGCATGCACATATCCATACACACACATATAAACATCCCTGGAAGAGCATCCTCCCTCTTGCAGCGTCTTGCTGCATACTTCTGCATTTCTTTCCACGGATATTATATCTCCATATACATTTAAAGCAGCAGATATTCCATCTATTTTCAACGGAGAAGATTTCCTCCGCGATTATCTAAGGGCTCTGCGTGTGTGTGAGTTTGTGTGCGCGTGTTGTTGACGCTGGTAAGCTGGTAAACACACAGCTGGCCGTGCTCTTTGATACACCAGGAGGCCTTGAGGATATTTCACACCTCTTTTATACTCGTATTCTGCAGCACGCTTTCTCATCCTCTTCTTCTCTTCACCTAATTTGCACAATTTCCCTCCATCCTTCACTCACTGCAGTGACTCGGGGAGAATCGACGCACCCCCAGCTGTGATCTGAGGGATGGGGAACTTTTTTAAAAGCCGGCCAGCCAAGTTATTTGTATGTATTTATGAGTATGATTGCGCATGTTTGTTGGTGTGTATCTGAGTCGTGGTGAAACTCTTCCATGGATGGTGATGTATTTCTCATTTTCTGCACTCATTTGCCTGCGCGGTGAGACTGATTACATTTTCACCAAATACTGGTGAGAAGGCAGCATAATGCAGCTAAATATGGCCGACTACGTCTTGTCGTTTATGGAGGACTCCCCCACTGTTTGTTGACACTCAGAAAGAGAGCCAGCCATCTCCCGCTTCACTAGATAATTCTCCTCTGTGGCGTAGCGGAGAGAAACTTCATTAACCCCACTGCCACACAGTCAATCCTGGAGATGTGCATGTGTAATGTGGCTGAAAGCAGCCTTTTAACGCTGTAAACACTAACTTGCTAAACGTCAGGATGTATTACACACTCCAGCTAAATCTTAGAGAGCTGGTCCACCAGCTTGTGTTTTATGGGCTGTGGATAAATGCAAAAAATTATGTAATAAATATTATATGAATACAGATGTGTAGTTTCAGCAACAATGCACTCACATTACATGGTCCCATGAAACAGTTGTATGTTGAATTTATATTGATATGACAAGTTGCACCAAGGCCACAACCCCGCATTCAGCAGCAACTCAAATGAGTCTCAGGCCCTGTTCATACTAATATGCTTTTATATTAAAACCGTTTTAAAATGAAATTGATCTCTGTACACCAGCATTTTTACATCACTTTCAGAATTCATCTCCATCCATATTAACATGCCTTAAAATACATATCACATGACCATTCACACAATTAGATGTGATTATATCAGTGTAAACAGAAAGCGGATATTCTCCTCTGCCTAGTTATACAAAATACTACGGAGATGACAAAAAGTAAAGGCCACAACACACCAAACTGACATCAAAGAAATATCCGACTGCTGTGTTGCCTCCATCTCAGCCAAAAAGTTGCACATGAAGTCACTACAAAGACTAAAGCAGACAGCCAATGAAAGAAAATACCAGAGGGCAGTAAGCTATCAACGTTTTCAAAAGAGAAAACCAGAAGACGGTCTTGACACTAGTTAGCCAGTTAGCACAATTAACAACAAAATCCAATGTTGAAAGAACAAAAAATATTTACTGTGACAGTGAACAACAACACAAACCATCAGAGAACGTAAGAAAAACAATCTTACCTTATATACCAAGTTTGTTTCAATCTGACTCCCCCAATTCCATTTCTCTTCTTGTGCGCTCATTGAATTGCCAATTAGAGCAATTTCATTCATTCAGGGCCTTAAGACTTCTTAGATTTCTTAGCTTGGACTGACAGATAGGTAGAACTGTAAATGAAAGTCACATATGAGTATGAGGTTGTCAATACTGCCAAAAACACATTGGGGATGTGCAAAAAGCATAGCGGCACTGGGGGCATTATCAGTGATAAAGGAGAACCCAATCAAGAAGTATAAACTCATAATAGGTATGTAAAGCTAGCTAGAATGTTTTGGCAATGACCTGAAAAAAAGTGCTAAAATACAAACGTGTACATATAAATGTAACATGATTTTAAACATTTTCATGAAATTAAACATGAAAATGTCCTGTATTTTGTAAGACACTACCGATAATTTCATCTCTCCTTTTAATAAACAAACCAACAAACAACAGACTTTCAGGTCATTTTCTTATCATCTTTTCCTAATTTCATGCAGTTTGCAGGGCACCTTATGCCAAGTTGCTCATTGCCTTTTTTTCCAAGTTCTTTTTTAAGAATCCAATATTTTTTTCAGGTTTCAGAAGTTTTAATGCTTGCAAAAATTGTGCTTGTTTGGGTTCTCATTAAACTTTTCACTATCTACAAAATGCTTCCTACAAATGGATGTATGTGTTGTAATTAAAAATTCTAACACAATAATAGACATATACACAGGCAATCCTAATTTAGCAGCTTTCCCTCAGGCTCTTAGTGGCTAAATAAAGCCTGCAGGGGCAAATTGAGCCACCCATCCTGCGTCCAAACAGTCCTCCCACTCCCTGAAGCCCACAGAGATGCTTCCTCCTGGGACACTACTCCCACTCTGCCTGGGGGTTGCAGTACATATGGATGTGTTGGAACCACCTTGAAAAAAAAGAAAGAAAGAAAATAGGGGAACACTGTCAAAATCTGGATTTTTGTGTACAATATTACGTATTTCTTGAGTGTTTTTGTGCAATTATGTAAATGCTGAAAGATGAATACAATCGTTTTAAGTTAAATAATGACTTTGGGATGGCACGCAGTCAGGAAATGCCATCAGTGATGGCACCCAGTGTAAACTTTGAGCTGGGCAGCTGCCTGCATGTCGTTTATTTCCTCCAGTATCTGCCTCCAGCACACTCACGCGTACCAGCCAACAGGCTCCTTCTGTTCCTTTATCACGCACACTGATATTCACACATACTGTAGGAGTGCAAAGGGAGTAAATGAGCACACAAACACACACACACACACACTCACAGAGAAGATGAAAGGTAAAGCGACTGAGGGAAAAATAAGAGAGAGACAGTGAAGATTGCAGCTTAACCTCTTGGCTCCGCTGTAAAGCAGCACTCACTCTCTGGAGCCTTGCTGATAGCCATCTGTCTGGCAGGGGGAGACGGCTTCACCTTCCCAACACATCAGCACGCTCACAAACACTCATCTCACAAACACAGGGGCAACCACTCACACACAACTAGCCTGCACTCACAGGTGATAAGTAGACAAAAAAAGACATTTTTTAGTTTGACTTTCACAACTTAAATGAAAGTTCAGATGATTCCTAATCAGCAAAATGAAACATGTGACCCCTTAAATTCAACCGGCATGCCCCCCGGTCTAGTTATTTTTCTTCATTCATAAAAAAGTTTGCCTTTTAGATATGCAGCATGTGCACCCATAGCAATGATTAAAGTCTATTTAAAGTGAGCATGGGACATTCATTGACAAAGAATGAGCTATAACTTAGAAGTCCTGAACAGAATCCAAAACACTTTAGATTTGGGCTATAAATCTGCAGCTTAGTCAATAGCTCCCTCTCAAGGTGATGGCTGCGCTAAAGAAAACCTTTACCGTACCCACATCCTCACCCTCCTCTCCCCATCCAGCCATCCTTTAGCCCCACTCTTAAAACATAAATTCCTTGAAATCCTCCCACTTCTCCACCTCCGCCTCCCCTCTCCCCGCTCCTCGGTGTCCTCTCCACCCCTCGATCCATCTCTGTCTTCCTGATCAATAATCAATCTGCAGGGGCCAAGGCCAGGGGCCCTGCGCCATCTGTCTCCATCGGCAAACCTGGGAGAGAGAGAGAGGGAGCGTGAGAGAAAGAAAGGGGAGAGGGAGGAGATAAGAGATCAATCTATCTCCATCTATCTCCATCCGTGGTCAGGTCCACTCTGCCGGTATAGATCATAATTTGGAGAGGTGTAATTGCTGGTCAGAGACTGGGGGTGGATTCTAGAGGGGTGAGGAGGAAGGGGGGTGTCAATAATGTTTCTACAGTCCAGTCCTCCCCTCTGCCCCACCTCCTCACTCTCCTGCCTGACCCAGTTTCCCTCTTTTTCTCCTCTTCATCTCTCCCCCTCTGTCTCTGTCTTCCTCTCACTTCTCCTGTTATCTTCACTTTTCTCAATTCAATTTACAAAGATCCACAGACCAAAACAACATAATTTATCACTCTTTTTCTTCTACTCTCTGTTGATGTGTGTAGTTCTGCGTGGTGTGTGCGTGCACATGAAGTTTGTTTTCCGCTCTAATCCTGAAGGACCGGCACCAACAACGCCTACCCTCAGCGTCTGTGCTGCACTTGACACCCGTTTGAGCGTTTATGCGTCAGAGGAGGATGTCGCTACTTTGATAATGATCTACCTAGTAACACCTGCCTCGGAAAAATAACTCTTGGCTCGATAAATGAATTGTCAAATACACTTGAGAATGTTGCGCGAAGCTTGCCAAGACCCGGAGGAGATTTTTCCAACGGCCTAATTAGATCACACTATTACCTAAGCAAGTACAAGCCACGTGATAGCAGCTGTGAAAGAAGCCCATCCAGCAGTGTGCTCATCATGTTTGTTTAAACCCACAGTAAAACTGTTTTTATTTTCTTTGATCCCTGAGGTAATAATGGAAACAGATCCATACATTTTGCTTTGTTTTTGCCAATTTGGCAGAAAACAAGTTACCTCATTTGTTACTTGAGGACATTTTCACCCACTCAGATGCAGGTTTTCTCGAATAAATGTCGTTAAATGGCACAAGAAAAAAACAGTCGGAGGATCAAGATACACTCTCTGGGGAATATGGATATTTACAAAACATTGTGCCAATCCATCTAGGAGATGTTGAGATGTTTCACATGAGAACTTAAGTATTGAATCCTTGTAGGACTATGGATATCGGCCAAATTTCATGTCAATGGATCCAGATATTTCAATGAAAGCCAAAGCTGTCAGCCTCACGGTGGAGCTAGAGGGAAAATCCAGGGGATCACCAAAGTGACTGTGATACATTCTTTGGGGAAGCCCACTGACCAAGTATCGGTATTTGACGACTTGAAAGTGAGACCAGTTTGGTCCACTCTAATTGATTTCAGTGGGGCTGAGAGATTCAATATTCCCAAATCGATCACAAGAGACTAACAGGTCCGCCTGAATCCAATGTAATTTCAAAGACATATTCCAGCAATGTAAATAAGGGTCCTCATATGAAACTACGCCATTTAAGCTTCAGAAAGATGTTAATAAAATTGGTGCTACACGACCAGAGAAAACAGAATAAAAGGACACTTTTGCTGAAGAGACAGAAAACCTTCAACTACCAGAATGTGTCACGCCTTACTAGACCAATAAAAGCTCCCGTTGGTGGGTGACGTAATGTGGACTGGTCTGTGTGAAACACTGGTGGCTGAATCTCATATTACAGTTAAATGATAAGCTGAAACATCTGAGACAAGAGATAGGCTTAACTTAAACAGAATCTTTGTTTGTATTTGATCAGTGCTGTTTAGGTCTCTGTTTTCACTGTGCAGGAAGCATTATGACACCCACCTCCTGTTCATAAATTCTCATTAATACAGCTAAACACGGCACTAAAATATGTTTCTGAAAACATTTTAGGAGATAAATATGCAGTGCGGTAACCTTGACTGATACTCAATCACCACTGCCTCGTTTGACGATGTTGGGCGATATTGAGAAGACATGTTAACTGAAAACATCTTTGATAGCATCATCTATCTTGTCTATAGCACTCACAGTTGTTGTTATTACTCCGTATTGCTTCCAGCAAACCATTTGACAACAGCATTAGTCCCGCCCATAGCGCTGATTGGATTATTTTTTATTTCAACCAAGAAACCACAGTTTCATGACACAATGCCAGACGATCAGTCAACAGCGTGGAGTGGGCGGATTCCAAGGTCTGCACCCAAGCAATGGATGGTCTGTCTTTTGATTGGATTGGTATCTATGTAGTTCCCATTTCTGCCCACCTTAGTCAATATCTGATTGACAAACACTGATAAACAGCAAACTAGTTTTAAAAAAGGCTTGGGAAGTGTAGATGAACCATTGTGTGTATTTCACATCTCTATTTGCCATGAAGAGGACATTGGTTGCCATTATAAACCAATGTAAGTCCCGTAAGTAAATGAAATCTGATCAGGTCCTCCAGGCCCAGAGTGGGTGTTGTAAGTAAAAGGTGATGCATGCTATCACTTCTTGGTCCCCTCTGAGCTGTACAACACTAATTCTCTCACCTGGTGGAGAACAAACCCCCCACCCCCCCCACCCACCCACCCACCCACCCTCACCCCCGCTTCACTAGGCTGCGCTAACAACGCTGTTAACCTATCCCATCTCCCATCTTCAATTAAAACACCAGTAAGAAAGGATGTGCTAATTTGAGACTCACTGACTCATCAGCTCAGCACATGTGTGTGCGTGTGTGTGTGTGTGTATTTAAATTGGTACTATGCACGACACAAATACGGGGACTAATTAAATGTGTGTGTTTGTATTTTGTGTGTTTGAGGGACAACATTTCCATTCTTTGTTACAGCTCAACTGAGAAGGGTGTGTCATCGGAGCAAACATATATTCACACACACACACACACACACACACACACACACACACACACACACACACAGATGTGTGGGCACTGACTGAGCTCCTGTGAGTGAGAGTACCTGGTCTGTGAAGGATAACCCAAAGGGGAAACAAAGAGCCAATGAAACTTTAATGAGCTGGTCACGTATCAGCTGAAGCCTGCTGCAGCTGCACCTCTGCACAGCTCTCTGTCTCTGCTCTGCTCTCAAACCACAAACTTCTCTCCCCAATCAAAATGATAAGGAAACTGTAAACCTCTCACACAAAAATCGCAGAGAGAAACAAACGGAAGATCCCAAGATGAGGATAAATTCAGCTTTTCTGTTTCGGGTTCTGCACTTGTCTTCCTAACAGCTCTCTAGAGATCTGGTGTTTGTTGTGCAAAGCCAAGGACAACCGAATGACAATATATACTTTAGAAAATATTTAAATTGCCAACAGGATTAGGCAAAGCAGGCTGGGAATACTTTCAATGGTTTACATTAAACTACTTGGTTCTTGGATCGGTGTGGTTTTCTGGCAAATCAGCACCAAGTGTGAGTATGTGTATATTATCTATATATGTGTATATGTCAATAATATATATTACATGTATAATACTGAATAGCTTATCTGGCTTGTCCTAATATGACAAACTCTACCTTGGATTTCATGCACATTAAAAAAAGGGTAAACATTTGCAAATATTTGACCTGCAGGTCTTAAAAAAAATAAAGCACTGCTGCCCCCCCACCCCCACCCCATTTATAATATACATACAGTAGTCTATATGTGATATGCTAATAAATTCTGAACACACGTTAAAATGATGCCGGCCTCTCCCAAAGCCCCCGTTCTCGCT